>NC_042617.1:88161445-89361445 GCF_901001135.1 Rhinatrema bivittatum | reverse complement strand
CATGATAGGCAAAGGCATAGCAAAAGTCTGAAACATCATACTAATTCTGTAGGGTATGTATAGTGCTATCCAGTATTAGGACAACAACCTGTAGCAGTGAAAGCACTCACTGTATGGACAGTCCTAATTCACTTATGACAGTCATATGTCCAAGAGATAATACATCTGTGTATGGCAAGTATTAATTATTAAGGTAGATGATGGCTAGTAATACTGCTTCGTCTTCAAATACTTCTAGGGGAAATGGGGCTAATACCCTTCTCAAATGATGGTAAGTCTAAATATATTGGGGATAATCATAAAAATAAATGAAAGCTGACTCTGTGAGAAAGTCTTTAACATATTATGTGAACTACTGTCTTCCAACTCGCGAACCGCAGGCTGATTTTTTTTTTTACGATTTTTAATTTTTTTTTAATCTTTGTGGCCTCCGACTTAATATCGCTATGGTATTAAGTTGGAGGGTATACAGAAAAGCAGTTTTTTTCTGCTTTTCTGTACACTTTCCCAGTGCCGGCCAAAATTAACTCCTGCCTTTGGGCAGGTGTTAATTTCTGAGAGTAAAATGTGCTGCTTGGCTGCACATTTTACTCTCAGAAATTAGAGAGTAGCACTTTTCTTTTCCTTATCCAGCTATCTTACTTAGCCGGATAAGTCTTAAATAGATTTATTTTGTTGACTGGTGGACCCCTGTGCTGAGACAAGGTTGGCGCTACCTGCAGGCGGTAACTCCCCTGCAGGTCCTCGTCATCGGGAGGAGGATACAGTAGGTGCAGACACCCAACAGGACCTTCACCATTACCAGCCCTCATTCCCCGCAAGTCGAGTCCTTGGGGACCGGGGCAGACTGGACTTAGGTGCAGGTCTCCGGTCGATGAAGGATTCCACAGAGTCAGGTGAGGCATGGTCAGACGTTCCAGAGGTCGAGGCTGGTGGTGAGAAGAGGAGTCTGGGTGGGGGCCAGAGGTCGGGGTAGGCAGCGAGACGACGAGATCCAATGGACAGGCAGACTGTCGGGGCAGGCAGCAAACAACGCAGGGTCCAGGAAATGTACCGGGGACAAAGCCAGAGAAGCAGTCTGAGGAAGCCAAAGAATAGAAGCGGGAACACGGGACCAGGAGCACGAACACAGGAACAGAGACAGAAACCAGAACCAGGAGCATGGAGTCAGGAAGCAACAGCTATTCTCTTGGAGTGGGACCTTTTGCTGAGGCCAGCCTGAAGGCAGGGACTACCCTTAAATAGTCCCTGGTTGATGAGGTCATCAGCGAGGGCTGTGGGGCTTCAGGCCCTGTTTCCCCCGCTGCTGGCCCTTTAAGAAGTTGTCCCGCACGCACGCATCTTGGGTGGAGTCGAAAGCAGGGAAGAGCAGGGCTGCCCACCTCAGCAGAGATAGCTGACGATGACCAGCACACGGGGTGCCCCAGTGCGAGAATCCTCGCACAATGCCTGAGAGCACCACACCAGCCCAGAGATGACCAGGCCCCCGGGTATGCACGTGGTGTGGCGCACAGGATGCCAGTCCCCAAGCCGGGACACAGCGCACCTTCCCCACTGATTTGGAGGTGAGTGCAGTGGTCTGTGGGGATAGCCTACGGGCCACCAATCATAACACTTTTCTGTCTTTTGCCACTATGTAGCCAGATAAGTCAAAACTTATTTGGCTATGTTTAAAATACATGCTGCATATCTTTTAGATATGTGAACATGTTTCAGGGTAGATTTATGTATATTTTACATAGTGTGTATGCATTTGCACGCATGAATCCATGCAGCTGTGTATATGGGCATGCTCACACATTATCCTCATAGTTTTGCATTTTTAAAACTATCAGGCTAATTTTAAAATGAGCGCATGTGTGCACCCATACATATACACATGAGTGCATGAGCAAAGGTTAGCTAGAATTTTAAATTATGCAAGCACTTGCGAAGTATGATAAAATACGCCTATCGTGCGTCAGCATGCTCCTAATTTTAAGACGTTTCTCAAGCAAACTTACTTCACTTCAACCTACATATGTAAGCGGATGTTGCGCAGCTAACAAGCAACCACGCGCTGCAGCCTCTGGTTTTAAAATACGGACTTATGCGCTCAAAAGTTGCCTTGCTGCAAAATGCCCATTCCCCACTCCTTTTCTGACCCTTTATTTTTTGCTCAAGCATGCGTATATACATGCATAAATCATGGCTTTTAAAATCCACATTGCTCAAGTGCGGCCCACATACATTCATAAATGAGCATTTTTGTGCAAAAAATACTTAAAATTGACCCCTATGTGCACTGTTTTAGCAAGAAAAGGTATCCACAGAAAAAGCAGGTATAAGTTTTAAGGGACACTTTTCCTAGCACAGTTTTGAAAAAGCAACTTTACTTACTGTAAACGATGCTTTTTGTAGATAGCAGGATGAATTAGCCATGCTGTCTGGGAACATCCTCCAGTGGCCCTGAGGCGGAGCTCCTCCAAGCAATCACAGAGCTTTGCTCTGTGCAGCTGTACGCATCCTCCCATGTGCGTCTACCCGCTCGATTACCATATTCTCCTCAGTCTGTATCATAGAAAAAAAACCCATTCGGAGTGAATACCTTGATAGGCTGTCCAGGGAGGTGGGTGGGTCACCATGGCTAATTCATCCTATCTACAGAAAACACCATTTACGGTAAGCAAACTTGCTTTTTTCCTATTGATAGCAGGGCTGAATTAGCCATGCTGTCTGGGAGTCCCCAGCTATAGGGTTGAGTCTTGCATGCCGACGGTGTTACGGCATCCTCTGCTATGATTGAGACTGATGGTTGTGAGTCCAACCAGTCTTATCGTAGACAACCATGCAGGTTGTTAATTACATTGAATGGTGCAGCACTGCTGACCCTACTGCTGCATCCGAGGCTGCCTGCTGATCCAAGCAGTGATGAGATGTGAAGGTCTGCAGTGAAGACCAAGTGGCTGCTTTCCAAATATCCAAGAGCAGTACCACGTGAAGGTGTACAATCAAGGTAGACACCGCCCGGACCCGATGCGCCTTGACCTTGACAGATAGTTGAGTGGAGTGCTTAGAATAACAGAAGTGAATAATTTGCGATATCCAATTCAATAGTGTTCTCTTTGCTACTGGAAGACCAGGAGCGTTAGGAATGAAAGAAACAGAGTTGTGAAGTCCTGTTCTCAGCATGCATCCTATGTTTGTAGTACGCCAGCGCCCATTTGCATTCTAGCGAATGCAAAAGGTGTTCTCTATCGTTGCCGTGTAATTTCAGGAAAAACATTGGCAATGTGATAGTTTGATTCATTACTACCTTGGGCAGGAAGGAAGGTTGAATTCTGAAGGCCACCTTATTATGGTAGAATTACAGATATGGAGGATAATGAACCAAAGCTTGCAATTCACTGATTCGCCTGGTGGAAGTCAGCACGACCAGGAATATTACCTTCCAGGTCAAATATTTCATGTGGCAACTTTCCATAGGTTTGAACGGTGGAAGCATTAGCTGTTCTAGTACAAGGTTCAGATGTTAGGATCCTGCCGCGGACCCCATCTGCGGACAGGCTCCTCACTCATCAAAGACGCCGGCCCAACATCGTAAGATCCCTTCCTTTGTGACCTAGCGCAGCCGCTGCTGCCGCTCCTGCTCCATCGCAGCTGGAGCAGTCGCCTGAGGTCCTCTCCGAGCGGCAGGGAAGCCTCCTTAGCCACTGCCTGTTTCCCCGTGGCAAGGGTGCCGTCGCCGCTGCCTGCTATCTTCTTTGCGGCAGGAAGCCGCTTTCTTTCGGGCCTCCCATGCAGCAGGGACACCACTGATATCCTCTGCCTTCCAGCTTCCTCTTAGGCACGGGTGCGCGCCTCTTCCCTCTTCTTAAAGGGCCAGCAGCGGGAAAAGCCCCATGGCCCTCAGCAGTGATGTCATCAATCTTCGCCAGACTAGCCCTATAAAAGGGCCCAGCCTCAGTTCCTCAGTGCCTTCGGATCCAGTCGTCACAGCGTCTGTTGTCTTCTTCCTGATCCAGGTCCTCCGTGGTCTTCCTGTGTCTTGATGGATCTTCTTCCATGTTCTTCATGTTCCTGAACCTCTTCAGCTTGATGTTCCTGGTCTCGTCCCTCGTCAGAGCTCCCTCGTTGCCTGTTTCGTGTTCCAGATGTTCCAGCTGTCCAGTTCTCCTGATGTTCCGTGTCCTGAGGTACCATGTTCCATATGTCCGATGTTCCTTCCTGACTTCGTCCGTCTCATCTTCAGCTCTTCATCCAGTTCTCAGGTCCCTCATCTGTTCACCCTTCCTGGCGTACCACTGTCGTGGCCCGTGACCAGCCCATGGGGGGCTGTGTAGGGCACCTCATTGTCCAAGGCCTTCTTCAGGTCTGCAGCGCAAGCCTCCGGAAGACTCCTGTTTTTAATGCCTTGCTTCTGAGAATCCTGAGTCTTGAATCCTGAATCCTGTCCCAGTCTTTGGAGTTCCTTGTGCCTGCTTCCGTCCATGCCTAAGACTCTGCCAGAACCTGCTCCGCTTCAGCATGGTCCGCGACCAGCCACAGGCGGCTGTGTAGGGTGTGCCCCGGTGCAGGCCTCTCCTGAATCTTCATCATGTCCTGGCTTCATGTTCCATTGCCTCGTCTGGAGTCTGCTTCACTTTCAACGTGGTTCGCGACCAGCCATGGGAGGCTGTGAGGGCGCGCTGCAATGCAGCACTCACCTACTACTTTCTCCTGAATCCTTGCCTAAGACCTCTTAGTAACCTGAATCCTTGTCTGAGTCCTCCAAGTATCCTGAGTCCTTGTCCGAGTCCTCCGAATATCCTGAATCTTCGTCTGAGTCTTCTTGTTCCTAGCCTCACGTACTCGTCATTCCCAAGCGGCGGGTCCAGAAGAGCTATCGAGTGGCCGGAGAGCTACTCTCGAGACCAGCATTGCGTTGCTGGGTCTCATTGGTGCGTGTAGGTCCAGTGGAGGGCTGAGCCTGCCTTGTTCCTGTTCCAGATATTCCTCGTCTTGTCTTCAGTCCAGCCTTGCTCCTGTTCTGCCCGCGCTCGTTCCTGCTCATCTCTCGCAGTGCGTCCTGGAGCTCCTCCCCAAGCCGCGCCATGATCCAAGGGCTCACAACCTCCCTTGAGATAGGACCACACCTCCGCGCTCCTAACATCAGATCCCAGGGAAACGGAGGCTTGGTTACTGGAGGCCTGAGATGAAAAAGTCCCTTCATAAAGTGAAAGACCAATGGGTGGTTTGAGACTGGGAGGCCATTGTGTGGAAGGTGATAGGTTGCTATGGCACTCATATGAGCCTGTACTGATGATGTTGCCAACCCCAAGTGGTAAAGCATGTATAAGTAATCCAGCAGGGTTTCTGGTGAACAAGAGAACAGGTCTACATGTCTGATTTGGCATCAAGCCGAATAACAGTGCCACTTGAGCTGATAATTTTTCTGGGTGGAATCCTTGCAAGAGAATATCAGCACATTTTGGACCTTTGAGGACATACCAAGATGGTGCAGTATTGTCCTTTCAACCTCCAGACTGTGAGATGAAGTGAGGACTACATGGGATGTAGCAGTGTCTCCCCCGTCCTGAAACAAGAGATCTGGTCCCTCCCTCACTGGTATAGGAGGATCTATTGACAGTCAAACCAGGGTAGTCTCGGCCATGCCTGGGCTATGAGGATTAGGTCGGCGATGTTCTCGATGCAAAATTGGAGGGTAAGCATAGAGAAGGCTCCCTGTCCATGGAATTAGGAAGGCATCCTGTGCGAACATCTCTGGACTCGGAAACATGGAACAGAATCTGCTGACTTTCCTGTTTCTCACTATTGCAAAGAGGTTCATGCTTGGGGTATCCCAATGGGCGAAGATAGTGTCCGCTACTTTCTGATTCAGTGACCACTTGTGTGGATGGAATATTCTGCTGAGGTGATCCGCTTTTGAGTTCGCTATGCCGGGAAGATAGGTGGCCTGTAACAAGCCTGCCTGCTTCTCCGCCCATTCTAGAATTTAAATCGCCTCCCTGCAGAATGTCCAAGAATCTGACCCTCTTTCCTTGTTTATGTAGAACATGGCCATCTGGTTGTCCGGGTATACCATGATGTTCTTGCCCCGCACGTGATCAGCAAAGGTGAGAAGGGCATTTCGAATCGCTCATAGCTCCAGCAGGTTTAACTGCTGAGTGCGCTCCCCTGCCATACACAAGCCCTTCATCTGTAGGTGGTTGATATGAGCTCCCCACCCCCTATTGGAGGCGTCTGTGGTGAGAATGAGCTTATATGCCGGTCTCCGGAACAGGGCACCTTCTGTCAATGGAGCTGAAGACAATCACCAGACTATGTCTTTTCTCATAGCCTGGATGAGATGCACCGTGTCTGACAGTGGTTAAATGAACTGCGTCCATTGAGTTTTTAGGCCCCATTGTAGGCAACGCATGTATAGGCAGGTATGAGGGACCACATATATGGATGCTGCCATATGTCCCAGGAGGATCAGGATCTGGTGAGCCGAGGGCTGTGCTCAGGCTTGCAACTGTCTTGCCAGGGTGCTGACAGTCCAAGCCCTGTCCTCAGGTAGGAAAGCTTTTTCTTTTTCCGTGTCTATGTGGGTCCTGACCTGCATCGGTTGGAGGCTGGACTTTTCGTAGTTGATTACCCACCCTAGTGCCTGCAAGCAATCAGTCATGTTCTGTAAGTGCAAACACAGTCAGCTTGTCTGAAGCTACCAGCAGCCAATTGTCTAGGTAGGGGAATAGCTGAATCCCCTTTCGCTGGAGGTGGGCCACCACCACCACTATGCAGTTGGTGAAGACTCTTGGGGCAGAAGAGAGGCTAAACGGGAGCACCTTGTATTTGTAGTGCTGCCCATTGGACTGGAAGCACAGGTACTGCCAGGATGAGCGATGCATCGGGAAGTGGGAGTAAGCACCCTTGAGGTCCAGCGAGCACATCCAATTGTGGGGTTGTAAAAAGGAGAGGACTGACTTTAAGAATGTCGTCTTAAATTTCTCTCTGTGAAGAAATTTGTTGCGAGCCCTTAAGTCTAAGATCTGGCAGAGACCACCCGACCTTTAAGGAATGAGGAAGTATGGGGAGTAGAACCCCTTGTTGCATTGATGTGATGGTATCACCTGTATGGCCTGCTGGGCGAGCAGGGAAGTAATTGTGCTTGTAGTTGGTTGCACCCGTCATTGAGCCCGGTGAGAGGTGGCGAGACGGGGAAGTGGTGGGATCTGTTTGAAATTGAGTTGGTAGCCCCTGCAAATGATGTTCAGTATCCAGCAGTCAGATGTAATCACAGAACTATGCTACTCTGCCCCCCACCAGTGATGGTAGGGGTGGACCCGTCAATCTTAAAAACTTTGCAGGGTTTTCTGGATGGAGGCTGACTGCTGCCACTGCTGGCATTGGCCCCTGGGTCTGCCCCTCTGCTGTGGCTGCAGGGTCTGTTGTCAATATTGCGGGAATGTATGTGCTCTGTACGAAGCGTATGACTGGTATGGGCGCCTCTGGAAGCTGGCTTTACGATAAGTTTGATAGTACTTCTGGGCTATCGAGGATTGGTCCCCAAGGGAGGCCAAGGAGAAAACCTCCACATCCTGCTCTTTCAGTTGCGATACTGTCTCCCACAGTTTGTCTACGAAGATGGCAGGTCAACTAATTTCTCATGAAACAAAATCAGAAGGCGGTCCAACGAAGCCAAGGCAAACAAAACGAAAGCAAGACCGTGTGCAGTGGAAGAAGTCTTTTATTAAAATTATTAGATAAAATGCCCGACTCCGGCCAAGTTTCGCCTAGTCAGCTGCATCAGGGACTGTAATAATAGTAGAAATCAATCTATATTGCGTTCAGCATGGTGGACTTGAAGGATCATTTCCCGAAGTCGTCTAGGTAACGATTGTCCTTATCGGGAGGAGTATTAGAATGGACTCTGGTCTTTTTTGCTTTTTTCATGGCCAACTCTACCACAATGGAGGTGTGAGGGAGCTCCACTGTACTATAGTACAGCGATTTCCTTATTCTGAATTTGAGATCCGTTTTTTGGGAAGTGGCCAGACTCAAGAAAAGGGGCTCCCAAGTTTTCTCCAGGACCACATCCCATACCCCATGGGGAAGCTGCGCTGTTGGTTCAGCCGGGACCTCGAAGATTTTTAATATGCCCAGGACTTCAGCCCTAGGGTCTGGCAGCTTTCTGGTTTCCACGTTGTCACGCCCCCACCTTCTCTATGAATTTAGAGTACAAAAGGTCTTCCGGTGGGTTGGAGAGCTCTGGCGGCTCCTCCAGTGGGTCGGAAGGCAACCCGGAAACTGGGTGGCGAGACTTCCAAAATTGAGCTTAGCTGAGGGGAGCATTGTGGTTGGGGTGACTTCTGTGCCCATTGACCAGCCACCTCCAGTTCCTGTGGAGGGGAGCCTCCCTCCAGGGGGCCCTCTACTGAAGAGTGACTTGCTGGCAGATGCTCCTGTTCGCACGGCTCCAGAGGCGCAAAGAGACCTGTCAGAACTGTGGAAATCTGGGACATTGCTTGTTCCGCTAGACTCCCACAGAAGGTGCTGGAAATATGGATTTTTCTTGTTCTTTTCCCAATACAGGGATGGACTTGCACCCTAAGGATGAGCAGGGTACTGCGGCATATAATAAAACCGGAATCTGGTCCTCTGGGTTGATGTTCTCGAGGACCCACCTCTTGTGGTAACTTAGGACATTTGGTGAGAGGCTCCTGTAGTTGAGAACACAGCCCCTTATGCTTGGAGACAGAAGAAATGTCTAAGTAGACTTTGCACAAGGAGGTAAGGACGTTTCTGAGTCGGGGTAATCCGAGAGAAGGTCCATATCTGAAAACCCCATCTCACGGAGTTCTTCAGTACTGAATATTGTCTGCGGGTCCTCGCCTTGTCCCTGTACCTCTGCAGGTTTGGGCTGTGGATTTCTATGCTGAAGTCCGATGTCTCTGGGCTGACAGTTGACACTTGCATCAGCTGCAGTGCAGATCGATGCATGGAGTGGCTTGGCGTCAATGCTTTATCTGTTCGTTCTCGCATTGAGATACTTAGCTTCGGAGGGGTGCACTTTGATGTGTCAGATTCTCTTTTGATGCGTCGTGTGTTGAGGCATCGGTCCTCTGATGCATGTGTTATTTGTTTGATCTTCGGCGCTAGGGACGACACAAGTGTTGAGTCTTTTCGATGGCTGGCACGCTTCACCATTTGCACTGGTTTCGACGCCTCTGTGCTGCTGGCATCAGAAGAATGACGCTGTTTAGCCTTGGCCACCAAAGCATCGTCCAAATGAAGCACTCTATGGACAGTCTTGGGGCGGGGAGAGCACCAAGGTGGCTAGCACCATTTGGCTTGTGAGCCCCTTTTATCTTGGGGTCCAAGATGAGGAGGCTTTTTTCCTTTTCTCCAGCTGGTCCAGCACCAGTCCCAGGGAGGAGTGAGAGGAGAGATGCTCCAACTGTGGGGCATAAGAGCCATCACGCCCTTCCTTGAAGCGCGCAATCTTTTGGGCACACTGTCTTTGGGCTCGTGACGACATGCGCCCAGAGTCGCAGCAAGCCAACTGATAGTGGTCAAGCCCCAGACAGACATAATGTTGAGATTACTTACCTGATAATCTCGTTTTCCTTAGTGTAGACAGATGGACTCAGAACAAGTGGGTATAGTGTGCTCGTGCTAGCAGTTGGAGACGGATCTGACGTCAGCACGGGTACATATACCCCCACAGGAAGTGAAGCACTTCAGTAATCTTCCTTGCAAAAGCTGTTATGGATATATGTGTACTGACGATCAATGAAATAGTGAAACAGGATTCTCCTGACCGATTGATAATAGCAGGAGACCGCCAGCATTCCCAACCGGAAGGCGTCAACACCTGGCAAAGGGGACGCTCTTATGTAAGCAAATGACATGGCCTACCTTGAATCGGTGAAACCCATGTATACCGGCAGCCGGGCGGGATGCTGAGTCCATCTGTCTACACTAAGGAAAACGAGATTATCAGGTAAGTAATCTCAACATTTCCTAGCGTGTAGCCAGATGGACTCAGAACAAGTGGGATGTACAAAAGCTTTACTCCCGGACTGGGCGGGAGGCTGCCTGAGGACTGCATAAGACCGCCCTCGCAAATGCTGTGTCCTCCCTGGCCTGGACATCCAGACGGTAAAACCTGGAGAAGGTATGGAGGGAGGACCATGTCGCCGCTTTACATATTTCTGCAGGCGACAGCATCCTAGATTCTGCCCAAGATGCTGCTTGGGCTCTGGTAGAATGAGCCTTGACTTGTAGAGGTGGTGACTTCCCGGCCTCTACGTAGGCCGCTCTCTCAATAGCATACAGGCACCTATCATGGGCGCTCAATACCTGAACAAGGCCGACAAAATGGCGACCTCCACGGCGTGCCGCATACAGGCAACGCCGCCGATCCTCGGACCTCGGAGACCAAATATAAGAGATGTACGCCTTACCTGATCCTCGGCGCTTCCCGGCTGGAACCCGGGCTGTCTCCGGCTGCGGGGGGAGAGGGGAAATACCTTCACCGCCGCTTCTGAGGAAATGCACCCGCTGCCTCTAGGTCCACGCCGGGACCGAGGCGCCTCTTAGCCCGACCCAAGCCCTTCACGCTCGAGGGCTAGATCCCTGCCGCGATTCGGCCACCGGACCGAGGCCTAGACCTCCGAGGGATCACGGAAATCACCCCGGGAAACTCAACTGGGGGAGGGACCCGAGGGTATCACCGCAGGAGTGCGGGGCTCGATGTTCCTGTAGAAATTTAGTAAGTAGAATATAGAAAGTAGAAAATAGAAAAGTAGTATTGGAAAACACACTCAGCGAGCGTGCAGGCTCTCCAAACTGCTTTGGAGACGGAAATTACTTAAGTGCTTCACTTCCTGTGGGGGTATATGTACCCGTGCTGACGTCAGATCCGTCTCCAACTGCTAGCACGAGCACACTATACCCACTTGTTCTGAGTCCATCTGGCTACACGCTAGGAAATAATAATTATGCCCATCTGTGATTGACATCACCTTATCGCACTGGCAGTATTTGAAGCCAGGCAGTTTGGGGGCTATGGTAGCACTGAAAAGTGCTGTTGTGGTCTTCCCCTGAAGAAAAAACTCTGAGGAGAAGTCGGGAGAAAAAGCCCAGCATGTGGATGGCAGAGCGGAAAAATGAGACCGAGGAGAAGGCGGCGATTGAGTGGGAAGATACTCATGGGAGGACGTGCGCAGCTTCACAGAGCAAAGCTCTGTGATTGCTAGGAGAAGCTCCACCTCAGGGCCACCGGAGAACGTTCCCAGACAGCATGATTAATTCAGCCCTTCTATCGTCGGGAAAAGAAAAATACCCATGTACTTTTCCTTTGAGAGTTTGTGCAAAACCATGGGTAAAATTGCCCCCTATAATTCTTTAAGAAAATACCCCTATTATATTGTCTGTATACCATATTCAAGCCCAAAATGTAAATGACTAGTTGTTGCAGGAAAATTCTAGAAAGGATAATGTGAAAAATAGTAACTTTTTGTTTTTAAATGGAAAATAGACCATCTTAGGATTCTTTTTCACTTTCTAATTTTTATATCATTGTTGAAAAATAATGAGCATTTGAAATTAGAAAAGCCTCTTCTACTTAGTCACTCCCACAGGTATGGACTGAAGTAAACCAGAAAAGCACTGTATTGATCACCATCAGAACATCTGGTTAACATCACCCCTGATACATCCAAAGAAAGAATAAAAGACCAGTCAACTCAGACCTGGATATAGGCATAGACATCATAGGACTGTGCCTAGAGTGCCAAATTCTGAAAGTGCCGAAAATCTAGGCCTCCCCCTGCTGCTCTCTAACTTCCAGTGGTGAAACTCCCCATCTCTGGTCCTCTATCTATCGTGTAATAATCTTAAATCTGAATCTAAGTCAATTATAGAGTCAATTCAGCAACAGAAATTATAAATTTGAATTCTGCTGCATGGCTTGTCACTGATTTGAGACAAGAAGGAAAGTAGAGAGAAAAAGATAACCAAGAGGGGTTAATAATAATAAAAAAAAAAAGTATACCAAACAGATAAAATTATAGGAATCAATTAGCATAAAAAAGAATGAAACCTAGAGTAAAACTAACAGGTATTAGCGTGAGGGAACAAGCATGACATTATGAAGAATGCTGGTTTTACTGCTGCTGTAAAATAAAATACATGTGGAGTCTTGCGAAATGACACAATGTACAAGCATAAATGTGTTTTATCTATAAAATTTCCAATTTCTCAGGAAATAATGATACAGATTTACCTTTATATCCTTGTTCCGTCTCCCTGAGATCAATTTTAGTAATTGGCTTGAAATCACAGTCCCATAATCGTATACACCCATCTCTCCCACCAGTGGCAAAACCTTCCTCGCAGCCATACATACTAAATATTCCAGCCTGTTAAATAATAATCATTTTACACCAAGTTACATTTTATTTTAGAATTCAATAGGAACAATGACAAAAAAACAATGCAACTTCTTGTTAAAATCATAAAAATAATGTGTTTGATTTTCTATAGTTAGAAAGCAATCTACAATTTATTTATTTCCAATATGCTTTCATAAGATCTTAATTTACTGAAAATCCCAAATATATTCCTGAAAGTATTCTTGATATTGTAGTTTAAAAGAAGAAACCCAAACACCCAATTTGAATAAAAAATTGGTTTTATACTAAATGCTGCAGTTATTGGAGTATGCGTATACTAAATTCTCATACAATTTTGTTAAACCCTTATCAACTGATGTTGACAGAATGAAGGGAATGTATATATCACTTGAAAGTTATCCTAAAAATATATTTGGCCAAATAACAAGGAGATAGATCTGTGAACATTTCATAATGCTTTATTTCCTTTTTTACCACAAACATTTGCTCATGCTTACTATTGAACAATGGCAGGGCAACTTTCAAAATGCTTGATGTCAACCAATCAGAGCAACCTTAAAATTCCTTAATGACATCTATGTGCTCTGACCTGCCTGAGATTTCAACTTCTCTTCTTTTCTTTAGAGAATTGACTTGCCTCACATGTTGCTATATTTCAAACTATGGAGTCAATTTTCAAAAGAGCACAGACTGCCCAACTTAAATCAACCAAATTCTGACCATCTAAGTTAAGCAGATTTTCAGCTGAACCTAGCAAGTTGGATATTCAACTGAAAATAAGCCTCAATCGAGTCAGCTAAAATGTAGCCACCTAGATATAGGGCACTCAGCCCTATGCAAATAAACTTAGCTAGCTGATACTGAAAATCAGCACTGGCTAGTTAAATCCTCTTCGGAGACCCTCTCCCACTCCACCCCCAAGGGGTTATTTTAAAAATGACTCCCAGCATCACTATCCTCCCCCACCACCTAAAATGCTGTTATTTTAAAAACGTTCCAAGCAGCTCCTCTCTCCTACCACTCCGAGTTCTGCTATTTTTATTTTTTTTTAAAGTCCAGCGGCAGCCCCATCCCTCCCACCACCAACATCCTCTTCTTCCCAAGTGCCAATCATTTTTAAAAGTCTTTGAAGGTGAATATGTTAGACCCTCCTTAAAAATCCAGGATCAAGCATTTAGCCTGGTCCACATTAATACACAGACAGGAAGGGAGTTACGCTCTAAGAGTAATCTTCTTAGAAGGAAATAAAAAGGAGTGGAGGAGTAGCCTAGTGGTTAAAGCAGTGGGCTATGAACCAGGAGAGCAAGGTTTGAGTCCTGCTGTCGCTCCTTGTGAACTTGGCCAAGTCACTTTACCCTCCATTGCCTCAGGTACAAACTTACAGGCCGATACAGTACCATTGGAGCACACTGTTAACCTGCCATTGGATGCGCGTTTTCCCTTATTCAGTAAGGGGCAGAAACCGCACATCCAATAGCGCCCTCAACACACATTTTACTTCTTCGGGCACCGGGAAAGTGCACCCTCCGACTTAATATCGCCATGGTCCCGAAGGGTAAAAAAAGTAAAAAAAAAAAATTTTGAAGTCGGCCAGCGGCTGTCGGGTCGAAAACCGGACGCTCAATTTTGCCAGCGTCCGGCTGTCAGCGTCCGGCTGTCAGCGTCCGGCTGTCAGCGGGCTCGAGAACAGACGCCGGCATAATTGAGCGTCAGCTGTCAAACCCGCTGACAGCCGTCGCTCCGGGGAAAAGGAGGCGCTAGGGACGCGCTAGTGTCCCTAGCGCCTCCTTTTGCCCGTTTCTACCGCCGGACCTAATTTAAATACTGAATCGCGCACACAGGCGAGTGGCCTGTGCGCGCGCCGGGAGAACGGGCATTCGCCCGCTCTCCAGCGGACATTACTGAATCGGCCCGTTAGATTGTAAGCCCTCTGGGGATAGGGAAATACCTATAGTACCTGAATGTAATCCACTTTGAAGTACTGCAAAAAAAAAAAGTGGAATATAAATCTAAATAATAAGAAGCTAGGCCCAGGAAGAAAGAATATGGGGGCCCCATGGAAGAGAAGGAAGCCTACGGAAGGCTAATACTTACTGCTGAACTGCGAGTTATATTGCTGTCTTTATTTTGTTAACTACAAAGTTAGGCCAAGCTACTTCTGCTTTGTTTTCTTGTTACTAATAAAGAAGTTTATGAGAGAACTGCCAGTCTGATTATGTTCTCTGGTTAGCCCAGACCACTCATGGTGTCACATATGATGTCAGTTTGGGAATTTCTACGCTAAGCTGTGCACAGGTGGACAGCAACATTAAAAAGAAAAAAGAAAGAGAAAGAAAGCAGAGTTGCTTACCTGTAACAGGTCTTCTCCCAGGACAGCAGGATGTTAATCCTCACATGTGGGTGACATCATCAGATGGAGCCCTGTCACGGAACACGTTTGTCAAGGTTTCTAGAACCTTGACTGGCCCACTGAGCATGGCACTAACCCTGCAGCCACCAGGGGTCCCCCTTCAGTCTCGTTTGTAGCAAAAAGAACGAGCGAAAAATAAAATAAAAAAATGTAATGAACCCAACTCCATGGGGTGGCGAGTGGATTTCGTGAGGACTACCATCCTGCTGTCCTGGGAGAACACCTGTTACAGGTAAGCAACTCTGCTTTCTCCCAGGACAAGCAGGATGGTAGTCCTCACATGTGGGTGAATAACAAGCTACAAGCTGCTTCATAATAATCAGGTGAAGCAGCACCCAACATGTGCAACAGCCACAACAACTGGGATGCTGTTGGTAACAATGAGGGAGCCTGAACTTCACAGCAGTCGTGGTAGGACGAGTTGGGTTTTCACATTGGGAACAATTCTTAAGGTCATACAGGCCAATGACAGAATGGTGTCGTTCGGACCTGTGCAAGTAATAGAGGGCTGCGAAGGGGTGGATAGATCTCCACATCGCAGACTTGTAGATTTTGGTAATCGGTCATGAAAAGTAGAGTGTCACTGACATTGCCATGACCCTGATGAAATGCCTTCACTCATCCCTGAAGTGGAAGGTCCGCTTGCTGATGGCAGAATGCAATGCATTGTGCAAGGTAAATGAAGATAGTTTGCATAACCACCGCAATTCCATGTTACTGTTGTCGAAGAACAAAGAGTTGGGTGGATTCCTGGTGGACTGCGGAGTGTGCACAGAAAACGCAACTGCACGTCTACAGTCCAAGATATGTAAAAGCAGAGCACTCGATTGAGTGCAAGGCTTTGGCAGAGTATGTACAGATTTATGGTACGTGGAAATCAGTTACCATCTGAGGAAGGAATGTAGGTGAGTGCGTAGAATACCAGGTCATGGAGGAATGTTGCGTAGGGTGAGTAGGCACAAGGGCTGTAAACTCACAGATTCTGCGAGTAGATGAAATGGTTACAAGGAAAAAATAATTTTCTTTGTAAGGTATTGTAGTGCACAGGAGCGTAGTGTAAGCATGATAGTGTAGTGCTATGTCATGAGCGGTCTCCGTAGAAGAAGCTGAAGCTGAGGTATGCTTTTTATAAAGCAACTCACCAGGGGTTGTAACTCCTGTATACTTTTATGAAGATAAAAAGCATCTTGCTTTTTCCACTTATGTTCATTGTAAAGCCTATGGCTAAATTACTGTTTGCTGTAAACCGAGGTGATGTGCATTATGTGCCGCGGTATATAAAAATCTATAAATAATAATAATAATAATAATAATGAAGATATGAAATGGTAGTGAAGTAAATCTTACTAGTGGAAATCTGGGAACCAGAGTTGAAGAGGTGGCATTAATTGTACAATAGATGCGATGTGGACAAGAAAGGGATCAAGCCCTTCCGTGGACATTACCAGGTAAACTCTTCCATTTAGAGCGGTAAGATTTCCGCATGGAAGCCTTTCGTAAAGTTAAGAGGTCTTGAGAGACGATCATAGACAGATGGAGAGTAGATTTACCGGCGTCCAAAGGGTTCATGAGTATCATGTAGCCTTTGGACTGTTTTACCTTCACGAGAATACTGCTATGAGCAGTATCTGGGGGTACGGTATAGCAGTCCTATGTTTCAGGGACAGCAAAGGTATGAATGGGTGGTGCTCTTCAGTCCCTGTATTGGGAGCAGAAGAGTCCATTCTGTAGTTTAGGCTGGACACAAGAATCTATGGTTAGTTGAAATCATCGGTAGGAACTTTGCTCACAACAGAGGGATCCAAGGATCACTTGTGGAGTTAGAAGTTCAAGCACAGGGGTAGCTTGCTTATTACGGCGGGTACTACCTTAAACCAATTAAGCCTGATACATCACTTTGAATGCATATACAGCGTTGCTCTCTGCTTCAACGGCAGGGGGAAATGTAGAAAACAGGATTTACATTCAGACAACATCCAACAAGGCATTGGTCTGTGCAGTCTCAGTAAACAAGCATCGGGGTAACTTGCTTGATGTGGCGGTTACTATCCTTAACCATTAAGCCTTATGCTCACCTTTGATGCAACTCCAACATTACTCTCTGCATCAATGACAGGGGATGGCAGGAAATTTGAATCAAACAGTTACCAACAAGGGCCCTGAACTTGGTGGTTGATGAAACAGATAAGTATGGGAAAACCAGTGTGGAAGCTTGCTGGGCAGTCTAGATGGGCCGATTGGTCTTTTTATGCCGTCATATCTATGTTTCTATGTAAGTGTCAGCTGAGTCGGTGTTCCAGTGCAGTCACTGTGCTGCCAGAAAATGGTGCGCAGTATAATGGAGTGTCGTATGGCTAACGCTAATAAACTGCACTGATACCTGACAGAACCAAGAAAGCCCAGGCTGCGTTGTGTGTTCAGGCAGAAGTGCGGTACTTGGTGGTCAATGAGAATGAAGAATATCTTGTTGAAGAGGCACTCCAGGAATGCATAGAGGAAGCAACGACTCGACCGAAACTCCAAGAAGTAGAACTGACAGTCATTCCGAGTCATGTCAAGTTTTTAGTTTGAAGGCCTGCAACCTGGGCATTCCAACGTAAGGTGGAGATGTTGGTGGTCTAGGTCATCCACAGGGCTGATTGCAAGAAGGGTAGACCTGTTCATAATTTGGCATTGTCTGTCTATGAAGTAAGGTACAGAGAAGGGCAACCAAAATGATAAAGGGGATAGAACAGCTTCCCTATGAGGAAAGGCTGAAGAGGTTAGGGCTGTTCAGCTTGGAGAAGAGACGGCTAAGGGGGGATATGATAGAGGTCTTTAAGATCATGAGAGGTCTTGAACGAGTAGATGTGACTCAGTTATTTTCACTTTTGAATAATAGAAGGACTAGGGGGCATTCCATGAAGTTAGCAAGTAGCACATTTAAGACTAATCGGAGAAAATTCTTTTTCACTCAACGCACAATAAAGCTCTGGAATTTGTTGCCAGAGGATGTGGTTAGTGCAGTTAGTGTAGCTGGGTTCAAAAAAGGTTTGGATAAGTTCTTGGAGGAGAAGTCCATTAATAGATATTAATCAATTTTATCTTAGGGAATAGCCACTGCTATTAATTGCATCAGTAGCATGGGATCTTCTTAGTGTTTGGGTAATTGCCAGGTTCTTGTGGCCTGGTTTTGGCCTCTGTTGGAAACAGGATTCTGGGCTTGATGGACCCTTGGTCTGACCCAGCATGGCAATTTCTTATGTTCTTATGTTCTTAAGAGACAACAGAGAGGATTGGTGAAGTGGATAAGGGACATAACAGCTGAGTAGCTTTATGTTACTGATACTGCAAGTGCATTATGTCAGGCTTCTGGGTAGTTATGTCAGTAGGGTGGCATAGACTATGTCGTCATGTCATCGACCTTCCACTGCAGATAGCTGGAGAGGTTGGACAGCGTGGATGCCCAATTATGAGGGCGACTGTGAAGTATAGGTCAGCTGTCAGAAAGGAGAGGTGAGAAGACAGTGTCAAATGGGATTTCTGGTAGGTGATTAGAAAATCCCAGAATGTAGAGGAGCCACATAATGAATTCAAGAGAGTCGAGACCTCATGTATGGACTTGACTGTTACATGACAGTTGTCCAGATCCGAAAATCATATACAACTGTACGGAGTAACGGTGCAGCCACTACTGTCAGTCTCTTCAGGAACATTTGGGCACAGAGGCAAGGCCAAATGGCAGTGATGTGTGCATGTCATGGATACATGTTTATGAAGGACCAAGGAGCAGATCCAATCCTATTCATATATCAGAGGAAGCCTAATGCCCAAGAATAACATAGTCTACATTTCTTGGTAAGGAGATGTGTATAGGGCACCGAAGTGCAGAAGAAGTTTGAGACCAACTGTCTTTTTTTTTTTTTTTTTTGACACGTGGAGTGGAACCCACTCTCCTGCTGGGTCAGGGAACAGATTATATGGTTCTGAGACACAGCACAGTTGCTTACCTGTAACAGGTGTTCTCCCAGGACAGCAGGATGTAGTCCTCACATGTGGGTGATGTCATTGGACGGATCCCTATCACGGAAAATTTTTCTGTCAAAGTTTCTAGAACTTTTGACTCGCACACTGAGCATACCCAGAATGCCATGATCTCTCAAGCCACATGGGTCTCCCTTCAGTCTCGTTTGTAGTAGGGATGTGAATCGTTTTTTGACAATTTAAAATATCGTCCGATATATTTTAAATCGTCAAAAATCGTTAGAGCCGCGATACAATAACAATTCCCCTGATTTATTGTCAAAAAATCGTAAATCGGGGAAGGGGGAGGGGAAAGGGGAGGGCGGGAAAACCGGCACACTAAAAAAAACCCTAAAACCCAACCCGACCCTTTAAAATAAATCCCCCACCCTCCCGAACCCCCCCAAAATGCCTTAAATTACCTGGGGTCCAGAGAAAGGGTCCCGCTGTGATCTTCCACTCTCAGACCTCCGGTGCTTGTAGAAATGGCGCCGGCGCTACCTTTGGTTTTTCCGTACGGAAAAATGATTAGCGGCAGGAGATCGCTCCCGGACCCCCGCTGGACCCCCAGGGACTTTTGGCCAGCTTGGGGGGGCCTCCTGACCCCCACAAGACTTGCCAAAAGTCCAGCGGGGGTCCGGAACGACCTCCTGCAGTCGAATCGTGTTGTCTACGGCCGGCGCCATTTTGCGCAAAATGGCAGCTGGCCAAAAGTCCCTGGGGGTCCAGCGGGGGTCCGGGAGCGATCTCCTACGCTCCTGACCTCGGGGGACAAAAAACAAAATGGCGCCGGCGCTACCTTTGACCTGTCATATGACAAGGCAAAGGTAGCGCCGGCGCCATTTCTACAAGCACCGGAGGTCCGAGAGTAGAAGATCACACCGGGACCCTTCCTCTGGACCCCAGGTAATTTAAGGCATTTTGGGGGGGTTCGGGAGGGTGGGGGATTTATTTTAAAGGGTCGGGGTGGGTTTTAGGGTTGTTTTAGTGTGCCGGTTTTCCCGCCCTCCCCCCCACTGGACCCCAGGTAATTTAAGGCATTTTGGGGGGGGGGTTCGGGAGGGTGGGGGATTTATTTTAAAGGGTCGGGGTGGGTTTTAGGGATGTTTTAGTGTGCCGGTTTTCGATTTTCACGATTTTCATGATATTTAAAAAACCCAAACGGCGACGATCCGATTCCCTCCCCCTCCCAGCCGAAATCGATTGTTAAGACGATCGATCACACAATTCACATCTCTAGTTTGTAGCAAAAGGTGCAAGCGAAAAATAAAATAATAAAACGTTTTGGACCCAACTCCGCAGGGTGGCATATGGGTTTCGTGAGGACTACATCCTGCTGTCCTGGGAGAACACCTGTTACAGGTAAGCAACTCTGCTTCGTCCCAGGACAAGCAGGATGCTTGTCCTCATGTGGGTAATTAGCAAGCTACAGGCTGACTCATATTTGTTTGGACCTACAGCGTACAACTTGTGCAACAGGCACAACAACTGGCATACTGTTGGGAAAAATGAGGCAGCCTGAAATCACAGCAGATTGGATGTGGAAGGAGTTGGGATTATACTGGAAATAAGTTCTTCAAGATGGATTGTCCAAAGGCAGAGTCTTGGCATCCTTCCTTGTCCAGGCAATAATGTGATGCAAATGTGTGAAGAGAGTTCCATGTTGCAGCTTTGCAGATGTCAGCAATCGGTACTGAACAATAGTGAGCTACTGAGGTTGTCATGGATCTTACTGAGTGCGCCTTCACTTGTCCCTGGAGAGGAAGGCCTGCTTTTTCATAGCAGAATTTGATAGACTCTGCTAGCCAGTTGGAGAGAGTTTGTTTGCCCACTGCAACTCCTAGTCTGTTTCTGTCAAAAGAAACAAAGAGTTGGGTGGATTTCCTATGGACTGCAGTGTGGTCTAGGTAAAATGCAAGCGCACGTTTACAGTCCACGGTGTGTAAAACTCTCTCGCCTTGGTGAGTGAGGCCTTGGGAAAAAGGTGGGCAAGTGGAAGTCAGTAACCACCTTGGGAAGGAATTTAAGAACATAAGAACATAAGAAAATGCCATACTGGGTCAGACCAAGGGTCCATCAAGCCCAGCATCCTGTTTCCAACAGTGGCCAATCCAGGCCATAAGAACCTGGCAAGTACCCAAAAACTAAGTCTATTCCATGTAACCATTGCTAATGGCAGTGGCTATTCTCTAAGTGAACTTAATAGCAGGTAATAGACTTCTCCTCCAAGAACTTATCCAATCCTTTTTTAAACACAGCTATACTAACTGCACTAACCACATTCTCTGGCAACAAATTCCAGAGTTTAATTGTGCGTTGAGTAAAAAAGAACTTTCTCCGATTAGTTTTAAATGTGCCCCATGCTAACTTCATGGAGTGCCCCCTAGTCTTTCTACTATCCGAAAGAGTAAATAACCGATTCACATCTACCCGTTCTAGACCTCTCATGATTTTAAACACCTCTATCGTATCCCCCCTCAGTTGTCTCTTCTCCAAGCTGAAAAGTCCTAACCTCTTTAGTCTTTCCTCATAGGGGAGTTGTTCCATTCCCCTTATCATTTTGGTGGCCCTTCTCTGTACCTTCTCCATCGCAATTATATCTTTTTTGAGATGCGGCGACCAGAATTGTACACAGTATTCAAGGTGCGGTCTCACCATGGAGCGATACAGAGACATTATGACATTTTCCGTTTTATTCATCATTCCTTTTCTAATAATTCCCAACATTCTGTTTAGGGTGAGTATGGAAGACCACGGTGTCATACAGGAACCTGGTATAGGGTGAGTATGTGACAAGTACTTGTAACTCACTAACCCTTCATGCAGATGTAACGGCTACTAGGAAGAAGTCTTTCCATGTAAGAAATTTAACATCGCAGGAGTGCAAAGGCTCAAACGGAGAGCACATGAGCCTTGAAAGTACTACATTCAGGTCCCACTAGATGGCTGGTGGGCGTAGAGGGGGCTTAAGTTGTAATAGGCCCCTCATGAACCTATTCTTAAGGTTCATGAGGGGCCTATTACACCAGAACTTCCCCAACACCTTTGTGGTACGCTGAGATGGCACTAAGGTGTACCCTCACCGAAGAAGTCTGGAGACCAGATTCTGAAATGTGCCAGAGATAGTCTAATAGAGATGGCGTGGGGCAGGAGAAGGGATCAATACCTTTTTGCGTGCACCACGTGGTGAACCTTTTCCACTTAGAATGATAGGATTTTCGTGTGGAAGGCTTTCGTGAAGCTACAAGCACTTGAGAGACATCAGCTGAAAGGCTGAGCAATTGGAGGATCAAGCTTTCAACATCCAGGCTGTGAGGGATAGGATCTGAAGGTTCAGATGGCGTAACATGCCTTGGTGTGCCCAGGAGAATGGGATCTCTGAGCAAAAGGTCGAGAAGCATGGGAAACCACATTTGTCGAGGCCAATACAGGGCTATGAGTATCTTTGACCCTTTGTCCTGTTGTAACTTCACAAGAGTTTTGGCTATCAGCGGTGTCGGGGGATACGCATATAGGAGGCCTGTGTTCCAGGGGCGAGCAAACGCATCTATAGTTAACTTGTTTTGTTGCCTGTGCAGGGAGCAGAATCTGTCCACTTTGTGATTCACTTTGGATGCAAATAGGTCTATTGTTGATTGACCCCAGCGTTGGAAGATTCTGGTCATTACCACAGAATCCAGAGACCACTCATGGGGATGGAACTGTCGGCTGAGGTGATCTGCTATTACATTCTGCATGCCTGCCAGATAAGTGGCCCATAGAAACACGGAGTGTGCAAGGGCCCAGTCCCAGATCTGCGCGGCTTCTTGGCAGAAGAGATAAGAGCCTGTGCCGCCCTGCTTGTTCAAGTACCACATTGCAACTGTGTTGTCTGTATGAGAACAGTCTTGTGTGAAAGGCAGTCCTTGAACGCATAGAGAACATAACGTATAGCTCGAAGCTCTAGGAAGTTGATCTGAAATGTTCCTTCGAGTTGTGTCCAAGTACCTTGAATTTGCAAATTGTTCACATGAGCTCCCCAATCCAAGGTGGATGCATCTGTGGTCAAAGTTATCTGTGGAAGTGGTTGCTGAAAAGGCAGACCTGTTAGCAAGTTGTCTTTGTTTGTCCACCAGAGAAGCGATAAACGTAACTGGTGGGTTACTTGGATCTGGGATGAGAGCGGTTGAGTGGCTTGCAGTCACTGAGTCTTCAAAGTCCATTGAGTTCTTCTCATGCCCAGCCTGGCCATAGGAGTGACTTGGACCGTGGAAGCCATGTGGCCCAGCAATGTTAGAAATTGATGGGATGAGGCTGTTTTCTTTGTGCACAGACATACAGCTAGTCTGGAGAGTGTGTCTGCGCGGTCGTTAGGCAGGAAGGCCTTCGCTACTGTAGTGTCCAAATCTGCTCTAATGAATGTCAGGAGATGAGATGGAGTCAGGTGGGATTTTGGTAGTTGATAAGAAATCCCAACGAGTGCAGTAGAGTGATAGTGAGCTTGAGAGTGTCGAGAGCTCCTTGCTTGGATTGGCTCTTTATGAGCCAGTTGACCAGGTAAGGAAAGACGTGTATTTGTTTCTTGCATAGGTGGGCCGCAGCCACTGCCAGGCACTTTGTAAATACACGGGGAGCCAAGGCAAGTCCGAATGGCAGAACCCGGTATTGAAAGTGTTGATGTCCCACTAGGAAGTGCAGGTATTTGCAGTGGTGTGGGAAATAAGGGAATGTGAGCGTAAGCATCTTGAAGATCCAGAAAACAGAGTCAATCTCCGTTTTACAGAAGTGGAAGCATGATACCCAAGGACACCATCCTGAATTTTTCTCTTCGTAGAAATTTATTGAGATTGCGAAGGTCTAAGATGGGGCGGAGGCCGCCTGATTTCTTTGGAATGAGAAAGTAGCCCTGCTGTGCTCGGGGAACAGGTTCCACAGCCCTGGCGCCCAGATGGGTGGACAGTTCTGACTCTAGAAGAGTTGTGTGATCTTTTTGCATCCACAGTGGATTGGGCGGTGAATCGGGGGGGGGGGGTAACGTGAGGAAGTTTAGACAGTATCCGTGGATTATGATGGATTTATTTATTTATTTGCAGTTTTTATATACCAACATTTGTTTAGTAACCTCACATCGGTTCACAATTAACAGAAACATTGCAGCTGTGCCAAATAGAACGAGCATGTGCAACTGTGCTTTACAAAAAACAATAAACATTTACAACAGACAATAAACTTTACATTAAACTTGTTAACGAACATATGCAATAGTGCTTTACAATAAACTTGTCAACTGGGGGGGAGGGGAGAGAACAGTGGAACAATGAAAGGGAAAAATAATATAGTGGTACAAAGCAAATTATCTCACTGAATTTATAAGTCTATAAATAAATAGGATGAATTTATACGTCTATACATAAATAGAATGAATTTTATAAAACACAATTGGAAAAGAGAAAAGCTGGGTATGAGAGAAAGAAATGGGATAGAAGTCTTATATACAATTGATATACAATCAATATACAATCGATATGAATAATTGCCAACAAAAAGTTAGGTGTGGTGAGAAAGAAATAGGGGATGTACATTTAAGTACATTAGTGGGCAAGGCTGTAGGAGTAAGGGAGAGAAGAGAGCATAAGGGTTAAGTATAAGCCTGTAGGAAAAGCCATGTTTTCAGTTTTTGCTTAAATTTTATTGGGCATGTTTCTTGCCGTAAGTCTGGTGTCATATTGTTCCAACAGTTCGGTCCGGCTATGGTTATCGCACGCTTTCTAGTTGACTCAAGAGTGGTGGTTTTATGTGTGGGGGTGTGTAGGGTGGCTGCATGTTGTGTTCTAGGGGTTCTGGAGTGTTTGTGGAAGTAAAGTTCATTATTGAACCATGTCATGTTTTCATTGTGTAGGGTCTTGTGTATTAGAGATAAGGTTTTGAACATGATGAACATCATGAACATGTTCATCATGTTCATGATGTTCATCATGTTCATGATGAACATGATGAAGATGTTCAACATGTTCAACATGTTGAACATGTTCATGATGAACATCATGATGAACATGATGAACATCATGATGAACATGATGAACATGATGAACATGTTCATCAACATGATGAACATGAAGGGTTTCAAACCCTTCATTAAATCTATCATCAAGGAATGCTATTTTAAGCTCCAAACCATAAAAAAACTCAGACCACTGCTACACTTTTCTGATTTCCGCACTGTACTCCAGTCTATCATTTTATCTAAGATAGACTATTGTAATGCACTCTTTCTAGGCATTCCCGCCACCCATACCAAACCCTTACAACTACTACAAAACGCTGCCGCAAGGATACTATCAAATTCAAAAAAAAGAGATCACATCACCCCCACACTTATCGAACTTCATTGGCTCCCTATACACTCTCGAATTCTTTATAAAGCCCTTTCCATCATCCACAAAAGTCTGTTGAACTCTAACCTCAATTGGATTAACCCCCCACTCCTCCCCCGTACCTCGAATAGACCCACACGTACAGCCCTGCAAGGCACCCTACGTGCCCAACCCATCAAATCTTTCAAATTATCATCTACCATAAGCAGAGCTTTCTCTCTTGCTGGCCCCTCCATATGGAACTCCCTGCCTCCCGATATACGCCTGGAAACATACACACCCACTTTAAAAAAAAAACTGAAAACATGGCTCTTCCAGCAAGCTTACTACATATCACCCTCCATTACATAAACCCTCACTGATTAACTAAGAATTGATTAAATAACGAATTTGATACATGACTAGGAATCTTTTTCTCGGAATATGTCTTATGCCCACCGATTTTGTACTTTGACTCGGCTACTTATGTCCTTAGATAATGTATATAGTTTTGATTTTGCTGTATCTATTTATTGATTTCACGGACGTTGCCCGGCATAGTCAGCCCTATACCCCATCCCTGTTTTAGCCTCCTTGTTCTCAGTTACATGTAAGGGCACTGCCCAAAAGTTAACCTGTTTTTCAATGTTATATGTAAGGGTTCTGCCCAATTGTTCCTGTTTAACTGTAAACCGATGCGATGTGTAAACGGTTATCGGTATAAAAGAAACTTTAAATAAATAAATAAATAAATAAATAAATAAATAAATGATTCTCTGCGCAATGGGGAGCCAGTGCAGATCTCTGAGTATGGGAGTAATATGTTCTGATTTTCTGGTATTGGTGAGAATGCGTGCTGCTGCATTCTGAAGCATTTGTAGTGGTAGAATGGTAGTTTTGGGTAGACCTAGGAGAAGGGCATTACAATAATCAACTTTCGAAAAAATGAGGGATTGCAGTACAGTAAGGAAATCGTGTTGGTAGAGTAATGGTCTTAATTTTTTTTAGAGGGTGTAGTTTGAAGAACCCATCTTTAATAATGTTGTTGATATGTTTTTTAAAATTAAGGTGGTTGTCTAATGTGACTCCAAGGTTTTTAACAGTGTTAGTGATGTCAGGAGAAGTGAGTGATGTGTGAGTGGCAGCAATTGTGTTTTTGTGATTCTGTGGGGAAATGACCATAAGTTCTGTTTTATCGGGGTTAATGGCCAGATTGATGCTAGTAAGGAGGTTACTAATGGCGGTGAGGGCAGTATCCCATGTTTTAAGGGCATCATTAAGGGAGTCAGTGATGGGGATAACAATTTGTACGTCATCCGCATAGATGCACACTCACGGGAGGATATAAATATTAAAGAGAGTAGAGGAGAGGGCAGATCCTTGTGGTACTCCGTGACTTATATTGTATGGTTGCGATTCATGGTTTTCAAAATTGACTTTATATTGCCGTCCTTGTAGGAAAGCTTCAAATCATTGCAGTGGGGTGTTACCTATGCCGATTTCCTTGAGCCGTGTAATGAGAATGTTGTGATTAATAGTATCGAAGGCCGCGGAAATGTCAAGCATGGCTAGTAGGAACGATTGACCTTTGTCGAACCCAGTAAGTATGGTATTGATAAGAGAGATGAGCAGAGTTTCGGTGCTCATACATTTACGAAAACCATGTTGCAATGGTGAGAGAATTTCAAATTTTTCCAGGTGTTCAGTGAGCTGCGTGTTTACAATTTTTTCAAGGATTTTTGCTATGAAGGGAAGGTTGGAAATAAGTTGGTAATTTGTTAGGTCAGAGGCATCAGCTTTGGGCTTTTTTAGAATAGGTCTGATGATAGCTTGTTTAAGCGTATTAGGGAGTTCTCCGGAAGCTAGTGAGCAATTGATAATTTTAGCAATTGAGGGTGCTATGATTTCAGGGATGGAGAGCAGATGTTTGGTGGGTATGGTGTCACTTGGATGTGTGGCAGGTTTCATTTTTTTTAATGGTATTTTGAATCTCTAGGGACGTGGTAGGTTCAAAGGCATTAAATATAGCAGAGGAATCATGAGGGATGGTTTCGGTCAGGGAATTATTGCCAGGGAACCGTGCCATGATTTTAACTATTTTCTCGTGAAAGTATTTAGCTAAGTTCTCACTTTTGGTTTGGGCATCTTTATTACAGGTGGGAGTGGTATTGGTTTTAGTCATTTGTGTTACATACGTGAAGAGAGCGTTTGCATTAAATTGCAGGTCATGTATTTTTTTTGCATGGTAATTTTTTTTTTGCGTTGAGGGTTTGCTCACGATAGATACGTAGGGTTGCTCTGTAAGTATTTCTTTTTGTGAGGGAGGGGTTGTTACGCCAACCTTTTTCCAATTTCCTGAGGGTGCGTTTTAGAGCACCCTCAGGAACCATGGTACACCCCTGAACTGACAGTGCAGGGGTGTACCATGGTTTAAGTGAAGATTTGGAGTGGCCAATTCTTTTAGTGCGAAGTGGGCAAAGGTCATTGGCAATGTTCCCAGTGATATAATACCATGATGTGATTGCTGAGTTGATGTCAGCTAGTTCAAGATTATGAAGTTCTTTGTTGAATACAAGAGTGAGTTCATCGATAGAACATAATTTGCGGATCTGTATAGTTTTAGGTTCTGGGATTTGGGGTGAGGTGGTTCGTTTAAGGGTGAGGGTAGTGTGCAGGAGGTGGTGATCTGACCATGGAACAGCTGTGCTAATAGGGTCACTGGAGATGATGGGTTTGTTAATGAAGATCAGATCTAGAGTATGACCATTTTGATGAGTAGGGTCAGTGACGATCTGTGTGAAACCAATAGCTTTGAGGGATGATAGAAAGGTTTCACAGGCGTTTGATAGTGGGAGGGAGTCTACATGTATATTGAAATCTCCTAAGATGATGGCAGGTTTGTCAATTTCAATGTTCTGGGCGATAAATTCAATTATGGGAGAAGGATTTTTTGTAAGAATGCCAGGGGGAATATATACTAGACAGATCTGCAGGTGAGGAGATTTAAATAACCCAATCTCAAATTTTGGGGCGATTTGCACAGGATGTGAAGTTAACTGCAATTCTTTTTTTGCAGCGAGTAGTAAACCACCTCCTTTTTTCTTAGGTCTTGGGATTGAGTAGATGTCATAAGTGTCATTTGGTAATTGATTAAGTAGGACGGAATCAGTTTCCTCTAACCAGGCCTCAGTTATGGCGCAAATATCTGGCTTATCATCAATGAGTATATCATGAAGTATACTGGTTTTTTTTGTGATAGCTTGCGCATTAAACAGCATGATAGCTAGAGTCGTGAGACCTAAGAATTGTGTGATTGGTGTGAGCATGATTGGGATGAGGTGTCTGTTCATTTGTTGAGGTTTCATGAGTGTATCTGTGTATGGCCGATAGTTATATTTGAGTATGGGAATGGAGTTATTTAGCATATTGCAAGTAATGCACTGAGATGTTTAAAGATACGGAGTGTTAATAGGAATGGTATAGGTGAAATGGGGAGGGGGATGTATGAAAGCAGATTAGAGTAAGGAGGAAAATAGGCTATTTGTTAGGGTCGTAGAGGGGCAACGCTAAGGGGCATGACAAGGGGCAGGCTCCTTTGTTGCGCTCCTTAGGCGCGCGACGCCTGCGTGAGAGAAGATTTAAAAGCAGATTATTTTAGCTTCTGTGACATATTCCAGCTGGGGGAGGGGTTAGCAACCACGAGGTGGAGGTGGAGGAGGAGGAGAGGGTCCGAGCTGAGCACAGGGGAAATCTCAATCCATGCCCTGGATCCTGGCTTGGAGAGCAGTTGAAACAAGCAGAAACAAGCAGAAATGTAGCTAGCTGCGTGAGAGAAGATTTAAAAGCAGATTCTTTTAGCTTCTGTGACGTATTCCAGCTGGGGGAGGGGTTAGCAACCATGAGGTGGAGGAGGAGAGAGTCCAAGCTGAGCACAGGGGAAATCTCAATCCAAGCCCTGGATCCTGGCTTGGAAAGCAGTTGAAACAAGCAGAAATGTAGCTACCTGCGTGAGAGAATATAATGGATATAACCCATTGGTCTGTGGTAATGTTGAGCCAATTGGTTATAAAATGATGAATTCGACCTCCTACTGGTAAATCTGGTTCTGGATTTATGCAGCGGCTGCTGTTCTCTGGAAAGGTTTAGCTGAGACCTGGGTGTTTTGGGCTGTCGAGGATGTGCTCTCAGACGGCCTAGCTGTCCGCACGCGAAATGTAAGTGGATAATATCTGCATGGGTGATAAAATAGTTTTTTAAGGTCCCTCCTGATGGATCGACAGTGACTACCAAGGGGCCTTGGTAGTCACTGTCGATAATTGATGCGGGGTTTCATTGTGGTCTTTCAATTGAGCCACTGCGTCTTGTATCTTGTCACCGAATAGATTGTCACCGATGCATCGTAAATCGGCAAGTCTGTCTTGGATTTCAGGTCTCAAGTCAGATGCTTTCAGCCAGGCCTAACTCCTGGCACTGATACCTGTCACTGACATTCGAGAAGCTGTCTCAAAGGAGTCATAAGCAGCACGAACTTCATGTTTACCTGCCTCTAGACCTTTAAGCAATATGGCATTGAGGCTGTCGTGCTGCTGTTGAGGAAGAGTGTCAGCTACTTCTTGAACCTGCTTCCATAGATTCCTTTGGTATTGTGTCATGTACAGTTGGTATGCAGCTATTCGTGACACTAGCATAGAACCGTGAAATGTTTTGCGGCCTAATATGTCCAGGAATTTTTTATCTTTACCAGGAGGTGTGGAAGAGTGTGGTCGAAGTCTTCTGGATTTCGTTTGTGCAGATTCAACTACCACTGACTGGTGGGGCAGTTGTGGATTTTGGAATCCAGCAACGTGTTGGACCAGATAAGTTGCATCTGTTCTTTTCTTCCCTGCTTGAACAGTACAAGGATGTTCCCAGAGATCATGCTGTAGATCGACCAGTACCTTGTGTACTGGGATGGCCACGACTTCCTTTGGAGCATCAACAAATTGGAGAAATTCCAATGTTTTGTACCTTGTGTCCTCCTCTGTAATAAGATCAAAGGGAATTGTCTCTGACATTTCCCTAATAAAATTGGCAAAGGAGAGGTCTTCTGGGGGAGATTTTCTCCTTTCCTCCGGAGGAGATGGTTCCGACAGAATATCCTCCATGGATGTGTTGGTGTCTACATCTTCCCATGTGTGAAAAAAGGTCTCTAGTCGAGATCCTGAAGGATGGAAGAAGGCTGGTGCTGTAGGATGTATAGGCACCGATGGATCTTTCAACGGCCTTGATGGATGGCGAGGTGGCACTGATGGAGGTTTCGGAGGCACCAGAGGCATCGATGGAAGACATGGGCCTCTCGGTCCCGAGAGCCCTGATGGACCAGGCATCAGTTCAGGCATCAGTGAAATGGACTGGAATCTAAGTCCTCATTGTCTGAAGAGCCGGGAATAGGAATCGGGGCCTTCAGAGGCTGCATGGGTTGCTTTGGCATCGGTGGCGATGAGTGTGTCGAGTCTGGTTAGCAACGGTGCAAATATCAATGGCTCCAGTGTCGGTATGGGGGCCGGCACCGGTGGCTGTAGGTCTCAGAGCATTGAGCACTGCCTGGCGGATAAAACCGTCCAGTTCCTCCCTGAAAACTGGTGTAGACATCGCAGCTATAGGGGCTGGCAGGCTAGGCATTACTGGCACCACCGCAGGAACCTGTGGGGGCTCAGTACCCGGCACCGATGTCGGTGGGGATCGCCTTGGTTGCTCGGGTGGAGAAGGTGTTAACAGCTCCTCTACCCGTGTCTTCTTCGCAAGCGGCTCAATAGCCATTGAAGCCGATGCGGTGTCGGAACCAGCACCGGTGGTAGAATCGCGTCGGTGCTTCCCTCAGTGCTCGGTCCAGTCTTTCCCCAGCTCCAAGGTAGATGATGTTGATGCTTTGACGGAGTCGGTGACGAACAGTCACCACTGCCCTGGTAATCCTGGCAAGATTTTATGACCAATTTTTTCGATGCTGCTGCTGGTGACAATTAGGTGGACGTCGATGGAGTCAGTTTAATTTTAAACAGGGTTTCCATCTTGTTGAGGCGGGCCCGCCTACCCTTTGGAATCATCTGGGCACAACTTGGGCAAGTAGACACATCGTGTGATGAGCCGAGGCACAGCACACAGACATCATGTGGGTCGGCAATCGACATGGTTCAGGGGAATTCCAGACATTTTTGGAAACCTGTTGCCATAATGGCAGAAGTTGAGGCCCAAAAACAGTCGACAGCATGTGGACACCGAAAAAACGGTGGGAGTGGCACCAACCAGGAATAGTGATTTTACTCACTGAACGATGGAAAAATATATCCCGATGGGAGACCCCTATGAGGGAATAGTTTTCTGAAGTAAATTTCAGGATTTTTCCGTGAAGAAATTTGTGTGAGAATTCTCTCAGAGCTCCTAACTGTGAGGCAAACTGCAGCACGGAAAAAAAAAAAAGAGACTGAAGGGAGACCCCTGTGGTTCGAGGGATCAAGGCATGCTGGGCATGCTCAGTGTGCCAGTCAAAAGTTCTAGAAACTTTGACAGAAAAGTTTTCCATGATAGGGCTCCATCCAGTGACATCACCCACATGTGAGGATTACCATCCTGCTTGTCCTGGGAGAAAGGCTAGACCAAATGGCAATACTCTGTATTGATAATGCCCGTGTCCCACTACAAATCGTAGGTACTTGCGATAAGGAAGGAAGATTGCAATATGGGTGTATGCGTCCAGAAGGTCCAGTGAGCAGAGCCAATCCCCTTGATGTAGTAGAGGAAGCATGGTGCCTAGGACACCATCCTGAACCGTTCCTTGCAAAGAAATGTGTTCAATGCACGGAGGTCTAGAATAGGCCGGAGGCCGCCAGTCTTTTTTGGAATTAGGAAATACCTGAAGTAGAACCCTGTCCCCTGTTGGGTCAAGAAAACCGGTTCTACGGCCCTGACACACAGAAGGGTTGAGAGTTCTGACTTGAGAAGTGTTGTGTGATCGTCCTGGCTCCACACCAGACTGGGTGGGGAGTCCGGGGGTACCGTTGAAACATTAAGACGGTAACTGTGGGTTATGATGGATAGCACCCACTGGTCCGTGGTAATTGGATGCCAATTGGTTGCAAATTGACAAAGACGGCCTCCCACTGGTGGACTGAATTGCAGGACTAAGGGGGGATGGTTGCTGCTCTCTGGAAAGGAATAAAAAACCGGTCGCAAGACCAGCTTGTGGAAATGGCTGTGCTCTAGGTGTCCTCATTTGGCAAGTATGTCCTCTCTGAGCGGCCCGAGCTGGTCGAGCACGGGATGCAAGAGGATAATATCTGCGTTGTCTGTAGAATTGCTTTCTGACGTCCCTGCATAAGCCCCTGTGAGCTACGGAGGGTGCATCTGAGATGACAGTTGATAGTTGACTCAGGGTCTCATGATGGTCTTTTAACTGGGCCACTGCATCTTGGATTTTGTCCCCGAACAGGTTTTCTCCTGTACAGGGGAGATCTGCAAGCTGACCTTGCACCTCCGGCCGTAAGTCTGAGGCCTTGAGCCATGCCCAGCGTCTAGCACTGATGCCCGCTGCTGAGACTCTGGATGCTATTTCAAAAGAGTCATAAGCAGCTCTAACCTCGTGCTTACCTGCTTCCAATCCTTTCTGTGGTAGATTTTCTGCAAAATCCTGGACTTGTTCCAGAGATTTCTGTTATATTGGGTCATATATAATTGATATGCTGCTATTCGTGCTATCAACATGGACCCTTGAAAGACCCTATGTCCCAATACATCCAATGCCTTTTGATCCTTTCCAGGAGGGGCAGAGGAGTGTGGACAGGATCTTTTAGCCTTCTTCTGGGCTGATTCCACGACTCAGAATGGTGGAGCAATTGGCTCTTCTGAAAATCTGGGGCTTGTTGGACAGGTAAGTAGCATCTGTCTTCCTGTTTACTGGAGGAACAGTACCTGGATGGTCTCACAGGCAATGCAAGAGGTCAAGCAGAACTTTGTGAACTGGTATCGCCATCACCTCTTTTGGAGTATCTACAAATTGTAAGACCTCCAACATTTTGTGGCGAGCGTCCTCCTCCGTTATTAATGGGAATGGTATGGACTCAGACATCTCTTTGACAAAGCTGGCAAAAGAGAGGTCCTCTGGGGGAGAATGACGCCTTTCCTCCGGGGGTGAAGGCTCTGAAAACAATTCCTCGGAATCCTGTGAGGAATGGTCCGAGGATGCGTCCTCCCATGGATCATAGGGAGTGTGTTCTTCACCCACCAGGATTCCTGAGGGACAAAGGATGCCAGAATCGAGAGGATGAGAAGGCATTGATGGATGTCGAGGTGGCATCGATGGATGCGGCATCAGCATCGAAGGCGGTGGTGCAGGCATCGAGGACATCAAGACAGATGCGGTGCGCTTACGTATTGACAGTCCCGATGGCCCTGGAACAGGCTCCGGCATCAGTGGATCCCATGCTGGAATCGGGCAGACGTCCCTTCTTCTTCCTCCGAGGGACCCAGTATGGGAATCAGGACCTGCGAAGGCCTCAATGTGTGACTTGGTGTTAGCGTGTCCGATGGCACGGGCTAAGTCGACAAGGTACTGATAAGGGTGTCTAGACGCTCGAAGAGCGTCTAGACACCCTTATCAGTACCCTTGTCGACTTAGCCCGTGCCATCGGACAGTTCCGGTGCCGGTATGGGGACCTGCATCAGTGGCGGTCCAATACCTCCCGAAAAGCCGGCATGGATGGCATGGCAGCTGAGGTAGGAGGCAGGCTAGGCATTACTGGACACTCCACAGCGATCTGTGGAGGCTCAGTACCCAGCACCGATATCGGTGGGGAACGCCTCGGGATCCTGGGTCCAGAGGAGGATGGGGGCTCCTCTCTCCGGGTCCTCTTCGCAGGCCACTCGGTGGAAGTCTATGTCGCTGCAGTGTCGGTGCCGGGTGCCGGTGGCGATGTTTCCCTCTGTGCTCGGTCTGGTCCTTCTCCAGCACCGAGGACGATGACACCGATGCTTTCGATGACGGACGGTCACCCGCTCCCCGATGTTCACAGCGGGGCATCTCAGAGGTCGATGAGCCCTCTCCGGTCGGTGGCACTTGAACTGGAGTCAATGGAGCCGAATGTTTTGACGCAAACAACTGCTCCATCTTATCCAGATGAGCACGCTGGCCTTTGGGGGTCATTTGTGTGCAACTAGGGCATCGACGGATGTCGTGCAAGGGATCTAAGCACAAAACACAAACGGTATGCGGATCCGTGATGGACATGGTCCTCGGACGCTCGGGGCATTTTCTGAGCCCGGTCGCCATCAAAAAAAAGGCGGGCACGCGGTTGATGACTGTCGAGCACAGAGGAGAATGCCACCGGAAATCAACCTCAAACCACAGGAAACACTTACCGAGCGCCGGAGGGAATGGAGCGCGATGGAGGACCCCAGTGAGGGTGATTTTAGGAAGATTAAACTTCAAAAGTTCCATGAGGAAAGTTGTGAGAAATTTCTCACAGAGCTCCTAACCGTGAGGCAACTTGCTGTGTGGAAAAAAAAAGAGACTGAAGGGGGACCCCTGGTGGCTACAGGGTTAGTGGCATGCTGGGCATGCTCAGTGTGCCAGTCAAAGTTCTAGAAACTTTGACAAAAGTGTTCCGTGACAGGGCTCCATCTGATGATGTCACTCATATGTGAGGACTACCATCCTGCTTGTCCAGGGAGAAAGCGAGGTGACAAAACATTTTTCAGATATATCAAAGAAAGAAGGGAGGCCCAAAATAGTATAGTGAAATTGAAAGGTGATGAGAAGCAATGTGGGAAGAAAAACAAAGAAATGGCAGAAATATTAAATAAACACTCCAGTTCGGTGTTCACTAAACATGATCCTGGCGAAGGACTGTTGCTGGCTGAGAAAACAGTAGTTGGTGGTGAGGGAGACGAAACTCCATTTACAGAAGAGAATGTATGGGAAGGGCTAGGAAAACTGAAAATGGACAAGGTCATGGGGATCCTGAGGGAGCTCAGAGATGTGCTGGTGGGTCCGCTGAAAGACCTGTTCAATAGATCACTAGAAACTAGAGTGGTGCCGCATGACTGGAGAAGAGCGGTGGTGGTCCCACTTCACAAGAGTGATAATAGAGAGAAGGCTGGGAATTACAGGTCAGTTAGCCTCACCTTGGTGGTGTAAAAATTAGGGATGTGAATCGTTTTTTGACATTTTAAAATATCGTCCGATATTTTTTAAATCGTCAAAAATCGTTAAAGAGTGTGATACAATAGAAATTCCCCCGATTTATCATGAAAAATCGTTAATCGGGTTTGTGTCCACTAACGGGAGTTATTTGGGGGGGGCGGGAAAACAGGCACACCAAAATAACCCCTAAACCCACCCCGACCCTTTAAAATGAATCCCTTACCTACCCCCACCCTCCCAAACCCCCCCCCCCCCAAAAAACATTTTAAAATCACCTGGTGGTCCAGTGGAAGCCCCGGGACCGATCGCCCGCCACTAATAAAAATGGCGCAGATGGCCAGATAAAAAAAAAAACACCCCGACCCTTTAAAACTGACCCCTTAGCCTCCCCCACCCTCCCGACCCCCCCAAAAACATTTTAAAATTACCTTTAAAGATGGCGCCGGCCATCCAGTGCTCCTACCATGTGACAGGGGCCGGCCAATGGCACGGATACCCTGTCACATGGTAAGGGCAAAGGGCCATCGGCGCCATTTTTATTAGCGCAGCCGACAGCCCGAGAACGGGAGATCGCTCCCGGCGCCCCCACTGGACCACCAGGTAATTTTAAAATGTTTTTTTTTTGGGGGGGGGGAGGCTAAGGGGTCAGTTTTAAAGGGTCAGGGTGGGTTTTTTGTTTATCGGATCAGGCGCAGCCGATAAACAAAAAACCAATCGGGCCGGACGATAAAAATTATAAGATTTGAATCGGAACTGGAACCGAACCGATTCCGGTTCCGATTCACATCTCTAGTAAAAATGAATAGAGACACTGCTGAAGGAAAGAATAGTGAACTATCTACAAACTGGTGGGTTGCTGGACTGAGGCAGCATGGATTCACCCGGGAAAGGTCATGTCAGACAAATCTGATTTTTTTTTATTGAGTAACTAGAGAATTGGATCAAGGAAGAGTGTTCGATGTAATTTACTTGAATTTCAGCAAAGCTTTTGATACTGTCCCACATAGGAGTCTCGTGAATAAAATGAGAATCTTGGGACTCTATGCCAAGGTGATGGACTGGATTACAAACTTGTTGACTGACAGAAGATAGTGTGTAATGGTAAATAGAACCTACTCTGAAGACAGAACCGTGTTAAGGAGTGCCACAGGGATCAATATCTTTGTGGATGACATTTCAGAATGGATAGAAGGTAAAGTTTGTCTATTTGCAGATGATATTAATATCTGCAACAGAGTGGACATGCCTGAAGGCATAGAGAGAATGAAAAGTGATTTAAGAAAGTTTGAAGAATGGTCAAAGTTTTGGCAGCTGAGATTCAATGCCAAGAAGTTTAGCATCATGCATCTGGAATGTGGTATTGTGTTCATCAACAGAAGTACCTGCGCCAACAATTTCTGAATGCGACCCTCCAGCACGAAAACCTTGCCCTGCTTCGTGTTGAACTGAACACTGAGATATTCTAATAACTGAGATGGCTGAAGATTGCTCTTGGCCGAGTTCACCACCCAACCAAGCTCCTGCAAAAAGAAGATCACCTTGCTCGTCATCAGGCGGTTCTCTTCCAGAGACTTGGACAAATCAGCCAGTTGTCCAAGTACAAGTGTACCAGGATCCCATCCTTTCTGAACTCTGCCACCACCACCACCACAACCTTGGAAAAAGTTCTGGATGCGGTGGCCAGACCAAAAGATAGTGCCAGAACTGATAATGCTGACTCAAAACCGTGAATCTCAGAAAACGCTAGTACTCTAGCCAGATGGGAAAATTCAGATATGCCTTGGACAGATCCAAGAAGGTCTGAAACTCCCTCAACTGCACAGCCATTATCACTGAGTGCAAAGTTTCCATATGAAAATGAGTCACCCGCAAATGACGGTAGACCCTTTTGAGATCCAGGATGAGACTAAAGGAGCCCTCCTTCTTGAGCACAATGAAATAAATGGAATATCAGCCCGTATTTTCTTGAGATGTGAGCACTGGAAACACAGCCCTCAGATTGAGGAGCCTTGACAATGTACACTCCACTGCCTGCCTCTTCTGCAGGGAGTGGCAAGGAGACACCATGAACATATCTCAAGGAATACTATGAAATTCCAGCACATATCCATCTCATATCACCTCCAAGACCCATTGGTCTACCGTGATTTCGACCCACCACTGATAAAAGAAAGAGACAACCCCTATCTCTTGTTCTCGGGGGTGGATCGGCACATCTTTATTGGGGGGCTCGGGAAGTTCCGCTACCCGAGCCTGCGCCCTGTCTAGGATGAAAGGACTGAGACCTACTGAAAGGCCGAGTCCTCTGAAAGGTCGCTCCTCTGTTGGGTCGAAGGCGCTTGGATCCCTTAGCACAACCTCTCATGCTAAAGGAGCGCAACGTCTACTTCTTATTCTCCAGCAATCGAGGAACCAGAGACTTGCCCCACTTATTGGCCATTTTCGCCAACTCGCTCCCAAACAGGAGTGAGCCTTCAAAGGGCAATTTCGTAAGGTTAGCCTTGGTGGTCGCATCGGCCAACCAATTTCTCAGCCATAACTGATGCCTCTTTGCTATTACCGAAACCCTAGCCCAGATTGTGCGTACAGGCAAGCACGTGCTGAAATCATACGCCGCTATCAACTGGATGCCCAAGCAGCCATCCAACTGAGACTCCAAAAACTGGGTGCAAAATCTGGATGCAAAGCCGGACGCACTCAGACAAACCGACAGTCCTGAAGAGGGCAGACTAACATACAGGAAAAAGTGCGAAAATGCTGCCACGGACTACCATGCGGTGCAACGAGAAAAGCCTAAGAGCAGGACCTAGCCCAAATGGGCTGCTCAACCTGCCAGGCTGCCCACTTCCCTTAAACTCCCTCAGGAACACCAAGCACGGAGATCGGAGGAAGGAGGAAGCCCTACAAAACACCTTCCTCAGTTTTTCTTTTTTTTTTTTTTAATTTAAGCTTTACCTGATCTTAGGCCATCCCGGCTGAATACAGAGTCAGTTTCTGGCTGCGGGGGGAGAGGGCATATACCATCACCGCTGTGCTCGGCTTCCTAAACCCACTGTCTTTTAGAGATGTGAATCGGGTGCCGGAATTGGTTCCGGTATCGTGGACCCGCGGGAAATTCCGTTTTCCGCGATCCGGATGTTTTTTTTTTTCGGCTGTCTCGAGCTGAAAAAAAGACAACCCACCCCAACCCTTTAAATCTAATTATTTACAATCACACACCCTCTGGTCCCCCCCAAAACTTTCCTAGAGTACCTGGTGGTCCAGCGGGGGTCCCAGGAGCGATCTCCCACTCTCGGGCCATTGGCTGCCACTAATCAAAATGGCGCCGATGGCCCTTTGCCCTTACCATGTGACAGGGGCTATCAGTGCCATTGGCCGGCCCCTATCACATGGTAGGAGCAATGGATGGCCCACGCCATTTTTTAAGATGGCACCGGCCGTCTATTGCTCCTACCATGTGACAGGGGCCGGCCAATGGCACCGCTAGCCCCTGTCACATGGTAAGGGCAAAGGGCCATCAGTGCCATTTTGTTTACTGGCACACGGCAGCCTGGGAACTCCTCGGCAGTGGCGGTACCCAGCAATAATGGCTCAGGGCTGGAGGCAAGAGTGAAGGTTCATGGGGGGAGCCCATGGACCGCCAAATATAACATGGTGGAGACAATGACAGTATATGAATTCCACAAAAGCATGAGATAAGCACAGAGTATCTCTGAAGAAGTGACAGAGATTGTAAAGCTGAGCAGTTGGTGTAGATAGATGGTATTGTCTTTTTTTGCCATCCCTTTTCTGTTTCTATCTTGTTCTATTTATTTATTTATTTATTTATTTAACACTTTTTTATACCGACCTTCATAGTAAATAAACCATATCGGATCGGTTTACATAAAACAAGGGTATAACAGAAGCAATAAATAAAAGTAATTAACAAGAGAAGAGAATAAGATAAAGTTACATTTAACAAGGAGTAAAAAACTTGGGAAGCTTAAGAGCTGGAAGGAAGTTAAAGGCCAAAAAATAATTAAAGAAGCATAGTCCAAAAGGAATTTGGATTAATGCAAAAGATGCTTTATTCAGTAAGTGCCAGAGTTCTTCGTTTGAATGGTTGTAGGACTTTAATCTTCTACGTCCAAGTGAGGAAAAAGAAGACTAAGGGTTGTCTGGAGGATCATCGAAGGCTTGGTGGAATAGCCACGTCTTAAGTTTTTTTCTGAACGTAATGAGACAGGGTTCTAGTCGGAGGCTTGAAGGAATGTTGTTCCAAATAGATGGACCTGCTATTGAAAAAGCTCGGTCTTTGGTCGAGGTTTGCAAATCTGTACTCATGTACAGATTTGCAACCTAAAATCGGTGCTAGTTATCCCTAGGGATGTGAATCGTGTCCTCGATCGTCTTAACGATCGATTTCGGCTGGGAGGGGGAGGGAATCGTATTGTTGCCGTTTGGGGGGGTAAAATATCGTGAAAAATCGTGAAAAATTGTGAAAAATCGAAAAATCGCAAAACCGGCACATTAAAACCCCCTAAAACCCACCCCCGACCCTTTAAATTAAATCCCCCACCCTCCCGAACCCCCCCAAATGACTTAAATAACCTGCGGGTCCAGCGGCGGTCCGGAACGGCAGCGGTCCGGAACGGGCTCCTGCTCCTGAATCTTGTTGTCTTCAGCCGGCGCCATTTTCCAAAATGGAGCCGAAAAATGGCGGCGGCCATAGACGAACACGATTGGACGGCAGGAGGTCCTTCCGGACCCCCGCTGGACTTTTGGCAAGTCTCGTGGGGGTCAGGAGGCCCCCCACAAGCTGGCCAAAAGTTCCTGGAGGTCCAGCGGGGGTCAGGGAGCGATTTCCCGCCGCGAATCGTTTTCGTACGGAAAATGGCGCCGGCAGGAGATCGACTGCAGGAGGTCGTTCAGCGAGGGTTCCGGCGCCTCGCTGAACAACCTCCTGCAGTCGATCTCCTGCCGGCGCCATTTTCCGTACGAAAACGATTCGCGGCGGGAAATCGCTCCCTGACCCCCGCTGGACCTCCAGGAACTTTTGGCCAGCTTGTGGGGGGCCTCCTGACCCCCACGAGACTTGCCAAAAGTCCAGCGGGGGTCCGGAAGGACCTCCTGCCGTCCAATCGTGTTCGTCTATGGCCGCCGCCATTTTTCGGCGCCATTTTGGAAAATGGCGCCGGCTGAAGACAACAAGATTCAGGAGCAGGAGCCCGTTCCGGACCGCTGCCGTTCCGGACCGCCGCTGGACCCGCAGGTTATTTAAGTCATTTGGGGGGGGTTCGGGAGGGTGGGGGATTTAATTTAAAGGGTCGGGGGTGGGTTTTAGGGGGTTTTAGTGTGCCGGCTCACGATTCTAACGATTTATAACGATAAATCGTTAGAATCTCTATTGTATTGTGTTCCATAACGGTTTAAGACGATATTAAAATTATCGGACGATAATTTTAATCGTCCTAAAATGATTCACATCCCTAGTTATCCCACCTATTCCTTGACATCCTCATGCCACATCCCTTCTCCTATCTACATCAGGTGTAAGGAACTCTGGTTCTTGAGTTCCACAAGCTATTCAAGTTTTCAGGATATCCACAATGAATATATATGAGACATATTTGCATACAATGGAAACAGTGCATGCAAACACATCTCATGAAAATTCAGTGTAAATAACTTAAAAACCTATCTTGCGGCACACGAGGACTGGAGTTGTCTACTCCTTCTCTACATCAACCCAACAATGAGAGGAAAAAACCCTTACTTTTTTTTTTTAATCTAATTGTTGCTCACATTACCTTTCCTATTTCCTGCCAACTTAAAACACCACATCTTTTTATTTGGTAGATTCCAATAGCTCCAAGGAGGAGATGGAGGATAGGCCCTCGAGCAGTTGCTTCAGCATCAGCACACCTACCAACAAGAGATGGGCTTGAAACTGCCCCAACACCAGGCCCCAATGCCCCCACAGCACCAGGGCCCAAGGCAGCCTCATTGCCCTGCCAACTGCCATTGACCAGCTTCTACTCCCTTCTTTTGTTACCTCACTGTAGGGAACAGAGGACGAATATCCTGGTGGGAACTTCGTTTGGATGAAGGAGGAAGAGAAAGCCCATCAGGGTGTGCCACATTTTGGCAGGCATACTCCATGGCCACCTGCAGTTACTGAGGCTGGCTCTGCAGGAGGAACATTTGCAACTCTAACAGAGCTCAGCTCTATAGAGGCTCTGCCACTATAATTATTTATATTATATTTATGCACTTACTATCCCTCCTCTTAGGCTTATTGATTTATCTGTGTTTATTTTTTAGCTTGATCCCTCCCGAGGAAGCAGTCCAGCAAAACATGGCCGTTCGGGGACCCTTGACGTAGTTGACCAAATGGAACACCATTATTTTGAGAAAACTAAAAAATTAAAATAAAAAAAATTGTTTTGAAATCTACACTGTGGGATATTAATAGCTGAACCTCACACTTTTGCTATCTTTGAATTTCTCAGTACATGGCCACCTTCCAGGGTGATCTCAGAGTACTGGTGGCTGAGCTGGGCCACTTAGCTACTAGCCAGAAACAGCTAGCAGCTGTTCTTGAGCTGTTAGCCATTCCATTGCCATATAGGTACCTGCACCATAAGCCCACCAGAACCTCTCCACATATCAGTGGGGTCATTTTCTTTTATCTTTTTTTTCATTCCCTAGTTCTTCCTACCCCCCCCCCCCCCCCAGTTTAAATGTTTGTTATATATTATGATGATTAGTTACTTAAAATGTGTTATATTTTTATATAACTCTGGTGTGATTTTTCTTTTTGGTACATGGTGGCATGTAACCTCTGTGTCAACTCAGGAATAGGGGCTTTTAGGGGAACCAATCTATAGAGAGCTGCCCAGAGAAAAGAGGGAGGTTTACTTTCAGAAATGCTCAACTTCATTTTTTTCTCATCTCACAAAAAATTGTCACCCTCATCTATCCCTCCCATTCATGAACACTCCTTGGGCTTTTACCAATATAATACACTTACTGAACATGCATCAATATCTAAACTAACACATACATCATGTACAGATATCCAATTACTAAAACGTTTATTTATGTCATATGGAATCTGATGTACTAAAGCAGAGGTTCCCAAACCTGTCCTGAGGGACTCCCAGCCAATTGGATTTTCAGGATATCCACAATGAATATGCATGAGATAAAATCTGTATTCTAGGGAAGCAGTGCATACACATTTCATGCATATTCATTGTGGATATCCTAAAAATCCAAGTGGCTATGGGTCCTCCAGGACACATTGTGGAACCACTAAAGGTTTTTCCCATTTTGAAATTATGGAAAAAATGCTTAGTGCATAGGCTTCTTGGAAAAAAGGAATGAAGAAGGCGCTGCTGCTTTTCTGCTGGCCAAAAATATGCATCAAATATATGTATATTTATAATTTCTACATATCTAAATCAATGTATATTTGAGTATTTAATACTTACACTATGAGCTCCTTGAATTGTGCGCACCAAGTTCAGCCCTTTCCAGACATAGATATCTCCATTTAAAGCACCAGAGTGTGTAATGTCATCTTTCGCACATGCTAGACAGAGGATGGTTTGAAGATCCCCAGTTTTGCCAAATATACCTCTTTTGGCAGTAAGGGCATTTCCACACAATGTCCAAAACTGCAAAACACAAATCAAACTTTAAAACAGTGTTTTAAAATTGGGCTAAACAAAAAGGATCATACTTTAAATCTTAACATTAGTAGCCCTTCAGAATGCTATAGGGAGGTGCACACTAAACTTTATTTTCATTTCATTAATTCATTTTTCAGGGTGTTTATTGCTCATTTTTTGTTTGCATGGGTTTTTTTTGTGGGAGTTTTTCATTTTTGGCAAATAACTGCAAAAAATAAACACAAAAATCTTTGGGGGCAATTTTCAAAAGTAATTTATTTGAGCAAAGTGCACCTACTCGAGTAAATCGTATGGACAATTCAATGGCATATAGTGTAGCAAATTTCGAAAGCCCACTTACTCAAGTAGAAGGTATTTACTCGAATAAAACCCAGTTTTACTTGAGTAAATGCTTTTTAAAATCAAGCCCTTTGTGTTTTTCCCCTCATTCACCCTGCTTTCCCATTTGTTTAAAAAGGATGCATATCTCTAGAATGCAATTCAATCTTGTTCTAGGACTCAATTGACATAAGCCTCTACAAATATTTTTTCAGTAAAAAAAAAATTTCCACAGATTCAATATCTTCATACATTCAAAGATTTACATAATACAGGAATTTTGCAGGAGAGAAACTGTAAAGGTCATTTAAAAGATTCTGGGACCAGTATCCCTTCTAAACTGCATGCATGTGCGCCTGCACACAACTTTTTCCCCACCACAGCAGGAAAACCGTTGCGGCCCATGGTGGAGCCCATCCCACCACAACCCAAAGTAGGGAGAAGGCAGTCGAAGCCGTATTGGAGCTCATCAAACCACGGCCTGAAGTGAGGAGGCCCGCAGGGCCATGGTAGAGCTCATCCAACCACGGCCCAAAGTCAAAGGAGGCTCTGTGTGTGTGCATGTATGTATCTGTGTCACAGGCACACACACGCACACTTTAAGGTGAATTTTAAAAGCCCGATGCGCGCTGAGATTTGAAAAGCTGCCGAGATGCGCGTGTATCTCCCAGAGCGCACACATCTCAGAAGTTTTCAAAAAGTGGCAGGGTATAGGCATGGTCAGGGTGGGGCACAGGCATTTTGTGGCATGACTCCAACATGTACATGTTAATACTTCCGTGATCCAGCAGGAGCAGAGGACCCCTGCTGCGTAACTTTACTTCTGCTATACATGCTGTATATGTTTCAATTTAAAGAAAAGTAGGCAGATCTGCAGTGTCTTAAGGATTGTGGTTAACTGGGGGAAATGACGGCTATTAAACTGGAGGGTTGGAGGACCTCTCTCTTAACTGGGTGAACTGGGGATGAACTGTTAAAACTGTAAATGGCATCGGCGCGCACCCGTTTTAAAATCCCCTGATTAATGCAATAGATGCGGCATTTCTGTGCACATGCTCGTGCCCACTAAAATTTGGCACACATGTGCCCACAGCCAGCCTAGGTTATGAAATGACCTCGTCCCTGAGTGCGGGCAGACATATGTGCGCCGGTTTGAAAATTACTGTCCCTATATGTCTGTAAGTGAGAGAGAGAAAATGCAAGTGTGAGAGAATAGATAAAAAGTTTGTGCAGTTTTACCTCCCCCAATCCACAACAATCTCAAGGGAACTGAAAATCAAAAGATCCCAGGTATAGAGAGCAGGAGATTTTTTAAATTGTTATCAGTTTTAATTGAGTGCAATTTGATGTTTCTGCTGATTTGAAATATTTTGTTTTAATAGAAAATTCTTTTTAATTAGTGGATGTTTTCTTCATGAGATGTTTTGAAATATTCTATTGCTGTTTTAGAAACCGAATAAATTTATGGAATTTTTTAAAATTATTGGATGTTTTTTGGCTGTTTTGACATTTATAGTTATTAGTACAGTTTTAATATTATGATGTTTTATATCTCTTGATTTTATTGAAAGGAATGATGATGTTCCTATTTTTGCATTGTTGCACTGCATAATACAGTCGAGCTTGTAGTTTTCAGTACAGTTTTTGTTGGCACATTTCTATTTATACTTTATGGTCTTTCTATTCTGTGTCTGTGTGTGTATCTGTGCCTGTGAAAGCCTGTGTGTCACATATAGGCTCTCAGAGGCACACGTACACACATATACAGGTCAATTTTAAAAGTGCTGTCGCACAAAAATGCCCACTTATATGGACTATGCGTGAGCAATACAGATATTTAAAAGCCGCAAAAAATGTATGTACCATGCATGTGTGAAGAATAAGGGGGCTGAATAGGGGCGTAGAATGGGCATTCCAGGGTGGGGCCAAAAATTATGTGCATAATTCAGAATTTTTAAAAAAACTAAACCTGCAGTGCATGTGCAGTGCTAAATATCCGCGTAACTTTACTGCTTCTCCTGATGAGAAGCAAGTCTGTAGATCTCAAGTTTTAGGGCTTATAGGACAGGGTAAGGGGCCCAGGTCAACTGGGCAGCAGGCCGGATGAAGAACCAGAGGGGGTGAAAGATCTCGCTATTAACTGGACAAACTGGTGACTAATGAGAAAATTAGGAATGTGCCTCGTGCAAGCATGTTTTAAAATTCGCTGACATACATGTGCAAAAGCCTCATGGTCCTAGTGAAGACACATGTGTGCTAGTTGTGCTCTAGTAACCTCTTAAAATTAGAAGCATACTTATGCATGGGTTAGTGCATTTTAAAACATACGCGCACAATTAAAAATTCTAGTGTATCCTCGCTCGCACGCCAATACATGTGTATGGGTACACACACACTCTTTATAAAATTGACCTCAATGTGAGGGGAAAGAGGGAGTGTGCATGAGAGCATAGGCATGTGTGTGAGAGAAGGATTGTATGAGACAACGAATGTGTTAGTGTATGGGTGTGAGAGAGAAGATAAAATGCGTATGGCCCTACTTCCCCAATCCACAACAATCTCAGGATGACTAAAAATCAAAAGATCCCAGATATGGAGAGCAGCAGATTTTTGTTATCCTTATTAGTTTTAATTATTGGATGTAAATGTTCCTTTTGTTATAAAATATTTTTTGGGGGAAATAATAGAACATTTTAAAATTATTGGTTGTTTTATTCATCAGATGTTTTGAAATATTTTATTAGTGTTTGGGAAATATTAGAACAAATTTAAACCAAGTTGTTTAAATTATTGCATGTCCTTTGGCTGTTTTGACATTATTTCTATTAGTATAATTTTTTTTTCCCAAAATATTTTTTACATTTTCCAGAGGTTCACAACCAGAAATAGCATCTACAGTACAACTTATACATTGCATAAGCCTCAAGCAGATATCATATCTGTTTCAATACATCCCAGAGCCAAAAAAGGGATCTATTACATCACATACCTGATCTGTATTTACAGTATTGTGTGCTATTTCTAAGTTGGAAACCCCTGTTTTTCTACATGCAGATCAATACACAACAATCTTACTGATTGGCCACACACACATCCATGCACTCCACACCACACACCAGAAACATAACCCGCCCACCCACCCAGGAGACCAAGTCTAAATCCTGCACACCAGGGGGACAATATAGGGGTACACAGCGGGATATGAAAATAGTACCAGTTTGTTTTATAGCTGGCAGTACGCAAACTGCTTTGCATGTCCAAAGGCAGCAGGTCAAAGAAAACGACTCAACAGCTGCAGTATACTTTGAAAACAGTTTAGTAGTGTCAAAGTTGTCAAAGGTTCTCCCAACGAATCAGTCCAGTACTTAGCCAGCACCTCCAGATGGAAATTTCGATAAACCTTTGCCCAGCTTGCTCCAACCAGCGATTGTATTCGAAACACAGGATGTACCAAAGAGTGTTGTTGCAAACGAGAATTCTGAAGTGAAAGCTTCTGCCGTCCAATGAAACGCCTGTAGATAGCGTCGTGCCTCCAGATAGGCAAAAAAATGTAGGGAGGATATCTGAAAAGTGTGTAATATTGATTGGAATGTCTGTACTATAGGCAACTCCTTCCCCTACAAGTGAAAAATAAAGGCAATGCCCTTTCATGCCCATTGTTTGAAAATAAGGCTGCAGTCCTGTCCCGGGGGAAAATCAGCATTGCCCACTAAGGGAAGTAAAAGAGACGTCGTGCCACTCAGTCCTCGAGTAGCGCGCATCCACCGCCAGGCGTGTATGCACGGGTAGAGCAATATCCTAGGGAATTCCAAAGTTTGCAGCAATGCTAGGCTTGCCTGTAAGAGAAACAGTGGCGACCAAGGGACTGACATATTGGTGAGAAGATTTACTTCACAATAAGCATAGGAATCAGTAAGCCACTCTCCCACAAATCGCAGTTGGCAAGCAGCATTATAAAGTTGAAAATCAGGGAGGCCCAGGCCGCCCTGCTCCCTAGAACTTTCAAGAGTGGTATACTTTATCCTTGCTCTTTTACCAGCCCAGATGAACTGTGTAATAGCTGATTTAAATTTTTGGAGATCTTTGACCGTGAGCCAGCAAGGTAGCATGTGCATTTTGTAGAGTAGTTTGGGGACAATCACCATTTTCACCAAAGCACAACGGCCAAAAAGAGATAGTGGGAGGGATCGCCATGCTGCCAACTGCGATTGTAGGGTTGCCAGTGTCTCCTTAATATTTATAGCATATAAACATTTTAAGTCCCTAGGGACCCACACCCCCAAGTATTTAATTTTGTCTGAAGCTCAAGAAAAGGGGAAAGTACCTCCCTAAGTGTGTTGTAGTTGTGGGTCTATAGCTAGCGCTTCTGATTTTGAGAAGTTAATCGTGAGCCCCGCAAAGTCCCTAAATTGGTTAAACAGTTGTATTATTACTGAGATACTGGTATGAGGGCATCCCACAAACAGTAGAATATAGTCTGCGAAAATAGCCAATTTCAGCGGGTGACCCCCGATGCTGAGACCCCAGAAATCACGTCACAGGCAGGGGTCGCCAGAGGCTCAATCGCTAGGATAATCAAAAGTGGCAAGAGAGGGCACCCCTGGAGCACCCTGCAGTGTAGAAAATAGGGATCTGAAAGCACTCCATTAATTAATATGCATGCACTGGGGGTACTGTAGAGAGCCTCCAACCATGTAATAAATGCACCAGTAAACCCAAACTCTTGCAAGACCCAGAAAAAATATTCCCAGGATAGGGAGTCAAACGCTTTTTCTGCATCCAGGCTTAAAATCAACGCTTCTGCTAGGGTTTGATAACTTAGAGCCGCTATAAGGTGGTGGACATTTCTCATCCCCTGCCAACCTTTGACAAAGCCTGTTTGGTCTGAGTGTATCATACTGGGGAGTATATTATTCAGTCTAGCTGCCAAGACTGCAGCAAAAATTTTTATATCCACATTAATAAGTGATATGTGGCGATAAGATGCCACGTCTAGTGGGTCTTTACCCTTTTTGGGCAGCACCATGATCGTTGATTGGTTCATGTTGGGGGCTATCAGTTTTGTAGAAGAGAGATAATTATAAAGAGAAGTCAGTGTTGGAAGAAGGGGGAACTTCACTATTCTGTAGAATTCATCCCCCAGAATATCCTGCCCCACTGCTTTCCCTAGGGTTAAGACTTTGTATCACAGAGTATATTTCACTGTCTTTGAAAGGTGCGTTTAGGAAATCAGTTTGGTCGGGGAAGAGCTTTGGCCATGGAAAATCATGAAAAAACGAGGTAGAGATTTCAGCCTTGTTGGCCAAGTACGATATAGGGCACTATAGTATTCTAAAAAAAATGGGAGGCAATATCTGCCTGTGTGACTCTGTGATAGCGATCCTTGTCTTTTATCCCAGTTATGATAGATTTTTGTTGGTGGACCCGTACCAAATTTGCTAGTAGTTTACTCGGCCTATTACCATGTTTATATAGTTGGTACTGTAGTATCTCAAGGACTTAGTAGCCCTTTGGTGTAGTAAAAAATTTAGGGAGTCACGAGAATGCTCCACCTGGAGCCGTGCAGGGACAGACATGCGTCTCATATGTTGTAATTTGAGTGATTTGAGCATATTTGTGAGATGTAAAATCTCATTATTACGTGTTCTGTTCAATTTAGCTACGTAGACGATAATGTGTCCACGGATCACTGCTTTACCAGCTTCCCATAGAGTGGCTATAGAGATTTCTGGTGTAGTGTTAGATTTTATATAATCCTCCCAACAAGTATTCAAATAAGTATGGAAGCATTTGTCAAGAAAAAGATTGGGATGCATGCGCCATGAGAAAGGAGTGTGGTGTGAGCATCCAATCTCTAGGCCAATGGGAGCATGGTTGGAAACAGAGATAGTGCCGATGGTGGTGTGCTCCACGCTCGGAAACAGAGTATCTGAGGTCAGTAAATAAGCCAGTCTGGAGTGGCTTATTTGGGGATTTGATGGTGGGGATTTGAGAAAAAAGTGAAGTCTTGCTCCCCCGGGTGTAGCACCCGCCACACATCTAACAATTTTAGCTCATGTGATACAAAGTTAACCCCTATTTGTTGGTCCTTTTGGCCTACCACCCTAGGGGGTTTACAATCAATTGCTTTATCCATTACTGTCTTAAAATCTCCCCCAACCACCAACTGGTATTCACTTAGGTCAATTAGACGGGCGATTAGGTTGGTAAAAAATAAGTGAGAATAATCATTTGGCGCATATAGATTACATAACGCCAGCTTTTGCCCATGGATCGATCCCGCAGCGATTACATATCGGCCTTCTGGTTCCTGCCACATCCGGTCTACTTGAAAGGGTAGCTGCTTATGAATGAGGATGGCCACTCCACGTTTTCTAGAGGAGAAAGAGGAGTACACACATTGCCCCACTTTTCAGTTTCTTGTGTTCACTGTCTGTCAGATGGTGTTCTGGATCACATAAAACATCCATGTTTTATTACCCAGGCAGCTAAACTTTCCCCCCAATCAGTCCTCATGACAAAGATTCTGTAAAGACTGAAATTGTTTATTGCACAAGTAAACTTTACTTATAATTGTTGCACTTCAGACGCAAGCCCCAGGCAAGAATCTTTGGTAACTGGAACTATGGCAAGAGAAAGGAGAATGGAGTTTCTTGTGTTGCAGGAGTTAGTTATTGTAGAGGTGGGAAGGATGAGAGGAATATGAGGCTGATTTAGCCCATAGAAGAAGGCAATAAGAGGGAAGGTGAAACCCAATCCATTTCAGGGAGTAACACAGAGCACAAAGCTACTCAGAGGCCAGCATGGAGCAACTGCCTCATGGCTGAGAGCTGCCAAAAGAAACACCTCCACACAGCTAGAGGCAGAGGACAGGGTCCAATGGCATCGAGCCTAAGAACCATGTAACACAGGGGGAGCATGAAGGGCAGTCCTTTAAACATATAAGGCACCCTGGAAAACTTAGGTTGAATAGGATTCAAGCTCTCCTGATGGTGAGAGAAAGTGAAAGGGGGGGGGGGGGCTCTTAAAGACAAAGGCTCACAGATTTTTATCATAGGTTACAAACAGTGCTTCATTATTAAGAATCCTCAGAAGTGAGGACTGCAGTAAACACAGTTAAACTACAATACAGACAGATACAAACATGTACCCACTGCTGGGGACAGAACAGATGGGTTTCCTGTAAAAACGTGGATATTAGCTTCCCCCTTTTTATAGGCAAGTGGATCCTATCAACATTCAAAAAGATGACCTTGACCTTAACCACGTCTAACTATGATACTTGGAATAAGTAGGGAAGTCCACATAGGACTCCAGATAGATATAGGAATCTAGTGTCTCAGGGCCTCCCAGCCTAAGCTCCAAGATTGGCAACCTTTAGTTTCCCAACAGCGTCCCTGGTATGCATAGAACCTCCCCCTCGGTCTCCTTCCCTTATCCTCTCTTCTCTGTCTATCCCCACCCCCTTCACACACACACCCAAACACATCCACACACACTTGCCACACAAACTGAAACACAAATATCATCATTATGCTCCAAGAGGCTCAGGGCCTCCCCGCACCCAGACCAGTCATATCCGAATGCGATCAGGAGTGCCCCCCATGCCCCCTCTCCGTTTCAATAATTCTTCTTGGGTATAACACCCGGCTAAACCTTATCAAACACACATTCAACATTCAAACATTCAAACATTCAACCATTAACAATACCATTTGTACATAGTATTTAATTAATTTAATTTGTATTTTGTCTAACCAGTTATTCTTTCCTATCTCTTCCTTCTTCTCCAAGTTCTGTGACCCTTGTTAATTGTAACTGTTTCCTTCGATCACCACAGTTTTAGTTTGATGTATTTAATGCACCCCGTTTCATGTAAACCAGCAAGATATGTCCTCATGATTGCCGGTATATAAAAACCTTAAATAAATAAATAAAATAAAATTCTCAGTTAGAACTACTTCTTATAAACTATACTTCCAGGAACTCCTGGGGTAGTAGAATAGGACCACGGAAGCAGTCTTTCGTACAAACAGTGCCGTTCTGAGAACTGTACCTTAAACCAGAGAAACTCAGATAGGTGCCAAGGACCAGTTCTCAATAAGCGGGCTGAACCATAGCCCAAACATTATGTCCAAACCAAGTATTACTCACTACAGGGTCCTTAGTAAAAACAGAAATCAGAATCAAGGCCGAGTGGAGTCTTCAGGTTCATGTTGCATTTTCCACAGGCAGCGAGGCTAAAAAAGTTGCTGCTTGATCTTTAGTATTAAAGAAAAGCACTTTATTTTCGTGGGCGACTCGCAATTTAGCAGGATATAATAGGGCAAACTGGATTCCCCGTCTGTGGAGTTCCGAGCAGGCGGGAGACATCTCTAAGTTGTGCTGCTGTAGTTGTGGAAAAATCATTGAAAAGAAGAATGTGATTCCCCTGGTATTCTACTGCCGGCTACTGGCAATAAGTCCGAAGTAACTGGGTCTTATGAGCCCAGTTTAAGATATGAGCCATCACTGGGCATGGCCTGGCAGCATTCTCACGTGGTGGGCCTACTCGAATACGCTCACAGCGAAAGTGACCATTAGGCAAGACTAGCTTTAGCTGTTCATGGAGGCAGTGTTCTATAAAGTCATACAGCGCTTCTTCTTTTAGGGATTCGGGCAGGCCAATAATTTTGATATTATTCCTTCGGCATCGGTTTTCTTGGTCCTCGAGCCTGCAGCTCCCGCACTTGTTGTTCAGCTTTCACAAGTCGGTCTCCTTGGTCTGAGAGATGTTGTTCTGCTTGATCCAAATGTTTGGACTGCCCCTCTATAGTAGTTTTAATTTCCTCCACTGATGTCTGTATTTTAATGAGCCGGTCATTGAGGGCTGCGGTGACGTTATTATAAATTTGCTGGAGCGCCTCTGCAGACATGCTTGCCAGTGTTTTGGGAGCATCTGGCACAGCCGCCATTTTGAATGCTCTACCTCGTCGTTCCACTGCACTGTGAGTGCTTCTGTGGCGCATCCCTCGCCGTCACACCACCGGGACAGAGCTCTTCACTACTCCGTTCACCACTACTACAAGGTTCTCCCACCGAAGCGTAAAAACGGGACATTAAAATAGGTAAAATCGCGAATTTCGGAGAGGGGACCGTGGAGTTCTCACCCCAGGCTTCTGACTCCGCTACGACATCACCAGAAGTCCAGTATAATTTTAATATTATGAATGTTTTAAATTTCTTGATTTTAATGCTTAATGTTTTGCAAGAAATTATTTGTTTTTCCACTGTTGCACTGCATAATACAGTCGAGCTTGTGGTTTCCAGTACAGTTTTTGTTGCCACATTACTATTTATACTTTATGATCTTTCTATTCTGTATTTGGTGAGGGTCTGTCTGTATTTTAAAGGTCCAATTCTTATGTAACATTCATGCTGTGAAAATAATGGTACTTATCTGTTGCGGTCTCCACCGCTTCCCCTCTATCCGCTCTGCACTGCGCTTACATACAGTGGTGGAAACGCCGCCCCCGCGGCTCTGTCGGTCCTTCAGGGCGTCCGCCATTACCAGCTCGTCTCCCTGCCGCGACGCGCACTATGGACGCACAACCGCCGGAAGTCTGGCCCTGCTCGGGCTAACGATGCCACGCCCCAAGCCTGATTTAACCGGCGTTCGGTTACCGTCTCATTGCCTTGCAACGAGGGTCACTACTGGTTAGTAGTTCTGAGTTGCGCTTCACTTGTTCCACGTTCCTGCTTTGACCTCAGCCTGTTCCTGACTCTGCTTCTGCCTGCCGCCTGCCATTGACCTCAGCCTGTTCCTGACTCTGACTCTGCTTCTGCCTGCCGCCAGCCACCGACCATTGCCCGTGCCTGATTCCGCTCCTGCCTGCTGCCAGTCTGACCTGGGTTCGTCTCCGTTCCTGCTCACAGTCTGTTCCAGTTCTCAGCACGCTACAGACTCCGTTCCTGCTCGCAGGTTGCTTCATCTCACGGCACGCTACAGACTCCGTTCCTGCTCACAGTCTGTTCCAGTTCTCAGCACGCTACAGACTCCGTTCCTGCTCACAGGTTGCTTCATCTCACGGCACGCTACAGACTCCGTTTCCTGCTCACAGTCTGTTCCAGTTCTCAGCACGTTACAGACTCTGTTCCTGCTCACAGCTTGCTTCAGCTCATAGCACGCTATAGACTCCGTTCCTGCTCATAGCTTGCTCCAGTCCACAGCACGCTATAAGACTCTGTATCTGCTCACTATCTGCTCCAGCATACGCCAGCCCCAACCAGCCCATGGACTACAGCATTCTTATTGGACTACCTTATCATACTCTCTGCCCAGGCCTTCTTCTACTATAGAGACTCTCACTGTTCTCCTAAGTCCCAAGGTTCTAGGACCCTACGGGCTCCTCCTGGGAGGTTCCTGGTTCCCGGGTGAAGACCTCTGCCTGTGGCTCCGCCTCCCGACCTGCCCTATCATTGGGGTAGTTCGGCCTAAGGGTTCACTCCTGGTCCGCAGCTTCCCAGACTGCAACACTTATCACTGGCTTTTATGGCATTATGGTCATCTCTTCCTCATTTCTATTTTAAACAAAAGTTTGCTTATTATTAATTTCACTTGCATGTAGAAAGCGATTTTAAATGTTCTTGCAGAAAATATTTTTTCATACACATTTTATTGTAACTGCTGTTGGTCGATTAGGCGATTATTTTAATGATTGACTTACCCAATTGTTCCCGCTAAGGATTGGGTTGCTCTGAGAATAAAATTGATAGGCCTTTTGCATCAAAGAAAGTAGTGCTCACAGAATAACATAACCAACAATTTTTTCTCACAAGCAAAAATGTTTACACAGCAACCCAATCCTTAAAGGGAGAAATGACTGGAACCTATGCACTAGACTTTAATGTGCACATTAAAGTCTAGTGCACATTAATGTGCACATCTTGTGCATGCTAAAAATAGCGTGCTATCCAATAATGCCTTAACATGCATATTAATATGGTCCAGAAAGATGTTAGTATGAGCATGCTAAAAGTAGCATGTCCATACATAAAAATGAAGAGCATCATATGCAAATGAGGGTTTAGCATGCGCAAGATAAATAATGTGGTATGCACTTCCAACAAGTTATTTAGCAAGTAATTGCTAACAAAACAAAACTTAACAATTACCTTGGACCAAGTATTAATTTACTATCATGCTGTTATGATTCCTGCCCGCATAGCTATTCCCCGCGAGCAGGTCTCTCACCTCCCGTGCTGCATGTTCCCTGATGTGGCCGGACACCACAGACGCCAGGCCTTTATCGTGGCAGGAGCCGCGGACTGTTTGCCTCTTGCGACTCGGAGGCCGCTCATCAGACTCCGCTTCACCGCGGCAGGAGCCACGGACTTCAGTTTCTTCAATGCGGCAGGAGCCGCTGCAGACATCTGAGCCTGCCTGCGCGCAGGCCCAGCTTCTCCAGCTCCTTCAGCGTCTCTGCAGCACCATGGCCGCTCTCCAAGGTCCTGCCCCCTTCCTAAGGGGCAGGCCCACGTCTTCTTCCCCTTCTTAAAGGGGCAGCGTAGGTGGGCTCCTTCTGGCCCCACCGGAAGGCAGCTTCACCTGGTTTCCTGTGTCAGCCCTATAAAAGGACTTCTCCCGCACTCCTGTGTTGCCTTGCATTGGAGTTCTTCACTCCTGGAAGTCTCATCTTCCTGCGCTCCGTCAGGTCTTCGTTCTTCGTTGGAGCTCCATTTCTCGTCTAGCTTCCTGAGTCTTCATTGCTTCCTGTGTTTTCCTGATGTTCCATGCCTTCATGTTCCGAGGTTCCTAGTCCAGGCTTCCTGATGTTTCACTTCCTGATGTTCCGAGGTTCCATAGAAACATAGAAATGACGGCAGAAGAAGACAAAACGGCCCATCCAGTCTGCCCAGCAAGCTTCGTACTTTTTTTTTCCTCATACTTCTCTGTTTCTCTTGGCTCTTAGTAACCTTTTGGTTCTATTTCCCTTCCACCCCCACCATTAATGTAGAGAGCAGTGTTGGAACTGCATCTAAGTGAAATATCTAGCTTAATTAGTTAGGGGTAGTAACCGCCATAATAAGCAAGCTACACCCATGCTTATTTGTTTACCCAGACTATGTAATTCAGTCCTTTTCTTCCACTTTTAATCCACTTTTCTTCATTCCCCCTGCCGTTGAAGCAGAGAGCTATGCTGGATATGCGTGAAGTATCGGTCTTCCTCCCCTGCCGTTGAAGCAGAGAGCTATGCTGGATATGCGTGAAGTATCGGTCTTCCTCCCCTGCCGTTGAAGCAGAGAGCTATGCTGGATATGCATTGAAAGTGAAGTATCAGGTTTATTTGGTTTGGGGTAGTAACTGCCGTAACAAGCAAGCTACTCCCCGCTTTTTTGTAAATGCAAATCCTTTTTTCCACATTTCCTCTTGCCATTGAAGCTTAGAGCAATGTTGGAGTCGCATTAACCATGTGTATGTTTATTGAATAAGGGTATTATCTCCAAGTAGTAGCCGTCATTCCCGCGAGCCACCCACTCTTCATTCACGTCCTCTAGGCTTTATGGATCCACAGTGTTTATCCCACGCCCCTTTGAAGTCCTTCACAGTTCTGGTCTTCACCACTTCCTCCGGAAGGGCATTCCAGGCATCCACCACCCTCTCCGTGAAGAAATACTTCCTGACATTGGTTCTGAGTCTTCCTCCCTGGAACTTCAAATCGTGACCTCTGGTTCTGTTGATTTTTTTCTGATGGAAAAAGTTTGTCATTGTCTTTGGATCCTCCTTCGCTCATTCTGAGTTGTCTTTGGCTCTTCCTTCGCTCATTCTGAGTCCTCCGGACCCTCCAGCTCCTGTGGTTCTCCAGATGACACCTTGCCTCGTCATTGGAGTCTCGTCCCAGCTGGATTCCCTTCTTGTGCTTCTGAGTCCTCTTGACCCTCCAGCTCCTGTGGTTCTCCAGATGACACCTAGCCTCGTCATTGGAGTTTTGTCTCAGCTGGATTCTCTTCCTGCGCTTGACCCGCTCTCCACGTGGTCCGTGACCAGCCTCTTCAGGTCGTGTAGGGCATGCAGTGGGACAGGGTGGTCCGCAACCAGCCCATTCGGTCCACCCGTGTAGGTGGGCTGTGTAGGGCGCCCTGAGAGACAGTGCCTATGTCCGAACCCTCCAAGCTTCTCGTCTTGTCCAGACTCTTACAAGTTCCTCGTCTAGAGTCTTCCAAGTTCCTGGTCTACATCCAGAGTCTTCTCGTCTTGAGTCTTCTGTGTCACAAGGCCTCCGTCTGCCCCCATCCTCAGTCTGGCCTGCTGCTTCTTGCCGATACCTAGCTGTGAACGGTCGGAGGACTGTTCAATAACCAACATTGCGTTGTTGGCCTTCCAGAAGCATGCTGGTCCGGCAGAGGGTCAGACTTTGTCTTCGCCCATGCTTGGACACGCCTCGCCAACCATCGGTGCTGTCTTGGATTCGTCTGGGATCGTGCCGAGGCCCAAGGGCACACATTTCCCTCAAGTTGGGATCGCTCTCTTAGCGGTCCCTAACATAACACATGCATACTAGTGAAAGGGTTCAGCTAACTACAGAAAAAGCTGAAAAATAAAGGCCATGTACAGAATATGTCACTGTAAATAACTTTCTAGTTATAAATTAATAATTTTTTGGAGCAAGGATTTGCTGTTTATTAAAAAATAAGAACACTGTTGTACATACCAACTTGTCTTTTTTTCACATTGATTTTGTGTTGGGGACTCTCCTTACAATTTTTGATATTGTAGAACTGTACTTATAGGTCCCTTGAGGATGACTACATCTGACCACACTTCTCTTTATCAAACCAAAATAGAGCCAACACACACTTTCTTCTGGAATTCTAATATACATACACAAATATTCACATCACAAATATGTCTTCTCAAAGGAATCAAAGAACTCCTGTAAGCTTTACCCCAAACCTCACAATGTATAAGGCACACAGATTTCACAGTGGTGTGTAAATGGACAATTTCCAAGTTATTGGCATAATTGTTGGGATCACTGCTATCATTCATGTGATTGGTCTGGCTAAAAAGCACTGTAGGCATTCAAAGTTTTGACCATAAACAGCAGTTTTTGTGGAAGGCCTAGCCCCACTCCCTGTATAAACATAAAAGAAGGGACTTCCTTCCAGGATGTGCTTTCTTTATGGGCAAGTCATTAGCCAGTGGTCCCCCTAATCCTTCCTCCTTCTCTCCCTCACAAATATACAAAAAAGGTTTTCATAGGGCACCACCAGGACAAGGGAAATATGGAAAAGAGTGAAAGAGAGTGAGAAGGTGACAGAGCAGACATACTAAAATGCATTTGAGTACTTCAAAAATACATCCACCTTAATTTATACAAGATAAATATATTTCCAAGCAAAAAGGTTGCCAGAGGAGAAAGGTCTTTATTTTCAATGACACTGTTAGTGAGGCCGCAGACCACTGCAGATATTAAAAGGCCAAACAGCAGTCTGAGCCTTAAAAGCTTCTACAAGCTCATCAATTGTTTTGGTTTAAGTGTAGATCTCTATTCTGTGACCTTTGAGGCACCAACAGACTGTGGACTGAATTTCCAAAGCCAAATTACATGGATAAAGCAGAGTTGCTTACTTGTAACAGGTGTTACAAGGACAGCAGGATGATAATCCTCACACATGAGTGACATCATTGGATAGAGTGCTGGTCTTAGATCTGAAAGATTCTAGAACTTTCAAACTTGCCCTACTGAGCATGTGCAACTGTAGTCATCATCCTGCCCACTAGGCAGAGTCCCTCAGTCCATGATATGGCTAATACATGGAGATACCAACTCCCAGGGGAGGCGGGTAGATTTCATGAGGATTAACATCCTGTTGCCATGAGAGAACACATGTTACAGGTAAACTTTGTTTTCTCAGAGGACAAGCAGGATGGAAGTCCTCATACATGGGTGAATCCCAAGCTATAGGCTGTCCGAGCAGGACAAATCGGGAAACCGCACCATGCTGAAAGTACCACCTCTCTCCCTTTTGCCTGTGAGCCAGCCGATCCACAAAGGGGTCTAAGTGGGAAAAGAGTGGGGTTCAACAAAGAGAAAACCATAGAAACGACAGACACAAAACCCCCACGCATAGCAGAGGCACCTAAGGCAGAGGAGTAATACAAGTGCCAGCAGAAAACGTTACAAGCAGGGTTTTAGATCAGGAAACCCTGACAATCACAGTAGGTCTAGGACCTCCTAGATACAGGAAAAAGTCTAGAGATGTAAACAAGAGAAAGACTCTTGGATGAAGACCACATAGTTTCCTTCATTGTTACAAGACAACCAAAAAACCAACTGGGGCCCAAGAGCTTGCAGTAGAGGAGGACCGGAAGGCTCATCTGCATACTGCTCCCAGCATCCCCCAGGAGAGGAGTCCAGAGGTCACCGCAAGCAATCCAGGGATTGACTTCCACGCCCCAGCTTCCAGAGGCCCCGCATGGTTTGCAGTAGAGGAGGACCGGAAGGCTCATCTGCATACTGCTCCCAGCAACCCCCGGGAGAGGAGTCCAGAGGTCACCGCAAGCGATCCAGGGATTGACTTCCACGTCCCAGCTTCCAGAGGCCCCGCACGGTTTTCAGTAGAGGAGGACCGGAAGGCTCATCTGCATACTGCTCCCAGCATCCCCCAGGAGAGGAGACCAGAGGTCACCGCAAGCGATCCAGGGATTGGCTTCTACGCCCCAGCTTCCAGAGGCCCCGCATGGTTTGCAGTAGAGGAGGACCGGAAGCGCGCGCCTAACAGCGCGTGAATCTCAAATCCTTCCTTTGACTGAGCGAAGATTAATTTAACCCTGGCTTAAGAGGATTGGAAAGTATAGTTTTCAGAAATTCTTGGGCTTATAAAACTTTGGTGAAAGGTGAAATTAAGGGATATATTCTTTAGAGTTTGTGTGTGTCTAAAGTAATAAGCAAGCCAGGGATAGTTAATTCTAGTGTCTGTCTTTCCCACCCACTCAACCTCTGATTTTTAGGCACAAGACACTTTCTCATTAAAAATCAATCAGGGTCTTATCTAAAACATTGTACCAGCCCTTATTGAAAGTTTAATCATCCCCTTGTAGGACACTAGCTGATTAATTACTAAATTCACCTGTAAATTTAAAGTACTCTCATTCCAACTCCCTTAGTATCCTAAACTTAACTAGGAACTCAATAATACTAAGATGAAGGCAGCAGTCAAGCAGCAAGAGGAGGGCTTTCCAGTCTTTTGCATTGAGTGTCACATTTATGAGAGATTGTATGTGTGCACTCTGTGCAAAGAGTTCCTGGCTCTTAGGGAACAAGTCCGATCTCTGAAGGCTACAGTAGCAGACTTGGAGGAGCTGAGGAAGCCGGAGAGGTACATTGACAAGACCTTCAGGGACATAGTAGCCAAGTCCCAAATCCATTCTGGCAGCCCCAGTGCTGCCTTGGATCAGAAAGGTCTCCCAGTAGGAGAACATCACCCTGGTGTAGCAGGAAGTGATCCTGTAGCAAGGACCTGCTCTCCAGGTGATGTATTGTCCTCTCGCACCGAGGACAAATCTCCCAGGGCTACTGCCCAGGAGGGAAGGGTTAGGCCGGCCATCAAAGTTGGTGATTCAATTATTAGAAATGTAGATAGCAGGGTGGCTGGTGGACATGAGGACCGTCTGGTAACTTGCCTGCCTGGTGCGAAGGTGGCAGACATCACGTGTCACCTAGATAGGATTATAGACAGTGCTGGGGAGGAGCCGGCTGTCGTGGTACATGTGGGTACCAACGACATAGGAAAATGTGGGAGAGAGGTTCTGGAAGCCAAATTTAGGATTTTAGGTAGGAAACTGAAATCCAGAACCTCCAGGGTGGCATTCTCTGAAATGCTTCCTGTTCCACGTGCAGGTCCCCAAAGGCAGGCAGAGCTCCAGAGTTTCAATGCGTGGATGAGACGATGGTGCAGGGAAGAGGGATTCAGCTTTGTAAGGAACTGAGGAAACTTTTGGGGAAAGGGGAGACTTTTCCGAAAGGATGGGCTCCACCTTAACCAGAGTGGAACCAAGCTGCTGGCACTAACTTCCGGAAAAAAAACTCAAGGCTTTTCATCCAAGCCTTCCCTCAAGCCTAACATCGCAACAGTTCTTTCATTTAGCCCAATAGTCTAAATGACCGACACAGCCACTGTATAGTCATACGTTTTTTCTTTTTCCAGTTTCTTCTGTCCTTTATTTCCTGGCTACCCTAGCCCCCAAGTTCATTCTCCCTGTTATTTGTATCTGCGCTTCAGCCTTCCTATTATATGGATTTTTGTTAAGTTAACCCCTAAGTTTGATGTAAACCGGCCTGATATGAAGCTTGTCATGAAGTTCGGTATAGAAAAATGTTAAATAAATAAATAAATAAATAAATAAATAAAACTTTCAAAAAGGAGATAGAGCAGCTTTTAAACTAGAACAAGGGGGAAAGCCGACAGTCACTCAGCAGTGCATGGTTCGGAGAAATGTATCCTTGAAGGATACTAATGAAACAGGAGAATTAGGACATCCCAACAGAGAGGTTCCATTAAAAGCAAACACAATCCTTGTGCCTATATGTAAAAAATCACCAAAGCTAATGATTTCCGAATTATCCCTAACAAGTGAAAAGCAGGTTGTTAATACAAACAAAAAACACACTTTGAAATGTCTGTATGCCAATGTCAGAAGTCTAAGAAGTAAGATGGGAGAGTTAGAGTGTAGAGCAGCAAATGATGAGATTGACATAATTGGCATCACAGAGACTTGGTGGAAGGAGGATAACCAATGGGACAGTGCTATATCAGGGTACAAATTATATCACAATGATAGGGAGGATCAACTTGATGGGGGTGTGGCATTTTATGTCCAGGAGGGTATAGAGTCCAACAGGATAAAGATCATACAAGAGAGTAAATGCTCAGTAGAATCTATATGGGTAGAAATCCCATGTGTGTAGGGTAAGAGTATAGTGATAGGAGAATACTACCGTCCACCTGGACAAAATGGTCAGACAGATGATGAAATGCTAAGAGAAATCAGGGAAGCAAACCAATTTGGCAGTGCAATAATAATGGGAGATTTCAATTACCGCAGAATTGAAATCTGGCGAATCTATAATATTAGATTTCAATTACCCCAATATTGACTGGGTAAATGTAACATCAGGACTTGCTAGAGACAAAGTTCCTGGATGTAGTAAATGATTGCTTCATGCAGCAATTGGTTCAGGAACCAACAAGAGAGGGAGCTATTTCAGATTTAATTCTTAGTGGAACGCAAGATTTGGTGAGAGAAGTAATGGTGGTGGGGCCACTTGGCAACAGTGATCATAACATGATCAAATTTAAACTAATAACTGGAAGGGGGAGAATAAGTAAATCTGCAGCTCTAACACAATTTTATAAAGGGAAACCTTAATAAAATGAGGAAAATAGTTAGAAAAAACTGAAAGGTGCAGCTGCAAAGGTTAAAAGTGTTCAACAGGCATGAGCATGGTTTAAAAATACAATCCTAGAGGCGCAGTCCATATGTATTCCGCGCATTAAGAAAGGTGGAAGGAAGGCAAAACGATTACCGTCATGGTTAAAAGGTGAGGTGAAAGAGGCTATTTTAGCCAAAAAAAAATCCTTCAAAAATTGGAAGAAGGATCCATCTGAAGAAAATAGGATAAAACATAAGCATTGTCAAGGTAAGTGTAAAACATTGATAAGACAGGCGAAGAGAGAATTTGAAATGAAGTTGGCCATAGAGGCAAAAACTCATAATAAAAACCTTTTTAAATATATCCAAAGCAAGAAACCTGTGAGGGAGTCGGTTGGACCATTAGATGACAGAGAGGTTAAAGGGGCTCTTAGGGAAGATAAGGCCATTGCAGAAAGACTAAATGAATTCTTTGCCTCCGTGTTTACTAATGAGGATGTTGGGGAGATACCAGTTCCGGAGATGGTTTTCAGGGGTGATGAGTCAGACGAACTGAACGAAATCACTGTGAACCTGGAAGATGTAGTAGGCCAGATTGACAAACTAAAGAGTAGCAAATCACCTGGACCGGATGGTATGCATCCTAGGGTTCTGAAGGAACTCAAAAATGAAATTTCTGATCTATTAGTTAAAATTTGTAACCTATCATTAAAATCATCCATTGTACCTGAAGACTGGAGGGTGGCTAATGTAACCCCAATATTTAAAAAAGGCTCCAGGGGCGATCCGGGTAACTATAGACCAGTAAGCCTGACTTCAGTGCCGGGAAAAATAGTGGAAACTATTCTCAAGATCAAAATCGTAGAGCATATAGAAAGACATGATTTAATGGGACACAGACAACATGGATTTACCCAAGGGAAGTCTTGCCTAACAAATCTGCTTCATTTTTTTGAAGGGGTTAATAAACATGTGGATAAAGGTGAACCGGTAGATGTAGTGTATTTGGATTTTCAGAAGGCGTTTGACAAAGTCCCTCATGAGAGGCTTCTACAAAAACTAAAAAGTCATGGGATAGGAGGCGATGTCCTTTCGTGGATTACAAACTGGTTAAAAGACAGGAAACAGAGAGTAGGATTAAATGGTCAATTTTCTCAGTGGAAAAGGGTAAACAGTGGAGTGCCTCAGGGATCTGTACTTGGACCGGTGCTTTTCAATATATATATATATATATATATATAAATGATCTGGAAAGGAATACAACGAGTGAGGTTATCAAATTTGCGGATGATACAAAATTATTCAGAGTAGTTAAATCACAAACAGACTGTGATACATTACAGGAGGACCTTGCAAGACTGGAAGATTGGGCATCCAAATGGCAGATGAAATTTAATGTGGACAAGTGCAAGGTGTTGCATATAGGGAAAAATAACCCTTGCTGTAGTTACACGATGTTAGGTTCCATATTAGGAGCTACCACCCAGGAAAAAGATCTAGGCATCATAGTGGATAATACTTTAAAATCGTCGGCTCAGTGAGCTGCAGCAGTCAAAAAAGCAAACAGAATGTTAGGAATTATTAGGAAGGGAATGGTTAATCGAACAGAAAATGTCATAATGCCTCTGTATCGCTCCATGGTGAGATCGCACCTTGAATACCGTGTACAATTCTGGTAGCCGCATCTCAAAAAAGATATAGTTGCGATGGAGAAGGTACAGAGAAGGGCAACCAAAATGATAAAGGGGATGGAACAGCTCCCCTATGAGGAAAGGTTGAAGAGGTTAGGGCTGTTCAGCTTGGAGAAGAGACAGCTGAGAGGGGATATGATAGAGGTCTTTAAGATCATGAGAAGTCTTGAACGAGTAGATGCGACTCGGTTATTTACACTTTTGAATAATAGAAGGACTAGGGGGCATTCCATGAAGTTAGCAAGTAGCACATTTAAGACTAATCGGAGAAAATTCTCTCTCACTCAACGCACAATAAAGCTCTGGAATTTGTTGCCAGTGGATGTGGCTAGTGCAATTAGTGTAGCTGGGTTCAAAAAAGGTTTGGATACGTTCTTGGAGGAGAAGTCCATTAATGGCTATTAATCAATTATACTTAGGGAATAGCCACTGCTATTAATTGCATCAGTAGCATGGTTTCTTCTTAGAGTTTGGGTACTTGCCAGGTTCTTGTGGCCTGGTTTTGGCCTCTGTTGGAAACAGGATGTTGGGCTTGATGGACCCTTGGTCTGACCCAGCATGGCAACTTATGTTGTTATGAGGTCCAATGGCATCCAAAGAACAGAATGCATCTGCAGAAGTGTGCCCACATTTGGCTGATAGGCACAATGGGCAGAAACACCCAAGTAATACTTGGAAGAATAATCAGTAACAGACCATATGAGCCAAAGCACCAGACATAGCTGACCTTGCAGGACAGCATTAAGAGTTTCAGGGAATGAAAGGCAATACCTGAATGGGATAACTTGCCAAAAACCCCGAGCAGGGAGATATGTTAGGACTGAAGCTCACCCAAACTGCCCCCTGTCAAGGGCAGGGCTATCCATCCTGTCTACAGGATAGTTCAGGTGAGGAGGAAGCCACTTTGGACAACCTAGTGAAGTGAGAAATGCTAAAGGCAGTACTGGCCAGAATTTGGTGAAAATATAGGGGAAAGTGGTATATCTTTCCCTGCAGGTATATACTAAAATATACCACAAATGTTCTAGCTTTTCCTCCCCTCCCCTAAACATTCCAACTGGAAGAAATGAAGAACACAAAGAGGCAGACCACTGGCAACCCCAAGCGAATAACTCACTGCCGATTCGAGTAGGGAATTAGCTACTAAGATGGAACCCTCAGCCTGATTGGAAGAGATGAAACAGAGCAAATCCCTCAGGGAAGAAATCCAGAAACACTCCACCAAGAAACAGGAAGCAGGTGCCACAAGTGCAGACCCCTGTCAAACAGGATTTCTTCACCAGCCTGGAAACGCTCAGGGTACCGGGCAGGGTCAGTGTGATCTTGGAAACCTGGCTTAGGTATTAATAACCTCAGTCATGAGTACATATACTTCCCCCAAGGAAGAATACGGTCAAGTAAATTGAACAATCGTTGTTTGAACCAGGTCTCTCCTGACAGCAGACAGGGTTATCCGTAAAATGGGGAAGTATAGCTTGCAAGCCATTGCAATCAAAGAGCAGCAACTATGTTGTGGGGTCCCTCGTCCCCCCAACTCCCTCAGCTACGGATATGGCGATAGGTTGAAAGGCATACGTGTCAAATAGATGGATTAAAACTTTCCTCACTATGGGGTAGATTTTCAAAAACCGCGAATAGGCATACTTTTGTTGGCGCTCCAGGCGCAAACAAAAGTACGCTGAATTTCAGTAGATACACGCGTAGCCGCGCGTATCCGCTGAAATCCGGGATCGGCGCGCGCAAGGCTATCGATTTCGTATAGCCGGCGCACGCCGAGCCGCGCAGCCTACCCCCGTTCCCTTCGAGGCCGCTCCGAAATCGGAGCGGCCTCGAAGGGAACTTTTCTTTGCCCTCCCCTCACCTTCCCCTCCCTTCCCCTACCTAACCCACCCGCCCGGCCCTGTCTAAACCCCCCCCTTACCTTTGTTGGGGGATTTACGCCTCCCGGAGGGAGAAGTAAATCCCCGCGCGCCAGCGGGCTGCTAGCGCGCCGGGACGCGATCTGGGGGCGGGTCCGGAGGGTGCGGCCACGCCCCCTGGCCCGCCCCCAGAACGCTCCCGACACGCCCCGAAAACGCCGCGCGGTTCGGGCCCGCCCCCCGACACGCCCCCTCCGAAAACCCAGGGACTTACGCGAGTCCCGGGGCTCTGCGCGCGCCGGTAGGCCTATGTAAAATAGGCTTACCGGCGCGCAGGGCCCTGCTCGCCTAAATCCGCCCGGATTTAGGCGAGCAGGGCTCTGAAAATCCGCCCCTAAGGTAGGGTCCCTGGGGCGAGAATGACTGGCAATAGTGGTCCTTATCAAAAAATACCCATTGAGCTCAGCTGGTATCAAATGTGACTCCTGGATGGGAGAAACTTCTAATCTTCACCGGGAAACTACTCTGGAATGTCTCCCTCGCAAAATAGACCTGCTGTGCCTTAGGATGACCTAAGGAGAGTTCTTCTGCTCAATTGGCTCTCAGAGCAGCCACCAGTCAGAAGCAATGACATCCCTTCTCCGGGAAATGGAGAACGAGGGACACCCCTTCTAGAGGTGGACAGCCAAGCGTCCAGAGGGGAACCCATAAGGGTTGCCCTGGAACCCAGTCAAATCTTCCCTTCTTGAAGGGACAGGAAAACAATGGGCTTCAGGGCCTCCTGATCCCGAAAAAGCTTTCAACTCTCCAGTTGTGAGTTGAGTTACAATCACTGATCGCTGAGGTTCAGAAGCAACCAATCTGCCACCATGGTAATCAACGGAGGAACCCCAGCAAAAACGGTCCAATGATCACCACTGCTGTCCCCAGTCCTGGCCTAAAGGAGAGGCACGATTCAAAGATTCAAGTCTCCAGTTCAGTGATAACCTGCAAAGGATGGAGCCCCAGGGGCTTCCCCACAAAGGGGATTTGTGACCCGGGATGGGTCGAAAGACATATTCCTCTTCTGAGGAAGGAGAAAGCAGAGTTGCTTACCTGTAACAGGTGTTTCCCTAGGACAGCAGGATGTTAGTCCTCACACATGGGTGAGATCATCAGATGGAGCCCAGCACAGAAAAGTTTGACTAACACACTAAGCATGCCACTATCCAGGCATCCACATGGGGTCCCTCTTCAGTCTCGTAACATAGAATTATAAAAAAATAAAACATAGGAGAAAACCAACTCCACGGGGTGGTGGGAGTGTTTTGGAAGGACTAACATCCTGCTGTCCTAGGAGAATATCTGTTACAGGTAAGCAACTCTGCTTTCTCCTAGGACAAGCAGGATGGTAGTCCTCACATATCGATGAATATGTAGCTACAGGCTGCTCCCGAACTTTATTAAAACCATAGGCACCTAATCTGGTGCCTACAGGCACAAAACTCTGGTGCTGTAGAGAACAGCGGGAGACAGCCTGAACCCAAAAACAGGACCCTAGGCAGGAAGAGTTGGATTTTACGGCTGAAAGAGATTCCGAAGAACAGACTGGCTGAAACTGCTGTCATGCTGGCCATCTCTGTCTAAAAAGTAATGGGCAGCGAACGTGTGGAGAGAACTCCACATTGCAGCCTTGCAGATCTCGGCCAAGAAGCCCACTCGCAAGTGGACCTCTGAAGTCACCATGGCTCTGATGGAGTGAGCCTTGACGTGGCCTCCAAGCTGAAGGTACACCTGCACATAGCAGAAGGAAATACAATCCACTAGCCAACTTGACAGTGTTTGCTTGGTAACCACAACTCCCAATCTATTATCGAAAGAGATGAAGAGCTGTGTGGACTGTCTGTGGTCTGCTGTCTGCTCGAGGAAGAAAGTTAAGGCCCTCTTGCAATCCAAGTTGCGCAGAGCCCATTCGCCCTGGTGTGAATGAAGCCTGGGAAAAAAGGTGGGCATGACGATTGACAGGTTAAGATGAAAATCAGTCACCACCTTAGGCAGGAACTTAGGGTGAGTATGGAGGACCACCTTATCATGAAAGAACTTCATGTAGGGCGGATATGTCACCAGTGCCTGAAGCTCACTAACCCTGCATGCCGAAGTGACAACAACCAAGACGACGACCTTCCAGTTCAGACACTTCAGATCACAGGAGCACAGTGGCTTGAAAGGGTCTCGCATATGTCAAGCCAACACCACATTGAGGTCCCAGGATACAATAGGAGGCTGCAGGGGAGGCTTCAGCTGAAACAGGCCCGCATGAACTGGCCCACTATGCACTGCATAGAGACAGGCGAACCGTCAACACCTTGGTGGTAACCCCCGATGGCACTCAGGTGTACTCTGAGTTGGTCTTCAGACCAGTGTCTGAAAGGAGCAGCAAGTAGTCATGCAACGTCAAAGTGGGGCAAGAGAATGGATCCAGGCCCCGACTCTCACACCAGACGGAAAACCTCTTCCACTTCAGGTTAAAAGACTTCCTGGTGGAAGGCTTCCTGGATGCTACCAGGACCTGAGACACACTGTCAAAGATGTCAAGGGGCTGCAAAACAAGCATTTCAACATCCAGGCCATCAGAGACAACACCCTGAGGTTAGGATGGCACAGCCTGCCCTATCTTGCAAGATCAGGGTGGAGGAGGTCCCCAGACCAATTGGTTCTCTGACAGAGAGATCCCACAGGAGCGGGAACCAGACCTGTCTTGGCCAACGAGGATCATGGACCCTCCATTCTGCCAGAGCTTCAGGAGAGTCTTCATCACCAGAAGAGGCGGAGGATATACATACAGAATGCCCTTGCCCCAATGGCAAGCAAAGGCATCCGAGGCTGGCTTTGTCTCGCCTGTACCTTGTTGTTGCAGGGAAAAGTGACGAGATCCATGACCAGGATCCCCCAAAGGAGGAAGATGCGATCTGCCACTTCTTGATCAAGGGACCAATCATGGGGGCAGAACATTCGACTCAGCCTGTCTGCCACCCCATTCTCCATCCCGGCCAGGAAGATGGCCCAGAGCAGCATGCCCTGGAACTGAGCCCAGGACCAAATCTGGACAGCCTCCTGACTCAGGAGGAACCTTCCCATATCTCCCTGTTTATTTATGTACCACACCACAATTTGGTTGGCAGGCTGTACCAGGAACGCCCAGAGTGCATACCTGATCGCTCAAAGCTCTAGGAAGTTGATCTGGCATTGAGCTTTCTGAGCGGATCAAAGACCTTGTGTGCGGAAGCCTTCCACATGTGCACCCCAGCCCAGGGTGGAAACATCTGTGGTAAGCACAACCTGGGTCGGGGGGGGGCTGAAAGGGAACCCCTGCTCCAGATTGGGCAGACTCTCCCACCAAGACAAGGAGGTCCGGAGAGGCGGTATGTTGCGAATGCATACACTGAGGTCTTGAGTGGCCTGTTGCCACTGAGACCGCAGCATCCACTGAGCCCTCTGCATATGCAAGCAAGCCCAGGGAGTAACATGGACAGATGCGGCCATGTAACCCAGCAAGCGAAGCAGAAGCCAGGCTGACACCTGTCGGTTTTGGTGGACTAGACTCACCAGAGACACCAGAGCAAGCACCCGATCGTGAGGAAGAAATGCCCAGGCAGGCACCGATAAAGTCCAGCTGAGGCGAAGGAACATCGGGTAGTTAATGACAAACCTGAGGGACTCCAGCACCTGAATGGTCAAGCGTAGGAAGTGAAGTACTCCCTCCTGGGTGGCGCTCTTGACTAGCCAATCATCCAAGTAGGGGAACACATGCACCTCCAGCCAGTGGAGATGTGCACCCACTACTGCTAGGCATGTAGTGAAGACCCGTGGGGCCAAAGCAAGGCCGAACGGCAACACCTTGTACTGGAAGTGGCTGTCGCCCATGAGGAACTGTAGATACTTCTTGTGACCGGGGAAGAACTCTATATTTATTTTATTTATTTTATTTATTTATTTAAGTTTTTTTATATACCAACATTCAAGACGGTGGTCCCATCATGCTGGTTCACAAGAAACAGGGGTGAAACTTTACCATTTAACAAAAGTGCAGAAAAGCAGTTACATAAAACAAGGGAAAACAATAACTTGGAATGAGAAGGGAAATGAAGATTAGATAGTAAAATATAAGTATAAATAACATTTTGAAAGGTGGCTGTTAACGCTAATACTAGCGGAGCTTGTTGTGTGAAGGGAGATTAGATGGGGTTGGAGTTAGGAAAGGCCTGCGTGAACAGCCACGTTTTGAGTCTTATCTTGAATGTTGAGATGTTGGGTTCCATTCTAAGATCCGGGGGAATGGAGTTCCATAATGTTGGACCGGCTGTGGAGAATGCCCGATCTCTAAGCGTGATGTGTCTGGTAGTCTTGGCTGGAGGTACTTGAAGTGATCCTTTATAAGCATCTCTTGTCGGTCTTGTGGAATGGTGTAATCGGAGGGGAATATGGAGATCGATTGGGGCTAATTGATGGATGTTTTTGAAAATGGTGAGAATGGCCTTGTAGATTATTCTGAAGTGGATGGGCAGCCAATGGAGGTCCATCAAGATAGGTGTTATGTGTTCTCTTCTCCTGGTGTTGGTGAGTATACGGGCGGAGGCATTTTGTACCATTTGTAATGGTTTGGTGTGTGATGAAGGGAGACCAAGCATGATGGTGTTGCAATAGTCCAGCTTTGCGAAAATGATTGATTGTAGGATCGTTCTGAAGTCATGTGTGTGGAAGAGAGGTCGTATTCTTTTCAGCACTTGGAGCTTGTAAAAGCAGTCTCTGGTGGTTTTGTTGATGTTAGCTTTCAGATTTAGGTGATTGTCAATTTGAACTCCTAGATCTCTCACTTGTGTAGTGCTTGGTACGGTAGGATGAGTGTATGTGATGGAGCTGTTTTCTGGAGTGATGAGTAGAAGTTCCGTTTTTGATGAATTTAGTATCAGGTTGAGACTTGTAAGAAGTTGTTTGATGTTTTGGAGGCAGGATTCCCAGTGCAACATTGTTTTTGCGAGCGATTCTTCGATGGGGATCAGGATCTGAATATCGTCAGCGTAGAGAAAATGTTTGAGATTGAGGTCAGTGAGAAGTTTACATAAGGGTAACAGATAAATGTTAAACAAGGTAGGAGACAGGGATGAGCCCTGAGGGACTCCTATGGCTGCGGGGTGTAGAGAGGATTCTTTATTATGAATCTTGACCTTATAACCTCTGTTGCTGAGGAAGGTTCTGAACCATGATAGGGCAGTGCCTGAAATACCTATGGCTGATAATTGGTTGATGAGAAGGGAGTGATTGACCGTATCAAATGCAGACGAGAGGTCGAGTAGTATCAGAAGGAAGGCTTGTCCTTTGTCTAATCCTAGGATGATGTGGTCAGTCATAGAGATGAGGAGGGCTTCCGTGCTTAAGGTTTTACGGAATCCGTATTGTGATGGAAATAGAAGGTTGTTGTCTTCAATGTGGTTTGAGAGTTGTGAGTTTACCAGTTTTTCCATTATCTTGGCTATGAATGGGAGGTTAGCTATCGGTCTGAAATTGTTAGGATCGTTTGGGTCGAGATTTGGTTTTTTGAGAAGGGGTTTGAGTGAGGCAAGTTTGAGGTTGTCCGGGTAGAGTCCTTGTGTGAGGGAGCAATTTATGATGTCTGCCAGGGATTTGGAGATAGATTCTGGAATTGCTAGTAGTAGTTTGGTTGGGATGTGATCCGAGGGATGAGAGGATGGTTTCATTTTCCTAAGAGCATATGGGTGCATGAGTCCTTTAGGTTGAGAGAACAAAGCCAGTTCCCCTTTTTGCAGGAGGGGACTCAAAGTGCCCAGTGAGAACATCTTGAACTTTCCTCTTCGCAGAAATTTGTTCAAGGTTCTTAGATCCAAGATGGGCCGGAGCCCCCCTGTTCTCTTCGGAATCAGGAAATAGCAGGAGCAGAACCCCAGCCCTTGCTGACGCAGTGGTACAAGTTCTACTGCTCTGGCCATCTCAAGGGCGAAGAGCTCCATCCACAGCATTTCCTGATGCGGGGATGGCCCCATGATGGGCAAGAGGGAGACACTCAGGAAATTCAACTGATACCCTCGATAAATGATGAACAGGATCCACTGGTCTGAGGTGACCTGTGGCCAGCAGTCCACAAAGGACCGTAGCCGACCTAACGTCGAGGGTATGGTCGCAGGGCTTATGCACCCTTGCAGCCAGTCAAAACCCCATAGTGGGGCTCTGCTGGGGTGCCGGCTGAGGCCTGGGGGGGGTCCATTGCTGCCTAGAGCAGGCCCTAGAACCCACTCGTGGTATACAGACACGTGAGGTCAAAGGATAATATTTCTTTTGCAGATAGAAGGACCGTCTGGCACCCTGATGCGAGGATTTCCTGGCTGAGGATGATAGGTCCAATGTACTGTCTGAGAGATGCTGGAGGATCTCACGGTGATCCTTCAACTGAGCCACAGCATCCCTCACTTTATCTCCAAACAGATTCTCGCCAGTACAGAGCAACTCTGCAAGCTTCTCTTGGACCTCCGGGCAGAGATCTGAGGCTCAGAGTCAAGCCATTCTACTGGCACTGATGCCCGCCACAGCCACCCTAGCTGTCATCTCAAACACATCATAGGTGGAACGCACCTCATGTTTGCCAAACTCCAAGTCTTGCTGGGCGACTGCCAAAAAGAGTTCCTGCTGCTGCTGGGGGAGGTGTTCTGACAACTCTTTATCCTGCTTCCATAGGTTTTGAGTGTATTGGGTCATGTACAGTTGGTAGGAAGCAATCCGGGCGATCATCATAGTGCCTTGGTATGCCTTCCTAACTATGGCATCCAATGCCCTATGATCCCAACCCGGAGGCGCAAAAGCATGAATGTAGGAATGCTTGGCCTTCTTGAGGGAGGACTCCACAACCTGATGCGGGAGCTGACGCCTCTCAAAATCCAAGGCCTGCTGCACTAAGTAGACCACATCAGTCATGCAGTTTACCAGAGGCACTGAGATGGGGTATTCCCAAATCTGAAGGAGTAAAGAAATCATGGACGGGAACAGCCATATCTCCTTTGGGGCATTCACGAACTGGAGAACTTCCAGCATCTTGTGACGGGCATCCTCCTCAGTCAGGAGCAGGAATGGAATGTCCTCTGCCATAGCTCGCACAAAGCCCACAAAGGTTAGATCCTCCGGCGGGGACTGGCGCCTCTCATCTAGAGGGGATGGGTCTGAGGGAAGATCCCCTGAGTCATCAGAAGAAGACTCCAAAGTATCATCCCCGCCAAAAAATCATACAGAGCTTCCTCCTCACTAAAATACCCTGGGGACCCTCATGGAGGGCCCCCACCCAAGCCTCTCAGTTTTGGCACTAAAGACACCAAAGGCACCGCGGCATTGAGGGCACCAATGGCATTGAGGGCCGGGCAACACCGGGCACGGTACCAAGGCCCCCGACAGTGCCCTAGGCTGCGACACGTCATCCTCCTCAGAGAAACCCACAATGGGGATCACTCTGGATGGAAGAGTCCCGCTGGGTTTACTGAGGGACCCTTGGGTGCCAGTAGCTGCTGCATGGGCAAGACAGCCAGCAAGATGTTGAGGCACTCCAGCAGCGGTGCCAATCTTGCAGGGGTGGGCTCCGGTATCGGTGGGGAACACCTGGGACAACCAGGTTCGAGAGAGGTCGATACCTCCTCTCAACGGGGGTCGCTTCGGGAGCATCATGGCGGCCATCGGTACCGACCTGAGCTCGGTACCGTACGATGACTGTGACCGGTGACGGTGTTTCTGAAATTTCCCTCGGTGCTCGGCCTGGTCTTTCCCCAGCACGGAGGAAGGAGACGATTCAGATGTCCTGGAGTGCGACGACACCAATCATGGCCTATCTCTGGCCCCTCTCTCCCAAGAGGGCCGCAGTGTAAGAGAGGACAATGATGGATCTACATCCATCGGCTCCCCATGGTTTTTGAGCATCAATACACCCGACACCGGAGTCGAAGGGCCAGACTTTTCGGACCTGAAAAGCTTCTCCATCTTATCTAATCGAGCCCGACGACCCTTGGGGGTCATTTGAGCAGAAAAACAACCCCGAGACTTCTCATTGGGGCCCAAAGGAACTGTTGACTGCTGGTGCCATCAATGATGCCCCTCGGCTCACCTATCCATCCAAGAGCGTCGATGATGCGAGCTTGATGCATCCCTCGCCAGCAGCTAAGGCTGATGATAGCCTTGCTAGCACTCATTAGCACAGATGGTGCACGAAACCAGGTGGGGTCTCTGAATCCCCCCAATTCCAGTGGCTCAGGTCCCCGAGATCATTGGTATCCATGGTGCCCAATAGCCGTAGGCTAGTGATGGGACAGCATGATGCCCCTCGGTGCCCCATCAGGACACCACAAGGAACCTGGAGGCAGCGGACCACTGTGCCTGGATGCCTCAGCGTCCCGGGATACATTGAGTGGATGGCGAGCTCAGTGCACAATCCATTCAAGGCCAAAACCCCTGTTGCCCGAGGGCTTCAGTGGCATTCGAGGACTCTCAAGAGTCCTGGCAGTCCATGGCCTAGAGGATAACCAGGGCATTCAATGGTGATCCCAGTGCTTTATTAATGGCACTTGACCTTGTTGAGAGTGGCAACAAATGGCAGCTGTGGCCAACAAACCCAATGGCCTCCATGGCGGCCCCGCACCTCAATGGCATCGAGAGCATCAATAGTATCAAGGCAGCTCCACACCACGATGGAATCAAGGCCATGTGCCTCGATGGTCTGGTAGGTAGCCACAGCATCGAGCCCATGCACATCGACGGCATCGAGGGCACACACCATGATGGCATCAAGAGCTACCGCAGCATCGAAGCCACATACCTTAACGGCATTGAGGGTGGCCACGTACGCACCTCAATGGTATCAAGTACGTTGATGGCATCAATGGCTTCGATCAAATTGAAGGCCCCAGGGGCATCAATGGCACCAGGGCCTTCGATGGCACGGAGGGCATCAAGGGTGGTGCTGATGGCATCGAGGGACCCATGGTGCTCCATGGCAGTTCTGGTCCCTGACACTAGAGGTCGGTGCCGCTACTCCGCCACATCGAGGCCCAAAGCGCTCGATGACTCGGGTGCATCAAGACAATGCCTACGGCACAAAAGGCCCTTATAGCATCAAGGGTGGTCACGCACCTCAACGGCATTCAGGGTGACCATAGTGATCAATGGCAGTCCTGGTCCCCGATGCAGTCCTGACAATGACACATTCGATCAATGGTGCACTGGTCACAGATGTGCATGGTTAACCACCATTGGGCATGGCACCGAAGGTGTGGCAGCAAGCTACTTGCCCAGGCTCCTGCTCACTCTCTCTCTCTCAAGGAGACTGCACTGCCATCACAGAAAATCAGGAGAGGAGGCTAAGTTATCCAGGGCTCCTGCCTGTGGAGTCTAGTTCCTTTGAATGTGGAGAGGAATAGGAACAGTGTGGTCCTCGATCTCTTCACTGTCTGCCGGATCAATTGGTGAAACGACATGGAACTCCTGCCTGGATAAAACTCAGGCGAGTCCCTAGGCTCGGAGGCCTACACGGATCATTCATGGACTGCATTCAGTCAGTTCTGCCAGCACCTGACAAAGATACAAAAACAAACAGAGCAAGGAGAGGACTCATACTAAACTGCAGGTGCAGTATTTATTTAATAAGTTATAGTAATAGATTCTGCCAGACTGCACAGCAACTAAGGCCTGCCATGTGGCTGGCAGACAGTGGAAAGAAGAGGAAAAAGGAAAAGAAAAGAAAACTACTGTAAGGGAAAGGAAAGAAAAACAGCTGCAACTCTAGAAAAAAAAATCACTTACAAAAACTGAGGAGAGAGCAAAGCTGAATACTGTGACACACACGGCTCCCGCAGCCACACGGCTCCACAGAAAAAAAAGAGACTCAGGGGTTCTGCCTATATGGCAGGGAGATGACTACAGATGCACATGTTCAGTAGGACATGTTTGAAAGTTCTAGAATCTTTGAGATCAAAGTTCCAGACCGGGATTCCATCTGATGATGTTACCCATGTGTAAGGACTAACATCCTGCTTGTCCTTGGAGAAAAATAATTTTATGCACGTAAATGGCATGTTAGAAAAGTTGCCAATCTTTGCATGCAAAAGGTATACATGTAACTCAATTTTGCATGTACTTTTACACACACAATAAATAGGCATTTTGGGTGTGGAATTAGGTTGGAGTTTGGATTTACATGCATACTGTCGATTTTAAAAAATATGTGCATAAATCTACATGCACGAGTTACAACACGGATTGTGTATTTTATACATTTACTTTCCAAAAATTTTCAAAGTGAAAGTATGCACATACTTTTACTTTGAAAATTTGTGGAAAGCATGGATAAAAAAGTACCTGTAGACTTTTCCATCTTTGAAAATTACCTGCTGTGTCATCCAGTCATTGAGGTGCCTATATTACAGAGTGGTCTTAGCGGGGGGGGGAAAGGTTAGATGGAGGGAATGCCCTTCTGAGTCAGGACACACCGATTTCTCGAAGGGCCATTTGCATCCAGGCTCTCTTCTCTCAACAAGCAAATCCTCTCATGCTGCTCTTTGAAGACACTTATTGATACAGAAGCCATATGGTTATAAACACATTTATATCAATTTTCTGCTCTCCTGGAACTCTTATTTTCCTTTCATCTATTTTCCCAGAATCTAGTAGCTCTCCTACTTCTCCCTTTAGTACTGCAAATAACCTTCACATGCTATGATTACTTACATAAACTTTTGAAGCAAGCAGGAGGCACCAAGAGGAAAAGAGAACTGAACTTGCTCAGTTTTTTGTGCTCATGCTTTGACTTCCTGTTGGTATGTCATACTATTTTATTTATACTATTTAGCCAATATATTTTCATGTTTTTGTACATGTTAGAGTATAAACACACTATCAGCCATTTTTTACCATACTCATTTTAAATCTTTTGGCATCACTCATTACATAGCATTTTCATATGCATGTACAGTTGTTTGCACATGCATGCTAAATTTTTTTGACTCGAGTTTTATTGCAGACTCCACTGCCTGAAGAGTAAGAACAATTCTCAGAGCTTCAAAAACCAAGCGCATCTTGTTTGCTACTGTTTCTGTACTACACATTTACATTTCTTGCATCATGATTCTAATAGCACCTATTACTATGCATGCAGCTTTTAAAGCTATAGTCTCATTTAAAAAAATAAAAATTCACACATTAAAATGTTAGATTAATGATTAGACATTTCTAGATAAGCTGAATGAAGGTATATTTGGAAGATGTATTTGAAACTCATTACAGATTACTTAAAATTATAATAAAGCTGTAATTGTAGATATTTATGATTTCACATTCCCCTCTTTGAAACACAGTAACATAGTAAATGACGACAGAAAAAGGTCAAATTGGCCAATCCAGTCTGACCACTTACAATTCTTCCACTTTGGACAGATAAGCATATAAATTCTCATAAACCCAACATTAGCTTTCTGCTCCCATGTCTTCTATCTGAGCTTTCAACACCTTTTCTACCACTGTCATCCAGATCAGTACCAAGCATGTCCAAAATATGCTAAAACACTGGCCTCCACCACCTGCATTAGTAGGCCATTTCAGTTCTTGTCATTTTTCTCTATAATTCTTACAAGACAATACAAAATCTCAGAAATGTTGCTGGAATTCAAGTAAACCACATCCATCATACACCTTTGATCTAATTCTCCAGACACACAATCAAAAAATTCAACAGATTTAATATGGTCTGTTTCTAGAAAAATCATGTGGTCTCAGATTCTGCAGCCCACTGGTTTGTAGATAGTTCTTTCAGCAGAGCTTTCATTTATTTTTCCACCACCAAGTTAAGATTAATTGACCTGTAGTTTCCAATCTTGTGTTACAATATTTTTGAAGGGGGAACCTCATATGCTTTTCTCCAGTCCCACAGATCACTTCTGCCTTCAAAGATTTATTGACTAGGTCCTTCAGCAAACCAGCCAGAACCTGATTTCCCTTAGTATTCTAGCAAACATCCCATCCATCCCCATGATTTTGTTCACGTTCAGTTTAGCTAGTTCCCCACAAACAAACACTCTGTTCTATAAATGGTTCTACCCCATTCTCATATGTATCCTTGCCAACAATCAGCAGACCTTTTCCAAACTAGTCTTCAATTGAGAACATAAGAACTTGCCTTGCTGGGTCAGACCAAGGGTCCATCAAGCACAGCATCCTGTTTCCAACAGAGGCCAAAACCAGGCCACAAGAACCTGGCAATTACCCAAACACTAAGAAGATCCCATGCTACTGATGCAATTAATAGCAGTGGCTATTCGCTAAGTAAACTTATAGAAACATAGAAATGACGGCAGAAGAAGACCAAACGGCCCATCCAGTCTGCCCAGAAAGCTTTCACACTTTTTTTTCTCATACTTATCTGTTACTCTTGACCCTTAATAGTAACTTTTTGGATTTAGTTACCTTCCACCCCCACCACTGATGTAGAGAGCAGTGCTGGAGCTGCATCTAAGTGAAGTATCTAGCTTAATTGGTTAGGGGTAGTAACTGCTGCAATAAGCAAGCTACTCCCGCGCTTATTTGTTTACCCAGCCTGTGCCATTCAGTCCTTGTTGGTTGTTGTCTGAATATAATTCCTCTTTTCTTTATTCCCCCCTGCCATTGAAGCAGTGAGTTGCGCTGGATATGTATTCCAAGTGAAGTATCAGGCTTAATTGATTCGGGGTAGTAGCCGCCATAACAAGCAAGCTACACCCATAATTATTTGTTTACCCAGACTATGTAATTCAGTCCTTTGTTGGTTGTTATAAAGAATATTTATATTCAGTTATTTTATATTTAATATTTAAAAAAGGATTGGATAAGTTTTTGGAGGAGAAGTCCATTACCTGCTATTAGGTTCACTTAGAGAATAGCCACTGCCATTAGCAATGGTAACATGGAATGGACTTAGCTTTTGGGTACTTGCCAGGTTCTTACGGCCTGGATTGGCTACTGTTGGAAACAGGATGCTGGGCTTGATGGACCCTTGGTCTGACCCAGTATGGCATTTTCTTATGTTCTTATGTTCTCTTTCCCCCCTGCCATTGAAGCAGAGAGCTATGCTGGATATGCATTGAACGTGTAGTATCAGACTTATTTGGTTTGGGGTAGTAACTGCCACAACAAGCAAGCTACTCCCCGGTTTTTTGTGAATGCAAATCCTTTTTACCACATTTCCTCTTGCCGTTGAAGCATAGGGCAATGCTGGAGTCGCATTGACAGTGAGAATGTTTATTGAATAAGGGTATTAATCTCCAGGTAGTAGCTGTCATTCCCGCAAGCTACCCCCATGCCTCTTCTCTTCATTCACATCCTCTAGACTTTATGGATCCACAGTATTTATCCTATGCCCCTTTGAAGTCCTTCACAGTTTTGGTCTTCACCACTTCCTCCGGAAGGGCGTTCCAGGCATCCACCACCCTCTCCATGAAGAAATACTTCCTGACATTGGTTCTGAGTCTTCCTCCCTGGAGTTTCAAATCGTGACCCCTGGTGGTTCTGATTTTTTTCCAATGGAAAAGGTTTGTCATTGTCTTTAGATTAAAACCTTTCAATTGATTAATATCAAATAGAAGTATTTGTTTCACAGTTCTGCTTTTTCATTGTTTCTTTTCACCTCTCAATCTTGTAATTCCACAATCCTCCTTATATTATCATACCTGAAAAAATTCTTGTCAACTTGCCTTCTCTTTAATTATGTTTTCTTCCATTCCTTCTTTTGTTGTCCTGTTTTCTTTCCTCCTCTCTTTCCCAGATAATCTTCCCTGCATTCTTCTTTTTGAGATCCTTTGTACTTTTTCAATGCAAACTTTTTATCCTTAATTTTTCAGCTACCTCTTTGGAGAACTATACTTACTTTTATTTCCTTTCCTGACAAAGGAGCCAATGCAATAAAGTCGCATAGAAAGCGGGCACTGAACAGTCAGCGCCCGCTCTCTTAATGCGCACATGGCGCCCCCAAAGGGGGGGCGCCATGCAATATTTAAATTAGGGGGTCACGTTAACAAGGATGCGCATCCTTGCTAACACGAACCCAAACGGTTTTCGTGACTGCCGTACACCGGCCACGAAAACAGACGCCAATAAACCCAGCGTCTGTTTTCATGGCCGCCATACGACAGTAAGGGAAACAGACACCGATAAACCCAGTGTTGATTTTAGTCGTTGAGCCCGCGCTCGTTCTCCTGCTCTGAGGAAAGAGCCAGGGAGGATGGACACACCTCAGAGGCGGGCGGCAGAGAGAGACACCTGAGGCCGTGGCGGGGAAGGTAAAGCGAGACCAAGCTGCAGCGATACCTCGGGGTGGATGCGATAGAGTCGCTTCATGTGAAGGATGACGCGGAGAGCAGAGGCGCTGCCGGCGCAGAGACCTGGGTCAGAGGCTGGGGCCTGCTCAGAGCTGCTGGGCCGGATCACGAGCTCTGGGGGGGCGAAGGGAAGGAGCGGCTCCTGCTGTCACTCTAGAGTCCGCCTTGGGCTCCAAGTGCTTCCTCAGGTGGCATCGAATAGATCTCGCTGCGTCGGTTTTCAGCGACTTAGTCACGAAAACCAACACCGGGTTTATCGGCGTCTGTTTTTATGGCTGTCCACCGGTAACGAAAACCGACACCGTTAAACTCGCCATCTGTTTTTGTGATGGGCCCGATCGTCAGTTTGGGTTTTTTTCTTTTATTTCTTTTATTTCTTTTCCTTCTTTTTTGATGCGCACATCTATTAATGCCTGCTCCTGGCAGGAGTTAATAAATCACCACCAATTCACGTGAGTACTATGGCTAAACATCAAACATAATAGTCACAAGTGCCAATAGTATATCATAATTATGGTAGACACGCAGGATATTAATGACCTGTCATAATAGGCTTCATCTTATGCATGAATCCGCTAGATGAATAACCTTATATTTAATCATCGGTCAAAATCCAAAAAAATTTTTGATGTTTTTTCTTATGCAGTGTGCAAATCATGCAATTATTTTGAATCCAGTTACTTAGCTTAAAAGCCTCGCTGAAGCCAGGAACAGTAAACATGCCCGACATGGAACCATGTTTCGAACCAAAACGGACTACAATTACAACGCTGAACTAAGCCCTTGAGAAAGAACAATGGGAGTTCGAAACATGGTTCCATGTCGGGCATGTTTACTGTTCCTGGCTTCAACGAGGCTTTTAAGCTAAGTAACTGGATTCAAAATAATTGCATGATTTGCACACTGTGTTGCAGTCCAGGAAGCTGCAGACCAGGAGTGAACCCTTGGGCCAAACTACCCCAAGATAGGGCAGGTCGGGAGGCGGAGCCACAGGCAGAGGTCTTCACCCGGGATCCAGGAACCCCCCAGGAGGAGCCCGTAGGGTCCTAGATCCTTGGGACTTAGGAGCACAGTGTAAGTCTCTATAGTAGCAGAAGGCCTGGGCAGAGAGTAAGGTACGGTAGTCCAGTAGACTGGGGCTAGTGGGGTCCAGCGGTGCTGGAGCATAAGGTGAGCAGATACAGAGTCTGTAGCGTGCTGAGAACTGGAACAGACTGTGAGCAGGAACGGAGTCTGTAGCGTGCTGAGAACTGGAACAGACTGTGAGCAGGAACGGAGTCTGTAGCGTGCTGTGAGCTGGAGCAAGCTGTAAACAGGAACGGAGACGAACCCAAGTCAGGCTGGCAGCCGGCTGGAGCGGAACCAGGCACGAGCAAGGTCGGTGGCCTGCGGCGAGCAGAAGCAGAGTCAGGAACAGGCTGAGGTCGATGGCAGGTGGCAGACAGAAGCGGAGTCAGGAACAGGCTGAAGTCAATGGCAGGCGGCAGGCAGAAGCGGAGTCAGGAACAGGCTGAAGTCAATGGCAGGCGGCAGGCAGAAGCGGAGTCAGGAACGAGCTGAAGTCAAGTCAGGAACATGGAACAAGTGAAGCGCAACTTAGAACTACTATCCAGTAGCGACCCTCGTTGCAAGGCAATGAGATGGAAACCGAACGCCGGTTAAATCGGGCTTGGGACGTGGCGTCGTTAACCCGGGCGGGACCCGACTTCCGGTGGCTGTGCGTCCATAGTGCGCGTCCTTACGCGCGCGCGTGGCAGCAGGGAGATGAGCCGGCAATGGCGGACGTCCTGAAGGGTCAGCAGAGCCGCGAGAGCGGCGTTTCCACCACTGTAGGTAAGCGCAGTGCAGAGCGGGTAGAGGGGAAGCGGTGGAGACCGCAACAGTAACCCCCCTTTACAGCCCCTCTTGAGAGGCCCGGGTTTTCCTGGATGGTCCCGGTGGAACTGGTGCCTCACCGTGCACGGACACGGTGAGGCAATGTGGAGATTGGACACATTGCTATAGACCATCGGATGTGAAGGATCTTGGGCTGAAACAATACATCAAGAAATGTTTGGATTTCAAGATAAGTAATGATATGATTAACAATTTGGCAAAGTTAAATACATGACAAAAAAGTTTTAAATGCACAGAGCACTTGAGCACTAGCAAAATGATAAAAATTTGAATATGGACTGACCAATGATTAAAAATAAGGCAGAGTGAAAAAATGGTATGTGTTACCTCACAATGATGCCTATTATGAAGGTCATACAGCGAATGCGCCGTTAAAGTGGATATAATTGAGTCACGGGGATTTAAGGAGAAATTACTAGGTGTGTATTGATCCCCATCTCAAACGTTGATTGGGTTGTCGATCGAAGGGGTATAGTTGATTGCAAGAGGTCTTTGTCCAGGATATTACGGCTAGGCTCCCAGGTGTTATCTTCGTCACCACAGCCCTCCCAGGCCAGCAGGTACTCCCATATTCGGTTGTGGAAATGGATATCTAGGACTTCCTGTACTTGATACGTGGGATCATCATCGATGGTCGCGATCGCAGGGTCTGGAGGCGTGCGATGGTACCGGGAGAGAACTACAGGTTTGAGCAGTGAGGCGTGAAAGACATTGTGGACCCGGAAGGAAGATGGTAATCTAAGCCGATAGGACACCAGGCCCACTCGTTCTGCAATTCGAAACGGTCCGCAGAACTTCGGAGCAAATCTCCGAGAGGGAAGTCGGAGGTGCAGATTCTTCGTGCTGAGCCAGACTCTATCCCCTGGCTGGAACGTGGGAGCTGGTCGGCGATGACGATCGGCCGTCTGTTTGGCCCTAGCGGCTGCGCGGAGAAGCTGTTTTTGCGTCAGGTGCCACAATGCCTGGAGCTGCTGGGCTGTTACCTGAACAGCAGGTGAGGCACTGGGAGCCTCCACCGGGAGCGGAGGCCGCAACGGCTTTCCGTACACCAGATGGAATGGTGACTTGCCAGTGGCAGCATGGACCTGGTTGTTATATGCGAATTCCGCCCAGGGCAGGAGCTCCGACCAATTGTCTTGCCTCTCGTTAATGAAGGTCCGGAGGTATACTTTTAGGGTCCTATTCATCCTCTCGGTCTGTCCGTTGCTTTGAGGATGGAAGGCTGTGGAGAAACTAAGCTTCACCCTAAAGCATTTGCAGAGCGCTCTCCAGTAGCGGGCTACAAACTGAGACCCTCTGCCGACACGATGTCCTGGGGAAGGCCGTGGAGCTTAAAGACATGTTGGGCGAACAGATGAGCCAGCTCGGGTGCAGAGGGAAGCTTCGGAAGAGGAACCAGATGGACCATTTTCGAAAAACGGTCAACTGTGACCCAGATGACCGTATGTCCATTAGACGGAGGCAGGTCAACTATGAAGTCCGTAGCTATATGGGTCCATGGCTCAGTAGGGACCGGAAGCGGATAGAGGAGGCCACAAGGGGAGCCAGGATTGGGCTTCTGGCGGGCACAGATTGGGCATGAAGCCACGTAGGAAGCAACATCACGCCGGATGTTAGGCCACCAGTAATACCGGTTAACGAGTTCCAGGGTCCTTTCTCGTCCGGCATGTCCTCCGATCAAGGAGTCGTGAGCCCAACGTAAGACGGTCAGCCGATCCCGGCGCGAGAGCACCGTCCTGTCTTGAGAGAGAATAGTCATGGCAGACAGACGAACTTTAGCAGGGTCCAAAATGAATTGAGGTGGCTCATGGTCCTCTTCGGCACAGGAGGTGCAAGACAGGGCATCTGCCCGGAGGTTCTTGGCCGCAGGGCGATACTGTACAACAAAGTCGAACCGACTGAAAAACAAGGCCCAGCGGGCTTGGCGAGGGTTCAGTCGTTGAGCCTGGGTCAGGAATTCTAAATTTTTGTGATCTGTGTAAACAGTGGTGGTATGCAGGGAGCCCTCGAGCCACTGTCTCCATTCTTCGAGGGCGAGTTTTATTGCTAGCAGCTCTTTATCTCCAATGGAGTAATTACTTTCAGCGGGCGAGAACTTCCTGGATAAGTACTGTAGAATAGTGCACTGCATATATCCTGCACATATATAGTTATAGCACTATGAAGCACTGATTACTGAACTTGCCAGAGAATTATCCAGCACAGATGACATCATTCCTGGAAGGATGGAACTAAGTTTGTTATTCTAACTGATAAGAAGAGGCCTGTGGCCTATAGTAAGAGCAAGCTAAAGTACACATGTTAACATATATATCGATTGGCTATTAAAGGTAAAGGGTGTGGATTATGCAGATGACTGATAACAGCAGACCCCAGACCCTTTATAAGCTGATGCACACGTTAAGAACACTGAGCAGATTTTAAACAGACCTTGTACACCTTTGCTTGTACTAAATTCTTTCTGTATTTTTCTGCTCCTAGAGGAATTATCCGCCTTCCTCTATATAATTACCTGTATTAATAAACCCCTTTCTTTATTACCGTCTGAAGCTGGTATTTATTCTGTAATTAGACACAGGGGACGCTCTTCTTTTAACATCTGGAGCCACCGCTGGGATTCATAGGAAAGGATTTGCGCCCCTTTCCTGTGACTTACCGGCTACAGCAGTTTGCGGACCTGCTTAAAGCTTTTGACTACTTAACCAGTTCCACTTAGGGTGACCTGGGGTCATTAGCGTACTTTAGTACTGGCAAGATCGTGAAGTGAGTCCGGTGGCTGCCACGGAGGTCACCATTAAACTCTTCTCACCTTTGGATTCAAGACGTTGATCCATAGGGAGAAGTCCTTCAGTTCATGATTGGGTACGTATGGGATTTAATTTTAATTTTTTTTAAGAAAAAGTGATTGATTTGATTAATGTTTCAGTTATCTGTGTCTTCTCTTTTATTTTTTACTATAGTTTGTTAGTCTGCCAGACCTAGTTTAACTTGTAGTTCGTGCTTCTTTTGAATGACATTCCTTACTGTCTGTGGAATCTGCTTTCGAGTACTTTTTTTTTTTTTTTTCCCAGCTATGTGTGTGTATACCAACGAGCTAATTTAGCAGGTTTTGTTCTGTATTATTTCAACCTTTCAGACTTTCACTTCAGTTTGGTGTTCTCGTGCAGATTTTCTGCTCCCCCTCTCCCCCTCCCTTTTTTTCTCTCTGCTGTTCCGTTTATTGTGGTTGTAAACCTTCTGATTCTTTTCTCCTTTGCCTTCACTTTCTTCCCTCTCTCTCTGACTGTTTCATTTGCTCTGTTTAAATGCTGTATGTTTTTCTACTTTCTCCCTTGCATTCCTTTGCATTCCTGTGCCAAGTGGCGACCGGTTTCTTTGTCTGGTGTTCATCCTTCTATCTGCCACCTCGCTTTCCCTCCTCGCCCCTCCCAACTCCCCCCTCCCTTGTCTCTTCTCTGTGCATGTTGGGTAATTGAGTTTTGCTTCCCCCCCTTTAGTTTTGTCCTTTTTTGGTGCTGTGCGTTGTCACGCCCCATCCCCTGCACATTCCTTCCTGCTTACGTCAGCGCCTGCTCGTGTCTGGCTTTTTTTGTTTCTCCTCACTTTGGGCGTTGGCTCTACACCTCCCCCCCCCCTCCCTGCCATGCTTCGTCCTCTGTAAACGCATTGCATTCTGGTTTTGTTAGTTTTTTTTTTTTTCTCTCTCTGTGTCTCTTTCTCTGCCTGTTTGTCTTCTCCTATTTTTTGCTGTGTTGATTTTCTTTCACTTTCGTTTTCTTTGTGTGACTGGCTTCCCTTGTTAGTTTAACTGCAGCTATTAAAGTTTTATGGCTTCATTGCTCATGGTCTGTTCTTTTCTTGCCTGCTCCCTTCCCCCTCTCTGTTCAGCGCTCATGGAGCGATTGGAGCGCGTGAACGAGTTGGAGGTAGCCCCCACCGCAGTGTATCCCCTGTGACCGCATTGAATTCTGGTCTTCTTAGTTTTTTCTCTCTCTGTTTTTTTGTGCCTGTCTATCGCCTTTACTGCTGGCTGATTCCAGGTTTCTGGTTTCCGGGAGGCTGAGAGATCGCCTGCTGTGTTAATTGCTGTTCGCTTTGCATTTCCAAAGGGCTTTTCTTCCGCCCCCTGCTCTGTTCTTCTTTTACTTGTGCTGTCTTTCCATCACTGGACTGCCCCTACTAACTCTGACCTTAAAAGAAAAAACTGGGAGACGTTACAGCATCAGAGATTATTTTAACTGATCTTAAATATGTTTTCCACGTACATCCAATGCTCAGCTTAGTTCTGACGCTGTTTCTACTGTTCTCTGTGATTCCCCTTCCGTAGTTTACGCTCGGCATTTCTTGCTGCTGAGTTAAGTGCCTGGGTTATTTGGACGTTAGTGCTCGTGCCCCACCCTTTGGAATTTCTTTCTTTGCTCAGAGAACGGAGGTGATCCCCCCTCCCTTTTTTCTGCCTGCTGTCATGTTACAATTTGTGGCTTGTTAGCACACAGATACAGAACGCAGGGGGAGCTTCAGCCCCCCCCCTTCTCCTGCCACTGAATTGCTTACTTTCCTTTATATAACAGTTTTTATGCTTTCCTGCCTGCAAATGTTCTGTTCCTTTTTTTTTAGCTCCCGTTAGTTTCTGAACCACTTTTGTGATTTACAGTTACTTTCCTTTAATTATCTGTTTGATTTCCTACCTTTGTGCTCCTCTGGGATTTTTTTGGTGCATGATGGGAATTGCAGTTTTTGCATGGAAGTTGACTTGCCTACTTTTAGCATAGTTACTGAGCCCTGAATTTTGGACATCTACACTGCTGTCCTTCTTTCTAGTTAACTGTTCTGGTTTTTTTCATTGTTCTTTGTTTCAGATGAGAGGCGCAGGGCAAAACTCGCCTTTCCCATCCCCCCAGCCCCTCCCTCGCAAATTCCTGTATCAGGGGGAGGGCGGACCCCATCAGTCTGCTTCGCCCCTATTCGCCCCCCCTCTCTTCCTGTAGTGTTAAGTTGTGAATTGAGAGCCCCAGGTACTGGCCTTGCCTCCTGGGATTGGTAGTCATTTTCTTGTGTCTCCTCCCACTCCCTTGTCCCCTTCCATGGTGCTTGGTGGGAAGTGAAGTTTTGTTTCAAGCTCCTTATCTTAGTGCCTCTCCGTGCCTGTCTGTCCTGGCTCATGCTGCGTCCTCTGGCGGCTGACGTCATGACACCCCTCCCTCTGCCATTCCCTTTATTCCTGTGTTCACTGCTTATTCTTTTCTGTCTGCATTGCTCTGGCCCGTGCTCTGTCTTTACATGAACATAAAAATACACCAATAAAAAACTCTTGAACCTTGTGAGCTCTCTCTCTCTCTTTTTCTGTTTATTCTTGTCCTCTGTCCTGTGCTATCCTTTCCATTGCTCCCAGCTCTGCCTGCACGGCTGACTTTTATGGCATCATCTGCTAGGACATATTTTCAGGATACTACACGCAGGTTATTTCTTGGTTTAAGGTATTCTATAATTCTTACATTTTATTTGCAACAGCTATATTTTCTAAGTTCCGCCCCCGCAGGGCTTTGGCCAGTGCTGAGGCCATCCCTAGTCTCCCTCTCTGGTGGGACAATTTACAGGGTGCCGCAGTTTGCATCTTTTCCTTTCATCCTCCTTGCTCTATACATCCTGGACTTTTACTGTTTTTAGGTTTAATTAAATTCTTACCTTTCATTTGCCTATGGCCGAACAAAATACACATACACACAATACAAAGAGACTCCCTTTTCATACTTTGATCAGTTTAGTTTACTGGCAAGCGTACCCTCCCCTGCACTTTTAGTTTTTTCCTTTCTCTATTTATTCCTGACCAATGTTTGTATAGTACTCTTTCCTACAGGAGTCCGTGATCAGTTGGCATTGAGGGCATTATCTGCTGCAGTTTGCAGGGATCTGCCTTCATGTTTCCAGATCACCGCTTGTCTCGCTGTGTGGTGACGGAGATAGGGTTTCTCACAGGAAGGTGATAAAGGCTGTACGTGTGTTTAGTTTAACCATGGATTAGCAAGGAATTGCACGTTACTAAGATAATTCATAGTTTTTGGGACATTGAGTACAACTTGAATTCTTTAGCAGTCAGGATTCTGTCTCTTTCACGGTATACAGTGCTTTGGTCATTGCGCTGGCATACTTACAGTACAGTCCTAAGTCTTTTCTTGCGAATTGGGAAATTGCCCTTATGTATCAGTTATATGTTCTAATTAATGATGTTTCCTCCTTTCACAGAGGTGAAGGTTTTCCCCAGCAGCGCATGAGTTATCCCGGTAACGATGATTTTGTCACAGGACTGTCTTTCAAAAAAAAAAAAAAGAGTGAAAGCTGAATATTAATGAGCACAGCGCCTCCTAGTGGCACAGCCATATTAAAGAACCAACAGTAGCTTTATGACTGCAGTTTGCTGAATTCATATCAGGATATTTAGTTTCAAATGAGTTGTAATTCCTCTAACCTTTATCTGTTCTCAGATTTTATGTTTCCCCAGGTCAATAGTCGTTGGACCATTTGAAGATTACATTTTCTTCTTTTTCTCAGTTTTTCATTGTTTTTCATTTTTCAACTGATTGTTTTTTGCTTTTTCTTTTGTTTTTATTCTAGATCGATCTAGACATTTTCTCAGTACTTTTTCATGCTTTTTTTTGGCCTACCTTTATTTTTGATTAGGGGTTTGAGCTCATCAGCAGTAAACCATGTGTTTCTTGTTTGTCTTCTGTGTCCTGATGAATGAGTGCCGTTGTGTGTCAAAGTTTAATGTTTTTTGTGATGTGATGTCTGTGGTGAACTCTTCTCCCTAATTAATCTGAATTTGTTTTGCTCTTATGGTAGCTTCTGATCAAGTAACTTACCTACTGTCGAACTGCACGGCTCTGTTTCCTGTCCCTGACGCGCACTAAGCTGAATGACCTGTTTTCCCCCATCTGCATCATTGAATTCAAAGATTATCCTGACTTGGACTGTGAACTGTTTTCAAAGACTGCCATCATACATCATATTCATTGTTTTTGTCTTGCTCAGATGCTGTTTGGTCCTATTTGCAAATTGCCATTATTTGGACAGAATTAATGCTGGTTTTTCTAAATTTTGTAGTATCTTCCTTGTCTAACCCCAACCTCTTATATCTTTATATGATTATGTAATATGCTTTTCTTCACCCATTACCCTTGTCTATGAAAGCTGCCTTGATTACATTACCCACATACTATATCCCACTGATTGCTCTCTTAGAACGAGATATGCCCCAGTATGGTCAAATGTTTTCTTGAATCCCTTATCCCTGGACAATGTTTTATCCACTATTGGGCCTACAGATGCTTTGTCACATGACTGCACTTGCCTGATGTTTCAACAGCCCTTTTTCTTTGCCTTCTTTTCTTTGTTACTATTAGTTTGCTTTTGTATTTTCAGTTTGGTATTCACTTTTTGCATTAACATGTTTATTCTTTTTTGTGTATTATCCTTTTGGAATGGCATACTCCCTGTATGCACCACTGACCCGAATTGTAATGCTTGCATCACAGTAACTATAGATGGTACGACTAAAACTTCTACTCTGCTATACAAATTCCCTTATGATTGTGAAGGGACAGTTACATACCGTTCTCATAATTCCACACAATACAGTGTATGTGCATACAACCATTACCTGTTTTGACCCTACTGAAGTCCCTGCCCAACAATGGATACAAGTCCATAAATGAGACACTCCTCAAGATCTAGTTATGACATTTGCCCTTTGACTCTCTACCGAAAGGTCGGTTTCCCTCATTTTTAAGTATATTCCCTACCCGCATTCTGGGATTTGACCTATAGATGTGGTAATGATTTGGCTTGGCCATACACGCTCTTATCCTTTAACTATCAGGTTTTTCTCTGGATCTCCCCTTTTCTTATGTGCATATATATTTCTGCTACATCAGAGTACGTTACATTCATGCTGTTCTATTTGCTGTAAGCTATTTCTAGCATTTTCCCACTCGTCTTACTGGTGGTACCTCTGCATCTCTTTGACTTATTCTTTCTTCTACAGCCTGTACCTATAGTAATTACTTTGCTGGCTTTTTATATTCCAATATCCTATTCCCTTTATACTCTGATTTCTCTGTAACCTTTTTGAACATTTCTTCCTGTAACACTTCCTCTCAGATTTTACCTGGAGTTTGTTTATACCCTCTCACAAATATTTCCTGGTAGTTTTATGACCTTTGTGCTTATTCTGAGATTGATCTCCTTATAGAAATTTACCCATTCTAACTGAGGCTTCCTCTCACAAGGATATGCAACTGTACCTACTCCTACCTATGACCAGAACATGCCTTATGTTTTTGTTGTTTTTCCTTCTCCTCCTTGTCCATTTTAATGGATTACCTCTTCATGTTTTCTCTGTACCTTTTAAGAAGGATGTCCAACTGCTCTGCTAGGTTATCCCTCTTGATTGCTATATTTGTGACCCCCATGTGCAAAAGCACCGATCCTATCTCATGTAAAGCGCAGTGGATATTGGCCCACTCCATCGTTGCAACAAAGTGCATTCATAGCCCTTACACAGTATTACACACTATATTTATAGGCAATTCTTCTTGTTTATCTCAATCTTTTCTCAACTATACCATGTAAGCTCAAATGGTAAATTCTTATTGGCTCAATATTGTAACCTATTAGAAAGGCTCTTGGGGTTATGGAACTCCAATTTATATGTTGAATCGTATTATAAGATTGCAAGCTGTTGTTGAAATAATTACTAATGAAACTGCTAAAGCACTGAGAATATTAGCCACTCAGCAAAAGGGTTTTTGGAATGCTATTTATCAGAATCATCTAGCATTAGATTATATACTAGCTGTAGAAAGAGGATTATCTGGTAAATTTAACCTCAGTAACTGTTGTCTTCAAATAGACGACAAGGGTGAAGTGATTGAGGAAATCACTCGGAACATGATGTCTATAGCACATGTACCGGTGCAAACCTGGAAAGGACTTGATGTCAGTGATCCATTTGGATCCCTTGGCTCATGGTTTTCTAGTTTAGGTTCAGGATTCAAAATTCTAATTGGCTCCATGTGTACAATTGCCTTACTTGGGCTAGTTGTTTGTCTCTGCTTACCATGTCTCTGTATCTGCCTACGAAGATGCCGTGATCAAGTTTCTGCAATGCTGGTAACACAGACTAGCACTCGGATCATGCTTAATCAAGCTGAAACCTTGAACCTGATGCTTCTGGATTCTCATACTGACACTGCATCATTCCCCACCACCTGTAATGACTATCTGTGAAAAATGAGCATATCGGTACGAAGACGGGTAATGCCTCTCGCCAGTAAGGAGTAGCCTTAACTAGGCTGGGCAGCCTAAGACATGGCGATATGTGACTCAGATAGGTATGAAGGGTTCTTAGCCAATCACCCTTCACAGGGGGATATGTAGAATAGTGCACTGCATATATCCTGCACATATATAGTTATAGCACTATGAAGCACTGATTACTGAACTTGCCAGAGAATTATCCAGCACAGATGACATCATTCCTGGAAGGATGGAACTAAGTTTGTTATTCTAACTGATAAGAAGAGGCCTGTGGCCTATAGTAAGAGCAAGCTAAAGTACACATGTTAACATATATATCGATTGGCTATTAAAGGTAAAGGGTGTGGATTATGCAGATGACTGATAACAGCAGACCCCAGACCCTTTATAAGCTGATGCACACGTTAAGAACACTGAGCAGATTTTAAACAGACCTTGTACACCTTTGCTTGTACTAAATTCTTTCTGTATTTTTCTGCTCCTAGAGGAATTATCCGCCTTCCTCTATATAATTACCTGTATTAATAAACCCCTTTCTTTATTACCGTCTGAAGCTGGTATTTATTCTGTAATTAGACACAGGGGACGCTCTTCTTTTAACAGTACGAGCAGGGAAGAAGTTGTCAGGAGTCGGAATGCTGGCTGAGGACCGCTCCCACTGCGATACTGGAGGCATCGACCTCCACGATGAATGGTCGTGAGGGATCCGGGTGCCGGAGGCAGACATCTGAAAGGAAGGCCTCCTTGAGATCAGAGAAAGCTGCAACCGCAGCATCAGGCCAATGTTTAGCATCAGCTCCTTTACGGGTCAGAGCTGTAAGAGGAGCCACTCGGTGAGAGTAACGTGGGATAAAATGTCTATAAAAATTCGCAAAGCCCAGGAACCGTTGGAGGGCTTTAAGGCCCGTGGGCCGGGGCCATTTTGTAATGGCCGCTACTTTCTCTGGGTCCATACAAAACCCGGTAGCAGAGATAATATAGCCCAGGAAAGGTAGAGACTCGGCCTCGAAGACACATTTCTCCAATTTGGCGTATAGATGGTTAGCTCGGAGGGCCTGGAGGACCTGGCGGACATGCTGGCGGTGAGAGTTCATGTCTTTGGAATATATGAGCACGTCGTCTAGATAGACTATCACGTGGGAATGGAGCATCTCTCGAAGCACCTCGTTCATGAGGTGCTGGAAGACGGCGGGGGCATTACAGAGCCCGAAGGGCATCACGAGGTACTCATAATGCCCGTCTCTAGTGTTGAATGCCGTCTTCCATTCGTCCCCTGGACGTATGCGGACGAGGTTGTAGGCTCCTCTAAGGTCCAACTTTGAAAAGATACGAGCCCCTTGGAGACGGTCCAGCAATTCCGGAATAAGCGGGAGAGGATACCGGTCCCGCTTAGTGATGGCGTTGAGGCCGCGGTAATCAATACATGGCCGAAGCGAGCCATCCTTTTTGGCCACGAAAAAGAATCCGGCTCCTGCCGGTGAACGGGATGGCCGGATGAACCCCTTAGCAAGGTTCTCTGAGATGTACTGGGACATTGCCTTGGTCTCGGGCAATGAGAGAGGATACACACGGCCCCGGGGCGGTGTGGTACCTGGAACCAGATCAATGGGACAGTCAAACGGTCTGTGTTCAGGAAGGATCTCCGCCATCTCCTTGGAGAAGACATCTTGGAAACTCTGGTAGGCCTCAGGCAGAAGATGCGAGGAACAGAGACGCAGAGAGTGAGGAGGACGTGGGAGGTGTAGGCATCGGTCAAAGCAGGCAGGGCCCCAGCTGACTAATTGGAAATCATCCCATCTAATGACGGGAGAGTGTTGTCGAAGCCACGGAAGTCCCAACACCAGCGGATGCACTGCTTGTTCCAGGACAAGTAAAGAGATTTCCTCGGAGTGAAATAGACCTGTCTGCAAAGTCACTGGTTCTGTGGAACAAGAGATAATCCCAGGAAGCAAGGTCCCCTCGGATCGAGGAGATCCGTAGGGGAGGCACCTTCTGTACGGTAGGCAGGGCAAGTTGCGTCACCAGCTCGGCCACGATAAAGTTCCCCTCGGCTCCAGAATCGACAAAGGCCCGAATCTGGATCTCCCCACCGGGGTATTTGAGGGTTACAGGAAGTGTGCAGAGAGGAGCTGATCCGGTAGCGCCTAGGTGTAGCTCCTCGGTATAACCTAGGCACGAGCGTTTCCTGGACGCTCAGTACAGGATGACAGGAAATGTCCTTTGCCGCCGCAATATAGGCAGAGGCCTAGGGAGCGCCGTCGGCTTCTCTCTTCCGGAGTAAGTGGTGACCTGCCTAGTTGCATGGGTTCGGACGTAGGGGTAGAAGCCCTCAGCGGGGGTGACCACGAGGAGGCCGGCAGGCGGTGCAGAGTTCTACTAGATGAACGGTTCTCTCTGTCCCGCTGCTGAAGACGGTGGTCTACTTTACCCGCAATGTCCATCAGGTCGTTCAAATCATCAGGGATCTCCCTTCCTGCCAGTTCATCCTTAATCCGACCAGCCAAGCCCTCGAGAAAGATTCCCTTGAGGCAATCGTCCTGCCAAGCCAGCTCCATGGCCAGGGTTCGAAAGTTAATAATATACTCCGCTACCGGGTGCGTGCCCTGTCGGAGGTGCAGGAGCTCCGAGGCCTCTGTGGACTGGCGCGCAGGATCATCAAAGGCTAGTCGGAACTGAAGAAGGAATTCCTGAAGATTCTGTAGCAGAGGATCGGAGTGTTCCCACAAGGGTGAAGCCCAGTCTAGTGCCTTGCCATCCAGTAAGGAAAAGATATAGGCTACCTTGGCTGCCTCAGAAGGAAACTGGGATGGTAGCGGGGTGAACCGTACTTGACACTGGTTCAGGAAACCACGGCATGTTTTACTGTCCCCAGCGTACCTGCTCGGAGCGGGCAGTTGTGTATTAGGAACAGACGCCGGTACAGGAGGCCCTTGACGAGTGGAAGCTTCTAGACGAGAGACCAACTGGTCCACAGTGGCAGCAAGCGTATCGATGCAATGTTGCTGTTGTTGAAGGCGTTGTGCCATCCCAGGGATAGCCTGTAAGCTAGGAGACTCCGCCGAGTCCATGGCCTTGCAAACTGTTGCAGTCCAGGAAGCTGCAGACCAGGAGTGACCCCTTGGGCCGAACTACCCCAAGATAGGGCAGGTCGGGAGGCAGAGCCACAGGCAGAGGTCTTCACCCGGGAACCAGGAACCCCCCAGGAGGAGCCCGTAGGATCCTAGATCCTTGGGACTTAGGAGCACAGTGTAAGTCTCTATAGTAGCAGAAGGCCTGGGCAGAGAGTAAGGTACGGTAGTCCAGTAGACTGGAGCTAGTGGGGTCCAGCGGTGCTGGAGCAGAAGGTGAGCAGATACAGAGTCTTTAGCGTGCTGTGCACTGAAGCAAGCTGTGAGCAGGAACGGAGTCTGTAGCGTGCTGTGAGCTGGAGCAAGCTGTGAGCAGGAACGGAGTCTGTAGCGTGCTGAGAACTGGAACAGACTGTGAGCAGGAACGGAGTCTGTAGCGTGCTGAGAACTGGAACAGACTGTGAGCAGGAACGGAGTCTGTAGCGTGCTGTGAGCTGGAGCAAGCTGTGAGCAGGAACGGAGACGAACCCAAGTCAGGCTGGCAGCCGGCTGGAGCGGAACCAGGCACGAGCAAGGTCGGTGGCCTGTGGCGAGCAGAAGCGGAGTCAGGAACAGGCTGAGGTCGATGGCAGGCGGCAGACAGAAGCGGAGTCAGGAACAGGCTGAAGTCAATGGCAGGCGGCAGGCAGAAGCAGAGTCAGGAACAGGCTGAAGTCAATGGCAGGCGGCAGGCAGAAGCGGAGTCAGGAACGACCTGAAGTCAAGTCAGGAACGTGGAACAAGTGAAGCGCAACTTAGAACTACTATCCAGTAGCGACCCTCGTTGCAAGGCAATGAGATGGAAACTGAACGCCGGTTAAATCGGGCTTGGGACGTGGCGTCGTTAACCTGGGCGGGGCCCGACTTCCGGTGGCTGTGCGTCCATAGTGCGCGTCCTCACGCGCACGCGTGGCGGCAGGGAGATGAGCCGGCAATGGCGGACGTCATGAAGGGTCAGCAGAGCCGCGAGAGCGGCGTTTCCACCACTGTAGGTAAGCGCAGTGCAGAGCGGGTAGAGGGGAAGCGGTGGAGACTGCAACACACTGCATAAGAAAAAACATCAAAAAATTTTTGGATTTTGACCGATGATTAAATATAAGGTTATTCATCTAGCGGATTCATGCATAAGATGAAGCCTATTATGACAGGTCATTAATATCCTGCGTCTCTACCATAATTATGATATACTATTGGCACTTGTGACTATTATGTTTGAGGAGTTAATAAATGACAGTTAATGTGTGTTGGAGATGCACATTTTTCTTTTTGCATCGGGAGTGAATGCCTAATAGCCTCATTCACATGCATTTGCATGTGAAGAGCGCTATTACATTCACTCTGCATTAGACACGTGTTGAATAGGTGCTAATCCCCTTATTGCATTAGGGGATTGATTAGCGCCTATTCTACCTGCGTCCAACTGCATGTTAAGAGTGCACTTGGCTCAGCGCACCATATTGCATTGGCCCCAAAAGATTTGTTGGCATTATTATACTTTTTTCTGGTTTTGCCCATTATTTTTACACTTCACATACATTCTCCCACTCTGCAACTGCCTCCTTAGGTACATCCCTATTTTACCAAAGTCGATATTTTTGAAATCCAGAACTTTGAGCTGAGTGCGACTCCTCTCTGCTTTGGCCATTACATCAAACCATCTGATAATAACTGGTGCTCAGGTGGCCACCTACCCGGATATTAGAGATGTTTTCTCCACTCCTAAATACCAGTATCATCCCTTCCATTGTGGGTTCCATCACCATTTGTCTGATGATAGCCCTCTGAAGGGAGCCCATGTTCTCTCTACTTCTAACCAAGTCCACAGACAGGATACTCTAGTCCACATATGGCAAGTTAAAATCTCCCACCAATACCACCTTCCCGTTAATTCCCACCTTTTGGATATCTTCAATCAGATCTCTGTCCAGTTCTTTCATCTGTGCTAGACGTCTGTAGACCACATCAGTGTAAATGGAAGTGCCATTGTCCCTTTCCAAGATAGCCCACAGAGCTTCTTCTTCCTTTCCCTATACCCTTGCATTTCAGTTGCTTTGTTGTTTTCTTTTACATAAAAAGCTACTTCACTTCTTTTTCTGCCATCCCTATCCTTCCTAAACAGATTATGGCCATATCCCATTCATGGGACTCCCTGAACCATGTCTTTTTCCAGTCAGCTCCTGTCTATTCATCTCCTTTCAACTTATTGCTAACTTAGGGCCTCATTCATTAAGCATGGTATTTTTCCCCTAAGGAAAATTTGGCTAAAGATAAGGGACAAAGTACCGCAGAATTCACCAAACCATGGTAAAATGACAATACAGCTTGGTGAATACCTTGGCAGCAAAAAGCCTTCTCCCTCACCCCCCCCCCCCCCCCCCCCCCCCCCCCCTCGCCACCCATGCACAATGATAGCCACAGGACTGTGGGGCTACATTGCTTAAAGAGACTGTGTGACCCCACCCTCCAAAGTAATAAACCCCCCAGGGTCTGCATAGATCCCCTGTCCCACCCCACCCAGCTGCTCTGCCAGGTGTTATCTCTGTAGTAAATAGCCTAAAGTGGTTTAGTGAATGAATCCCATAGACACATATAATAAGGATTTTTCCTATACACAGACCACATGATTTTTTTTATATACCTAACCTGTAGTGGCAACCTCCCTTTTTTTTTCCTGTTTTTCAACTACCTTATTCAATAAGAACATTTTATTTGTGAAACTACTCAGTTGCCTACATGAAAATGTAAACAAATGTTTCACATTACTAATTCACATCTATGAAAGAAGGTAGACCTTCTTCTTTACAACAGTTTCAGAGACCTTTTTAAAAAATACTAAGTGCTGAGGAGCACTAACATCAATTTTCAGTAGGTTTACCAGCTAAATTTGGAAGATAGATGAATAAACTTCTAACTAAAAATCTGACCCCCAAATTTGTAATGACTGGTTAAATTTGTACACCAAAATTCACAGCACACACACATTTAGCTGGTCAGAAAAGGGGCAACTCTAGAGGTATTTCCAGGGCAGTTTTTAGAGTTAGCTGGTTAGTGTATATTTTCAGTGCTAACCTGCTAAATATAGCAGGACAACTCTGGTCACACAAATAGATAGATTTAGTTGAAGTGGACAAATATTGTCCAAGCAGATTTAGAGGATTTGTATCCACAAACCTAGCTGGTTAAGGTTGGCTGAAAATTCAGCTAAAGATAATTAGGTAAAAGAACCTGGTTATCTTGGCTTTACATTTCTGAATCAATAATAGTACCTTTACTCTGGATGGCAATTAATGTCCCTTCTAGATGCCTCCAAGCACACTTCTCAAGAACAGATCTTTACCAATTAGCAAATATTAACATTTTAAATTGAATATTGTACTTCAGTATTACAGTTCATAGAAAATCAGGCAGACTCAAATGGTCTTCCATGGATATAAAACACTGTTAATTATTTTATTTTAAGCAGAAAATGTTATAACAGCTTGTATTGGTCTAAAGTCTGAGTGTAGAAAGTGTACCATGCCTGCTTTGAAAATTAGCGGGTGTTTTCAGAACAATGGCAGTATACACACCTCTACCACACACAATTTACACTTACAATTAGCAGGTATAAATATGTGTGTATAGATTTACAAGCATACTTTTCCCCACCCCAACTCCACCTTCAGGAATGCCTCTACTTTATGTAAAAGTACATGCAAAATTGCTTTTGTATGTACCTTTATACACAGAACCCCCAGGCAATTTTCTAAAACCCATTTAAATGTATAAAACTAAGTTTTATGCACATAAATACTTTTGAAGATTCAGCCCTAAATGCCTATATTTTATTTTCTTTTTTTAAAGCTTGTATTTTTGAAAATCAAGCAACATACAACATGGCATTTCAGTGTCTACTGGTGCTGGATCCTACTGAATATCTTGTTAAACGTATGCACCTCACATGCTCCTTGGATATCCTACACTGAAATGCCACCCTTTTTATTTCATTTCTCCATGTATTCCCTACTTCTCCATGAACTCTGCAGGTTTGCTCTACCTCCTTCTTTATTTTCTTAGCTGTCTCACATTTTTCTCATATCGTACTATTTCTGGAACTTCTCCACTAGTTACCAAGCCCACTTTCAAACAAAGCTTCAAATTACTTTGCAGGATGGATGCAAGGACTAGAGGTGCAGCTGTTCCATTTAGTTTGTACAGGTACTAGCTTTCAATATACATAGAGTGAAAACATTTTTTTTCAGTACCCCAACTATAAAAATTGTTTCAGAACCCTTCTTCCTCACAGCTCTCTTCTAGAACTCAAATGGATGGCTCTATCAATGCTGCAGTAACAGATCACCCCCTCATTTTTCATCCCTGTTACCATTCACTATTATTTATTTATCACTCATATTTATAAAACCACCCCGCAAACAAGGGCTCTGGGCAATAACATTCACCTTGTCTGACACTATTGCTCTTCACCTTAACTGTAAGCTCACTGGAGTAGGCTCAAACCACCCTCTGTACCTGTTTACTTTATTGTTCTTTCCATAGAGATCCCTAGGTCCCTCACTAAGGAGGTAATTTTCAAAGGAGTTATGCATGTACATGCAACATACTGTCAAAAGCCCATTTACATGCCTAAAGAGCATTTAAGCGTGTAAAAGCTATTGACAATTCAATGGAATATGTCAGGGCTTCCAAACCTGTCCTGGGAGACCCAACAGCCAATTTGATTTTCAGGATATCCTCAATAAATATGTATGAGATAAATTGGCATATCATGGAGAATCAGTGTATGCAAATTTGTATCATGTATATTCATTGTGGCTATCCTGAAAATCCAACTGGCTGTTGGGTCCCCAGGACAGGTTTGGGAAGCCTTGGCATATATTGTAGCAATTTTCAAAAGCCAACTTACACATGTAAAGTGCATTTCCAGGTGTAAAACCCAATTTTAGGTGTGCAAATTCTTTTGAAAACTACTCCAATAATGTATTTTACATATCCCAGTCCAAGCAGAAGTGGTTTTCAATGTGTCCAAAGCAGAATCTTTAGGGGAATTGTGAAGGAAGATTTCTAAAATGGCTCCAGAATTCCAATTCTGGTTTTACCCACAGCTTGCATAGCCTTATAGTCTTGTTTTCCTTATAATAATCAATAAGGACACCAGAACTAAAAGTCCATGGGTGTAGCGGGGTAAAACCAAGACTGGATCAAACTGCCCTGAAAAACTGGGGGCAATTGGCGAACCTATCCTAAAGAGACATGAAGATTTGGAGTAAGAAGGAATTTTATGGAAGAGACAGACAGTTTTCAGACTGACCTGCTTTCTTGAACAAGAGGGGTACTTTACAGGCTAGTCTGCTATCTAAAAGAGAAGGCCTTCCATTTTCAGCAGGAAAAGATATAGGATCTACTAGTCCAATGACCAGGATAAAATACATGGTTCCTACATCTACTAAAAGTACTGAAATTGCAACCACTGGAATGCTACCATCCCCACCAAAGGAAAAGAAAACCAATCTGAAGAGTTGCAAAGATTACAGATAAAAAGGGAAAGTCTGAGAGTCAAAATAAATCCAGATTTGTTCCTATGGAATGCTTGAAGATCAGAACATTCCTGGGTTCCCTTTAGCCTTTCATGGGTGACTGTTTGGTTTTTGTGTTTTGCACTGAACTGCAATTCTGGAAGTGACTTTTGTTAAATCAACCCATTTTGCATTATTATATTGAAACTTGATGGGAATAACACACTGGGGTGTGAAGAATTGTATTTTTTGGTTTCTGAACCTGATCTTCAAGGGCCTCAAAACACTAGCTTCTTCCCTGACCAGAAGAACCACCATAGCAGTGTTGAGTTTTGTCAGTGCTCAGCAGCACCCAAGATCCCCACTCCTCCCTTCTAAGAGAATTTGAGAACAGGATTATTCTTGTATAGCTCATTATCTAAAGACCTATGGTACTATATAAATAGTATTAATTCATAAAGCAAGTCATTCATGGAAATCTTCTTTAATAATCTTACCAATTCAAATAATGGACTTATAAACAAGCATTCCAAACAAAAGACAAAGAAGCCAATATTTGTAAAATCCGTGACCAACCGCACTCACCCCAGGATGCTCCCACCAGCTCAGAACGCCATTGACCACCTTACATGGTATGGATGCCGCCAGCCCTCCTTCCTCAGTCAGGCCACGCCAGCCTCTAGGCACGTACACCACGATGCACCAAGCCTTAAAGGCCCCACAGCAGGAAAATACAACAATGGTACCTCTTGATGACATCATTCAGCTGGGTATTTAAACCCAGTGCAGTGCATGTTGCTCATGTTCTTCCTTGCTTCATCTCATCCAGCCTGCCATGCTTCGACTCATCCAGACTGTCTTGACCTTCTCTCATCTAGCTTGCCCCTGCCTCGTTCAGTCTTCCTTGCCTTACTCTTGCCTTCTCCTCAGACTGACTTCTGGATCTGGCCCTTGCCTTGACTACTCTTTGCGTGCCGCCTGCCACTGACCCTTGCCTGGACCCTGACCTTGTTGCTTGCTGCCTGCCCTGACCCAGCTGGGCCCAGGGACTCTCTAGTCTCCTTACCCTGTGGGACAATCGCCTATGTCCTGCCAGCCCCCAGAACCCAAAGGCTCAAACTGCGGGGAAAGGGATTGGTAAAGATGAAGCTCCTAACCAGTCCCATCTCAGGATACATTCATCAGCTGTTGGTGTGGGCTTAGGGAGTTTGCTTTCTAGGCTATACCAGCCACACCACATTATTAAGGGTCTACCTTTCTTAAAATATAGTGACCTTTCCAGCTAAGTGGTGGCCGCTGAATATCTGGATACATTCAACGGTCGCCATTTAGCTGGACAAGTACTTATCTGGCTAAATAAATAGCCAGATATCTTGGGGATAGGCAATGGGCAGATCAGGGCAGCGCTACTTATCCTGTTAACTTAGCTGAATAACTGCCAATATTTGGATTTGTCCAGTTAACTTAACTGGATAAGTTAAACTTGCAAAGTACAGATATGACTTAGCCGGATAAACTTATCCAGCTATGTTTTGATTTCTAAGGAGATATTCGGCAGCGAAGCCGGGCTGCTGAATATCTCCTTGGAGGTTAGCCAGATAACTCTTATTCTGCTAACTTACTTAGATTTCTTTCAATATTGACTCCAAGAAGTTTTTAACATGTACAACTGTTTGTACTTTAAGAGTTAAATTTTCAAATGCTTAGGCATGATCTAGATGCCTAATATAAGGAATTATGTGGGTAAATCAGCTGAGTCTGCATAAATGGAATTTCAGTTATTTAAAAGTACATGCCGACTTTCATTTTCATATAATTTTAGCTGCAAAGCAAATAAGAATTTCAAAGGATCTTTCAGGGGAAAGCAGAGTTGCTTACCTGTAGCAGGTGTTCTCCCAGGACAGCAGAATGTAGTCCTCACATGTGGGTGACGTCAGCAGACGGAGCCCTGTCACAGAAAACTTGTCTGCCAAAAAGTTTCTAGAACTTTTGACTGGCACACTGAGCATGCCAGCAAACCATAATCTCTGTAGCCACAGGGGTCTCCCTTCAGTCTCGTTTGTAGCAAAAAGTGCGAGCGAAAAAATAAAATAATAAAAAGGATTCGGACTCAACTCCGCGGGGTGGCGGGTGGGTTTCGTGAGGACTACATCCTGATATCCTGGGAGAACACCTGCTACAGGTAAGCAACTCTGCTTTCTCTCAGGACAAGCAGGATGGTAGTCCTCACATGTGGGTGATTAGCAAGCTATAGGCTGACTCATATTTATGTGGACCAACAGAGTACAATTTGTGCAACTGGTACAACAACTGGTGTACTGTTGGGAAAAATGAGGCAGCCTGAAAAATCTCAGACTGGATGTGGAAGGAGTTGGGATTATACTGGAAATATGTTCTTCAAGACAGCTTGGCCAAAGGCAGAGTCTTGACGTCCTTCCTTGTCTAGGCAGTAATGTGCTGCAAATGTGTGAAGAGAGCTCCATGTTGCAGCTTTACAGATCTCAGCAATCGGTACTGAACACAATAGTGTGCTACTGAGGATGCCATGGATCTTACTGAGTGCACCTTCACTCGACCCTGGAGAAGAAGGCCCGCTTTCTCATAGCAGAATTCGATACAGTCTGCTAGGCATTTGGAGAGAGTTTGTTTGCCCACTGCAACTCCTGGTTTGTTTTTGTCGAAAAAAAACAAAGAGTGTAAAGCTCTCTCACCCTGGTGAGAGCGAGGCCTTGGAAAAAAGGTTGGCAAGACAAAAGAGTGATTCAGGTGAAAGTCTGTTACCACCTTGGGAAGAAACTTAGGGTGAGTACGGAGGACCACTCGGTCATGGAGGAACCTTGAATAGGGTGAGTATGTGACAAGTGCTTGTAACTCACTAACCCTTCGAGCAGATGTAATGGCTACTAGGAAAGAACTTTCCATGTAAGGAATTTAACATCACAGGAGTGCAAAGGCTCAAACAGGGAATGCATGATCCTTGTAAGCACCATGTTTAGGTCCCACTCGGTAACTGGTGGATTTAGAGGGGGCTTAATTTGTAAAAAGCCCTTCCTAAACTGACTCACAAGGGGTTGCGCTGTTATCAGGGCAGCCCCTACACCCTTGTGGTACGCTGAGATGGCACTGAGGTGTACCCGTACCGAGGAAGTCTGGAGACCAGAGTCTGAAAGGTGCCAGAGATAGTCTATCAGAGATGGAGTGGGGCAGGAAAATGGGTAGATACCTTTTTGCGTGCACCACGTGGTAAATCTTTTCCACTTAGAAAGATAGGATTTTCGTGTGGAAGGCTTTCATGAAGCTACAAGCACTTGAGAAACCTTAGTTGAAAGACTGAGTGGTTATAGGATCAGGCTTTCAACATCCAGGCTGTGAGGGACAGGGTCTGAAGGTTCGTATGGCGTAACATACCGTGGTTCTGAGTTATGAGATTGGGTGCATTGCCAAGCAAATTGGTTGTCAGATGGAGAGGTCGAGAAGCATGGGAAACCACACTTGTCGAGGCCAATACGGGGCTATGAGTATCATTGACCCTTTTTGTCCTGTTGTAGCTTCACGAGAGTTTTGGCTATCAGCGGTATCTGGGGATACGCGTATAGGAAACCTGTTTTCCAGGGGTGAGCGAAGGCATCCATGGCTAACGTGTTTTGCTGCCTGTGCAGGGAGCAGAATCTGTCCACTTTATGATTCATGTTGGATGCAAAAGAAGTCTATTGTTGGTTGACCCCAACGCTGGAAGATTCTCCTCGTTACCATAGGATCCAGAGACCACTCGTGGGGATGGAACTGTCGACTAAGGTGATCTGCTACTACATTCTGTATGCCTGCCAGATAAGTGGCCCAGAGATGCATAGAGCGTGCAAGGGCCCAGGCCCAGATCTGTGCAGCTTCTTGGCAGAGCAGGTAAAAGCCTGTGCCTCCCTGCTTGTTCAAGTACCACATTGCAACTGTGTTGTCTGTTTGTATGAGAACAGTCTTGTGTGAAAGGCAGTCCTTGAACGCATATAGGGGTAGATTTTCAAAAGGATATGGGCATACTCCCCGAAAACCTACCCCAAACCCCCCCTGCGCGCGCGTAAGTCCCGGGGCTTGCATGGAGGGGCGTGTCAGGGGGCGTGCCGGGAGTGACGCGGCGTTTCAGGGGGGTGTCAGGAGTGACGTGGCGTTTCGGGGGCGTGTCCGTGGGCATGGTTCCAGCCCGGGGGCGTGACAGCGGCCCCTGGACCAGCCCCCGGAACATGGAGCGAGGCAGCCGGCCCGGCGCGCAAAGTTACGCCTGCTTCGAGCAGGCGTAACTTTCGTGATAGAGGTAGGGGGGAGGTTTAGATAGGGCCGGGGGGGGGGGGGGTTAGGGTAAGGGAAGGGAAGGAAGGGGAAGGTGGGGGGAGGGCGAAGGAAAGTTTCCCTCCGAGGCCGCTCCGATTTCGGAGCGGCCTCGGAGGGAACGGAGGCAGGCTGCGCGGCTACGTGTGTATCTATTGAAATCCTGCGTACTCTTGTTCGCGCCTGGTGCGCGAACAAAAGTACGCGTGTGCGCAGATTTATAAAATCTGCTCCATAGAGCATAACATATAGCTTGAAGCTCTAGGAAATTGATTTGATACTTTGCTTCGAGCTGTGTCCAAGTACCTTGAGTTTGAAGGTTGTCATATGAGCTCCCCAACCTAAGTTGGATGCGTCTGTGGTTAAGTTTACTTGTGGAACTGGTTGCTGGAAGTGTAGTCCTGTCAGCAAGTTGGTTTTGTTTGTCCACCAGAGAAGTGATGGACGCAGCTGGTGGGTTACATGGATCTTGGATGAAAGAGGTTGAGTGGCTTGGAGCCACTGAGATTTCAAAGTCCATTGAGTTATTCTCATGGCCAGCCTAGCCATAGGAGTGAAGTGGACTGTGGAAGCCATGTGGCCCAGCAATGTAAGGAATTGATAGGCTGAAGCTGTTTTCTTTGTGCGCAGAGATGCAGCTAGTTTGGAGAGTGTCTCTGCGCGGTCTTTGGGCAGGAAGGCCTTTGCGACTGTGGTGTCCAAATCTGCTCCGATGAAGGTAAGGAGGTGAGATGGAATCAGGTGGGATTTCTGGTAATTGATGAGAAACCCCAAAGAGTGTAGCAGTTTGATAGTGAGCTCTAGAGCGTTGAGAGCTCCTTGTTTGGATTGGCTCTTGATTAGCCAGTCGTCCAGGTAAGGAACACGTGTATGCTGGTTTTGCATATATGGGCGGGAGCCACTGCTAGGCATTTTGTAAATATATGGGGTGCCAAGGCAAGTCCGAAAGGCAGAACCGATACTGAAAATGTTGATGCCCCTGTATAAAGCGCAGGTATTTGCGGTGATGTGGGGATATGGGAATGTAAGCATAGGTGTCTTGAAGATCCAGAGAACAGAGCCATTCTCTTTGTTGTAGAAGGGGAAGCATGGTGCCTAGGGACACCATCCTGAATTTTTCTTTTTGTAGAAATTTGTTGAGTTTGCAGAGGTCTAGAATGGGTCGGAGGCCACCTGATTTCTTTGGAATTAGAAAATAGCGGGAGTAGAATCCTCTGCCCTGCTGTGCCAGGGGAACGGTTTCCACAGCCCTGGTGCTCAGGAGGGTGGAGAGTTCCGACTCTAGAAGGTTTGTGTGATCTCTTTGGAACCACAGTGGATTGGGTGGTGAATCCGGGTGTACAATGAGGAAATTTAGATGGTATCCCTGGGATATGATGGATATTACCCATTGGTCGGTTGTAATGCAGCGCCAGTTGGTGATAAAGTGGTGTAGCCAACCTCCTACAGGCAATCCTGGTATTGGATTGGTAAAGTGGCTGCTGTTCTCTGGACAGATTTCAAAATCCAGAGGCTGGGCCTGTTTGCGGGGCTGACTGAGAACTGGATGTCTTGGCTTGTCGTGGATGTTCTGGCTTGTCGTGGATGTCCTCTCTGAGGTGGTTTGGCTGGTCTCACGTGAGATATAGGTGGGTAGTACTTGTGTGAGTGATAGAAGCATCTTCTAGGGTCCCTTCTCGAGGTTTTTCGAGTAGAGGAGGGAGTTTCGGTAGTCACTGTGGAAAGTTGATGCAGAGTCTCATGATGATCTTTTAATTGAGGCACTGCATCTTGTATCTTGTCGCCAAAAAGATTATCTCCAGTACACAGGAGATCAGCGAGCTTGTCCTGGAATTCTGTTCGCAAGTCAGATGCCTTAAGCCAGGCCCATCTTCTGGCACTGATTCCTGTTGCTGATAAGCGAGAAGCCATTTCAAAGGAATCATATGCAGCTCTGACCTCATGTTTTCCTGCCTCGAGGCCTTTCTGGAGAATGGCAGTGAGGTGTTCTTGTTGTTGTTTAGGGAGAGAGTCCGCTATCCCTTGGACCTGTTTCCACAGGTTCCTCTGATATTGTGTCATATATATTTGATAGGCAGCTATGCGTGACATTAACATAGAGCCTTGAAAGACCTTTCAACCCAAGCCATCCAAGAATTTCTGGTCCTTTCCAGGGGGAGCTGAAGAATGGGGGTGCAATCTTTTGGCCTTCTTCTGCACAGATTCCACTACCATTGACTGGTGGGGTAGCTGTGCCTTCTGAAAGCCTGGCATATGCTGGACCAGATAGGTTGCATCTGTCTTTCTATTAACTGGTTGGACAGTGCAAGGGTGCTCCCATAGGTGATGCTGTAGATCCAAGAGCACTTCGTGGATGGGAATGGTCATAAATTCTTTGGGGGCATCTACAAATTGAAGGACTTCTAATGTCTTGTGACATGTGTCCTCTTCGGTGACTAGATCAAAAGGGATGGTCTCTGAAATTTCCTTTATAAAATTAGCAAAGGAGAGGTTTTCTGGAGGAGACAGTCTCCTTTCTTCTGGAGGAGATGGCTCTGAGAGTATGTCCTCTGTAGACGTTTCGGTGTCAACATCCTCTCATGGATCATACGGGGTCTCTGGCTGAGATCCCAAGGGAGGGAAAAAGCTGGATACTCCAGGACATGCAGGCATCAATGGAGGCCTCGATGGTCTTGATGGAGGATGCGGCAGCACCGATGGATGCATTGATGGCATCGAAGGGACCATGGGTGCCTCGATCCCGAGAGACCAGGAACCGATTCCGGCATCGGTGGAAGCGGAGATGGAAGAGGACAAGAGTCCATGCCTTTGTCCTCAGAGAACCCCGGAATGGGAATCGGGGGTTTCGGAGAGTCAGCAGGTCATCTTGGTAATGATGGCCCAGGCTGGGACGGAAGGGCACCGATGAGTGTATCCAGGCGATCGAGCAGCGGTGTGAAGATCGATGGCTCCGGTGTCTGTGCCGGTATCTGGCATCGATGGTGGATGAAGGTTCCAAAGGGCATCAATAACGGCCTGTCTGACAAGTATGTCCAGCTCCTCCCTGGAAGCTGGTAGAAGTAACAGCTGCAGGGGGAGGCAGGCTAGGCGCTACTGGCACCTCCAAAGGAATCTGTGGAGGCTCAGTACCCAGCACCGATATCGATGGGGATCGCCCTGGGGTCTCGGGTGTAGAGGACGTTGAAGGCTCCTGTCTCCGTGCCCTCTTCACAACCGGCTCGATACCATCGAAGCTGATGCGGTGTCTGTGCCGGTGCTGGATGTGGAATCGCGTTGGTGACAGTGACAGTGTTTCCCTCTGTGCTCGGTCTGGTCCTTCTCCGGCACTGAGGAAGACTATGCCAATGCCCTGGATGTTGTTGGTGATGGACAGTCACCGCTGCCTTGTTGCTCCTGGCGAGGTTTTTCGATGGATTTTGACGATGTTCCTGCTGGTGATGACTGAGTGGACATTGTTGGAGTTGGTTTTATCTTGAAAATGGACTCCATTTTGTCCAGTCGGGCATGCCTGCCCTTCTGGGTCATTTGAGCACAGCTAGGGCATCGACATACATCATGTGATGAGCCGAGGCACAACACACAGACATCATGTGGGCCAGTAATCGACATGGTACACGGACACTCCGGCATTTTCTAAAACCTGTCACCATGGTGGAAAAAAGAGCCACGAAAACCGTGACCTTCGGGAACAGAGGACAGGGTAGCAGGAACCGACCGAAGATAGTGAAAATTACTCACCGAGTGACAAGAAAACTATGTTGCGATGGGAGACTCCTATGAGGGAACTTTTTTGTGAAGAAAACTTCAAGTTTTTCCATGAGGAAAAGTAGTCAGAAAATTCTCACAGAGCTCCTAACCGCGAGGCAAACTGCAGCACGGAAAAAAAAAAAAAGAGACTGAAGGGAGACCCCTGTGGCTACAGGGATTACGGCATGCTGGGCATGCTCAGTGTGCCAGTCAAAAGTTCTAGAAACTTTGACAGAAAGGTTTTCTGTGACAGGGCTCCGTCTGCTGACGTCACCCACATGTGAAGACTACCATCCTGCTTGTCCTGGGAGAATGGTTGTAAAATACGCATATTCATTTAGAGGGCAATATTCAGCTGCTAGTTTGTTATTTTATAGAGCTGTTCTGATGTCGTATTGTTTTTTGATTGTAATTTTTAGTTTATTGATTTTATGCATGTTTTTCTCTATCCCTCTGAAAACTGTGGATCTGTGCAGGTTATAAATTGTTGTAAATATATCAATAAATAAATACTTTTGAAAATTAAATGCACGAGGGTATATCACAAAATCCATGATATCAAGGCCCTATTATCATATTTATCATAATTACTGTGACCTCTTTAAGGACTGCTGAGCATCTATCAAAAAAGGGGTGCAGCATCTTCCAACACAGACTGGCAAATCTACCGAGGGCTTTAAAATAGGATCATCAGGGATGGGTGAACAAAACCCTAAAGTATGTAAAACATTAAATACTTACATAGAAATAAGAAAACAAATGGCAAAATCTAGAAAGTTATGTATACTAATGCTCATAGTATGGGAAATAAAGTCCTGGATCTAGAATGGCTGTCATGGAAACATGATAGACAGAAAACCATGACAGGAGCATGCTTATACGGGCTACAAGTTATTCAGGAAGGACTGAGTAGAAAAGAAGGAAGCATAGCATTATATATAAACAATTTTATTAAATAACAGAATTACAGGGTTTCTGAGGTAAGGAGGAATCACTGACGGTTAACCTGCAAAGAGGGAATGGAATATCTATTTATACTGGTGAAATATACAGACCTCCATCACAGACAGAAGAAATGGATAGAGATTTAATGGTGGACATTCACAAAATTGCTATGAAAGGGAAGGTGCTATTGTTAGGAGATTTCAATCCGCAGGTTGTTGAGTAGGACATCCCAGCTGCAGTGTCTTCTAGAAGCAGGGAGATCCCCGATTCTCTGCAAGAAGAATTATTCTATCAATTGGGAATGGAACCCTCATGAGCGAGAGTAATATTGAACCTGCTGCTTATCAACAAGGAAATTATCTCTGATGGTTGTGGTGGATGATCATCAGGGATCCAGTGATCACCAGATGGTATGGTTCTGAATTAGAGTAAAGGACGTGAAGGTTCATTAAAAGGCGAGAGTCCTAGAATTCAGGAAAAGTGACTGTTAAAATGGGAAAATACTTCAAGGAGTTGTTAGCTAGATGGAAAAATGTAGTGGAATTAAAAGGAGCAGTGGACAAAACTAAAAAGAGATATTATAAGAGGAACTAACCTTTTTGAAAATAAAGGAAAGAGTGAAAAGAGGCCACTATAGTTTTCTAAGAAGTAGCTAAAAAAGTAAGGTAGAAATGTTTAGTGTCCATAAAGAGATCGTAGAAATAGGAAAACAGGTAACAATATCTGGAAAAACTAAGAGAAGCTGGGAAGGTAGTCAGGAATGCATAAATTCAAATGGAAGAAAAAATAGCAAATACAGTAAAACGGCGGGGGGGGGGGGGGGGGGGGGGGACGACACATGCATTTTTTTTTTTTATATGTGAGACTCAGAGGTGAAGGAGAAGAATATGTACAGGCTGATGAGGAGAAATATGGAAGGGCCTGGAGGACCACCACACAAAACAAACAGAAATAAGATTGGAATGAAGCATGGTAAACCTCAATCGATTTTCAGAAAAGTGCATTTGTGAGGAGATAAAAAAACTAAGAAGATAAGGCAATGGGGCCGGATTGGATATATCCGAGGGTATAAAAGGAACTTAGAAAAGTCCTAGCAACTACCTGACCTTTTCAATGCTTCTTTAGAGTAAGAAGTAGTTCTGGAAGACTGGCGACAAGTGGATGTGGCTCCTATTTATAAAGGTGGAAATAAGGAGGAGGTTGGGAACTACAGGCCAGATAGTCTGACCTTTGTGGTGAGCAAATTAATAGAATTACTGCTAAAACAGAAGATAGTGCAGTTTCTGGAATCCATTGGATTGCAAGACCCCAGACAGCATGGTTTTACCAGAGGTAGATCTTGTCAGATAAATCAGATCCATTTCTTTCATTGGATGGCCAGAGAGTTAGATTAAAGGAGAGTGATAGATGTAGTGTACCTGGATTTCAGTAAGCCTCTGACATGGTTCTGCATAAATAAATTGAGTGCCCTTGGTATGGGACCTAGAATTACTAATTGGGTTAGAAACTGGCTGAGTGGAAGGTGACAAATGGTAATGGTAAAGAGAGTTTACTTTGGGGGTGGATTACTAGAGGTGAGCCTCAGAAATTGGTCCTTGGACTAGATCTTTTCAACATTTTCATAAGCAACATAGTAGAAAGATTGTCAGGAAAGGTTTGTCTTTTTGCAGAGAAATGGTCTAGGGTCTGGCAGCTAAGTTTTAATTCTACAAAATGGAGAGTAATGAATTTAAGCAAAAACCCAAGGGAGGTGTACAATATTGGAGGTGAAATTCTTCTAAGCACAAAGGATGAGCAGGATCTGGGGGTCATCGTATCTGATAATATTAAGGTGGCCAAACATGTGGATAAAGTGACAGCAAAAGCCAGAAAGATGCTTGGCTGCAAAGGGAGAGGAATGGTCAGCAGAAAAAATGAGGTGATATTGCCTCTGTATAGGTCCCCAGTGAGACCTCATTTGGAATACTGTGCACAATTCTGAAGACCATACCTTCAAAAGGATATAAACCAGTTGGAATCAGTCCAGAGGGTTACTACTAAAAGCAAAGGGGGACAGACAAAGATATCGTAGAGGAAAAGCAAGATAGAGGAGATATAAAAGAGACATTTAAATATCTCAAGGGTTTCCATGCACAGGAAGAGAGACTCTTTCAATGGAAAGGAGGTTCTAGATCAAGGGATATTGAAATTGGGGTGAAAGGGGGTAGACTCAGGAGTAATCTTAGGAAAAACATTTTTTACAGAGAGGGTAGTGGATGCATAGAACATCCTCCCATGGAGGTGGTGAAGACAAAAATGGTATCTGAATTCAAGAAAGCATGGGATAAATTCAGGGGATCTCGGAGGGAGTGATGGGAATTGTAAAGCTAAATTAGTTGGGCGGATGGGCAGACTAGATAGGCCATACAGACTTTTTCTGCCGTCATGTTTCAATGTTTTTAACAACCAATGATGCACAAACAATATTGAAACTGTTTAATAAAACCTAGTAGGAAAGCCTCTAGCTACCTGCTTGACTATTTAGGTTGAATATCTGCTCAAATAGATAAGTCTTTAAAGTACTTTAAAGGTTTGAGTACAGCTCATGTTATGCAGGTATTCTGGTATTGAATTCTAAAAAGGAGGATCCACAACAGAGAAAACATGGTCACGTGTCTGAAAGTACATATGCACTTTACTCCATGATTCAAGACTGCTCAATCATCTAGATTTACTGTAAGCAAATACTTTTGAAATCAGGTATTCTATTGAAAATTTACCATTAAATTCTTTGATCAAAATACTTTAAAATAATAAAACAGGTTTACCTTGATGTGTTTCACCCCACAGCTAACCAGCCTATTCAGTTGATAGGGATCCCAGGCAATATCAAAGATCTGTTAAAGAATATATTTAAAAGCATTATAACCAGTGACAGTCACTTCCCAAAGAGACACATTCAGTTGCTGACTTTTTCAAATCTGCTTTTAAAATATTAATGCCCTTTGATTAAATGTTAGGAGTCACACTGAGTGTTCGGAAGAACTCTATGTGGTTTCTACCATCCCTGCACTAAAATATATTTTTCTGATATCTTTTTATTCATTTCTGTGCATAAATACCTATTTATAGATTTGAAATAAAGAACTACATTGAAACATGTTAATTATATTAAGACCACTAACAGAGCATATATTTCTAGTTTATTTGAATAAAAAAAACGGAGAAGAGATTTCTGTGGGGAAAACCATGATTCTGAGACCCGCCCCCTCCCCTGACATCATCGCAAACAGAGCCGGGCAGTTTGAAAGGCGCCAAGCCAGCAGGCGCTTGTGATGGGGAGGGCCACCCACCAGTAATGATCACCTTGTAACAGCTAACATCCAAGGTAAAAAGACAAAAAAATTGAAAAAACTGTCTTTGAAACGGAGAAGAGATTTCTGTGGGGAAAACCATGATTCTGAGACCCGCCCCCTCCCCTGGCATCATCGCAAACAGAGCCGGGCAGTTTGAAAGGCGCCAAGCCAGCACTCCTTCGTGCAACCCTTTGTGTTATTTCTTTAATATGCTCCTTGTTATACCTTTTGCTTAATTGTTAAGAACTTTGATTTTGATGGTTTTATTTTTGTAATCTTAGCCTCAGGTACAAAAATTTTAGATTGTAAGCCCTTTTAGGGGATAGTGAATTACCTATTGTACCTTATTGTAAACTGCTGTCATATCTCTTTTTGAAATGAACATCGGTATATAAAAACCGTAAATAAATAAATAAATAAATAAATAAATAAATAAATATAAAGATTTTTAAAATATATTAAATATGTCCCAGTAAAATCTGGTACATTTAATAGGCAGTCTCGGCCTTAAAAGTCAGGGAAAGGTTCATATTCTGCTAACTTTGCTGGCCAGCTAGCAGAATTTAATAGGATAAACTTAAATGGCTAACTTTGCAGAAATACTCAGCAGCACAGGCACGTTACTGAATATCTCTGGCTATTTTAAAGGTAGACGGATAAGTTTATCTGTCTAACTTTAGGACAGATCTTTGGCAGTCCTAAAGTTATTCAGCTATATTAGCCAATAACACTGAACATCGGCATTTATCTGGCTAACTTAACTGGATAACAGACTCTTCCCTGGAATGCTCCCACCCACCCCTGAGTTAGCAGATAACTTTTTAGCCAGATAAAAAGTTATCCAGTTAACTTGAGTCAAGTCACTGCAGCTGGAATTTTCAAAACCTGCCATTTGCCCAGCTAAGTCCAAACTTAGCTGGGCAAATGGTGCTGAATATCAGCCTCATAGTTTTTAAGGATATGTGATCTTAAATACAGGCTTTTTTTAATATACTGGATTTAGATGAAATTCATCATTTCGTTTGTAAGTTGAAAGAATTTAAAAAAATAGCAGATACAGAGACAATCATTACATTCCAGAGAGTCCTAATCTTTACTGTTGCACTCCACAGGCTGTGAAGGACAGATTTAGTTGATCAGCAGGGAAAGTTTTCACTTGTGATCTAGCTGCCTAACTCCATAATTAGAAGGGTAGATTCTTTGTAGTATAGACCCCATAAATACTGTACAGAGATAGTCTGACTTAATTTGAGGAATGACAACAATATAGAAGAAAACAGTCTTCATCCATCCAAGAGAAGGACCTTCCAAATTTTGTTTCTTCCCTTGCTATATCGCCTCTCTGTATCTTCATATTCACCCTTGTTAATCTCCTTGTCTTTTTCAGGTACATTAGTGGATTTTTCTGGAAACTTCTCTACTAAGTTCATTCTCTGATACAGGAGAGCTACATGTTTCTCCCTGCTTCCACCCATCACTTCCAAGACTGTTTAAACACTTCTCAATGTGGGATCTAAATTACTCACTGAGTACCTTGGCAAACAAAAACCACAGTGGGGGAAAACAGTATCAAAATTGAAAAAAGTGTAAGAGAAGCATAGATAATGCTTAATGGCAAGAAAGCAAGGATAAAATCAGAGATTAAGTCTGGTTTGCAGTAATATAGTAGGTAAGAAACATGGGCAAACTAAAGTGCTTATGCATTAAATCTTAGCATGCATGCAATGGCCATTCAGTATATATAAAAAATAGCATGTAATGCAGTAATAGCTTAGCATGCATGCTAAACCAGACCCTCAACACATTAGCAGGCACATACTAAAATTATCATCTACCTGTATTCAAATTATACAATGCTGTATGTAAATTAGGCTTTACCGGGTGCGTGTGAAATGTGCTATGCTGTCCTATACATGCTATTTTGTGCGTGTCCACTAAGACCTAAGATTTAACAAGTGAAGTTCAAGGCCCTCAAAAATGGTAAGATTCAATTTTAGAGGAGTGTAATGCGGTAGAGTCACTTTTGATAAGAGAGTCAACCTTGATGGAAGATTCTGATCTTGATGAAGATTTATTTATTTAAATTATTTTAATATACCAATGCTCAAGACAAGTCTTATTGTACCGGTTTACAATGGAACTCGGGGAAAAACCACTAACAACTATGGAGAAGACAAAGTTACAATAAACAGGGAGTATAAACTTGGGTGTTAGGAGAGAGGAAGAAGAAGTTCAAACGAATACAACTGGAGAGTAATATGGTTGAGCAGCGAGCAGTAGATTAAGTAGTGGTACATATATAGTTAAACATAGAGTTGCCTGATTCAGTGGGAAATTTATCATAAGCAGTTACTAGGATAACATTTCTGCGGGGTAAAGAAGCATAACATTTCCTGTGGGTAAAGGAGCAGGGGAGGAACCAGGTGGGTGAGGGGAGGGCAGGGACCGGAGCGAGACGAGGCAAGGTGGTGGGGAAAACTGGTAGGAAGGAGGGGGGGATGGTGAGAGAGTCAGTACTGGTTGATTTGAGGCTCCTTCAGCTGAATGCTTGTGCGAACAGCCATGTTTTCAGTTTCTTTCTGAAGGAAAGAAGGCAATGTTCCTGGCGTAGATCCGGGGGTAGTGAATTCCAATGGAGCGGTCCCGCTGTCGATAGTGCTCGTTTATGAATGGAGTTGTGAACCGAGGATTTGATTGGGGGAGCCTGGAGAGAGCCTTTGTATGCGGATCTAATCGGCCTTGCGGAAACATGTAGTTCGAGAGGAGTGGAGAGTTGGAGTGTGGATTGCTGATAGACAGATTTGTGGATGATGGTAAGAGTCTTGAAGAGTATTCTATAATGGATGGGTAGCCAGTGTAGGATTTTTAGGATTGGTGTGATGTGGTCCTTACGTCGTATGTTTGTAAGGATCCTGGCCGCTGCGTTTTGTAGCATCTGTAGAGGTTTAGTAGATGAGGCGGGGAGACCGAGTAGTAGTGCGTTGCAGTAGTCAATCTTTGAAAACAGTATGGCTTGAAGAACTGAACGGAAATCATGGAAGTGTAAGAGCAGTCTTAGCTGCTTTAGGACCTGTAGCTTAAAGAAGCATTCTTTATTTGTGGTGTTAATGAACTTTTTGAAGTTCAATCTAGAGTCAAGGGTGGCCCCAAGGTCTCTAACCTGGCTTGCTAGTGGAATAATTGTGTTGTTGGTGAAGGGGTTGTTATTGCTAGGGGTGATGACCAGGAGTTCTGTTTTGGACGTATTAAGGACCAGGTTGAGGCTCGAGAGAAGGAGGTTGATGGCGTGTAGGCAACTGTCCCAAAAGTTTAGAGTAGTGGAGATGGGGTCCGAGATGGGGATTAGGATCTGCACGTCGTCTGCGTATATAAAGTGGGTGAGGTTGAGGCTATTAAGTAATTGGCATAAAGGAAGTAGATAGATATTAAATAGGGTAGGGGAGAGAGATGAACCCTGAGGTACTCCTTGTTTAGAAGGTATGGGGTGGGATTCTTTGTCATTTATTTTAACTTTGTAGTGCCTGTTGTTCAGAAAGGATTTAAACCAGAGCAGTGCAGAGCCAGAGATGCCTATTTCCATTAGACGGTTGATGAGGATAGTATGGTTTACAGTGTTGAACGCCGCAGAAATGTCGAGAAGGGCTAGAAGGTAGGATTGTCCCTTGTCAAGGCCCATCAGGATGTTGTCCGTTAAAGAAAGGAGGATAGATTCTGTGTTTAGGCGTTTCCTGAAACCGAATTGAGAAGGGTAGAGAATGTTGTGAGAGTCAAGGTAGTCTGTGAGTCGGATGTTGACCAGCTTTTCCATTAACTTGGCTATAAAAGGTAAGTTTGCAATGGGGTGGAAATTTACAGAGTTATCTGGGTCCAGGTTGGGTTATTTTAGTAAGGGTTTCAGAGAAGCAATTTTTAGAGTGTCAGGGACAGATCCTTGAGTGAGGGAGCAATTTATGATGTCAGCCAGAGGTTTAGCAATGGTGTTAGGAATGGTGAGAAGGAGTTTGGTCGGTATTTGGTCCAAAGGATGTGATGAAGGCTTCATATTCTTGATTATCGATTCGATTTCCAGGGATGATGTGGGTTCAAGAGATTCTAGCATCTGTTTGTGGATAGTTGGTGAGAGATTCTGGCTGAGTGGAGGCGGGGAATTTGATGAAATGTTGGATGTTGTCAGAGGGGCAAGTAGATTTTTGATTTTGTCAAAGAAGATTGCCAGCTCAGTAGATTTGTTTTGGGCTTCTTCTTCTGGGAAGGTAGGAGGAACAGGGGTGGTGAGTGCTGCAACATATGAGAAAAGAGTTTTTGGGTCGTACAGGAAGCCGTGTATTTTTTTGGCGTAGAAATCTCGTTTAGTGCGAAGAATGGAGGTCCTATAATAGCTCATTGCAGTTTTATAGGAAGCCCATGAGGTAGGGGAGGGATCCTTCCACCAGCGTTCTTTGTGTTGTGGTCTTGTTTGAGTTTTCTTAATTCGGTTGAGAACCAGGGTTTTTTGCTCGTGTGGGCTGGGTTGATAACTTTTGAAGACATGGGGCAGATTATGTTTGCTACTGAGTGCGTGACAGTTTGCCAGGAGTTAATAGCAGTATCAGCATCGGAGAGGTCCAGGTTAGTTAGGTCTTTGGCAAGGCTGTTGCTGAGTGTGTCCATGGAACATGGTTTCCTGAATTGGATGGAAGATTTAGTGACAATGGGAGTCTGTTTTTGTTTTATTGATAATTCTGTAACTATCAGCGAGTGATCTGACCAAGGGATGGGGGAACAGGTAGGCGGGGAGATGGGCGAGATGGTTTCATTCGTGAATATCAGGTCAAGCGTGTGGCCTGCCTTGTGTGTGGGATTGTTTATAATTTGTTTGAAGCCAATAGCCTGGAGGGAGGAAAGAAGGGCTTCGCAATTGGATGAGGGAGAGGGGGAGTCAACATGGATGTTGAAGTCTCCTAAAATGATAGCGGGGGAGTTGGTGTTGATATGTTTGGCTATAATTTCAATGAGAGGAGAGGGGTCGGCTTCTAGTAGCCCCGGGGGGGGGGGGCGTATATAAGGCAGATTTGAAGCTGGGTGGATTTGAATAGTCCGATTTCTAGTTTGGTCATTGATTTAAAGGCTTGCTGGGATAGTCTCAGTTCTTTTTTAGCATTTAACATTATTCCTCCCCCTCTTTTTTTAGGTCTGGGGATAGAGAAGAAATCATATAGTTGTATTGGTAGTTGGTTAATTAGGGCAGTATCTGTGTTTTTCAGCCAAGTTTCGGTAATGGCACAGATGTCCGGTTGGGTGTCCAGGAGGTGGTCGTTGAGCAAGTGAGATTTTTTTGAGAGTGATTGCGAGTTGAGAAGGGTTAAGGTGATTAAAGACAAGCCTAGGAATTGGGTTAGAGGGGAGATCATGATTGGAATCATGGATCTCTTTGAACGTAGATTGAGCATGGGTGGATTAGCTCTGTAGGGTAGGGAGCGTGGGATAATTGGAATAGGGAAGGTTTGTAGCATGTTGTCTTTTTGGATGACAATGGATGACGGTTAGGACCGTGGAGTGAAGTATTGCTGCTAGAAGAGATGAGTGCTGGGATGTTGCTGGGAGTGATGAGAGCAGGGTGGTTGATGAGTGCAGGAGACGATGGGTGCTGGGGTGATTGCTGGCGGAGAAGGGTGCTGGATGCTTGCTGGAATAGATGAGTGCTGAACGATTGCTGGAGGGGAGAGTGCTGGATGAATCGTTTGAAGAGACGGGTGTTAGATGATCGTTGGAGGAGACGAGTGCTGGATGGTCGCTGGAGGAGGCGGGGTGCTCGGAGGTTGCTGGTGGAGGGGATTGGTCGTAGGTTGCTGTCAAAAGGTGAAAAGGTGAATGCTGGATGGTTGAATGGTGTAGATGAGTGCTGGATGAATGCTTTTGTAGGAGGATATTACGATCTGGATGTTGCAGGGGGATGTTAAGGATGTTACGATCTGGATGTTGCAGGGGGATGTTAAGGATGTTAAGATCTGAATGTTGCAGGGGGATGTTAAGGATGTTAAGATCTGGATGTTGCAGGGGGATGTTAAGGATGTTAAGATCTGGATGTTGCAGGGGAAGGGGGTGGTCTTGATGATGCTGGGAGGTCTAGGTGGTGGTATGGTCCTGATAAAAGGGGGTTGCCTTGATATGAAGTGTTGCCTTCACGATGGGTCAGGCCACATTAATTAACTTGTTTTTTCATTTAAATATAATTCATCACCTAACAGAAAGCTCTAGACAATGTATATTGATGGGTTGGGCTGCCTTGACTGATGGAGGCCTTTCATTGATGGGAGAGGTCTGGTCTTATATTGTGAGAGGGTAGGGGTTTTTTGGAGGGGTCTGGGATGCTGGTCCTTTTACTTTGGGCCATGTAGCATGAGTGATTTCAATATTAACCATGTGCAAGTTACAGTTTTTGAGTTAGCATCCACACATTTTGGGGGGCTTGCTTCATAGGCTTCATTTTAGTGGGAGAGTAAAATATTTTAGCGCATCTTGTGTTAAGTGGCATTGTAGCATTCATGTAAAATGTTTAATATGAGTTTTAGTGTCTATGTTCCTAAATGGGCCAAGCAGTTTTTATTTGAAATCAGTTTTTGTTTCTGTATTATTACCCTATCTGAATGTCCAGTAGCTGTTGCCAGTACTTTGCCTTTCTTCCAGTCCCAAATGCAGACTGTGTTCTTGGCATCCAGTCCCACAGAGGCCAGCCGCTGCAGACAAAAAATAATAATATAGTTAAATAGCAAGAAGCCTGAAATAGGTTTTTCTGTTAATCAGAAGTTCACCTTCATTTTTTCAAGCAAGCATCTCATAACCAGAGTTCCATAACAGCCTCCCAGTTGTGGTAATGTTTTTAGGTCATATGGAGGTCCATATTCAAAAGTCATTTAGACAGATAAATAATAGTTATCCATCTAAATGGCTTACTCAGCTATATTTAGTCATTTTTTGCCGGATAACTAGTTACACGGCTAGAATTTAAGCTGGATAAAAAAGGGATGTTTCAGGGGCATTCTGGGGGAGGGGATGAGTTATCTGGCTAACCTAGCTGAATATCAGGTATATCTAGCTTGGTTAGTCGGAAAACTTTATACCTGCTCAGAAGCTTAATGTAAGTTTACGCTTTAATGCTGTCTGTTTTTGAGCAGTGCCGAGATGCCAGGATCAGGGCAAAGAGTCCCTTGCTCCTGGTAATCTAACTTAAGGTATCGGGGGGAGGGGTTCAGGAAGGTCGGGGGAAAAGGAGTGGGGGGTGCCGCAAAATAGTATACCCTTGCAGGTGAGTGGGTGGGAAGGAAGGAAGGTAGCCACCAGATTTGAACATTGACAATATACCAGGACAGGAGGGGAGGGGGGTGTTAATATTTTTAGGAGTAAGGGTAAGGAAGGCATTACAGATACTTTGTAGGGGAAGGAGCCAAGGGAAGGGATGGCTGGTTATCTTTATTTAATAGTTTTAAATTTTTGACAGTGCTACATAGCCAGATACCTTTAAAGATATCCAGTTAACATTTTATACAGCCACAAGAGATAACTAGAATCTAAATCAGCTATATTAAAATTTAGCTGGTTAGGTTTAAAAGTTATCCGGCTACATATAGCAAGTTTATTTAGTGGAATGTTTATCCCGCTGAATATGCATGACAAGTTATGTACCTAACTTTACCTGAATAACTTGTACACTAAACGGCCTACTGAATATTGGTCAGATCATAAATAGACAAACCCCAGCCTCCACCCTAGATTAGACCAATCCCCATCCTGAATGAGCTGACAACTCCCATAGGAACAGGTTTTGTGAAGAAAAAATATTTTATTTGTTTAAATCTGCACTTTGTATAGTTCTGGAAAACATAAGTATGGCCCCTGTTTCCTGCAGCATTCCTGGACAATTCTGTGGCAAGTGTTAGATCCTGGCCAATTATACAGATCCCTTTCATTCTGCAGCACATTTAAATAAATATGTAAATTAAGTTAATCTTTCATATTTTGGAGATAGCCCAGTGACTCAGTAACAGTGCTGTACACTGCTATGTGGATGATCTAGATTCAATTCCTGGGTCCACCTTTTGCTCTCCAGATCAGCTGACGTTGGGGATGTTGCAGAGGCAGCACTCATAGCCTCTGGGAGAGCAAGGGGTGACATCTACTGGATAAAACTAGGGAGTACATACATTGGGTTCCAGAGGAAATTGCAGGCTTAGGCTCCCAGCCAAGAACCATCATTGCAATAGATTAGGGAAAGTTATAAATTACCCCAAATGCCTAAAATCTGCTATCAAACCAATCCTAAAAAAGAACAACCTTGATCCTGAACTCCTTACCAACTACCGCCCAATTTCAAACCTTTCGTTCATTGCCAAAACCATTGAAAAAGTTGTACATACTGAACTCGACGACTATCTTGAATCTAACAAAATCCTACCCCCATCACAATATGGATTTAGGAAAAATCTTAACACAGAATCTCTCCTTATCTCTCTAAATGACACTATTTTAAGAGGCTTTGACAAAGGAGAAAAATACCTCCTCTTACTCCTTGACCTCTCAGCCGCCTTCGACACAGTAAACCACAAGATACTGTTAGAACATCTTTCACAAATTGGACTAACAAGCACCACATTACAATGGTTCTCTTCCTATCTTTCTGATCGAACCTACCAAGTAATAATCAACAACAACCCCTCAAAAATGATCAACCTCAACACTGGTGTCCCCCAGGGATCAGCGTTATCCGCTACCCTTTTCAACATATACCTTCTCCCCATCTGCCAACTACTCCAAAAAAACAAAAAAACACACTTCCTATATGCTGATGACATACAGCTTCTGATCCCCATAAGAAAATCAATTGAAGACACCTACAATAATCAATTTTGACAAAACCGAAATTATTCTGATGGATAAAAAACAAAATCCAGTTCCTCCACCCCTGATAATTCCAGACAAACATATGACAACTATAATTCCTACCACCCACACCAGGAACCTTGGAATTATCATTGACAAAGATCTGTCATTTAAGAACCACATATCAAATAAAACCAAGGAAGGATACCACAGACTCCTAACCCTAAGACATTTAAAACCATTTCTCAACACTGATGATTTCAGAACCGTCCTTCAACTTCTTATTTTCTCCACCTTCGACTATTGTAACTCCCTACTAATGGGAATACCCTTCTCTTCCCTCAAACCACTCCAAATACTTCAGAACTCCACTGCTAGAGTTCTAACTGGAACAAAAAAAAATGACCATATTACGCCCATTTTGTCTTCTCTTCATTGGCTCCCTATTACCGCACGAATCGCATACAAATCCATGACTATCATCCACAAAATTCTTAACAATGATCATCAAGGGCTAAACACCCTTAACATAACTCTTCAAAACTACTCAAGAAATCTACGATCCAATATCTCAAACTACTTATTAATCCCCACCATCAAAGATGCTCATCTAACATCAACAAGAGAGAGAGCCTTCTCCATCGCATCTCCCAATCTTTGGAACACTCTACCTGAAGACCTAAGAACTCAACACAACATAAAAACCTTCAAAAAAGACCTAAAAACTGTACTGTTTCGCAAATTCTTCACAGACCCCAATCATCTGCTCATACCAACTCTCAAATGAACTAATTATTATAATCTACAATCTAATATTTTTACCTCCTCTTCCAACCTTATATTACTTCCTAGAACTGTTATATTATGTTTATTACTGTATTGTTCACCATGTTATAAGAATATCTCAAACTTCCATGTAAATTTGTTCACTATGTAAACCGTTATGATGGCTTTTCCGAATAACGGTGTATAAAACTCTTCAAATAAATACATAAATAAAATAGGGGAAATACCCCAGGTAATTGTGAATGAAGGTTCACAATATTGTTGCCCAATAGAAGCTACTTCCAATTGAACTGGAAGTCCAAAGGAGCAGGAGAAAACTGCTGAGTCAAAAAGAAAAAAAAATTATATAGATAGTATTTTTTTTTACTTTAAGTAGGAAAATGTTGCAAGTTGACTCAAATGCTGTATATATGATGTATATGAGCTCTGAGAAAAATGAAATTAAATTCAGTTACTGAAACAGGTAATATAATCAAACTAACATCAATTTGTTTTACTTTCCATAAAAATGGTCTCAAGGTCTAGTATCATTGTGTCTATGGGAGAAAAGCTTTGTGAGCTGGCATTAACTAAAGGATCAAAACTACAATAATTAAAAAAAAAATCAATCAAGTTTTAAATTTCATTAAAAATAATGAGTTTCCAATTTTTGTTGTTTTCATCTGAATTTCCTCTTATTTTTCATGATTTCTTTGTCCAATTTTTTCCTTTTTCCCCTTTTCTCTCTAGTTTTACCTCATCTTCTGGCAACAGCCTCTTTTCCCTTCTAAAATGCCTCTGTCCTTCTTGTCCAAGTCTATTCCCCAATCTAACATCTCTTCTCTCTTTCCCTCCAGTATGTCAGCATATTTTTTCATCTCATCCTTCAATCTTCAGTTTCCTATTCCTCTCATCTCACCCTTTCTTCTACTCTTGCCACCTTCTGTCAGTGTCGACCCCCATACACCAGGATCTCATTCCTTCATCTTCACACCTTCCCACACTTCCAGTTTCTTATCTATCATCAACTCTGTTCCAATGACACAAGCGCCATAGGTACCTCTTTGCTCCTGCTAGCACCATGCAATAGAAAAAAAAACTGTGGTGGCAGCCAGGGCTGTCGAAGGTGGTTGGGGGGAGGGAATGGGAGTCCTCCTCCTTCTCTCCCCCCCCCCCCCTATCATTACAGCAGGTAAGCTCTGGTAGACTGACCCCCCACCTTCACCCAAACCTTATGCCCTGAGCAACCATCCATCTCACCCACTACTTTGATAGTCCTGGTGGAAACCCTTGGTTCCAGAAGAAAACATTACAAAAATAGCAGAAAGACAAACAGAGACAGAGACAGCAGCAGCATGTGGAATAGACAGCCAGGACCACAGAAGAGAGAGGCACTGAATGTTCAGACTGAAGCAAAGAAAGGCAGTGGCAATCTGAGGTACCAGCAGCCTGAGCCACAAGTGAGAGATGCATTAACAGCCTACATCACATCAGACAGAAGCAGTGGCAGGGAGCGGCACTAGTAGCCCAGGTCATAAGGAAGAAAGACTTCAGTGACCTGCGCTCTAGCAGAGAGAAGACGTGGTGAACTGTGGCCCAGACTGCAGGGGACAGAGGCACAGCAGCTCAATCCAGCATGAGCACTGGCAGCCAAGGCCACAATGAAAAGAGGCAGTGACAACTAAATGAACAGACAGACAGGATCATAAAAAAGGAGAGGGGCAGTCTGCCAAGCTGCTACGGCAAATTCTTGGAGCAAATTCTGCCATGCCACAGCCATGAAATCATGGCAAACTAGAGGCCCTGAATATAGGTTATGCTTGGATAGTTTATTATTCAAGTATTGGATTTACAAACAGAAGATGAGTAATGAATTGCATCAAGGCTGTCTGATACCCATTGCCTATTTATCCTAGGAAAATAGTGTCTGCTCAATTTGGCATCTAATCCAAAGCTATATTGTATTAAAATAGACAATATAACGGTTCTTGGAGTGTTTTGTTACCCATACTCCCCAAGAACAGGACTATTTGCTCAGATTTTAGAGGTATTGTTGTGCTGAAAAAAAGATCTTAGGTTTAACTAAACATTAAGGAAGAATACATTACAGTGGTTTAAATGTTTTTACTGGGAAAAAAAAATACAAAGTTTTTCTGGCCTGCTAGATTGTAAATAAGAATGGTCACCAAAGCAGTCTGTATCCATATGTGTTGAGGTATGCAATATTTATTTATTTATTTATTTATGGTTTTTATATACCGGAGTTCCTGTATACAATACATATCACTCCGGTTCACAGTTAACAGTAATAACTACTGCCGGGTGGCAGTTTACATGGAACAAATCTTAGAACAAATCAGAACACTTGATCTAAGTAATAAGAAAACAAACTAACTAGTCTCAACTTTAAACATATAAATAAGGCAATTTATAATCTTGGACAGATAAGGCAGAGAAAAACAATAGCAACAGAAATGTTCAGTCAAACTAAAGCATTTACTGTTTTAAGAAGCTTATATTTCCAAGTGGTGTCAATGATGGCCTACATTGTGGCCTACTTCAGAATAAACCTATTAAAATAGCTTCACTTAATTCTTGCTCATTTTGCACTATTTGAACAGCAAATATTCAGCAGCCATATACAAAACTCAAACAGGATGTAGAACACTAACTCCTTATTCTGACTTAGAGGTAAAACTACCAGTTGAGCCATATTATATATAACCACCATAAGAATGACAAATCTTTTCAGAGTTGGACTGGGAGGGAGACAAAACATCCATGTCTCCTCGGGGCTGGACAGGAAAGGAAGCATTCCCAAAGCCATTAACTTTGTATACCAAGAGGCTTTATTCACTTATAAAAATGTTATATTTCTCGGTACGATGAACAGGTACATAAAGCTCATTTTAAGCTATCATTATTTGTTTACAATATTTACATGTAAAATGATTTTAACTTCTGAGGCATCCTCTAACCTGAGCAAAAAATGGCTGTGTCTACAAGTTTGTTATAAATTTAAGAATCAAGTCAAAAAAACGTTCTGGAATACACAAGAAGCAGATAATTCAGAATATTCATTTTTATACTGACTTTGTACTGAATTCAGCCTTTCCTAAAGCAGAAATGTAAAATGTACAAATATCTTGTGCAATTGTCCTTTAATACCAGATAAATATTAGTTCTTTTTAATGAAGTTACTACTTGCACCCTTATAACAATATAAAATCAGTTTGAAAATGTCTTCAAAATGCAGTGCTTGCTTAACTGAAAACAGTCATAAAACCAATAAGTTAAGTTCTATAAAAAGTAAACATATTTTATAAAAGTACATTCTAATATCCATCTTGTTTGTTAAATTTTTGAACTTCTAAGTTTGTTAGGTACGTTTTAGGGGTGCATGGACCTGTCTACTACAGGACACTTCAAGTTCCCCTCCCGTTTACTTCTGAAGCAGGCTCTGGCTGGAGGTCTGGAGAATGTGGGCAGGCAAGGAGGCTTGCTTCCGGGTGTGGTACTGGCAGAGCTGCAGGACGGTCTGGGAAAGAGGCTTGCTTCTGGGTCTGATAAGCCCGGCAGCTCTGGCAGTTTCTTAGCTTTTCACCACTTCACACTCCATGCCACCATCCAACCCCAGGCAGGGCGTTTCCCCTCTCCGGTTTCCTGGCCACACCTAGTCTTTACCCTCCTCCATAGCAGGGGTGCTAGGGCTGCTTCGGGTCTGCTCCCTTTCTCCTTATGTGCCTCCATCTTATACTTTCCAGATGATAAATATGCATAAGCTCATGCATAATCATGTAGTGGATGGAGTGTCTTTGCCACATTGCAGGTCTTTTCCCCTCTCCCCTTTTCTTCAGGGGGGGTCCTGCCACTAAGGCTGTCAGCCACGTCAGCTTTTCTCCATTTCAGGATGTTCCCCCTTCATCCAAGGGTGGGCGCCCCTTTAACTTCTGAACTTCCCTGGGCCAGTTTGTGACTTCTGCTTATGAGCCAAAATTGCTGCATTGTCCCTCTGCCATAGTTTTATTTACACAGTAACTTTACACACAAGCAGATCTTGATAAGAACCAGAGTTGAAGGATACTTATCTGGGCAAAGTTTCTTTTCTTTAGATGTGACTGTGTTTTTTGCCTGTCAGCATACTTGTCAGTATCCCTCTTGGCTATTATGAGTCATATTGGGTGCTTTCAGTGGTTAAACATCAGATATCTCCCTAAGGTTTCATGAGTAATTCTGTAAATTTGTTTGCTATCTCTGTTTCTAGATAGATATAGATATTCTCTCCTTGTGATGTGGTTGCAGTATTCCATTACAGACCATTTCACTGCCATACAAATTCATTAAGAAGGAAAATATTACCATAAAATAAAAATTGTCTTCTCTTCTTTTCTTCTCCCTGCTTGGGAAACTTGCCAATTTCCTCTCAAAGCCCTCCTGGGAGCTTTCTTTGGAGCTTTCTGCTTCCTTTCTCCAGCTTCTGTACTAGGCACGTCTAGAATCAAAAAATTCATTTTGGTTTTGTTCATTCATTTCGTAGATTGCAGTCATTTGGGTTTTTTCAATCAAAGAAATTTGTTTAAAATGTTCTATTTTATCTGGCATAGGAGACCACCGTGGGTAGCCAAGATGATGTTGTATAGTAGCAGATGGGACGGAGGAGTAGGACTCCCATCCTTAATACACTATTATGTGGCCGCTCAATTCCGATCGGTAATTGAATGCTATAATCCTACCTCGACCAAACAGTGGGTAGAGATAGAACAGACTTTGATGGGGGACATCCCATTGCATACCCTGTTTTGGTCGGAGAGACTCTCCAATCAGGCTCTTAAAGACTTTCCTCCTCCTTTACAATGTACCTATCGTTTATTGAGATGTTGGAAATCAAAATTGGTGTGGAGCAAAACAATATTCGACGCTTTCATCTATCCGTCATTTGAGACACTTTGTTGCTGGGAGATTAAATCCAGTATTTCTCAGATGGGAGAAATTGGGGCTTACTTGTTTGGGGCAGATATGGCATAATGGAGTGATAGCATTTGATCAATTACAACGGATATACTGCCTTCCAATGTCTGACTTTTTAGCCTATGCCCAGCTGAAACACTTTATTAGTACCAAAGCAGTGGAGGCAGATCTACAGCAGGGCCATTCCCTTTTTGAAGGGTACTGCATTTTGGCAGGTAAGTTCAAAAGCATATATCAAAAATATATCAATTACTGATAGGTCAAGATTGTATTCACGGAACCCATATTGCAGCTTGGGAGTGGGGGTCAAGTGGGACAGGGGCCAATGGGGAGGAATGTTTTCATAGTCTGGGATGGGTTTCAATGTCGGCTGTCTTGATGGAAAATAGATACAAACTTTTATATCGCTGGCATTATTCTCCAGCCCGTATAGCTAGTTGGTCTCGGGGCTGCCCACCTATGTGCTGGCGACACTGCTCCCAAATAGGCTCTCTTTTTCATATGTGGTGGAGCCGTCCTTACATCCAGAGTTTCTGGAAGGCTTGTCCGGGGTAGATGGAGAAAATCCTGGGTGTCCCCGTCCCTTTGACAGCAGAGTTTTGGCTACTAGGAATATCTTATGAGGGGTACACGGGTGAGCAGCAAATACTATTTCAGTATGTGCGACTGCAGCATGAGTGTTGGTGGCGGCTCAATGGAAGTCTAACAAAACGCCATCCCATACACAGCTGTTAATAAAATTACGGCACTTACAGAGGCTGGAAAAATTGACAGCAATCAGAAGGGATGCCTTTTCTAAATTTAGCAGAGTATGGTCCCCGAATACCCTCTATCTCCAAGAATAAAGAGGAATTGGAACACTAGGAGGGTCCACGTAAAAGACAAATAAGGATGTTTTGTTCCTGCAGTCAGTATTTCATCAGTAGCATGTATTACTATACTGCCTCTTATAATTTGTCATTCTGCATGTGATAGTTCTACTCGTTGACAATGTATTGTTAATGTGGTTCTATAACAAAAATGTGTTTATTTGTTCATTCGTTTACCATTATATTCAACGGGGGAAGTAAGGTAGCCTATTTTGGGCTCCCAAATTGGGATTTTCAATCATTTCTAATGAAACTGGCGAGTAGATATCATCAGAAGGGTGAAGCCATGCAAATACATCAAGACTATGTCAACATGACACAAAAAATAGCATGAAGAGCCCAAAGAAGCTGCAATGAGGCAAAATTCTACCAGCAGTGGAAGGAGTTCAAGCACCTTCAGAGGGGTATTGTAAAGCAGCAGCAAGAGTGGCCAGAACACACAAAGGCTCCAAAAGTATGGCAAAGAGCACCAACAACAGAGGCTGTGAACCTCCATAAGGCTGTACAAATGGGACCAAGCGGGTACCAAGTGGGGCAATGAACATCTCAAGGCACCATGAAGAAGGAACAAAATACTAAAAAAAGGCAGGACCCCCCCCCCCAAGCAAGGCAGTCAGAGAATCAAAGCAACTGAAAGAATGGCACGAAGACCCCAAAGCATCATGTGAGTTGCAAGCAGCCATCCAGAGTGGCAAGACCATTCCAAGCTCCACAGGGCACCAGTCAAATTTGTAGAAAGCCCTGGCAGAGAAAAGTTAGAGGAAATGCCTGAAGGAGGACTGATACCAGTTCCAAATCCACATCATTAAGTGAAGGAACTGACTATTTAGGCTTAGAGTTTGGTCTTCACTAGAGGCTAAAATGCTACTGACTAGAAGCATCAAATGCTCTTTAGACACTAGCTGTTTAATATCCTGTGATTCAGGGAATCCAGGACACAATTCTTCTTCTGAATCAGTTTTGTTAATTAATGCCTCAATTATCTCAGAAGCAGTAATCCCAGAGGAATGTGATCCCAGTTCTGGTTGCTACACCTCTGCAGTCCTTGCCTTTGGTGTGTAATAATCCATTGAAGAGTAAATACTGGATGAGGGAAAAAAGTTTGATGAAAATGTCCAAAGAGGGCATGAAACTTAAAATAAAACTAGGTGGGTAAGGCTTGTGTAAAGTATCAGATGGCCAGGGCAAGGACCAAGAGTCTGTAGTAATGGTGGACCCTTGGGCCAAGGCAGGATTGGCTCTACCTGTAGGTAGGTAGGTTCCTACCATTGGCAAGCAGACCCAGGTTGAAGCAGAGATTTGTCAGGATTCTTCCACCTATACCAGCCCTTATTCCCCTTGGGTTGAGCCTTTGGGTGCTGGCAGGACTTAAGTGGGGTCTCTCCTGATGGCAGGAGAGGTCTGTGTTAAGCTGGGTTGTGGACACATGGCAATCAGATACATCTAGGTGCTAGGCAATGGTCAGAGGCAAGCAGCGATCAAGCATAACAGAGGTCCAACGCAGAGATCAAACCAGTATCCATCTGAGAGGACACAAGAGGGACAGATAGAAGGGTAGACAGGCAAGGATGAGAAAAGGCGAACAGCACTGGATGAATACAAACAGACACTGGAACTGAAGATAGGCTGGAATAGAACTAAAGACAAGCAGGACTAGAACGGGGACAAGCCGGACAAGGGCTGGAATGAAGATGAGATTGCAGGGAAGCAACATGAACTATGAAGTGTAGCTGGATCTGTTGCTGAGGCAATGAGGGAGAGCAGCAAGGGCCTTTTATAGGGCCTAGTGTGTATGTCATCGGGAGGCACCGCTGGACTTTTCCTGCCATGGACCCTTTAAATGTGGTAAGGTCGGGCGCGCACACATCTGAGGAGCACAGCTCCCCCTCATCTACCTGCCGCAAGAAGTACTGACAGCATTTGGCCAAATCAGAGTGCAATTTCTTGCCACAAGAAGGCCCAGAGGCATGAGGCTGCATTGGGAGCCAACGAGGATGGCCCAGAGAGGAGGGTCAGTGTGCTGGTCCGCGGGGGTAGCCCACGGATCGCCTAGCGTAACAGAGTGTTTAAGTACCATAGAGGAAAAGGATTTGAAAAGAAGCTCGAAGATAGAATGAGTAGAGTAAGAAGCACCCTAAGGTACCAAGACTGGCTTGGAGCGGCTGCAGAAGCAGTGGCACTGGTGATTAAAAACAGAAACAGTAGGAGCAGAGCAATGCAGCAAGAAGAGTAGCTGAAAAACCATCAAATATCTTCAGCTACTACTCTTCAATTTCTATAATTCAGGGAATCCCAGACAAGAGTCTTCCTCAAAATCAATTATTGAAAATACTGCCTTCATTGACCGAGATGCAGTAATTATAGAGAAGTGTGCTACTGGTTTTGGCTGTTGCACGTCTGTTGCCCCTGTCCATGCTCCTGCCCTGATAATGCCAGCCTTGGATGGTTCTACTGCCTTTTTTCCCCTGCTCAAAAACAAGAAGGAGAGAAACAGATGGCAGTGCACATGCTCTTCAAATTTCAATTTCTTCTGGCTTGAGCTGGCTTCCACTGCTGGCATTCTGCAGTTTAAAAAGTTTCTTTTCAGTTTAGGGTTAGGACTTCCTTTTTTCTCACTGCTACTACTAGGCTGAGCTGGCTCTGAAGCAAATCCTTTTTCCTTTCTTTGCAGTGGCATAATGCAATTTCAAGGGCCTACAGGGTTTTTTATATCACACTTTAGTATGTGCAAAAGTGTCTGTCACACACAAACACACACTTACATATACAGTTTGTGTGTGTGTGTACTGACTGACTCTTTTTGCACACACACAAAAAAAAACTGTTAGAAAAAGAACTAAGAAGACTGGCAGCCTAGTAAGGCTCTTCACTTCAGTCTGTCTAGTAACCTCACTGCATTACACTATTATTTCAAATAGTGATACAAAAAATCACTGGCACTACTTCAACTTCTACTCCACTCCTACCCAGCCCCCACTAAACACTTAAAGCAGTGCCTCTGCCTTTCCTCCTATCACGTGAATGAGAGAGTGAGGACCAGACCACTAAACGGGGGACTGCAGCAGAGAAGATCAGAAAAAGCCCTTTACCAGTGCCAAAGCCTAATTTTTTAAAAGCTTTTTTTAAGCTCAGAGAGCTTCTAGAAAAGAGATGTTTCTCTGCAAACTGCCAGAGAGCAAATGGAGAATTTCTTGCACATGCTCAGACCTTTCAGCGGGAGGATGTCAGCAACCCTTGATCCAGATGACAGCTATTTGCCTTCCATCTACGCTCCTTGTCTTGGCTCCCAAGAGGCCAGGATGTCACATGGGTAAGAGCTGGTTGCTACAGTTACCAGTTGTTTGTTGACTGGGCACAGCCATAGATTTGAATGGAAATATAAATGAATGAGATGAAAAATTTTGTTTAAATTCATGGGCACCCTCCATTAATTTTGGGAGTCCACAAATGAAACAAAAATGGAGTCACTTGTTGCATTTTGCCATTTGTTTCAAACAAATGCACATTCCTACTCTCTACTTATGGAGCAGGACTTAATTACAAGCAGCCCCACCCCAAAGATAATTAATCAGACTTCAGATTCCCTGTTCTGCTTCTGCCATATTTCTAAGTGAAAATGTCCACAAAAAAGATATATAATAGAGTAACTTAGAAAGAAGAAATGAAAATAGAAACATACGCACCTGCCCATCTGAATCAAAAGCCAAACAGGCAACTCCATGTGTATGCACGTCTTTGAGAATAGAAACAGTCTGTACATTATAGGAATCCCAGATACAAATGTAGGGGTCCTTTCCAACCTGTCCAGTTGCAACCAAGATTTTGTCTGGATGCAAAGCAAGGCTGAAAGAAAAAATAGTTTAGAGTCATACATAAGGACTTATGTACTAAAACTCATTCTAAAAATGTTTTAGTATACACATCAGTAACAATTTAATGTGTATGCTAAAATGCAACTTTACATAGGCTGCACTAAATATTTTTGTACACCTGCTAAAATCAAGACTCTTTAGCAGCAGGTGTGTAAAAAAGCATGCAAGCTAACACAATAAGTATAGTGCGCACTGAATACATAGTAAAATCCCAATTCAAACAAACCTAAAGTGAAAGAGCTGGTAAAGCATGGGATATTTCATCCCCCACTTTTGACATAAGTTTAAGTCTTCCGGTTTGCTCTGATCACCCACCCAACAGTCCCATAATCCTTGACCTCTTCCCCTACAAGAACAACAATGGAGTTCAGCAGACTCAACATAACATCCCCCAAAGTTTACATAGGAAAAGCCACCAGGGCTTGGTGGCCTCAACATAACACCCCTCCCTGGCCCCACAACACACACACACACAAAAGATCCTTTGCTCAGCAGCAACATAATGACTTCCCCACACCCACCCAAAGAATAAAGACAAGAGCTTGGTGGCTCCAACGTAAAATTTCTCCCAACTCAAGGATCAAGGGGCCTTGTGCCCCATAATCTCTTCCTTCCCTCCTCCTGTCTGGAGATCAAGGGGCATCCATACCCCAACAATCACCACCGGGCTCCCACCAAACTGAAAATAAAGGGGCCATCATGCCCTTTCACTCCCAAGCCTCCCCCAGGAAGTTCCCCCTCCCCCCAGGTTCTACTCCTCCACAGAGGCTTAAAACGATGATCGAGGCAAAAGAGTGAAGGCCATTCTGCTGCCCAACTCCCAACAATTCTGCTGACCTCCTGTACTACTTTGATCCTTGCAAATTACGTTGAAATCTTCTGCTCAGTGTGCAGAAGCCATGAAAGCAAATAGAATGCTAAGGATTATTAGCAAAGGAATGGAGAATAAAACAGAGAATATATAATGTTTCTGCATCGCTCCAGGTGCGACCACTCTTGAGATTGTGTTGGTTCAGGTCACCACAACCTCAAGAAAGATATAACAGAATTAGAAAAGGTTACAGAGAGGGAGACCAAGATTATAAAGGAGATGAACAATTCCCCTATGAAAAGGCTAAAGAGATTAGGACTCTTCAGCTTGGAGAAGAGACGGCTGAGGGGAGATATGATAGAGGTCTATAAAATAATGAGTGGAATGGAACAAGTAAATGTTAATCAGTTGTTTACTCTTTCAAAAAGTACAAAGACCAGGGGACACACAATGAAGTTACTGGGTAATACATTTAAAATTAATAAGAGAAAAGACATTTTTACTCAACGCATAATTAAGCTCAGGAATTCATTGCTAGAGGATGTGGTGAAAGATATTAATATAGCTGCATTTAAAAAAGGTTTAGGACAAGTTCCTGGAGGAAAAATTCAATTAACAATTATTAAGGTTAGAGTTGCAGAAATCCACTGCTTATTCTTGGGATAAGCAGCCTACCTCTCACACTGAAAGTCAACTCTTAAGGCTGTGGGGTGAGTTGACTGAGAAGCTAGAGAAGCTTCCCTTTCTGAGCCCTTTCAGCTCTGAATCAATGCACTCAGTACCAAATCAGAATCTCAGCACGAGAGCCCAATATCATTCCAAGAAGGGAAGGCACTAGTAGACAGGTTGTTTAATACTCTTAAGTTGGTGGACCTAGTTGATGCATGTAGCTCTGCACTCTATCTTTAGTAATTGCCTCTACTATTCTCCCACAAAGTTCTTCCTCAAAGATGCAATAGGACTAAGCATGTAGCTGATCTTATTCGTAGTCTCTCGAAGGGTGTCAAAAGCCTGAAGTTGGACCTCCAGAGACCACTGCAGTGACTGACCTGAACAAGAGGCAGAGCTAGCCTCTTTGGAATTTGAAGCACATCTTCTAGAATTGCTCAGTTCTTGGAGCTGCATGAAGGGGATTATTGCTGATGTGCCTGCACTTTCGTTCTTTCTTGTATCTTCTTGGCTCCATGCTGAAGCACTCAGCACCTTATGCTCAGCACAAGCTGAGAATGCAAGGTTTTTCTTGTCTCTAGGGTCTCTCTTTTGATTCTGGTGCCCAAAGAGTTGATGCTTCCTTCTGAACCTCTATGCCACCATCTAGATAGTATGGCTCCATGATTCTGCTGCTTTATTTTTGCCTTCAATGCCATGTCATTGGATCCAATCTTCTTCAGTTCTTCAAGATAGGATTGTAGTCTGACTTTGTGAATCTTGATTGCCCTGGGTGACATCCTTAAGCAGATATTACAAAGGACTGAATCATAATCTTTACCCTGATACATGATGCTTAAAAATTATGAAACAAAATCAAAGGATGAAATTTTAACTAAGACAGATGACCCGAGTAAGAAAAATACATCATGGAAGTGTGGTTGGGATTGCAGCTTAAAGTGGGCTCACTGAAAGGATGACAAAAAACACATAAGAAAATGTCAACTTCTGGAACACTCAACAAAAAAACTATCAGGGTCATTTAAAAATCTGCTGAATTACACTGAACTAAGAAAACAGCCAAATGCAGAAAACAAGCTGCAAAGAGGCTAGGAACAGCAGGGCAACTGCTGCTATCAAGTTAAAATGTCCATATCACTGTATGACAAACAATAACTTAGTCATACTGTGGGGTTGCAGGATCATGAGAACTGCCACATATACCAAGTGTTTCTAAACATTTCCTAAATAACCCTGGAAAACTATGATCACCACCAAGCAATGATGACAAGTGATTGGTGATTCCACTTGTCTTCGGAGAATATCTGTAATCTGATAAATATATATTAACATAGTAATGACGGCAGAAAAAGACCAAAATGGTCCATCTAGTCTGCCTAGCAAGCTTCCCAAGGTAGTAACTGCCGCTCCGTGCAGGTTACCCCCTTATTTCTCTTAAGGGTAGTAAGGGTAGTATATATAATGACAGTTTATTTAGAAGAAACTTAAAATACTAGAGGAAACCTTTTATAAAAGATCATTTTTACTCTATTTACTTTATGAATGAACCTAGAGAGCAGAAAATGTGCATACACAGTCACAGCTTAATAAGATAAAGTCATTAAAGATATTTTGAAATAATTTTGACAAGTAATACTTTTTCATATCAAAACACCTTGCCAATCTAAGGAAATCCAGTCTGTTGCATGGGCCTATAAAATGTCCAACCCAGAGATCTCACCTGTGGAGTACTTCAGGGCTTCCTGATCCTTTTAAGTATTTACAACCATCCTATTTGTGATCTCATCCAGTCTTTCAACACAGAATGCCACCTATTTGCTAATGACATCTAACTGTGCATAAAAATGGGTCCTGATCAAACTGCATCTATTCCAATCATTGCAAACCTCAATGATTGTCTTACATTAGTAACCCAGGGGCTTAGCAACCACAAACTCAAGCTAAACCCCTCCAAATCAAAATTCCTCTAGCTCAACTGACAGGGTCCATCCCCTACAATTGTTACCTTACAGCCTAAGGAGTCAGTTTGAAGTCTAGGGGTTCAGCTCAACCAAAACCTGATCATGGAAGCTCACATCACAAAGGTGGTAAGGACTTCCTTTATGTATCTGCTCCAGATTCGCCAACTACACAACTACTTTGATAAACACAATCTCACTACTGTAATCCATACAGTAATCACCTGTCAAATTGACTGCTGCAACTTCCTATTTAATGGCATCACACAATACAGTATGAAGTGTCTCCAGCTCCTTCAAAGTACTGCTGCTAGAATTTTTATAGCAGCCAAAGCAACCAACCTCATAAAACCAATTCTTCACCAACTGCTTTCCAGTAGAAAGCAAGATAACATTCAAAGGTCTCTGCTTCCTATACAAATGTGTGGATAAGCAAGCACCCAAGTACCTTTCCCAACCTCTCTCCTCCTACTCACCCAGAAGAGAACTCTGGTTCTCTCAAATGGCTCTTCTTTTGACTCCTCTTCTGGCCTCTGTCAGATTGTCCTGCACTAGAATTCATGCCTTCAGTTGTTATGCATCAAACATTTAGAACAAAGTACCACTACCCCTATACTTTCAGGAAAAAAAGCTAAGACATGGCTTTTCAGTCAGATCTTTCCTGCAGAGACCCTATTCCCCTGACCTAACTCCCTGTACTTCTGATTAAGTACTTGACATATACCCTGCTGTGAATTTGATCACCACTGTAAATTATTTCATTTGCAATTGTTTGATTTAAATTGATCGGAATCCACCTTGGGACTAGTCTTGATAAAAGATGGAATATCAAATTCTATAAATAATTAAAGAATAAACTGAAAAAGAAAATAAACAAAAAATTACCCAAATAAACTTCAACAAGTGGCTAAGAGAAAGCAAAAAACACATCTGTTTGCACAAGCAGAAGAAAAAGACTGAGGAAGACCTGCATATGAGAGAGCTTTTCCATCTTGGCACTGATGGATGACCTCACAAAACTTGTGTAGATGAGTTTATCCTGCTTGTCCATGGAGAAATAAAACTGAAAGACTTTCAAAGCTTCTGCCACGGTCCTCTCCCATCAAAGACCAGCAAACACCAGAGGAAGGGTTCGATGCAGAAAAAAGGAGCTAGGACAGGAAGTTACATAATTTCAGAACTTCCTAGCTGCTAATCTATCACATGGCTCGACAGCTAACATCCATTTCTGTTGGGGACCATAATAGAATTAAAAATTAACTAGATGCAATTAGTATGGGGCTTGGAATATCTAATTGAAAACAATAGTACTAGTACAACAGTACTAACCAATAAAAATGTATCACTATAAGTTTTAGAAAGTAATTACAATTTTCTCTTTCTTTTACTTCACGAATGTTTAAAGGACTTCTGTTTAACTGTCAGCATCCAGTATTCAAAAGTGGACTACTTGATTACATGTCTGGATTTAGGAATAAATGCATACAACTGCCTCGAGGGCCAAATTCTCATAGCCACTGGAACATCACCACCACTGCCATGCCTCTAAATGAGACCCTGCAGCTACAGTTGCTACTTCTCTATTCTAGCGGCACCAAATGATGGCAAAAAAAGCAGTGTGAGGCCTTGAATAGCCCTTTTGTGCTGATGGATTCTGTGGCCCCCCCACCCTCTCAGGCTTCCTGTTGCCATAAATGTCCAAACAAGAGGCAGAGCATGTAGGGTCTGTCTGCAAGAGCTACTGAAGGCTCCTCGCTGCTTTATCTTCATCTTTATGTGCCAACTTGGAGGTGAGAAGGAGAAGGGAATTTTGGCAGGAAAGATTGCCCTACCCCCACCCCCTACTGCAGGATAGGAGGAGGAGAATAATACCCCTCCCCCTTAGTCCTATAGGTGCATATTGCCTTAATCTGGCCCTGCTTAATAAACACCTTTACAAAGCAACCAGAGCATGATTTAACATACCAGCTTTCCCAATCCTCACCTCTTCCATCCTACTCAGCAAGGAATCCGATAAAAGCTATTCTAGAAAAGGACTTGTGCTTCCCAGAGTAAAATGTATTTTCTGTTACAATATCATTCAACACCAAACAAGTCATCCTTTCCTTAGTTAACTGTCTAGAACTATGATGTGTAATAACTAATACTACATGCACAGACTGGTCAAAAAATGGTCTAGCACCATATCAGAATCACGTCCCAGAACAACACTCTTACAGTTCACTTTTTTTTTTTATCATTTTAAACATATTTCTAAAGAGGGACTACACAATCTTTGTTAGGACCATACACAATACAAAATAAGGCTTTCTTAGTATTCCTCCCAGAAATACCAGCCATCAACCTTCTGTATCTGCAAAAAGATACTGAAACTGAAATTCTACCCCTTTTCTTACTCGAACACCACCTCTTTGTTTCTCTGAAAGAAATTAACCAAAGATTTGTGTCATCTACTTGTCTTTCAGTGTTCTGAATCAGGTACATCTCTGTGCTTTTTCCCATTCAGGCAGCTAACTTTCTCTCCAATCAGTCCTCAAGACAAAGATTCTTTAAGTTTGAAATCATTTATTGAACAGGTAAATTTCTACTTACATTGTTGACTCTCAAACGTAAGCTCCTAGGCAGAGATCTTTATCAAATGGAGGGAAGGTAACAGGAGGGATCTGAGGCTGATTTAGTCTTCCAATGAAGGCAAGTAAAAGAGAAGGTAAAAACCCAATCATTTGACAGGGTTTCACAGAGTGCAGCTGGCTCAGAGGTAAACATAGGCAAGACTCTCGTCGAAAGCTGCTAAAGGAATGCCTCCACAAGCTGAGGGCAAGGGGCAAGGTCCAATGGCAGCGAGCTTAAGAAACAATTAACACAGGGAAAACATGAAGGGTAGTCCCTTGAGTCTAGAAGGCACCTAGAAAGACTCAAGTTAGATTGAGGAGCATTCAAGCCTTTCCAATAGTGAGAGAAAGAGGAGGGGGGCCTCTTAAAGATAAAGGCTCACATCTTTTTATCCTAGGTTACACACAGTGCTAAGAGAGGACTGCATTAACACAGTTAAACTACAATATATATATATATATATATATATATATATATATATATATATATAGATACAACATGTACCCACTGCTGGGGACAGAATGTTCAGCTTAGCATGTTTTACTTATGCTAAATGAGTCTCCTAGAGTAACTAAAGCTATATTATCTACTGACACAGATTTCAATATGTTAACACTTTATATCTTTTCACTGGGCAATTAATCCCTTTCACAATCCATTTTACAAATTTGTACTTTTGCATACTCATATCTGCTAAATAATAAAGAAATAAAATATATTTATTCTTTATTTCTGATTTGTGAATAAGTTGTTTTTAATCAAGTAAATTTACATTCCCAGTAACTTCTTATAGGCTTCCCTCCCCTGCCATTCCCTTCTCTTGTATTCATATCAAAACCACCCATATGCCACATGCAATCCTTTCTCTTTATCAACATTCTTCACCCAAAATCCTTTCATCTCCAAACACTTCATAATATATAGTAGTTATATAGCCACACCAGATTCCTTTCTGATTTACAGTGACTACTTTGCACTGCATTTTAATCATAATATCAATTTAATTAGTTTAAGTCATAACATTTCAGTTAATATCAACAAATTAAAATATCTACAGTCTCTGTATAGACAATTCAACAGTTCCATCCTTTTCCTACTCAACAGCTAGTAATCCTCTGTAGTCTTGGTGCCAGGTCATCCACTGGTTTGCGAAGTACTTTGTTGATTTCCTTCAGTTTGCTGCATAAATGCCTGTGGCTGTTTAGTTCAAATCAAATAGCAAATGACTTGTAATGGCGCATGTACCTAATCCCAGATTGAATCAGGAGAGATTTAGCTTCTCAGAATTTTTCACATTTCTAAAAAATCTCGTGCTAAATTTTGGAAAAAATGAATTCTCTTCCCATACCACATGCACTCTTTAAGGTTGCAGGCTACTTTCAAGTAATCCACGAAAAGTGCAGAAAAATAATCTGTTGATCCAAAGTTCTTTTATCAAAGAATTTTTTAATAATATAGCAACTCCACTGTTAAATACAATATTCTAATTCAGGTCCAAGGTTCCCCAACACGGACCCCGTGTTTCACCAAGCTGGCTATGTCGGGAGGAACAACACAGTTAGAAAATCATTCTGCAAAAACAAATATAAATATCACTGTTCAAAGAAACCAGACCAACAAAACAAGGGATACAACTGACAAAAACTCTTAAAAGGCACATATAAAGGCATAAAGGGGTGTCTCAGAACATTCCTTTCTCTATATATGGTTACAGGTACAGGAAGTGCACCAGTCTTTCAGTATGACAGTGATTTAAATGCTCAGGTGGTTTTGGCATGAAAAGGAGTAACCAATCAGAACACAGGCATGAACAGCCAATCAAACGCAGCAGACGATACTCAGGTAAAAAAAACTCGAGTTAACAATTCAACAGTTTTTTTACCTGAGTATCGTCTGCTGCGTTCTGATTGGCTATTCATTCCTGTATTCTGTAGGGATGTGAATCGTGTCCTCGATCGTCTTAACGATCGATTTCGGCTGGGAGGGGGAGGGAATCGTATTGTTGCCGTTTGGGGGGGTAAAATATCGTGAAAAATCGTGAAAAATCGTGAAAAATCTAAAAATCGCAAAACCGGCACATTAAAACCCCCTAAAACCCAACCCCCACCCCTTAAATTAAAATCCCCCACCCTTCCCGAACCCACCCCCAAATGAGTTAAATAACCTGCGGGTCCAGCGGCGGTCCGGAACGGCAGCGGTCCGGAACGGGCTCCTGCTCCTGAATCTTGTTGTCTTCAGCCGGCCGCCATTTTCCAAAATGGCGCCGAAAAATGGCGGCGGCCATAGACGAACACGATTGGACGGCAGGAGGTTCCTTCCGGACCCCCGCTGGACTTTTGGCAAGTCTCGTGGGGGTCAGGAGGCCCCCCACAAGCTGGCCAAAAGTTCCTGGAGGTCCAGCGGGGGTCAGGGAGCGATTTCCCGCCGCGAATCGTTTTCGTACGGAAAATGGCGCCGGCAGGGAGATCGACTGCAGGAGGTCGTTCAGCGAGGCGCCGGAACCCTCGCTGAACGACCTCCTGCAGTCCGATCTCCTGCCGGCGCCATTTTCCGTACGAAAACGATTCGCGGCGGGAAATCGCTCCCTGACCCCCGCTGGACCTCCAGGAACTTTTGGCCAGCTTGTGGGGGGCCTCCTGACCCCCACGAGACTTGCCAAAAGTCCAGCGGGGGTCCGGAAGGACCTCCTGCCGTCCAAATCGTGTTCGTCTATGGCCGCCGCCATTTTTCGGCGCCATTTTGGAAAATGGCGCCGGCTGAAGACAACAAGATTCAGGAGCAGGAGCCCGTTCCGGACCGCTGCCGTTCCGGACCGCCGCTGGACCCGCAGGTTATTTAACTCATTTGGGGGGGGTTCGGGAGGGTGGGGGATTTAATTTAAAGGGTCGGGGGTGGGTTTTAGGGGGTTTTAGTGTGCCGGCTCACGATTCTAACGATTTATAACGATAAATCGTTAGAATCTCTATTGTATTGTGTTCCATACGGTTTAAGACGATATAAAAATTAATACGGACGATAATTTTAATCGTCCTAAAACGATTCACATCCCTAGTATTCTGTAAGACTGGTGCATTCCCTGTACCTGTAACTGTATACAGAGAAAGGTATGTTCTGAGGCACCCTTTATGCCTTTAATATGCACCATGACAGCCGGCTCCTCCCCAGCACTGTCTATAATCCTATCTAGGTGACGTGTGAGGTCCACCACCTTTGCACCAGGCAGGCAAGTTACCAGTGGTCCTCACGTCCACCAGCCACCCTGCTATCTACATTTCTAATAATTGAATCACTAACTATGAGGCTGGCATAAACCCTTCCCTCCGGGGCAGTAGCCCTGCAAGACTTGTCCTCAGTGTATCTTCTAAAATCCTGGATACGCGCGTATCTTATAAAATCCAGCAAACAAAAGTACGCGACTCACGCAGTTTTAAAAATCTACCCCATTTTGAAAATGTCAACTGAAGCATTACCAGTTATTTCAAAGATATATTAACTTCCTTTAAGGAAGATATTCCAGTAGGGATCAGCCAGTGAATGTTTCATTAAACTTGACAGAAGTATTGGAGTCGTCAATAGATACTGTAATAACAAAAAGAGCGATGCTTTTAGTATCTTTTGCTCTTCCAACGTATCATGATCTAGTATTACATTTGTTTATGCATAATCGTTTTATTATTGTTTCCATGGCGAAAAAATATGGATGTATCCAGATTTATCCAGAGCTTCTCAAGAAAGGAGGAAGAAATTCCTAACTATGTGACCAGATGTATTAACCAGAGGGGGACAAGTTTCTTCTGAAATATCCTTGTAAGTGTGGTGAATACTCTAATCTTAAATACATCTTTTTTGAACCATCGCAACTCTGTGCGTTCCTGGACACCATACCCAAGAGGCTCTTGTATTGGGTACAGAAGATGGATAAATGTATCTCTGATGGATCTCAAACTTTTCAATTGATATACATTTTATGTTTTTCGTTCCTTTATAACCCGCTTGGTTTACAACCCTTTTCCCAAATTACTTAATATAATCAGATAAAGAATGTAAATGCATATTGCTAATTTCATTTGATTTTTTCTGTTTTATCTGTATTGGTACAACAGGTAATTTCTTGTTGTAAATATTTGAAAATGATTTAAAATAAAAAATTATTAAAGAGACAAAGGAGGTGTGGCCAAGATGGCGCCCGAGAGAGATGCTGGTGTGTGAGCTCCGGATAGCGTCGCTTCTTTTTATGGTAACTTTTTTCCTGTTGAGGCCTCAGAGTGATGCCACACACGAAGTGAAAAGCCCGGGTGAGAGAGGGTGCTCCGACCCCCTCCAGACCCAGGCTTATTCAAACGACGCTGACGGGATTCCAACCAGTATCAGAGGCAACAGTCCCGGAGAATACCGCTGGGCAGCAAAGGCGGAGAGCAAGCGCCTCCTGGGAGACGTCACACTCAGTCCCGGGGCTCCAACTACCCCTACCCCACCCGGAGACGCCGACAACGTTGCGGACCCAGGCTCCAAACGAGGACGGATGGCGTCCTTGGAAGTGAGTCCAATCAGAGAGGGAGCAATTGGAGAGACGGTGGCATTAGAGAGACCGGGAGGTTTTTTCATCTCCTCCCCCGCGAGTGGAGAAAATGGTGGCTTAAAACGAGCTGAATCCAGTGAAAAGGAATCTGGATCAGCAGCGAAGATGACTCAGCCTTCAAGGAACCAGGAAAATCAAGGTATTTCTGTATCCCAAGCCATAAATTTGACACCTTTTCTGCCGGTTGAGAAACCTAAAGTCGTAACGATGAACTAATATGGCAGGCTAATGACAATGCAAAATGCTATGTTAAATTTATCTTCAAATATAAAGGACTTACAAACATCGCTCCACAATTTAACTCCAGAAATTAACCAGCATTCCATTAATTTGATAAAAGTGGAAGAAGAAATAAGCCAGATTAAGATGGTACAACTTTCTATAATAAAAGGAGAAAATTTGCTTGAAAAGAAAGTGGAAGTATTGAAAATTCTTTAAGATACAACAATTTAAGAATAATAAACTTTCCCAAATGTAAAATGACTTCTCCTAAAGAGCAGTTAAAAACTACTTTCAAGAAATATTGTCAATAAACAGCTGATAAAATACGGTGATTCTCAAGGCTTATTTCTTAATGAGAAAAAAAGAAGACCATTTGCAAGAAAATTTACCAACAGAGGGAATATCATTGAATGTAACGGAGTTAATTGAAACTTCTTATAGTTCTCAAGTAGAGATGCGTGGGACTTTATTGGTAAAGTTCAAATATTCAGAGGATAGAGACAACGTGTTAAAAAATTTTTAAGTAAAAGATCAATGCTATATTTGGGTCAAAAAGTGTGGCTTTACCCTGATGTCTCTCAGGAGACACAGGTAAGACGCAAGAAATGTTTAGTATTGGCAAACCAGGCAAGAACGTTTGGGTTTCAAGTGAATGTCAGGTTCCCTTGTAAGTGTGAAATGAAAGTTGAAGGTGTAAAATTCATATATTATGAACCTGAACAGCTAGCAGAATATCTTGAGAATCGTAGGAACCAGGGGGCAGAGCCTGAAACAACATCTTCTTAATAGTTGTAGTTAAGAAAGAAATACTCTGTTGTCTTTCTCTGTTTAATATATTAGAATTAGTTCTTCTTATTTGTATGTATTTGCTTTGGTACTCCCCCCAATACTAGTTTGGTAATAGGGAGGAAAAGAATTTATGTTTGTTAGATATTTCTATGATTAGAATTATGGTTTAAAGGATAATACCTGAAAAGTTTATTCTTTACTCCTGTATTTTTGTTTAAAAATTTGAATGTATCAAATTTGAAATTTGCAAAATAAAAAAAAAAATTATTAAAAAAAAAAAGGTTTGTGGTGGAATCCATGCCAGGTTTTCCCTCCATGTATTCTAGTATTAGGGTTGCTTCTTTTACAAAAAAAAGTCTCAGACATCAGAATTCACCTTAACACAGATTTACTGTATATTGTTTACTCTGTATAGCTTCAGAGGGTAACAGTCTATCTCTGTTGCGATCCCCCCTGCTGCTGCGCTGCAGGAGGTCTCTTACCTTCCTCCAGAGGCCGCTCTGAAGCCTGGGCCTCGCCTGCGCATCATCCAGGACTTGCTCCAGGGCCTGAGAGGCCTAGCTGTGCCTGTGGCTTGCATGCCTCAGCGTTTGGACTTCCTGTTGGGCGACGCCCTTCCCTAGGGGCTGGCCCGCAGCTCTCTACCCTAGTTATAGGACCAGCGGTGGGCGGTCCTGGCAAGCTCCTCCCAGGGAGTTGCCTTCTACCTCCAGTATTTAAGGACTTTCTGTTCACTGTGTCTTTGCCTTCGGATTGGGTTCTACAGTAGTCTGTAACCCTGCCGATCCAGGTCCCCCGTGGCTCCGACTCCTGCTTGTTGTCAGCCTGCCTTGACTCCGACTCCTGCTTGTCTTCAGCCTGCCTTGACTCCGGTCCGTGACTCTGACTCCTGCTTGTCTTCAGCCTGCCTTGACTCCAGTCTGTGACTCCGACTCCTGCTTGTCTTCAGCCTGCCTTGACTCCGGTCTGTGACTCCGACTCCTGCTTGTCTTCGGCCTGCGGATCAGGTCCTACAGTCGTCTGTACTACTTGCTGATCCAAGTCTTCCGTGATCACTTATGCTTTGATGGATCCCTGTCCAGTGTCTCTGCCTCGATGTTTGTCCTGTGCCTGCCAGCTGTAAGGGCTTCGGATGTGAGTATCCCAGCATCAAGAGTTCCTGTTCGCCTGGGTATTCCCCGCGCCCTCCTTCTCAGAGTGGTCCGCGACCAGCCTTCCTAGGCTGGTAGGGCGCGTCTGGACCAGGGTGGGTCCGTGACTCAGTCCCACGGGCGGGCTGAGTAGGGCGCCCTGATGGACAGTGCCATTTCCCGTCCAGCCTTGTCTTCAGTGTCTGCTTCAGCCTTGTCCGGATGTCTACCTGTCTCTGCTTGACCTGGTTCCTGAGCCTTCTGTCCTGTGGGGGCCCTGGAGTGGCCAACAGGAGGGATTCGTCCACGGGCTCTTGAGCTTCTGCCAGCCGAGGGGGCTTCGGATGTGAGTATCCCAGCATCGGAGTTCCTGCTCGCCTGGGCCTTTCCTGTGTCTCGCTTCAAGCCCTTGTCCTGATGTCTCCGGTCTTGCTTCATCCTGCTTCTGCCCCGTCTGATGTCTTCTGTTTAAGGACTCTGTCTGCCCTCGCCTCTGTCCGGCCTGCTGCCCATTGCCGTTCCCTGCGGCAGGTCCGAAAGGGCCGGGAACAGTCGGAGGACCGTTCATTAGTCAACTTCCCCGTGTTGGCTACCATGGGCATGCAGGTCCGGCTGAGGGTCGGACTCCCTGCTTCTGTTCCTGCCTGCCTGGCTCACCATGCCTGCTCAGCTCACCTCCCACGGTGTGGCCTTGGGCTCCTCCTGGGGTCCTGCCGTGGCCCAAGGGCTCACCACCCGCCCGAGACGACCGCGCCCGCGCGCGCTCGTAACAATCTCTCACAATTATAAGATTTACAGCATGCAAGCAATTCCAGTTACTGATTTACTTTAGCCAGCAGCCTTTCCTATCAGTTCTAGGACCTTCCCCGGTTGGTCTCTTCAGGACCTCCTAGTCTATTTTAATCTGTAAATCTCCTCCAGTGAGTCAGCAGGTTTCTGCTTAAAGTGGACCCAGCTAATCTTCCTCTCCCACTTAATCTCTCCCCCTTAATCCCTTACAATTTGTTTGTGCATTAATATCTTTCAGGTATTTAAAAATGTCTGTACCATATCCTCCTTTTCTCTTCTCACCTCTAGGATATACATTTTCAGGTCCTCATGACTTATAATGTGTGTGTTTTGCTGCAGACCCTACACCACTTGATTACCTTTCTATGGACCCACCTCTAGCCTATCTCTATTCTTACTGAGATATGGCCTCCAGAACTAAACACAGTATTTTAAGTGAGGCCTCACCAAAGATCTATACAGGGGCATTACCACCTCATTTGTTAAACTGATTATACCTCTCTCTATGCAGCCTAGCAACCTGCTGGCTCTAGTCACTGCCTTGTCACACCATTTTGCTACCTATCACCTCACAGTCTCTCTCCTGATCAGAGCACATCACCATATCTCTCTGCCCCCCCCCCCCCCCCATTCATATCCAGTTCCTTTGGGATTTTGCACATCAAATGCATGACTCTGCTCTTTTTTTTGCATTTAATCTTAACTGCCAAGACTTTAACTCCTCCTCATGCATTCTTAGGTCATTTTGCATCCTGTCTACAGCCTCAGACATGTCCACTCCATTGCAGATCTTAGTGTCATCCACAAAAAGATAAACCTTTCATTCTCACCCTGTGTGTTAGATTTTTTTTATTTTATTTAAAATCTTTTCTATACCGTCGCTAAGTTAAATACCATCGCAACGGTTTACATGAAGGCACAAATTAATGTAGGTGGATGCGTACTATAGTACATTCTAACAGGTGCCACAAAAAGGTTCAGTTACAATATATCGTTAAAGACAATCAATTGTTTAGTGAAGTAATTCATGACCAGGTGTACCTCTAAGGTACTATTCATGGGTAAAATTCATATTCACAGTGTTTACAATTACTTTTGTTGTGATGTAGAGTTTCTAGGCTATTGTAATGCACATTCTTGGAATAGTGCTGTGCGCCGGTGCTCTCCTGTCTATTCCTGTATGTTTTCTATTCCCCAGTCTCTCTATAAAATGCTTGTTTAAAAAGCCATGTTTTTAAACTTTGCTTAAAGGTTTTGAGATCTCTTTGTAATCTGATCTCTAGAGGCATTGTGTTCCAAGGTGTGGGCTAGTCTCGCTGTTTTTACTGATGGAATGGTTAAGAGTGCTTTATTTGCCGATCGAAGGTTTCTGTGTGGGACGTGTACTCATAATGCTGTGTTTAGCCAGTCGAATTTTTCATCATGTATTAGTTTATGTATTGTACATAGGGCTTTGTATTTAATTCTGTGTTCAATAGATAGCCAATGTAATTCCGTCAGTGTTTCAGTTATATGGTCCCTCCTCCTTTTTCCGGTTAGTATTCTAGCTGCTGTGTTTTGAAGAGGCCTTATTTTTGTATTCGGGAGTCCTAGTAAAAGGGCGTTACAGTAGTCCGTGCTGGAGAAAACTATGCCTGAACTACTGTTCTGAAATCAGCTAATGTTAGTAGTGGTTTTATAGTTTTCTGAGTTCCATGAGTTTTGCATAGCCCTCTTTTACTTTTAGTGATATGTGTTTTAGATTGATTTCTGGGTCCATTATTATTCCAAGGTTTCGTACTTTTTCAGATAGTTTCTTTTTCTGGTTGTTTTAGAGGACTATTGATGTTAGAATGGAAAAATATTGAAATCATCCAAAGTGTAGAAATTCTGTTTTTTCAATATTAATCACAAGTTCCATTCGGTTTAGCAGTTGTTTTATAATGTCTAGGTACATGTTAACTAGGTTTCATGTTTTCTCTAATGTGTCCTCAATTGGAAGAATTAGTTGGATATCATCTGCATAAATGTAATGTAAGATTCCTAGTCCTGCTAGCAGATGGCATAATGGCAGCATGTATATGTTAAAGAGGGTTGCAGATAAGGTTGATCCCTGCGGTACTCCTGTATTGAGATTGACGTTTTCTGATAATACGTTGTTGATCTGAACCTGAAAGAACCTATTATTTAGAAATGAACTGAACCAGTTTATTGTTTTGCTGTGTAATCCGATTTCTTCTAGTCTTTTTAGTAGTATTTTATGGTTTACTGTGTCAAAGGCTGCTGCTAAGTCTAGCATTATTAGAATGTTATGTTTACCGCTGTCAAAACCTCTTAGAATATTGTCTGTTAGCGAGAGAAGTAGTGTCTCAGTGCTGTAGTGCTTTCGAAATCCATGTTGAGATGGGTACAGTATGTTATTATCTAGGTGTACAGCTAGCTGTTTCTGTACTGTTTTTTCTATTAGTTTAGCTATTAAGGGAAGATTTGAGACTGGGCGGTATTTGTTCAGGATCAGGGGATCGCTGTTTTTTTCCTTTATGATTGGTTTTATAATTGCCCCTTTCAGTATATCTGATATTGTTCCTTATTCTAGGGATAGGTTTATGATCTTAGCTAATGTAGGGAAGACTGTTTGCAGCCCTCTCCCGAGATAGTAAGGGATTGCAGAAGTCATCTTGATAGGGCATGCAAAGGGTTAATTTAGTCCCTTATGAGAGAGAAAAAAAACGGGGCCGACTCGCCGCATGCGGGGAGGGCCCCCCCTTTAACATGGCGCCTGCCAAAGGGGAGGGCCCCCCCACCTACCTGTCCTGCACAAACGCGCGTGCGGCGGCGTGGGATCCTTCCTCCCAGTCCAGGGGAGGGGCTGGGATGACGCGCGCGCGTCATCAACGAGATGACATCGGCCCACGGGTCTCTCACAAGATCCGGGGCCTTTAAGACCACGGCAAGCGCTGGCCTCAGCCTTTTTACCTGGCAGCGCTCGCCTTTCGATCGAGGATAGCCGGAGAGGACCCGGACATCCCATGCACGGGATCACCAATCGGGCGACCAAAAAAAAAATAATAATTTTCGGGCTGGCGCTCCCGGAGTCCCTGAAGAGGACCCGAGGGGCTGGATACAAATTTAAAGGCACACAGCCTTTTTCAGCCGGGAGCAGGAGCAGGAAGAAAATCTCACCGGCGGCCACATGGTCGGAGCAGCCAGTGATTTAAAAAAAAAAAGAACAATAAAGAAAAGGAGACGCAGCACACAGGCTACAGCCCTGCAGACCAGGGATAACAAGCGTTGGGGAATTTTAAAGGTACGGACACCCCTTTTGGAGCCTAGAAGGGCCGGAGGCGATTCCAGGAGTTGGACAAGGACTTTGCCAGCGCTCCCCCCTTCAGAAGCTACAAACTGTGAGTAAACAATAAAAACAATTAAAGAAAGAAAGAAAGGAGTCCTTTGTGCACTGATCGCGAGCATGCCAGGTAGAGAAGCAGCGAAAGCCCGGGGGGAGCAAGGCAGCGGAGGGTCGCAGAGCCAAGGGATACACCGGCCGATCCTGCCCCAAGCAAGGGGGAGGGAAAACGAGAAGCTGGGAGGAGGCGAAGACCACAGGACAGGAACCAGAAGGAGGCAGGACCTGCGGGAAAGGCTAAGAAGGCACAAGCAAAGAAGAACGGAGGCGGGCGGCAGCAGGCGAGGCCAACCCCGGCGGACCAAGGCAGCCACCATGGGTCTCTGGGCATGCAGTTCGAGTCGGGGCAAGGCGGCCCACCGCAGTGGAGATGGCCCATGTGGCCGGCGATGTGTGCAGGGGCCATGCCGGCCATGGGAGCGTCTCGCCCACCACCGGAGTTACCGGCACAAGGCGGGCTGGGAGGAACTCAGCATGGTGCCCAGCCATGGCAGGCGGCAATAGCTAATCCTTACCAGCAACACATGTACCCACCATGGTGGCAGGTGCCACCGCCATGGTACAGCCCGGTCACTGGGGGTACATTGGCTCCACAGGACAGGGTCACTGGCGCACGAGAGGCGTTGGAGTCCACCCAGGGGCAAGAGAAGAAAACCAAGTAAGGCCAGCAACCCAGGAAACAGATTGTGGCGAAGGACATTGGCAGAGGCAAAGCAGCACAAGTGATGGAAATCGGAGAAGGCGATGCAAGCTTAGAGGAGGACAGCGAGGCGCGAACACCGGAAGGATCAGCGGAATCAGTGGTCGTGTCAGAGGCACCCGTTGGAGCAAGCGGAGGAGAACAGGGCAAGGATGGAGTAACAAAAGGAAAGGGTAATAAGAGAAGGAGGAAGGACAGCGAATCCTCCACTGACTTGGAGGGGGACTCCGAAGGGTGTGAAGGGGAAAAAGGGTCCTCAGCGACGGTGGAGCGGGTAGTAGGGGGCATGACAGCTGCAACGACTCTGCCGCCCTTAGCTGAGTTGTGGGAAAGTGTTCCGAGGGCCTTGCGAAGCAAGATAAGAAAAAGGGAGTATATAGATATATTCTCTATATTGGAAGGCAGGAAAGGTGCAGCGGAGAGGAAGAAGGGGGGAAGAAGGAGGAGAAGAAAGGGGGGAAGTAAAAGTGGCGAAGAACATAGTTAATTGGGCCAGAGCCTATTTGAGGATGATTAGTGTCATAGGAAAGGAGGACCCGTCGCAGTATCACCCATGCTTAGCTATGCAGATGCAATACTCAAGGGTTACAAGGAGTATCAAGGCTGGTGCTGGTTAAATTATGACGAACAGTTCAGAGATAAAATGGAAGACAACAGGAACATTGCATGGGGAACACAGGACGTGGGTCTATGGTTGCGCCAGATGACCAGCAAGGTCCTCGATGTAGGCGGATCACATGGGCCCGGAAGGGCAGGCAATGGGCCAGCTACACCGGGGAGTAGTTCATGGGGGGAGAGCGGGAATAGCAAAGTATGTTGGAGATTTAACAAGGCAGATTGCACCTTCCACGAATGTAAATTTAAACATATCTGTTCCTTGTGTGCTGCACCGCACCCGGCAAGTAAATGTACTAGGAAAGGGCAAGGACCTGAGGGAAATCTCGGCAGGGGAGGGAAACAATAGTGTTTTCAGCAAGGCGCCTTCGCCAATACAATTGGCAACCATGTCGGAATGGCTGGCAGAATATCCTAGAAGAGAGGACGCTGCCAGGCTTAGGGAGGGTTTTAGATACGGCTTTAGAATACCATTTCAAGGAAAAATTAGGAGCGCAAGTTTAGGAAATGCCGTCTCCGCAGTGAGACACGCGGGCATAGTACAACAGAAGGTTCTTAAGGAGATCGATATGGGCAGGATGGCGGGTCCATTCGTGGACCCGACTTTCCAGGATATGATGGTCTCACCCCTTGGCAGTAGTGCCTAAGAAAGAGCAAGGGGAGTTCAGGCTAATTCAGAACCTGTCATATCCCCCGGGTGACTCTGTTAATGATCACCTGCCGGAGGATGCCTGTAGGGTCCAATACGCATCCTTCGATGCGGCTATTGCTTTGGTAAGGCAATGCGGGCAAGGGGCTTTAATGGCCAAGGCGGACATAAAGTCCGCATTCAGGTTGCTGCCCGTTCATCCCGACAGCTTCCCGCTCCTAGGTTTTCACTTTAACGGTAGATACTACTTTGACAAATGTATGCCAATGGGGTGTTCTATATCCTGCGCTTGTTTCGAGATGTTTAGCACGTTCCTGCATTGGGCACTCCAAAAAAGGGCCAGGAACGACAACGTGGTGCATTACCTGGACAATTTTTTGTTTGTGGGACCGGCCAATAAGAACACCTGTGCACAATTACTAGCAGGATTTCAGGAGATGGCCCACGATTTCGGGGTCCCCTTGGCACAGGAAAAGACGGAAGGGTCCAGCCACCATCTTGTCCTTTTTAGGCATAGAGATAGACACGCAGACTATGACATCGAGATTGCCAATAGAGAAAGTGTGCAAGCTCCGGGACTTGCTTAGACAGACATTGGCGTCAAGGAAGGTCACCTTAACCACAATGCAATCCTTAATAGGAAGTCTGAATTTCGCGGCCCGGGTAATACCCATGGGGAGGGCTTTTTTGAGGCGATTGGCAGATTCGACGAAAGGAGTGAGGCATCTGCACCACCACATTAGAATAGCGAGACCAATAAGGGCGGAAATTGTAATGTGGTTGCAATTCTTGGCTAGTTTTAATGGCATAGCGATGTGGCAGGACGAGACAATGTCCAACAGAGACTTGGATATATACACAGATGCGTCAGGAGGATGGGGATTTGGGGCGTATTGTCAGGGCGCCTGGTGCGCGGCTCCATGGCCGCAGGCATGGAGGGATGGGGGCTTGGTAAGGAATATAACGTTCCTGGAGCTTTTTCCCATATTGGTAGCAATTACAGTGTGGGCGCACAAGTTGCACAACAAACGAATAGTTTTTTGTCTGACAACATGGCGGTAGTGACGGTGTTGAACAAGCAGGCTGCCCGCTATTCGCGTGTGGCAGGGTTGCTGAGGGAAGTGGTGCTGCAAAGCCTGCGTTTGAACATGACCCTAAGGGCAAAACACGTACCCGGTACCCGGAATCAGGTGGCCGATGCACTCTCAAGGGCTAAGTGGGATCTTTTTCACCAACAGGTGCCAGAGGCGGAGGGAGTCCCAGTACCGGACTGTCTATGGCAAATTGGAACGAGGTCGAGCAGGGATTGTTGAGGGCGTCTGTTGCCCCAGCGACTTGGAAATCCTACTGCCGGGGTTATGCTAAGGTCCAGGAGTTCCTTCGGGGGCAGGGAGGTGCGACAGGGGTAGTAGAGGCAAATCAGATAGTTCGGTTCATATCATGGTCAAAGGAGTCAGGCCTGTCCAGGGGAGCCACGATCAACCAATTGGCCGGTTTTGCTTTCTTCACGAAGGCCCAAGGTTTAGGGGATCCGTTCAGCTTCTTCATAGTTAAGAAGCTATTAGCAGGGTGGGCGAGGGAGGTAGCATGGGAAGGCGACAAAAGACGGCCCATAACGCACGAACTATTGGTGAGATTGTGGTATGCGGTACAGCACGTATGCACCGAGCCATTTGAGGCGGTATTGTTTAGGGCGGCTTTCTGCACAGCATTTTTTGCTGCTTTAAGGGTCAGCGAGTTGGTGGCGCCATCCAAAAAAGATAAGGGTTATAACGGACTATTGTACGGCAACATACAAGTCCAGGATCGGCTTATTAGACTCAGAGTCCACAAATCGAAGACAGACCAGAAGGCAAAAGGGGCAGAGATTCAATTGACAACGGCAGGGTCACAGGTAACTTGCCTGGTAAGGAACATAAAGAACTATTTGTGTATAAGGCCTAAGGGTGGAGATCATTTGCTAGTGCATAGGGATGGTGTTCCACTGACTAAGTATCAGTTTGCAGCGGTGTTACGCGCGTCTTTGGAAAGTATAAGATTGGACCCGAGGGAATATGGAACACATTCATTCCGGATCGGGGTAGCGACTAGCGCAGCACAAGCGGGCTTGCCGATGGACACCATCCGTAAGATTGGTCGTTGGCAATCCGCAGTGGCCAAGCGGTATGTGAGGCCTGAGTTTGTGCAGATGGGTAACTAACTCGCTTAATTTCACCCGCAGATACAAGGAGCCAAAGGAAGACAGCATGGCTAATAGGACATTCCTTCGTGAGATGGGCAGCCAAGAGGGCGCAGGAAAGACCTTATGGCGTTCACTTGGGATTGGCTCCGAGGGGAGTCAGCCTAAAATGGATGGGAAGGTCGGGAATGAAATGGGAACACCTGCTGGCAGATCTGCGGCACAAACTGAGCACGTCACAAAAATCAGATGCCATAGTCATTCACCTTGGGGGCAAATACCTAGGGGTACATTCGGCCAAACAGTTGATAGAAATGGTAAAGAGAGACCTGGCCGCTATTAGGGAGACGACACCAGGAACAGCCATCATTTGGTCCGATATCATACCTAGGATTAAATGGCAGGGCAGCAAGTTATGGGGCAGAGGCAGAAAGAAGATTAATAGACAGGTCGGTTTATGGGCACAACAGATGGGCATTCACCAAATCAGACACAAATGGGCGGACGAGCCATGTGTAGGCCGGATCAGATACATTTATCCGAAGTTGGCTACGATTTATTCAATAACTCCATACAAGAATCCCTGGAGCAAGTGTTTAGTGAGGCTGGGCCGCAGTAATGGTGGGGGGCCTGGGACAAGTTAGGTACTGTCCCAGGCTGTTGGCGGGGGTACCCGAGTCGGTAGGTAGATGGGGACCTCGAGGACACGGTCAGGACGGACCGGAAGTCCTCGGTAAAGGAAAGTGCGTATAATCAGGCGTGGGCGGCCTGGAAGAATGGCCCCGTGGCTTTGCACGGCGGGGGGCCGGTAAGACGGTGGCGGACTGGCTTAACACGGCTGACGCCGGCTTTGACGCCCAGAATGCACTATAGTTGAACGCACTGACGGCTCGGGTACCGGTAATGTAATTATGTTAATTCATTCTAATAATGTTATGTTAATAAATGCTGCGGCCTTGTTTCACCAAGTATGGAGTTGTCTGTGTGATATGTTGGGCGGGCTGGGAGAGGGGGCTCGGGGTAAATAAGGGGGGCAGGGGGACGGACACAGAAGTGCAGGCTGCCAATGTTAAACAGTTATGATTTCTTTATAATGAGTTACAGTTAAAGCATGCAGCTTTGTGCTTAAGTTCACTGAGAAACATACTGTGTTACAGCTCTCACTTCACAGCCCCCCCCCAGTAGGATCAGAAGTTATTGAAATGGAGGAGGAGGATATTAGAAAGAAAGCATTAACAAGTTATTTTCCATTATTGTAGTACAAGGTCAGCACATAGCTTGCTTTGAAAGTAACATTTCTGCCAGAAAAGATAACGGACAAGCATAAAGAAATTACAGGATTCTGGGCTGTTAGGTAGCTCCTCTTTGCAGCCCTTCACAGCCCATGGTCCATAGACACCCTCCTTCCCTTCACAACTCATGGCCTCCCTTCACAGACAGCCTATAGCCCCTGTTTGCAGCCTAAAGCTTCCGCCATAGTCCTCCCTCTACAGCTCCATCTAGCCCTCCCTTCCTCCTCACTGGAAGCCTTAACACTACAAGGTCACACACAGAGAAATACAAGATGGAGACAAGACCTTAATCAGAAGATAATAATACCACTTAATGCCAGCTAGCAGAAAAGGAGTTAAATTCTGTCCTTGAGCAGTTCTGCTTGCAATAGTCAAGTCAGCACAGTAGTTTTGGCAATTGCCCAGACTTAGTTCATAGATATGGTATTCTTCTGATGATTTTCAGGTATCCTGGGTGTCCAACAGAATGTGTTTTATTTAGAAGTCCAAAGCTAATGGTTACACACTTGTGAGAAAGTCTTTACAAAATGGCAATTAAAGGTAGTGAATAAACCACAAGATATCCACCATTTCAGTATAAATGTTAAGATCTGTAGTAGTTTTCCTTAGTTAGCTTGGCAACATTTCAGGAGAGTTAAGACACAAAGAAAACTGCACAGTACATATCTAGACATAGGGATAAGATTCTAGCATTCAGTAAATGGGCAGATTCTCTGCCGAGAGCTGACAAGATCACTTCAGCAAGACCCATCTCCGCAAACGAAAAAAATCTCCAACACAGTTTTCAGCCCTCTCCCGAGACAATGCTTGTGACCATCAACTGGAGAGATAAGAGCGCTTATCCAGGAAAGTGGTAGCTTTTGTATATTTATGCATATATACATAGATAGTTATATAGTAACACTAAAAATATATTGCACAACACCAATATTTTTTTACTACTTTCAAATAATTTTTCAAATTAAAATACTTTTATTAAATTCCTTATAAACATGGGGGCGGATTTTAAAAGGCCCCCGCGCGCCGGCGCGCCTATTTTGCATAGGCCGCCGGCGCGCGTAAAGCCCCGGGACACACGTAAGTCCCGGGGCTTTCGAAAAGAGGAGGGAGGGGGCGTGTCCGTGGCGTTCCCGAAACGATGCGGCGTTTCGGGGGCGTGGCCCGGGGGCGTGGCACCGGCCCAGGGGCGTGGTCGAGGCCTCCGGACCAGCCCCCGGGACCGGAGGACGGAGCGGGGCTGCCGGCGACGCGCGCAAATTTACGCCTGCTTTCAGCAGGCGTAACTTTGCCGACAAAGGTAAGGGGGGGGTTTAGTTAGGGCCGGGGGGGTGGGTTAGGTAGGGGAAGAGAGGGGAAGGGCGAAGAAAAGTTCCCTCGGAGGCCGCTCCGAAATCGGAGCGGCCTGCGAGGGAACAGGCAGGCCACGCTGGGCTCGGCGCGCGCAGGTTGCACAAATGTGCACCCCCTTGCGCGCGCCAACCCCAGATTTTATAAGATACACGCGTATCTTATAAAATCCAGCGTACTTTTTAAAAATCTGCCCCATATTGCACATCTATTAGGCCATCACCCTTATTAAAAACCATGCATACTTCAGTCATACCAATCCTACTGCAACCCACTTAAAATATCAGCACCTCCATATCATATTATAACCACAATGCTCTTCTATGCATAATAATTCTTAATAATCCTCTTTCATGTTATTAGGATAAACAGCACCAATGAGCAACAACTTAAAGTTCTGTTTATGAGTTTTTCTTATAGATGCTTTTTCTTCTTCCCTATTAGTTAGGGAATGATTTTTTATCCTTGCTTATTGTGCTGATATATAACCTGTTCTGTGTCCCAAACATTCTGATAAGTGTCTGTTTTGTTCATGTATTATTCAGAAAATATTTCATATTTTCATGTCAGCCATAGTCAGGTGTCATTATTTTGTTAGTGTGTTTGTGTGATCCAGACTACAATGAAACAACCTCCATCCTTCCACCCACTACACCCTTCTGCAATATTACTCACAAAGATATTGAAACAAAATAAAGGAGACAACTGGATGCTAAATATAATTTCAAATGAAAGTAATTTTCACCCAGAAATACAATTTTAATCACAACAACTTACTTAGGTTAGAGGAAAAACTTCAGATACACAATCTAGGCAATGCATGCCTTTGACGTGAAAAATAGCAGCATCATCAATAGTAAAAAAAAAAAAAAAAAAACCCCAAACCCTCCATTTTGATTTTTAATTTTTTATGCAATAGTATATAATTTTCAGTTTTTCTTAGTGCAATTGTGTTTAACTTAAATTGATTTTTCTTAGTGCAATTCAATTGGGCAGACTATATTAAAGAAGCCATTAGACAGCTGGAAGATCCCCTGTGTTATAGAAAGTTGTCCTTAGATCCAAGTAAGAGATTACAGTCTAAAATTTAAAAAAATCACTACATCTGCCATGGAGATGGGATTTCTAACTAAAAGGGAATTTGAATATCTCAACATCAACAACCCTAGATTGGCTACTATATATTTTTTGCCAAAAATCCACAGTGCATGCATGTTATAAAATTAGGGGTAGATTTTATAATTTTGTGCGAGCGCGTACTTTTGTTCGCGCACCAGGCGCGAACAAGAATATGCGGGATTTCAATAGATACGCGCGTAGCCACACGTATCCATTAAAATCCGGGATCGGCGCGCTCAAGGCTGCCGATTTTGGGCAGCCTGCGCGTGCCGAGCCGCGCAGCCTGCCTCCGTTACCTCCAAGGCCGCTCCGAAATCGGAGCGGCCTCGGAGGGAACTTTCTTCCGCCCTCCCCTCACCTTCCCCTCCCTAACCCACCCCCCCGGCCCTATCTAAAACCCCCCCCCCCCTACCTTTACCGCTGGATTTACGCCTGCCCCAGGCAGATGTAAATCTGCGCGTGCCAGCGGGCTGCTGGCGCGCCATCACCCGACCCAGGGGCTGTTCCGGAGGGTGCGGCCACGCCCCCGGGCCGAAACCATGCCCACGGCGCTGCCCCCGAAACGTCGCATCACCCGCACCACGCCCCCAAAACGCCCCCCGGCACACCACTCCATGCAAGCCCCGGGACTTACGCGCGTCCCAGGGCTTGCGCGCGCTGCCGAGACTATGCAAAATAAGCTCGGCGCGCGCATGGGGGTTTGAGGTAGGTTTTCGGGGGGTATGCGCGTACCCCTTTGAAAATCTACCCCACAGTGCGTCCATGTGCGCGCGCCAGGAAGCACACGCGCTTCTTTGAAAATCGACCCCTAATCTTTTGGCCTTCACTTTTTCACCCAACATACTGGTTTCCTTTTCTTCTTGCTTTTATTTATCTTCCTTAAATAAAGATTTGTTGATCTTATTATAACTCCTTTTAGTTTAACACAATGTTCTTCCACTTCACCTTTATCCTCCCATTCTGCCAGCTCTTCATTAAGGTACTTCTCCATTTTACCAAAGACAGTCTTTTTGAAATCCAAAACTCTGTGCTTTGGTCATTATTAAAAAACATACTGTCTATAATTTATGGTGCTCTAGTGGACACCCACTTGGACATTAGACACACTGTCATTGTCTTTGAGTACCAAGTCCAGTATCACCCCCTCCATTGTGGGTTCCATCACCATTTATCTGAGCAGAGCCTCTTGAAGTGCATCCATGATCTCTCTATTTCTATAGGCTTTACTTCAACACCTAATGGATGAATATTTTTATGAATCCCTCTTTTCTATTTAATTACAGCTCTGAATTAAGCACTAACCTATTTGCTCTATCATAAACACTTGATAAACAGTTTACTGCCAGTATCCTTCCAAAAACATAGTGAAGAAAAACATTTGTAAAATATCTAAATGCTAATAGGAACAAAGAAGACTATCAGAAAAACAGATCTTATTTTTTGTCATCTCTAGAAACAGAACACTGTCATTAAATTATAGACAGCAATTCACCAGAAAAATGGAAAACAAGTCCTAGACAGCTGTCATTTATTGCTTGGCTCAGCAGCTTGATTGCTCAAGGGCTACCAATTATTTTCTCATGAGATGGTAAGTGTGTACTAAATTATTAAGTAAAGCTGACGCAGCATGAACAATTTTTCAGTTTCTCAGTTTCATTCTTTATTCTATTATATTATCCACTCTGCCTTTCTTTAATAGCAAAATTTGCATGAATATAATAAAGGATTAAACTAGCTGTGTTAGTTTCCACAGATTAGACATAATTCTACAAATAATAGTAATTTACATATTTTATCCCATAAATTCATAATATCAAAGTAGTATTTATTTTAAGCATTTCTATTTTATTTATGGCCTATTTTTCTGCTCTTGGTTCACACCAACTATAACTTTGCAGAATGTATATTTTCATTCTACAATTAATTTTCTCTTATTTATTTCCTGCTTTTCTTTCATATTCCAGTTGTTGCCATATTTGCAGTGCACACTGATATTATTAATATTCCAGTTTACCAGTAACCTCCATCAATCTTAAACCAGGTCTCCTATGATCTATATCCAATTTCAGAACTTTATGCAGAGCATACCAATGCCAGTTCATTTATTAGGGATGTGCATTTTTTTGGATACAGACGAATCAGTTGATTTTCTGTTTGAATCAGGTCAACCAAACTGAATAGCCATGGTCCCCGAAAAATCTGAATCCTTTGAGACTCATTCAGTTTGATCCTATTAAAATCTATGAGGGAAGCAAGCATGAATTTCTTTTGTACTCCAAGCCAGAGTGGAACCAGTTGAAGATGGGACAAGGAAGAAGCAGGACAAATATATCAGCACTTTTCAACCATGGCAGCTGCATGTCATGACTTCATCAATTTTTTCAGGTGAAAGTGAAACTAAGTAGTAGAGGGACCCCAGGGTCAGGCAATTACGTGCCAGGTAAAAGAATACAGAACAGCACAGCGAAGAGAAAGAGAAGGAAGAAGGGAAAGGGAAGAGATAAAAAGGCAACAGGGACTCCTCAAAACACATACCTCCTATGCTTGTGAATAAGACAGACCACACTGAACAGGAGGAGGAGCCAGAAACAGAGGCTGCATCTCAAGTTACAGCAGCAGGGGCATGATTACATCAAGGATGTGCTGCTTTGCTCAGGAAGAATATGACCTCATTCTGGAGCTGTTCCTCAATAACTTAAGTGTGCTCTTTGGTAGAAATACCTGGCAGCAAATGTTCAGATTTGAAAATAAACTGTATCAGGGGTCATCAGCTTCAGAGTCACCCTAAGGACAATAGTACACATGAAAAATCACTATCAAGACACTAAATGAGCCTTTGAGAAAAGTCAGCTAAGAAAAAGACAGGAGGTGGCTGTACCTGCCCCATTCACTTCACACCACTGGGACAATGCCTTGCTGAAAGAGTAGGTCTGGACCTCATCTGTATCCCAGAGCCCATGGATATAGCATAAACAGTTTGTCAGGGGAAATCTGCATTACAAGAATACAAAGCTGAAACACATAGCAAGAGTCAAATAATATTCCATTACAAAGTTGGCCTATAGACCCCAACCTGTCTTTAGCATCTACAAAAGAAATTAGGTGATGGCTTTATCCAATAGGCTGTATCACACACACCATAGATGCCTGACCCATACCATCACATGTCATCCAATCTGGAATGTCTAGAAGCAGGGGGGCTTAGATGTTGCCCAGCCCAGGCCCATCAAACGCTGACAGACACTTATGAGGGATATGACAAATAACTCAGAAGGATTACAGAGCATCTTCTGTCTAAGTACACCCTATAATATTGGGGCAGCAATGGTACAACACATTTCATGAGGGCCTCAAAGTTCTATGGAAAAAACTAAGAATTCAAATCCACCAAATTGGAAGAATTGGTGAACTGAAAGAAGGCATTAATTCCCTGACAGCTGATCACATTTAATTATGAATGCCTGCTGGCATTACTGGACAGATTAACCACAGCAATGACAGTGATGACTATCACTGTATGCCAGTTAACAGATTTTAGGCTAAGGATAACAGTATGGTGCATCAAAGCTACTCAGAACACTTCCCAACATATCTACTCCATTCATGCCATGCATGAGTGGCCATCTCAAAGGACCCCAATTCAGAATTGGAAAGGTTGCAGAAGTACATCCAAGTTTTGGAGGGAAGAAGCTGCTTCCTGATCATACCTCAATTTCCTCTCAATTCTTCAATAATTGACTTACTCATTACCTGCTGCAGCCTTGTCTCCACTGCAATTCCTGTCTTTCACACTGTGGGAACCATGTAAGACAATGCAGAACAAGGAATAAATGGTATGAAACATCTGTGGATAATCATGGGAATGTTTAAGAATTTATGGGATAGCCATTTCTGTCCATATGTGACATTTTAAAGTGCATAATTATAACAGAAAAATTGTTGTTCTTTATGAACATCTTGTTTGTAAATTCATTTGTATTACATAAATAAATGCACATTTATTTTTGAAGAGCTCAAATTTGTATTGATGTCTTTTCTCATGCCAAAGTGCTGTGCAAGAAGATGTAATCTATCTGAAAGGCTTGCAGTTAAAATTTTACACTGTCATCTCTTATATATCTCCATCTGTAAGCTCCAATACTTACTGTTAGCTGAGCCCCTTCTATAGTTGTGCATGCTAAAAAGTTAAAACCTGGTACAAGTCAAGTGTTAAATTTTAGCCTTTATCAGGTGCACAGAAAAGAGCACATGTAGAACATCAGAGCTCCTATTTCTCATGAGCCCTCTAAATCCTAATTTGCATAAGATGTTCCATCATTTACATACAGGTACACACTAATTTTAGTACACACCTGCTAATGCCTTCTGACATCAGTTACAAGAGCCTTAAAGGGAAATTAAGACACACACATGGGCGCCCATGTGCTCGCGATTCCCAATGCACGCATGTTATAAAATTTGCTACCCACACGCACATATATCTTTGTGTGCATGTGTACGCGAATGCCAACTCGCGCACATAAGGAGGAGAAATTTTATAACATGCATGCAGCAACACGATAGGCCCTAATCCCAGTTCCCTCCCAGTCCGCTCCTTTATTGGAGCAGACTGGGAGGGAACCTGCTTCCCTTTTCTCCTATTTGCTCCGACCCCTAAAACCCTGCTAGCTATCCTTTTGTTTTGCTGTACAACTTACCTGCCCTCTGGAGCAGTAGCAGGTTGCACGGGCCAGTCAGCTCCTGGTGTGCTCTTCAGAGGGACAGTGCCTAACAGTGCTGTTCCAGCCCACCCATGCCCACATCCTCCCCAGCCCGCCCCTTTTTCCTAAACCTGTTCTTTGGCATGTACCAGAAGATATGCGCATGGCCGCGGGCGTTTGAAAACCCCCACGGCCCGTGCACGGGTTTTCATGCACGTAGGGCTTTTAAAATTAGCCCTATAGTGAACAGCATGCTATTTTTTTCATTCTACATAACCTTAGCATGCACACTAATCTTTAGTGCATATAGCCCTTATATAGTAGTTATAGAAAGTCTACATCACCTTCCAAAATATTCACCTTTTGTTGCCATATAGCCTGGAAGTAAAATGCATTAAACAGTGTTTCTTTCATATATTTACAGATCGTATCTTATAACTGCCAATTGAAAAATATCTTCCAGAATTTCTTAGAAAATGAAATAGAAAAACATGGAACAGCTTTGTTGGATAAGACTGCATCTGTCTTGTTTTTCTGTAGTAATCCTAAATATTTAAAGCTCTAGTTTAACCCAATCACCTTCAAACGCACAAACCAAAACAAATGACTCCCATCTGTGTTAAACTGTAGTAATTCACTTGATGACGGGATAAATTCAGCAGGTCTTATTGGTTCTCTCTGCTGGTTAGTGCATTTCAAAGCAAAGACCCAACTCTGAGCAGCAAGGAGTTGTCAAAAGAAAGATGGGATAAAGTTGTGGAAAGGCACAAACCCGTATGGGATGGGTATAAAAGAATAGCAAAATCCTTGAGTATCCCTCTGAGTATGGGCAAGATGATTATTAACAAATGGAAGGTATATGGCACTACAAGGATCCTGCCTGCATCAGGCTATTCCTCCAAACTAGATGACCAAGCAAGAAGACTAATCAGGGGTGCAACCAAGAGGGCAATATATGCAAGAAAGTTTGCATATGCATTGGTCACACAATTTTCTAAAGGGTCATTTATGCATATAAAGCATTACTTTGCATACAGAAGAGGTTAGCTGGTGTATAATGGTAGTCATAAGTGCATTCCTACATAGAAGTCTGCTCCTGGTGATGTGGCCTTCCTCAAAGTGGTCTGTGATAGGATGTAGGCATCATGAGTGGATCCTGGAAACCTGAGCAGGACATCCAGCTTGCAGTTGCGGCAGGTGACCTCATGGTGCCTTCATAGGGACATGAGTGCAATTGATAGCCCCCAAGGCACAGGGGAAGGCTGCTATCTGATAGAAATCAGTCAAGATTCATTGTTGATGTCGTCTGCTCAGAGGGAAGGATATATGTTGGTGTGTTTTCTGGAGCAATGCTGCCAAGAACTGTTCAATGCACATGAAAGGGACAGACTAGCTGATTCGAGCCATGACCCCTAGAAGTGTCTGGAAGGTGCTGGTGGCCAAACTTTCCAGAGCGATAGTTATCTTGACTTGTACTGGCAAGGTATGGCCCCTTTGGTTGGTAGGTTACAAGTCCTGCTGTAACTACTGGCATAGGTACAGTATAAGAACATAAGAAATTGCCATGCTGGGTCAGACCAAGGGTCCATCAAGCCCAGCATCCTGTTTTCAACAGAGGCCAAACCAGGCCACAAGAACCTGGCAATTACCCAAACCACTAAGAAGATCTCATGCTACTGATGCAATTAATGGACCCAAAAAACAAAGAGGAAGATGGTCTAACAAAGCCGTGAGGAATAAAATAAGGAATAGCCGAAAGTCCTTCAAAATTCTTTTATTAATTGCCCGACTCTAGGCCTGAGTTTCGCCCATCAAGGGGCTGCTTCAGGGGCTATAAAAAATGATAAATAATAAGTAAATAATATGATCAATTATACAATTTAAAAAGAATATAATTAAAAACACAGACGCAAAAACAGCTCTACTTGAACATTGAAGTTACATAATAATCAATCAGTAAGAAAAAAACAATTCTTTTCTGGAGAGCAAAATGAGGAGGACAAAAAGATAAAAATAAGATTACAGCAAGATAAAAGCACAAATAACCTTAGTTATATCAACCAAAATTATATCGACCAAATCAATAAAATACTCCTAAAAACCACTCTTATATTGATAGAATTATAAAAATCATCATAAAAGAAACACCTTATTAGAATCTAGATTGGCATGTTCATAAATGTGCTCTATCCATGGAAATCCATCATGGACTTAAATGTAAAAAATATATTAGTATAAAAATGATGTTAGTAATGGTTAAAAAAGATAATAAAAGAAATGGCAGTATTGTGAATCATAATTACCTCGCACAGAAACAATCAATAGGCTTTCAGGTTCACACTGTCCAATTGACTGCGCAAGTGATTTGTATTCATCCAACAACAAAGATTCTCAATTATGATTAGAACAACTTCGAACTTTAACTGAAAAAATGTGCATGCATGTTAAAACTCAAAATGAGTAACCAGCGTTATTAATGGGTGACCAACATTCTCGATCTTGTAACCATATTAAAAAATATAAATAATAAATGGCAAACCTATGTGCTGCCGACATTAGTTCAAAATTATTAAAATTGCTGAAAGTAATATACTACTGCGTTAAAATATGGTCATACGTGCTCAATTCCAGAGCTTTATTGTGCGTTGAGCGAAAAATAATTTTCTCCGATTAGTCTTAAATGGGCTACTTGCTACTTCATGGAATGCCCCCTAGTCCATCTATTATTCGAAAGTGTAAATAACCGATTCACATCTACTTGTTCAAGACCTCTCATGATCATAAAGACCTCTATCATATCCCCCCTCAGCCGTCTCTTCTCCAAGCTGAACAGCCTTAACCTCTTCAGCCTTTTCTCATAGGGGAGCTGTTCCATCCCCTTTATCACTTTGGTTAAGAACATAAGAACATAAGAAAATGCCATACTGGGTCAGACCAAGGGTCCATCAAGCCCAGCATCCTGTTTCCAACAGTGGCCAATCCAGGCCATAAGAACCTGGCAAGTACCCAAAAACTAAGTCTATTCCATGTAACCATTGCTAATGGCAGTGGCTATTCTCTAAGTGAACTTATTAGCAGGTAATGGCTTCTCCTCCAAGAACTTATCCAATCCTTTTTTAAACACAGCTATACTAACTGCACGAACCACATTGCCCTTCTTTGTACCTTCTCCATCGCAACTATATCTTTTTTGAGATGTGTCGACCAAAATTGTACACAGTACTCAAGGTGCAGTCTCATCATGGAGCGATATAAAGGCATTATGACATTTTCCATTTTATTAACCATTCCCTTCCTAATAATTCCTAACATTCTGTTTGCTTTTTTGACTGCTGCAGCACACTGAGCCGACAATTTTAAAGTTTTATCCACTATGATGCCTAGATCTTTTTCCTGGGTGGTAGCTCCTAATATGGAACCTAACATCGTGTAACTACAGCAAGGGTTATTTTCCCTATATACAATACCTTGCACTTATCCACATTAAATTTCATCTGCCATTTGAATGCCCAATCTTCCAGTCTTGCCAGGTCCTCCTGTAATGTATCACAATCTGCTTGTGATTTAACTACTCTGAATAATTTTGTATCATCCGCAAATTTGATAACCTCACTCGTCATATTCCTTTCCAGATCATTTATATATATATTGAAAAGCACCGGTCCAAGTACAGATCCCTGAGGCACTCCACTGTTTACCCTTTTCCACTGAGAAAATTGACCATTTAATCCTACTCTCTTTCCTGTGTTTTAACCAGTTTGTAATCTATGAAAGGACATCGCCTTCTATCCCATGACTTTTTAGTTTTCTTAGAAGCCTCTCATGAGGGACTTTGTCACACACCTTCTGAAAATCCAAATACACTACATCTACTGGTTCACCTTTATCCACATGTTTATTAACCCCTACTTGCACAGAACTTGCTCCTCTGAGAAATCCTAAAACTGTACCCTAGTCCTGTAGACTGTCTGTAAAGGGTACTGCTTCGTCCTCTTCCTCCTCAGTCATTGTGACATGAGTATACCTAAAGCCATTAGAATCAAATATATCCATATTGGGACCTACTGGTGGGTGGGAGTCAGTGGTTGAGAAAACCCACTCCCACCCCACCCCCTTATAGTCCTATATGTCTTAGTTACCCCCAATCTGTTTCAATTACCCCCAGTCTAAACCAGTATGTCCCAGTTACCACTTAGTATGGCCCTTCTATCCCAGGCACACAAACTCCTACCCCCATTTCTGACTGTCTATACGAGGCATCCTCACTCCCTCCCCCCATATGACCCAGGTGTGTCCCAGTTTGGCCCCAGTAGGTCCTGGTCTATCCCTGGTATACTCCCTCCCACGCCCTAGCCTGCTCCTGTATTCCACTCACACAAAGAAACCAACCCACCAAATGCCAAATAAAAAATCAAAATGAAAGTTTGCATGTGTGTATACATGAACAATAGTAAATGAACACACGTAAGTTGGATGACATTCATGTGTACATTGCTTTTAAAATGCCTCATTACGTGCATACATACAAACCCCACTCTCACATACCTCCTAACACATCCCTTTTGTGTTCATGTACTTTTGCTCACTCATGTGCATATACAGGCATATTTGGCCCCTTTTTAAATAAGGCAAATATGAGTATGAAGGAAAAACATAATATCTCTCACAACAAACATATTGGGGTAGATTAAGAACTTGCGCATGAGCATCCACGTGCACATGCTACCTGGCGCGCGCACATGGATGCCCGATTTTATAACATGCGCACGCAGGTGCACGCATGTTATAAAATCGGGGCTTGGCGCACGCAAGAGGGTGCACAGAAGTGCATCTTGCGCGCGCAGACGCCCGCGGCCTTCGCCCATTCCCTCCCAGGCCACTCCAATTTAGGAACGGCCTATGAGGGAACTTCCCCTCCCCCTACTCTATCCTTCCTACCCCTTCCCTTAACCTTCCCGCTCCCTAGCCCTATTCTAAACCCCCCCTCCCCATTCCTTTAACTTACCATTTGCACCAGCCGGCACATGATCCCCCAGCACAACAGCAAATGGCCTCTGTGCCGGGGGGTCCTCTAGCTCCCCCTGCCCCCCAGACTGCCCCGCCCCTTTTTCGAAGCCCCGGGACATACGCGCGTCCCGGGGCTTTACACGCGTCGCTGGGCCTTTTTAAAATAGGCCTGGCGCGTGTAGGCATTTTAAAATCTACCCCATTGTAAATACAGAGAAAATTATTCTAAAACAAAATATTTCAAAATGAAAATGTAATCAAAACAAATAACAATAAATGTTTCATTTAACTTAATATAACAAATGTAATTATATACCTCAAAATACACACATCAATATGCTTAAACATAATTAATAAAGCACATGAAATGAAAATACAATTAAAACAGCATTAAACTATCACCAATCAACCGCAACGCTCATATTGCCTATCACATACATTCATCTCATAATACAATCCACTAACAATAATCAATGTTAAAACTATTTTCATATAAAAAGGGTCAATAGGGACCTTCAATTGTTTTCTTTAATATAAAACTACCATTATCTTCACTAAAATGTTAGTGTTGCAATCTTCACTAGAGTGTTGAAATTGGCCACCACCTCTAAAAGCAATTCCCATCTTCAATTATATTCTTCTTTGATAATTGCAATCTTCACTTAAATACTTAAACTGACTGCCACTTCTTCAAAGAAATATTGCAGACAATTCCAGACAATTTTTTTTACAAACATTTGGTTTAGCAGTGGGTTCCAAATATGGCCATATTATACATGGGCCAATTTGAGTCTGAACATGTGTTTGGTTCCTGTTGGCATCAGAATATTCAATGTTGGGTCAGATTTATTGATGAAGTCTTTTAACTGGATGACAGATTATGATCATCTGCAAAGTTTTTTCAGTGGTTAAATTCATAGGACATTAATTTATCATTTACCATGACTACCTATTAAAAAAGTGTGTCTTTTTGGATGTTCTAGTCAGCTTGGAAGATGGGCACAACAAAATGATGGTGTTTAGGAAGACTAGTGGCCACAACAGTTTGTTACGTTATCATAGCCATCACAAGTTCGTTAAAGAAGGATTACTTGTAGATCAAGTCTTCAGATTAAGGAGAATTTGTTCTGATATTGATGAATTCAAACACCAATCTGCAATATTAAAGAACCAGTTATTGGAACATGGGTATCCTCTGAAAATTATCAAATAGGCTTATTTATGAGCTCGTTTTTCAGAGATGATTTACTTCAATATAGGAACAAATAGCTTGAGTGCTTATTGACCTGTTTGTTACCATTTACCAATTTCATCAAGGACATTATGAATATTATACAATGACATTGGGATGTACTATCTATGCACCAGGTTTTCAAAGATAAATTGCAGTTTGCTTTATCTTGGGGGAGAAATTTAAAGGACACTTTGGTTCAATCACTTTACCACAATTGATAACTAATGAAATATTAAGTGGACATTCTCCTTGTGGCTCTTGTGATTTTTATGTTTCAGTGATTGCACAATTTAAGAAAATGCCATACTGGGTCAGACCAAGGGTCCATCAAGCCCAGCATCCTGTTTCCAACAGTGGCCAATCCAGGCCATAAGAACCTGGCAAGTACCCAAAAACTAAGTCTATTCCATGTAACCATTGCTAATGGCAGTGGCTATTCTCTAAGTGAACTTAATAGCAGGTAATGGACTTCTCCTCCAAGAACTTATCCAATCCTTTTTAAACACAGCTATACTAACTGCACTAACCACATTCTCTGGCAACAAATTCCAGAGTTTAATTGTGCGTTGAGTCTCATGTGGCTCACACTAACATTAATACTAAAAGGACATTTAATACTAACTGCCTATCATCGTTTGTAGCATATTTCATCTTGTGTCCCTGCAAACTTACCTATAATGGCCGCACTACTCGGATGGTGAAAAAACAGCTGATAGAACATAGAAGTTGTTTAAATACTAGAAAAATTTCAACGCCTTTGATTGCTCATTTTTGGGAAGCAAAACTTTTTTCATCAAATCAAATGGACTATTATTGATCATGTACCCGTACAGATCGGGGGGAGGTGATCATTTGAGAAAATTAGCTTAGAAAGAGCAGAAGTGGATTTTTAAATTCAATTCAGTAGCTCCAAATTTTTTAAATTAATCACTTGAGTGGTGTATCTTTTGATCATATGTTTTAATTAGTGCTTGAACTATCCATCATTGTGAATAAGTGCTTGTCTTCCGTTGCAAAAAGAAGGATCCTTTTTATGATGGCGGTGAGTTCCCCTGATGCAGAGAACTGACGGGTTAATGCTCTCGAAACACTGAGTGGCGTCATTATAGTATAAAAGTTTTTAAAATATATATAGACCTTGAAGGCATAGAGACCGATGATGATAGTGTTTCCTCACAGCATTTTGGCTGTTGAGGTACAACAGTCTGAAGTCTCTATTTTATTCTGTTTGATCCTTGGGAATATTGAGTTAATCTTCTAGTCAGATTGTTCAATATTTTTCTTGCTTCTGTGTAGACTCTGTAGAGGTACTCTGATTATATGGAGAAGAGGATCCCTGCATACAATGTGAAACTGATCTCCCAAATCTGCTGGAACAATTAAGTTGTGTGTATGGAGACAGAGTCAATCTGAACTGTGCAATGATGTCTACACAGTTATTGCCACAAGTGATTCATATGAATGGCAAACTTCTCCTGATCTCTTCCAACATGGATCTCTTATTTTGTTTTGGCTTTGAGATCTGTGATACATTGCGCCAGAATCGAAAGAACAGGACTTCTTACTTGAAACTGTGTTAAACACATTTTTATTTCTTTTCTTGATTCCACAGCTTAGCATATAATTTTTGTGGACTGTTCGCTGGGGCTATAATTGGTCCCCTTTGTCTGGAGGTAATTGCGAGGGGCTGGTGCTACACAAAGAATGTAATCTCTACTATCTATGAAGAATTTGTTCTATGAGGGGATGGGGAGGATGATTTTTTGGGTTAAGGGGAGAGACTATGGGAAGGGAGATAGGAGGGGGAATTTGGGGTTTCATTGGGGGAGGAGAGAAGATGAAGTAGGGGAATGCTTTATTTGTGAAGAGAAGGTATTAAGCAAATTAACCTATCTTTACTAGCCCAGGTACACTTGGTTGGGGCTGAGGGAGCCTCCTGCACTTTGTTTATAATAGATATAGTTCTGATTGATGAACTGATGCTAAATAGAATCAATGAGAATAGTTTTGTGCAATGTTTATCTTGGAATGTTGCAGGGATTAGTTTTCCAGTAAAATACTGTAAAATGATGAAAGTGCTTAAGAGACACCATGTCCAGATCACAATGTTACAGGAAATGTATCTTAGCAATTTAAAGTTAAATGAAAACTGGGTGGAAGAAGTTCTCTTTCCTTCTTCTGAGACAAACAAGGCTGGAGTAGCAATTTCATTCCACCGCCTGCTCCCGTTTCATACTAAACAGGTATTCAAGGATCCAATTGGAAGGTACTTAGTTCTGGAAGACCTTTTATATGGGAAATCAACAATTTTATGTCAACTTTATGTGCCTAATAATTATGATCACATATTTTTCACTCAACACAAAACCTGGTGAAGTATATGGACATTATTGATCGTGGGAAGGGATTTCAATAGCTTATATGAAACTCAATTAGACAAATCAATAAAATCTCCAAGTGGAAGATTAAACTTTTCTAAAAAGGTTCTTTGTAAAACTTTAGATCTGACAGATACTTGGCAAATCTTTCATTCCCAGGAACATAATTTTACTCATTTATTTAGGGTTCATGGTAATCAATCACACATTGATTACCTATTAATTTCAGCAAATAATTTTCCAGTTGGGAACTTGTATGTTGGCCCTCTGGAAATTTCTGATCATTATCTGATACAGATGGATCTTGAGATCTCTGAGACTAAGAGGAGGACCTTTCATTGGAGATTCCCTGCATTTCTTTGAGGATGTCAAATTTAGGGAGTATTTGGAAATTAAATGGAAAGAATTTCAACACTTTAATAAGGACCATGAAAATTCCTTCCACTTATAATGGGAAACTGCTAAAGTGATACTTAGGGGAGAAATAATCTCCTATAATATTAAGACTCTGTGCTTATGAATCAATTTTGTGTTGCTAATTATGTTGCTTTAACTAATCCACAATTGAAAAAGAAGACTGATGGGCTCTTGATTGTAGCAAACGATTCTCTCAGGCTATCTCTGCTGCCAGTGGCTGACTCCTCCCCTTTAGAAATGCTTTTCCTTGCTTCTCCTTTTAACTGGAGTCTTGCTTTAATTTTTGCCTCCCCCTCCCCTCGGACTGTCTCTGTTTATTGATGGCCTCCTAGCATTAAGCCAATGTTAGTCCTCTATATCTTAGGCGATTTCACCTGTCCTTTATCCAACACCTGCAACAACTTTCTGGTAACTATGAATGCCCTCCGAAGGTCCCAGCTTATGCACAAACCTACCCTTAAGCAGGAACACACTTTAGATATGCTTTTTATACACAGTAGCTGATCGCTCAATGCACTCCCTGGTGTTTGTTGTACAGAGATGCTGTGGTCTGATCACTTTCTAATCATCTGCACATCAAAAAATCACAGGGTATTCTACACAATTCCTTCTTGTAGAATTTTAAGGAAACCACCCATTGATATTGATCAACTATGCACCCAGTGACTCCTCAGTCTGGTATCTGCTCAGGATCTAGATTCAAATGGTTTAGTTGACACTTGGAAAACATTTCTTTCACTCTGCCGTAGATGCTCTCACGCTCCCAAGTCTTTATGCTTGCGCCGTCGCAGATGTTTACCATGGTTTTCACAGTCTATGAGCTTTCAAAAAGAGCTTTGTAGGAAGGAGCGCAGATGGAGCAAAAATAAATCAGACAATTTCTCCTCCTATCATTCTCAATTGGCCACCTATAAGGCCACAATTGATAAGGCTAAGCGGGAATGGCTATCGTCACTTACTTCTTCTGCTGCTTCTCAACCACATGAATTATTTAGAATTGAGAATTCTCTTTCAACACCAATTGTTCTCTTATTTCCTATGAGGAATTTGTTTCTCACTTTAAGAAATCAGCTCACATTGCTGCCTCATCCTCTTCTTCTCTTCCAACAATCTCACCAACAGTTTCCTGGAGAACATTTATGTCTACATCCTCTTCTGAGGTTGTGGAAATATTTGGTAAAATGACGGATAATTTTTGTGTTTTCAACACTTATTCAATTGCTTTAATTAAGGTCCTACACTCCGACATCGCGGGTTTCATCACAGATTTAGTGAATGCCTCCCTAAAAAAAGGCTGCTGCCTTCCCCATTAAAATCTGTGGTTGTTGTCCATCACTATAAAAGGCTACTGCTGAGTCACAAGATCCGGTAAACTATCACCCAATCTCTTGTCTACCATTACTGTTTAAAGTTGTTGAAAATGTTGTGTTCAATCAATTGCAGGATTTTGTGGACTCCAATAACCTTTTAGACAGCACTTAATTTGGGTTTTGCTCTCTGCACAATACAGAATCTTTTCTTATCAAGCTTTGACATTATCTGTCAAGGCTTTGATACAGGTACCAGGTTTCTTGTACTCGATATATCCTCAGCCTTTGACATACTGAACCATGAAAATATTATTACACTGCTTAGGGGCCCCTGGCATATCTTCCACTGTGCTCTCCTGGCTTTCTTCTTTGATAGATCATTCTTTTAGGGAACTATTGGGAATGCTACTTTCAAGTATATCCTTTTTCAACAGGTGTCCCCCAGGGCTCATTGCTCTCTATCACTGTTATAATTAGTGAGGTTTCTGTGCACCTCACAGGTCAGGCGCAGCTGAGGACACAAACACAGAGATTGATCTTTAATTAAACAATGTGGTGTAGCCACCAGAGATGGCAGTGATGAGTAGTTGAAGTAGCCCGGCTGGGCTAGTATCCCTCAGGCGCTGGAACAGCGACTCCTTCGGTAGCAGTGCTGTAGTGAAATGAACTGAGAATAATGAGTGCAGGGGAATATGCACAAGCCCCAGCATGGAGAACCCCAGGATAGGGAGAGCAGGCCCTCGAGGAGCGAGTACCTGATCCCTGAGAGCTGAGAGGCTTGAAGAACATAAGAACATAAGAAAATGCCATACTGGGTCAGACCAAGGGTCCATCAAGCCCAGCATCCTGTTTCCAACAGTGGCCAATCCAGGCCATAAGAACCTGGCAAGTACCCAAAATCTAAGTCTATTCCATGTTACCATTGCTAATGGCAGTGGCTATTCTCTAAGTGAACTTAATAGCAGATAATGGACTTCTCCTCCAAGAACTTATCCAATCCTTTTTTTAAACACAGCTATATTAACTGCACTAACCACATCCTCTGGCAACTAATTCCAGAGTTTAATTGTGCGTTGAGTTAAAAAGAACTTTCTCTGATTAGTTTTAAATGTGCCACATGCTAACTTCATGGAGTGCACCCTAGTCTTTCTATTATCCGAAAGAGTAAATAACAGTTTCACATCTACCCGTTCTAGACCTCTCATGATTTTAAACACCTCTATCATATCCCCCCTCAGCCGTCTCTTCTCCAAGCTGAAAAGTCCTAACCTCTTTAGTCTTTCCTCATAGGGGAGCTGTTCCATTCCCCTTATCATTTTGGTAGCCCTTCTCTGTACCTTCTCCATCGCAATTATATCTTTTTTGAGATGCGGAGACGAGAATTGTACACAGTATTCAAGGTGAGGTCGCACCATGGAGCGATACAAAGGCATTATGATATTTTCCATTTTATTCACCATTCCCTTTCTAATAATTCAACATTCTGTTTGCTTTTTTGACTGCCGCACACTGAACCGACGATTTCAATGTGTTATCCACTATGATGCCTAGATCTCTTTCTTGGGTTGTAGCACCTAATATGGAACCCAACATTATGTAACTTATAGCATGGGATATTTTTCCCTATGTGCATCACCTTGCACTTATCCACATTAAATTTCATCTGCCATTTTGATGCCTAATTTTCCAGTCTCATAAGGTCTTCCTGCAATTTATCACAATCTGCTTGTGATAACTACTCTGAACAATTTTGTATCATCTGCAAATTTGATTATCTCACTCGTCATATTTCTTTCCAGATCATTTATAAATATATTGAAAAGTAAGAGTCCCAATACAGATCCCTGAGGCACTCCACTGCCCACTCCCTTCCACTGAGAAAATTGTCCATTTAATCCTACTCTCTGTTTCCTGTCTTTTAGCCAGTTTGCAATCCACGAAAGGACTTCGCCACCTATCCCATCATTTTTTCTTTTCCTAGAAGCCTCTCATGAGGAACTGTGTCAAACGCCTTCTGAAAATCCAAGTATACTACATCTACCGGTTCACCTTTATCCACATGTTTATTAACTCCTTCAAAAAAGTGAAGCAGATTTGTGAGGCAAGACTTGCCTTGGGTAAAGCCATGCTGACTTTGTTCCATTAAACCATGTCTTTCTATATGTTCTGTGATTTTGATGTTTAGAACACTTTCCACTATTTTTCCTGGCACTGAAGTCAGACTAACCGGTCTGCAGTTTCCCGGATCAGCCCTGGAGCCCTTTTTAAATATTGGGGTTACATTAGTTATCATCCAGTCTTCAGGTACAATGGATGATTTTAATGATAGGTTACAAATTTTTACTAATAGGACTGAAATTCCATTTTTTAGTTCCTTCAGAACTCGGGGGTGTATACCATCCAGTCCAGATTTACTACTCTTCAGTTTGTCAATCAGGTCTACCACATCTTCTAGGTTCACCATGATTTGATACAGTCCATCTGAATTATTACCCATGAAAACCTTTTCTAGTACGGGTTTTCTGCTTCGGATTTATTTTAAAAAGTTTTTACTGCGAGTTTTTGCCTCTACGGCCAACTTCTTTTCAAATTCTCTCTTAGCCTGTCTTATCAATGTCTTACATTTAACTTGCCAACATTTATGCATATCCTATTTTCTTCTTTTGGATCCTTCTTCCAATTTTTGAATGAAGAACTTTTGGCTAAAATAGCTTCTTTCACCTCCCCTTTTAACCATGCCGGTAATCGTTTTGCCTTCTTTCCACCTTTCTTAATGTGTGGAATACATCTGGACTGTGCTTCTAGAATGGTATTTTTTAACAATGACCACGCCTCTTGGACATTTTTTACTTTTGTAGCTGCTCCTTTCAGTTTTTTTCTAACAATTTTCCTCATTTTATCAAAGTTTCCCTTTTGAAAATTTAGCACGAGAGCAGTGGATTTGCATACTGTTCCTCTTTCAGTCATTAATTCAAATTTGATCATATTATGATCACTACTGCCAAGCGGCCCCACCACCGTTACCTCTCTCACCAAGTCCTGTGCTCCACTGAGAATTAGATCTAAAATTGCTCCCTCTCTCGTCGGTTCCTGAACCAACTGCTCCATCCAGGAATGTCCCAATGATACATTTACCCAGTCAATATTGGGGTAATTGAAGTCTCCCATTATTACCGCACTACCAATTTGGTTAGCTTCCCTAATTTCTCTTAGCATTTCACTGTCTGTCTCACCATCTTGACCAGGTGGACGGTAGTATACTCCTATCACTATAGTCTTCCCCGACACACAAGGGATTTCTACCCATTGAGATTCAATTTTGCATTTAGTCTCATGCAGGATGATTACCCTGTAGGTAACATTGCCAAGACGGAGGATTGGAAGTGGTCCAATGTAGTGAGGAGCAAATTGAGAGGTGGGTAACTTCAGTCTAAGATGCTTAGTGGACAGCCAGAATTTGTCACCAGGTTGAAAGACAGGCGCTTTGGAATGATGAGTGTCATAAAACCTTTTGGCTCGATCACTCGCTTTGAGTAGCATTGCTTTCGTCTGAGTCCATAATTGATGGATTTCTTCAGCAGTGGATTGAGCTGCTGGGGATGTCACTGAGAGCTTCAGTGGAAGGGACGGTGATGGTAAACGTCCATATACCACTTCAAATGGTGTTGATCCAGTTGATGTTGCTGGATGAGAATTAATGGCGAATTCAGCCCATGGAAACAGTTCGGCCAGGTTATTCTGACGGCAACTCACATAGGCCCGAATGAACTGTTTCAGGGTCCTATTCATCCGTTCTGTTTGGCCATTAGATTGAGGATGATAGGCAGATGTATAATCTAGAGAGATGTCGAAGAGTTTGCACAGGGCCTTCCAGAATCTTGCCGTGAACTGTGATCCTCGATCCGAGACTATGTGCTTCAGTAGGCCGTGGAGGCGAAAAATATGGACTATGAAGAGCTTCGCAAGTTCAGAGGCTGAAGGTAAGCCAGGCAGTGCCACAAAGTGGGCCATCTTACTGAAGCAGTCTACTGTTACCCAGATGGTATTCATACCTCCAGAAAGGGGTAGATCAGCTACAAAATCAGTAGCGATATGCATCCAGGGCTGTTCCGGAGCTGGAAGTGGTTGCAGCAATCCCCACGGTTGGCCAGAAGTAGGTTTGTGCTGGGCACAAGATGCCACATAGGAGAGTGTATCTTCCTTCATAGTTGGCCACCAATAAAACTTCTGTAGCTTCCGCAGGATACGGCGTTGACCAGGATGGCCAGCCAGCTTGGAATCGTGCACCCAATAGAGCACTTTCTTTCTGAGTTGCTTAGGCACGATGGTCTTACCAGCAGGCACAGAATGAGTAGCCGCTAAGATGACTTTCTTCGGGTCGATTATATGCTGCGGCTCTTCCGGAATATCCTCCGAGAGAAAGGAGCATGATAGGGCATCAGCTCTGGTATTCTTGTCTCCGGGGTGATATCTGAGCACGAAGTCAAAGTGGTTGAAAAATAAGGACCATCTAGCTTGTCTATGGTTAAGACGTTGCGCATGGCGGAGATACTCTAGATTCTTATGGTCCGTAAACACGGTAATTTGATGTTTAGCACCTTCGAGCCAAGGCCGCCATTCCTCAAATGCCAACTTAATAGCCAGGAGCTCTTTGTCACTGATCCCATAATTCTTCTCTGCTGGAGAGAAACGTTGTGAGAAGAAAGAGCAGGGACGTAAGGACTTGGAATCTCCAGTCTGGCTCAGAACAGCCCCCACACCAACGTCAGAGGCATCGACCTCTACGATGAATGGCTTGTTGGGGTCCGGATGACGTACGTATGGTTCCATGGAAAATGCAGTCTTTAAATCTTGGAACGCAGAAATGACCTCCGCAGACCATTTAGAAGCATTGGCCCCTTTCCGGGTCATAGCAGTCAAGGGCACCATTAAAGAAGAATAGTTCTTTATAAAGCTTCTATAGTAATTGCTGAACCCCAAACATCGTCTCAGTGCCTTCAGGTTGGTAGCTTGGGACCAGTTCTTGATTCTTTCTAATTTTTGGGGATCCATCTGGATGCCATCTTTAGACACAATGTAGCCAAGAAAAGGCACGGAGTCTTTATAGAATTCGCACTTGGATAGCTTGGAGTAGAGTCGGTGTTCTCGAAGTCTTAGTAGAACTTGCTTGACGTCTTCTAGATGAGTATACAGATCCTGAGAAAATATCAGGATGTCATCTAGGTACACTATGACACTTGTACAACAAATCCCGCAGAATGTCAATCATCATGTTCTGGAACACAGCGGGTGCGTTGCACAGGCCAAAGGGCATTACTAAGTACTCAAAATGACTGTCTTGAGTGTTGAAAGCCGTTTTCCACTCGTCGCCACTGCAAATCCGGACTAAGTTATAGGCCCCCTTCAGGTCAAGTTTCAAAAATATCTCGGCCCCCTGAAGCCGGTCAAACAGCTCTGAGATTAAAGGCAGGGGGTAATGGTCTTTAATCGTAATCTCGCTCAGACCTCAATAGACGATACAAGGACGTATGGTTCCGTCCTTCTTCCCCACAAAGAAGAATCCTGCGCCGGCTGTCAACTTTGAAGGTCTAATGAAACCTTTCTGTAAATTCTCCTCAATGTACTCTGACATAGCCTTATTCTCTATTGCAGAGAGTGGATAGACACATTCCTTAGGAGGTTCAGTGTTTGGTTTCAGCCGAATGGCACAGTCATAAGATCTGTGTGGAGGGAGGATGTCAGCAGCTTCTTTGGAAAACACATCACTGAATGATGCATATTGGAGGCGGCAGTCCTGCCATCACTGGAGTCGTACTCATGCAGAGAACAGGAGAAACTTCCTTGAGGCAACTGCCATGAAAACCTAGGCCCCAGCGGGAGAGTTCCAAGGAGGACCAGTCGAATTGAGGCTGATGCGACTGCAACCAGGGTAACCCCAGAACGATAGGGTGCATGGCCTTCTCTAACACAAAGAAGGGGATTGTCTCCATATGGAGGGCTCCGGTGCGAAGAGTTCGGTTTGGTGTGATAAGTCACATCACCGGGCAAAAGCTCTCCATGGATGGAAGACAAGAGTTGTGGAGCTTCTAAAGTAATGTTCCACTAGGTGTTGAAGTATAAAGTTACCTCCTGCCCCCGAATCCACAAGGGCAAGAGTTTGGACTGTAGACAGTCCGCAAGTCAGGGAGACTGATAGAGAGAGCGGGGGAGAAGGCGTGGTAAGGCCTAAGAACAGTCCTCCTGCAGGACTTAGGCCTGTCCGTTTTCCAGACGAATAAGGCATGTTGGGACATCGTGACCAGCTTGTCCACAGTACATACATAAGCCATGTCTTGTCCGAAGTCTTCTCTCTTTTGAAGTCAAATGACTGCAACCAAGTTGCATCAGTTCTTCTCCACTGGCAACAGATACAGCTGGAACCATCCAAAGTGCAAGTTTAGCACGAGGCTCCTTCTGAATTGGTCATTTAGTAGGCTTGAGTTCTTTCACCTTATCACGAAGCCGGTGGTCAATTCTAGTAGCCAAGGCCACTAGTTCATCCAGTGAGTCAGGTGTCTCCCGAGCTGCAAGCTCGTCCTTCAAGCGGGTATTCAGACCTCTGAAGAAGAGAGTTTTCAGGCATCTAGGTTCCCAGCATAATTCTGTAGCAAGAGTCTTGAACTCTATTGCAAAATCAGCCAGTGGTCGGTTGCCTTGCTTCAGGTCCACCAAGTCAGAACCAGCAACAGTCACTCAAGCAGGATTGTCAAAAAATGGATTTAAATAATTCTATAAATCCATCAATATCCTGCAGGATTGGATCCTTACGTTCCCACAGCGTTGAAGCCCAGGACAAGGCCCTTCCATCCAGATAAGATAGAATATAAGTAGCCTTGGCGTAGGCTGTGGGGAAGTGTGCAGGCTGCAAGGCGAAATGCATGCAGCATTGGTTTAGGAAACCTCTGGTTCTTTGAATCTCTCCAGAGAACCAAACTGGAGCAGCCAGAGGTACCATAGTCTTTATAGTTACTTCAGGTAACTGACCTTCATTACTGGAAGTAGCGCCTTGCATCTTCTGTGCTTGTAGCTGATGAAATGCTGAAGTGAGTTTCTCCAAAGCGTCTTGTTGTTTAGCAATGCGCAGGGCCAGGCCAGGGACGGCCTGTAAGGCATTGAGCTGTGCCGGATCCATGGAGTTAGCAATCTGTTATAATTAGTGAGGTTTGGGTGGACCCTTGAACACTGTGGCAGCTGACCACAACCACAGGGGGCAGTCCCATGAGGGGCTACAGGTCAGGCTCAGCTGAGGACACACAAACACAGAGATTGATCTTTTATTAAACAATGTGGTGTAGCCACCAGAGGTTGCAGTGATGAGTAGTTGAAGTAGCCCGGCTGGGCTAGTATCCCTCAGGAGCTGGAACAGCGACTCCTCCGGTAGCAGTGCTGTAGTGGAAAGAACTGAGAATAATGAGTACAGTGGAATATGCACAAGCCCCAGTATGGAGAACCCCAGGATAGGGAGAGCAGGCCCTCGAGGAGCGAGTACCTGATCCCTGAGAGCTGAGAGGCTTGAAGGAGATGTACTCACACAGCGGTTCCACAGAGGAGATGGCACCAGGGCTGGAACGGAGGTGGCACCAGGGCTGGAACGGAGGCAGGCTCTCGAGGAGCAAGTACCTGGTTACAGGGAACAGTTCTGAGGTGAAGATGGTAGTACTCACTGGTGTTGAAGATAGTGAATCCTTCCAGGCAGAAGAGAAGGTAGGAGCAGGCAGCGAGTCAGGGAACATGGGCCCTCGAGGAACAAGTACCGGTTTCCTGATAGCAACCTAAAAGCAAGTGAGACCCCCGAGGAGCGGGTACCCCGTTAGCGTTAAGAGTCCAATAGTAGATTGGAGGCAAGAGTAGCTGGGTACGAAGAGCGAATCCCATCCGTAGGATATCCCTTGCTAACTCAAAGGCTAGCAAACAATGTAGGCTTTAAATATCCGGGTAGCATGACGCCATCACACGGAGACGCCCCAGAGGTTCACGCCAAGTAGGAAATAAGAGTGAGGGCCGTGCAGCGCGCGCACCCTAAGGTACAGACGGAGCATGGCGGGAGGCAGCGCCCAAGCCGGTCCAGGAACGCCGGAGAGGACGGCAGGCAGACGCCGCGGCAGCCAGGCGTCCATCAACAGCAAGAGGAGGTGCAAGGAAAGAAAGGTAGGCGGAGTGAAGCCGTCGGAAAGGGACGGTTGCAACAATCACTCTTTTCAATATTTATTTGGCTCTCTTATGTTCTATCCTTGCTAGCTTAAACATTTCCTTTAAATTGTATGCCAATGACATACAGTTTTCTTTCCCATAACTTCTACATTTGATCTGCTTTCTCAAAGCTAACTTTCTGCCTGGCTAAAATAAGAGACTAGCTATTTGATAACAAACTAACACTAAATAGTGCTTTGTCTAGAGTTAGTGGTGTTGATTATCCACCTATGTTTTTCTTTGGGGAACATTCATTTCCTATTAAACTGTAAGCTGGGGACCTAAGGGTAGTAGCTGATTCATCTTTGTCCCTCTGGCCATACATTAATGCACTTGCCCATGGGTCTTACTATAAGCTGCGCATGCTACACCCTCATATTTGTATTATCGTACTCAGATTTTCATACAATAACACAAGCACTGATTCTATCCTCACTTGACTACTGTAATACTTTGCTTCTTGGCTTACCACTTTCATATGTGAAAAACCTTACAGTTGATTCAGAATTCAGCAGCTCACTTGGTTTCTGGTACTCCGCTGTAAGAACATCTCTCCTGTTATGGCTAATTTACACTGGCTAATGATCATATGGCAAGAGAAATTTAAAAGTCTTGCTTGTTTTTAAGGCACTGCACAATCTTTCACATTCTTGTACTGTTCCTGCAATTCATAGATATCAGCCTGCATGATCGCTATCCTCCTCAAACAAATGTCCATTAGAGGTTCCATCATTTAGGCATGCACGCTTGATGGAATATAGGCAGCAGATCTTTTACATAGCAAGTCCTATACTAGTGGCATAGTGAGGTCTCCGGCACCCAGAGAACAATGCATTTGTGCATCTCCCTGGCGCCCCCACCTCCATCCTTCTTGTATTAATGCTTAAGGTTACAGAAAGCCGCACTAATACAAACCCCAAAAAAAGAAAATTAACAGAGACTATTAGGGATGTGAATCGTGTGATCGATCGATCGATTTTGGCTGGGGGGGGGGGGAGGGAAATCTGATCGTCATGTTTGGGTTTTTTTAAAAATCGTTAAAAATATTAAAAGTTGTATGACATAGTGAGGGCAAAGGTAGCGCCGGCGCCATTTTGAATATTGGCAATACGGCGCGAGTGCAGGAGGTCGCTCCCGGACCCACGCTGGACTTTTGGCAAGTCTTGTGGGGGTCAGGAGGCCCCCCCAAGCTGGCCAAAAGTCCCTGGGGGTCCAGCGGGGGTCCGGGAGCAATCTCCTGCACTCGTGACGTCGGGTGTCAGGAACCAAAATGGCACCGGCGCTACCTTTGCCCTGTCATATGGTAAGGGCAAAGGGCCACCGGCGCCATTTCTATTAACGCAGCCGTGGCCCGAGAGCGGGAGATCGCGCCAGGACCCCCCCACTGGACCCCAGGTAATTTAAAACATTTTGGGGGGGTTCGGGAGGGTGGGGGATTTGTTTTAAAGGGTCGGGGTGGGTTTTAGGGTTGTTTTGGTGTGCCGGTTTTCCCGCCCTCTCCCTCCCCCGATTTACGATTTTTTGACGATAAATCGGGGGAATTGTTATTGTATCGTGGCTCTAACGATTTTTGACGATTTTAAATATATCTGATGATTGTTTTAAATTGTCAAAAAACGATTCACATCCCTAGAGACTATTGTAAACAGCCTATGGGGCAAAGGTTTCTCTGTGCCAGCATTAGTGGTTTGTGGGCCCAGCCAAAACACTGAAGATCTTCAGCAGCCTGGCAGCTAGAAAACTTGGTAGGGCCATGTCCTGGGTAGTTCACCCCATTCCGATGTCTATGCCCTCCCTTCCCCCCCAGGCTAAGCCCAGCAGCACTGCACTCCCCACCCTAGTAATACAAGTCAAGGTCAAAACAGTCACTTGAGGCACAGAAAGCAATGTCCCCTCACTTCTTTTGAACTCAAGCGCATCAGCAATTACCCCACCAGCAGGAGCCTGCTGGCCAGTGGCTTAGCCAGAACTTAATTTTGTGAGCAAGGGCAGGGTGGGGGGCCACCAAGGTTAACATGGATGGGCAGTAAGCAAACAGTTGTATTATTATCGATTAAATAATGCCTTAGAGTGCACCTGACTATGGATTACTAAGTAGCATGCAACAATCATTATGCATTATGAGTGACGCTTTAAAATATTACATTATTTCTAGCATTTACCAATATTAAAAATCTTATTAATCTGTATTCAGTTATTATAGTCTATAAATACAAAATATCATGTAAAAAGTAAACAAAGAACATTTAACAGAAACATCAGATCCAATCACATAATAAAACAAATATACATGTATTTTATGAATCATCTTTCCCAAAATGCTGAGAATATCATAACTACTAGAGGTGTGAATCGTGTGCCCTATCGTCTTAACGATCGAAATTGTCTGGCAGGAGAAGAAAATCGTGTTTGGCACGATTTTTAAGTTAAAAAATCGTTTTTTTCCGATTAGTGCGCACTAACTCCAGTTGTGATCTTCTTGCACACATCCCGGTATCAGGGATAGGGCACTGCATGCAGGAAGATGACAACACCCCTGGTATCAGGGTTAGGGCACTGTGTGCAGGAAGATCACAACACCCCTGGTATTAATAGGGATAGGGCACTGTGTGCAGGAAGATCACAACACCCCTGGTATTAATAGGGATAGGGCACTATGTGCAGGAAGATCACAACACCCCTGGTATTAATAGGGATAGGGCACTGTGTGCAGGAAGATCACAACACCCCTGGTATTAATAGGGATAGGGCACTGTGTGCAGGAAGATCACAACACCCCTGGTATTAATAGGGATAGGGCACTGAGTGCAGGAAGATCACAACACCCCTGGTATTAATAGGGATAGGGCACTGAGTGCAGGAAGATCACAACACCCCTGGTATCAGGAATAGGGCACAAGTTCTAGTCACATTGACTGATCACATTACTTTTTTTGTCAACTACCAACAGTTTCCATTTCCCATCCCCCCAACCATCACCTCAGTGGGAACCTTCGTAACATCAATAGATAAGAGGGCAGCCAGCCAATAGGAATACATATTCATTCCTAACTGACCTTTACTGACCTGGAAAGTGTCAATTTGTATCATTTTCTGTTAGTGCGCACTAACTCCCGTTAGTGCGCACTAACACGATTTAATGATTTTTAACGATAAATCGTTAGAATTTCTATTGTATTGTGTTCTTTAACAATTTAAGACGATATTAAAAATTATCAGACGATAATTTTAATCGTTGAAAAACGATTCACATCCCTAATAACTACAATAAAACAGCCATACTCAATCATAAGAACTTAACATCTGCAATGGGTACAGAACAGAACTGGGACATGCAAAAAAAATATTCAAATTCTGGTGTGAACTCACTAATAGCAAAACAAACTATTCCACTGCAAACACTTTATGAACTAACACAAACCCTCTCCAAAAAAAAACAAACCCCCACCTACAACCTTGCAATATCATACAATGCAAGCAGTAACGCAGGACTCAAACAGCAGCAACCTTATCTATGAAAAGGCAGCAATGCAAATATTCACCAGGCCCTGAAACACTAATACACCACCTAGTGGGCAAACAACAAGATGGACTGCAACACACTAACCAAAATACTGCACCTCAGTTACACACAGATCAACCCTTACCTAATACAGAATAAGGGACTACAAATCAGAAACGGAAACATGCAGCCAAAACTGAAATGGAAAACCGAAGAAACCAGTGACTCTGAACAGTGGTATACGGGGGGGGGAAAAAAAAAGCAAAATTCAAATATATAATAAATGCACATTCCCATTCCCAAAGATGTCATATTCCAATCACTGAAAGTCAAAATAATGTTTTCATTTGTTGTCTGATTTCTTTTTTCTTTGTAAACTAAAGCTTATTGCTTCAACAATATTTCAAAATACACAATACAACAGTATAATAGTACAATATTTAATCCTTCAATCTGTCCCTCCCTCCCCCCCCCCCCCCCACTTATCTAGCCCAAATTATGGAAACACTTTTACTGGTAGACAATCCTGATTGCATTCCTTAAAATGTAAAATCATATTAAGGCTAATAATATTCTCAATAGATATCTTTTTGATATTGTATTCCCCTTCCTTCACTCATATATAATAAATAGAAATGGATAGAAAAGGGGGAGGTGTGGCTCTTTATGTCAGAAATAATATCCAAGCATCTGAGCTGCAAGGAAGTTGGGGCAAGGAAGAAGCACTATGGGTCGACCTAAAAACAGATGATGGAGCATCCATTTATATTGGAGTGGTTTACAGGCCTCCAAACCAAAAGGAAGAGCTGGACAGAGATCTGGTTGAAGACATCCATAAGATAGGTAAGAAAGGGGAAGTGGTGATCGTTGGTGACTTTAATATGCCAGATGTAGACTGGAAAATCCCATCTGCAAAATCTAAAAACAGTAGGGCAATAGTGGATTCCATGCAAGTATCTTTGTTCAAACAAATGGTATTAGAACCCACAAGAGAAGGAACTATACTCGACTTAGTGCTCAATAATGGAGATATCGTCTCTGATGTCAAGGTGGGCGCCCACCTCAGCACCAGTGATCATCAAACGGTATGGTTTAATATCACTAAAAGAATATGGAAAAGAAGCACAAAGACCAGAGTTTTACAGTTCAAAAACACAGACTTTGAGGAAATGGGGAAGTACCTAGAGGAAGAACTAAATGGATGGGAAAATGAGAGAGATGTGGATCAGCAGTGGACCAATCTAAAAGGAGCAATTGCCAAGGCAACTGCTCTATATGTTAGAAATGTAAAGAAAAGCAAAAGAAAAATGAAACCTATCTGGTTCTCAAAGGAGGTGGCTGACAAAATTAAAGCTAAAAGAACTGCATACAAGAAATACAAAAGATCCCAAAGGGAGGAGCACAAAGAAGAATATCTGATTCAACTGAGGGAGACTAAGAAATTAATCAAGTTGGCAAAAATTCAAGCGGAAGAGAGGATTGCCAAGGAGATAAAATATGGTGACAAAACATTTTTCAGATACATCAGCGAAAAGAGAAAAGTCCAAAGTGGTATAGTGAAATTGAAAGGTGGAAATGATCAATGTGTGGAGAGAGACGAAGAAATGGCAGAAATATTAAATGAATACTTCAGCTCTGTGTTCACTAAAGAAGACCCTGGAGAAGGACCATCTCTACACAACAAGAAACTGGAGGGAAGCGGAACAGAGGAAAATCCATTTACAGTAGATAATGTATGGGAAGAGCTAAAGAATCTGAAAATGGACAAAGCCATGGGGCCTGATGGGATTCATCCAAGGATACTGAGAGAGCTCAGAGATGTGCTGGCGGGACCGCTGTGCGACCTGTTCAATAGATCCCTAGAAACAGGAGTGGTGCCGAGTGATTGGAGAAGAGCGGTGGTGGTCCCGCTTCACAAGAGTGGGAACAGAGAGGAGGCTGGTAACTACAGACCGGTTAGCCTCACTTCGGTGGTGGGAAAAGTAATGGAGTCACTGTTGAAAGAGAGAATAGTGAACTATCTACAGTCGGGAGAATTGATGGACCAGAGGCAGCATGGATTCACCAGAGGAAGATCCTGTCAGACAAATCTGATTGACTTTTTTGACTGGGTAACCAAGGAATTGGATCAAGGAAGAGCACTAGATATCATATACTTGGATTTCAGCAAAGCTTTTGATACGGTTCCGCACGGGAGACTGGTGAATAAAATGAGAAGCATAGGAGTTAGTGCCGAGCTGGTGACCTGGATTGCAAATTGGTTGACGGACAGAAGACAATGTGTGATGGTAAATGGAACCTTCTCTGAAGAGAGAGCGGTTTTAAGTGGTGTACCGCAAGGATCAGTGTTGGGACCGGTCCTGTTCAATATCTTTGTGAGCGACATTGCGGACGGGATAGAAGGTAAGGTTTGTCTTTTTGCGGATGACACTAAGATCTGCAACAGAGTGGACACGCTGGAAGAAGTGGAGAGAATGAGACGAGATCTAAGGAAACTGGAAGAGTGGTCGAAGATATGGCAGCTGAGATTCAATGCCAAGAAGTGCAAAGTCATGCATATGGGGAGTGGAAATCCGAATGAACTGTATTCGATGGGGGGGGAAAGGCTGATGTGCACGGAGCAGGAGAGGGACCTTGGGGTGATAGTGTCTAATGATCTGAAGTCGGCGAAACAATGTGACAAGGCGATAGCTAAAGCCAGAAGAATGCTGGGCTGCATAGAGAGAGGAATATCGAGTAAGAAAAGGGAAGTGATTATTCCCTTGTACAGGTCCTTGGTGAGGCCTCACCTGGAGTACTGTGTTCAGTTCTGGAGACCGTATCTTCAAAAAGACAAAGACAAGATGGAGGCGGTACAGAGAAGGGCGACCAGGAAGGTGGAGGATCTTCATTGGATGACGTACGAGGAGAGATTGAAGAATCTAAATATGTACACCCTGTAGGAAAGGAGGAGCAGAGGTGATATGATACAGACTTTCAGATACTTGAAAGGTGTTAATGATCCAAAGACAACGACAAACCTTTTCCGTAGGAAAAAAATCAGCAGAACCAGGGGTCACGATTTGAAGCTCCAGGGAGGAAGATTCAGAACCAATGTCAGGAAGTATTTCTTCACGGAGAGGGTGGTGGATGCCTGGAATGCCCTTCCGGAGGATGTGGTGAACCAGAACTGTGAAGGACTTCAAAGGGGCGTGGGATAAACACTGTGGATCCATAAAGTCAAGAGGCCGCCAATGAAGAGTGGGTGACTCGCCAGAATGATGGCTACTGCCTGGAGACAATACCCTTATTAAATAAACATACACATGCTTACTGTGACTCCAAGATCGCTCTAAGCTTCAACAGCAAGAGGAAATGTGGAAACAAGGATTCACACTCACAAAGAGGGGAGTAGCTGGCTTGTTACGGCGGTTACTACCCCAAATCAAATAAGCCTGATACTTCACTTTCAATGCATATTACTGCATAGTTCTCTGCTTCAACGGCAGGGGAGAAGAAAAGAGGGTTCGCACTCACAAAGCGGGGAGTAGCTGGCTTGTTACGGCGGTTACTACCCCAAACCAAATGTGCCTGATACTTCACTTTCGATGCATATCCAGCATGGCTCTCTGCTTCAACAGCATGGGAGAAGACTGATACTTCACGCATATCCAGCATAGCTCTCTGCATCAACGGCAGGGGAGAAGAAAAACAACCAATAAGGGCTGTACAACATAGTCTGGGTAAAACAAATAAGCATGGGTGTAGCTTGCTTATTGCGGCGGCTACTACCCCTAACTAATTAAGCTAGATATTTCACTTGGATGCAGCTCCATCACTGCTCTCTACATTAAAGGTGGGGGTGGAAGGGAAATAGAACCAAGAGCTAAGAGAAACAGATAAGTATGAGAGAAAAAATGTGTGAAGCTTGCTGGGCAGACTGGATGGGCCATTTGGTCTTCTTCTGCCGTCATTTCTATGTTTCTATAAATATGAATCAACCCTAGCTAACTTATAACCTTCATACCTAAATTGAACTTTAAATATAACAGGAGGACATAAGCAACCAATCCTTATATTTAAGAGAAAGTTGCCTGCCATCGCAAAATGTGTCCCAGATCCATTCAAATTTCAATAGGGTGCAATTTTTTATGACGGTCAACTTATTCAAAATATTAATTGTCTCAAATTTTCATACTACAGCCCCCAAAGAAAGAGTAACTACAGACCTCCATAGGAATGCAATTTCACGCTTAGTTCCAATTAAAATTTGGTGAATCAAGGGCCAATGAGAAACATCATCTAAACTGGTAGGAATATTTAATAAGGCTCTCTTAGGAGAAGAGAGTAATTACAACCCTGAAATCTTCTTAAAAAGTGAGAAAACCTTCTTCCAAATTATGATGCAGGGACAATGCCATCACATATTTAAAAATGTACCCCATATATTACATCCCCTCCAACAAGTCTCCCCTAAACTAGGATAAGCTTTGTGGAGACTTTCAGGAGTGAAATATCACCTTAAAAGAACTTACAGCTATTTTCTGTGAGCATCACCAATATAGAGCTTTTCTTAGTATTAATTAAGACAAGATCCCATTCATGCTCAGACAATTCACATCCTAGGCCTTGTTCACATGCTCTCATAAAAGCAGGTTTAACATTTGGACCTTTATTGAGATAACCATACAAACTTGAGATCACTTTCCGCAATCTATCTGCATTATCACACCAATGTTCAAGTTGTGTCTTGCCCAATAGCTGATCCTTTCTCACTCTACCAGCTTGCAAAAAATGTCTAAGTTGTAAAAAGGAAAATGTGTCTGATTGATCTAAAGAATATTTATCACAGAGTGCCTGAAAAGTTAAAATATTTCCTTCTTTCCACGGATGTCCCAACCAAAAAATCTTCTTCTCCATCATCCAAGAAAACTGAATGTCCATACCTGGTTTAAAACCAAGATTATGGGTGATAGAAGAGGTACAGTCTATTAACTACTAAGTTAGCCATGTTACTACTAAGTTAGCCATGTTATTTATACCCAATTGTTGGATGTAATTGTATATTTGTTTAATTGTTCAATCTGTTTGATGTAATTTTCTGTTCCTTGTTCTGTGTAAACCGAAGTGGTATGCACAAGTGCATGAACTCCGGTATATAAAAGCCTTTAAATAAATAAATAACTACAAACTTAGCATGCCATTGCTTCCAGACTCTCATAGTGGTATCAGTTGGCAAAGATAAAATATTTACTTGTCACCACGTTGATCTTGGTTGCCAAATCATTGCCCACAAAAGGCATATGACCCACCAGAAACTGTTCCATCTTTACCCACTGCTTTTGTTCCCCCCTTTTATTCCAATCCAAAATAGCTATTAGTTGAGCAGCAGCATAGTACCACCCTACATGGGGAATTCCTAATCCTCCTTTCAATTTAGGTTGATACATGACATTTCTGGGCCCTCTAGGAGGTTTTATTTTTCAAATGAAAGCAAATATTCTTTTTTGCCCCCTCTTAAGCATAGCATTTGAGATGTGTGTTGGCAACAATTGGAAAAGGTAACACTCATGAGAATATTCATTTTTGTTGCCACAATCCACCTCATCCAAGATAAAGAATATCCCCTTTACTCTTCCAAAACCCAAAATATTGTTGCGCCCATCGGTCGCAGGCAGCTGCGACCTCTCAAGCTCTCCTCTTTTTTTTCCCTGCACCGTCAATCATTGGAAGAATGGCAGCCTCCACCAACCAACGCCAGCGTCCCTGGGATGGTGAGGGTGCTGCTGACCACCATCTTGCTTCCGGAATCACCTAGGCGCGCGCAGGGCCTCCTTTTGTATACGTCATAGCGGTAACCTCGGGGGCGTCCCCTCCCGATGACATCAACATGCTGGCGTACTTAAGCCGACTGGCCCACTGCTAAGATGAGTTAGCAAGGAGTTCTCTCATTGTTAAATCCGCTCCACTCTTGGATCTCCTGTTCCAGTATGTTCTTGTGGCATTTGGATGCTCTGGGTACCCGCTCCACAGGGGCCCTTCCGCATCTTGGCTATCTGCTCCTCGGAGGAAATTTCTGCCTTGGACTTCACCTGACCCGCTCCTCGGATCTCTCTCCTGGACCTTCCATGAGTGAGTACCTTATTCAGTTTTCTACGATACCAACATTGCTGAAGTCTCCACAGTGTACCCCATGCCTTGGGCCACTACCGTTCTTCAGCATTATCACTTCTACATATCCTGAGCTACAGGGTATTGCTGCAGCTACTCAAGATCCTCTGCTTGGTTCCTGTATCTCAAGACCTCATCTACCTCGTCACCTACAGTACAGTCATCCTCGGCATACCCCGTGCTGCAGGCCACTACCGGACCTTCTCATCTACAGTACCACCCTGGGTATATCTTTAGTGCTCAAGAACTGTGTTCATTGCATTTCCCACTCCTCGGGTTATGCCTTATCTTTTCTCTCTAATAAAGTCTCTCTCACAGCTGTGGCCTAAGTCGCTGAGATCATGGGGCTCCTCCCTGTGGGTGGAGACATCTCATCTCGGCCCGGGGTTCACAATTTCCTACAAAAACATAACAGATTGCTAACTCCATGGACCCGGCTCAGGTCTTAGCCCTTTAGGCCATCCCTGGCCTGGCCCAACGTCATGCCAAACAACAAAGGACATTAGAGACTCTGGCTAACACCTTTAATCACCTAAACTCCTGGCTGAATTCCACAGGAACACCTGACAAGGCCATTTCTGCTCCCCAGATGACGCCTGTACGTCTCTCTGTGCCCTTGCCAGCACCTACATGCTTTACCGGTGACCCCCCTGTTATGTAGGGGCTTTCTAAATCAGGGCAGTATGCACTTTTCGCTTCAACCTACTTCTTCCCAGACATAGTCTCCAAAACTACGTATATACTGTCTCTTCTAGATGGAAAAGCCCTGGCCTGGTCTTCACCCCTCTGGGAATGTAATGACCCAATACTCAAGGACTTGAGAGGATTCCTCACGCTCTTTCATTCTGTATTCGACGATCACACCCGCAAGACTGTCGCTGGATCTGCTCTCCTGCATTTACAACAAGGTACCGAACCTTTGACTGATTATGTTATTGAATTTAAACCCTTGTCCTCTGAACTACATTGGGACCTGGGTTGCCTGTGGGCTATTTTCCTAGAAGGCCTTACCTCTCGCATCAAAGATGAATTAGCAGCATGTGAACTCCCCGATATCTTGGACTCTCTCATTGACCTTGCTGGATGAATTGATCGTCGGTTGCGTGAGCATTCACAAGAGATAAAAGGTCCTAAGAAGATGTCATCTGGAGTTCCTTGTTCTCGTCCAATGCCAGTTACTCAGACCGCTCCTGCACCCAATATCGAGGAAGAAGAACCAATGCAGCTAGGCTGCAGCCACTTGACATCGAAGGAGAGGTGTTATCGAAAGAGACTTGCCCTCTACATGTACTGTGGACAACCTGGCAATGCGGTGCCCTCCTGTCCTATCTGTCCGGGAAACTTGCAGACCTAGGATCCGCCGGAGGACTCTTCCTAGGTCTAACTTCTCCATCTCCTCCACTGACACTTCCAGTCTCCATTATTTCGGATGCCCTCGAATTCCACACACTAGACCTCATAGAGTCTGGGGTCGGTGGGAACTTCATACTCCACCAACTTGTAGAGCGCCTACAAATCCTTACTGTTCAGACACCCACTCCACTACTACTGTCATCTATACACAGCGAGCCTTTGCCTGGTGAGGTCTCCTATACTAATCAGCCTCTTCGTCTCCGCACAGGGTCTCTACACTCTGAGACCATAACATTTCTAGTCCTGGATAAATCTATACATCCATGGTACTCAGACTACCATGGCTTCAAATTCATTCACCCCAATTTGATTGGAGTACTCTTGAACTATCCCAATGGGGTAAAGCCTGCCATGGAAGATGCTTAGAGGCAGTGACTCCCATACCTTGCTGACTACCACCACCTCCCTTCTGGATTTACCTCCACAGTACCAGTCTTACCAGGATGTCTTTTCTAAACAAGCGGCAGATACTTTGCCACCCCACCGATCCTTTGACTGTGCCATCAACTTAGTACCGGGTTCCGAATCACCTAGAGGAAGGGTGTACCCACTTTCTCTATCCAAGACAAAGGCTATGACTACCTACATTGAGGAGAACTTGGCAAAGGGCTTCATTCGGCCTTCAAAGTTCCGGCCGGCACCGGATTCTTTTTCATGGGTAAGAAGGACGGATGACTTCGCCCATGTATAGACTACCATGGCTTGAATGAGATCACCATGAAGGACCGCTACCCACTGCTGTTGATCTCTGAACTTTTTGATCGGCTCCAAGGAGCCAAAATATTCACAAAGCTGGACCTCAGAGCAGCATATAATCTAGTTCGCATACGCCGGGGTGATGAATGGAAAACAGCATTCAATACCCGTGACGGCCATTTTGAATACTTGGTCATGCCCTTTGGCCTTTGCAACACCCCGGCCATGTTCCAAAACATGATGAATGAAATCTTCAGAGACATGTTGTACAATTGCGTAGTAGTTTATTTGGACAACATACTGGTCTTTTCTCAGGATCTCCAGACTCACCACTTGGACATCTCCAAGGTCCTTCAGACTCAGAGATAACCATCTGTACGCCAAATTAGAGAAATGTGCCTGCCTCCAGGAGTCTGTTCCTTTTTTGGGATACTTAGTTTCTAGCCAGGGGTTCCTAATGGATCTGCAAAAAACCAAGAATATTCGGGACTGGCCCCAACCTACTGGTCTAAAAGCTCTACGCCGATTCCTCAGATTCACCAACTACTATAGATCATTCATTCATCGCTACTCTACCTTGACCGCGCCTCTTACTGCCATGACACACAAGGGAGCCAATCCTTCTCAGTGGTCCCCTGAAGCAGTTACCGCCTTCCAGGAATTCAAAAGGGCCTTTCTTCAAGAGCCATGTCTATGCCACCCTGATCCTCGACGACCTTTCGTAGTCAAGGTAGATGCCTCGGACGTCAGAGCTGGTGCTGTCCTCAACCAGCATAGTGACAACCATACGTTACATCCATGCTCTTTTTTTTTTCTCGGCGTTTTTTCCCTGCCAAGCGAAACTATGGGATAGGAGACAAAGAGCTACTTGCAATCAAATTGGCGTTTGAGGAGTGGCGCTCATGGCTTGAGGGTGCTCAGCACCAGATAGCTGTTTTTACTGACCATAAAAACCTCGAATATTTACATCATGCCCAACGCTTGAACCACAGACAAGCCCACTGGTCATTGTTTTTCAAAAGATTTGACTTCCTTTTGAGGTATCATCCAGCAGACAAGAACACCCACGCAGATGCTCTTTCCCACTCATTTATGCCAGAAGATACCCCGGATAGTCCACATCATATCATTGACCCTACTAGGGTACTCCTTTCAGCCACACACATGGTTCCAGCCGGAAAAACTGTGGTACCCCGGGCACTCAGGAAGAAAATCCTCAGATGGGCCCACGAGTCACTCCTTGCAGGTCACCCTGGTCAATCCAGAACTCTGACCACCTTGCAAAGATACTATTGGTGGCCCTCCATGAAAGAGGATGTACGGAGCTACATAGAATCATGTTCTACCTGCACAAGACAGAAAGCTCCTGTTGGTCGTCCCTGGGGACTTCTCCAACCTTTGCCCGCTCCTAGCGAACCGTGGACACACATATCCACAGACTTTATTGTTGACCTACCTGTGTCTAGTGGTAACACCACCATCTGGGTCACTGTTGACCGGTTTTCCAAAATGGCTCATTTTGTGGCATTACCCAGATTACCCTCTGCTCCTGAATTGGCGAAACTATTCATCCGTCATATCTTCCATTTACATGGCATGCCTAAGCACATCCTCTCTGACAGAGGAGTACAATTCACAGCTAAATTCTGGAGATATCTCTGTAAGAAGTTCGATATATCTCTAGATCTGACATCAGGTTATCATCTACAAGCCAACAGACAGACTGAAAGGATGAACCACACATTAAAGCAGTTTCTCCGGGCCTACATCAATTCCAGAAAAAGCGACTGGTCCGAATTGCTCCCTTGGGCAGAGATCACACTCATTTCCCAGCCTTCAGCTTTCACAGGCTCATCGCCCTTTCGACTTGTCTATGGACGCCAGCCTTTACCTCCGTTACCGATGCCTTTATCAGTATCCTCTCCGGCCGCCCAAGCTTCAGTACAGGAGCTGCATCAGCTGCGGGAACACACTAAAGAGCTTCTTCAAAAGGCTGGACAACAAGCGAAGAAATTTTATGATGCCCATCACAGAGCAGCTCCACAGCTACAGCCCGGGGACAAGGTATGGCTCAGTACCCACTTCATTCGTCTCAAACTGCCTTCAGCTCGATTTGCACCTTGGTATATAGGACCTTTCCCTATACTCCATCGCCTGGGTCCAGTCACATACAGCTTGCAGTTACCATCATCTCTAAAGATCCACAAAGCCTTCCACATCTCTCTTCTAAAACTGCTCATCGTATCAAGTTTTCTAAGAAGACACCTGAGCCGCAACCTCTCTCCGCTGAAGAGGACATTACCTACCAGGTAGATGACATCCTTGATGTGCGGAATCATAGAAGATGCTGGGAGTACCTTATATCCTGGGAAGGATTCGGACCAGAGGAAAATAGCTGAGAGTCTGCAAGTAACAACCTTCACAAGGAGCTGATCAGACAATTCCACCTGGCTCACCCCAGGAAGTCCAAACCCCCAGGGAGGGGCCCTAAGAAGGGGAGGGTACTGTTGTGCCCGGTCGCAGGCAGCTGCAACCTCTCATGCTCTCCTCTTTTTTTTCCCTGCACAGTCAATCATTGGAAGAATGGCAGCCTCCGCCAACCAACGCCGACCTCCCTGGTGTCCCCAGGACAGCGTGGGTGCTGCCGACCACCATCTTACTTCCGGAATCACCTAGGCGCGCTCGCACAGGGCCTGCTTTTGTATACGTCATGGAGGGAACCTCGGGGGTGTCCCCTCTCGATGACGTCAACCCGCTGGTGTACTTAAGCTGACTGGCCCACTGCTAAGACAAGTTAGCAAGGAGTTCTCTCCTTGTTAAATCCACTCCACTCTTTGATCTCCTGTTCCAGTATCTCCTTGTGGCATTCGGATGCTCTGGGTACCCGCTCCACAGGGGCCCTTCTGCATCTTGGCTATCCGTTCCTCGGAGGGCCTTTCTGCCTTGGACTTCACCTGACCCGCTCCTTGGATCTCTCTCCTGGAACTTCCGTGTGCGAGTACCTTCTTCAGTTTTCTACGATACCAACATTGCTGAAGTCTCCACGGTGTACCCCGTGCCTCGGGCCACTACCCTTCTTCAGCATTACTGCTTCTACATATCCTGAGCTACAGGGTATTGCTGCAGCTACTCAAGATCCTCTGCTTGGTTCCTGTATCTCAAGACCTCATCTATCTCGTCACCTACAGTACATTCATCCTCGGCATACCCCGTGCTGTGGGCCACTACTGGACCTTCTCATCTACAATACCACCCTGGGTATATCTTCAGTGCTCAAGAACTGTGTTCATTGCATTTCCCGCTCCTCGGGTTATGCCTTATCTTTTCTCTCTAATAAAGTCTCTCTCACAGCTGTGTCCTACGTCGCTGATACCATGCCCACCGACGGTGAGGCTCACGGGGCTCCTCCCTGTGGGCGGAGACATCTCTCATCTCAGCCCGGGGTTCACAATTTCCTACAAAAACATAAATATAGCCTGTATTAATGGAGAATAGTTTAATTCAAACAGGTCATCCAAATTATTACTCACATTGATACCCAGATATTTAACTTTCTTTTTAGCCCATTTAAAATGAAAACCTCTTTGCAAGGGAAGGATCTGAGCTGCCAGAACAGAAAGACTGAGAAGTTCAGATTTCTCTAAATTTAGCTTAAACCCAGAAACTCTGCTAAATTGACTCATCTTATCCACTGTCCCCTGTAAAGAAAGATTGGGGTCTGCCAACGTAAATAAAATATCCACAAAAAGCAATAATTTGTGTCAGCCCCCACCTGAATACCCCGTATCACTGAAGAATTGGGTATTCTGATCACCAAGGATTCCAGAAATAAAGCAAACAACAATTGTGAAAGCGGACATCCCTGCCTGGTGCCATGCTGAATTAAAAACGGAGAGGAATATCCCCCTTTCACCTTCACACATGCTCTAGGGGTTCTGTATAGTTGGCGAAGCCAACTTAGAAAATAAGACCCAAAATTAATTCTCTCCAGGACATGAAACATAAAAGACCAATAGACCATAATCAAAAGCCTTTTCGGCATCCACTGAAAGCAACACTGCTGGGATCTTATTCTTTTTCACTCACCAAATAATGTTAATCTTACGCACATTATCTGCAGCCATTTTATTGGGGATAAAGCCTGCTTGGTCATAATGAACTAATTTTGCCATTACCCTTGTTAATCGAGTGGCCAATACTTTAGCAAGTATTTTCAAATCAATATTAAGTATTGAGATAGGTCTATAGGAGCCACATTAACCTGGGGTCTCGCCCCGGTTTAGCAAGAATAGAGATGCTGGCTAAATTCGCCTCAGGTAATTGAATATTGACATCTCTTAAAGACTTAAAGCTAACAAGGGAGGCATTATCTCTTTTGAAAAACATTAGTAAAATTTAGCAGTGAATCTATCAAGAACAGGAGCCTCATTTACACCTTAAGATCTTTAATAACTTGTTGTGTTTCCATAAATATTTCCTTGCCAAAGAACTCCTTATCCATATCTGATATTCTGGGTATATTAATAGATCATAAATAATTATCTATAAAGCTCACCATAAAACTGAGAAAACTGCTCCCTGATACTAGCAGAGGATATTAGCATCAAACCCTCTATTTTCTATCTTAGAGGGTCATTTATCAACTTGCATTATGGCGTTTTCACATGCATTAAGGAATTTTCACATGCGAAAAATGCCTTTAACGCATGTGAAAACACCATAACGCATGCGAAAAGCACCATAACACATGCTGTGATGCTAATTTGGAAAAGGGGAGGAGTTTGGGGCGGGATTTCCGGCCAAGTGAGACGTACGAATAAAACACTCTGGTGAAGATTTGATGACCTTCGGCATGAGGAAACTCACACAAAAGATGAGATTTGTACATTGTTCTCTCAACCTAGCTTGATATCGCACAGTTTTAATGTGGGAAATAACTACACCTTTTTCATTTGCATTAAGCTGTGCAATATGGCTTTATCGGACTTTGCAATGTTTTCAGTATTTTAAGGAGAGACAGAGAGAGAGAGACTAGTATAGTACTTAGGTATTAATACCTCTATATGAGGCCCACCTAGTAACTCGAGGTGAGGTTGAAATAGTAGTATAGGGGTTAGGGGCCCCTCTGACATGCAGAGTGAGAAGTACGAACAGAACAGTACACTCTGGTGAAGATTTGATGACCTTCAGAGTGAGGAAACTCACACAAAGATGAGATTTATATTATGTTCTCTCAACCTAGCTTGATGGTCTCTCTATCTGGGAAACATAGATATATTGTCTGGGTCTAATAACTAATTCATCCTTTACTCTTGACAGTTTAGCAAAGATAGAAGAGGGAAAGCATTTGTTTATGCACTTTCTCTAATTCAGCCAATTTGCCTAGCAAATTCTTTTTCTTCTGCCTTCAAACTTACTGAAAGAAGTGAATCAGCAATATCATCATTATCATTGCTCGTTATATAATCACTGATATTATCTAACAACTGGTTGCAGAAGTTTTCATCTGTTAATAAAGTGTCGTTATGTTTCCATTATCAACAACCATTGCCTAGTTCTTCCAGTTGCAGATCTATCCTAATAGGGGCATGGTCAGACCATGTAATCACATCTATCTCCACATTCACAACTTGATTAACCAAAACCTTTTCCACCAAAAACAGTTGATATAGGAATAAGAATTGTGAGGATGGGAATAAAAGATATAGTCATGGGCTGTGGGAAAACAGAATCTCCATATATCAATAAGATCCCATTGTTTCATCAATATTTTAAGTTTAGTTCTATGCTTATTCAATAGCACCCACCTCCAGCTGAATTAGCTAATATAGGAGAACAGGTCATACTAAAATCCCCTCCTACTATTAAATGACCCTCCCCTTTGGATGCAAGTACCTCAACTATTGTTGCAAAAAAAACATGATCTGAATTAGGTGCATAAATATTGATCAGAGTGTATATTATACCTTCCACCTCAAATTGGACCATCAAAAATCTCCCCTTAGGTTCCCCATAATTCATCCTAATTTGGCACATCAAATATTTAACAAATAATATTCCAACCTCTGCATATTTTTCTTCTTTAGTAGCAGCTGCAAAATATATGAGAAAACTTATGCCAATTCAACAAGTACTCATATCTACGTTTCAAATGAATTTCTTGAAGCATAATGATAGATGCATGTAAGCTTTGCAATTCTGAGGTATTTAAGCCTTTTCCCGTCGAAAGCAGGGCTAAATTCGCCATGCTGTCATGGGAGCTGTCTTCAGGTCCCGGGAGGCGAAAAAACAGACTTATACACACTTCTTTCTCTCACATTCTCTTTCTCACACAGAGGTTCCCATTCCCTGCCCCACTCCCCCACACACAGACTCTCATTCCTAAATGCTCTTTTGCATATAGGTTCACCTTCCCACACAAACACACAGGTTCTCATATGCTTTCTCTCACTTGAAGGCTCCGAATCTCATATATGCCTATCCAAACACACAAACTCACATGCTCTCACAGTAAACGCCTATGCACTCCCACAAGCTCTCTCGCCCTCTCAGAAACATTATGTGTGAGAGCCTATATGTGACACACACACTCACAGACACGCAGGCTCTTGCACAGACACACACAGGCATACAGTATCTCACAGACATACATGTATACAAGCTTTCACACAAACCCACACACACACGGCCTCCTCCTGACTTCAGGCCATGATGGGATGAGCTCTACCATGGCCCCGCGGGCATCCTTTTGAATTGGCCAAGATGGGAGGAGCTCCACTATAGTCCACCAGCTTTCCTGAGCTGGGGGAAAGAAAGCATGAGCTGTGCATGCCCGCACACAACTTTTCCCAGAGGCGTGTACAGCTTCCGCTACCCCACCCCCCTAGATAAAAGGGAACATTGTGGCCCCTCCATGTTTTCACTCACCGGCAGGTCGAGCTCCGCCAGCAGCCCAAAGCCCCTCTCCTGCTGCCACGGCCCTCACAAGACAAAGCTGCTGCACCTCCTCTTAAGCCAGCACCCAAGGGCATTTCCCCCCCCCCCCCCCCCCCCCGATATGCCACTGTCCTGTACTCTGGAACACCTTAGTTGAACATGACCTATTCCATTTTTGTTCGTGCAGTTTTAGAATGATGTTTGATATATTGTACCCCTGTTTTGCTGGTCTGCATTTCGATATTGAGCAAGACTTTTTATTCAGTGTTTTAATTTATCTGATGAAGATTTTTATGATTTATTGTGAATGTCTCTTATATTGTATTGTGAATGTTATTCTGAACTGTGCATCTTACTGTGAATGTTGCTTGTAATCCACTGAGATTTGCGGATCAGCGGACTATAAATTTTGTAAATAAATAGTTGTGTTATCTATTATGCTGTAAATTATGTTTTTGCTGATTAAATCCTTGTTGCACTTTGCTTGGAGCCTTGGAAAAGTGAATCCCAAATATGATAAATAATAAAATATTTAAATTTACTTTATAAAAGGTGCTCTGTAATATTTCTTCATTTATAGGTGCCTACATATTTTAAAGTATTACTACATGTACTTTAAATCTACTTTATGCTCCAGATTCTCAATATACAGCAATATACTGTATATAAAAAGGTGCACACAGAAAAGTAATTCCACTTTATCAGCAAATATTCTTTATGGCAACAACATAATTTGCAATAATAAATACTACAGAGGTTTCTCTTCAGTGTCCTACCCACCTCCTTGAGATGTAGTGTGAACACAAAGAGGTCAATATTCAAAAGCAATTTAGATGAATAACTTAACAGATATCTATCTAAATGGCATACCCAGCTATATTTAGCCTTTATCTGGCTAAATTCTAGCCAGGTAACTGGAATTTAGCCAGATTAAAAGAGAGGCATTTCAGGGGCATTCTGGGGAGGAGCTGAGATATCCGGCTAACCCAGCCGAATATCGGATATATCCAGCTAGGTTAGCTGGATAATTTTAGACCTGCTGGAAGTATAAACTGAGCGTAGTTTATGCTTCCAGCGCTGCCTATCAGATGCACCTATCACCAGGGGGAGCGTAGGATGGGATGGAGGTCCAGAGATTGTGATGGGCATTCGGGGGGGGAGGGGGGGCAAAAATACTTTTAGACTTGTGGGGGGTTCAAAATCAGGGGTGTGACACAATAGACATTTAAAAACTGCTGAAAGGGAAAAGGGTGCAAGGGGTGGGGGGAGGGGAGACCGCACATAAATGTATTTGAGGAGTGCTGGGCCAGCAATTCTAATTTATGAGAGGATGGGTGCCGCGAGCCTTTCATTTCTTATATTTTGTTTTTGGAACTGATACAGTGCTACTTACTAGGATAGCTTTTAAAGATATCTGGATAAGTAGCAAGTTATCCAACTATATGTATCCAGCTAACTTTAAAATCTAACCAGCTATATTCAAACATAGCCGGATACAAGTAGCCAGATAACTTTACACTAGTATATTCAGCAGGAAGTTTATCCCGCTGAATATACCAGCCAGCTTAATATTGGCTTCAAAATAAACAGAAAATTATTTGATCTTCATCTCTTGATTTGCTAAAAAAACAAGCAGGAACCCCTTCACCCAAAAAGACACAATCAAATATATAATCCTAATAAAAATATAGACATACGAGTTAAAAAAATAAACAGCTGCTTTTTTTTTTTTTTAAACAGGATGTTTCAACTGCCTGGTTTGGCCAGGATCCAAATATTTTTTTTTATCGTTTGGAGTTGGGCAGCAGAGTCTTATCACTCACCTCCCGTCCCATGTTAAATACTGTAGGCTGTCAGAATCAGTAAAAAGACCAAGAAAGAACCCTCCACAATTTATGACTCTGGCCTTATATTTGATCTTAACCAAAAGACCTAGACTCCACAGCATAACACAAATGTAATCCCCTTGCTTAGGCAACAGTCTTAACATCATCAGGTCCCCAATGAGGTCTGGTGACAGATCATTAACTCCCCATAATACAAAGATTCTCTTCCTTGCCAAATGGCCATCCTTAGCTCATATCTCGACCCTGGGCTTGGATCTTAGCCTAAGAAGCCCAGAAATCTCTCTTAAATGACAGAATAAACAAAAGGGCCAAGGAAAGTTTCTGGATCATCCAGGCAGACAGTAGCATTTCAACACCTGGCATCCACAAAGAAAAGCAAAGGTTATAGTAACAGATTGAGATCTACAAGAATCTGACATCTCCAGTAATGCATCTGTCTTCTTGGAGTTTTATTTGCCCATGGGAAGATATGTTTCAAGCTATCAGATTGCAATTCAATGCCTAAATAGATTTCACTGGATTAGAATCCATGCAAAAATGTGCTACTATATTATTTGTATTACAAAATTTCTCTGTAGCTCATATTTTATAAATAAGTAGAAAATCAAAGCACTCTACAAGTTTAGGTCTACTAGAAGTATAAAAAATGCATCAATTTTCTCTGTATCCCACATGAATAAAAAAATCAGCATTCTACTCTGGGAAGAATCATGAACCCACACATATACTTTCTTACACTGTTAAATTCTCTTCTATAGAAAATCTCATACATGGTATAAGTAGCCATGAATACTGACAAAATATTTGGGGGGAAAAAACATAAAAGAAATAGAGATGTCCAGAACAAATTCATAGAAATAGTTACAAACAAAAAACAATTTATTAAAATCCAAGATAGGGAGAATATCCTCCCCCCCCCCCCCCCATGGGTACCCATGTCAGTAACCTCTCTGTATTTTATCAGTATAAAAATGCCTAGCCCAGACTCTAATACAAAATGATGCTCTACTGCTATCCATAGAATTATATGGTTATTATAGAGCAGGAATAGTGTGAAAGGAATCTTCCCAGAGATTTCTCCTTCATGACAGCAAGAAAAGATATCAGAAACCATCCTCCAGCTCCCCCTTGCACCACCAAGCCTTTACCTCAACTGCTGCCACCAGCCCATCTGGCACCACACAGAATCCCAGAGAGCCGGCTTCACCCTGCCAAACCCCGCAGAGAGCCCCGGCGAGCCAGCTTCACCCTGGCAATGATATCAGAGAGCCAGCTTTTACCCTGGGGATTCCCGCAGGGAGCCCCGAAAGGCTGAGATGGAGCACTAAAGAAAGGAAACAGAGAAACTACGAGAAAAAGACAGAACAAGCGAGAACAAAAAAAACCAAAATGAGATAAAAAAAAAAAAAAAAAGAAAATAAAGACGTAATTTTATATATTAAAAAAAAGCAAGAAAAGAGAAGGAGGGAGAGAGAAAAGCAGACCCAGACTAAAGACAACAGGCTTCAGCCCAGCCCTCCCTGCGGCTGCCTCCGCTCCTTTTTCTCTTACCTGATAATATCGTCGTTGTGCCCCAGGAAGAATTTCTGGCTATGCTCGCGGGTGTTGTACACCACCCCAACTCCGGCGACAAAGTACACCACTTCCTTGCCGGCCGTGTAGTACAGGTTGTTGCGGCACTGGTGCCCCCGGTACCCGTACACCCACTCCAGACGCAGCTGGCATCGGGGCGCCGTCCGGTCCGCCATGATAGCGCCCTGCCTCCCCGCCCGGCTCTACCTGTCTATCACCCGCGCTCAATCCCGAGCCTCAGGCGGCCGCAACATCAGCAACGCGCCCTTCCGCCGCTGTCATGGCAATGCCAACCGCCTGCAAAACACAACGCCGATTACAGGCTGAATGCTACGCAACTGACGCACCTTCTCCACTCAAGCGGCGCCGTTATTTGCGGAATGAGCGTATACCTATAATCAGTTCGGCTGCAGTGAAAGTGTCGCACACATGCGTAGTGACAGCTTGGGTGGAAACAGTGCCAGGCACGCGGAGCTGCTGCTGTTGCTGCGGCCTCGTGCCCACTTCCGAGACGAGAGCCGGAGCTGCCCGAGAGTGCGCTGGCACCTGTTAGCCGGCGCGAAGAGCTTGGAACTCCTCCAAACTGCTTCCTCGTTGAGGAGGCTCCTCTGCCCACGCTCCCTGTGCATAGGAGCTAGGGGGTGGCAGCTGACACAGGTCAACAGCTGGAGGGGCTGAGCCCTGTTGTGTCTATGGACTCCTAATGCCAACTTATTTAGAAAAGGCAAGGCTAGAAAGCCACAAATGCAATGGGACAACCCCAGAATTGACTCAGTTTGAATCAGATGGCAAATCTAATTTGAACACAAAAGAAAGAATCGCCCATTGTCTGTGGTTGACCGTTCCGTTTACTACTCGATGGTCCTAGGTCTCTTAGCATCAGGACTACTAACAGCATTGGGATTTTCCATTCCGTTTCAGTCTCTCAACTGAGCGACCTGTGATTGGTGATCCCAAGGGCATAAGGTAGAGCTAAAGGTAAAGAGAGCCAGTGATTCTGAGTTGGTTCTTGAGCAGAAAGGAGCTGTTTTTCTTTCACCCTACTGAGGTGGGACCACAACTCCAACTTGGAGTTTTGTTCTTAGGATCAGAGGGGATTCCTGATCAGAACAATTCCTGTCTGATAAGGTCTGCCTCAGTTTTTTTAAGAGAAAGAGTTTTGTAGATATTGGTCAGCTTTTGGATAAGTTTTTTCTTGTTTTAGGGAACACCCCCTCCCCAATCCTGAGATAGGGGCTGGAACCCTGTGAGCAAGCCCTCTAATCCTAGTGGCAGCTGTACCCATCATGCAATATTTTGGGTAGAGAAATTGAGTTTACCCCTTTTTGTCAGTGTGGAGATTTTTTCCCCACCCTCTTCACAACCTGGAGGAAGGAGATAGAGAACTTTGGTCAAGACTGGAACATCAGGTTTCTCTCCCAAAGAAGTGACACAGAGAGGAAGGAGAGAATGAGATTGTAAGAACATAAGAAATTGCCATACTGGGTCAGACCAAGTGTCCATCAAGCCCAGCATCCTGTTTCCAACAGTAGCAAAACCAGGCTCCAAGTACCTGGCAAGTACCCAAAGACTAAGTAGATCCCATACTAATAGCAGTGGCTATTCCCTAAGGCAACTTGATTAATAGTAGTTAATGGACTTCTCTTCCACAAACTTATCAAAACCTGTTTTAAACCCAGCTGCACCAACCACCTCCTCTGGCAACAAATTCCAGCATTAACTGTGTGTTCAGTGACAAATAACTTTCCACAATTAGTCTTAAATGTGCTACTAGCTAACTTCATCGAGTGCCCCCTAGTCCTTCTATTATCCGAAAGAGTAAATAACCGATTCACATCTACCCGTTCTAGACCGCTCATGATTTTAAATACCTCTATCGTGATCCCCCCGCAGCTGTCTCTTCTCTAAGCTGAACAGCCCTAACCTCTTTAGTCTTTCCTCATAGGGCAGCTGTTCCATCCCCTTTATCATTTTGGTAGTCCTTCTCTGTACCTTCTGTAATGCAACTATATCTTTTTTGAGATGGGACTAGAACTGTACACAGTACGCAAGGTGCACTCTCACCATGAAGCTATATAGAGGCATTATGACAGTTTCTGTTTTATTCACCATTCCCTTCCTAATAATTCCTATTAATATTGTTTGCTTTTTTGACTGCCACAGCACACTGAGCCAACAATGTCAATGTATTATCCACAATGATGCCTAGTTCTTTTTCCTGGGTTGTAACTCCGAAGATGGAACAAACCCTGTAACTACAGCATGGATTATTTTCCCCTATATGCAACAGTTTGCACTTGTCCATATTAAATTTCATCTTCCATTTGGATGCCCAGTCTTCCAGTCTCACAAGGTCCTCCTGCAATTTATCACAATCCACTTGTGATTTAACTACTCTGAATAATTTTGTATCATCTGCAGAGTTGATAACCGCACTCCTCATATTCCTTTCCAGATCATTTATAAATATATTGAAAAGCACCAGTCCAAGTACAGATCCCTGAGGAACTCCACTGCTTACCTTTTGCCACTGAGAAAATTGACCATTTAATCCTAGTCCCTGTTGCTCTGTTTCCTCTTTCAAGATCTGGAGCCTGCCAACCAGATCTCTACCCCAAAGGGATCAGGACACAGGCTGTGGTCAAAAGACAGAACTGTGGAATCAGGTAGGATCTTTTCATGTCATAGGGCTCCCCCTTGGACTCCTCAACTTACTGAGCTGTTTGTGTGCAGGATAAGGCAACAGTGGCAACCTGCCTCACAGGAACTAGAGAGAGTGAGACAATGTATGAGGGGGGATATGATAGAGGTCTTTAAGATCATGAGAGGTTTTGAACGAGTAGATGTGACTCGGTTATTTACACTTTCGAATAATAGAAGGACTAGGGGGCATTCCATGAAATTAGCAAGTAACACATTTAAGACTAATCGGAGAAAATTCTTTTTCACTCAACGCACAATAAAGCTCTGGAATTTGTTACCAGAGAAGGTAGTTAGTGCAGTTAGTGAGCTGGGTTCAAAAAAGGTTTGGATAAGTTCTTGGAGGAGAAGTCCATTAATGGCTATTAATCAATTATACTTAGGGAATAGACACTGCTATTAATTACATCAGTAGCATGGGTTCTTCTTAGTGTTTGGGTAATTGCCAGGCTCTTGTGGCCTGCTTTTTGGCCTCTGTTGGAAACAGGATGCTGGGCTTGATGGACCCTTGGTCTGTCCCAGCATGGCAATTTCTTATGTTCTTATGTTAATAATTCAAATGTACAGTTTCATTTGTGGAAAGTTTGTGGGCCAGTAATTGACATTTTGGAAATTATCAGTAAACATTTTTTGAACATCCAGTCTAAGTCCAGCCTGTTTGTGCCTGAAGAGACTACATCAGCAGAGAGATATACACACATCAAGAGAAACACTCCAGCACCTACGTCAGAAAAAAAATTTTCTTCCCCCCCACGGAAAGGATAGTGGGAGCAGCCCCGGCTCATAAATACATTTATGGCCCTAGAGGAAACAGTAAATCCCGCAACAAAGGGTTACATATCAAAAATGAGATGAGAGCTTCCTATTGCACAGAGCAGAAGCAGAACTTGGAGCACCGTAACTTGCTTGACAGTCACACCTCTAAAGCTCTGGTGTATTTTATAATCAGCGGTCTCCAATGAATAACTTTTTCTTTAATTACTTTTTTAAGGTTGCAAATAAAATGAGCAGAAATAAAATGATTTATAATGTGGGGGAACTTATCTTAATATGTCTCGTTAGAAAATCCTCACTGTTCTCTTATTTCAAAAAGCAGCCTGATGTGATTCCAGGGGCAGGTGGCAGGCAAGGCAGAATCCAGGGGCAGTCCGAGTCCAAGGGCAGGCAAGGCAGAATCCAAGGGCAGGCGGCAGAATCCAGGGGCAGTCCGAGTCCAAGGGCAGGCAAGGCAGAATCCAGGGGCAGTCCGAGTCCAAGGGCAGGCAAGGCAGAATCCAAGGGCAGGCGGCAGGCAAGGCAGAATCCAGGGGCAGGCGGCAGGCAAGGCAGAATCCAGGGGCAGTCCGAGTCCAAGGGCAGGCGGCAGGGTAGGCAGAATCCAGGGGCAGGCAGCAGGGAAGGCAGAATCCAGGGGCAGTCCGAGTCCAAGGGCAGGCGGCAGGCAAGGCAGAATCCAGGGGCAGTCCGAGTCCAAGGGCAGGCGGCAGGCAAGGCAGAATCCAGGGGCAGTCCGAGTCCAAGGGCAGGCGGCAGGCAAGGCAGAATCCAGGGGCAGTCCGAGTCCAAGGGCAGGCGGCAGGCAAGGCAGAATCCAGGGGCAGTCCGAGTCCAAGACAAGTAGGGAGAAAACGCAGAAAGCAGCACCAGCATAAGCAAGTCTGTAGCCGAGGCAAGGGCTTGTGCTGGGCTGCCAAACGAGTCCATTTTCCCTGCGCTAGGTGTGGGGAGTGTCGGGAGGAGCGCTGATGTGAGGGGAGGAGTGCGGCTGCGATGGCACAGCAACATGGAGGTACGAGTCCAAGCCCTAACAGTTACTTTACAGGATTCTGTTGGGACTATTACAAAGGGCCACTTTTTTCTACAAAATAAAATGGAAAATTTAGAGACTGTTGCTCGCAGGCAGAATATCCAATTATACATTTTCACAGAAAGCGGTTGACATCCTCCATGGAGAGGTGAAGGAAATATTTTCTAGAGATTCTGAAAATTCCAGAGATCTTATTCCTCCTGTATCTAGAGCTTTCTATCTGCCTTCTGTTAAAAAACTATTACAGGAAGGAGGAACATCTCAGACTTCTTTAGATGGGATTAATTTGACTGCTTTTTTGGAAAGACCAGAAGATGGGATTAAACCTTCTACTCTATTATAGCCCTTGCATTGGACTCAGATAGAGACTATTCAGTTTATTAAAGTTTGTGTGTGTGTGTGTGTGGGGGGGGGGGGGGGGTTTGAAATAGGGAAGTTCCTTTCCTTGGTCTGCAAGTTTATATATTTCCTGATTTTGCCATAATGACCCAAACTAAGAGAATTGTTAATGTTGAAACCAGATGTTATTCTAGGAGCCTTGTTTTGGCTCTGTTTTCCCTGTTACTATATGGTTAAATTTAAGAGGGTGAAATATTTTCTATTCACCCTTCTCAATTGGTAACTTTTATAAGTGAGAGATAAATTCAGGAGCCTACTTCTCTACCCATGTATCCAGGTGCCTTATCTTCTCCAGCATAGGAAGGTGCTAGATAATAAATGGATGGTCCTCCTTAGTGTGTGATTTGTGTATTGTCTTTACATTTCTATTGGTGTGGTGACTGGTGGAGATTTGGTTATTTCTTTGTTATCAAAGAATATGTATATTTTTTGTTTTTCTTCATCTCCTAATGCTGTATTTTTATTTTTTTTTTACAAATATGCTTGAATGTTAAATTGAAATATAGATATAGATATAAAGAAAAATATTATTATGGTGACCTCTACTGGTTAGTGTTGGTACTGTCAGTAAATTTAATTGCTGCAATTTGTATTATGATCATCCTTTTTATTAATAGTAATTATAATTCATATAGTTACTTTAATCCAAACAGAACTCTCATAGGCTTTACAAGTTAATACTTGAGAAATATATGTATATCTGTGAATATGTAATAAGAATATTAGAACACAAAAATTATACTGCACAGACACATAAAAAAAAATAATATAAAAAGGCAGAAGCTTTGCGTGCTCAGACATTGTGCTGTGTGCTATCAGACTATACTTTTTTAGTTGCCTGGAGAATAATTGGAGTCCTGGGCTATATCATTTTTTAAAAGGACCAACTTTTAGCCTCACATTCATAAGGTCAGTCTGTGGCCTTTTGACTGAGATTGAAGACATACGCAATATGGGGAGTTATCGTCCTGCCCATATCATCCAAATCCTTCTAGGACGCAGTTTTATTCCTCCTGCCAAAGCAGGAGGAATAAAACTGCTGCTAAATCCGAGCACCTACAGCACCCAGAACCTGCATCTTTTTATATTATTTTTGTTATGAACTTGTGCAGTATTATTCTTGTGCTCCAATATTGTCATTATTCCATATACTCAGGTAGCCGTAAGAAGGGTGGAGAACAAGTGTGAAAGGGGGCGACTGGAGCTGAGAGCCAGCCAGGCAGACAGGAGGGAACTGATCAGCAGAGAGAGCATCAGTCTTGGAGAAGGAAGTTACAGAGTGATGGATGGACAATGTAAGGGAGATGAGGGGGTGACAGGTGAGATAAAGAACGAGAGAAGAGGGGAGCTGAATCATGTGTCATGAATCTCACAATAGGCCACTGATTGGTACCTGGATCAGGCCACAGCTCATGCACTATTCATATTCTATGTCTTAACTAAGCAACTTGGCTTTGCATCTTTAAAAGCCCTTATGTTTACATAGCTGTACTTCCTGAGCATCCAATAACTGATTTCCATCGCCCTGATGCTTGATCGCCCAATGACTGTTTTGCTTTTGAAACTGTACAGAAACATGTGGCTAAGGATGAGTTGGTCACTATAGAGTATTGAGAAAGCATTTTAATCCCCCTATGATAGATACTTCAGAAAATTAATCAAGGGATATGAGGCAATTTCTTCCTATGGATTCGTAACTGGTTAAAAGACAGGAAACAGAGAGTAGGTCTAAATGTTCAGCTGTCCAAATGAGTGCCATAGGAACTGGAATTGGGATCTGGAATTAATGATCTAGAAAATTAAGTAATACGTGAGATTATCAAGTAAGAAAATGACATAAAATTTTTCAAAGTAATTAAAACCTCAGCAGACTTTGAGGATTTGCAGGAGGAACTTGCCAGACTGGAAGAGGCATACGGGAGGGACCATGACTCTGGGTAGGAGTCCCTGGGAGGGCACTGATTGGCACCACCAATATTAAATGTTCCTGCTACTCAGGGTATTAATCACATACATGCCGATACAGTAAAGTCCGCGGGAGAGTGGGCGAACGCCTGCTCTCCTGTGCACGCGATTCAGTATTCAAATTAGGGTTGGCGGTAAAAATAGGTAAAGAGAGGCACTAGGGACACTAGTGCATCCCTAGCACCTCTTTTTGGACAGGAGCAGCGGCTGTCAGCGGGTTTGACAGCTGATGCTCAATTTTGCTGACGTCTGTTCTTAAACCCACTGACAGCCACGGGTTCGGAAACAGGACACTGGCAAAATTGAGCGTCCGGTTTTCAACCTGCGAGCCGCGGCCGACTTAAAAAAAAAAAAATCAAATCAACTTTTTGTAACTTTCGGGACCTCCGACTTAATATCGCCATGATATTAAGTTGGAGGGTGCACAGAAAAGCAGTTTTTACTGCTTTTCTGTGCACTTTCCCAGTGCCTGGAGAAATTAGCACCGACCTTTGGGTAGGTGCTAATTTCTGAAAGTAAAATGTGCAGCTTGGCTGCACATTTTCCTTTCTGAATCATGCGGGAATACCTAATAGGGCCATCAACATGCATTTGCATGTTGCGGGCGCTATTAGGTTTGGGGGGGTTGGACGCACGTTTTCGTCCCCTTACTGAATAAGGGGTAATGCTAGCGCGTCGAAAACGCGTGTCCAATCGTGGGTTAACAGTGCGCTCCACCGGAGCGCACTGTAGTGTATCGCCCTGATAGGTGGGAAATCTGACCTTCTCTCTCCTGTTCCCTGAATGCTGCCTGGGAGGGGAGAGGCTGGATTAGAGAGCAGAATATGTCTTCCTTTCTTTGCTCTGTCCTTGCCATTCCAAACTCACCCCCTCCCCTTTTCCTGAAGGCAGAAGGGGGAAGGGGAGCAAGAGGAAAAGAGGGGCTTGATTAGAGCGCAGAATGGGTCTTCTCTTGTCTTTTCAGTCTGTTCCAACCTCAGCCCCATCACCTCCCCTCCTATTCCTGCATCCTACCTGGAAGGGCTGGAGAAGAAAAGAGTCGTTCTCTATTGAGAGATATTCCATGCACCAGCCCTGTGAGCCCATGTCTAGCCAGGGAGAAAGCATTAGGATCAGAGGAGGGGGCACGAGCAAGCTGAGGTCAGGGAAGGGTAAGAGTGTTAGGGTCAGGCTTGGGGATAGAAGGGAGAATGCTGGGGTCATCCACTGAGGAGGGAGATAGAGAGAATGTACGTGTGTGTCATTTCCAGAGGAGTCTGCTTGTTCATTTGTGTGTGTGAGAAAGAGGAAAGGTGTGGATCTGTGTGTGCCTAAATGACACTGCTACCCCTCCCCCCCCTCATGCAGTGATACCTGTGTGAGCTGATGCTGCTTCTCTACTGACCCTTCCTCTGTCATTGCAGCCCCTACACCCTCATCCTCCCTGAAACCCTTTCACACTGCAGCTCACTATCTCTGATTTTCAGCCATGCTGCCATTTCCTCCTCCAGCAGTTGACCAAAAACTGAACCTCATTCCTCTGAATGGCTCTCATTGTTAATATGGTCCTTGCTGCTGCTGTGGCTGCCCAGTAGATATGCAGTGGTGCTGCACACCCCCAACCACGTGCATGAGAGGGTGGGCAGTGCGATGTAATGAGGTCTCAATGACATGTGAAGACCAGGAAAAAATGGAAACATTCAGAAATGTTTTCTTATGTCCCTCCCCCACTCTCCCAAAGAATAGAAGTGGACACTCCTAAAGTTCCCTTTTGCGTTTGTAATATTGTGATTTCCTGTGACTTTTAAATTATTGCTACCGGAAAAATGGGGAAGAGGGATGCAAATGGAAGCATTGGTCCCTGCGTGCTGGAGCCCCACAGTTCGAGACTGGAGAACTGGGCCTCTACCATAAATGGCATTTAATACTTAATGTGGACATGTGCAAGGTGAGCACTAATGAAAATAATTTTACATTTAGGTACACAATGCTGAATTCCTTATTTGGAGTTATCACTCAGCAAAAGGATCTTGGAGTCATTGTGGATAAAACACTGAAATCCTCAGTTCAGGGTGTGGCAGTAGCCAGAAAAGCAGAGGATGGTAGGAATTATTTGGAAAGGAATAGAAAATAAAACATTGAAACTAGCTGTATAAATTCATGCTGTATCCACACCTGAAGTTTTGGTCACCTCATCTCAAAAAAACAAAAGTAGAAATAGAAACGTTACAGAGAAAGACAGCAAATGTAAAACAGGATATGGATTGCTTCCCTTATGAAGAAAGGCTAAACAAGTTAGAGCTCTTCAGCTTGGAGATAACCGGAGGTGTGATATGATAGAAGTTGATTGAATCAGGAGTGGTGTGGAATTGGCCATTTACACTTTCAAATAGTACTAGAACTAGGGTACATGCCTAAAAATGGTAGCAGATTTTAAACAAATTTAAAAGTATTTTTCAAGTCAATACATAATTGAGTTATGGAATTTTTTTCTGAAGGACGTGATCAGGTCAAGTCCAGCAGTATAGCTGGGTTTAAAAAAAAAAGTTTGGACAAGATTCTGCAGGATAGCTAATTAGCAGTTATTAGCTAGGTAGATTTAAGAATCGTCTCCATTAGGATTGGTTGGGTACTTCTAAGTGATCTGGATTAACCATTGTCAGAGACAGGATGCTGGACTTGAAGGGTCCGGCGTGCCAATTCTAATGTTGCAGCAAGTCAGCTATTAAAATAGCTTAGGGTAGGCTAAAACCTGCACAAGTTACCTGTTCCTCCGCTGCATATCCATTAGGCAGGGGTGCTCAAACTGGTCCTATGGTGCCCCCCCCCCCCCAAGAAAGTCAGGTTTTCAGAATATCCCGAATGAATGCGCATGAGATTAATTTGCATGCACTACCTCCTGTGTATGTAGAATATTTCTCATGCATATTCAGACAGGATATTCTGAAAACGAGACTGGCTATTGGGGCCCGTAGGACCAGTTTGAGCATCTGTGCATTAGGGGGCAGACTTCCAGCAGTTTCCTCCATTGCATGGAAATGTCTCATGAATATTCACTGTGGATATTCTGAAAATCAGGCCCATTTGTGGCTCTTGAGGACAGGAGTTAGCCACTCCTATTCTATTAGACTAGGTCACTCTTTGGGAAAAGGGTGGTCAAGTCCAGCCCTCAGTAACCACAAACAGGCCTGGCTTTCAGGATATCCATAATGAATATGTATGAGATATTTCTATACAATAGCAGCAGCACAAGAACTGGCTAACCCTGCACTATGGGGTGAAATGGAGTTTGTCCATTCACAGCAAGGATAATGGTTTACTTTGTGGCAGGTCTATAGGCCTTACACATAGTTTATTCTCTAAATGCAACTTTTTTTTCATAATTTGTTTGAGAAAGCAAATGTTGCTTACCTGTAACAGGTGTTCTCACCCATATGTGAGGACTAACAGCAGGATGTTAGTCCTCACATATGGGTGACATCATCAGGATGGAGCCCAATCATGGAAAACCTACTGGGTATGCCCAGCATGGCACCAACCCTGCAGCCAGCAGGGGTCCCCCTTCAGTTTTATTTGAAAGCTACAGGCAGTGCCGAAAAACAAAACAAAACGTTATGAACCCAACACCACAGGGCTGCGGGCGGGTTTTGTGAGGACTAACATCCTGCTGTCCTGTGAGAACACCTGTTACAGGTAAGCAACATTTGCTTTCTCACAGGACAAGCAGGATGGTAGTCCTCGCATATGGTGAGTACCGAGCTGAGGATGTCCGAACATGCACCAAATGTACCCAAAGGCGTGCAACAGGCACAACAACTGGGGCGGAATTTGGTAGAGGGCATCCTGAACCCCACCGGGCAGGCAGAAGGGTGTTGGTACGTCATGTTGTAAACAGGTTACGAAGGACAGACTGGCCGAAGATGGAATCTTGTTTTCTGGCTTTGTCCAAGCAATAGCAGGCTGCAAAGGTGTGGAGAGAACTCCAGGTAGCAGCCCTGCAAATGTCAGGAAGTGGCACCAATTGTAGGTGTGCTACTGAAGTCGCCATGGCCCTCACAGAGTGTGCTTTAACATGGCCTTGGAATGGAATGCCCGCTTGCTGATAGCAGAAGGATATGCAGTCCACCAACCAGGAGGAGAGAGTCTGCTTACCCACTGGCTTCCCTAACTTGTTAGGGTGGAAAGAGATGAACAATTGAGTGCTTTCCCTGTGGGCAGCTGTACGGTCTAGGTAAAACGCTAGAGCCTGTTTACAGTCAAGGGTATGCAGAGCCTGTTCTCCTGGGTTGGCATGAGGCCTGGGGAAAAAGGTAGGTAGTATGATGGATTGATTAAGATGAAAATCCGAAACTACCTTAGGTAAGAATTTAGGGTGAGTGCGGAGTACCACCCGGTCCTGCAGAAGTTTAGAGTAAGGCAGATAGGTAACTAGAGTGAAGAGGCTCGAACGGTGGTTTCATGAGCTGACCCAAAACCAGATTAAGGTCCCCAGAAGGGGCCGGAAGATGTAGTGGAGGCTTGATATGGAGCAAGCCCTTCAAAAAGCGTGTTACAAGGGGTTGTACTGATATAGGGACATCCCCTACACCTTTATGGAAGGCGGCTACCGCACTGACATGCATTCTGATGGATGAAGTCTTTAGACCTGACTCAGATAGATGCCAGAAATAGTCTAGAAACTTCGGGATTGGACAGGAAAGGGGGGTCAAGGGACTGAGAAGAGCACCATGACATTAACCTTTTCCATTTGTAAGAGTAAGATTTTCTTGTGGAAGGCTTCCGTGAAGCAATCAAGACACGGGGAAACTGGTTCAGAAAGGTTAAGTGGTTGAAGAATTAACCTTTCAACATCCATGCCATCAGGGATAAGGTGTGAAGATTGGGATGGCGTAGGCTCCCATCGTTCTGAGTGATCAGAAGTGGGTCCTTTCCCAAGGGAATGTGCCTGTGGATGGAGAGATCCTGAAGAATTGGAAACCACACTTGGCGTGGCCAGTGAGGTGCTATCAGGATCATGGTTCCCTTGTGCTGACGTAACTTCACAAGAGTCTTTGAGAGAAGAGGAAGTGGAGGGAATGCATAGAGCAGACCGGTTGTCCACGAGAGGGAGAACGCGTCTCTGGTTCGAGAGTTTGCTGCGAATGAGAGAGCAGTAGTTTTCCACTTTGCGGTTTTGTGGGGACACAAAGAGGTCTATTCGAGGATATCCCCATTATTGAAAAATGGAGTTCACTACTGAGGGGTTGAAAGACCACTCGTGCGGTTGAAAGACACGGCTCAGCTTGTCTGCCAGCACATTGTCCACTCCCAGTAAGTAGGTGGCCTTGAGGTATATCGAATGGGAGAGAGCTTCCGCCCAAATCTATGCAGCTTCCTGACACAGAAGGAAGGAGCCCGTACCTCCCTGCTTGTTGATGTACCACATGCCCACCTGGTTGTCCGTCTGAATCAGGATGACCTGATTTGATAGGCGATCCTGAAAAGCCCTGAGAGCATATCTGATTGCTCGAAGTTCCAGGAAATTTATTTGGTGTTTGGCTTCCTCTGGAGACCAAGAGCCTTGTGTCTGCAGATCAGCTACGTGGGCTCCCCTGGAAGAGTCGGTGATGAGAATGATTTGAGGATTTGGAACCTGGAAAGGCAATCCCTGGAGGAGATTGGTCTGATTTTTCCACCAGGCGAGAGACAGATGGAGTGAGTCGGTGACGTGGACAATGGCCGACAGAGGCTGAATAGCTTGAGTCCATTGAGACCTCAGAGTCCAGTGCATGAGACTCATGGCCAAGTGGGCCATTGGTGACATGGACTGAGGATGCCATGTGACCCAGGAGGAAGAGAAATTGGCGAGCAGTCGCAGAGTGCTGAGACTGCAGCTGGTGAGCAAGAGATACAAGAGTCAGTGCTCGTTGTTGAGGCAGGAAAGCTTTTGCCTGTAAGATGTCCAAGTCTGCCCCAATGAACGACAAGGTTTGAGATGGGGCTAAGTAGGATTTGTCATAATTGACAGAGAAATCCTAACGAAATTAGAGTTTGTAAGGTTAAATTGAGGGACGACAGAGTAGCTTGCTGAGTGGGAGGCCTGATTAACCAGTCATCCAGATAGGGGTAGATGTGAACACCTTGTGTCCTGAGGAAGGCTGCGACGACTACGAGGCATTTTGTAAAGACTCATGGTGCAGATGCTAGGCCACACTTGGTATTGATAGTGCTTGGGGCCTACTAGGAACCTCAGGTACTTGCGATGAGCTGGACTTATCGCAAATATGGGTGTATGCATCCTGGAGGTCCAGAGAGCAGAGCCAGTCTCCTCTTTGTAGAAGAGGTAGAAGCGATCCCAAGGTGACCACCTTGATCTTTTCTCACTGGAGGTACATCGAACTTTTCTCACTGGACGGACATCTCCCGATTTTTTGGGGATTAGGAAGTACCTAATCTTCACTCCTTTAGAAATAACCGCCAGTTCTTATTTACTTAACCATATTCTGTAGACGTAAACTTTTCATGAAGACTGTAATCTGTAAACACCTGTATTTATTATAAGAATTTGTATTTACTATTTATATTTATTATTTAGCCATTAACATTGTTCTGTTACCACTTGGTACTATTTCTCTCCTTTACCTCAAACTCTAAGATCCTACTAAGTTAGCCATGTTATTTATACCCAATTGTTGGATGTAATTATATATTTGTTTAATTGTTCAATCTGTTTGATGTAATTTTCTGTTCCTTGTTCTGTGTAAACCGAAGTGGTATGCACAAGTGCATGAACTCCGGTATATAAAAGCCTTTAAATAAATAAATAAATAAATAAATACCGGGAATAGAACCCTAGGCCTTGCTGAGAGTATGGAACAGGTTCTATTGCTCTTGACTGGAGAAGGAGGGAAACCTCTTGATCCAGAAGAATGGAGTGATCGGATGTTCTCCACGTCTGTAGAGGTGGGGAGTCCGGTGGCAGGGCGAGAAAGTTCAGATGGTAACCCTGAGCAATGATTGTCAATACCCATTGGTCAGATGTGATTGAATGCCACATGTTGTGGAAGTGGCACAATCAACCTCCCACTGGTATGTGCGACAGAAGAATCTGGCTGCTGCTCTCTAGGTGGAAGTCAAAAACCTGAAGCAGGTCCTGGTTGAGGAGCTGCTTGTGCTTTTTGTTTACGGGCTTGACGAGACTGCAGTTTTTGATAAGGTCTCGTGGCACGGGATCTGGTTGGTGGCGGGTAAGACTTCTTTGGGCGTAAGAACGACTTCTTAGAGTCCTTTCTGAAGGGCTGTTTTGAGGAGAAGTCGGAAGGCATCAAAGAGCTGTCTTATGGTCTCATGATGGTCCTTTAATTCTGCCACAGTCCGTTGAATCTGTTCGCCAAACAGATTATCTCAGACACAAGGCAGGTCGGATAACCAGTGTTGTACTTCTGGGCGAAGGTCAGAAGACTTGAGCCAGGCCCACAGTCTCGCCGAGATAGCAGCTGCAGACACTCTGGTAGAAGTGTCAAAAATGTCATAAGATGTTCTAATCTCATGCTTGCCTGCCTCAAAACCCTTGTTTACTAGGGTTTGTAATTGTTCTTGAAATTGCTGAGACAGGGAGTCTGAGAAGGTCTTATCTGCTTAAAAATGACCCTGTTATATTGGGTCATATAAAGCTGATAGGCGGCAATTCGGGAGATGAGCATGGCCCCTTGGAATACTCGGCGACCAATGTTATCTAGGAACTTCTGTTTCTTTCCAGGAGGAACAGACGAGTGAGGCTTTGACCTCTTTGCCCTTTTTTGTGCAGACTCTACCACGACCGAGTGGTGATCAAGCTGTGATTTTTGAAAACCTGGGGCTGACTGCACCAAATAGGTAGTGTCAGCTTTCCTGTGTACTGGAGCAATTGATCCAGGATGTTCCCAGTTCTTCTTGAGGAGATCGAGAAGGACCTGATGGATGGGAATAGAGGTGATTACTTGGGGGCATCCAGGAATTGGAGCAACTCCATCATCTGGTGCCTATCATCCTGTTCAGTCTATAATTGGAAGGGAACCAATTCAGACATTTTCTTCACAAAGTTTATAAAGGAGAGGTTCTCTGGAGGAGAACGCTTCCTACTCGCAGTGGGTGAAGGTGGTGAAGGTAAATCATCTGTGTCTGTTGAGGTATCATCAGCCCAGGTATCATAAGGATCAGCACCTGTCCCCCTCTAGGAACTAGAGGGGGACGGGGTGGTTGGATACCTGAAGGTCCTGGTCTAGGCTCCGAAGGAATCGGAGGAATTATCGGAGGCACCGGTGCAGGCATTGAAGGCATTGATGGATGACTCTATGGCGCCGATGGACGTATCGGCACCGATGGATGGGTCGGTGGCGAGGGATATATTGGCATCGATGGCTGAGGCAGAACTCCCAATGGAGGGATGCGGAATGGTGTTTCTCCTCCCAATTGAAGCTGTCAGTGGGGAGGGCATCGGAGCCATCGGAGACCCGGGATCCATCGGTGGAAAAGCGGCCATAAGTGCTTCAATCCTGGATAGCAGCGGTGCCAGCACTGCCAGAATCGGGTCGATGATCAGTTCCACAGGCGGTGCTGGTGTCTGTACCGGAGGAACCTGAAGATGTTGCATCGCCTTGTTGATGGCCTCCTGAACCATCCGGGGTCCAGTTCTTCTCGGAGACCTAGAGCAAGCAGCCCCGGCTCCGGAACAGAAGAAGGAGGCACAGGCATAGCCGGAGGGACCACTGTTAAAGGCGGAGTCGCGGCTCCCGATCCCCGATCGGGTGAGGGTTGCCTTGGCGACCCGGTCGCAGGAATGGTCGGTGCCTTTCCTGGACGGGGTTTCTTCGACAGCGGCTCGGACAATGGCGATGTCGACGATTTCGCTCCCTCAATGGTCCGAGTCTTACGGTGTCGATGGCGGTTTCTCCCTGCAATCCCCTCGATCCTGAGGGGGAGTAGAGGGTGTCGATGGCCGAGAAGTCGTCGATGCCGGTTGGTGGTCGATGCTGGCGTGAAGTTGACTGTGCCGGTTCTGAAGACGTCGATGCAATGGATGGAGTTGGGGTTTGAGCTCGGAAGAGAAGTTCCATCTTCTCCATTCTGGCCTTGCGACCCTTCAGTGTTATTAGGGCACATTTGTTGCAGGTCAAGACATCGTGCGTGCGTCCTAGACACATTACACAGACTTTATGGGGGTCTGTGATAAGACATGGTGCGGGTACAGTCCGGGCACCGATGAAACCCAGACGCCATGGAAAAAAAAAATCGGTTTCTCCCTGCAATCCCCTCGATCCTGAGGGGGAGTAGAGGGTGTCGATGGCCGAGAAGTCGTCGATGCCGGTTGGTGGTTGATGCTGGCGTGAAGTTGACTGTGCCGGTTCTGAAGACGTCGATGCAATGGATGGAGTCGGAGTTTGAGCTCAGAAGAGAAGTTCCATCTTCTCCATTCTGGCCTTGCGACCCTTCAGTGTCATTAGGGCACATTTGTTGCAGGTCAAGACATCGTGCGCGCGTCCTAGACACATTACACAGACTTTATGGGGGTCTGTGATAAGACATGGTGCGGGTACAGTCCGGGCACCGATGAAACCCCGACGCCATGGAAAAAAAAAATCGAGCCGTGGTACGGTCGACAGCCAGTAGGCTGCGAGGGCCAAACTCGACGGTAATCAACGGGAAACGGGTAAAATCTTACCAGAGTACCGTGGACTGAGAAAAGGTAGAGGAGGGACCCCTGTGGGGCAATTTAATTTTTAGTAATTCCGTGAGGAAAATTCCTGTCAGGAATCTCTTCAGAGCTCCTTTACCGTGAGGCTACTGCTGCATGGAAAAAAGAAGACTGAAGGGGGACCCCTGCTGGTTGCAGGGTTGGTGCCATGCTGGGCATGCCCAGTAGGGGCCAGTCAAAGTTCTGGAAACTTTGACAGAAGTTTTCCGTGATTGGGCTCCATCCTGATGTCACCCATATGTGAGGACTACCATCCTGCTTGTCCTGTGAGAAATATCGTTAGCAATTCCCTGTTTCAGTGTCCACTGTGCAGACCCCTCAGCTGTCAGGCACCAATATATAGGTGCATATAGAACCCAGGAAGAGAGCATGGACTGATTGCTACATCTGGGAGTAGAGCCAGGGCAGATATACAGAATTACACCGTCCATCCTCCTTTTACTTTCCAGTGTTTGCTCTAAGACAGCACTTTCTCCTTTAGCAGAAAAGGCACAGCTGTCCTTAAGGTGGTGGCAACTTCAGCAACACATCCCTATCCTCTCCTACCCAGCATCCCTTGTATCCCTCACTCTACTCTGTTACATGAATCCCCACTCTTTTCTCCTTCCCCTAGGTCTTCCTCTTTCTCCCCCACCCACTACTTCTCTTGAATCCCCCCTTTCACCCTCATCCACCTCCTGCCCAGCAGCAGCAGCCCCCTCTCTCTTTTTGCACCTCCTCCCAGTCTACTGCACAGCAGCAATCCCTTCTTTGGCTCTCCTCACCCTCTGTCTCTCTCCTGCCTCCTATGCTCCTCAGGTTGCAATGCTGCAAATCTTCCTGCAGTGGCAGCCAAAAGTTGAAGAAAGAAAATCCACATAGGGCCAGTGAGCCATGAGGCAGGCCCTAGCTTTCTTCTACACATTTTGAAAAATGGCATGAGCCACCCATTGTCCCTATCATGCGAAAGGGGCCCCCAATGGCACCTGTTTAATTGTTAGAACTCTAGACACTCTATGCAACATATAGTTATGAGCCCTATTGTGAACCGTTGTGATGGCACCCGCTTGACGACGGTATAGAAAAGATTTTAAATAAATGGCACCAGTATCCCCTGTCACCACAATAAGGCAAAAGGCGACACAGGCACTATTTTGACCTATGGCAGTCACCAACCCAGGTGTGGGAGTTTGCTCCCGGGCCCTCTGCTAGACCACTACCCAGTTTTGGTGAGTCTTGGGGGGGGGGGGGGGGGGGAAGGGTGGTGAAGACTAAAACTGTGAAGGCTTTCAAAGGGGCATGGGATAAACACTGTGGATCCAAAAAAGGCTAGAGGATGGGAATGAAGAGAAGAGCCATGGGGGTTGCTTGCTGGAATGGTGGCTACGACCTGGTGATTACTACCCTTACTCAATAAGCCTTCGCATGGTTAATACAACTCCAACATTGCTCTCTGCTTCAAGGACAAGGGGAAATGTGGAAAAGAGGATTCACATTCAGACAACAACCAACAAGGACTGAACTACACAGTCTGGGTAAACAAATAAGCATGGAGGTAGCTTGTTTATTGCAGTGGTTACTACCCTAAACCAATTAAGCCTGATACAGCACTTTGAATGCTTATACAGCATTGCTCTCTGCTTCAACGACAGGGGAAAAAGTGGAAAAGAGGATTTACATTCAAACAACATTCAACAAGACATTGATCTATACAGTCTGGGTAAACAAGCATCGGGGTAACTTGCTTGATGCGGCAATTACTACCCGTAACCATTAAATCTTAAGATTCACCTTTGATGCAACTCCAACATTACTCTTTGTATCAATGGCAGGGGATGGCAGGAAATTCGAATCAAACAGTTACCAACAAGGGCCCTGAACTTGGTCGGTGAAACAGATAAGTATGGGAAAATACGTGTGGGAGCTTGCTGGGCAGACTGGATGGGCCGTTTGGTCTTTTTCTGCCATCATTTCTATGTTTCTATGTAATATTGTAATAAACAGGAAGTGTTAGGTTATGTAATTTTTTTCATACAAAATATTGCTTTTTTGCTATCTAAAAAAAATGACAGGAAAAACATGAAATTGTTTTTTCTTCTAGTTTTTATAAATTCAGAAATGAAATAGGAAATACCAACAATATTTCCTATTTTATTTCAAATTAATGCCTATCCTTTCTACTCACCATAGGAAAAAATTCAAATTATGTTGTCACTTCAGTTACATTGACACAAACACCCTCAATTACCAGGCACTTTGTGAAGTAACACACAAACCCCACAAAATGACCCTCAGAACCTACAAAGCAAGCCTGCCATACCAACAGAGCAATAACTCACAGAACTCAAAACAGCAACGACATTACATAAAAAGGCAACTCCGTAAATATTCCACCTGGGTCTAAAACACCAATACACTTTATAGTGAGGAAAAAGAACAAGCTAGACCACTGCAGATCCCTATACAGAACCTACATGCTAGCAGAATTCTTCACCTCCTTCACACATATAGACACAGACCCTCACCAAATACAGAGGGGATCACAAATTAGAAATATGCAGATAAAAACTGAACTTTCCTTTCTGCTATCCTCTTCAGTCCCCCCCCCCCCCGTTCCCTGCAGATAGGAGGTGAAGATGTGAGCAAGAGAGAAGAGGCTGGATTAGGGAGGGTGGTTCTTTGCTGTGCTCGGTCTACTCCAGGCTTACATTCACTTTCCATCCAGTTTCTTGCAAGATATTTGGGAGGATACGTGCTGGAGTAGGAAACAGAGGGCTGATCTCTGCTGCCTGTGATTTTGGGTACTGGCCAATAAAGGCATCAGGGCACAGTCTTGTGTTTATTCCCACAGGTAAAAGCAGCCTTGCTGATGACATCCAGGTGAGCCACCCCCCAAAAAAATCTTGGCTCTGTGTGGCTCAATATTCACATTCATTGATCAGATTAGTTCTCCATAGTCTATTTAGGTGCAAATATTGCACTACTAGAACAAGTAACATAGGTGCTCTGATGAAATTCCTCTCCCTTGTGGCCTATATTGTATACTACAGCTACTCTCAGGACAGCAACCTGTAGGCTACCTCTATATTTCCTCTCAAGGCAGATTTCCATCACTGGCCTCCAACTCTTGATAGGGTAACTCTCAGAGCAACAGGCCACAGGCTACTGCCACAATTCCTGTTAAGACAGAAGGGAACCGACACCTACTTTTTTTCAGGACAGAGTTGCAAACACCAGTTCTTCTTATAGCACAGGGTGCTGCATTTGCTCCTCTTCACAGGTTTATAGCCCCAGAAGGCTGCCATCACCAGTTCCCCTCAAGTTGATGATACTACAGCAGAGCTAGCCAGCTATATTACTCGAAAGCTATAAACAGGCCGGGTTTTCAAGGTATCCACAATGAACATGCATAAGAGATTTGCATGCACTGCCTCCATTGTATGCAAATCTCTCTCATGCATATTAATTGTGAATATCTTGAAAACCTAGCCTGTTTGTGGCTTTTGAGGACCGAATTTGGTCATCCCTGTACTAAAGGGTCACAACTAGCTTGAGCCCCTTATGGCTATGGGCCCAGGTAAACCAAACAGCTACACAAATGGAAGTTCCACCCAGGAGATAGCAAATGTTGCTTACCTGATGTAACAGGTGTTCTCACAGGACAGCAGGATGTTAGTCCTCACAAATGGGTGACATCGAGGATGGAGCCCAACCACGGAAAACTTCTGTCAAAGTTTCTGGAACTTTGACTGGCCCCTACTGGGCATGCCCAGCACGGCACCAAACCTGCAGCCAGCTGGGGTCTCCCTTCAGTCTTGTTTCAAAGCTACAGGCAGTGCCGAAAAAATAAAATAAGAAAAAACGAGCCCAACACCACGGGGCGGGTTTCATGAGGACTAACATCCTGCTGTCCTGTGAGAACACCTGTTACATCAGGTAAGCAACATTTGTTTTCTCACAGGACAAGCAGGATGGTTGTCCTCACAAATGGGTGAGTACCGAGCTGAGGATGTCCGAACGTGCACCAAAAGTAGCCAACGGCGTGCAACAGGCACAACAACTGGGGCGGAATTTGGTAGAGGACATCCGCACCCCACCGGGTAGGCGGAAGGGTGTTGGTACATCATGTTGGAAAAAGGTTACGCAAGACAGATTGGCTGAAGATGGAATCTTGCCTTCCAGCTTTATCCAAAACAGTAGTGGGCTGCAAATGTATGGAGAGAACTCCAGGTGGCAGCCTTGCAGATGTCAGGAAGCGGCACCGATCGAAGGTGTGCTACTGAAGTCGCCATGGCCCTCACAGAGTGTGCCTTAACATGGTCTTGAAAGGGAATGCCAGCTTGCTGATAGCAGAAAGAGATGCAGTCCGCCAACCAGGAGGAAAGAGCCTGCTTACTCACAGGTTGCCCTAACTTGTTAGGGTGGAAAGAGACAAATAGCAAATGTTGCTTACCTGATGTAACAGGTGTTCTCACAGGACAGCAGGATGTTAGTCCTCACAAATGGGTGACATCGAGGATGGAGCCCACCACGGAAAACTTCTGTCAAAGTTTAAACAGAACTTTGACTGGCCCCTACTGGGCATGCCCAGCAAGGCACTGACCCTGCAGCCAGCAGGGGTCTCCCTTCAGTCTGATTTTCAAAGCTACAGGCAGTGCCTAGAAAGTAAGAATAAAACGAACCCAACACCGCGGGGAGGCGGGCGGGTTTCGTGAGGACTAACATCCTGCTGTCCTGTGAGAACACCTGTTACATCAGGAAAGCAACATTTGCTTTCTCACAGGACAAGCAGGATGGTTGTCCTCACAAATGGGTGAGTACCGAGCTGAGGATGTCCCGACTTGCTCCAAATGTACCCAACGGTGTGCAGCAGGCACAATAAGTGAGGAGAAATTTGGGAAAGGGCATCCGCACCCAACCGGGTAGGTGGAAGGGTGTTGGTACATCAGGTTGGAAAAAGGTTACGCAAGACAGACTGGCCGAAGATGGAGTCCTGTCTTCCAGCCTTGTCCAAACAATAATGGGCTGCAAAGGTATGGAGAGAACTCCAGGTTGCAGCTTTGCAGATGTCAGGAAGCGGCACCGATCGAAGGCCACTGACGTCGCCATGGCCCTCACAGAGTGTGCTTTAACACGGTCTTGAAAAGGAATGCCAGCTTGCTCATAGCAAAAAGAAATGCAGTCCGCCAACCAGGAAGAAAGAGCCTGCTTACCCACAGGTTGTCCCAACTTATTAGGATGGAAAGAGACGAATAATTGAGTGCTCTTCCTATGGGAAACTGTACGGTCTAGGTAAAAAGCTAGAGCTCGTTTACAGTCTAGGGTATGCAGGGTCTGCTCTCCAGAGTTGGAGTGGGGCCTGGGAAAAAAGATAGGTAGTATGATGGATTGATTGATATGAAACTCAGAAACTACCTTAGGTAAAAATTTAGGGTGAGTGCGGAGTACCGCCCGGTCCTGCAGGAGCTTAGTGTAAGGCGGATAGGTAACTAGGGCCTGTAATTCACTAACCCTGCGAGCTGAAGTAATAGCCAAAAGGAATAACACTTTCCAAGTGAGATATTTAAAGTCACAGGAGTGCAGAGGTTCGAAAGGAGGTTTCATAAGACGACCAAGAACCAGGTTAAGGTCCCAGGATGGGGCCAGAGGACGCAAGGGCGGCTTTAGATGGAGCAAGCCCTTAAGAAAGCGTGTTACTAGGGGTTGTACTGAAATAGGATTACCCCCAATACCCTTATGGAAGGCGGCTACCGCACTGACATGCATTCTGATAGAAGAGGTTTTAAGACCTGATTCAGAGAGATGCCATAAATAGTCCAAGAATTTGGAGATTGGACAGGAAAGGGGATCAAGGGACTGAGAAGTGCACCATGATGTGTACCTTTTCCATTTGTATGAGTAAGACTTTCTTGTGGAAGGCTTTCGTGAAGCGATGAGGACACGAGAAACTGAATCCGATAGGTTAAGTGGTTGAAGGACTAGGCTTTCAACATCCATGCCATCAGGGACAAGGCTTGGAGATTGGGATGGAGGAGGCATCCGTCGTTTTGAGTGATCAGATGCGGGTCCTTTCCCAAGGGAATGTGGCTGTGGATGGAGAGATCCTGGAGTATAGGAAACCACACTTGGCGTGGCCAGTGAGGTGCTATCAGGATCATGATTCCCTTGTCCTGATGTAGCTTCACAAGAGTCTTCGATAGGAGAGGAAGTGGAGGGAATGCATAGAGCAGACCGGTTGACCATGGGAGGGAGAATGCATCCCTGGGCCGAGAGTGCTGAGTGCTGAGTGCGAATAAGAGAGCAGTAATTGGCCACTTTGTGGTTCTGAGGGGACGCAAAGAGGTCTATGTGGGGATAACCCCATTTCTGGAAGAGAGAGGTCGCTACCAAGGGATTGAGTGACCACTCGTGTGGTTGGAAGACACGGCTCAGGCGGTCTGCCAAGACATTTTCTACCCCCGGCAAGTAGGTGGCCCTGACGTACATCGAACGGGAGAGGGCTTCTGCCCAAATCTGCGCAGTTTCCTGACAGAGGAAGGAGCCTGTGCCTCCCTGCTTGTTGATGTACCACATGGCCACCTGACTGTCCGTCTGAATCAAGATTATGTGATTTGATAAGCAATCTTGAAAAGCCCAGAGAGCGTATCGGATTGCCCGAAGCTCCAGGAAATTTATCTGGTGTCTGGCTTCCTCTAGAGACCAGAATCCTTGAGTTTGTAAATTGTTTATGTGAGCTCACCAGCCGACATTGGAGGCGTCGGTGGTGAGGATTATTTGAGGATCTGGTGGATGAAAGGGCAAGCCTTGGAGGAGGTTGGATTGATTTGTCCACCAGGCAAGAGACAGACGGAGAGCATTGGTGATGTGAACAATGGTCGACAGAGGCTGAGTTGCTTGGATCCATTGTGATTTGAGAGTCCACTGCATGACTCTCATGGCTAGACGGGCCATTGGAGTCACATAAACTGAAGAGGCCATGTGTCCCAGTAGAATGAGGAATTGGCGAGCTGTTGCTGTGGGTTGAGACTGCAACTGGCAAGCTAGGGACACAAGGGTTTGGACACGTTGATGAGGAAGGAAGGCTTTTGCCTGTAAGGTGTCCAAGTCTGCTCCAATGAAGGATAAGGTTTGAGATGGGAGTAAGTAGGATTTCTCGTAGTTGACAAGAAAACCTAGAGAAATTAGAGTTCGAATTGTCAGGGTCAGGGAAGACCGAGCGATTTGCTGGGTTGGGGGCCTGATCAACCAATCGTCCAAGTAGGGGTAGACATGGACTCCTTCCTTCCTGAGGAATGCTGCCACCACTACGAGACATTTGGTGAAAACTCGCGGTGCGGATGCTAGACCAAATGGGAGCACTCAGTATTGATAGTGGTTTTGGCCTACTAAAAATCGGAGGTATTTGCGATGAGAATGAGTTATTGCAATGTGGGTATAAGCGTCCTTGAGGTCTAGAGAGCAGAGCCAGTCCTCTCTTTGTAGCAGAGGGAGAAGCGAGCCCAGGGTTACCATCTTGAACTTTTCTCTGTGAAGGTACTTGTTGAGGGCCCGCAGGTCCAGGATTGGTCGAAGTCCTCCTGACTTTTTTGGGATCAGAATGTACCTGGAATAGAACCCTTAGTAGGAGGTATAGATGAGTATGGCTTCATTCTTTTAGCTTTCTTTTGTGCTGACTCTACCACAACAGAGTGGTGGTCTAGCTGCGGTTTTTGAAAGCCAGGTGCCGACTGTACTAGGTAAGTAGAGTCCGCTTTTTTGTTTACTGGAGCAACAGATCCAGGAGTTTCCCAATTCTTTTTTAGAAGGTCTAGAAAAACTTGATGAATTGGAATGGAAGTGATGACTTTTGGGGCATCCATAAATTGGAGTAACTCCATCATTTGGTGCCTGTCATCTTGCTCTGATTGAAGCTGAAAAGGGACCAGGTCTGACATTTCCTTCACAAAGTTGGTGAAAGAGAGGTCCTCAGGAGGAGAACGCTTTCTGCTTTCAGCAGGAGAGGGTGGTGAAGGTAAGTCATCGGTATCCGTAGAAGAATCATCGCCCCATGTGTCATAAGGATCAGGTTGCTGACCTGTAGGACCTCGAGGGGGTTGGATACCAGAAGGCCCCGGCTGAGGCTCCGAGAAACCCGAAGGAATCACCGGGGGCATCGAAAATACCCTTGGAGGCATTGGTGCTGGCATCGAAGGCATCGATGGAGCTGATGTGCGTATCGCCCCGGAAGAATGTATCGGTGGCGAGGGACGGCACAGCACCGATGGAACTACTCCCGAAGGAGGAATTCGATAGGTGTTTCTGCATCCGATGAAGTTGGCATCAGGGAGCGCACAGGTGCTGTCGGTGACCCAGGTACCACCAGTGGAAGGGCGGTCATGAGCGCTTCCATCCGGGCAAGCAGCGGTGCCAGCGCTGCTGGTATCGGGTCGATGACTGATTCCACTCTCGGTGGCAGGATCGGTGCCGAAGGAGTCTGGAACTGTTGCATCGCCTTGTCGATGGCCTCCTGGACCAGCCGGTCCAGTTCTTCCCGGAGACCTGGGGTAACAATACCCGGCTCCGCGGAAGAGGGAGGCTGAGGCTGAGCCGGAGGGACCACCGTCACACCGGTGGAATCACGGCTCCCAAACCCCGATGGGGTGAGGGTTGCCTCAATGTCTCAGAAACAGAAGTGAACGGTGCAACTTCTGAGCAAGACTTCTTCGGTGGAGGCTCCGACGGTACCGAGGTCGATGACTTCGATTCCTCGACAGTCCGAGACTTGCGATGTCGATGATTCTCCCTCCGATCCCCACGATCCTCGGGGAAGGGACGGGAGTCGATGGCCGTGGAGACGTCGATAGCAGACGGTCACCGGGAAGTTGCAGACGATGGAAGGACTTCGATGGTGCCGGTTCCGAGGACGTCGATGCGATGGACGGCGTCTGAGTGTGAGCATCTTCTCCATTCTGGCTTTGCGACCTTTTGGTGTCATAAGGGCACATTTGGTGCAAGTCAGGACATCATGGCTCACTTCCTAAGCACAATACACAGACTCTATGAGGGTCTGTGATAGACATGGTGCGCGTACAATCTGGGCACCGACGGAACCCCGACGCCATGGCCATTGACAAAAAATTTAGCCGCGGGACGGTCGAAGGCCAGCAGGCCGCGAAGGCGAAACTCGACGGCAATCGACTAAAAATGGCAAAAAACTTACCGAAACACTGCGGGCTAAATTTAGATAGAAGGGGGACCCCTGTGGGGCGTATTTTTACTTCAAAGAAGTTCAGAAGAATTTCCTGTCAGGAATGTGGTAAGAGCTCCTTAACCGCGTGGCAACTGCTGCGCGGAAAAAAGAAGACTGAAGGGAGACCCCTGCTGGCTGCAGGGTTGGTGCCGTGCTGGGCATGCCCAGTAGGGGCCAGTCAAAGTTCCAGAAACTTTGACAGAAGTTTTCCGTGGTTGGGCTCCATCCTCGATGTCACCCATTTGTGAGGACAACCATCCTGCTTGTCCTGTGAGAAATACTATTACAATTATCCCACTTCATTTAACATCACAATATTTTATACACAAACTTATTCAAATATTCAAACAAACAGTATCAAACGCTTCAATATTTCTAATCACTTTAAAATATATCAGCAAGGACACGTGTACAGAAATTTCCACATTGAATAAACTGTTACACCTTCATATTCACCAACAATACCTCTAAAATATTACACACCTACTCATCATTCATACTTTACACTATCCGTCCATCTAAGCACTTTTGCTAAAATTATCCCTACCAACAACCCATGTTTTAATTTCACATATGATTTTATAGCAGTATTGATATTCCTTCTATGATCCCTACAAGGACCCTTGTTTCACCCCTAGAGGCTTCCTTAGGGGATATGCTCTTCTTTTCTCTTCAACTGATATTCCCCATTCCCTACATCGATCTCTTCAACAGCCTCAGTTATTGCTATGTTTCCATTTCCTCATTCACATGTATCCACAAGTGTCCTTGTTGCGTCTGTCGGTCGTCTGCTTCGCCCTGCCTACCTCTCTCTACTTTCGGTTCCTCCTGTTTACCTTGGATTGATGGCTGCCGCAGCATCTGCTTGCCATTCTCTCCGGCGTCCCCTGAGCGGCTTTGGTGCTGCCTCCCGCCATTCTCCTTCAAGGTATCGCTAAGGCGCGCGCGCACGCCGCCCTCATCTTTAACTCTACATTGGCGCGAATCTCAGGGGTGTCCCCCTGTTCTGACATCACGACTTCCGGGTATATCTGCCTACAGTATTTGCTAGCTTGTTGAGTTAGCAACAGGATTCTTATGGATGGGATTCGCTTTCCATTCCTAAGCTACTCTGGCACTCCAGTACTATCTGGAACTCTTACTACCCCTTCAGGGTCTCTAACGGGGTACCCGCTCCTCAGGGGCCTCTTTGCTTCTTTCAGGTGCTATCAGGAAACCGGTACTCGTTCCTCGAGGGCCCATGTTCCCTGTGTTGCTGCCTGCAACCTCTACCCTTCTACTTGGAAGAACTACTTTACAGTTTCCATCAATGAGTACAGATACCCTCTCTTTCCACAGTACTGCTTCACTGGAACCAGGTACTCGCTCGAGGGCCTGCTCTCTGCTCCGGTGCCAGACCTCTCATCTAGTGGAATCTCTGTTACTGCTACGTGAGTACAACGCTACCGAGTCTCTCTGCTCTAAGGGATCAGGTTCTCGCTCCTCGAGGGCCTGCTCTCCCTGCCTCGGAGCTTTTCCTATTTCTACATTGGGACTCTGAATGCTATTCTTACTGTGTGCTCATAACTCTTGTCTCTTTCCACTACAGCACTGCCTTGCAGAGGATCTGCTGTTCCAGTGTTCTTGTGTGAGACGCGCTCAGCCGGGCTCTACACCTCTACTCACTACCGCGACCTCTGGTGGTCATTCAAACTGTTTAATAAAAGATTCAAATCTGTGTTCGTGTGTCCAGAGTCTAGCTTGACACCGTGGTCCCTCTTGGGACTACCCCCCCCATGGGCGTGGTCAGCTGCCACAGTGTCCAAGGATCCACCCAAACACCATTAACCATAACAGTCCTCTACTGGTATCTCCTCACAACATTTTTTTTTATATAACCAATCTTCTCTTGTCCCAACTTTCATGTATCTTTCCAATTCAGATTCCGTTACAAGATGGCGATTTCACTACGCTGGCATTCCTCCAACTGGATCTCACATTTTTTCTTCTTGTATTGAATTTACAAAATACACAATCCATTCCTCTTCAAAACACCGCTATCCTGCAGAACGCCATGCCTGCACTGCGTGACTTCCAAACAGCCTTAGTCATCTCCAAGTACCGTAGTAAATGACACTTGACATCCAAGGAACAAAAAAGGCGGTATTCGGCTTCATCCCTGTCCTTGTCCAAGGCAGGCAGAGAAATGGACTGATTCAAATGAAACTCCAAAACCACTTTGGGCAAAAAGGAGGGCACAGTCTGAAGTTGAACTGACCTGGAATTATATGGAGAAAAGGCTCATGGTAGGAAAGAGCCTGCAGCTCAGAGGACATGCTGAACAGATTCTTACCAGAAAAACAAGGTAAGTAACCAGAAGGAAAGAGTACACAGTGGTTGAAAAGTCGGACCTGTCAAAAACTCGAGGTACCGGAAGGCACCATTTGGGGGGGGGGGGGGGGGGAATTCTTAACTCCCTGCAAGAAACTCAACGGTCCTCCATTGACTCTCCCTTATAACAAGCCAGGGCTGCAACTTGAATCTTCAAGGTGTTAAGGGCCAAAGTCTTAAGAAAACTATCTTGTAAAAATTGCAGAATGAAAGAAACATCCACTTTGCGCGGTTGAGCACCCCGCTCAGAACATCAAGCCTCAAAGTCCCTCCAAACTCTAACATAGGCTAGAGAAGTAGAAAATTTCCGGGCCCGAAGAAGTGTGGAAATTACTGCAGGCAAAACACCCCACTTCAACAACAGAGCCTTTTCAATGGCCAAACTGTAAAACAGATTCAAACCGGATTCTTATGCAGAATGGGCCCCTGACATGACAGATCCATCCAAGACTGTAGCCTGAGGGGTCTGCTCAACAGAAGCCTCTGGAGATTGGTGTACCCTAGCCTTCAAGCCCAATATGGAGCCACTAAAAGGACGGTGTTGGTTTGACTTGCAATCTTCTGAACCAGCCCCCTTATCAGAGGCCAGGGTGGAAATGCATCCAGAAGGGCGCCGTGTGGCCACTCCTGAACAAGAGCATCAATGTTCATAGCTTTTGGGTCCTGCCTGTGAATGAAGAATCGTGGAATATTTGTGATGTTGAAGTTCACCAATAGGTCTAGATCCAGTAGGCCTCAGCAGTTCACAAGCAGCTGCAAAGTCTCATCTGCCAGATTCCATTCTCCTGGGTCCAAGCTGCTCCTGCCAAGGAAAGTGGCTCCAGTATCATCCTTTCCAGCAATGTTAAGAGATGCTGCTCTGCTCACACCATGAGCGCTTCTATCTCCTCAAACACCTGTTGACTCTGTGGCTTACATCAATCATCAGGGTGGAACCAAGTCTTCGCATTGTTGGACATTATTCGGACCACCCGAGCCTCTAGCCACTCAGCAAATCTCAAGCATACTAACCAAATTGCTCATGCCTCCAGCCTGTAGATGTTCCACTGCCGCTCTGCTGCATTCCAACACCCTTGTACCACTAACTCCTGACAGTGAGCTCCTCAGCCCAGGAGGCTCACATCTGTCTGGAGCATCAACAGATCCCACGTTTTCAGAGATACTCCTTTCCTGAGATGATCCGTCTATAACCACCAGCTCAACTGGGATCTCACTTCTAATGGCAGGAGCAGCCTCACCACATAATTCTGCAACTGTGGACTCCTTCAGGACAGCAATGCAAGCTGAAGAGGGTGCATATCAGCCCTTGCCCAGGGAACCACTTCCAGTGCGGCAACCATCAACCCCAGGACCTGCAGTTAAGATTACACAGTGGAAGGAACAGAGTTCTGCAGGGATCAAACTCGCATCAACGTGCAGATCCGAGTCTCCAGCAGAAATACTCTGCCCTGCCTTATGTTGAATCGAACCTGAGATACTTCAGGGACTGAGATGGATTGCTCTTGGCCAGATTCACCACCCAGCCTAGCTCCTGTAGTAAGGAAACAAACCTGCAGGAAGCGCAAAGACTCTCTTGCATGTCTTTGGCTCGAATAAACCAGTCATTCAAATAGTGGTGAACTAGAATGCCTTTCTTGCAAAAGGCCACTGCTACCACCACCATGTCCTTGGAAAAGGTCCTGGATGCCATGGCTAGCCCTGAATGCAAGACCTGAAATTGGTAATGATCCAGATGAACTGCTGATGTTCCGGACGGATGGGAATATGTAGATACGCCTCCATCAGATTTAGATATAAGAGGTACTCCCCCCCCCCCTGCTTGTACTGCCATTATGACAGAACACTCCATTTCCATCCTGAAATGCGTGACTCAAATGTTGGTTGACACCCTTGAGATCCAGTAAGGGCCAATACGGCCCTTCTTTACTGGGCACGACAAAATAGGATAGCTGTCCGTATTTCACTGCAATTCAGGAATGGGAATCACACATTCAGATTCAATAGACTTTGTAATGTTGCTTCCACTTCTACCCTCTTCTGAGGGCAATGGAAGGAGAGACCATGAAAGCATCCAGAGGAAAGCAACGAAATTTGAGAGCATACCTGTCCCGAACCACTTTGAGAACCCATTAATCCGAAGTAATTTGGACCCACTTATGATAAAAAATTGGATAGGCAACCAACTATCTTCTGCACCACCAGGTGAGCCTGCAAACCTTCATCAGGAAGACCAAGGGGCTCCACCTCCAGAGCCCCACATCTTTTCGAGATCCTTGGAGGCAAAAGGACTGAGACCTGTGGAAGGGTAAGGACCTCTGGGGAGAACCTCCCCAATAAGGCTGAAAATGCCAGTAGTCTCAAGAGCGGCTACCCACCTGAAATGACTGGGCCACAGGTTTTTTGTCCTTTGGCAAATGAGGGACCTAGGTCTCTGCCCATTTACTTGCCAGTTTTTCTAATTCACTGCCAAACAAAAGCAAGCTCTTGAAGGGAAGCTTAGTAAGATTGGCCTTTGAGATAGTATCCACCGACCAGTTACTCAGCCACAGCTGCCGCCTGGCTGCAATAACCAAAGCAGCTTCTCTGGTGGCTGTGCAAATCAAGTCACAGCCTGCATCAGCTAAGGCAGCAACTCCTAGTTCTATCATAGGCCCAATATCGGACATGGTGCTAGTAGAATCTTGACAAAGACACAAGGTAGCTCGAGCTATCAAAGTGCAACAAGAAACAATTTGTAAGTTCATCGTTACTGCCTCAAAGGCTTGCTTTAGGATAGCGTCACTCCTATACTGAACATCCTTCAATGCTGCAGCGCCCTCTACCGGGATGGTGGTATGTTTTGTGAAAGAACACACTAAGGCATCCACCTTAGGGAAGCCAACTGCTCTCTGGCCTGTGGATCCAAGTGACATAAACCTGCCAAGATACATCCTCCTTTAAAAGACGCCTCTTGCGCATTCCATTCCAGATCAATCAACTCCTGGATTGCATCCAGGAGGGGAAAGAAATGAGAAGCCATGCGTAGGGTGACCAAAATGGGATCCTCCTTCCGCATCCCCAAGGAGTCAGACCCAGCCACTCCAAGGGTCTTCAAGGTCTGAGAGATCAAGCTTGGCAACTCATCTCTATCAAAAACTGAGAAGAGTTCTATAAGGCTCCAACTCTGGGGGAATCTCCCTTTCCTCACCGGGAAAGCTACCAGCACCATCATTGGTATCATCCTGAGCAACCTGAATTCTTGCCTTGTCAGATCATGCTGCGCCATGGCACTTGAACGTGGAGGCAGGCAGAGGAGCAGTCTGCGCACATGGACCTACATTAGCAGGCAGTGCCAACTCAGAAGTTCACCCCTGCAGAAATGTCTGCAATCCCTGGAACAATTCTACCCTGGAAAAGGACAGATTCATTCCTGATCCCATAGGCCCCAAGCTGACATCCTGAGAGTGAGTGACTCCTGACGACTCGCTCCGTGGATCAACAGAGAGAGGGGACACCACCGTCATGCCACTCCCGATCCCACTCCCCGCAGATCGAGGAGATGGACCATTGTCGGCAAAATCTGGAGGTAAATCTCCCCAAGCATCCAGGCGGCTCGGACAAAGGCTTAAAGATAGCTCTGGCTGAATGGCTGATATGGCATGCAGCACAAATGTATAAGTACTTAGGCTTCTTCGCCACGGGTGCCATTGGTTGTAAGCATGCAGAATGGAAAAAGCTTGCGCCTAGATTGTGTGTACATAAAACCTGTGCCCAAGATGGATGCACACAAAATCTGTGCGTGGAAGTATACACGCCTAGGCCACATGGCCAACTAGGTGATACGAAACAAAAAAAAAAAAATGTCCAAGTCGGGTGCATAACTGGGCGCACACCAACAGCTCACAGCAAAAAACCTGCAAAATCACCTCACGGCCTACCACGCATCAAAAGGAGATAAGCCTGGGAATGGGGCCTAGCCACCGGCTACTCAACCTGTTGTGAATTCACTACCTCACCTCATCAAACTCACCCAGAGACATGAGCAGGACAGCCGAACGCAGAGGTAACAGGCCCTTTTCTCCTGCTTTACTTTCGCTGTTTTGATTTTTTTGTAAAATAAAACATTTTTTTACCTTAGCTCAGCCCTATTTGGCTGAGAGCAGGAACAGGTCCCGGCTACAGTGGGAGAGGGTAAAGTGTACACCGCCACGCCTCTCTTAGCCTGCAACCGCTATTGAAATTTTAGGTTCACACCAGTCAAGGCTACAAGACTGAGGGCATTCTACTGAGGGAGGGACTGCATGACATCACCTCAGGAGGCAAGTGCTGCTATATAGATGTCTCTTGATTTTTTTTTTTTTTTTTAACTCACTCTGAAGGGAAATGCATGTTCACCATCTGCTGGAGACAGAGAATACTGGCGGGCTGATGTTGGGGCGTGACTATATGGCCATGACATCAGCTTTTGCTCTGTCTCCATCTGCTGGCAGATGTGCATAACCCACTCATTGGGATTGACCTGCCCAAACACTAAGGAAACTAAAAAAATATTTATATCAAGTTATAATCTGTAAAAAGACATTAAGTAGAGAAGGGGTTAGGATCAAGAAGGACCAATTTTGAAATAAACATTTAAATGCATTTCCCTCATCCATCAGTCAGCATTTAAACAGTCATGTACAAATTACTTTAAATTATTGAGAAAGCTGTTAGATTAACAACTAGTCTAGGATATATATATATATATATATATATATATATATATATATATATATATATATATGTATATATATATATATAATAGTTAAGGCTCTGTCAAATACAAAGGGACTTTAACCAGAAGTGGCCTGTAAGTAAGGTGCCAGGATAACCAGATAAAGAGAAGATCCTGTAATAGTAAGCTGGCTATTACTAGGCAGGCACAGACTATGTCCCCAGCCAATGGCAACTGGTGAGGATAAGGGTGGCGACTTAATAGATGCCTCTATTTAAACCGCACAGTTTCTGGTACAACTCAACAAATAGGATTATGGTTCCCTGTTGATTTCTGGTATTATATTATTTGCCCTTGCCTGGGACTTCTGACTCTGACCCGCTACTACTTGGAACTCCTGCTTCTGACTCTGCTTCTACCCAGATGTCTTATCCTGACCTTGCTACTGGCCAGGCTTCACCAGTGTAACAGATACTTATCTCACATGTACACAGCCTACAACCAATTACATACACCCTGATCAGTCCTGAAACTCTCAGAGGACTGTGCAGAGATTACTCCTGGGGGAATTCTGCGCAAAAAAACACAAAAATGTAAAATTCTGCATACTTTATATATGTCAAAAATAAAATATACATGTTAGTTTAAGTAATTAATTTAAAATGTAATGTAATACTTAGAGATGCAGAGTTTTAAATACTGAGCAGAATTTCCCTAGAATTTTACTGTGTCTTCCACCCTCTCTCCCTACTCCCCTGGCCAGTCTCCTTTCACTTTGCTCTCTAAAGCCCAAACTCTTCCAACTGCCACTATCTTTCCCCTCCTTCTCCAGGCTCAATCCCTTCCACTCTATCATTCCTAGAGTTTGCCCCTTTCTCAGTACTGCCCTTCACACAGGTTCCCCTCTGTCCCTCTCTCTTTCACACACACACACACTCCCCTTCTCTAGTGCGCATACGCACCCTGTCATACACGCTCCCTCTCTCTGGCAAACACACACACACACATCCCCCTCATACAGGCTCCCTCTCTCTCTCACGCACACATATCCTCCTCAGACTCCCTCTTTCGCACACCCCCCATTTCATACAGGCTCCCTTTCTCTTACACATATACCCTCACACAGGCTACCTGACTCTCTCTCACTCCCCCCCCCCCCCCCCCGGCACACTGGTTCTCTAACACACACACCCTTCCCACAGGCTCTTTCTTATACATACACATACCCTCACACAGGCTCCCTCTCTCACAAGCACCCTCACATACACACAATCCCTTTTTCACACACACCAGCTCCCAATCTCTCACACATGTACACACTCCTTCACAATCTCCTCACATAGGCTCCTTCTCTCTGGTACCCACACATGCACCCTCACACATGTTCTCTCTCTCACCTCTCAGGATCACAGCCTTACACACACACACACACACAAACACACACACACACACACACACACTCTCTCTCTCTCTCACTGGGGCCTACTTCGTCTTTGCTGTGAGCGGGACAGCCTTCGCCTGTGGCATAAGAACATAAGAAAATGCCATACTGGGTCAGACCAAGGGTCCATCAAGCCCAGCATCCTCTTTCCAACAGTGGCCAATCCAGGCCATAAGAACCTGGCAAGTACCCAAAAACTAAGTCTATTCCATGTTACCATTGCTAATGGCAGTGGCTATTCTCTAAGTGAACTTAATAGCAGGTAATGGACTTCTCCTCCAAGAACTTATCCAATCCTTTTTTAAACACAGCTATACTAACTGCACTAACCACATCCTCTGGCAACAAATTCCAGAGTTTAATTGTGCATTGAGTAAAAAAGAACTTTCTCCGATTAGTTTTAAATGTGCCCCATGCTAACTTCATGGAGTGCCCCCTAGTCTTTCTACTATCCGAAAGAGTAAATAACCTATTCACATCTACCCATTCTAGACCTCTCATGATTTTAAACACCTCTATCATATCCCCCTCAGTCGTCTCTTCTCCAAGCTGAAAAGTCCTAACCTCTTTAGTCTTTCCTCATAGGGGAGTTGTTCCATTCCCCTTATCATTTTGGTAGCCCTTCTCTGTACCTTCTCCATCGCAATTATATCTTTTTTGATATGCGGCGACCAGAATTGTACACAGTATTCAAGGTGCGGTCTCACCATGGAGCGATACAGAGGCATTATGACATTTTCCGTTTTATTCACCATTCCCTTTCTAATAATTCCCAACATTCTGTTTGCTTTTTTGACTGCCGCAGCACACTGTACTGCCGATTTCAATGTGTTATCCACTATGACACCTAGATCATGCCAGGGCCTGCCGAATTCTGCGCAGAAAATGGAATTTCTGTGCAGCTACACAGGAGGGCAATTCTGCACAAAATTCCCCCAGGACTAAGAGATAACTAAGGAACTGCAAAGAAAGCACTAGATTTTCACCACTGACTCAACCTTTACCATCGACCATGCTTCAATGGATATCTGCTTCAGGGAGGAGCAGCATTATATATAAAAAATAAACATTGTCTTTACATATCAATAAACTCTGCATGTACCATGCATCTTACTGCATTAAGGAGGTGACCAACACCACAAGAAATAAAAAGCTAAAACACCAACCTTCACTGTATATACAGTATATCATCTACAAGCCTCAATTTAAATGAAAACCAATCAAGTTACAAAACTAAATTAAATATAAGTGATCTTCCTATATTTCAAAACCATGGGATTAGCTGGAATCATTCAAATCATCATAAATCCTTTGGATTATATATTGTGCATATTAAAACATGTTAAATTAGGAACACATGCGTATGAAGAATGTCAACAATATGTAAAAAAATAAATAAATATCCAAACATCCTACTCTATATCAATGTTTAATCCTAGTAGTACAAAATAAATCAAAGTAATTATGGAGAGATTTGCATATTTAAAAAATTAAGAAAGTTTTTTGGGCAGATTAGAAAATATTAAAATATTAAGTAATACACTCAAAATATGAGGTTCTTACCTACAATCACTGATTAATTTATTCAATGATTCTAGACTATTCTTTTTTTCTTTCATTTTTAGTAGTACTGGCTCTTGGTCTTCCCTATTTGATCCAATAAAAGCTATTACTGCCGACAGTAGGACTGGAATTTTCCCCTACCAGAAACAAAATCTCTATGATCTTTGCATTTTCAGTCTTTGAGAGAACCATGCCAAGAGCTTCTGCATGAAGATAGCACAACATGGAAAGAGTGGGAACAGAAATGTTTCAGACAAATTGCTTCACTTTGCTAACCTCATCTCAATTCAGAAATGTCACAGAACGAAAATAAAACACACTCCCCAAGTTTAGTTTTAAAAGCATTTAATGACATAGCATATATTTCACAGATAGGGTAAAATTCTAGCAGTATAGTTCCATACAACAGAGCCAGTTGCAGTACTGCTCTGACTTATAGGTCCCAGTCATCAAGAGATTTCATTCCTAATAAACAGAATCTGATTGTGCAGTACAATGGAAATCTTCATTACAATAGATAACAGTGACGAAGAAATGCACACTATGTATCAAATCAGCAAGATAATGTAGCAAATTATAACACACAGTGCTGGAGCTGACAAGCAAAAAGCCATTGGAGGAACGTTACTTTTTTTTGTTTTATTTCCAGTAAATGCTTCATTTTCACTTTTACACTTAACATCAATGATTTTAAAGGGTTTTATTATACATCTAGCTTTATTATACTTTGTACTAGAATTATCTGAAATGTACGTACAATAATGTAATTCAGCAAAAAAAAGTTTAAAATTACAGATTATTTAAAACTGTATCTGTATGCTAAATCGTTCTTGTACACCAATGTTCTGAAAAACCTCATACTTGATGCAGAAAAGCACGTATGTTGTGTTAACTGGCGACAGGGTACAAAGGACTTGTCTGTAAATTAAACGCATATTCCGCGCTCTTGGTACAGCAAAAAGAATACACTATCCGTTTAACAAAAAGTTAGAACTGTAATGTAAGGTTCTACTAGTCAAGACTTAGCATAAACCACCTTAAGTACATGGAAGGGTCTGTGCCTGAAAGTCAAGTGTCCAGGCGCCTCATCTTATGTGCCCGGTGATCCTTCTAAGCACCGCTGCCTTGCATACAAGATAGCACTAGATGTGGGTTGTTTCCAAGACAGCCTCACAAAATTGAGGAAAAGTTTAAATATTAAGATCTAGTCTACATTAACTTCATTTAAAAAAAATAAAGAAAAAGAAATCTGGTCCTCCCTCTCCATATATAAGCTGCCCAGTGCACCTCACACCTTGGTATCTTCGGCTCCTTCCTTCAAAACACTCTATAAATTAAAGATTTAAATCACACCAAGGAACATTAGGGCAGAAGAGAGTAATGTATTGGTTCTGAGCTTGCATGCTGTATTTTCACTGACAAGGTCTGAGAGAAGTGCACTGTGCCCAAGATGTGTGGTTCATTTCTTTTTGCTGAACAGGCTGAAACGCTTTTCCTTGTCCTTTTCTTTGTCTTTCTCTCGCTTGCCCGGGCTGGACTCGCTGGTTACTGTGACACTAGATGGCAAGGTCTGGGCACGGCTGGAAGCTGGGGTGCTCTGTGTGCTTGGGGATACCTCGCTTTTGTCAGAGGAAATTGCAGTTGTGATTGCCTGGATCCACAAATTCATTTCCTCCTGCAGGACAGAGCAATGTGCAAACAGGAAAAAGTGGGTAAGAAAAGAACTGCAAAACAAATGGTATAAGAATATTTTTTCTAAAAAAAAAAATAAATATAAATATATTGTTTTTAATTTTAGACAAGATCCATAAGTTTTATGGCAAAAAGTTATTTTGATTCTACCTTTTAGATATCATGAAAATGTGATTGCTATATGTCAAATGGTTCAGGAGATAAATGTGATGGAGAAAGAGTAAAAACATAAGCAAGCGATGTGTGTGTGTTTGTATTTAAAAAAAAAAAAAAAAAGCAAAAAAAAAAGCACTAAGAGTTCCATGAATTTGCCTGCGTGAGGACCATCTTTTCCATGAATATGAACATAAAAATAAGGAAATGGACTCAATAAAAACAGAAAATGAAATAGGATATGATCTTGAATAATCATATAGGATGAGCCCCAAGGTGTTCATATTTCAGTGGTGCTGAAGAAATTGGTGTAGTACAATTGTATACTGTTTCCCCCTCATCAAACCTTTTATTTCTAGTTTACAGGCACATCTAACATTTCTTAGCTACATTTGAATGCCAAAAATATATAATGCTGACAAATAACCAATTTGGAAATATATGTATGCTAAAATTGCAACCAAATATGGTACAGTTCTCATTTCTCACACTGCATATAAGACTAGTTTTGAGTTAGCTCCAAGAGAAAAACCTTCAAAACTGCTCGCATACATCCATATACACATATATATGGGGTGCATGCAAAGCTGATACAGTATTTTATTACCTGCACGCAGGTTATAAAATATTTGTCCATACGCGTGCAAACATGATCGCATATGTAAAAACTGCGAGCCTTGCAAGTTCAGACTTATCCAGGTAAGTACTGATAATGGTGCTACTTAGCTGGATAAGTGTACACAAATGATATACCAATGTATTTCATTTCAAATTTTTAAGGCATAAGCGAGTAGATTTTACATGCGCTATTTAGACGCATTTACCCTGTAAGTCAAATTTTACATGCTAAGACAGGGAATTTTCTAACATGTGGGCCACAATGAACTAACCAATTTTATCAATTAGTCTACCAGCTTGCCCAATCCATCTGCAGTCTGAAGACCCTCCTGGTTCTTCAGCCTAAATTCCCTCCATTTCACCCAGACCCCTCAGCTCTGCTATTTTTTCACTTCTAAGATGTTATTTATTTATTTATTTAGAAACTTTTATATACCGGTATTTGTGGGGACATCATACCGGTTCACATAGTAACTGAAAGATTGGAAAATACACTGCAACAGGGGAATGTAACTGGGCGGGGGGAAGAACAGAAAGGCAGTAGGAAGGATAGGAGAACAAGAAGGTAATAACCAAAACAATTTACAATGAAAGTCTCCTTAATAAGGAGGTTACCTGAAAGGGGACTGCGAGGGGGAGTGGAGGGAGTTATTCTGTGTAAGCATGGTTGAACAGGAGAGTTTTTAATTTCTTTTTGAATTTAAATGCACAGGGTTCAAGTCGCATGTGGACAGGTAGTGTATTCCAGAGAACGGGCCCGGCAATAGAGATGGCACGGTCTCGGGTGGAGGAGAGATGTGCCTGTTTCAAGGATTGAACGTGTAGGGTGCCTTTGTTGGTAGATCTGGTGGCTCGGATGGACAGGGGGGCAGTGAAAGGGAGGTCGAGCCAGTTGGAGTTGTGGGTGTAAATGGACTTGTGAATTATGGTCAGAGTTTTGTAGTGTATACGGGACATTATGGGGAGCCAATGTAAATCCTTGAGGATGGGGGTAATATGGTCATGTTTGCGTGTGTTTGTAATGAGTCTTGCAGTAGCATTTTGCAGAAGTTGAAGGGGTTTGATAGAAGACAATGGGAGCCCTAAGAGGAGGGCATTACAGTAATCTAGTTTGGAGGTGAGGGTAGCTTGGATCACTGTGCGGAGGTCATGGGCGTAGAGCATGGGTCTGAGTTTCTTTAGTACATTTAGCTTGAAGAAGCCAGTTTTGAGGATGGAGTTGATGTGAGGTTTCATACTTAGGTTGGGATCAAGAAGGACTCCGAGGTCTCTAACGGAGGGTTGAGCTGTGAGGAGGTTAAGTTTAGGGTCGTTAGGTAGGAGGTCAGGGGGGTGCGAGGAGATGTGAAGGAGTTCCGTTTTGTTGGTGTTGAGAGCAAGCTGAAGGTTGGTGAGGAGGGCGTTGATGGCTGCAAGGCACTTTTCCCAGTGCTCGAGGGCGTCAGATATGGAGTTGTGAATGGGAATGATGATCTGTACATCATCAGCATAAAGGTAGAATTTGAGTTTAAGGTCAGTGAGGAGGTGGCAGAGGGGAGTGAGGTAAATGTTGAATAGGGTAGATGAGAGTGATGAGCCTTGCGGGACTCCTTGTTGTAGGGGGTATGAGGCAGATAGGTTGTTTCCAATTTTCACAGAGATTTTCACAGAGAACTTTCTGTTAGAGAGATAGGATTTGAACCAAGCAAGAGCTATTCCTGAGATGCCGATGCTTTCTAGCCGTGTCAGGAGGTGGTGGTGGCTGATGGTGTCAAAGGCCGCTGAGATGTCAAGAAGGGCGAGGAGGTAACTGTGGCCTTGTCCCAGACCTCCGTTAACGATCACCTATGCCAGATATTGAGCAGGAATAAATGTACATATGTAAAGTGCCAAATTTACATGCATACATTGCTAATAAAATACCAATTAACTTGTATAAATGTTTATTTATTTATTTTTAGTTTTTATATACCGATTTTCTTGCATTAGATGCAAACCAAACCGGTTTACAATGAACAAAAACTTGCCTGTAGGCATTACATGGAACCATGAACGTCTAAGAAACTAAGTAACATAGTCAGAGAAATGAATAAACAGGTAAACAATTTGAATTACATAGTAATAAAGGTCACAACAAGTGATTGATCCAATTAATTGTGCTTGGATCCATTAGGGAGGAGGAAATAAGATGATGTGCAGAAAGAGAGTTGGGAATAGAGGAAAAAGATCAAAGGGTATCTGAGGGTCTCTTCAAAAGAGAACCTGAGTAAGAGAAAATAAAAGCAGAAATGAGAGAGAAAAAATAACAAACCAAACTTGTGAAGAGAAATGAACAGGGATGTGTTGCGAGAGAGAGAAAGCGTTAAGCTAAAAAGCGGGTTCTGGAAACGCAAAGTTGAATAACCATGTTTTTAGTTTTTTCTTAAAGGAATTGGGCAGAGGTCCTGTCGGAGGTCGAGTGTTCCAATGAGTGAGACCTGTGGTAGAAAAGGCCCTTTTCCTTAGAGATGTTTTAGCTTGAGGGACGAAGAGAGTGCCTAGGTATGCTCTTCTCATCGGTCTGGTGGAATAATTAGGGCGAACCTGGAAGGTGAGATCAATTGGGGCAAGGTTGTGTAGGTTTTTCTGCATGATGGTTAGCACTTTGTAGAGGATTCTATATTTGATAGGGAGCCAGTGGAAGTTATAAAGGATGGGTGTGATATGATCCCTCTTTTTTGTGTTCGTCAAAATCCTAGCGGCTGAGTTCTGTAACATCTGTAGTGGCTTAATGGTTACAGCTGGGAGCCCAAGCAACAATGAATTACAGTAATCAATTTTGGTGAGTATAATTGATTGAAGAACCAAACGGAAATCATAGAAGTGCAGGAGGGGTTTAAGCTTTTTAAGAACTTGTAGTTTGAAAAAGCACTCTTTCGTCGTATTGTTGACAAACCTTTTAAGGTTCAACTGATTGTCCAGTAGGGTGCCTAGATCTCTTACGTAAGAAGAGTTATTGAAGTTGTCTGGCATTGTTGACGGGAAGATAGGTAGAGAGTGGCTATCGACCTGAGGTCGATCATCTGGGTGAAAGGTTGTCTCTCTAGTAAAGAGGTTTTCGTCTTGAGAGATGATTAGGAATTCCGTCTTGTCTTTGTTGATGACTAGGGTTAAGCTTAAAAAGGAGAGAGCTGATTTCCTGGAAGCAACTGTCCCAAAAGATAAGGGATTTTTGTAACGATTCCTTGATGGGGATGAGAATTTGGATATCATCCATGTATATGTAATGCTTGATTTTCAGCTTGGTGAGGAGGAGGCAGAGAGGAAGCAGATAAATGTTGAAGAGGGTTGGTGAAAGGCAGAGCCTTGTGGGACACCCAAGTTGGATCTAATTGGGTGTGATTGTTTATTATTGATTTTCACCTTGAATGATCTATTGCTAAGGAATGAACGGAACCAGTCCAAGGCAGAACCAGAGATGCCAATATCCACGAGTCGGTCCAGCAGAATTGAATGGTTGACCGTATCAAAGGCAGCCGAAAGATCAAGTAGAATCAGTAGGTGGGATTGTTTTTTGTCCATGTTCACAATGATGGAGTCGGTAAGTGAGATCAAAAGTGATTCCGTGTTTAGAGATTTACGAAAACCATATTGTGATGGTGATAGGATCTTGTGTTCCTCCAGGAATTCTGTGAGTTGATTATTAACTATTTTCTCCATGATCTTGGCGATGAAGGGAAAGTTGGCAATGGGGCGGAAATTTGCTGGGTCTGTAGTTGACAAGTTGGGTTTTTTTAGGAGAGGTTTCAAGATGGCCTGTTTTAGAGAATCGGACACAAGTCCTTGGGTTAACGAGCAATTGATGATTTTTGCAATGGGCTTGGCAATGGTATTTGGTATTGAAATGAGGAGGTTGGATGGGATGGAGTCTAGATGTTGACCCCTTTCCGGAACAACCGTGGCCTGTCTTTTTTTTTTTTAATCTTTTATTTTAATTTTCCAACATTTACAGTCAACACAACAAGATTAAAACCAAGTATAATCATAAACCCTTTTTGCCTATCCCTACCCCTCTCCCCCTAGCCTTAGTGCTGGCATAATTTATGTTGGGACAATGGAACAACTATACCACAATTGTACTGCAATTGTCCTTCAGGTGTCCATCACATATTTTATGGTGCAAAGCCACCTCACAAGTTCCAGGGATGCAACCTAAATCGTGAACTCTACACAGGGTCTGTTTTTATTACAGCACTAGGAGGTTGTTCCTTGCTTTGGAATTTAAAGATGTTAAGTATGCACTCCAAATATCGATGAAGGAGGCATTCATCCATGAGGAGGTCCGACATGCTGACAAGTATTTAAAAACCACCAGGAGTTTGCCAGCCTTATTTCCAAATCAATACAGTTTATGTGAGGAATAAAGCAGTGATGTTGTGGTTTTTTGATGTAAATAATTAAGCAGAGAGATTCCCTATATAATTTTTGGTTGGCAAATAGAGATTCCACAAATCGGGCTTTGCATTTCTGAAATTCACATTCCAAATCAATAATTTGTTTATTGAGTAAGCTATTCTTGCATATCATATAGGCCATAATTTCCCCCCGCATTACTGCCTTCCCGGCCTACCAAAATATAAGAATTCGATTTATGTGATAAGTTAAGATCCTCATATTCTTTCCATTTAGTTTTAATGAATTCTTGAAAACCTATGTCGCCTGAAAGGTGGGAGGGAAACCTTCATCTGCACTGCCTAATGCCCCCCATTTAAAATCCACTCATATCATAGCATGGTCCGAAAACTCTGCGGGCCCAATTTCTGCCTTGTGAAGCATGGAGAAATTAACTGTACTAAGATGTAATCAATCCGAGACAGAATCGTGAGCCCTAGCTGAATGTGTAAAATCTCTCTCTTCTGGGTGTATCACTCTCCATACATCTGACAATTGTAGCTGCTTACAAATAAACGGTATACACTTCCTAAGGCCTAATTTAGGCAGGTGATCCCTGGTCAGATGATTCATAGCAGGACCTGCCACACAATTGAAATCCCCAGCTAGAAACACAGGCCCAATGGCATGAACAGTAAAGGTATGAATAAGTTCTGAAAAGAACTGGTGAGAATATACATTAGGAGCATATATGCTGCCAATGGTCACAGGCCTGCTAAAGAGTTTCCCAGTAATAATGACATAGCGTCCAACACCATCTCTATAAGTGGCAATATGCTCAAAAACTATCCCCTTGTTCAATAGAATAGCGACTTCCCCTTTCTGATTTACCGCTGGCAAAAAGAAAATCTGATTTACCCAATCTCTAGCTAATTTTAAATGTTCTTGGGCAGTTAAGTGTGTCACTTGCATGCATGCAATCTGGGCCTTGTGCCTTCTTATCAAAGTTAACAATTTATCCCTCTTCACTGGGGATCCCAATCCCGCTATATTCCAAGACAATAATCCTAAAGGGTCAGCCATACTTGATCCAAAAAAGATATGTTGCAGTGCTCAATTGTCGCAGTGAACAAACTGCCTTGATCCCCCCCCCCCAACCATCCGCAGCATCCCTGAATCCATAGATCCTGCCAGCTACGTCTCCATAACCCCCATCATCTGTTACAGCCCTCTCCCCACCCTCCCCTTGTGCTCCTCCCCCCAACACCCACTGTCACCCTTCTGTTCTCACCGACCTCCAACACTGTAGGTGGTTCTGAGCCCACCCTATAACCTGTTCCAAGATACAGAATATATTAAAAAAGAACTTAGAACATTAGGAACACATCCGTAATATACAGAACAGCAATATTCCCAAAATAACTGCCAGGCCTGAGAAGGCCAAACCTTGTGGTCAAGCCTTCGACGTGATGCACTTCTCCTTTGCATGAACATGCGGGCCATCCATCAGGCTCAGAGTCACCTCATTGAACAGATAAGGAAGTTAGAAACGTCTGTGTGCTGGCCACAGACTCAAAAGCTCTCAAAAGCCCACACGCAGATGTGCCGGGTATTGCAGATTAAATTTGAAGTGATGGTTGTGGAACTCTGTGCAAACTTGTGAAAATCTTGAAAAAATCTTGAAAAAATTAGGATCTTTTTCCCCTCATATCGCAATGTCATCTTCCTGTATGCCTGACATATGGCTGTTTTGTGTACAAAGTTCAAAATGTTTTGAAATCACCACCTGCAGCCTGGCAGCTCCCTGGCTCTGTGCTCCCAAGCGATATGCACGCTCCAAGTGGCAGCTGCCCTGTAGATGATCCAGGCTGAGCTCTGTTAACAGCCACCCCCCTTCAGCAAGGTTTGGACCTTGTGGTCCGTACAGAATTCTGAAAAGCCCACAAAGCAAAGATTATTTCTTCGTGACCTGTTTTTCAGGTCATCAATTTTTTGCTCAGGGCCAAGACTTGCTTCTCCATAGTGGACTGTTTTTCTTGCAAGGCTTGTGCCTCCACCTCCACCTCAGACACTCTTTTCTGAGTGTCCTCGACCTGCTGCTTAATCGCCTGCAAAATTTCATTACCTGAGGCAATTTGTTGGGATAGCTCTGTGAATCTCCCACCCAGAGCCTGTACTATCACCCTTACCCCCCCTCCACTAGGGCCCCGTTGTTAGCTGCTGCCAATCGAGGGCACAGGGGGCCATCGGTCATTTTGATTTCCATCGGTTTGCCAGGAACTATTTTCTCCCGCTGCTGGTTTGTCAGGTCCCCACTGATGCGGAGCAGCAAACCCTTGATGGTCGTCTGGGAAACCATGAGTGAAATTGAGCAATGGCAGGAGCCCAAAAGGAAAATATAAACAGCTTTTCTTGGAGGGAGTACCAGGAGCGAACAGATTGCACAGCTCACTCACTCATCAGGGGGGGGGGGGGGGGGGGGGGGCGGTGTCACGTGGTCTCTGGCCCATCTTTTTTCATGCACAAATTTACTCATGATCTTGATTTACGCATGTCTGTTGAGGTTTCTAAAATATGATATACTCGCATATACTGGTCGCCTACTGATCCCACACCAAATGGTGAGGGGTCAGTATGTAACCAAAATAGTGTGGGGGTCAGTATTTGAAAACCTATCAGGAGAGGCTGAAGGATCTGAATATGTATATCCTGGAAGAGAGGAGGCGCAGGGGAGACACAATACAGACCTTCAGATACTTGAAAGATTTTAATGATGTACAAACGTCAAACCTTTTCCACTGGAAAGAAATCAGTAGAATGAGGGGTCATGAAATAAACTCCATGGAGGATATCTCAGAACCAACATCAGAAAATATTTCTTCATGGAGAGGGTGGTAGATGCTTGGAATCCCCTTCCAAGGGAGGTGGTGAAGATCAAAACAGTCAAAGGGGCAGCTTCAACGGCAGGGGGAAAAGGGGAATTGAATTCAGACAGCAACCAATAAGGGGCTCCAACTTTTATGGTCTGGGGAACTGATAACCATGGGGGGTAACTTGCTGGTGTAGCAGTTACAACCCTTAACCAATAAACCTCGATACTGTTGATGCAACTCTATCATTGCTCTCTGCTTCAATGGCAGGGGGAAAAGGGGAATTGGATTCAGGCAGCAACTGAGGGCCCCAACTTTTATTGTCTAGAACTGATTTGCAGACATAAGGGAAAACAACACTGGCTTGCTTCTACGGTCAAGTCCATAAGCAAAACACATGAAGCAGCATGTCTGAATTTCCCATAAGGCTCATTGCCCAATAAAAATGTTGCTAGCAGTAAATTTTTATGGGTTATCATAAGGCTTGGGGATAACTACACAGAGCAGCAGTTGCTGCTGTTAAGAGAAACATAGGGCGACCTGCATAGTGTGGCAAATGCTACCATAGGAAGCTTGCTGGACAGACTGGATGGACCATTTTGGTCCTTTTCTGCCATTATTTCTATATGCTATTTTATACACACTTTTTATGCTACTTTTTATGCCCGCAACTTTTGAAAATTCACTTTTAAGTGTATAGCATTCTGATTATACAGCGTTCATTTTGCAATTTGAATCTGTTTTTCAAAATCCTTGGGAAAGAAAAGTAGCCAAGGACTACATAATGCCTGTTGAGCCCAATTTCTTCTTTTCAGATCCCTTCTGACTTATTCAGAGCAGTTTGCAAATTTCAGCAGTATACAGTCAAAATAGTCAAGCTGCACCTGCATTCTCCCCATACTCACATTTAATGAAATTATGCTCTCATGTTGCACAGCTATATTTACAGCTCTACTGTATGTGTTAAAAATTGTTTCTTCAGCTCTTCTGTAAGTTTCATCTGTACTTATGAGGCTGTGCCTACGCTGAACAGGCCTGTATTTGCTGGGGAAGTCAGATTCTATCAAAGACTGTCCTATTCAGTTTTTTTTCACTGAATCAAGTCTCAATATAGAATAATGTGTGGGCACTTAATATATTTGAATTTTGTCCCTATACATTATATTAAACATACTTTTGGAAAAAGAAACAATATTTCAACTCAGCAGTTAATCGCAGTGCAAATCACAGTACACCTAGCATGAGTTTCATCATGGTACATTGCAGCAATTTGCAAAGAAAACTATGACAAGATAAATTAATTAACAGGCATCATAAATCTGGCTTCATAGTAAAAGAAATGTCAGAAACTTACATCATCTTTGGCTTGGAAAAGGTACTCATTACCATCAGTGAGTCTGCAATCACAAAATACAGACAACATTCAACTCATTTATGCATTCTGTTAGAGGATAAACATGTTATGTTATACAGCAAGATTAAATATACTCATTATATTTCTGATGTCACAGGCAATGATGCATATCATACTAAGTTGGGTGATATACTGTACCATAAAGATTATATGTCCTCTGCACACAATATGTAGTATAAAAAGCACAGATACAAAAGTATACTTTTAAAGTAAAATGTTAATTCTATTTGTTTTGACTGAAAAATATTTTCTTTTTGAAAAGTATATACACAATTTATGCCAGTCACAAATTTGTTCAGATGACAAAACACATGAACTTCTTTGTATCTTGTAGCATTCCCTTCCCCTAAAAACTGTCCAAAAGCAGGAAAATACATGACATTACAGACCTCTTTTGTTCCTTCTTTAACTTTTCAACTGACTGCAGTACTAGTAAAAGGTAATGCATTAAGGGCACTGGAAACCAAAATCATCCACTGATCCACAAAGATATACAGCACAGGCTGTTGAAGGAGAGGATAATTTAGTCTCTACACCTGTAGAAGCTTTGAGTTTTCTGCTGCAACTGATGCTACCTCTTTAATGCCAAACAGTGACATAGATAACTACTGATTGGGAAATGGGCTGAGACCACAAATTCATTTAATTTATATTACAGAATTGCTTTCAAATGCTAAGAACGTTTGGTCACTACCAGCTTTAGCCAGACACCATAACATAATTTTAAATTCTTGCTTATCATCATCACTGGAATAAAAATCATCCAGTGATTCAAAGCTCTGTCCATAACTGGGGTATTTTTTGACTTGTGGATTTATTGTAGATTGTAAAAAAAAAAAACAACAAAAAACAACGAACAAAAAAAACCACCCCACACCTCTCAAAATTAAAAGAACCCCTGCTCCCAGGAAAAATGAAAAATATATCAAAGTTCAGCATTGTAGCACAATCTTGTCATTGCCACCTTGATTCCATTATCATCATCATGACCCAATACAATCTAACATGTTGGGAAAGAAGAAAATTACTTCTTACCTGATAATTTCCTTTCCTTGAATAATCAGATTAATCCATCTGAACAGGTTATACATGCCAACCAACAGAGAAAGACAGATCACCAGGCTCTCTGATGTCACACCTTACATCCATACTGACACTAGCCTGCCAGTATTTCTGTAACAAACTAACAGGCCTATCCTGTAAAGTGCGGCCGCGTTTACCCTGCTCCTAAGCCGCTTTTTACTCACGTTCCGGCCGCGTTAGCCCTTCCTGCGATCCCGAATCCCCTTTAACCTACTCCTACCGCGTCTTAAATTCCCCGGGCAACCCCTTCCGCCCGCGGCATGTATATTGCATGCAAACGAGCGAATTAGCTCGATATTGCATGCAAACGAGCGAATTAGCTATTCCCTAGCATCCCGTAACCCGCGCCCCGACTATCGCTATCTTTCCCTGCCGTTTTGTCGCGCGTTTAACCTGCAAACTTACCGCCTACCCTGACCCAGGCGGTAGAGGCATGGGTAAGGGTAGGTGGAAAGCTTTCCCCCCAGCCCCCGCTCACCTGCCCCCGCTGCGATCATGGGTGCCAGTCTCCGTGGCAGCCCCAGTCCTCTCCCCTGCTCCCGAAGCCAAAAAAAAAAAAAAAAAAAAGCGAAAAAAACGTTGCAGCCCCCCTCCAATGTCCGGACTGGGGCTGCCACGGAGACCGCTTTCCGGACTGGGGCTGCCACGGAGACCGCTTTCCCCCGTGCAAGTAAGTTGCTTCGCCGCTTCAGTTCTTCCCTCCTCCCAGAGCTGCTTTTTCAGCCTTGCTCCGGGAGGGGGGAGAATAGACACTGAGCGGCGAAGCGAAAAAAAACCCCAAAAGCGACTTACTTTTTTGCAGACATCAACAGGAACACCATCGTGGCTGCCCGTAGCTCCTCCCGACGAAGATGGCCGCCTGCACGGGGAAAGCGTGCAATTGGCCGCTGAAGACGTGACCACGCACGTCTTCAGCGGCCAATTGCACGCTTTCCCCGTGCAGGCAGCCATCTTCGTCGGGAGGAGCTACGGGCAGCCACGATGGTGTTCCTGTTGATGTCTGCAAAAAAGTAAGTCGCTTTTGGGGTTTTTTTTCACTTCGCCGCTCAGTGTCTATTCTCCCTCCTCCCGGAGCAAGGCTGCTTTTCGCGCCCTGCTCCGGGAGGGGGGAGAAGAGACACTGAGCGGCGAAGCAACTTACTTTTAACTGGCAGTCCCGACTTCCTGGTATCTGTCATTTCAAATGACATTTGAAATGACAGATACCAGCGTGGCGTGAAGCCTAAGGCCCGCACACCCAGGATACTGTATAGGCACTCTATCCAGTAAAATGGGTTGTGCGGGCCTAACGCTTCACGGGCACTTATTAGCCGCGGCTTACATTTGCATGCAATTAGAGTTCAGGATCGAGCGGTAGGTGAGCTGCACTGTGCGGGCGGTAACCGCGGGTGCCGCAGGCACTAACGCAGCTCTTCCTACCGCTCGGTACTGGATAGGCCTGTAACTGTGGACAATCTCAATACAATCTACCATCAAATAATATTACTGAACCATTGGACTTCCAGAAGAACAAGGAACAGAAACGAAGGAAAAGTTTTCAATAGAAAATAAGAAAGGAGTCACTTGCAACTAAGTACAGACATCCAATGTGTCCCAACTCCACTTATCTGCTTGCACAAAATCTTCTGTGGCACAGAGCATATGAATACACTGAAGACACCAGGCAGCATAGGGAGGGTCCTAGACTGACTGACTATATTTAAGGAAAGGAAATTATCAGGTAAGAAGTAATTTCAACTTCCTCTTCATCCAGTCAAACCAGTCCTGATGAACGGGCTGTACCTTAGCTATAAACAGGATGGGACACTGCCTAAGCCCCTCGCAAAACTGCTGAGGTGAAGGAGGCTCTCTCTCTGGCTCTGATATATAGCCGGTAATGCTTAGAAAAGGTATGCAATCACAAAAAAGGTGCTGCTTTACAGATATCCATGGGAGAGACCATCCGCAACTCTGCCCATGAAGCAGCCTGTGCCCTTGTGGAATGAGCTCGTACCTGCTTCAGCAAGGGAGTGCCAGAATCCATATCAACTGCTGTAAATAATTATTTAATCCAGCATATCGCTGTAGCTTGAGAGGCTACTTCACCTTTCTGTGTTCCACCATACAGACAAAGATGATCAGATCATCAACAGTGCTAGCGTCCTTGAGATATTTTAAGATATTTCTTCACGTGCAAAGGGCGAAGAAGAGCATAATCCTCAGAATATGCCTGTCTTAAATGAAAGCAAGGAAACTTGAGTGATTTAAATGAAATTCCGAAACTTTCGGTAGGAAGGAGGAAACTGTATGAATCTGGACCCTTTCTTTTGTAATCAATAAGAAAGACTCCTAGAAAAAAGCCCTTACAGCTCAGATATCCTCCAAGCTGAACAAATAGCAACTAGGAAGACTGTCTTCAACGTGAGCAGGTCTTAAAGAAATAGCCTTAAGAGCAAAATGTAGTTGCACCAAGGTGCCCAAACGTAAGCTCATATTCCAAAGTTGAACCACTTCTCAAGAACCAAGAGACATCTGGATGAGAAGACCGTGGACTACCTTGTATATAAACCCCTATAGCAAGACAGCTGCTACTTGCACCTTCAATATATTAAGAGCCAAACTCTTAGAGAAGCTTCCTACAAAATATCCAGAATCACTGGAACAAGTGTGTTCCCCAGAATACACCAACGTCCAGGGCACTGATCCTCAAAAATTCACCAAACTTGTACATAAGCCAAGGAAGTGGAAATGTTTCTAGTCTTCAAGAGTGTAGTCACCATAGCCCTAGAATAACATTTCTTCATTAAACACAGGGTCCACGCAACTCTTTCTTAAAGTGAAAGGAGCTCACCAAGAACCAAAATGTAAATTTAAATTCAGGAACCAGGAGGGATGCAGCAGAGTGGGGAGGAGGGAAGAGAGAGAACTGAATAAAAGACAAAATTAAACCCAAAGTCCTACTTGCCACGCTGGAAGCCCCCAGATCCTGGTACTGCTCAACTGAAGGGAGACCACAGATGTCACTGCAGGAACTTCCTAAATTTGATCCAACCAGGCCCAGGACCATATATAACCAAGGGAGGGAGTATTCTATTTTTATCTTGGGACCAGTTCCCTAACATCTTCATCTATCCACACGTCAGTCCACACCAAGGGATGCTTGCCTACTGTCTGCTGGAGATAGAGAATACTGACAGGCTGGTGTCAGCACAGATGTATATAAAAGGGTTGACATCAGCAAGCCTGTTGATTTCAGTCTCCATCTGATGGATGGCGTGCATAACTATCAGTTGACTATATGAAGAGGAATATTTGTATTATGATTTCAGTTCTTGGCTTACAATTTTTTAGCCCATTTTTACTTATTCATTCAATAAGTCAATAACAAGAAGTGCCACTCCTCCACCAATTTGATCCATCCTATCATTTTGATATAGTTTGAAATGTCTGTATACAAATGCTAGAAGTCTAAAATATAAGAGGAGAGTTAGAGTGTATAACACTGGGTGAAGAAGTAGATATAACTGGAATCTCAGAAACCTGGAAGGAAGATAACCAATGGGACACTGATACCAGGGTACAAATTATATCAAAATGATAGGATGGATCTATTTGGTGGCACTATATGTTAAAGAGAACACTAAGTGAAACAGGATAAAAGTTCTGCAAGAAACAAATTGCAATGTTAAGACTTTATGTATAGAAATTCCAGGTGAAAAAGGGAATAAAAATAGTATTAGGGGTGTTTTACCGTCCACCTGGCCAGAATGAACAGATAATGGAATGCTAAAAGAAATTAGGGAAGCTAATTTAAATCAGCAGCACAGCAATAATGGGTGATTTCAATTACCCCAGTACTGACTAGGTGAATATCACATCAGGACATTCTAGAGAAGTAAAGCTCCTAGATGAAATAAAGGGCTGCTTCATGGAGTAGTTGGTCAGGTGCGAGATGTAACAGTGTTGGAGCACTTGGCAATAGTGATCACATCATCATCAAATTTGACTTAACTAGAGGGAGCGCCAAAAAGAAATATACTGTGACAGCATTTAAATTTCAAAAAGGTGACTATACTAAAATGAGGAAAATGGTTAGGGAAAAAACTGAAAGGAGCAACAGCAAAGGTTAAGCATTTAGCACAGACATGGACATTATTTAAAAGTACCACTTTGGAAGCCCAGACCAGATCTATTCCACGCATTAGAAAAGATGGAAGGAAGGCTAAAGGACTACTAGTATGGTTAAAAGGTGAGGAGAGAGGGGCTATATCTAAAAGAACATCTTTCAAGAAATGGAAAAGAAATTCAAATGAAGAAAACAGGAAACAGCATAAGCACTGGCAAGTCAGATGCAAAGCATTGATAAGAAAGGCAAAGTGAGAATTTGAAAAGAAGCCTGCTGTGGAAACAAAATCATAAAAACTTTTTCAGGTACATTAAAGGTTAAAAGCCTGTGAGGGAATCAGTTGGACCAGTCAATGATCAATGGATAAAAGGAGCACTTAGGGATGACAAAGCCATCCAGAATTCTTTGCTTCAGTCTTTATTGAGGAAGATGTAAGAGAGATACCCTGCCAGAAATGATATTCAAAGGTGATGATTCATAAGAGCTGAAACAAATCTCAGTGAACCTGGAAGATTGACAAACTAAAGAGCAGCAAATCACCTGGACCAGATGGTATACATCTCAGGGTGCTGAAAGAACTGTGAAATGAAATCGTGGACCTGCTGTTGGAAATTTATAAACTATCAGTAACATCATCTATGGCACCTGAAGACCAGAGGGATAACAATGGAGTGCCAATTTTTAAAAAGCGATCAAGTGTTGGTCCAGGAAACTACAGACCAGTGACATCTCTGCCAGGCAAAATAGTAGAAACTATCATAAAGAACAAAATTGCTGAACATATAGATAAGCAGAGTTTAATATGACAAAGCCAACATGGATTTAGCCAAGGGAAGTCTTGCCTCACAAATTTGTTACATTCTTTTGAGGGCATAAATAAACATGTGCATAAAGGTGAGCCAGTTGATTGTCAAATGCTTTCTAGAAATCCAAATGCATTAAGTCCTTCACGAGAGACTTCTTAGGAAATTTAAAAATTAATTGGACAGAGGGCAGTGTTGTATTGTGGATCACCAAATGGATAAAAGATAGAAAACAGAGTAGGGCTAAATGGTAAATTTTCCCAATGGAAAAAGGTGAATAGTGAAGTGCCCCAGGGATCTGTTCTTGGACCACTGCTTTTTAATATATTTATAAATGCCCTGGAAATGGGAATAAGTAAGGGGATCAAATCTGCTGATGACACAAAATTATTCAAAGTTGTTATATCGCAAGAGGATTGTGAGAAATTGCAAGAGGTCACTGCAAAACTGGGAGACTGGGCATGCAAACGGCAATTGAAATTTAATGTGGACAAGTGCAAAGTGATACACTTAGGCAAGAGTAATCCAAATTATAGCTACATAATGCAAGGTTCCACATTAGGAGTCACCACACAGGATCTAGGTGTCAGTGTTGAAAAGACATTGAAATCTTCTGCTTAGTGCACTGCAGCAGCTGAGAAAGCAAATAGAATGCCGTGGATTGTTACAAAAGGAATGGAAAATAAAACAGTATCATAACGCCTCTGAATCGTGCCATAGTGTAATCTCATCTTGAGTATTGTATGCAGTTCTGGTCACCACATCTCAAACAAGATATAGCAGAATTAGAGGTGCAGAAAAGGGTGACCAACATTATAAAGGGAATGGAATAATTCCCCTATGAAAAAAAGCCAAGGAGGTTAGGACTCTTCAGCTTGGAGAAGAGACGGCTGAGAGGAGATATGATAAGAGTCTGTAAATTATTAGTGGAATGGAATGAGTAAATATAAATCAATTGTTTACTCTTTTGAAAAGTACAAGGACCAGGGAACGCACAATGAAGTTACTAGGTAATACATTTAAAACTAATAGGAGAAAATATTTTTTACTCAATGCATAATTAAGCCTTGGAATTCACTGCCAGAGGATATGGTGAAAGCTGTTAGTCCAGCTGTGTTTAAAAAAGGTTTGTACAAGTTCCTGCAGGAAAAGTCCATTAACCATTATTAAGGTAGAGTTGCAGAAATCCACTGCTTATTCTTGGGATAAGCAGCTTGGAATCTATCTACTCCATGACCTCTGTTAGAAACAGGATGCTGGGCTTGATGGACTTTGGTCTGACTCAATATGGAAAAATCTTATATTCTTATGGTTGGAGTTCTTTGCTTACAGTTTTTCAGCCTATTTTTACTTATTCCATTCAATAAGTCAAGAACCAGAAGCACATTACTTCCCATACCAACAAAATATACATTTCCAGTGGCAAAAAATAAATACGTTGTATTACCTCTACATATCAAAAATTAGACTTTTTCCATTTGTGTATTAATGCAGGCAATTACTAGCTTGGCCTGATGGTCCAGTCACAAATGCTACAGAAGGTCATAAAAATTCTCTAGGTTTGATTCCTGTGTTGACTGCTGTGGAAGCAGCATTTACAATCCTCGGGGAGAGGGGTTTGGAAGTTTTAATTATTACTCAATGGCAACATATAGTGGCAAGATTTAGGGAACACATTATCTGGGTTCTGGAAGGAGCCGTGGACAGTGGCTCCTGGCTGAACAGTCTCAGTATGATGGCTTAGCTGGAAGGGTGATACACATATGGAGGGAAAAATAAATCCTGAGGAGGTGAGCATGAAAACTCATGGCAACAGATTTCAATCTCGGTTTTGACTGACCTGGAAGGATAAAGGAGTAGGAAAAAACTACTAGGTCTAACCCCCCCCCCCCCCCAAAAAAAAAACACCCCAAACCTCAAAGCAAATATCACTAATCCATTGCTTCCCATCTGCCTACCCCAGGTTCTGCTCTTCTTACAGTTGTGCTCATAAGTTTACATACCTCTGGCAGAATTTATAAGATGTGTAGCATTTTAAGTAAACAAGAGAGATTAGACAAAGCACATCTGTTACTTTAAATGTGTTTCAAATTAAAATATATATTACAGAATAGCACAATCATTAAACAAACCATAGCAATAAAGGAAATTAAACGGTCCTGTTCAAAGGTTTGCATACTTTTGAATGTTTGAGCTGATAATATACACAAGTTGACACACAGTTTGAGATGGCAATGAAGGGTGGGTATCCACACCTGTGCCTTGACTGATTGTAATTAGTATCTATGTATAGTCAATGAGTTTGTTAGCTCTTGAGAATCCCTTGTACATTTCATCCAGGGCTGCATTGACATTGGTGGTTACTGAAGCATGGGGAAAGCAAAAGAACTGTCAAAGGATCTGCGAGAAAGCAGAGTTGCTTACCTGTAACAGGTGCCCTCACATGTGGGTGATGTCAGCAGACTGAGCCCTATCACGGAAAACTTTTCAGTAAAAGTTTCTAGACCTTTTGACTGGAACACTGAGCATGCCCAGCATGCCATAATCCCTGTAGCCACAGAGGTCTCCCTTCAGTCTTGTTTGTAGCAAAAGGTGCGAGCGAAAAAATAAAATAATAAATCTGTTTCAGGCAACACCGCTGGGTGGCGGGTGGGTTTCGGGAGGACTATATCCTGCTGTCCTGGGAGAACACCTGTTACAGGTAAGCAACTCTACTTTTTCCCAGGACAAGCAGGATGGTAGTCCTCACGTGTGGGTGAATAACAAGCTACAGGCTTGCTCATAGTATGTAGTATGGCATTGAGGCTATCTTGTTGTTGTTGTGGAAGAGAGAGTCAGCTATTCCCTGTACTTGCTTCTAGAGATTCCTCCGATATTGTGTCATATATAGTTGATATGCAGCTATGTGTGACACTAGCATAGAGCCTTGAAAGATTTTTTGACTCAAAATATCCAGGAAATTTTGGTTTTTTCCAGGGGGAGATGAAAAGTGAGGGCGCAGTCTCCTGGCCTTTTTCTGTGCGGATTCAACTACCTCTGATTGGTGGGGTAGTTGTGGCTTTTGGAATCCTGGAGTATGCTGGACCAGATATGTTGCATCTGTCTTCCTATTTACTGGTGGGACAGTGCAAAGGTGCTCCCAAATACGATGTTGGAGATCCAAGAGTACCTCGTGGATGGGAATAGCCATAATTTTCTTTGGGAGCATTAACAAATTGGAGGATTTCCAATGTTTTATGATGTGTGTCTTCCTCTGTAACCAGGTCAAAAGGGATTGTCTCTGACATTCCCTTTATGAAATTAGCAAAGGAGAGGTCTTCTGGGGGAGACCATCTCCTTTCTTCCGGAGGAGATGGTTCTGATAGTATGTCCTCTGTAGAAGTGTCGGTGTCAACATCCTCCCATGGGTCATACGGGGTCTCTGAGATCCCGAAGGAGGGAACAAAGCTGGTACTGCAGGACGTGTTGGCATCGAGGGATTCAATGGCCTTGTTGGAGGATGCGGTGGCACTGATCAAGATTTCGGCGGCATCGATGTCAGAGGGGAATCGTAGTCGTCTTGATCCTGAGAGCCCCGACGGACCAGGAACCGGTTCCGGCATCTGTGGAAACGGTGCTGAAAGAGGACTGGAGTCCGTGTCTTCGTCTTCAGAGGACCCCAGAATGGGTATCGGGGGTTTCAGAGACTCTATAGGTTGTTTTGGCATTGGCAGACCAGGTTGGGTCGGTAGGGCACAGATGAGTGTGTCCAGGTGGTCGAGCTGCGGTGTAAATATCAATGGCTCCAGTGTTGGTATGGGGGCCGGCATCGATGGCGGTTGTAGGTTCCGGAGGGCAGAGGACTGTCTGTTGGACAAGTATGTCCAGCTCCTCCCTGGAAGCTGGTATCAGTACACAGCTACAGGGGAAGGCAGGCTTGGCCTTATTGGCACCTCCACAGAAGTTTGTGGGGGCTCAGTACCCAGCACCGATATCGGTGGGGATCGCCTTGGTATCTCGGGTGAAGAAGAGGTTGGAGGCTCCTCTACCCGTGTCTTCTTCGCAGTCGGCTCGATAGCCATCGAGGCCGATGCGGTGTCAGTGCCAGCACCGGAAGCAGAATCTCATCTGTGCCGGTGACTATATTTCCCTCGGTGCTCTGTCAGGTCTTTCTCCGGCACAGAAGAAGACGATGCCAATGCCTTAGATGTTGTCTGTGATGGTTGGTCACTGCTGCCTTGGTGCTCCCGGCGAGGTTTGTCGATGGATTTTTTCGATGTTCCTGCCGGTGACGACTTGGTGGACATCGATGGAGTTATCTTAATTATGAAAAGGGACTCCATCTTGTCTAGGCGGGCCCGCCTGCCATTCAGGGTCATTTGAGCACAGCTTTGGCATCGATGAATGGCATGTGATGAGCCAAGGCACAGCACACAGACATAATGCGGATCGGTAATCAACAGGGTACGGGGACACTCCGAGCATTTTCTAAAACTCGTTGCCATGATGGAAAAAAGGGCTGCAAAAACGGTCAATGGCCTGCGAACACAGAGGAAAGGGGAGCAGGAACAGACTAAAGACAGTGGAATTTTACTCACCGAGAGACGAAAAACGATGTAGTGATGGGAGACCCCTATGAGGGAACTTTTTTTGTGAAGTAAACTTCAAGTTTTTCTGAGAGAGAATTCTCACAGAGCTCCTAACCGCGAGGCAAATTGAGTGCGGAAAAAAAAAAGAGAGACTGAAGGGAGACCCCTGTGGCTACAGGGATTATGGCATGCTGGGCATGCTCAGTGTACCAGTCAAAAGTTCTAGAAACTTTGACAGAAAAGTTTTCCGTGATAGGGCTCCGTCCAGTGACTTCACCCACATGTGAGGACTGCTATTCCTGCTTGCCCTGGGAGAGAAAGTAGTTCAACTTTATAAATTAGGAAAAGATTTGAAAATGCCAATCAGAGCTGTTCAAATTCTGATCAAGAAGTGGAAAATTATGGGTTCTGTTAATACCAAGCCATGGTCAGGTAGACCAAGAAAGATTTCAGACAACTGCCAGAAACATTTGTCAGAATGCAAAGAAAAACCCACAAACAACTTCGATGTTGGTGTTTCAGCATGCACAATAAGGAGATACTTTTTTTTTTGATTAATAGTTTTTATTGCTGATATTGACAGGTATTAACAGGAAAACATATGCAAACACATCAGCATGTTTTCAATTATACATCAGTATATAATACACCAGAATATAAAACAAACTCCAGAATAATCCCAGACATTCCCCCCTCCCCCCCCCCCTCGCATGCCATATAGTGTCAATAGAACCCAGGACAGTCAGAGAGCACCATCTCCCAACCTCAAGGAGGATGAGGATGTGCAGTAAAATAAGAAACAAGATGATTAAAGCAAAAACTCAAAAGTCAGTCTATGATTATATCGTAAAAGTCAAAGGTCGCCAAGATATATAAGGGCCTCATACTTGATTAAACTGTGAAAGGCGATGATACTTCAGGGCCGTGAGACGGTATAGGGTGCAGACCCTATCCAGTCGTTGTAGGAGTTCCGCCGAAGTAGGCGGGTGAGCACGTTTCCAGTGATAGGCAATCTCCATTTTTGTAGCCGTGCAAACCTGTCGCATAAAGGTTTGAGCCGGAGCTGTTAGAGAATCGGCCTCGAAGAAAAGGAGCGCTTGCGCCGCGGTCATAGTGCAGGGGGCATGAAGTAGATCCGACAACAGCTTAGATACATAGGACCACAAAGGTTGAATGAAAACGCAGTCCCACCACATGTGCAGAAAAGTTCCAACTTGACGACAGTTACGCCAACAGTGAGGGTCCACTCTAGAATAGCAGCGGTGTAGCCGAGCAGGGGTCAGGTGCCAGCGGTAAAGTGTCTTATAGTTGGCTTCAATAATCCTGGTAAATATGTTACCACGGGAGACCACAGAAAAGATGGACATCCAGGCCTCCTCAGAGATGGAAAGCTTTAAGTCCTTTTCCCAGGCAGCCATGTGAGCAAGCTTGCTAAACGGGAGAGAGATCAACAACTGGTATAGTTTTGAAATAAGACCCCCAATTGCCTTTGGAGAGTCACAGTAGCCTTCAAATAGTGAGCGGGTGGGTGCCAGCAACCCCTCTCGCCGTATGTGTAGTAAAAAATGCCGGAGCTGCATGTAAGGTAGGAATTCCATGGAGGACAGCCAGTAAGTCTCTTGTAGAGTGGTAAACGAAAGAGGACCATCCAGGCTTAGTACATGATGAACACAGTGAATACCCCCTGCTTTCCATGAGGTATAGGCTGGAGCAGGGAGACCTACTAGAAAGAGGTTGTTGTGGAATAATGAAGTGAGTGAATAGTAGTCATAGTGGCCCACAAGCTTACTCTTCCACTGTTTCCACACATTATATGTTTGCCGTGTGCAAGGCGACAGCCGTAGACCGGCACGCCAAGTTTTAGCAGGTTGCCAGAGAAGGGAAGCCAAGGGCACCGGCGCAATCCATTCTTGTTCAAGAGCAACCCACGGTTTTACAGAAACAGAGCCGTGCCAGTCAATTATGGGCCGGAGTTGCGCTGCCGCATAGTACTTGGCCAGGTTAGGCAGTCCCAAACCTCCTGTAGCCTTTGACTGATATAGGATTCTTTGTGCCACGCGAGGAGGTCTATGTCGCCATAGGAAACGAAGCAATTTTCTTTGCCATTGCAACAAGATTGAGCGCCCCACCGCAATAGGCAGGGTCTGAAAGAGGTATAGCAATCTCGGAAGAAGGTTCATCTTAATGGTCGCCAGCCGACCAAGCCACGTGAGGGGGAGAGAAGACTACTGATCCAAGTCCATATCAAGTTTTTTGAATAAAGGAACATAATTCAGCTGAAAGAGATCGGATACATTATGACTCAGATACACTCCAAGATACTTGAGTTTAGAGGGAGCCCATCTAAAAGCGTGTTTTGCCTTCAGGTCACGGACCCTATCGGGGGTACAAGTAAGGTTCAAGATTTCAGATTTGTCCCAATTAATTTTGAAACCTGAAACCGCGCTAAAGCGCGCTAGCTCCATTTCAAGGACCGGGAGGGTCAGGGTCGGGTTGCCCACCGTGAATATAATGTCATCAGCGAACAAGGACATTTTGGATTCACAAGTATGTAAAGTAAATCCCTGCACCTGCTGATTAGACCTGATAGAAATAGCCAGGGGTTCTAGGAAAATGGCGAAAAGCAAGGGCGACAGGGGACATCCCTGCCTCGTCCCCCTGCACACCGGGAAAGGCTTCGTATACCGGCCATTAATTTTGATGCTTGCCAAGGGAGTGGAGTACAGGGCTGATATCCAATTATGAAAGGAGGGTCCAAACTCCATTTCCTGTAAAGTATGAAACAAAAAAGGCCAATGGACCATATCGAAGGCCTTCTCTGCATCAATGGCCAAAAGGAGATGTTCTATTTGGCAGTGAGAGGCGCCCCAAATGATATTAATAATCTTGCGTACATTGTCGCTAGCCATGCGACCCGGGATAAAGCCTGACTGGTCTGGGTGGATGATTTGGGCTATGAAACTGTTTATCCTATCAGCCAGAATCTTAGCTAAAATTTTTAAATCTAAATTTATTAGGGAGATCGGCCGATATGAGGCACATAGAGCAGGATCTCTGCCCGATTTAGCTATAATGGTGATGCCAGCGGTATTAGAATCCGTGTGGAGTGTACCCCCTACTCTAAGAGAATTAAAGTGGCTCTGCAGATGCGGGGTCAGGACGTGACGGTAAGTTTTATAAAATTTAGCGGTCAGCCCATCGGGACCCGGAGCCTTGCCCACCTTTAGTGTCTTAATAACCGCTAAAATCTCTGGAGTTGTGATTTCCGCATTTAGCCTCTCCTGCATCTCTACTGTGAGTCTAGGGAGAGAGAGGGCTCGAAGATACTGTAGAATATCGGCTTCTTGGATATGAGTATCTGCTGAGTAAAGGTCCCTATAGAATTTGAGAAATTGGTGAGTGATGGCAGAGTTAGCAGTCTCAATTTGTCCTTGTTCATTTTTGATCTTAAGTATGTGGTTTTGAAAAGATTGTTTTTTTAACTGGTGCGCCAACACCCTTACCAGCCTTATTTCCCCCCTCAAAATGGGTTTGTCTAGTCAAATTCAGGGCATGGGTGATATGGTCCAGTTCAAGCCTATGTAGTTCGTCCCTGCATTTAGTTAACTGAGTCAGTATGCGCTTAGAGCGAGAGTGGCTATGTTGGGCTGTGAGGGCCGCAATACGAGACCGGAGGTGAGAGCAGGATGCCTCCTTCTGTTTCTTAAGATAAGATGAGTGTGAGATGAAATGCCCCCTAATATAAGATTTGAAGCAATCCCACACTATAACCGGTGAGGAAACAGAACCAGCATTGGTAGTAAAAAAATCTCTAATCAATTGAGTAGAAGATTGTATAAACTGAAGATCATGTAAGAGAGAATCGTTGAGCCTCCAATATCGGCGCCCCTGATCTCCTACTGGGATGTTCAACTGTAGGGAAACAGGAGCATGGTCAGACCAAGTTACGATCCCCACTTCAGGGCTATGGACCATATGAAATAAATTTTTGTCCACCATCAGATAATCAATGCGTGTGTATGAATCATGCGGCTTGGAATAATAGGAATAGGATCGAGAATGTGGGAAAGTGGCTCTCCAAGAATCCACCACATTGTGGTCAGTCATAAGATTCTTGAGGGCCCTAACATGACCCCCTGCCGTATGCGTGGTTCCTTTGGAAGTATCCAATGAGGGCGATAGCGGTACATTGAAGTCACCCCCTATGATAAGATGGCCAACGGCATGTTGAAGGAGAACATGATGTAGATGTCCAAAGAAGGCAGCCTGCTCTCTATTAGGGGCATATAACGTGAGCAACGTGAACTCCAAACCATTCAGAATTATATGTAACAGTAGATAACGGCCCTGCGGGTCGGCTATCACCTTCTTACATTCAAACACCATATGTGCTGCAAAAAGGATGCCAACTCCTGCATACTTTGCTTGCTTGGTGGCCGCTGAGAAAAACTGAAATGGGAATTTAGGGGACTTCATTAGTGCTTCATAGCGGCGGGTTAAGTGTGTCTCCTGCACAAAAACAATGTCAGGAAGAGCGACCCCCGTCTCTCTATAAAAGAGAGACCGTTTCTGAGGAGTATTGAAACCCTTAACATTCAATGACAATATTTTAATCATAGCCATATAGAAAAATGAATAAAGAACATCCTACCATTAGCAAAGAATATGCAGCATGGAGGAGTAGTGCAACAACTGTCCCCACAACAATAGAACAAAATAACCTCAATAGCATGCCCCCCCTGAGAACCCACTTCATCTGAGGGGTCCCTGAAGTAATGTCTGCCAGCACCTCCAAGCAGACTATCTCCCATACCAAAACGGGGATAGGAGTGAAGGCATGAACTCAGGAGATGGGTGCTCCCCCCCTCCCCCCCCCCAGACCCGCAGCTTAAACAAACTGAACATGAACAGAAACAGATATATCGCGATCATATAGCAATACAGCATAGGCAAAACCAAAGAAATCAGTAGTGAGATATACAGAGGTACTCAGGCAGCATAAAAATAATCTCTGCCGTCAATTAGACCCAGAAAATGTCAGCCCTTTCCATGGGATTGAGAGACACTCCCAGACTGGCGGCGCAGCCGGCTGTTACGCTTCCCAACCCGTTGCCATGAAGGATGCTGTGGTCGAGCTGAGATTACGTGGGATGGCTTATGCGACGTCTGTGAAGACGAGAAGCCCAAGGAAGATAGGCCCGGCATGGCTTCTTCTGGTGTCATACAGCGGTGGGTTGTGCCCTCATGAGAAAAAGAAAGGCCAAATGGGTGGGACCAGCGGTACTTCACGGCCTTGCTGCGCAGAAATGTAGTGACCTCCCGAAAGGACTGCCGATTCTGAAGCGTAGCCAGAGATAAATCCGGAAATACAGCAATTTTGTGAGTCTCCCAGGACCATTCCTGGCGTCCACGTGCCACCGCCGCTATCCGTTCCTTAAGTTGAAAGGAGGTGAAGCAAACTATAATGTCTCTAGGACGATTAGGCTGTGGGGCACGCAATGCACGATGAGCCCGGTCGAATAAAATTTCAGGGGGGTCGAAGTCCCCATCTCCTGCGGCCTCCCGTAGTATAAAAAGACAAAACTCACAAATCACCACGTGACAGTCCTCTGGACCCGTCGGCTCCTCGATGCCCCGGAAGCGGAGATTACTCCGTCGAGCCCTGTTTTCCAAGTCGGCAATTTTCGCCGTAAGCTGGGCATTGTCAGTGCGGAGGGAGTCCAGCGTATTGGTGTGCGCAGAAATTAGCTCGGCCTGGCCCTCAACCCTCACATCAATATCCCCAACCCTGTGGCCCAGGGACGTCAGATCCTCCCGCACTTCTTCCACCCGTGTGAGTAGTTCCTGGCGATACGCTTTGAGGTCTGACCTGATTGCTGCAAACCACTCTCTGAATTCGGCCCGGGTCGGGTGGTCAGTGAACACCCCGTCCTCTGCTGGGGAAGAGGGCAGGGGCGGCTCAGGTGAAGTGGCGCGCGAATCGCCGCCATCTTGGGCTCCGTCCTCCCCGGGCTGGATACAGGCCTCGTCCTTATTGCTCTCTTTTTGATACGAGAAGCGCTGTAGGTCCAAGGTCTTTTTCTTGTTCGCCATATCGCTGCTAGGGCGATCACCCAGATAATTTCAGCGCGTAGATGAGCCCTAGAATCGCGGATCGCTGCGGATCTGGAAGGGAGCCAGCGGGAGCTCAAGAATCATGCTGCCATCTCCCAGCGTGACGTCACGCTCCCCTCCAATAAGGAGATACTTGAACAAAAATGGGCTGCATGGTAGAGTCGTCAGAAAAAAATCCATTGCTGCACCAATGCCATAGAACAGCCTGCTTATAATATGCCAAACAGCACCTAGAGAAGCCTCAAAACTTCTGGAACAAAATAATTTGGAGTGATGAAACCAAAATTGAACTTTATAGTCACAACCATAAATGCTAAGTTTGGAAAGGAGTCAACAGGCCTATGAAGAGAAGCACATCAACCCTACCATGCAGCATGGAGGTGGAGCTCTGCTGTTTTTGGGGTGTGAGCTATAGTGGCACAGGGAACTTAGTCAAAACTGATGGCAGGCTGAATGCAGCATCTTATCACAAAATACTGGAGGAGAATTTGCATTCATCAGCCAGGAAGCTGATGAATGCAAATGGGATTAATTTGGACTTTCCAAAATAAAAATGATATGAAAATTAAGGCCAAGTCAACTCTTCAGTGGCTGTAGAAGAAAGTGAAGGTTCTGGGGTGGCCATCACAGTCTCCTGATCTCAACATCATTGAGCCACTTTGGGGAGAACTCAAACATGCAGTTCATGCTAGACAACCAAAGAATTTACAGATTCTGGAAGCTTTTTGCCAAGGGAAATGTGCAGCTTTACCAAATGAGAAAATAACTATCACAAAAGATTGCAAACCATAATTAATGCAAAAGGGAGCAATACACAATATTAAGAACTAAGGGTATGCAAACTTTTGAAAAGGAGCATTTTATTATTTCTTTTATTGCTATGGTTTGTTTAAAAACTACAGCTGTGTTTGGACTGATCACTCATTTTCTTAAAATGCTAGACATCTTACAAATTTTGCCAGGAGTATGTAAATTTATGAACATAACTGTATATAGATTGGTTATAGAACAATTCATTTATTGGCTAACTGACCAATCAGGTAACTGTTCATTCCCTAGATGCAAAAGGGAACAATACACGATGTTAAGAACTAAGGGTATGCAAACCTTTGAATAGACCATTTTATTAAGTGCAGTTGCTTACCTGTAACAGGTGTTCTCCTAGGACAGCAGGATATTTAGTCCTCACATGTGGGTGACATCATCAGATGGAGCCCGGCATGGAAAAATTTTGTCAAAGTTTCCAGAAACTTTGACTGGCAGACTGAGCATGCTGCTATCTACGCATCTATGTGAGGTCCCCCTTCAGTCTCGTAACATAGCAAAAGTATGAGCAGGAAAAAAAATAACATAACAAACCGAAGGTGAACCCAACATCATGGGGAGGCGGGTGGGATTGCTGAGGACTAACATCCTGCTGTCCTAGGAAAATACCTGTTTCAACTGCACTTTCTCCTAGGACAAGCAGGATGGTAGTCCTCACATAAGGGTGATTACAGAGCTCCAGACTATCCCCTGTGACCAGAGGGACCCACAGTTGCTGAAAAAGATGCCAAAAGGCACAACACAACTGCGGTGCTGTGGAAAAACAGAGACAGTCTGGCCCCACAGAGAGCACAAGGAACACAATTGGGTTCAAGACTGGAATAGACTGCGGAGGGCAGACTGGCCAAAAGCGCCGTCTTGGCTACTATCCCTGTCGAGGCAGTAATGAGCCGTGAATGTGTGGAGAGAACTCCAGGTCACGGCCCTGCAGATTTCGGCAACAGGGACCGCACGCAGATGGGCCACTGACGCCACCATAGCTCGCAGAGTGAGCCTTTACCCTGCCGGCCAGCTGGAGGCCTACCTGCTCGGTAGCAGAAGGCAATACAATCCGCTAGCTAGTTGGATAGGGTTTGCTTCCCCACTGCTGTTCCCAGCCTATTGGTGTCAAAAGATACAAAGAGCTGGGTAGATTGTCTATGACGCGCTGTACGGTCCAAGTAGAAAGCGAATGCCTGCTTGCAGTCCAAGGTGTGAAGAGCACGATCCCCCGGGTGAGAATTAGACCGTGGGAAAAATGATTGACTGGTTGATGTGGAATGCAGTCACCATCTTCGGCAGAACTTTTGGATGCGTGCTCAGCACCACACGATTATGGAAGAATTTTGTATAGGGAGTGTACGTAACCAGGGCATGGATCTCACTGACCCTGTGAGCGGAAGTGATCGCCACCAGAAACATAACTTTCCAGGTGAGGAACGGGTGCCACATGAGCCTCATCAGGACAACATTGAGATCCCTCAGGGTTGCTGGTGGGCGAAGCAGTGGCTTCATTTGAACCAGGCCCCGCATGAACTGCTCGACCAGTGGCTGGACTGAAATGGGCGCCCCAGTGACCCCCTGGTGATAGGCGCGGAGATGTACTCGGGCCGAGCTGGTCTGGAGACCAGACTCGGACAGGTGCCACAAATAATCCAGGAGCAGGGGAGCGGACAGAGAAAGGGTCCAGGCCATGGCTACTGCACCAGATGGAGAAATGCTTCCACTTCGAGCTGTAAGATCTCCAAGTGGAAGGTTTCCAGGATTCAGTCAAGACCCTGGAAATACCATCCGAAAGCTGTAAGGGCTGGAGGATCATGCGCTCAACATCCACGCCATGAGGGCCAGGGCCCGGAGGTTCAGGTGGCACAGGGTGCCCTGGTTCTGTGATAGGTCCGGAGCTGTCCCCAGCGGAACACCGGTGCGCTCACGGACAGGTCCTGGAGCAAAGGAAACCACACCTGCCTTGGCCAGGAGGGTGCCACCAGGATCATGATCCTTCCGTCCTCTCGCAGCTTTGTCAGAGTCCTCGAGAGAAGCGGAATGGGGGGTACGCGTACATGAGATCTTGTCCCCAGTGAAGGGAAAATATGTCACAGGCTGGGTGGGTCCTTCCACGGAATCAGGGAGCAGAACATGCTCATTTTGTGATTGTGGGGAGAGGCGAACAGGTCCATGTCCGGCATGCCCAGTGACGGAATAGGTCGATTGCCACTGCTGGGTTCACAGACCACTTGTGAGGCTGGAAGGATCGGCTGAGGCAGTCCGCCAGCATGTTCAGGTGGCCCGGCAGATAGGTGGCCCCGTAGATACACCCCCCTGGAGAGGGCCCATTCCCAATATTGCTTCCTGGCAGAGGGGGAAGGAGCCCATGCTGCCCTGCTTGTTGATGTACCACATCGCTACCTGGTTGTCCGTTCTGATGAGGCCAACCTTGGAGGACAGCCTGTCCTGGAAGGCCCATAAGGCATACCGGATCACCCACAGTTCCAGAAAGTTTATCTGGTAGCGGGACTTGGCCACAGTCCAAAGGCCCTGGGTATGCAGGCCATCTGGATGGGCCCCCCACCCCTGAGGCAAGGCATCGGTGGTGAGGGTTATCTGGGGTGGTGCAGGTTAGAATGGGAGACCAATCTCCAGATTGGACAGGGCCTCTCACCAGAGAGACGAAGAGGGTATGTGACAGTCACTGGCGCCTCCAGGTTCTGGGATGCCTGCCACCACTGGAGTGCAAGGCCCACTGCAGGTCCCTCATGCAGAGGCGGGCCAAGGCCACCATGTGGCTCAGCAGGCGGAGCAGCAGATGGGCCGGCACTCTCTTCCTGTTGCGAATGGAGAGTAATCACTCGATCACTGGGCAGAAAAGCTTTCGCTAGTGCCGTATCCAACCTGGTGCCGATAAAGTCGAGCCGTGGAGATGGGTTGAGATGTGACTTGGGAAAGTTGATAACGAATCCCAAGGTTTATAAGGTCTGAACCGTCAAGGCCAGAACATTCAGAACCCCGGGAGAGTGAATCGCTCCGGATCAGCCAGTCATCCAGGTACGGAAAGACATGGACCGAGTGACACCTGAGGTGGGCAGCCACCACACCAAGCATTTCGTGAAGACACATGGGGCAGCACTTTCTATTGAAAATATGCCCTCCCACCAGGAATCGGAGGTACTTCCTGTGGTTGGGGACAATTGCAATATGGGCGTAAGCCTCCTTTAAATCGAGGGAGCAGGGCCAGTCCCCTCTTCGGAGGAGTGGGATCAGCATGCCCAGAGAGACCATCTTGAATTTTTCTCTTACGAGAAATCGGTTTAATGCCCTGAGGTCGAGAATGGGGCGCAAGCAGCCACTCCTTTTCGGAATGAGGAAGTATCTCGAGTAGAAGCCATGACCCCACTTGCTCGCGGGGAACCGGTTCTACCGCACCCACTGCTAGAAGGGCGGAAAGTTCCGATTGAAGGATGACCTGATGGGCAGGCGAACCCCACGATGGACATGGGGGAGTGGTCTCTGGGAGCCTGCTGAAGTTCAGGCGGTAACCCTGGTGGATAATGGAGAGGACCGAAGGCATCGCTGGACCCTCAGGCATCAAGGGGGGGGCATTGGCCCCGGTCCCTGAGGCCTCATCCTCCTCGGAGGACCCAGGATTTGGGATCGCTCCGGTGGAGGACGTCTGTGGCCGGCCAGTAATCGGAGGCCTCTCGGGCACTGGCTGTGTCGGTAGGGCACCAAGAAGGACGTTTAGACGCTCCTGCAGGGGCGTGAGCATCGAAGGTGGAGGCTCGGGCACAAATACGGGGGCCGGTGGCGCCAGCAGCTCAATGCTCTGAAGTGCTTTGAGCACCACCGATTGCACCCTGAGATCCAACTCCTCCTGAAAATCCTATGTAGTAAGGACTGATGGAGTGGGATGAGGCGTCACCGGCACATCCTCGGAGGGATCGCGAGGGGGCACGGTGCTGCTTCGATGGCGGCTCGACAGCTGCTGATGCTGTTCCGGAACCAGAATAGTGTTGGGACGTTGACTGGTATCTATGCTTCCTGGGTTTCCGGCACTTGGCCCGGTCTTTCCCTGGCATCAAAGACTATGATGACCCCAAGGTTAGGGGGAGTGGAGAGACCACCGAGGACCAATCTCCCTCTCCACAATCCTTAGGGGTACTGGAGAGTGGGACCACCAGGGGAAGAGACTGGGACGGTTCCTTGTGGTCCTCAGGCGCGCAAGATATAGACGCTGAAGTGGAGGGTTTTGGAGAGCCAAAAAGCGTCTCCATTTTATCCAGGTGAACACCACGCCCTTTGGGAGAGCAGAGTGCTTACCTGTAACAGGTGTTCTCACAGGACAGCAGTATGTTAGTCCTCATATATGGGTGACATCATCAGGATGGAGCCCAATCACGAAACACTTTTGTCAAAGTTTCTAGAATTTTGACTGGCACCTACTGGGCATGCCCAGCATGGCACTAACCCTGCATCCAGCAGGGGTCCCCCTCCAGTCTCATATATAGCAATAAATACATGCGAAAAATAAAATAAATCGCAAGCGAACCCAACTCTGCGGGGTGGCGGGCGGGTTTCGTGAGGACTAACATCCTGCTGTCCTGCGAGAACACCTGTTACAGGTAAGCAACTCTGCTTTCTCACAGGACAAGCAGGATGGTAGTCCTCACATATGGGTGAGTAGCGAGCTGAGGATGCCCGAGCAATGCACCAAATGCACCCAAAGACATGCAACAGGGTAGTAGGGCATCCTGAAAACCCTAAACAGGTCGCTGGTAGGATGTTTATGTGTTATGTAATACTGTTACATTTTGTAATACCATATTTTTTTATTTACTCTTTATTGGTTTTCGTTTTAGTAAATTCTTACTTCTTCCCTGCTTCCTTTAGATTATTCATCAGTTGTCCTGTTTTCCCCCTCCCCTGTTTTTATTGTAATTTCCATCTTTTGTTAAATTGTAAACTGATATGATGTGTATTTTAATGTCAGTATAAAAAAACTGTTAAATAAATAAAATAAATAAATGTTGGGTAGTTAAGCTGAGAATAAGTTGCGTAGAATAGACTGGCCAAAAATGGAATCTTGTCTGCCAGCCTTATCTAAGCAATAATGGGCTGCGAAGGTATGGCGAGAGCTCCAGGTCGCAGCCTTACAAATATCAATAAGTGGCACCGAACGAAGGTGTGCCACTGAGGTTGCCATGGCCCTATCAGAGTGTGCTTTTACACAGTCTTGTAGCGGAATGCCTGCTTGCTGGTAGCAAAAGGAGATACAGTCTGCCAACCAGGAGGAAAGGGTCTGTTCTCCCACTGGATTTCCCAATTTGATGTTATCGAAAGAAACAAATAATTGAGTGGACTTCCTGTGGGCTGACGTGCGCTCCAGATAAAAGGCTAGGGCACGTTTGCAGTCCAGGGAATGTAGAGCTGTTTCCCCTGTGTTTGAATGGGGCCTTGGAAATAAAGTAGGTAAGATGATGGATTGATTAAGATTAAATTCCGACACTACCTTTGGTAAAAACTTAGGGTGTGTACGGAGGACCACTCTGTCATGTAGAATTTTAGTGTAAGGCGGGTAGGTGACTAATGCCTGTAACTCACTAACTCTGCGAGCCGATGTTATAGCGAGAAGAAAAATTACTTTCCAGGTGAGATAGCGGAGATCGCAGGAGTGGAGAGGCTCAAATGGAGGTTTCATGAGCCATGCTAAGACCACGTTAAGGTCCCAAGCAGGGGCTGGAGGGCGCAATGGAGGTTTCAGGTGGAGCAAACCTCTCATGAAGCATGTGACTAATGGCTGTGTCGAAATAGAGACAACTCCTACTCCGTTGTGGAAAGCGGCTACCGCACTGACAAGCACTCTTATAGAGGAAGTTTTCAGGCCTGATTCTGACAGATGCCAGAGATAGTCCAGAAACTTTGCAGTGGAACAAGTGAAGGGGGTCTATGGACATGGACAGACCATAAACCTTTTCCACTTAGAACGATAAGAGCATCTCGTGGAAGGTTTTCCTGAAGCTACCAGGACTTGGGATACCGACTCCGAAAGGTTAAGGGGTTGGAGTATTAACCTTTCAAAATCCAGGTCGTCAGGGATAGGGCCCAGAGGTTGGGGTGGCGAAGGCACCCGTCATTCTGAGTTATCAGAAGCGGATCCTCTCCTAGAGGGATGCGTCGGCGAACTGATAGGTCCCGGAGGACTGGGAACCAGACTTGGCGTGGCCAGTGAGGGGCTATCAGAATCATTAAGCCCTTGTCCCTTCGTAACTTCATGAGAGTCTTCGATATGAGTGGAAGTGGAGGATACGCGTAGAGGAGACCGCTCGACCACGAGAGGGCAAAAGTGTCCCTCGGCTGTGAGCGGCAGCTGTAAATGAGGGAGCAGAAGTTCTCTACTTTGTGGTTGTGGATGGACGCAAAGAGGTCTAATCAGTGGATACCCCCCAACGTTGGAAGATGCTGTCTGCTACCGTGGCGTTGAGAGACCATTCATGCGGATGGAAGGTTCGACTCAACTTGTCCGCTAGAACATTGTCCATGCCCGCCAAGTAGGTCGTTCTGAGGTATATCGAGTGGGAAAGAGCCCACGCCCATATCTGTGCAGCTTCCTGACACAGAAGCTAGGAACCCATTCCCCCTTGCTTGTTGATGTACCACATCGCCACCTGGTTGTCTGTCTGAATCAGGATGGCCTTGTTTGAGAGGCAATCCTGAAAGACTCTGAGGGCATATCTGATTGCCCGAAGCTCTAGGAAATTTATCTGATGTTTGGCTTCCTCTGGAGACCATGTTCCCGGAGTCTGGAGGCTGTCGACATGAGCACCCCAACCTAGGTTGGAGGCGTCCGTCGTCAGGCTAATTTGAGGTTCTGGAATTTGAAAGGGAAGGCCTTGAAGAAGATTGGAGAGCCGCATCCACCAGGCCAGCGACATGCGGAGCTGCTTGGTAATGTGGAAAATGCAGGACATCGAATGATAAACCTGAACCCACTGGGACTTCAGAGTCCATTGCATGACTCTCATGGCGAGGCATGCCATTGGAGTGACATGTATAGAGGATGGCATGTGACCCAGCAAAACGAGGAAATGACGAGCTGTTGTGTAATCTCGATGCTGGAGGCATTGCGCTAGGGACATGAGACTACAAGCTCGATCCTGAGGGAGGAATGCCTTTGCCTGCAGTGTCCAGGTTGGCTCCTATGAAGGATAGGGTTTGAGATGGAACTAGGCTGGACTTGGGATAGCTGATCAGAAACCCGAGAGCCAGCAATGTATGGAGAGTTAGACGTAAGGAGGCTAGTGTGTTTTCTTTTGAGTTGGAGTCCTTATCAGCCAATCGTTGAGATAAGGGTAGACATGGATGCCCTGACACCTCAGGAAGGCCGCGACCACTACAAGGCACTTGAGTAAAGACTTGAGATGCGGATGCTAGGCCGAAGGGCAGTACCCGGTACTGAAAGTGCCGGGGGCCGACTAGGAATCGAAGGAATTTGCAGTGAGACAGAGTGATCGAGATGTGTGTGTACGCGTCCTGAAGATCCAGAGAGCAAAGCCAATCTCCTCTTTGCAGAAGAGGAAGTAGAGAGCCCAAGGTTACTATCCTGAACTTTTCCTTCTGTAGATACTTGTTTAAGGCACGGAGGTCCAGGACTGGACAAATGCCTCCTGACTTTTTTGGAATGAGAAAATACCGGGAATAGAACCCCTGCCCCTGCTGGGAGAAGGGCACCAGTTCTATTGCTCGGGATTTCAGGAGGGTTGAAACCTCCTCCTCCAGAAGAGAAGAGTGGTCAGATGATCCCCACGTTGAGGAAGTTGAGGTGGTAACCTTGAGTCAGTACAGCAAGTACCCACTGATCTGATGTGATCGTGTGCCATATGTTGGTGAAGTGGAACAACGAACCGCCGACAGGTACGGACGGTAGAGGAGGTTGGCTTATGCTCTCCAGCGAGGAGTCAAAATCCAGCAGCTGGGCCCGGTGGAGGAGTTGGCTGAGTTTTCTGAGGCCTGGATTGTCTGGCCTGACCTTTCTGGTAAGGTCTGGAGGGGCGACCTCGAGTAGCAGGAGGATAATATTTCCGTGGCTTGAAGGAAGGCCGCTTAGAGTCTCTTCGGAATGTCCTTTTAGAGGTGGACGGAAAATCAGAAGGCACCGACGAAAGCTGGCGTAGCATCTTGTGGTGGTCTTTGAGCTGTGCTACTGTCTCCTGGATTTTGTCCCCGAAGAGATTATCTCCAGCGCAGGGCAGGTCAGCCAACCAGTCCTGTACCTCTGGTCTTAAGTCAGAGGACTTCAGCCAGGCCCATCTTCGTGCACTAATCCCCACTGCATACACCCTAGAAGCAGTGTCAAAAATGTCACAGGCAGAGCAGACCTCATGCTTGCCAGCATCTAGACCCTTCTGAGCCAGGGTATTGAGTTGATCCTGAAGTTGGTCAGGTAAAGACTCAGAAAATGCCTGGATCTTTTTAAATAGGTCTCTATTATACTGGGTCATGTATAACTGGTAGGAGGCAATGCGAGAAATAAGCATTGAGCCATGGAAAACACGACGGCCAAATGCATCCGGGGATCTCTGTTCTTTCCCTGGAGGTATGGAAGAATGAGGCTTAGAGCATTGTGCCTTTTTCTGGGCTGATTCTACAACCACAGAATGGTGATCCAGCTGAGGTCTTTGGAAACCAGGGGCGGTCTGTACCAGGTAGGTGGCATCTGTTTTTCGATTCACTGGTGGTACAGATCCTGGATGCTCCCAATTCCTCTTCAAAAAGAAAAAGATACTTTACACCACACACTTCATTCCGCCAAAATTTAAAATCTGAAATGACCCCTTAATGGAGGAAAAAGACCTCAGAGCCCAAGTGTAGGTCTTCACCAAGACTTATACACATTTACGGGCGAGCCCATCATTGGTCTTGAAAAAAACCTCCCAATGTGCCTTTATTAAGTTGAAATACTTTTCCTTGATTCTTTATTTCTTCTTTTTTATTTTATTTTCAAAAAAAGTTGTTAAAAATGATTTCTATGTTTCTTTATGTGAAATCCCAATAGAAGATTTTTTTCTTTAAATTTCACATCTCAAGATCATACAATTGCTATTATATGTGACCCCAGTCTTTCTTTTTTGCATAGCTCAATGAAAACTTTTTAAAAAAATCTTATAACTTATCTTATGAAGCTTGGTTCCTGATGATTTCCCCAAAGTTGTAAAATTTTTGTTGACAACTCATGAAACTTCAGTATGTAGATCCATTGTATGGAAACTTTAATATTGATAGTTAAGTTTCCATGCAATGGACCTACATACTGAAGTTTCATGGGAGGTTTTTTTCTAGACCAATGATTGGCTCGCCCGTAAATGTGTATAAGTCTTGGTGAAGACCTACACTTGGGTTCTGAGGTCTTTTTCCTCCATTAAGGGGTCATTTCAGATTTTAAATTTTGGTGGAATGAAGTGTGTGGTGTAAAGTATCTTTTTCTTTTTAATTTGCTTCATAACTTTACACATCCTGTTTATTTTTCCCAATTCCTCTTCAACAACTCCAGGACGACTTCATGAACGGGTATGGACATGATCTCCTTGGGTGCATTTATGAATTGGAGCACTTCCAGCATCTTGTGTCTGGAGTCCTCTTCCGTCTCAAGTTGGAATGGTATAGCTTCAGACATTTCCTTTACAAAATTAATAAAGGACAAGTCCTCTGGAGGAGAATGTCTTCTCTTCTCAGGGGGCGATGGCTCTGAAGGTAGATCATCAGAATCCTGGGAAGAATCATCGGTCCAAGGATCGTAAGGCTGATCACCTGCTCCCATAGGATCTCCAGAGGGCAGTAATGGTGCTATTCCTGAAGGATCAGGTCTAGGCACTGATGGAATCGATGGAGGCACAGATTGAGGACGATGCTGTATCGATGGTATCTGTGACATCAATGGGCGAGTCGGTGGCAAGATCCCAGACTGTCCGGTCATAGGTTCCGGCCTCGGTGCTTCCTCATCGCCCAATGACAAAGGAATTGGGGTGGAAGGCGTTTGACATACCGGTATTCTCGGTTCCACCGGTGGAAGGGCACCGATCAACGCATCCAGCCTGCCGAGTAGTGGTGCAAGCGCCGTGGGAATCGGGTCGGCAACTGGAGCTGGCATCGGTGCTGGTGGAGGCTGGAAACCCTGTAGTGCCTTTCCGATGGTCTCTTGGATCATCCGATCCAATTCCTTGCGGAAGCCTGGGGCATGGAACCCCAGCTCCGGAGTAGGAGGCAGCACTGGCGTAGCCGGAGGGTCCACCGGTAAAAGTGGAGTCGCGGCTCCCTGCACCAGTGAAGGTGGGGAATGCTTCGGTGACCCAGTCGCAGAGGAGGATGGGGGCCTTCTCTGGACAGGATTTTTGTCGGAGGCTCTGTCGACGCCAATGCTGAGAGCTTGCCTGGATCAGCGGACTAAGCCTTCCGATGACGGGGTTGACGCTTTTCACGATGTTCTCTTCAATCCTTCTCCGGAGCCAAAGAGGAAGAAGTCTATGCCTTTGGAGTAGTTGGTGCCGGGTGGACAGCACCGGTATCTCGCTGCTTGTGAGAGGTCGATAGCACCAGCTGAGATGATGTCAAAGCGCTCGATGGAGTCTGTGGCTTTGCCTGAAAAAGAAACTATCTTCTCTGAGCGGGCTTTACGGCCCTTTGGTGTCATTTGGGCACATTTGGTGCAAGTTAAGATGTCGTGGTCCGACCCCAAACACAACACACAGACCCTATGCGGGTCTGTGATGGACATTGTCTGAGGACAATCGGGGCACCAACGAAAACCTGACGCCGATGCTTCGACAAAAATTTAGCCGCGGTGTGGTCGATGGACGGTAGGCCCTGAAGGGAAAAACTCGACTAGAATCGACCGCAAATGAGGGTAAAGCCTTACCTTATGACTGCAGAATCGATAGGGGGACCCCTATGGGGTAGAATTTTTTGAAATTTTAGAAATATGTTCCGTGAGGACAATTCCTGTCAGGAATCTCTAGAGAGCTCCTTAACCCGTGTGGCTACTGCTGCGCGGGGAAAAAAAAAAGAGACTGGAGGGGGACTCCTGCTGGATGCAGGGTTAGTGCCATGCTAGGCATGCCCAGTAGGTGCCAGTCAAAGTTCTAGAAACTTTGACAAAAGTGTTCTGTGATTGAGCTTCATCCTGATGATGTCACCCATATGTGAGGACTACCATCCTTGCTTGTCCTGTGAGAATCATTTGATCGCACAAACATCACCCTCGGACGTCGTGCGAGGCCCCAGGCAGAGGATGCACACCTCATGGAGATCCGTGATGGGCATGGTCCGCGGGCACTGGGGCACTGTCGAAAACCCGATGCCACTGAAAAAGAGGTTGGCATGCGGTCAATGACAGACAGACACCCAAAAATGGGAGTCTGGAATTGACCGCGAATAGCAATGGCAAAAGCCAAGGGTACCTACTGGAAGAACAGAATGCAAAGGGGGACCCGACGCAGAACCCCCCCCCCCCCGGAAAATACAGCAAAAATGCTTTTAAGGGTTTGGAGCGCCACAACTGCGAGGCTACTGCACCGCGGAAAAGAAGAGACTGAAGGGGGACAAAGGTTTTCCGTACCGGGCTCCATCTGATGTTACCCACACGTGAGGACTACCATCCTGCTTGTCCTAGGAGAATTTCTTTTATTGCAATGTTTTGTTTAAAAACTACAGATGTGTTTTTTTGTTAAATACTTGTATTAACAGCTTCGTAAAGTATTTGACAAGGCCCGCATAACAGTACAACAACTATCAAGGTAACGTACTGCATTTGAAAATATATGTACAGATGTGTTTTGACTAATTACTCATTTTCTTAAAATGCTAGACATCTTACAAATTTTGCCAGGGGAAATTTTTGAGCATAACTGTAAATAGATTGGTTATAGATCAATTAATTTATTGGCTAACTGACCAGTCAGGTAACTGTTCATTCCCTAGCAGTTTATTCAATTAAAACTTCCCCTCCATTTAGTTTCCCTACACAATTCTCCTGGTTTCAGATCCTTTCTATTGTTTTGTAATCATTTTTTGCTTTAAGTGACTTGTCTGTCTTTACTGATTACAAACTAAGTCTCAAGGCATTTAATCCCACCTATCATAATCTTTCTTAATCAAGGCTTCATTGTCTTACTCAAGGCCTCCTATCTGTTTTTTCATTGTGCGCCATATCCGCCTTGAGTAGATTATAAAGTTCTAAGGAGTCTCTGTACAGAACTGTATACATCTGGTATGCACTAAGAAATTGTAATAATAATAAATACCAGAAGTAGAAAAGTTCAGAATAAGTAAGCCTTACTTGAGTTTGAAGACATGCTTTTTCTTCTTGTAGTCTACTGCAACTTCACATACTGCCTCTTTCAGCACAACGGGGATCTCATTGTGGTATGGAATACCAGAGGCAGCAGTTTTAGCATCTTTGTAGAAGCCCATCTCCTGGGTATTTATCACACAGTACACATTATGCCAGGACCTTTGAAACATAAAGTATATTTTCAACAAATGTTCAAGACCTAGTCTTCTTCAGAGAATGTGCATTTTTTTTATCTGGTTACAACAAGTAAAAGGATTTCCCAACCACTGCTACCTGGCATTAACCAATGGATCACTGCAGAACTGATCCACAAAGTTATGGCAAAGTGCAGCAATAGCAACAAATGTAAACATTGCCCTCATTCCCAGTTCAATAAAAGCGATGAATATATATAAGAGGTGCAAAAGAAAAGTGTGTTTCACTGACTCACAGTTGTAGACATGCATAAATCTGTGTTAAATGGCAAATAGCTTGCTCTGAGAATGAACTGCTCTACCTGCTTGAGGCCTTCTTGTTGTGCGCCTCCCACTCATGTTTGCGGTGCAGGAAGCCTTCCATCTGAGCTGGCGAATCCTGGGTCTTAGCAGGGAGAGTGGCAGCAGTCTGGCCTTGAATGGCTGACTTAGATTTGCGATCTGAGGTGGGCGAAGGGATGGGACTAGACTCTTTTGAGCTTGACCTCTGTTCTGCAGCTCCATTGACCATTTCATTGGTTTCAATATTATCTGCCACCTACGACCAACAAAGGAATACTTCAATTAAAGAGCACATGAAATCCAAGATTCTGTACTACCGACCGAAATATGGCTGTGTATAAAGTGAGCTGAAAGTACAGTAAAACCAAATCTACTCCAATAGTTTCTGAACAGATGACAAAGGAAATTATATGGCATGGATGGATTAGTAGCCATTGTACAGGGAAAGTAAAAGGGAAACAAGACATCAGTGCGCTTTACTGTACTTCACTTTCTGTTGCAGTTCCATAAGGATATGTCTCATTGCCAAACTCTTATAGAAGACTTGCCAAATGTTTTCATGATTCAGTGCAATACTGTACCTTATACATCAGCCATTTTACATATAGCATTAATATGTGACCATTTTATAGAAAATAAATTTTTCTTTAAAGTGAACAAATCAAGACTAAACATTGAAGCTGTACATGATCATTAACAGAAACCTAACTTTAAAAAATATTTTTTTTCACACTTAACTGGTTTCTGTCAATGCTCGTTTGGTTCCATAATAAAATATAAATCAAAGACATGCAAAAATTAGAAGGATTACACCATGCATTTCACTTCCACCATCCCAGTTAGGTTTTGGATCGTAAAGAAAGATGGGGAAAATGAGGAAGTCAAACACAAATTTACCAAAATCCATTGCAGACTTGATTATTATTAAACTGGATTGGATTTATGTTAAAGGAACTGGAAAAACCACCACAGACACTCAACACCACACAACTATTTACCCCCAAGACAAAGACAGAACCAAGGCCTTGCCCATCGCTTGCTTTGTGGATCACGTAGCTTGCTGCACTGGGATCTGACGAGCCAGTGAGCCGCCAAGCCTCCGGCAGCTCTCACTGGTCAAGTTGGTGATGTCTTCAGGAGCCATTCATCCAACAATCATTTTAATTGGAATCCTAATGGCTTTAAGCTTTTGAAATACAGCTTGGTCCCAGTTAATATACTTTTTTCATTTCTGTAAAGTTACTTTTGACATTCAAAGTCATCTATAGCAGCCCATGGGTTACAGAACTGGTGTGTGGTATTAGTAAGTTACTAAAGCTTAGTGCTGCTAGTGCTCTAGTAGATTATGTTTGGGCTCTTTTTTAAAATGCAGACAAGCAAGTATTTGTCAGAGGCAAAGTAATTAAAGGTAACTCCATAACAGCTAAGCAGCTAGCTCAGAGCACAGTAGCATAGGTTCACAATGATCTACAAACGTGTCTTCTTTGCCAGTAAGCTTTAGAACTGATAACTCCAAACGATTCTTGTAAACTGACTTGACTCTGCTCAGATACAAAATGTTCCAAATATGAGAAGGACTGGTCAGCTGCCTTTAAAATTAATTGAATTCTCAGAAGACAGACACTAGATTGACAAAATCAGGGCTAACATGAAAAAGTTAAGACAAATTCGGTACTTCTGACTGCCTCAAACCAGAAATACAAAATTACAATCCATTTTTGTTTAGCAATTAATCCCATTATGAAACAGCCTATGCATTTTCAATCTGTATATTTTTCATAAATTTGGCAAAAAATCAGTGTTAATTTGAGACAAAATGCTTTTGGTAATTGCTGATAGAACATATGGTACATAATACCTCAGCATGGATACCGGGAGGTGAATGGTACATAATCTCAAAATATGACTTTATAATTAAAAACTATTTGCTCAAAGAAAGTCCAAGGAGTAGTCCCACAAACTTGCTACATAAAATGAAAACTGCCAAGGAGCCAATGAGCATTTGACACTTGCAAAGAAAAAAAGGAATCTTCTTTGCTTTACCAGATCCATAAAACTAAAAACCTTTTCTGTATGACAAAATTAAGACAGATCCAATTAAATGGCCAGCAATGACACATGCTCCTCTCTCTTCTTCTAACCCACCATATATCTTAGACAGTAACTGATAGCTATTGCAGGGAAGCAGTCATTTGGTATCTCTGGACAGAGGTAGAAAATGGTACGAGATATTTCAGGCCGGCAATTATTTAATCAGACTCTTCTAATTCTATTACAAGGAGGGGGGTTCTATTTTCCTTTTTTTTTTTTTTTTTTTTTAGTGTTACAGAATACATAAGGCAACTGTGCCCAACAATTCCTTTTTTAAGGTCCACTGTCCACAAGTACACCAGCTGACAGCAGGTATCTTTCCAGCACAATTAGATCTCATATCTATAGAATTTCAACTAGGCACCTTACAGCCATAAATACGCATTCATGTGACATTTTGATATTGTGCTGAAAACAGCTCCTTGCTCAATCTGTACAGATGTGTGCAGTTCTATTTCCTAGTTATTAACCAAAATTTCATGCACTCTCACTATGTAACATTAAGAGAGGCAGCAGGTGATAGGATCCTTGACTACCATTTCACATTCTATGTGGGTGAATTTAAGGGAGGGGAAAAATTAAAAAAACCCAAAAAACCCCAACCCTCGGTGCTGCAGTTTGCATAAAATTTAGTTCTGAGCAGTACAGATGTTTGCAGAAAAACTTGTTACTTTTCATTAATTACTGGCAATGGGGATGAAAATAACAGATGAGTGAACAAATATATACTGGTCACAAACTGAAAGACAATGTGGCACAAAAACTAAAAAAAAAAAAATCAAAATTAGGAGCAAAATTTTTAATGAGAACATGCTTTAAGCATGCAAACATATAATAGCATACAACAACATAAATAGTAACATCAAACAATGAAATACAACAAAACAATTATAACATGAATTTACTACTTTTCCATTTCTTCATTGTTTATACAGAGGTTAGTTTGTAAGTGTGATAGCAGCTGTTAAAGCATTAAAACTCAGAGTATATAGCGTGCTCCAGCTGCTGGCATGACCGGAAGTAGCCCAGTCACTGTTAAGATGCACAAATCAGTCAATCCAGTTCAGCAACATGAGTCTCTGCACCACAACGCAGAAGAACAAGAAAGGCATCCCCTTCTTCAAATACCAAAGAAGATACACCTTTACAAACTTTCTGGTGAGATGTAATTTGGGAAATGCGATTTCAAAAATAAGTGAACAGTGAGAAATGTAAAGACTAAAACAAATGCTCTTTAATGACTGGCATTATGGCCTTACTTGTCTGGTTGTTGAAAGGATGAAAGAAAAAAAGGGAGGAGGGAAGGTGTGAAATTTGCAGGAGTCTGATGACACAAACTAAGGCAGATGACAAAACAGGTCAAAATAACTTATGGATACTCGTGGGTGCAGGCAGGGATTGTTTTAGACTTTTAATCTGTAAGAGCTGAGAGAAACTGTGCTGTAAAGCTAATGCAGCATTGTGCTACAAAAGGTGGAGAGACCCAAGGCTGGCATCTGAACATTAAACAAAAAACAAAAAACAAAAGAAACTGGAAGAGAAAGCTATGCGTTGTTACCCTGACAAAAGAAAAGAAGATATGCATGATAAAAAAGGGAAAGCAATAATGCAGAAGTCCAGTTTTGAAAGAGCATCTTATCAACACTGGGGACAGCTTCTACATACAATTATTCGCATTGTTCAGAAATTCTTGTCAAAACATTTTTTCCCGTTGCCATCAGTAAGATGGAAGTTTTCGCATTCATTCAGAGCGTGATAAAGAACAAAGCAATTTCAACATTTGAGGAATTAAAAGTCCTAGATGAAATCACAAGACGTTAACCTGTTAATTGCACTTAATTTACCCTTTAATTAAAATAAGCATGCAAAATAGTGAAGACTAATGCAGAGATTCAGTCGTTAAAAGGTCTAACAAAGTGGTACAAATGAACTGAAAATGTAAATCAGAAAGAATATTCAATTATGAAAAAAGTTACACTATACTGTTACCAATTCTCTTGTGAAGACAGTAATTTACTGCATGGATTATAATACAATACTGTAGTAGCATTAAATACTTGGGTAGTTTCTTCATTAAAATAAAAAAAAAAAAACAAAAACAGAAAAACAAAAACAAAACCTAACTTTGAAGCACAAATAAAACACTTCTTAAATGTTAGACTGTTCTATTTATCTGAATTCTGCAAACTTAATGTAATCCTGCTGCTCATGATATTTTACAACTCACGTTTAGGTTAATTCTGAGAATACATTACAGTAAGGACAACTGTTATTCTGCTCTCTCAAAACTGGTTAATTATTCATTTTAATGGAATCAATGGAGCGCCTTCAGCAAGAACATTCAAATAAAGGCCTAGATCAGTCAAACAATCAGGGGACTACAAAGAGGGGAAAGAGAGCAAGGAGTAAACCAGAGGGATACCACCGAAAACGGTGCTCCAAGTGTCACAGTCCAGAACGGGGCCGCTCACTGCCTGTCCATCTGTTAAAGCTTTGGTAGTTTTGGTAGGTTTGGGAGCGGTAACTAACCCGTGGCGATTCCTGGTCTGATGGAAGTCCATTCTGTGAAATCTGCTCCCCTTCTTTTGTTCCATCCCTATTGCAACAAACACAAACAGCAGCAAATATTGTCAGAAGGGAATATATACCTTTCTTTAAAGTTATGCACCTGACTCTGCTTTCAGGAACTTACCACTGCTGTGGTGATTCAGTCTCCTCTGACACCTTTGGACTCGGCTCTGGCGAGGGAGGTTGACGCTTCCTTTCTTCTTCCTCCTGCCGTCTGCGTACTTCCAGTAACTCCAACTACACACCAAAAGAACAGTTTTATGTTGAAAGGTAAAATGAAATCTCAATGTTATATTACATCATGGGACTACAATGTTGTCCTGGATATTGCCCAAGACAGCATTCTTGACAGCCCAATAGGAATCTCTACCCAACTTTTTTCTTTTTATCAAAATCTTATGCTTATATTCGGATTCTAGTCTTGTTTTTCTATACAGCATGTTTAAACTCCAACACAGTAATATAACAGATGACAGCACATATACCTTTTGGCCCATCCACTCTGCCAAGTTTTTCTGGTCTGCATTGCAAAGAATATATCTCTGACTACCAGTTGCAGAAGTATGACCATTTGTAGCATATCATTCTTTATCTACAGATGATTTTGTGGTCTTCCTCTGTGGATTTCTACCATCCTAGGCAGATGGGCACACAAGTTACCATTAAGCTTTGTAATAATCTATACAAATACCAAAACCAGCAAAGTTCTTGCTCGGACATCTAGACCACCTAACATTTCCATTGCCTTGTTGGACGTTACTTGGCCATCACCAACCTGCAGCATTGGCCTGGCTGGTTTCTGATGAGATATAGCTTTCTGGATCCTATCTGGCCACTCCATGGCCTATACTTTTGCCATATCATGCTTCCTTTATCCTCCCCTTATCTTCTCCTCTATGAGAGGAGAGGGGGGGGGGGGGGGGAGGGGGGCACCGGGAAAGGGGAAGTGGCCACAGTTTCTTCCTGCTCTTTTGGGCTTCCAGTTTAATAAGGATCTGGTGCCATTATGTACAACTACCCAGGAATTTTTTCCCTTATTTTATATCCCCTCCCAACTCACCTAGTTCAGTTATCACAGCGAGTGTCCTCAGCTGAGGGCTATGCACCAAAGCTCCTCCTGGAACCCTGCAATCATGAGCCCTAAATCCAGACACTAGATGCCTATGTTGCTTAATGACTAGTACTCACTCCCGAAGGGCTGTGAACACTGCCTAAACAGCATCCCCAGTCCTAAACTGCCCAAGGTGTGGAAGACTTGCGCTGGAAACTGAACCCAGTTCTCCACAAGCTAGTGGAAAGCACTGTGATGGAGCTGGCCAGTTTTCTCCTTTTTATTTCTCCTCTTACCTCTGGTATTGAGGAACTGAAGGCTGGGTTGTTGGCAATACTGCAGCCTTCTAATCTTTCCTACCACTGTCTCTACATCTGTCCCAGTTGTGGTTGTCAGGCTATCCCAGACATGTACTATCAGCTCAGTAAAGAAATATTTTCTCATGTTTCCTCTCTGGCTTCATCCCTGCAACTTCAGATCATGACCCCTTGTCTTTGAATTTTATTTTCTATGAAAAATTTCAACTTCCTGTACTTTAATAAAACCTGTCATATATCCAAATGTTTTTATCATAGCCCCCATTTCCCTTCATCTAAACAAAATGTGAGTGAAATAAATAGGAAACTAATAAAAGATGTGCTAACATTTATCAACAATTCAGTTGATGGCATTGTGTGCAGGAGAGAAGATACAGATTCTAGTTCTGGACACAAGTCCTAGATATATTCATATACGACTTGATTTTCAACAGCTTTTACACACGTAAATGCAGTTTACTCGTGTAAGCGGGCTTTTGAAAATTGTTAAAATATATGCCAATGAATTGTCCATAGGATTTACCCATGAAAGTGCACTTTACATATGTACATATTTCTTTTAAATTGCTACGACAATGTTACATTTAAGCATGTAACTCCTAAAATTACCTCCATAGTGTTTTACCACAAATTACATAAGACAAAACAATTCCCTATACCAAAGAAGTTACAACCAAAATGGATATCCCAGGCAACAGAAGATCAAATGACTTGCTCAAAGTCAAAGGAGTATCAGTGGGAGAAGCAGAATTTGAACCCACATCTCCTGTTTCCCAGCCCACTGCAGTAACTGCTAGGTCAGGCTCCTCCATCTACTCTGGGCTGACAGAGGTTGAGTGGGCTGCAGAGGTAAAGCGCAGTTGCTTACCTGTAAGAGGTGCTCTCCTAGGCCAGCAGGATGTTAGTCCTCACAAGTGGGTGACATCATCTGATGGAGCCCGGCACGGAAAACTTCTCTCAAAGTTTCTAGAAGCTTTGACCAGCACACTGAGCATGACCAGCATACCGCTATCCACGCGTCCATACGAGTCCCCCTTCAGTCTCGTAACAGAGAAAAAATACGAGCGAAAAAATAAAACAACAAACCAGAAAGAGAACCCAACTTTGCAGGGAGGTGGGTGGGATTCCTGAGGACTAACATCCTGCTGTCCTAGGAGAACACCTGTTACAGGTAAGCAACTGCGCTTTCTCCTTGGACAAGCAGAATGGTAGTCCTCACAAGTGTGTGAGTACCAAGCTCCAGGCTGTCCCCATTAGCCAAAGAGACCAACAGTTACCAAACAAGGTGCCAACGGGCACAACAATAACTGCGGTGCTGTTGGTTGGCAGGGGACCGTCTGGCTCCCACCAAGGGCATAAGGCCGGAAGAGTTGGGGGTCAGGTCTGGAAGAGACTGCGCAGGATTATGTTCTTATGGATTGACCAAAGGCACTGTCCTGATGCCCATCCTTGTCCAAACAGTAGTGGGACGCAAACATGTGAAGAGAACTCCACGTGGTGGCCTGGCAAATTTCGATGGGGACTGCCCGCAGATGAGCCAACGATATTGCCATGGCTCGCACAGAGCGAGCTTTAACTCTGCCAGCCAGCGGAAGGCCAGCCTGCAATCTGCTAGCCAGTTGGATAAGGTCTGTTTACCCACCGCTGCTCCCAGCTTGTTTGTACCAAATGACACAAAGAACTGAGTGGACTGCCTGTGACTGGCTGTGCAATCTAAATAGAAAGCCAGGGCCCTCTTGCAGTCCAGAGAGTGAAGAGCCTGTTCTCTTAGGTGGGAATGAGGCCTTGGAAAGAAGGTGGGTAAAACAATGGACTGATTGAGGAAGAAATCAGTCACAACCTTAGGCAGAAACTTAGGGTGCGTCCGCAAGACCTCATGATTATGAAAGAACCTTGTGTACGGCGGGTACATGACCAAGGCCTGAAGCTCACTGATCCTGAGAGCCGAAGTAGTTGCCACCAGGAATATCACTTTCCAGGCGAGGAACTTCATGTCACAGGAATGCAGCGGCTCAAACGGAAGACGCTTGAGCCGTGCCAGGACAATTATCAGGTCCCAGGATGCAACAGGAGGTCAAAAAGGGGGTTTCAGCTGGAGCAGACCCCTCACATAAAGCGACCTACTAAAGGCTGTACGCATATGGGTGTGCCAGTGACGCCTCGATGGTACACACTCACAGCACTGAAATTGACCTTGACTGAGCTGGTTTGAAGCCCAGACTCGGAAAGGTGCCATAGGTAGTCCAACAGCTGGGGAAGGGGGCATGAGAATGGATCCAAGCCCTTCCCCGCACACCAGACGGAGAATTTTCTCCATTTTTATCTGTAGGATTTTCTGATAGAAGGTTTCTTCGAAGCCACCAGCACCTGAGAGACACTGTCCGAGAGGGCCAAGGGCTGAAGGGCTAGGCACTCAACATCCAAGCTGTCAGGGCCAACTCCCGGAGGTTCGGATGGTGCAGATCAGATCGGGTACAATCCCCAGCCAGATGGGGGGGGGCCTGATCAACAGGTCCTGTACTAGAGGGAACCAAGCCTGTTGGAGTCAAAAGGGCACCATGAGATCATGGTCCCTCTGTCCTGTTGAAGTTTCAGCAGGGTCTTCAGGAGGAGCAGAAGAGGGAGTTATGCATACGGCAGACCACTCCCCCAGTGGAGGGAGAAGGCATCGCAGGTGAGATGCCCGGGGCTGAGGGACCATTCGGCAGCTGGAAGGAGCGACTCAGTCGGTCCGCCAGCACATTCAGAGTGCCTGGCAGGTATGTCGCGCGCAATGACATCCCCTGCAACAGGGCCCAGGTCCAGGCTTGCACTGCCTCATGACAGAGGAGGAATGAGCCCGTGCCACCTTGTTTGTGGATATACCACATTGCCACCTGATTGTCCGTCCGGATCAGGACTGCTTTGTGCGACAACCGGTCTCTGAACACCCACAGGGTGTAACGCATCGCCTGAAGCTCCAGAAAGTTTGACAGCTGGCTTCATGAGCAGTCCAGAGACCCTGCAGGTCGAGGCCATCCACATGGGTTCCCCAGCCCTGAGGAGAGGTATTGGTAGTGAGGATCACTTGAGAAGGAGCCGATTGGAAGAGAATCCCTCTATCAAGATTGGAAAGGTGTTCCCACCAGGACAGATGCCCACAGAGGTTCAGTGAGTGCAACACAGGTATTGAGGTCCTGAGAGGCCTGTTTCCACTGTCACTGCAAGATCCATTGAGCCCTCCACATGCACAAAGGGCTAAAAGGGTAACATGGATGGAAGCTGCCATGTGGCACAGCAAACGGAGCAGAAGACTGGCAGTCACCTGCCGGCTGCTGCGGACGGTAGCTGCCAGTGAGGCGAGGGCAAGAGCCTAATCACGTGACAAAAACGCCTTCACTTGCATCGTGACCAGTTTGGTGCCTATGAAGTCCAGCTGAGGAGACAGGCAGAGGTGAGACTTTGGGTAGTTGATCACGAACCCCAAGGCTTGTAGAACCCGCACTGTCAGGGCTAGAGCACTCAACGCCCCTGAGAGTATCGCTCTTCATTAACCAGTCGTCTAGGTACAGGAAGACATGCACTGGATGAAGCTTGAGATACACAGCCACCACTGCCAGGCATTTGGTGAAGACGCAAGGGGCTGAGGCCCACCCAAAAGGCAGCACCTTGTACTGATAGTGAGCCTTCCCCACCACAAAGCGCAGGTAATTTCTGTTGCCAGGAAAAATGGCTGTGTGAACGTAAGCTTCCTTTAGATCGAGGGAGCAGAGCCAGTCTCCTCTTTTGAGGAGGGGAATCAGCGTACCCAGAGAAACCATCTTGAACTTTTTCTTGAGAGAAACTTGTTCAATGCCCTGAGGTCGAGGATGTGGCGTAAGTCGCCGTTCCTTTTCAGAATTAGGAAATACCTTGATTAGAACCCTCGGCCCTACTGCCCCCATAGCGAGAAGGGCAGAGAGTTCCGTTTGAAGTATGACCTGCTGGGTGGACAAACTCCATGATGGACATAGGGGAGAGGTCCCTGGGAGCTCGGAAGTTGAGACGATACCCTTGATAGATTAAGGTAAGGACTCATTGGTCCGAGGTGACATCCTCCCAGCGATGGGTGAAGCCAACAAGCCTGCCTCCCCACTGGGGGATCCGGCGTCAGGGTTGTGCTCAACTGACTCAAGCTCCTTTGCCACCAGTCAAAAGCCCATAGTTGGGGCTTGCTGGGGTCTGAGTGCTCGCTGCTGGCGAGGACAGCTCCTAGAGCTAGTGCATGGCGGTGCAAGCTTGGGAGGCTGGATGATAATACTTCCTCTTGTCTATAGAAAGACTTCTGAGATCCTGGTCTGGACGTTTTCCTGCCTGAGGAGGGGGTGTCGGAAGCACTAGCGGAAGGGTGTCAATGGAGGCTCCTCTCCTCGAGCCCTCTTCGCAACCAGCTCGATAGCTATCGAGGCCGATGCAGTGTTGGTGCCGGCACAGAGTGTGGAATCGCGTCGGTGCTGGTGACTGTTTTCCTCGGTGCTCGGTCCGGTCCTTCTCCGGCACCAAGGAAGATGCTACTGATGCCCTGGATGGTGTCGATGACGGACGGTCACCAGTCCTTTGCTGCTCCCGGAGAGGTTTGTCGATGGATGAAGATGTTCATGCCGATGATGACTGGGTAGTTTTATTTTGAAAAGAGATTCCCTTGGGGGTCATTTGAGCGCAGCTAGGACACAGATGTACATCATCTGATGAGCCGAGGCACAGCACAAAAACATCGTGTGGGTCAGTAATGGACATCATGTGTGGGCACTCTGGACATTTTCTGAAGCCTGTTGCCATGGCAAAAGGGCTGCAAAAAGGTCGGTAGCCTGCGGGAACCGATAACAAGGTAGTAGGAACAGACTGGAGATTGTGGAAAATAACTCACCGAGCGTCAAGAAACGGTGTCGCGATGGGAGACCCCTATGAGGGAACTTTTTTATGAAGATAACTTCAAGGTTTTCTGTGAGGAAAAGTGGTGAGAAAATTCTCACAGAGCTCCTACCCGTGAGGCAAACAGCAGCACGGAAAAAAGACTGAAGGGAGGCCCCTGTGGCTACAGGGATTATGGCATGCTCAGTGTGCCAGTCAAAAGTTCTAGAAACTTTGACAGACGTTTTCCGTGACAGGGCTCCGTCTGATGAGGTCACCCACATGTTAGGACTACCATCCTGCTTGTCCTGGGAGAATGACTGTTCCCCTGGCAACGAGGGGACCGGAGGCCACAGGAGACCAGAAGGACCTGGTAGAGGCTCGGGGAACCGAGGCCTCAGGAACGCGGTACCAGTCACTTCTTCCTCGGAGGACCCAAGGATCAGGATCGCTCCGGTTGAGGGGTTATCGGTACCGCGCTGGGGAATTGAAGGCCCCTCGGGCACCAGTTGTGTCAGTAGGGCACCTAACAAGACATCCAGATGTTCAAGCAGAGGAGCTAGAATAGACTATGGGCACCGGCATGGTGGCTTGACGTTCTGAAGTGCTCTGAGCACCCTGCGGTCCAACTCCTCCTGAAAGTCCGGAGAGGCGAGGACTGAGGAAGGGGGACGAGGCGTCACGGGTTCTTCCTCTGTTCTCAGAGTTGGCATTGTGCCCGACACAGATATTGATGGGGATTGCCTGAGACTCCCGGGGACATCAAAGGATAGGCCTTCAATGGCCAGATTCGCTTCGGAGGTGGTACTGCCGTCGCCGGTACCATGGCGGCACCTGTAGGGGAAGCGTATCAAGGGCTCCGTGTGACCTCTGTGTGTCAATGACTCAGACACTGGACTGGATGGAGCAGACTTGAAAGAACAAAAAGCTTTTCCATCTAATCAAGACGTGCACGACGGCCCTTGGGGATCATTTTATCACACAGGCGACACCCCCGGATGTTGTGCGAGGCCCTCAGGCAGAGGATACAGACCACATGTGGATCCATGGACATGGTTTACAGGCACTGGTGAAAACTGGATGCCATAAAAATTACCCAGTGTGCGGTTGATGACCAGTCACCAAAGGTGAAAAAGTCAGAAATTGATCGCAAAGAAGTGAACAAAAACGTTATCTCTACCTACTACGTTGAGGAGGCACCGACCATGAAGGAGGACCCCATGATGGAAAATGAGAATCAACAATTTTACTGCAAAAAATTGAGAAAAAAGTGGAGCTCCAAGAACCGCGAGGCAACTACACCACGGAAAAGAAGAGTCTGAAGGGGGACCTTGCATGGATGCGCGGATAGCAGCATGCTGGGCTTGCTCACTGTGCTGGTGAAAGCTTCTCGAAACTTTGACAAACGTTTTCCGTGCCGGGCTCCATCGGATGATGTCACCCACTTGTGAGAACTACCATCCTGCTTGTCCTAGGAGAATATGCCCAACCTGTAGAAGAAGGGCCTGCATATTTTGCAATGCTGACTCCTGATGGCCAATACAGGGTTCAGAAGGGTACCATGGCAGATTCCCTTGGCTGGAGGATCAATGATAGAATGATGGAGAGAATCAAAGGTAGGAAATCCCAAAAGCCGTGAAAGAAAGCCCTTGGGCACCCTCTCCCATCTTAAACTGCAGTGAGTGAGATTGAAGCAGGTTCCAAGTATGCTTACAACTGTGAAGGGAGAGAGAATTGACAGCCTTCATTAAGCAGGCAGCAAATAAGGATGCATGTCCTTAATGAGAAAATAGTTAGAAAAAACTGAAAGGAGCAGCTATAAAGATTAAGGGGTAGATTTTAAAAGAAGCGCGCACGGCCTCATGTCTGCGCGCTACCCGGTGCGCGTACATGTACACCCGATTTTATAACATGCGCGCACATGTTATAAAATCAGGGGTCGGCGCTCACAATTTTACACCTTGCACGCCCCGAGCTGTGATGCCTTCCCTCATTCCCTTCCCCCTAACCTGACCTTCCCACCCCTTCCCTAACCTTCCCCCCCCAGCCCTATTCTAACTCCCATCCTGTCCTTTGTCTTACCTTTTGTGCCAGCACACGATCCTCCGACACAGCGGCAATGGCCGCTCTGTCAGAGGCCTCTGGCACCGCCCCCGGACCACCCAGCCCCACCCCTTTTGTAAAGCCCCGGGACTTACATGCGTCGCTGGGCCTTTTTAAAACAGGACTGACATGCGTAACCTTTTTAAAATCCGGCCCTAAGAGTGTACAACAAGCGTGGATATTGTTAAAAAAATACCATCCTTCCTAGCGTGTAGCCAGATGGACTCAGGACCAATGGGTATAATGTACTACTGATAGAGATAGGAGACTGAGTCAGATTTCAAAGCTGACGTCAGCCTATATATATACCTGTGAGCATGCTCAGCTTTTCAGTATTTCTCCGTCTCCCATAGCAGATGTGGACACTAATCCACACTACAATAGTGTTAACAATTACAGCAAAAAGAAAGAAATCTACCTTTAAGAAGATTGAGCCCCGCTCTCCTGCGGTGAAACCTAAGGGTCCCTCCCCCAGTCGAGTATGCCTGAGGTGAAAGGCAGCGGATGCGCATCCGAGCGTGGCGGTGAAGGCAGAACCCTCTCCCCCCACAGCTGGAGACCATCCGATACACAAGCGGTAAGCGATAAGACCAGGTAAGAAGGAAACTTTAAGGTCTCCGGTCTCCAGAACTCGGATCACCGTACCGATTCTGCTTCCAGCGAGTTAAAGAGGGAATTCCAATCGGGTCGAGCAACCATGGTTAGGCTAGACCCCGAGCCGGTTCAAGGGTCCACACACGTGGAGACCCTTAAGGGGGAGCGCCATCTTGCAGCGGTGGTCGTCGGCGCCATCTTCCCTCCCCCTCGGCAGTTCGCGCAGGATCTCCCTGCACGTATGTGTACACTGCATAACTACGGCTGCGCATAAACACGTTTCTGCACATAATTACGGCCGCGCAAAAATGCCATGTGCATATCTATGGCTGCGCAAAATTAACGTGCATTACTACGGCTGCGCACAAATACCGAGCGCATAACTACGGCTGCATACAAATTCTCGCACGCAGTGAAACTTGTGTGCCTAGACATAGATTCAATGGCACCGGCATCTAAGAAGGCCAAAAGGCCCTCTCTTTGCACAGCCTGCCACATAAGAGCCGCGCAGACTGATTTGAAGTCCTGCCTATGCCCACGGTGCGAAGAACCCAGGGGGAATGGACTCCCACTGTCGGAGGGGTTCGAAACTATTGAGGATTGATCCCCAGACATACGTATATCAGCACGGCCTCCCCACAGGAGGGCACCTCTGGGGCATAACTCCACCCCTCCCCTGGGATCAACAGACCCAGGGACCTCCTCTTGGGTGGAATTCTTCAAAGGACTGCGAACAGCCTCTGCTGCGCACCAGGCTCAACCCAGGCCGGAAGCATAAGATCCTTCCGGCACTACTCTGATGCCTCGAGACAGGCCTCACCTTAACCAAGAATTTCCCTATTAGGGGCCCAGACACCTCAGTGAGGAGAGGGACTCCCTGGAAGAAGGAGAAATTAATCCATGGATGGAACCATACCGAACCATGTTTCACTTCTTCCACAAGGACGAATTACCAGCCCTCGTTTCTCAGACTCCGAAGATGCGGGGCATTCCGGGCACTGACCCTATGGCGGAACCAAAGAGGAACTCTATCTTGGTGCCCTCTCGTAAGGCCTCATGCTACTGTCCTATATTGGAAGCCATCCAGGAACTGATTGACCTGGAATGGAATGACCCAGAGGCAAACTTCAAAGGGGGGCGACCCTTGGAAGTCATATACCCTGGAACCTGCGGCCAAGGAGCTCCTGTATTCCCAAAAGTGGACGCTATGGCCTGTGCAGTCTCAAAGTGAGCAACGATTCCCGTTGAGGGAGAAGCGGGCCTGAAGGACAGACGATTGGAGTCCATCCTTAAGCAGGACTTCGACGCAATAGCAATGACACTGCAGATTGCTTGCTGCTGCGCACTGGTAGCACGTGCCTGATTACTCCTCTCAAGAGACGCAAATTCAGCTGGAAACACGATGGAATCTGCAGCATCCTTCCTCACTGACACAAGCTCAGACCTAGTGCGCACCCCAGCCAGAGGCGTTGCCTCGGAAGTAGCAGCCAGAAGACAACCATGGCTATGAAATTGGTATGCGGACGCGATATCTAAAGCAAATCTCACGAGATTCCTCTTAAAGGATCTCTCTTGTTCTGGAGCGTATTGAAGACGTTAGCCAACAAATGGGGCGAATCTCAAGTGCCCCGACTACCGGAAGATAAAGGTAAAAGACCCCAGTGTTCCTCCCCCAGAAGGACCTAGGGCAGAAGTTTGCAGCGCTTTAGACCCTACAGCAGGGGTCAGGAACCTTTTTGGCTGAGAGAGCCATAAACGCCACATATTTTAAAATGTAATTCCATGAGAGCCATACAATATGTTTAAAACTAAATACAAGTAAATGTGTGCATTTTATGTAAGATCACACTTTTAAAGTACAATAAGTCTCTGAAAATATTACACCAGGCCTTAAGACACCAATACATCTCCTATTAGGAAAACGGACCAAGTCAGGCTGCTATAGAGTCCTACACAGAAACTACACGTCAGCAGAAAACCTCACCTGAATCACGTGCTGACCCTCACCTAACATAGAATAAAGAGACCAAAACGCATAACTAGAAGCATGCAGAAAAAACTGAATTGGAAACTGCAACAAGCCAGAGTCTCTGTATGCAGTGTAACAAAGGAAAAAAGAAACATCACCCATCCTTATAAAACAAATCAAGAAATATAAAATCATCAGCAGTAAAACTGTACTAACAAAAAGAACATATTTCGAAACAGCTGATGAGTGGAATATCCAATAATTAAAAACGCATATAAAACATTTCCAGATACCAACAAAATATTTCAAAATAGCAGACACAAAGACCCAGTAATGAAAAATAATAAGGATACAAAATTTTTTTTGCTCTGCATACCTGGGAATGTTTGATATCCAGGTGTCCTGAGATTGTTCTGAATTAGCAGGAGGCGGGGTGGTTTGCTTGGAACTTTCTCCTCTCTGTCACATACCAGCGCTCTCTCACACTGGCTCTCAATGACACACTTATACACACATGCTCTCAGTACTCACATATACACATGTTTTTTTCTCTCTCACTTATATAGGCTCTTAATTACACATTTACACACATGCTGTCTATCTTTTCACGCTTACACACACACACAGGCTTTCAATCACATAAATACATGCTGTCTTTTTCTCTCACACACGTCTCTCATTCACATGCTTACAAACATGCCCTCTCTTTCTCTCATTTACACACAGGCTCTCAATCACATACTCACATGCTCCCTCACCTAAATCAGCTCTCAATCACACACAGACACACATGATCTCTCTCTTACTTATACACACAGGCTCTTAATCATACATACACATGATTTATCTCACACACAAAGGATCTCAATCATACACACATACTCTTTTACACAAACAGGTTTTCAATCACAAACTTACACATACAGGTTCCCAATGGTAAACTTACATTCATGCTCTCTCTCTCTCTCACAGGCAGGCTCTCAATCACAGACATACTCTCTTTCACATATACAGGCTCTCAATCATTCACATACATGCAATCTCTCACACACACACAGGCCCCCCCCAGCTCTCAATCATTCACATACATGCAATCTCTCTCTCACACACACACCCACTCACACAGCCCCCCCCGCGGCCCGGAAGAGGAAGTGGAGAGTATCGGGTGCCTGCGCGGCAAGAAGAGGCCACGCTAGTGCGCTTGGCATCGGCCCGAAGAAAAGAAGACTGCAGCGCGGCTCGGAGGAAAATGAAGAGGTTCAACCGCGGCCGATGGGACTCCGCCTCCGCGAGGGCTGAAAATGAAGAGGTTAGCGTTGGGAGGAGGCTGCTGCTGCTGCCGCGAGTTCCCGGGGTGGGGGAGAGAGAGAGAGTGAATGCTCGCTCATTCACTCTCTCTCTCCCCCACCCCGGGAACTCGCGGCAGCAGCAGCAGCCTCCTCCCAACGCTAACCTCTTCATTTTCAGCCCTCGCGGAGGCGGAGTCCCATCGGCCGCGGTTGAACCTCTTCATTTTCCTTCGAGCCGCGCTGCAGTCTTCTTTTCTTCGGGCCGATGCCGAGCGCACTAGCGTGGCCTCTTCTTGCCGCGCAGGCACCCGATACTCTCCACTTCCTCTTCCGGGCCGCGGGGGGGGGGGGGCGGGAAGAAGAGAGCACGCCGGTGCCGCCGACTCCAGCTGTCCTGCCGCGTTCCGCCCGGGCTGACAGCATTTTAAGCCCGGGCGGAGGAGGACCGGGGAGCAGCTGGGTCAGCGGGAAAGAGTGGCGACTGTCTGCGAGCCAGATGCAGCCCTCAAAAGAGCCATATCTGGCTCGCGAGCCATGGGTTCCCGACCCCTGCCCTACAGGAACGTAGTTCCCAGGTACCTCGTCTCTCCGGAAGGAACCAGTCCTCCCGGAGCAGACACACCAAGAGGGGAGTAGGACCGGGTGACAGTTTCCAGCCGTACCCCACATGAGAAGAGACCGGCCCATCCACAAGAAGAAGCCATGGGGGGGGGGGGGGGGGGGGTGTCGACTTGCCCTCTTCTACCAAAAATGGGTCTATCAAAGATGGGTTGATATGTCATCGGACAAATGGGTCCTAAATATCATTCGAGAGGGGTACTCTCTGGAATTCCGCTGCATCCATTGAGACAAAGTTATAAGATCACCCTGCCACTCCCAACTCAAGAGACTGGCAGTAGAAACCACATTAACAAGTCTACTCAGTCTGAAGGCAATAACTCTGGTGCCCACACCCCAGCAAACTACTGGGCGCTATTCCATCTAGTTTATCGTTTCCAAGAAGGGAAGGGTCATTCCAACCCATCTTGGATCTCAAGAATGTCAACAGTCATCTATGGATGCCACATTTCTGCAAGGAAACCCTGCGCTCCGTTATAAAGGCAGTACAACCAGGAGAGTTCCTAACCTCCCTGGACCTTTCCAAAGCCTATCTTCACATCCCAGTTCATCAGGATCACCAATACTTCCTGTGTTTTGTGATTCTGGGTCACCATTACCAGTCCCGGGCGCTTCCCAGGCCTAGCAACCGCCCCCAGGACCTTCACCAAATCATGGTGGTCGTGGTGGCAGCACTGAAGAAGGAGGGAATCCTGGTACATCCTCTCCTGGATGGTGAGCTGATCAGGGCAAAATCTTCGGAAGAGAGCAGACAGGCGACCAGCAGAGTCAAGAGCCTACTGCAGGTGCTGGGATGGGTCGTGAACACCAAACAAAACAGTTTTCCTTCCCCCAAGGAGAAGAAAACTGAAGTAACAATCATGACAATTGATGACCAATGCATGCCTCAAGGTATGGGACTACCTTCAAGCCTGCGGCCTCATGGCATCAACCCCGGAGGTCGTTCCGTGAGCAAGTGCCCATACACGGCCACTCCAGCGCTCCCTACTGCCATGATAGAATCCACTGTCCCAGGACTACCCAATCCACTGTCCCAGAACTACCCAATTCACCTCCAACTACCAGCAGAGGTTCAGGCTCAACCCCAATGGTGACTAAAGGAAATCCACCTAAGCAGAGGAGTAAGCATATCCTCACCGAACCGGATCATGTGAGCCTGCGAGGGTGGGGAACCCACTGTCAGGAACTGATGGTCCAGGGACAAGGGAACAAGAAAGAGGCGGAATGGAACATAATCCGCCTGGAAGCTCGAGCAGTCAGGCTAGCGTGCCTGCGATTCAGCAACAGACTCCGGGGTGAGTCAATCGGAATGTCGGACAGCGCGACAACAGTAGCTTAAATCAACCGCCAGGAAGGAACCAAGAGCCGGCAGGTGTCTATGGAGATAGACCCTCTCTTGACAGGGCCGGAGATAAACCTAAGAAGGATCTTGGCCTCCCAATTCGCAGGAAAAGAATGTCTGAGCAGACTACTCCAGCAGAGAGAGCGCCTAGACCCCCGGTGGAATGGACGCTGTCGACCACAGCCCTCCAACTGATAGTAAATAGCTGGGGCCTCCCAGCTTTGGATCTACTGGCAACCTGACTCAATGCCCGAATTCCCAGGTTCTTCAGTCACAGACAAGAACCACAACCCTGGGGACTCAACGCTCTCTTCCAAACCTGGTCACAGGAAGACTTATTGCATGCTTTCCCATGGCCTCCACTGGGTAGTCATCCGCAATATAGAGCACCACAGGGAACTAGTTTACTAGTTGCCCCTGATTAACCAAGACGACCATGGTACGCAAACATGCGAAGACTACTTGTGGGGAACCCTCTGTGCCTATCTCCACAAAGGGATCTCATCCGGCAGGGCTCGATCCTCCATGTTGGTCCGTCTCAATTCTCTCTTACGGCCTGACCTTGAGAGGCCCAGCCTGAAGAATCGCAGTTATACAAGGCAGTGATGGACACTCTGCTTCCAGTGTGCAAGGTCTCAACCTCCCTGTCTTACATACGGATCTGGAGAGTATCCGAAGCCTGGTGTAAGAACTGCGGGATTCTCTCGCGGACAGCCAATAATCCATTAACCTGGAGTTCCTGCAGGATGGTATGAAAAAGGGGTTGGCACTCAACTCCCTCAAGCTCCAACTTTCCACATAGACCGGCTTCACTGCCGAAGTAGACAGCATCAGACTAGCAACCCATCCAGATGTGTCCCACTCCCGGAGAGGGGTTAAACAATTCCGACCACCCCTAAAGTGGCCAGCACTTCTATGGAATCTCTACCTAGACGGGACTTCCTGCAGACCAACTTATGGTCTGCCACCATGCCTCTTAACATCGAAGGTGGTATCCTTGGTGCTTCAGCTCATTGCATCTCTGGACTCAGGCACTATCCTGTCGGGAACCGTCCCTAGGCTCACATCTAGAACCATACAACTGCGCACAGTCTCCTTCCTCTTACCGAAAGTGGTTTCCCAGTTTCATGTGAACCAAACCATCTCGAGACCATCTCCAGATGAACATAAGGACTCTGAAGACTCCGCCTCCTTCGCCATCTAAATGTCGGCAGACCTCTAGTCAGATACCTGAAAAGATCGGAACCTGTGCGCAAAACTGATCGCCTGTTCATTCTTCACAGCGGGAAGGAACAAGGGGAAGCAACATCATGCGCGACCATAGCCTGCTGAATCAATGAAGTCATTAATGCAACATACGTAGAGGCAAGAAAACCATTACCTCTACAGGTCAAGGTGCATTCTACAAGGGCCCAGGCAGTCTCCTGGGCTGAAACCAAGCCACTTTTGCCAGCCTAGATCTGTTGGGCGGCGACATGGTCCTCCCTACACACCTTCTCCAGGTTCTACTGCCTGGATGTTCAGGCCAGGGAGGACACAGCTTACACAAAGGCAGCACTAAGTGGGCCACGGGCAGCCTCCCACCCTGTAGGGGAGTAGCTTCTGTACATACCATTGGTCCCGAGTCCATCTGGCTACATGCTAGGAAATGGAGAAATTACTTACCTGAATTTCGTTTTCCTTAGTGTAGACAGATGGACTCAGCATCCCGCCCACGGCTCCTCCAGAAATAGAGAACCTCGGATATCAAATCTCGAGACAGAGTAAGTAAGGGTAAGCCACGGATACCCGCAGTTGCTCAGGTGTCTACGTTCATTGTTTCAGTGCACTGGCGGTTTCCAGTTTCAAATTTTACATATATATAATCAGTTGAACCAGTTCAAGGTCAATCAAGGGTAATCACGTATTAAACAACATATATCCACACTGGCTTTTCGAAGAGAATACTGAAGAGCTGAGCATGCTCACGGGTATATGTAGGCTGATGTCAGCTTTGAAATCTGACTCAGTCTTCCATCTGCTATCAGGAGTACACCATACCCATTGGTCCTGAGTCCATCTGTCTACACTAAGGAAAACAAAATTATCAGGTAATTAATTTCTCCATTAGAAGCGCAGTCCAGATGTATTCCATGCATTAAGATAAGTGTTAAGGAAGGCCAAATGATTGCCAGTATGGTTAAAAGGTGAGGTGAAAGAGGTTATTTTAGCTAAAAGATCTTCCTTCAAAAACTGGAAGGATGCATCTGAAGAAAATAAGAAAAAGCATAAGCATTGGCAAGTTTATTGTAAAACATTAATAAGACAGGCTAAGAGACAATTTGAAAAGTAGTTGGACATAGAGGAAAAAATTCATAATAAAAACTTTAAATAATATATTGAAAGCAGGAAACCTGCGAGGGAGGCGGTTGGACTTTTAGATGATCAAGGGGTTAAAGGGGCACTCTAGGAAGATAAGGCCATCAAGGAAAGACTAAATGAATTCTTTGCTTCGGTCTTTACTGAGGAGGATGTTGGCGAAATACCAGTTATGAAGACTGTTTTCAAAAGGTGACGATTCAAATGACCTGACCTGAATCATGGCAAACCTGAAAGATATAGTAGACTAGATTGACAAACTGAAGAGTAGCAAATCACCTGGACCAGATGGTATATATCCCAGGTTCCTGAAAGAACTCAAAAAAGAAATTTCAGACATATTACAAGTAACTTGTAACCTATCATTAAATTCATCTGTTGTACCTGAAGACTGGAAAGTGGCCAATGTGACCCCCAATACATAAAAAGGGCTCCAGAGGTCATCAAGGAAACTATAAACTGGTGAGCATGACTTCAGTGCCAAGAAAAATTGAGGAAACTTTTGTTAAAAAAAAAAAAATAAAATCACAACACATAGGCAGACATGATTTAATGGGACACAGCTAGCATGGATCTACCCAAGTGAAGTCTTGCCTCACAAATCTGCTACATTTTTTTTGAAAGGGTGAATAAGCATGTGGATAAAGGTGAAACAGTGCATATGGTGGATTTGGATTTTCAGAATGCATTTGACAAACTCCCTGAGAGGCTTCTAAGAAAACTAAAAAGTCATGGGATAGGAAGAGATGTCCTTTTGTGGATTGCAAATTGGTTAAAAGTCAGGAACCAGAAAGTAGGATTAAATGGTATGTTTTCATAGTGGAAAAAGTGGAGTGCCTCAGGGATCTGTACTTGGATCGGGGCTTTTTAATATATTTATAAATGATCTGGAAAGGAGTACGACAAGTGAGGTGATCAAATTTGCAGAGGATACAATATTATTAAGAGTAGTTAAATCATAAGTGGATTGTGATAAATTGTAGGGAAATCTTATGAGACTAGAAGACTGGGCGTCTAAATGGCAGATTTTATTTAATGTGGACAAGTGCAAGGTGATGCATATAGGGAAAAATAACTTATTGTAGTTACATGTTAGGCTCCATATTAGGAGCTACCACCCTGGAAAGAGATCTAGGCATCACAGTGAACAATACATTGAAATTGTCGGCTCAGTGTACGGTGGCAGTCAAAAAAGCAAACAATGTTAAAAATTATTAGGAAGGGAATGATGAATAAAATGGTGGATGTCATAATGCCTCTATATCATGCCATAGTGAGACCACACCTTGAATATTGTGTGCAATTCTGGTTGCCACATCTCAAAAAAGATATAATTGCACTAGAGAAAGTACAGAGAAGGGCGATCAAAATGATAAAGGGGTATGGAATGGCTCCCCAATGAGGAAAGGCTAAAAAGGTTAGGGCTGTTCAGCTTGGAGGGATAAGAGGTCTACAAAATCATGAAAGGACTTAAATGGGTAAATGTGAATCTGTTATTTACTCTTTCATATAATAGAAAGACTAGGTTAGCAATAGCACATTTAAAACAAACTGGAGAAAATTCTTTTTCACTCAACGCACAATTAAGCTCTGGAATTCATTGCCAGAGGAAATGGTTAAGGCAGTTGGTATAGCTGGGTTTTAAAAAGTTGCTGAAGAAGTCTATAAATTGCTATTAATCAATAAGGACTAGTCACTGCTTGTTATCAGCATTAGTATCTTGGAATCCATTTAATGTTTGGGTACTTGTCAGGTACCTGTGACTTGAACTGGCCACTGCTGGCCAGTATGGCATGTCTTATGTTCCTCTCCCACTGAAATGGTCATTTCTTGGGTAGCCCCTTATTATTACAATGACCAGGATCATAATGCAGAGAGAAAGAGAGAACAAGCAGACAATTTTTAATAAATCTTGTTTCATATCAGATTCCCTTCCAGTCTTTCTGAATATTTTCTACAATTTCCTACTAGTCCCATATATACCCATGCACAGAACAGGGGTATGCAGTCTCCAAGTTAAGACCCTAATAACTGAATGAAACTTTTCACTTACTTGCACTTTGAAGATGCAAGGAGGCATTTGTTTCTCCACAGTGACAGACATATTTAAAACTCTGCCTAAGTCATCTTTAAATAAAAGAAGGCTAAAGAGAATCTAGCCTTGGAATCCAGAATGTGATCTCACTGGTGAATACAGATCTTGGATATCCTACATGCCTACAGCCATCAGCTGTAGAATAGCTATTTCATATTTCAAAGCACAGCACTTCTTGTAAAGCATATAAACACTCTGGGAGAAAACCTTAACAAGTATTTCATTTGGAGTAATATCCTTCACTTGTGATTTTTTTTATTGCATTTACTGCATTTAACTAGTGGTGTTCATTGATAAAAGTATTATTTGATTTGTTTTGTTAGGAGTCTTTTTTTTTTTATTTGTGAGGGTTATTTTGGGGTGTTTTTTTTTAGTTTTAGTGCGCACAATTTCCATTTAGTGTTCATTTGATTTGCAAAGTACACACAGGGAGGATTACTTTAAAAGGTACGACATGTGCCCATACATGCCTATACATGGGCACATAAATTTATAATTAGTATTTAAGACGTGTATATGATGCCTGCTCAATTTATAAAATACGCGTATATTTGCATGGGACCATATGTGTGTGTATATAAATTAGCATACATATTTCTGCAATCTCTTAAAACCATGTGTATCAATGCAGTGAGTGCATGTACTTTACCCCCTAATTTAAATATATATGTGCATATATTCTGCGTGCATAAACAAAATAGGACTTACATGTGTAAGTCGGGTTTTACACATGCAATATTTTAAAAGATATGTGCATGAGTGAAGTCACCATTTTAACCAGTTAACCCACCATTTCTCCCAGTCCTTCTGCAGCTCACAAAAACTCTCCTGGTTCTTAAGCCTCAACTCCCTTCAGTTCACCCAGACCTCTCACCCGGCCATTAGTAAACAATATATCACACTTAGGGATACACTAGTATCTTATATAAACCAAGTACAGATAAATGGTTAGTATATGTACACTTGAATATGTAAGCGTTTCAAAGAAGAGTTCTTTGTAACAGCGTTGCGGTGTTGTAGCGATCTCGTTAAGAATGAAATCAAGGACAAAGGATTGAGACTCATTAAGATAAGTAACCATTGTTACAATTGATTTACAGTTGGTTCTGCCAGGCGAATCTTCTGCTTTTGCAATTGAAAAATTTTTGAAAGATTATAAGTGAATAATAGACAATTTTAAAAATTCAAAAAGGGAGAGGTTTTTGACCAGTGATTGTACCAACTGGATCGAATTCAGTACAATATGTCTTCAACCAATACTGAGGTCTTTTCCTCTCTTCATAAAAAGACAAATTAAAAAATTAAGTAGTACAAATTAGAACACATGAAATAATAAAAAAGAGCAGAAGTAATACAAGTGTACATACACTAGTATTATTAAACAATGAACACATTTATTATAGGTTATAGCTAATAATTAGCCAATGTAAACTTACGTGAGTGAATACGCAAATGTATGCATTTACGTGTCTTTTAAAATAGTTACTTCTGCCCCAGAACGCCCCTTTCCCATCCTTTTTTTTTTTTACATGTGTACATTTGCATGTGAAAGCAGAGATACGTTTGTATATTGAATATTTTTTAAATACTGATTGCATCTGTAAAGGATATTTATGCGCATACATGCTTAATTTTATGTAGTGTTTTGAAAATCACCTTTAAATGGACATAGTGCACACGAAAATGGAAACTGTGCACTAAAATGAAAAATTAAAAAATATTTTGTGAAAAACGGTTTGAATTTTGAAACAATATGAAACATAGGTAATGTCACTGAAGTTGCTTAGGTTGTTAAAAAAGAAAGGATATCCCTACATTTTTTTTTTTAAACAAAGTACACATTCATCTCAATGAATGAAATATCTGGGAAAGGAAGTAATCACCAAGGACTTTAATAAGCAATCCCTCTGTTGCTGGATGTTATATAATGGTAGAGTGGGAAAAGTTTCTAGAGAAAGACAGGAATTTACCGTAGTCAGCCTTTCCAAGGCCGAGAACCTCTCATCCCATGTGGCTGCAGACTTCTCAAAGGCCTCGTGTCTCTTAATCAGTTTTTCTACTTCATCCACGCTTTGCCCTATCTCGCGGCTGGACAGGTATGGCTCCTGTCCCAGCAGCCAGGCCTCCGCCACACTAGCATCCCTGGAAAACTGATGCACCTCCAAAACTGACAGAAAAAACATCATCAGCATGATTGGATTAATCTAGAAGACAGTTCTAGCTTTGTGAGTCAATCAAGAACCTGGATAACAGAAAAATGAAAATTTCATCTATAGTATTACATGTTTTTATTGTTTACTTTTTATCTATTTGAACCATGTTATACAATGGGTATAGAAAGTCTACACCCCTTCTAAAACATTCTTTTGTTGCCTTATAACCTGCAAGAAAAAAGTATTAAAGCAGTCTGTTTCATGTAGCCACACATCCTACCTCACAACTGACAAGTGAAAAATATATTCCAGAATTCCTTAGAAAATGAAGTATAAATAAAAACATGGAGGTCCATATTCAGCTGCTGTGCAGCTCTGCTAGTTAGCAGATTATACTTAACCAGCTAACTAGTGATGTATATTCAGCAGTTAGTCGGTTATGTGTAACCCGCTAACTGTAGGACAGCCTTTTGTCCCGAGCAGAGTTTGTCGGATAAATTAGCCAGCTAACTGATTATCTAGTTAGATGGTTGATTTATCTAGTCAACTCGACTCCTCCACAATCCATCCATTCCCCACCCTTGCCTTAGCCTAAAAATCTTTTAGCTGGCTAAGCCACTTATTCAGCTAAGTGGCACCCGCTGAAAGTAGCTGCATGTTCAGTAGCGCTGCTTAGCTGGCTAAGTGCTGTTTTCAATATTGGGCTCATTGAATAACTTGTTTGAATAACTGTTCTTCTCCCGTACCTGTGTAGCAATCCTAAATATTTAAAGCTCTGATGTAACTAAATGACTTCAAAAGCACACACTAAAGTGAACTGGTTCCACTTGTGTTAAACTGTACCAAGTCACATGATGACAGGATGCATTCAGCAATTCCTGTTGGTTCTCTGCTAGATAGTGCATTTCAAGCAAAAATCCAACCATGAGCAGCTCAAAGTTTCAAAAGAATTCAGAGACAAAGTTGCAGAAAGGTACAGATCTAGGGATGGGTATAAAAGAATTGTGAAGTCCTTGAATATCCCCAGGGCATGGTCAAGACAATTACGTGGAAAGCGTATATCATCAAGACTGTTTAGATCATGCCATCCCTCCTAACTAGATGAGGGAGTACAGAGGAGACTGATCTTAGAGTCAGCCAAGAGGCCAATGGCAACTTTGAAAGAGCTACAGGATACTATGGCCAAGACTTGTCAGTGTGCATGTGACAACAGTATCCCAAGCATTCCACAGATTTGGCCTGGTTTGTAAGGTGGCAAGAAGGAAGTCACTATTCAAAGCTTACTTTAAATCCCATTTGAAGTACACAAAGGAACATGTAATATTAAAGCCATGTAGCAAAATGTTTTGTGGTTTGATAAAATGAAAAAAAAGAACATTTTGGCCTGAATGCAAAGCATTACATTTGGCACAAATCCATCACCCAGAAACACCATCCCTACTGTGTAGCATGGTGGTGGCAGCATCATGTTATGTTGATATTATTCATTTGCGGGGACTGGGGCACTTGTCAGAACAGAAGAGACAATGGAACGTCCTTGAAGAAAATATGCTGACTCTGCAAGAAAGCTGAAACTGGAAGGGACGTTCATCTTTAGAGACAACCTGCAGCACACATAAGAACATAAGAAATTGCCATGCTGGGTCAGACCAAGGGTCCATCAAGCCCAGCATCCTGTTTCCAACAGAGGCCAAACCAGACCACAAGAACCTGGCAATTACCCAAACACAGTCAAAGCTACACTGGCATAGCTAAGGAACAAAAATGTAAATGTCCTGGAGTAACCTAGTCAGAGTCTCAACCTCAATCCAACCAAAAATCCATAGTATGACTTGAAGATTACCGTCTATCAAAACTCCCCAAGGAACTTAAAGGGAACTTGAAAAGTTTTGTAAAGAAGAATGGCCTAATAAGTTGGTGGAGACCTACCTCAAGTGACTCACAACTCTAACTGATGGTAAATGGTTTCCACCAAGTATTCACTCAGGGAGGGGGGCTTATCTAATTAATGGATTTTCGTTTGGTTTATACATATATGCTCTGCCCCTCAATCAAACATTTTTAGCCCTTAAAGTTATGGAGTATGGTATGTTGATAAGTGGAAATTATTTTTTAAATGTTTGCAGGTCTGACACTGACAACAAAACATGAAAAATGTTCAAGGGGTGAAGACTTTCTATAGCTTTTTTTTTTTTTTTTTTTACTAAAAATCATAAATCATTCAACTAAATAAACAGAGAAAAGGATGAGGTGAACCGAGCTCTTCTGCTGCAGTCTTAACAGCCAGAGCTCTCATCCATGAATCTGTGTGGCCTGGACCAGATGGTGCTTAATAATGGTCAGGTCTCTTCCTCCTGGTCTCACACTGGCTATTAATGATGCTGTAGCAGTTGTACATTTATAGTACTTAGTTCTTCAGCACTTTAGATCAAATCCCAGAGCAATGAACTGTGACGATCGGCAAACTTTCCATTATAATCTTATGGGTCCTCTTCTAATTTAGAGGGCTTTGTTTGAGAGGTTTTATTAAGTTTACCCTAAAATTTGACGTTCTCCTTATAAAGTCATGCATAATAAAAGTGACTATTAGAAAGTACCCACATCATTAACACCAAGAATCAAACATGTCCTTACTCAGTCTGAGCCATTCCCATCTGTCTTCCCATTTGTCAATCATTTCTTTCCTCTTCTCTGTTAACTGCAATAACTTCTCCTTGATCTGTGAACAGGAAGATGATGATACATTAACCTGGAAATGAAGATTTTTTCAGAGCTCATAGCAGACAAATACCCAATGCTGAGTCACAATCCATGTCACAAGTATGTCCATTCATGCATTCATGAATAGAGCAGTTTCCTCTTTAGATGAAGCCGTACAACAGGGCCAGCTCAGGTGACAAGTGATATACACTGCCATACGGAAGGTCCCCATGTCGATCAGAGTTGGGTCTTCTGATCCTTGGGTTAGCTGGGTATTTACAGATCCCCAGGGAATGTAGGGGAAGTTGTGGTCATCACTTAAGGATGACACCTTGTGGATGGATTCAGACCTCATGATTGTAGAGTTCTGGAAGGAGCCCTAGAACATGGCTCCTGGCTCAGTATTCAGACTAGGTACACGGAGGGGTGAGCAGGATATAAAAATAGGGAAGGAAATCCCCAGGTAGTTGCAAATGAAGGCTGGTAGCCCCACATCCCAGCCCTGGTTCTATTTGAGCTGGAAATATGAAAGAGTAAGAGGGAACCACCGGGTCAAAAAATAAAGAAGCATTTCAGCCTACCCACTGAAAAAGTCATTTAGTTTTAATTATGTCTTATGAATGCATAGCATAAGAATAAAATCACTCTGTACATACAGGATGCTCTCAGTATCAGCATTTTAGAGGACTCTCTTCCACAAGTCAAGCTCTGATGAGGCTTGGAGGAGCTGCTGGGGTGTGAATTCACAATTCCTGGCATGTGCCAAGATTAAATTATACTAATAAAATGTTTTGCCAAATTTTTTTTTCTACCTTAGTTTGTACAATATTATAATTTATGCAGCATTCGTATATAGGAGCATCTCTGCAGACACCTGGGAATACGCAAGACTGACTGCCAAAATAGGAAAACATCTTTCTAAACCAAGAAGTTTCTTAAGCATACTCTGTGCTGCGCTTTCAGAGCAAATGAAGCTTTATTTAAAATCTTTCAATAGACTAGCATCTTCCTCAGATAAGACCAAAGGCTGTAAATTGTGTTGGTTTATTTGGAACCTTAAAATAGTTTGTAATCTAGCTTTGGAGAAATGCTTTTTTTTTCAGGACAACAAGCAACCAATGCAGGCTGCCATCTCACAAAAGCTGGTCTAAACCCTCTAAGTTAATGCAGTAGAAGAGATGCTCTCGAACCAAAGTCGACTTCCTATTCATGTATGCATTAGGTCACAAATAAAAGGAAAAGAAGTGCAGTCTTTTCCATATTCCAGTGCTGTGTTCTAGTAGTTGTGTACTGTTCGGCTCATGAAGCAGAGTGTTAGTATTTCCCTTCATCCAACAGGAAAAAAAAAAAAGCACCTTCCCACCAATAAACAGTGCTCAAATTAAATAGCATGGCTGTGCAGGCGATCTTCTGGCACTGCACACATCATCATTCAATTTTAGAAACACGGGGGAGGGCACATAGCCATTGGTTCAATTCACTAACAGAAGAGCTAGGAATGTGTACCCCGAAATGGACTGTGTTTTGCCATCCGGCTGCATCGGGAGTGACAGACAAACTTATCCAAGTCTAAGCATCACAGATAGTTTTAAAACAGACATCAGACAATGGATAGTTCAAAGGCCTCCCAATGCAGCCGGATGGCAAAACATGGTCCGTGTTTAGAGACCTCCCTTTATAGACTGAACAGAACTGTTTTTTGATAAAATTTACACATAATGACATTTAGAAGTTGTGTTCTGGGACTCTCTCCACAGCATTTAGATACAATACCTCATCTGATGCATAGTGTTTCCTGGCCAGCAGAGATTTCCCCAGCTCAATGCAGGTCGTAAAACTGTCATTGCGAGCATCAATTTCAGCTTTAATGCCTTGGTGATTGTTCATTAGCAGTTCCACCGATGAAACATCCCTAAAGTGACAAAAGTGAGGGCCAGCAGAAAATAAGTCTATGTACCTTATACATGACATGTACTGCCTGCTGTCTTCACTGAATGCAAAGATTAAAACACAGATTGATTAAAAAAGGATAAAATAAATTAATCCTTAAAACTATATTCATTTATAATTTAGCATTAGAAGATATATACGTAAATTTGACTAATTTTAAATGGCTGTATTTAATCAATTAACAGATTTTCTGGACAAACATTCAATTCTTGATCATCAGCAATTTGGTTTTCACCCACTATTTAGTACCAAAACTTTGTTTTTATCCAACTCGGGGCCTGATTCATCAAGGCATTTTCCCAAAGACACAGAATGGGAAAAATGCCGTAGTGAATCAGGTCCTCAGTGTTTCCCAACTAGAGTGCCATGGCAAATTCAACACTTTTTTCCTCCAAATATGTTTATTAAGTGAACCTTCCAAAACATGAAAACAATTATTCTAACAACTTATTGCTCATACACTAAGCAATATACTACATCATAACCAACCCACTGGTTGAATCACCATTTTATTACTTATAGCGTTCTTAATCTTTCAAACATACAATCCCATTCATCCCATTCATAATCTAATCATAACCCATCCACATTTATTCAAGGAGTGTTGGATTGCAATACAGCTGAGCATGTAACAACAAATTATGCACTTTTTTCCATAATAAAACTTTTATTCTTCGATAAAGTTCTTTTCCCTATTACTTCTCTGTCTCATTTGTTTCATAATTGCACATGTTTGCATATCTGATTTCCCCATATGAAATAAAGGTAATTCATCATGTTATGCGAAGCGAGGCGGACTCCTAGCCAAGATGGCGACGCGAGATGTTGCATGGTGAAGCTGCTCCTCTTCGATCTAAAACATTTCCTATCCATAATGCCTGCTAAGCGGAAAGGTAAACTACGGGTGTACCCCCCTGAACCAGTCTTACCCAGTGGCCAAAAGACGATCGTATTCTATGCAGCCCCAATGTTGGAAGTTAAGGGGGGTGATAGCCCTGCTACATTGAGTGGAGAGGGAGCTCTCACCACCTGGGGATACCACACTCAGCCACCCCCGATTGCAGGCCGCCTCCGGCTCCAGCGACTATGGCGAGGCCTCTCGAAGCGGCGCAGGGAGATGAGGTCATCTACCCGAAGGGAGGGGGACGCCGAGTGAAACCATGCCTGCAGTGCAGCTCTTCTCTAGCCAGACAGAAACAACGTGGCCTGAAGGAATTGGTTTCATCATTATCCCCAGTTGACCCAGTAGAAGAGGAACGCAGGATTCGGGAAGTCCAAACGCTGGAACCTGGAGGATTATCGGCTGCCCAGGCAGGGGGTGAGTTTTTTGAACTACCCCCGAAACCGGCAGTAGTCACCCTGGACACTTTATGGGGCTTAGTAGCCAGTTTGGGGCAATTAGTTAACGTTTGTGAGAACAAATACTCTAAGATGGAAAAAGAGATTCTATCCCTTAATCAAAACCTTGGAAGACAAATAAATGAAATGGGAAATAAGTTATCAGATATTGTTCAGAAAGTCACTCAAGTCCAAACAGTAAATGTGAACCTCATTAAGGATATTGGTAATCAGTCAAAGAGATTGGAGTTTCTTGAGAACTTTGAGACATTTGAACTTGAGGTTCCTTAATTTTCCCAGAGCTTTGGTTGAGAATACCCAAAGCACTTTGAAAAAGTTTCTTTTTGAATGTTTAACGTTTGAAGAATCTCAAATGCCCATGATTAATAAAGCTTATTCCCTGACCAGATCGATGAAAAGATCTGGAGGAAATCATTTGGAAACCATGGAAAACAACTCAATTTATTGAAAGTTCTGCAGCAGAAATTCCAGATAGAGGTACTTTGCTGGTCTCTTTCGTCACAGAAAGATGTTAGTAAAGTAATGCAAAGTTATTTTCTAAATATGGGTGTAGAATTTCATGGCCAGGTAGTAAAAATTTTTCTGGATTTATCCAGCCCGACACAGGTTAAAAGATGGGGAGTTCTTAAGTTTGAGGCCACAAGTATTGGCATTAGGTTATACTTTTGTACTTAAATATCCTTGTCGTTGTTTTGTAGGCCGTAAAGATGAGAGCTTTGTATTCACAATTGTAGAACAACTCAAGTCCTTTTTGTATACCAGGAATGTGACTAATACCATCGAAGAAGGCTAATAAGACAATCATGAGAAAGTAAACTGACATTTGCGTTAAGCCAGTTTTTCTTGTATTATTAGCATATTATTGTGAAACTCCCATAAAATTTCTGGCCAGGAGTCATAATTGTTTCCTCGCAATATAAGATATGTATGGCTATTTTGGTTGCTATCACCGTCTGTTTTTGTAGTTTATATATACTTGTCATTTTTTTTCCTGTTGAAGTATGTGAAAATACTTTGTGAAAAATCAATAAAATATGAATTAAAAAAAGGTAATTCCTCATTATGACAATGGGAAAAAATAAAATTCACTGCTAAGGTTAGTGCAATACTAACTAGTCTTGCACGTCTGGCAGCCCCAGTGCTGCCTTGGATCAGAAGGGTCTCCCAGTTGGAGAACTTCACCCTGGTGTAGCAGGAAGTGATCATTTATCAAGGACCTGCTCTCCAGGTGATGTATTGTCGTCACACACTGGAGGACAAGTCTCCCAGGGCAACTGCCCAGGAGGGAAGGGTTAGGTCGGCCATCATAGTTGGTGATTCAATTATTAGAAATGTGGCTCGTGGACATGAGGACCACCTGGTAACTTGCCTGCCTGGTACGAAAGTGGCAGCCCTCACGTGTCACCTAGATAGGATTATAGACAGTGCTGGGGAGGAGCTGGCTGTCAGGGTGCCAGGGTGGCATTCTCTGAATTGTTTCCTGTTCCACATGCAGGTCCCCTGAAGCAGGCAGAGCTCCAGAGTTTCAATACATGGATGAGATGATGGTGTAGGGAAGAGGGATTCAGTTTTGTAAGGAACTGGGGAAACGTTTGAGGAAGGGGGAGAATTTTCCGAAAGGATGGGCTCCACACCTTAACCAGAGTGGAACCAAGCTGCTGGCACTAACTTTTAAAAAGGAGATAGAGAAGCTTTTAAACTAGAAGAAGAGGGAAAGCAGACAGTCACTCAGCAGTGCATGAATCCTTGAAGGATACTAATAAAACAGGATAGTTAGGGCATCCCAACAGAGAGGTTCCAATAAAAGCAAACGTAGTCCATGTGCCTATATGTAACAAATCACCTGAGCTAAAGATTTCCAAATCATCCCTATCAACTGAAAAGCAGGTTGTTAATACAAACAAAAAACACACTTTGAAATGTCTGTATGCCAAAGCCAGAAGTCTAAGTAGTAAGATGGGAGAGTTAGTGTGTATAGCAGTAAATGATGAGATTGACATAATTGGCATCACAGAGACCTGGTGGAAGGAGGATAACCAATGGGACAGTACTATATCAGGGTACAAATTGTATCACAATGATAGGGAGGATCAACTCTGTGGGGGGTGAAGCACTTTAGGTCCGGGAGGGTATAGAGTCCAGCAGGATAAAGATCATACAAGAGATTAAATGCTCAGTAGAATCTATATGGGTAGAAATCCCATGTGTGTTGGGTAAGACTATAGTGATAGGAGTATACTACCATCCACCTGGACAAAATGGTCAAACAGATGATGAAATGCTAAGAGAAATCAGGGAAGCTAACCAATTTGGCAGTGCAGTAATAATGGGAGATTTCAATTACACCAATATTGACTGGGTAAATGTAACAGGACTTGCTAGAGACAAAGTTCCTGGATGTAATAAACGACTGCTTCACGGAGCAATTGGTTCAGGAACCAACGAGAGAGGGAGCTATTTTAGATTTAATTCTTAGTGAAACGAAGGATTTGGTGAGAGAGGTGACTGTGGTGGGGCCACTTGGCAATAGTTATCATAACATGATCAAATTTAAACTAATAACTGGAAGGGGGACAATAAGTAAATCTACAGCTCTAACACTAAATTTTCAAAAGGAAAACTTTGATAAAATGAGGAAAATAGTTAGAAAAAACTGAAAGGTGCAGCTGCAAAGGTTAAAAGTGTTCAACAGGCATGAGCATGGTTTAAAAATACAATCCTAGATGTGCAGAACAGATGTATTCTATGCATTAAGAAAGTTGGAAGGAAGGCAAAACGATTACCAGCATAGTTAAAAGGTGAGGTGAAAGAGGCTATTTTAGCCAAAAAAAAAAAATCTTAAAAAATTGGAAGAAGGATCCATCTGAAGAAAAAAGGAAAAAGCATAAGCATTGTCAAGTTAAGTGTAAAACATTGATAAGACAAGCGAAGAGAGAATTTGAAATGAAGTTGGCCGCAGAGGCAAAAACTCAAAAACGTTTTAAAGTATATCCGAAGCAAGAAACCTGTGAGAGAGTCGGTTGGACTGTTAGATGACAGAGGGGTTTTAAAGGGGCTTTTAGGGAAGATAAGGCCATAGCAGAAAGACTAAATGAATTCTTTGCTTCCGTGTTTACTAATGAGGATGCTGGGGATACCAGTTCCAGAGATGGTTTTCAAGGGTGATAAGTCAGATGAACTGAACCAAATCACTGAACCTGGAAGATGTAGTAGGCCAGATTGACAAACTATAAAGAGTAGCAAATCACCTGGACTGGATGGTATGCATCCTAGGGTACTGAAGGAACTAAAAAAGGAAATATCTATTTTAGGAAATATCTATTTAGGATTACCGGCTAAAATAGCCGGTAATCCTCGATAACCACCTGAATCTAAAGAAATCCATCAACATTTCCAATGTAGAGATTACTTACCTGATAATCTCCTTTTCCTTAGTGTATGCAGATGGACTCAAAACAAGTGGGTATAGTGTGCTCGTGCTAGCAGTTGGAGACGGATCTGACGTCAGCACGGGTATATATATACCCCCGCAGGAAGTGCAGCAAATCAGTAATCTTCCTTGCAAAAGCTTTAAGGATATATGTGTAACTGACCGATCGATTAAATGAACAGGATTGCCCTGACCGATTGATAGTAGCTGGAGACCGCCAGTGTTCTCAACCGGAAGGCGTCGACACCCGGCAGGGTGGATGCCCTATTATAAGAAAAACATGGCTTACCGTGAGTCGGTGAATCCCCATGTATGCCGGCAGCCGGGCGGGAAGCTGAGTCCATCTGCATACACTAAGGAAAAGGAGATTATCAGGTAAGTAATCTCTACATTTCCTAGCGTGTAGCAGATGGACTCAAAACAAGTGGAATGTACAAAAGCTACTCCCAGACTGGGCGGGAGGCTGCCCGAGGTCCATTCAGGATTGCCCTCGCAAATGCTGTGTCCTCCCTGGCCTGGACGTCCAGACGGTAGAATCTGGAGAAGGTATGGAGGGAGGACCACGTCGCCGCTTTACATATCTCTGCAGGCGACAGCATCCTAGTTTCTGCCCAAGAGGCTGCTTGCGCTCTGGTAGAGTGAGCCTTGACCCGTAGAGGCGGTGGTTTCCCTGCTTCTACGTAGGCTGCCTTGATAACTTCTATGATTCAGCGGGCGATGGTTGTCCGTGAGGCCGCTTCCCCTTGCTTCTTCCCGCTGTGAAGGACGAACAGGTGGTCCGTCTTTCGTACTGCTTCTGACATTTCCAGGTACCTGGACAGCAGTCTGCCGATGTCGAGATGGCGTAGCATTCGACCTTCTTCAGACTTCTTCAAACCTTCCGTGGTTGGCAAGGATATGGTTTGGTTGAGGTGAAATTGTGAGACTACTTTGGGTAAAAAGGAAGGAACCGTGCGAAGATGGATAGCCTCTGGAGTGATTCTGAGAAACGGATCACGGCAGGACAGTGCTTGTAGCTCTGAGATGCGGCGTGCTGAGCAGACAGCCAGCAGGAACACCATCTTCAAGGTTAACAAACGGAGGGACAGGCCTCGAAGTGGTCTGAAGGCGTGTCCCGCTAGGAATTCCAGAACTAGGTTAAGGTTCCACAGGGGTACTGGCCACTTCAGTGGTGGGCGAATGTGTTTGACTCCTTTCAGGAAACGTGAAACATCTGGGTGTGTGGCGATGCTGTTGCCGTCACTCCGGGGACCGTAGCAGGATAGTGCTGCTACTTGGACCTTGATGGAATTGAGGGACAGACCCTTCTGAAGTCCATCTTGTAGGAAATCCAAAATGATAGGGATCTTAGCGGCATGTGGAATGGTGTTGTGAGTCTTGCACCAGGCTTCAAATACTCTCCAGATCCTTATATATGTTAGTGATGTGGAGAACTTGCGTGCTCGGAGGAGTGTACCGATTACCGGCCCCGAGTATCCTCTTTTCTTCAGTCTAGCCCTCTCAATGGCCAGACCGTAAGAGAGAATTGAGCTGGATCCTCGTGGAGGATGGGACCTTGCCGCAGCAGGTCCCTGTGTGGAGGCAGGGGAAATGGAGTCCCTGCCAGTAATCTTCTCATGTCTGTGTACCAGGGTCTTCTTGGCCAGTCCGGGGCCACTAGAAGAACTAGGCCTCTGTGCCACTGAATCTTGTGTATAATGGCGCCCAGCAGGGGCCATGGAGGAAAGGCATATAGCAGGATCCCCTGCGGCCATGGCTGTACCAGGGCATCGATGCCCTGGGATAGCGGATCCCGCCTGCGGCTGAAATATCTGGGTACTTTAGCGTTGGACCTGTCTGCTAGTAGGTCCATGCCCGGCGTCCCCCACTGATCCACAATCATCTGGAAAGCTGTGGGCGACGGCTGCCATTCCCCTGGATTTAGGCTTTCTCTGCTGAGGAAGTCTGCCGTGGTGTTGTCCTTCCCGGCGATGTGAACGGCGGAGATGTCCTGGAGATTCGCTTCCACCCAAGTCATCAGGGGGGCTATTTTTAGGGATACCTGTTGGCTTCTGGTTCCGCCCTGTCGGTTGATGTATGCCACCGTGGTGGCGTTGTCTGACATCACTCTGACCGCTCTGTTGCGGAGTCTGTGGGCAAATCGCAGGCACGCTAGCCTGACTGCCCGTGCCTCTAGTCGGTTGATGTTCCACCCCGACTCTTCTCTGGTCCACCGCCCTTGTGCGGTGAATTCTTCGCAATGTGCTCCCCATCCGTTCAGGCTGGCATCTGTCGTGAGCAGGTTCCAGGTTGGGGAGGACATTCTTGACCCCCGGCTCATGTGGCCGGGCTGCAACCACCACCGTATCTGATTCCGCACTCTGGCTGGTAGAGGTAGATGTGTGGTGTAGCTCTGTGATCGTGGGCTCCACCGAGAGAGGAGGGCGCGTTGTAATGGTCTCATATGAGCCTGCGCCCATGGTATCACCTCCAGAGTGGATGCCATAAGGCCGAGGACCTGTAAGTAATCCCAAGCTGTGGGCCGGATGGCGCTCAGCAGGGCCTGCAGACGATTCCGAAGCTTTGATCTTCTCTTGGAGGTCAGGCTGACCTTGTCTTCCTGGGTGTCGAATCGGACTCCTAGGTATTCCAGCGACTGAGAAGGCTGTAGGGAACTCTTGTTCAAGTTTACTACCCATCCTAGGCTTTCCAGAAGAGCTATAACTCTGTTGGTTGCCTGGTGGCTCTCCTCCGGTGACTTTGCCCTGATCAGCCAATCGTCCAGGTAGGGATGGACGAGAATGCCTTCCTTCCTGAGTGCCGCTGCCACTACTACTATGACCTTGGTAAAGGTTCGCGGCGCAGTGGCTAACCCGAAGGGTAAAGCTTGGAACTGGAAGTGTTGATTCAGGACTTTGAAGCGTAAATAGCGCTGGTGATCCCGATGAATTGGGATATGCAAGTAGGCTTCCGACAGATCTAGGGACGTGAGAAACTCCCCTGGCTGTACTGAATTTTTGACAGACCGCAGGGTTTCCATGCGAAAGCTGGGGACCCTTAGGTGTCGGTTGACAGACTTGAGGTCCAGGACGGGCCTGAAAGTGCCCTCCTTCTTGGGCACTATGAAATACATGGAATAATGCCCAGAATGTATCTCCCCTGCAGGCACTGGGATTATGGCCTTTAGGGACAGGAGCCTCTGCAAGGTAACTTCTAGTGCCGTCCTCTTGAGGGGTGAACAAGGAGATTTCACAAACTTGTCCGGCGGGAGCCGAAGAAAGTCCAGGTAGTACCCTTCTGATGATGGCGAGGACCCACTGGTCCAAGGTAATCTCGACCCACCTGTGGTAGAAGAGGGTTAGCCTGCCCCCTATGGCTGCTACCTCCGGATGGGTCGGCTGATTGTCATTGTGAGGTGCGGCTGGGACCCGAACCCGAGCCGGTTCCCCTCTTGTTGCGCTTATTCCGAAAGGACTGGTTCCTGGCTTGCGGACGAGGTGCTTGGTAGCGAGTCCTGTAAGGGTTGAAGCGCTGCGAGTTTCTACCTCTGGATGGTCTAGGAAAAGCGCGCTGGCTCCTCCTTGGCCTGTCTTCTGGTAGACGGGGTAATGGAGAAGCGCCCCATTTATTGGCCAGTTTCTCAAGGTCGCTGCCGAACAGGAGGGATCCCTTAAAGGGCATTCTCGTGAGACGTGTCTTGGAAGAGGAGTCGGCCGACCAATTACGTAGCCAGAGCTGCCTCCTGGCTGCCACTGCGGATGAAACTCCCTTGGCTGCCGTCCGGACTAGATCGGAGGCTGCGTCAGTGAGAAACGAGAGAGCTGATTCCATCTCTTCTCCCGGGGTGTTGTTCCTAGCCTGTGATAAACAGGAACGTGTCACCAAGGTGCAGCAGGTCGCAATTCGTAGGGACATAGCTGCCACCTCAAAGGCTTGTTTCAAAATGGCGTCCATGCGCCGGTCATGTGTATCCTTGAGGGCCGTCCCCCCTTCCACCGGAATGGTGGTGCGCTTCACAATTGCGCTTACTATGGCGTCTACCTGAGGGCACGCCAGCATTTCCTTAGCTGCCGGGTCTAAGGGGTACATGCCAGCCAAGGCCCGACCCCCTTTGAATGAGGCCTCTGGCGCGTTCCATTCCAGATCGATTAGCTGCTGTGCTGCTTGTAGGAGGGGAAAATGGTGAGTCATCTGACGCAGGCCCTCTAACAGGGGGTTCATTCTTGGTTCCCCTGGAGTGTCATGGCCCGGAAGAGCCAGTTCCGACAGGCATTGAGAGATCAGGCCTGGAAGATCCTCTTTCAGAAAGAAGCGCCTCATGGTTCGATATGGTTCAATCCCCGAGGGAAATTCTCCCTCCTCGGGGGGCTCTTAGTCTTCCTCAGGGCAATCTGAATCCCCATAAGTGGGGCTTCCGGGTGGCGAGCGGCCGTGCCTAGGCCTTGAGGGTCCAGGGGCCGGGTCATCCGGTACGTATGGACCCGTTCGGGGCGCAGCCTGCATTGTGACAAAGGCATGAATCCCCTTAAACAATTCCACCCAGGAAAGCTAGGCCAAATCTGGCCTTAGGGGCACCAGGTCTCTCGGGTTCCCTGGCAGCTCCCCGCTGCCTGCTAGGTCTGGGGTGTTCCCTGAGGAACTGGCAAGTACGCTGGGCTGCGGCCGGTCCTGGCCTGGAGCTCCCAGGGCCTCTTCACATTGGGCACATAGGGAGTCTGCTTCCTCGCTCTGTGTGGCTCTGAGGTTATGTGCAGAGCAGAGGCTTATGCCTGATTCTGGAGGTGCCGGCTCCGCTGACGCATGGGCTCTCTTACGCTCCATCTCGTCTATTAACTCCAGAGTCTGCGCTTTGTAATATGCACAAAAGATGTGCGCATATCCAACTGGCGCCTATGAACGTGCGCTTATTATGAACGAGCGCTTATCAACGTGCGCGTATCAAAGTGCGCCTATGAACGTGCGCTTATTATCAACGGGCGCCTATGAATGTGCGCTTATCAACTTGTGCGTATCAACGTGCGCGTATCAACTGGCACCTATGCGCATAGCAGCGGGCGCCTAACAGCATGCGCTTAGCGGCGGGCGCCTAACAGCATGCGCTTAGCGGCGGGCGCCTAACAGCATGCGCTTAGCGGCGGGCGCCTAACAGCATGCGCTTAGCGGCAGGCGCCTAACAGCATGCGCTTAGCGGCAGGCGCCTAACAGCATGCATAATAACATGTGCGCCCAGCAATGCAGAATAAGACAGGCAAATGGTGACCTCCTTGGCGGGCTGCCACGTAGGCAGGCTCTGCTACTCCTCAGTTCCTTGGAGACCAATAAGTAAAGATGTACGCCTTACCTTGTCTTCGGCGCTTCCCGGCTGCGACCTGGGCGGTCTCCGGCTGCGGGGAGAGAGGGTGATTACCGTCACCGCTGCGCTCGAGGAGTTGCACCCGCTGCCTCTAGGCCGCGCCCGAACTCGTCTCGCTCGGGGGCCAAGACCACGCCGGGACCGAGGCTGCCTCTAGGCCTCGCCCGAACTAGTCGCGCTCGGGGGCCAAGCCGCGCCCGAGCCCTTCTCGCTCGGGGGCTCGGTCCCTGCCGCTATCCGGCCACCGGACCGAGGCACTCACCTCCGAGGAACCACGGAAATCACCTCGGGAAACTCAACTGGGGGAGTGACCGAATGGTATCACCGCAGGAGTGCGAGGCTCGTCTTCAAGTAGGTGTCTTCTATGAATTTAGTCGTTAGAATTTGGAAACACGCTCAGCGAGCGTGAGGTAGCTCCGAACTGCTTTGGAGACGGAAATTACTGAATTGCTGCACTTCCTGCGGGGGTATATGTACCCGTGCTGACGTCAGATCCGTCTCCAACTGCTAGCACGAGCACACTATACCCACTTGTTTTGAGTCCATCTGCTACACGCTAGGAAATGTTGAGATTACTACCTGATAATCTCCTTTTCCTTAGTGTAGACAGATGGACTCAGAACAAATGGGATAGTATCCGTGTGCTAGCAGTTGGAGACGGATCTGACGTCAGCACGGGGTGTATATATCCCCACAGAAAGCGTAGCAACTTAGTAATCTTCCTTGCAAAAGCTGTTATGGATGTGTGTACTGACGCTCAGTGAAAAGTGAAACAGGATTCCCCTGACCGATTGATAGTAGCTGGAGACCGCCAGCATTCCCAACCGGAAGGCGTTGACACCTGGTAGAGTGTACGCTCTTATGGAAACCGATGACATGGCTTACCTTGAATCGGTGAAACCCATGTACGCAGGCAGCTGGGGCGGGATGCTGAGTCCATCTGTCTACACTAAGGAAAAGGAGATTATCAGGTAGTAATCTCAACATTTCCTGGCGTGTATCCAGATGGACTCAGAACAAATGGGATGTACAAAAGCTTTACCTCCCAGCCTCCACAAACCTGTCCGGAGGGAGATGATGAAAGTCCAGATAATACCCCTCTCGGATGATGGCGAGGACCCACTGGTCCGACGTAATCTCGATCCATCTGGGGTAGAAGAGGGTTAACCTGCCCCCTATGGCTCCGTCCCCCAGATGGATCGGCGGATTCTCATTGTGAGGCGCGGCCGGGACCGGAGCCCGGGCCTGCTCCCCTCTTGCGCTGCTTGGTCCGAAAGGACTGGTTCCTGGCCTGAGGACGAGGTGCCTGGTAGCGATTCCTGTAGGGAATGAAGCGCTGAGAGCTTCTACCCCTGGAGGTCCTTGGAAAGGCGCGCTGGTTCCTTCTGACCCGATCTTCCGGCAGTCGAGGTACTGGAGAAGCGCCCCATGTGCTGGCCAGTTTATCAAGGTCGCTGCCAAACAGGAAAGAGCCCTTAAAGGGCAATCTGGTGAGGCGTGTTTTGGAAGGCGCATCGGCTGACCATTTCCGAATCCAGAGCTGCCTCCTGGCAGCTACGGAGGATGAGATCCCCTTGGCTGTTGTCCGGACTAGGTCTGATGCAGCATCCGTGAGGAACGAGAGAGCGGACTCCATGTCTGCAGCTGGAGCGTTGTTCCTGACCTGTGACAAACAGGCACGCGTCACCACTGTGCAGCAGGTTGCGATCCGCAAAGATAGAGCTGCCACCTCAAAGATCTGTTTCAGAATGGTGTCCAGTCGCCGGTCATGAGGCTCCTTGAGGGCCGCCCCCCCTTCAACTGGAATGGTAGTGCGCTTGACCACAGCGCTAATCAAGGCGTCCACCTGAGGACACGCCAGCAGCTCCTGGATAGCCGGTGCCAGTGGGTACATGCCCGTCAGGGCCCGACCCCCTTTGAATGCGGCCACCGGCGCAGCCCATTCTAAATCTATCAATTGCTGTGCTGCTTGCAAGAATGGAAAATGGCGGGCTGTAGGACGAAGACCTTCCAGCAGGGGGTTCTGCGCAGAGGGCACCGTGGCGCTGGGACCTGTAGTATCCAACTCCGCCAGGCACTGAGACACCAGGTCCGAGAGATCCTCCTTAGGGAAGAACCGCCTCATGGTTCTATATGGCTCAATCCTTGGGGGAAGGTCCCCCTCGTCCGGGAATTCAGACTCGTCTGGTGAAACCTCCTGGTCTGACTGATCTGGACTGTCCAGCGGCAGGAGGTCTCGCTCACGATAAGGAGGTGATGGTCCAGGAACAGGATCTGCTGGAGCCGCCACCGCAGCAGCAGCCGCAGCGGCCGCCGCAGTCGCCGGCACCGCAGGGACCGTAGAAACCGCAGGGACAACGGGAACAACTGGAACCGCAGGGCCTGGACGGGAAGCCGTTTGCATCTGCACAAAGGCATGAATCCCCTTTAAAGAGATCCACCCAGGAAATTGAAGCAGCCTCCAACCGCCGGGGTACAAGATCCCCCGGGATTCCTGATTGGTCGAGACTGACCGCTAAATCCGGGGTAGCCCCTGGGGAACTATCAGCAAATCTTGGCTGAGACTGGTCCTGGCCCGAGGGTCCCACGGCCTCCTCACATTGGGCACATAGGGAGTCTGGCTCTTCACTGTGCGTGGCTCGAAGCTGGCATGCAGAGCAGAGGCCGAGGGCTTTAATGCTGGAGGCAGGAGGTACCCCCGCTGAAGACGCTGAGGCGTTCTGTTCCATTGAATAATATGCGTCAGCAATATGCGCTTAGTACAACAGGCGCTTAATAATATGCGGCAGCCAATATGCGCTTAATACAACAGGCGCACAACAATAATATGTGGCAGCAATATGCGCTTAGCCCAACAGGCGCTTAATAATATGCGGCAGCCAATATGCGCTTAATACAACAGGCGCACAATAATAATATGCGGCAGCAATATGCGCTCAATGATATGCCATAGGCGCTCAGCAATATGCGGACAGTAATACACGCTCAATGGTATTCAATATGCTCTCAGCAATAAGCGTTTAGCAATACACGTACAATATATTTCAGTATGCTCTCAGCAATAAGCGGTTAGCAATACACGCTCAATATATTTCAGTATGCTCTCAGCAGTAAGCGGTTAGCAATACACGCTCAATACAGTTCAGTATGCGCTCAGCAATAAGCGGTTTTAGCAATACACGCTCAAGGCCATTCAAAATGCTCTCAGCAACAAGCGGTGAGCAATACGCGCTCAATACAGTTCAGTATGCGCTCAGCAATAAGCGGTTAGCAATACACACTCAATACAGTTCAGTATGCTCTCAGCAATAAGCGCTTAGTCATAGATCTGCGCCTATCTCAGGCGCACAATACCTGAACAAGGCCACAAAATGGCGTGTGCCACGCCGCCGATCCTCAAGTCCTCGGAGACCAGAAGTAAAAGCTGTACACCTTACCTGATCCTCGGCGCTTCCCGGCTGGAACCCGGGCGGTCTCCGGCTGCAGGGGAGGGGAGCAAATACCTTCACCACCGCGTTTGAGGATATGCACCCGCTGCCTCGTCCACGCCGGGACCGAGGCGCCTCGTAAGCCTCACCCGAGCCTCGCCCAGGGGCTGTGTCTCTGCCGCGATTCGGCCACCTGACCGAGGACTTAAACCTCCGGGGGATCACGGAAATCACCCCAGGAAACTCTACTGGGGGAGGGACCTTAGGGTATCACCGCAGGAGTGCGGGGCTCGATGCTGTAGAAATTTTAGTAAGTAGAAGCAGAAAAGAAAAAGTAGATTTGGAAAACACGCTGAGCAAGCGTGCAGGCTCTCCAAACTGCTTTGGAGACGGAAATTACTAAGTTGCTACGCTTCCTGTGGGGATATATACACCCCGTGCTGACGTCAGATCCGTCTCCAACTGCTAGCACGCGGATACTATCCCATTTGTTCTGAGTGCATCTGGCTACACGCCAGGAAATGATGGTTTTTATAGACTACAAGTTATGAAAAGGCTCAAACCTCTCCTCCATTTCCAGGATTTCAGGACTGTGCTCCAAACCACGCTCTTCTCCAAAACTGATTACTGCAATGCTCTCCTTCTTGGGCTCCCTAACTCCTCCATCAAACCATTACAGATGCTCCAAAATGCTGCAGCTAGAATCCTAACCAACACCAACAGAGGATCACACATCACTCCTATACTACGGAACCTTCACTGGCTGCCAATAAAATACAGAATATTGCACAAGGCTCTTATCACAATTCACAAAACTATTCACGATCGGCAACAACTTGACCTCCAGATTCCACTCAAATTATACTTATCCTCAAGACTTATCAGAGAAGCGTATAAAGGTACCCTGCAAATCCCCCCAACGAAATCCACTCACCTATCAACCACCAAAGAACAAGCATTCTCTACAGCGGGTCCAGCCATTTGGAACAATATGCCTACAGACCTCTGACTAGAACCCTGCCCTCGAACCTTCCGAAAAAAACTTAAAACCTGGCTTTTCCTCCAGGCCTTCCCTTAACTTTCAAAACCATTAATTGTCAACCGGACAGGACTCCGCTTACCGGACTAATTTTCCCCGCCACGTTAAACGTCATATTTATGCCTCTGTTTCTTGGTCTCATTGCCTCATCTAGTTTCAGTTATTCTGTCCTTTACCTCTGGCTAGCCTAGCCCCCAAGTTATTAATTCCTTGTTATATGTAACTTTCGCCTCTGGTTAATAGATGTTTAAGTTCTACCCCTTGTTTACATGTAAACCGATCTGATATGAAATCTTTTCATGAAGGTCGGTATATAAAAGTGTTAAATAAATAAATAAATATCTGATCTATTAGTTAAAATTTGTAACCTATCATTAAAATCATCCATTGTACCTGAAGACTGGTCAATGTAACCCCGAAATTTGAAAAGGGCTCCAGGAATGATCTGGAAAAATATAGACCAGTGAGCCTGACCTTCAGTGCCGGGAAAAATAATGGAAACGATTCTAAAGGAAGACATGGTTTAATGGAACACAGTCAACATGGATTTACCCAAGGGAAGTCTTGCCTAACAAATCTGCTTCATTTTTTTGAAGGGATTAATAAAATTGTGGATAAAAGTGAACCAGTAGATGTAGTGTATTTGGATTTTCAGAAGACATTTGACAAAGTCCCTCATGAGAGGTTTCTAAGAAAACTAAAAAGTCATGGGATAGGAGGTGATGTCCTTTCATGGATTACAAACTGGTTAAAAGACAGGAAACAGAGAGTAGGATTAAATGGTCAATTTTCTCAGCAGGAAAGGGTAAACAGTGGAGTGCCTCAGGATCTGTACTTGGACCGGTGCTTTTCAATATATTTATAAATGATATGGAAAGTAATACGACTAGTGAGGTTATTAAATTTGCAGATGATACAAAATTATTCAGAGTAGTTAAATCACAAGTGGATTGTGATACATTACAGGAGGACCTTGTGAGACTGGAAGATTGGGCATCCAAATGGTAGATGAAATTTAATGTGGATAAGTGCAAGGTGTTGTTTATAGGGAAAAGAACCCTTGCTGTAGTTACACGATGTTAGCTCCTAATATGGAACCTACTACCACCAAGGAAAAAGATCCAGGCATCATTGTGGATAATACTTTGAAATCGTCAGCTCAGTGTGAAGCAGTCAAAAAAGCAAACAGAATGTTAGGAATTATTAGGAAGGGAATGGTTAATAAAACGGAAAATGTCATAATGCCTCTGTATCACTCCATGGTGAGATCGCATCTTGAATACTGTGTACAATTGTTGTCACCGCATCTCAAAAAAGATATAGTTGCGATGGAGAAGATACAGAGAAGGGCAACCAAAATGATAAAGGGGAACAGCTCCCCTATGAGGAAAGACTGAAGGTCTGTTCATTAGGGAGAAGAGAGCTGAGGGGGGATATGATAGAGGTCTTTAAAATCATGTCAGGTCTTGAACGAGTAGATATGAATCGGTTATTTACACATTTAAGACTAATCGTAGAAAATTCTCTCTCGCTCAATGCACAATTAAGCTCTGGAATTTTTTGCCAGAGGATGTGGTTTGTGCAGTTAGTGTAGCTGGGTTTAAAAAAGGTTTGGATAAGTTCTTGGAGGAGAAGTCCATTAACTGCTATTACTCAAGTTGACTTACTGATAGGCCTCTATTACTGGCATCAGTAGCACAGGATCTTCTTGGTGTTTGGGTACTTACCAGGTTCTTGTGGCCTGGTTTGTCTTCTGTTGGAAACAGGAAACTGGGCTTGTTGGACCCTTGGTCTGACCCAGCATAGCAATTTCTTATGCCAGCAGGCATTGCCAATGATTTGTCAAATAATTAATACAGGAAGGGTTTGAGGGTTGGATCAGTGGGAGAGGGATTGGCTGTGGAAGGTGAGATGGGGGATGTAAGAGGGAGTTAGGGGAGAGTTTCAACTGGGGAGGGTATGTGAGAAAAGAGAGAGGAAGGGGATGACAGATGATCAGTTGGGGTTACAAAAATGGCTTGGAGGTGAGAGAAGTTAAGTGGGGAGGATGTAAAAAGCTGGAGTGGGTGAACGAGTGGCTAATCTGGGAGAGGAACTGGGGGATGTAAGAGGGGATCAGTTGGAGGGGCAGAGGTTGAGAGGCCCAATGGAGGTTCAGAGAAGGGATCAGTTGGAGTGCAGGAATGGTGGGTGGAGGGACTGTTGGAGGCAACTACACCCTCGCTAATTAGGTTTGGTCGTCCTCTGGGGTTGTGTGAATTTTCAAGTGCTAAAATGGGGTCACATTGGCTAAAAGTTTGGGAAGCCCTGCTTTAAACAAAGATCTGATTTCCATAATTGCATTTTAACACCTAAAACCCAGGTAATAAGTTCTATGAAGTATTTTGAACTGAGTTTCTCTTAAAGTCGCTGGTTGAAGATATCTATATAAAGCATCAAAAGCTGCTTTAATATCAATATCCTCCAACTGAAAATCTAGGTCCCCAAGGTCCACCTCCCACAGTTGAGCTAATTTACCAAGTTGTTGTTTCTGACATCCTTTTTAAATGTGTTGCACCCAAATATCTTTCTTGTTAACTTAGGTACAGTTTCTTCAAAAGAGACTTCATCATCCCATAATCTTTTCTACATCTCCATCTATTATACTCATACAATAATGCCTACCTTGTAAGTAGGCAAAATTTTTTTATTGGAGATACTCCATGTTTCTTGTAGTTGGTGAAATGAGTATAAACAAGACTGCTCAGAATGTACTATTTCTTCTAGAATTTTGTCTAAACATACAACAGGATTACCAATAAAGAGCAACATATCATCTAAAACAAGACATTTTAATATTCTTTCCCCCAATATAAATTCCTTGAAAATTTTCTTATAGTTCGAAGTTGTATTGCCAAAAGTTCTAATATAAGCACATAACAGGAAGATAGAGACAGCCTTTTTCTAGTGCCTCTGCTAAGCTGAAATGGACAAGACAGAACCCCATTAACCAGTATTTGAGCCATAAGATTGGTATAAAGAAGTTGCAACCATTCCATAAAATTACTCCTAAATCCATATAGTTGTAGCACTCACCACATACAATGCCATTCCACTCTGTCAAAAGTTTTTCCTAGTCTAAACTGACCAACATTGTCATACTGATTTGCACTCTGTGAACAGACAGCCAGTATCGCCTTAAGTATCGCCTTAAGTATATTAAGGCGATACTGGCTGTCTGTTCACAGAGTGCAAATCAGTATGACAATGTTGGTCAGTTTAGACTAGGAAAAACTTTTGACAGAGTGGAATGGCATTGTATGTGGTGAGTGCTACAACTATATGGATTTAGGAGTAATTTTATGGAATGGTTGCAACTTCTTTATACCAATCTTATGGCTCAAATACTGGTTAATGGGGTTCTGTCTTGTCCATTTCAGCTTAGCAGAGGCACTAGAAAAAGGCTGTCTCTATCTTCCTGTTATATGTGCTTATATTAGAACTTTTGGCAATACAACTTCGAACTATAAGAAAATTTTCAAGGAATTTATATTGGGGGAAAGAATATTAAAATGTCTTGTTTTAGATGATATGTTGCTCTTTATTGGTAATCCTGTTGCATGTTTAGACAAAATTCTAGAAGAAATAGTACATTCTGAGCAGTCTTGTCACCCCTTGATAAACACGGTTTGGTCAAATAAAACAATAGTGTATAGTACACCATTCAATCTGTTTTCCACAATGGTTGCAAGAATTGTAATATCCTGGTTCATTAGTGAAAACGGCCAATAGGATTTTGGCAAAAAGTGCATCTTTATTTGGTTTAGGCAGTAAAACTATAGTAGCCAAATTATGTCCAATTTTGAAAGAACCTTTTCCCTCTGTTAAAGGATACATGGCTTTTAAAGGTTGTACAATAGATTCCTCCAGTATTTTATACATCTGAGGACCATATCCCATCGGGACCAGGTGCGCTGCCCAACTTTAATGTTTGAATCACCCTATCTCACACTCTTGAATAGGAGTCTCCAATATCATTGCCTTTTCTTCAGAAAGTCTTGGGAGAGCAGAGTTGCTTACCTGTAACAGGTGTTCTCCCAGGACAGCAGGATATTAGTCCTCACATATGGGTGACATCATCGGATGGAGCCCTAATCATGGAACACTTGTCAAAGTTTCTAGAACTATGACTGGCACACTGAGCAGGCCCAGCATGCCACTAACCATGCATCCAGCAGGGGTCCCCCCCTTCAGTCTAGTTTGTAGCAAAAGTACGAGCGAAAAATAAAATAATATAATGTAAGCAAACCCAACTCCGCTGGGTGGCGGGTGGGTTTTGTGAGGACTAACATCCTGCTGTCCTGGGAGAACACCTGTTAGAGGTAAGCAACTCTGCTTTCTCCCAGGACAAGCAGGATGGTAGTCCTCACATATGGGTGAATAGCGAGCTACAGGATGCTCGAATTGAGTGAACCAAAGCACCCAACGACATGCAACAGGCACAACAACAGGGGTGCTGTTGGTTGTGAGGGCAGCCTGAACTTCACAGTGGGACATAGGTAGGACGTTGGGTTATTAAACTGGAAACAAGTTACATAGGACAGACTGGCCAAAGATGGAATCTTGCCTGCCGAGACCATAATGAGCTGCAAAGGTGTGGAGAGCGCTCCATGTGGCAGCTCTACAGATTTCAGCGATAGGTACAGAACGGAGGTGCGCCACCAACGTTGCCATGGCTCTGATCAAATGCGCTTTCACACATCCCTGTAGCGGAAGGCCTGCTTGTTGGTAGCAGAAGGAAATATAGTATGCCAGCCAGGTGGACAGGGTCTGCTTGCCCACTGGAACTCCCAGTTTGGTCTTATTGGAGGAGATAAAAAGTTGAGTGGACTTCCTATGGGCTGCAGTGCGGTCCAAGTAGAAGGCGAGCACACGTTTACAGTCCAAGGAATGCAGTGCCCGCTCACCTGGATGTGAGTGAGGTTTTGGAAAAAAGGTAGGAAGTATTATGGACTGATTTAAATGGAAATCAGAAACTACCTTTGGCAAGAATTTAGGTTGAGTGCGAGTACCACATGATCGTGGAGAAATTTGGTGTAAGGTGGGTATGTTACCAATGCCTGTAGCTCACGACTCTGCGAGCTGATGTTATAGCAACTAGGAATATCACTTTCCATGTGAGATGTCTGAGCTCGCAGGAGTGTAGGGGTTCGAATGGAGGTCGCATGAGCCATGCTAGTACAACATTGAGGTCCCATTCCGCAATTGGGGAACTCAGTGGGGGCTTCAGTTGCAGTAAGCTTCTCATAAAGCGCCCCACCAAGGGTTGTGCTGAACTGGAGACACCTCCTACCCCTTTGTAGTAAGCGGCTGTGGATGGAGGAAGTTTGTAAGCCAGACTCTGAGATGTGCCAGAGGTAGTCCAGGAACCTTGTTGTGGGGCAGGAAAAGGGGTCTACTTCCTTTGTCGTGCACCACAAGGAGAATCTTTTCCACTTGGAATGATACGATTTTCTAGTAGAAGGCTTCTGTGAAGCTACGAGGACTTGGGACACATCATTAGAAAGGTTCAGGGATTGTAGAATCAACCTTTCAACATCCATGCTGTCAGAGACAGAGACTGGAGGTTCGGATGACGCAACAGTCCATTGTTCTGCATTATTAGAGTTGGTGATGTGCCCAGGGGACTTGGTTGCTGGACTGAGAGGTCGTGGAGAATGGGAAACCAAACTTGTCGCGGCCTGTAGGGGGCTATGAGAATCATTGTGCCCCGGTCGTGTCGTAACTTCACGAGAGTCTTGATGAGTGGAATCTGAGGGTATGCGTATAGAAGACCCGTTGTCCATGAGTGGACAAAGGCATCCCTTGGAGGTGTCTTGCAGCTGTGGTGTAGAGAATAGAACTGGTGTACTTTGCGGTTGTGAATTGATGCAAAGAGGTCTATGTGTGGGCGGCCGCACTGGTGGAAAATCATGTTCGTTACAGTGGGATCTAAGGAACATTTGTGGGGATGAAAGGTCTGACAGATTGTCCGCCATCATATTGTCCATGCCTGCCAGGTAGGTTGCTCTCAGTATCATGGAATGGGGAGAGAGCCCAAGTCCAGATCTGCGCTGCCTCCTGGCATAGCAGGTAAGAGCCCGTGTTCCCTTGTTTGTTGAGGTACCACATCACTACCTGGTTGTCTGTTTGAATTAGGATTACTTTGCTGGAGAGGCAATCCTGAAAGACGAATAGGGTATACCGTATCACCCTGAGCTCCAGAAAATTTATCTGGTGATTTGTTTCTGCCGCGGTCCAGGTTTCCTGGGTTTGTAGGTTGACGACATGGGATCCCCAACCAATGTTGGAGGCATCTGTGGTTAATGTAAATCTGAGGTTCTGGAGGTTGAAAAGGTAGTCCAATTTGAAGATTGGACTCCTGTATCCACCAAGCTAGTGAGAGGCGAAGCTGACTGGTGAAGTGGACAATGTGGGACAAATGTTGGTGTGATTGGGACCACTAGGACTTTAAAGTCCATTGTGTTACTCTCATGGCTAGCTGAGCCATTGGGGTAATGTGAACTGTAGAAGCCATGTGACCTAGCAAGGTTAGCAGATGACGAGCTGTAGTGGTTTGGCGAGTTTGTACTGCTTTGGCCAAGGTTGAAAGTGTGCATGCTCGGTCCTTTGGGAGGAATGCTATGGCTTGAATGGTGTTAAGATCTGCTCCGATGAATGAGAGGGTGCATGATGGAGTCAGATGTAATTTGGGATAGTTTATGAGAAACCCCAAGGACTGTAGCAGGTGTATGGTAAGACGGAGGGATTGAAGTACTACCTCCTTTAATGGACCTCTGAGCAGCCAATCGTCTAGATACAGATAGAAGTGGATATTGTGCTGCCTTAGATAAGCTGCTACCACTGCCAGGCATTTTGTAAACACTTGGGGTGCTGAAGCTAGGCCGAATGGCAGCACTCGGTATTGGAAATGTCTGTGACCCACTAAGAATCTGAGATATTTTCGAAGAGGAGGGGATATGACTATATGGGCATACGCTTCCTGGAGATCTAGAGAGCAGAGCCAATCTCCCTTTTGTAGGAGAGGGAGCATGGTGCCCAAGGTAACCATTCTGAACTTTTCCTTGCGGAGATGTTTGTTTAGGGCGCGGAGGTCCAGTATAGGACATATGCTGCCTGATTTTTTTTGGAATCAGAAAATACCGAGAATAGAACCCTATTCCTCGCTGCAGTCAGGGAACCGGTTCCACGGCATTGGACTGCAGGAGAATCGAGAGTTCTGCCTCAAGAAGTGGAGTATGGTCGGTTAGATTCCCACCGGATGTGGTGGAGAGACTGGTAGTAGTGTAAGGAGGTTTAGATGGTAACCGTGGGCAACCACAGAAAGGACCCATTGGTCGGTGGTGATTGTGTGCCATGTGTTGGTAAAGTGGCACAAGCGGCCTCCCGCAGGAAAAATTGTCAGAGGGTGGGGTTGACTGCTGCTCTCTAGAAGGGAGTCAAAACCCTGAAGCAGGACCAGTCTGAGAGGCTGGTTGAGCTTTTGGGGCCCTGTGTTGATGAGGCTGACCTCTTTGAGGGGGTCTGCACGGTACAGTCAGAGATGGAGGAGGGTAATACCTAAGTGGTTTGTAGGTGAGCCTCCTAGGTTCCCGTCTAAATGATCATCTGGAGGTAGATGAGACGTCAGCGGGTACAGTGGATAGTTTGCGCAAGGTCTCGTGCTGATTTTTGAGTTGCGCCACTGCCTCCTGGATTTTTTCGCCAAATAAATTGTCCCCTACACACGGAAGGTCTGCTAACCTGTCCTGGACTTCTTGGCGTAAGTCAGACGATTTTAGCCATGCTCAGTGTCTGATGCTTATTCCCGCTGCTGACACTCTGGAGACAGTCTTGAAGATGTCATATGCTGCTCTGACCTCATGTTTCCCAGCATCAAGCCCCTTCTGGAGGATGGTAGTCAGCCCTTCCTGGAATTCCTCAGGCAGGGTCTCAGAGAAGTCCTGGACTTGTTTCCAGAGGTTCCTGGAGGATTGCACAATGTATAGCTGGTAGGCTGCTATACGTGCCATCAGCATAGATCCCTGGAATACTCTTCGGCCGAAGGTGTCCAAGGACTTCTGCTTTTTTCCAGGAGGGGCAGAAGAATGAGGTCGGGACCGCTTAGCCTACTTCTGAGCGGATTCAATCACTATGGAGTGGTGGGGAAGCTGGCTTTTCTGGAAACCTGGAACTGATTGAAACAAGTATGTCGCAGTAGTTTTCCTGTTTTCTGGTGGAACTGAACCAGGGTGTTCCCAGGTTCAGGGTAACAGGTCGAGCAGGACTTCGTGGACTGGAATTGCCATCACCTCCTTGGGGGCATTCAAAAATTGAATGCCTGGCATCCTCCTCCATTTGCAGTTTAAAAGGGATGGTTTCAGACATCTCCTTTACAAAGTTAGCAAATGTGAGGTCTTCTGGAGGGGAGCGGCGGCATTCTTCCAGGGGTGAAGGCTCTGACAGAAGGTCCTTCGAGTCTTGAGAGTCTGAGGAATCATCACCCCCAAGAGTCATATGGTGATCTCCCTCCACTCTGCGGGTCTTCAGATGGAGGCAGAAGTCCAAATCCAGCCGGATCTGGAGGTGGCACTGATGGAAAAGATGGAGGCACCAAGACAGGGGGAGGCGGCACAGAGGAAGGCAGTGGCACCGATGGTATTAGCATTTTCGACGGTTGCTGGCGTGGAAGTACACCTGATGTTCCCAGAATCGGCTCCGGCATCTGTGGAGGCTCTTCCTCATCTGAAGACAAGGGAATCAGGATCGATGCCAGTGGAGGAATCGATGGCCTCGAAGGCGCCGCTGGTCCTGATGGAAGTGCACTGATGAGGGTATCCAATTTTTTGAGGAGTGGGGCCAGCATCATAGGCACCAGATCAGGCATCGGCATGGGAGTTGGCGCCGGTGATTGGAATCCTCAAAGCGCCTGAAAGACCGCCTCTTGGACAATCCGGTCCAATTCCTTCCAGAAGGCTGGTATTGGCAACACAGCCGGGGGTGGAGGCTGAGAAGGCGTTGCCGGAGGGTCCACAGGAATTTGTGGAGCCTCGGCTCCCGGCACCGCTGCAGGTGGGGAACGCCTCGGTGTCCTGGGTCCAGAGGAGGATGGGGCCTCCTCTCCCCGGGGCTTCTTGGACAGCGGCTCTGTCGATGCCAGTTTCGGATGAAGGTTCGCGTCTGTGTCGATGACGGAGCTTTTCTCTATGTTTGGCCCGGTCCTTCTCTGGCGCAGAGGACGAGGACGTCAATGCCTTTGAGCATGAAGATGCCGGTGACGGCCGGTCACCGGTGACTCGATGGTGTTCAGATGCTAATGGAGAAGGAGTTGATGAAGAAGAAGGTTTCCGACTCGTGCAGTCTTAGCTGGAGTAAATGGAGAGGGTCCTTAGAAGCGAACAGGTGCTTCATCTTTTCTAGGCGGGCCCGGCGGCTTTTAGGGGTCATTTGGGCACAACTAGTGCACCGTTGGATGTCGTGGGAAGGCCCCAAGCATAAGACGCAGACATCATGAGGTTCCTTGATGGACATAGTCCTTGGGCACTCGGGGCACTTCCGAAAACCCATCGCCATTTTTGAGAAAAAAGGCTTGGCACGCGGATGGTAGTCGTCGGGCACTGATGAAAGTACCGTCAGGAACCGACCACAAAGAACATGGTAAAAACTTACTGGCATTAGCGGAGGACCACAGACGATGGGGGACCCCAGCCGGGACAAAAATTCGATGAAAAAGTTCAATGAGCAAAAACGTTGTAAGAGAAACTCACAGAGCTCCCAAGAACTGCGAGGCAACTGTTGTGAAGGAAAAAAAAAGAAAAAAGATTGATGCAGGGCTAGTGGCATGCTGGGCATGCTCAATGTGCCAAAGTTCTAGAAACTTTGACAAAAGTGTTCCATGATAGGGCGCCATCTGATGATGTCACCCATACGTGAGGACTACCATCCTGCTTGTCCTGGGAGAATGGAAAAGTAGCAAAAAAATCCCCCATAACTTTGATAATCTCACATTCTTTGAAATATAATTTTGTAGGGAATGATAAATTGGAAAAATGTCATAATGCCTCTGATCGCTCCATGGTGAGACTGCAACTTGAATACTGTGTATATTTCTGGTCGCCGCATCTCAAAAAAGATATAGTTGCACTGGAGAAGGTACAAAGAAGGGCAACCAAAATGATAAAGGGGATGGAATGGCTCCTCTGTGAGGAAAGGCTAAAGAGGTTAGGGCTGTTCAGCTTGGAGAAGAGATCGCTTAGGGGAGATATGATACAGGTCTATAAAATCATGAGGTCTAAAACAGGTAAATATGAATCAGTTATTTACTCATTCATATAATAGAGGAACTAGGGGCCATTCCATGAAGTTAGCAGGTAGCACATTTAAAACAAATTGTAGAACATTTTCACTCAATGCACAATTAAGCTCTAGAATTTGTTGCCTGAGGTTGTGGTTAAGGAGTTAGTGTAGCTGGGTTTAAAAAAGGTTTGGATAAGTTCCTGGAGGAGAAGTCCATTAAGTTCTATTAATCAAGTTGACTTAGGGAATAGTCACTGCTATTACTGGCATTAGTAGCATGAGATATTAATAACTTTTTTCTTTTAACAGGGGAGTTTAACCCAACGACATTAAATGAACACACTTTTGCCATAGGGTCACATGTTGGTATCAGTTTACATGCACAATAATTAAGTATTTTAGCAGGTAGCCCACCAGCTCTGGTTCCCTGCCTCAAAGCCAATAGCCAGTATCAACTGTAATAAAACAAAAAGGACAATCATAAAGATTAAGCACATGAATTCACTCCCTGCGCCATCACACCACATTTACACCAAGCTTAAACCCCATTTTTATACTTATCAAAATCCACCACCCCCACAAAATGCACTTTTCTCCCCAAAATCCAGCAGGACCCATCCCCTGTAGGGTGTTTCCTTCCCTCATGGTCTGGCTTGCTCGCCTGCTCGAGTCAAGGTATCTCCTGGAGCCAGCAAAAATCTTGTAAAAGAACCTTGTCTTGTGCCCGGCAGAATAACCAACCACATTGAGGGGTAATAGCTTTTCTCTTCACTTTCATGATCACATGCCAGTAAACTTTGTGGTAAAAAAGACAAGATCCCCTTCATGGTGCATCAGAGAAATAGAACAAGGAATGCACTTGACAATTTATAATTCTCCCACTCACAAGTCACCAAACAGATCTTCAAGCAACACGTTTTTGGCTATGAACACCTGGTGTTATTGCCCAGGTATAAACATCATCATGGACACGTTTCTGTCCTTTACTGTGACTCACTACGAAAAATAACAGTAATTTACTGCAAAATTATAAACTGATGCTCCAACTCTTAGTATATAAGCAACAAAGAACAACATCCGAACACTTAACTCACAGTTCCATAATATTACCATTCACTGTCTCTCCTGGCATATTTCTTTAACTGTGCAATGAATTTTTGCACTGGTTTACCTGTGACGCACATCTTTGTTTCTCCTTTGTGAAAAATATGTAATCTGTTGGGAAACTGTAAAGAAAATGATTTGCCCCTCTGATATAGTTGTGTGCAGTAGGGTGAGAATTCCTTGCATGCCTTCATCACCTTGTGTGAAAAATCTTGAAAGATTAACAAGTTCTTGTTGTCATATGTGAGCTCTTTGATTTTCCAAAAGGCTGACAATATTCTCATCTTATCTATGTATTTTAGGTACTTTATCATGATGGGTCTACGCCTCTCCAATGGTTGTCTTTCCGGCGGCGGCCCCACATGGTGTGCTCTCTGCTAAAATTCTTCTTTCTTGCGTGTGGATTTCTAACGCTTCTGACAGCCATATTTCGCAACATTCCAACAGTCCATTGGGTTGCAAAGTCTCAAACTCCTATAATCTGCAGATTGTTCTGCCTGCTGCAGTTTGAGATTGCCTAATTCTTCTTCTATAGTTTTGCTTTTATCTTAACTCCGCATTCGCATCATCCATGCTCTCAACATACTCTTTATGAGCATTAATCCACTCACCAAGCTCTGTGATTTCTATCTTAAAGCTCCCGATTTTTTAATTCATTCACCGATGATTGTATCTTCTGGACCTGGTCTGTAACCACCACTGTTACAGCTTTAGTGAGTTTTTAATTACTGCTTCAGATATCCCACCAGACTTGGGCTTAACTCAGGTGCCATTTTTCTCTTCACTCCAGCCACATTCTTATTCATGTCAATTTTCTTTGGATGTGTTGCCATATCCTTTGATAACTCAAAATTGAGGTTGCCCTGATGTCTCAGATTGCAGGTCAGTGAGTATTTTTTTTTTGTCAGACACAAAGATGTACCAATTATTTTAGTATTTTCACTGGTTCCTAGGAAGCAAATGCAGGAGGCTTCTTACCCTCGTGATGTCATAACCGGAAGTCTGTCAAAGTCAACACTCCCTGATGCTCAGATCCAGACTAGCACCTGGGCTCTGCTCTCAGCATCTAACAGCAACATCAGCAGTTCCTCTTAAATATGCAGGAGCTTCTTTCTGAGAACATGTGTAATCATGCATGCCTCTCTTTCCAAGTTACAGCATGAGCCCCAAAATGTGGTAATTAATGGGCAACATGTAGGGTATGAATAGCTGTGACTTGCTTTGCTCAGCATACAAATTGTACACAGCACCACCTCATTATCCCTTTATTGAGTTCTTTCTGTGAGTCCATCCAGCTTCTGTCTTATCCCCAGACTAAGATGGGAAGAAAGTGAGTCACATCCAATGGTCAGTGCACTAAGTGTTGGGAGCAGCACAGTGGATAAGATCCGATAGTCACATGCAGCAGTCAAGGTAATAGCCAGCCGCCCACACCACACCAGTTTCTCCTGCACTTGTACATACTGGGAGATTGTCTCATGATATGGGTTTGTGTCTATATCCACCCCCTCCCTCCCCTTTGTTTAAAAATTTGGAAGAAAACTGGTGAGGCTTTCAGTGTTTCCCTAGCTCTTTTTTTGGCCCTATGAGCCCTCAGTGTCCACATTGCTTGCTCCACAAAGGTTGGTTTGCCACACAACATTTTTGTTAATCTAGGTGTGCCTTAGGCTTGAAAAGGTTGGGAAACATTGTCTTGGATCATTTCAAATTGTTCAAAATGCCGCTGCTTGCACAGATTAATTGGATCAAATGTGAAAGTTCATATTATACTTCTTTATTTCTCCACTGGCTTCCTGCCCAATGGAGGGTTAAATTCAAACTCAAGTTGTTTGTTCATAAGTTATGTATAAAGCCTTATTACTGTGTATTTCCTTTGTTTTGTGAATTTACAATTGTTCCTGAGCTTTAAGATCTGCACTCCGAGGTCTGTTAGAGGAGCAATCTGTTCTTCTGGCTGAGAAACAGGAGCGGGCAATTTTTTTTTTTTTTGTAATAACATTTTATTAAATTTTTACTATAAAAAATACAAACATATCAGGAGGTGCGAGACACTTCAACACCTCCCGACTTACAATCAAACATACTTTGAACCTGATACAACCAAGAAAATATACTCCCCCCCCTTCCTGAAATCTCCCCCCTCCCCATGAGGCTCTGATGTGAATCTTGACATTATATAGGATTCAATGGTCTCTCCCGGCAAACACAACATGCAGCGTCCATCCACGTCTGGTGCGCGCGAGTATGCTCTCTTCAGTCATTAAGCAGTCTACTCCGGGCTCAATGTGGGAGTATCTGAATGTAGGGTTCCCAAATCGATGACGCGGTGAGCTGCGAGACGAAAGATATTCCATGTGCATGAGCGAATAGAATACATTTCTCCAAGCCCAAAACGACGGTGGTTCAGTCTCCCTCCAATACTGAAGAATCACCCGCTTGCCCACCAAGCATGCCTTCTGTAGCAGGAGACGAACGCCCGGATCTCTAATACGCAAGGATGGGATGCAGCCGAAGAGAAGCCATAGAGGTGCAACTGGAATGGAAACGGTTAGTATGGTGGCCAGATATCTCGCTATATTTGCCCAAAAATGCTTAATAAGCAGGCAAGCCCAGAATGCATGAGACAGAGTGCCAATGACTTGTGGGCAATGCCTGCAGTATGCAGTAACATAGAAACATAGAAACATAGAAATGACGGCAGAAGAAGACCAAACGGCCCATCCAGTCTGCCCAGCAAGCTTCACACGTTTTTTTCTCTCATACTTATCTGTTTCTCTTAGCTCTTGGTTCTATTTCCCTTCCACCCCCACCATTGAAATATCTAGCTTGATTAGTTAGGGGTAGTAGGGGTAGTAACCGCCACAATAAGCAAGCTACACCCATGCTTATTTGTTTTACCCAGACTATGTTATACAGTCCTTATTGGTTGTTTTTCTTCTCCCCTGCTGTTGAAGCAGGGAGCTATGCTGGAAATGTGTGATGTATCAGTCTTCTCCCATGCTGTTGAAGCAGAGAGCCATGCTGGATATGCATCGAAAGTGAAGTATCGGACACAATTGGTTTGGGGTAGTAACCGCCGTAACAAGCCAGCTACTCCCCTCTTTGTGAGTGTAAATCCATTTTTCCACATTTCCTCTTGCTGTTGAAGCTTAGAGCGATGTTGGAGTCACAGTAAGCATGTGTATGTTTATTGAATAAGGGTATTGTCTCCAGGCAGTAGCCGTCATTCTGGCGAGTCTCCCACTCTTCATTGGCGGCCTCTTGACTTTATGGATCCACAGTGTTTATCCCACGCCCCTTTGAAGTCTTTCACAGTTCTGGTCTTCACCACATCCTCCGGAAGGGCATTCCAGGCGTCCACCACCCTCTCCGTGAAGAAATACTTCCTGACATTGGTTCTGAATCTTCCTCCCTGGAGCTTCAAATCGTGACCCCTGGTTCTGCTGATTTTTTTCCTATGGAACAGGTTTGTCGTTGTCTTTGGATCATTAAAACCTTTCAAGTATCTGAAAGTCTGTATCATATCACCTCTGCTCCTCCTTTCCTCCAGGGTGTACATATTTAGATTCTTCAATCTCTCCTCGTACGTCATGCGATGAAGATCCTCCACCTTCTTGGTCGCCCTTCTCTGTACCGCTTCCATCTTGTCTTTGTCTTTTTGTAGATACGGTCTCCAGAACTGAACACAGTACTCCAGGTGAGGCCTCACCAAGGACCTGTACAAGGGAATAATCACTTCCCTTTTCTTACTCGATATTCCTCTCTCTATGCAGCCCAGCATTCGTCTGGCTTTTGCTATCGCCTTGTCGCATTGTTTCGCAGACTTCATATCATTAGACACTATCACCCCAAGGTCCCTCTCCTGCTCCGTGCACATCAGCTTTTCCCCCCCCATCGAATACAGTTCATTCGGATTTCCACTCCCCATATGCATGACTTTGCACTTCTTGGCATTGAATCTGAGCTGCCATATCTTCGACCACTCTTCCAGTTTCCTTAGATCCCGTCTCATTCTCTCCACTCCTTCCGGCGTGTCCACTCTGTTGCTGATCTTTGTGTCATCCGCAAAAAGACAAACCTTACCTTCTATCCCGTCCGCAATGTCGCTCACAAAGATATTGAACAGGACCGGTCCCAACACCGATCCTTGCGGTACACCACTTAAAACCGCTCTCTCTTCAGAGAAGGTTCCATTTACCATCACACATTGTCTTCTGTCCGTCAGCCAATTTGCAATCCAGGTCACCACCTCGGCCCTCACTCCTAAGCTTCTCGTTTTATTCACCAGTCTCCTGTGCGGAACCGTATCAAAAGCTTTGCTGAAATCCAAGTATATGATATCAAGCGCTCTTCCTCGATCCAATTCCTTGGTTACCCAGTCAAAAAAGTTAATCAGATTTGTCTGACAGGATCTTCCCCTGGTGAATCCATGTTGCCTCTGGTCCATCAATTCTCCGGACTGTAGATAGTTCACTATTCTCTCTTTCAGCAGTGACTCCATTACTTTTCCCACCACCGAAGTGAGGCTAACCGGTCTGTAGTTGCCAGCTTCCTCCCTGTTCCCACTCTTGTGAAGCGGGACCACCACCGCTCTTCTCCAATCACTCGGCACCACTCCCGTTTCTAGGGATCTATTGAACAGGTCACACAGCGGAGCTGCCAGAACATCTCTGAGCTCCCTCAATATCCTTGGATGAATCCCATCAGGCCCCATGGCTTTGTCCACTTTCAGGTTCTTTAGCTCTTCCCACACATTTTCTACTGTAAAAGGATTTTCATCCATTCCACTTCCCTCCAGTTTCTTGTTGTGTAGAGATGGTCCTTCTCCAGGGTCTTCTTTAGTGAACACAGAGCTGAAGTATTCGTTTAATATTTCTGCCATTTCTTCGTCTCTCTCCACACATTGATCATTACCACCTTTCAATTTCACTATACCACTTTGGACCTTTCTCTTTTCGCTGATGTATCTGAAAAATGTTTTGTCACCATTTTTTATCTCCTTGGCAATCCTCTCTTCTGCTTGACTTTTTGCCAACTTGATTAATTTCTTTGTCTCCCTCAGTTGATACAAATATTCTTCTTTGTGCTCCTTCCTTTGGGATCTTTTATATTTCTTGAATGCTATTCTTTTAGCTTTAATTTTGTCAGCCACCTCCTTTGAGAACCAGATAGGTTTCAATTTTCTTTTGCTTTTCTTTACATTTCTAACATATAGAGCAGTTGCCTTGGTGATTGCTCCTTTTAGATTGGTCCACTGTTGATCCACATCTCTCTCGTTCTCCCATCCTTTAAGTTCTTCCTCCAGGTACTTCCCCATTTCCTCGAAGTCTGTGTTTTTGAACTGTAAAACTCGGGTCTTTGTGGTTCTTTTCCCTATTCTTTTAGTGATATTAAACCATACCGTTTGATGATCACTACTGCTGAGGTGGGCGCCCACCTGGACATCTGAGACATTATCTGCATTAGTGAGCACTAAGTCGAGTATAGCTCCTTCTCTCGTGGGTTCCAACACCATTTGTTTGAACAAAGATACTTGCATGGCATCCACTATCGCTCTACTATTTTTAGTTTCTGCAGATGGGATTTTCCAGTCTACATCTGGCATATTAAAGTCACCCACGATCACCACTTCTCCCTTCTTACCTATCTTATGGATGTCTTCAACCAGATCTCTGTCCAGTTCTTCCTTTTGGTTTGGAGGCCTGTAAACCACTCCAATATAAATGGACGTTCCATCATCTTTTTTTAGGTCGAGCCATAGAGCTTCTTCCTTACCCCAACTTCCTTGTAGCTCAGATGCTTGGATGTTGTTTCTAACATAAAGAGCCACACCTCCCCCTTTTCTATCCTCTCTGTCCTTCCTTAACAAGTTGTAGCCTGGTATTGTTGTATCCCATTCATGAGATTCTGTGAACCATGTTTCTGTGATAGCAACAATGTCCAATTCTGCCTCAGTCATTAGGGCCTGCAGATCTGGGATTTTATTTCCCAAACTATGAGCATTTGTGGTCATAGCCTTCCAGGTACTCTCTTTAAGATTATTGCTTTTTCTGGACTCCTTATAAGATGTTAGTTGAGATTTGTTATTCAGTTCACTCTTTCTTTTTGTAGATGTGCCACTGTTGACAGAGTTATTCATCTCAATTAGATTTTTCTTTTGGTTATGGATCTTGAAATACTGCATGCATTGTATTTTCTCTCTCTTTGCTGGTAACACTGCAATGTTTTTCTCAAGAACTTCTTCAGTTTTTAATATAGAGAAGGCTTGTTGTTCTTTTTGCATTTGGTACATTGTGTGTCTCCTTATCACAGGTCTAATTCTACCAGAGCCCACTGTAATCCTGGATTGTAAAGAATTTCTTAATGACCTGTTTGAGTGGGGGGGTATACCTGTTGGCTGCCCATCTGTCAAGAATGGGTGACTGTGGGGCCTACCTGAGCCTACTGAATCTCCTTTTCTTGACTCCTGGCTTTTCTGTGATATTGGGGAATTATTTTCTGAGTAATGCAATGTGGGTGTATTACCTTTAATTGAAGCTAATTGATCTTTAATCTCAGTCAGCTCCTTTTTCAAGGAAGAGAGTTGTGCACAAATTGGGCAAGCCCTAAGTTTCCAGATGACTTCCCTGACAATAAATGCTCCACAATGGTTACATTGGATAGTCCTCATTTTGATAAATTTATCTGATGGATAACACCTAAGGAACAACTAAATTACCAATTTATCCTGTTTCCAATTGTGGTTAGGTAGACTATTTTAGAACAACCAACCTAGGGGTGGGTGGGTAGAGGGGCAGGGTGGGAGGGTGGGAGGGAATCAGACAGAATGGCAAAAGTAAAGCTTTGTAAAAAGGCTTAATGTAAAGAAATCTTAGCTTTGCCAAGTAAGTTGGACTGTAGTCTCTCCTCTCTCTTTCAAGCAGACTGACTAGAGCTGGCCTGATCACCTTCTATGATGCACAAGTCACCTGTGAAGTGTCTTGTTAAAAACTCCCTCTTTTTTTTTTTTTGGTATATTTTGATTGCTTTTGGATCAGGCTAACACAAAACAATTTAAATCACTTATAACAATATCTGGAGAAATAAGCATATAAGAATAACAGCAGACAGAATGGCAAAAGTAAAGCTTTGTAAAAAGGCTTAATGTAAAGAAATCTTAGCTTTGCCAAGTAAGTTGGACTGTAGTCTCTCCTCTCTCTTTCAAGCAGACTGACTAGAGCTGGCCTGATCACCTTCTATGATGCACAAGTCACCTGTGAAGTGTCTTGTTAAAAACTCCCTCTTTTTTTTTTTGGTATATTTTGATTGCTTTTGGATCAGGCTAACACAAAACAATTTAAATCACTTATAACAATATCTGGAGAAATAAGCATATAAGAATAACAGCAGACAGAATGGCAAAAGTAAAGCTTTGTAAAAAGGCTTAATGTAAAGAAATCTTAGCTTTGCCAAGTAAGTTGGACTGTAGTCTCTCCTCTCTCTTTCAAGCAGACTGACTAGAGCTGGCCTGATCACCTTCTATGATGCACAAGTCACCTGTGAAGTGTCTTGTTAAAAACTCCCTCTTTTTTTTTTTTTGGTATATTTTGATTGCTTTTGGATCAGGCTAACACAAAACAATTTAAATCACTTATAACAATATCTGGAGAAATAAGCATATAAGAATAACAGCAGACAGAATGGCAAAAGTAAAGCTTTGTAAAAAGGCTTAATGTAAAGAAAGTAGTGGTGATATGTTGGCGGTATGCCATTTGCGGAGAGATGTAGGCCATTTGCGGAGAGATGTAGGCCATTTGCGGAGAGATGTAGGCCATCCCAAGAAATTTATACTGAAGTTCCCTATAATAAGAATTTTGCGAGACTCTGGCCATCTGACCAAAACAAATATGCAAGACAGAAGTAGATACAACAAATTCCCCGTCCACTGTCCAATGCTTCGCCAGCGCCGTACATATATCTATCTTCCACCAGTGCCGTACATATATCTATCCTCCCCATGCTAGTAAGATATTTATAATAAGACCTACACTAGGTCTGTCATTGCAGACATCCAACACCATAGCCAACTTGGAATTCGCTTTATTCAACTCAAAGCATCTGACTATAGCACTAATCTACGCTCCTCCCGGTCTCTTGGAATCAGACCCTTCCCCTATCATAGAACTAGCAGCAAAACACTTAAATTCAGGAAAACCAACTATCCTTATGGGAGACTTCAACCTCCACGTGGATGTCCATCCTCATTCTTCCAACTGCAAAACCATTCTCTCCTCCCTCACCCATATGGGTTTCAGACAAATTGTGACAGAACCTACCCACAAAGCTGGTCATACCTTAGACCTGATCTTTATAAACGAAGGTCTATCTTCCCACACCACTCCAACCTGCCTTGCGGTTCCTTGGACTGACCACAGAATCATCTCTTCAATGTTAAAGATCCCTGAGCCTCTTCCCCTAACAACCCAAACTATTAACATCTCAGTCAGGAAACAGTGCTCAGGAGATCACCTAAGCAAACACCTAGCCAAAGAACTAACGAATCTAGACCTCACCGACGCTAACTCAGCAACTTCATCATGGCTCAACATCACCAACAAGGTTGCAGATCATGTATGTCCCTTGACTACTAAGTCTATTAACCCGGACAAAGATAACAGAAAACCTTGGTTCACCACAAAACTGAAGTCTCGTAAACACGAGCTTAGAAGCAAGGAAAACCTATGGCGTAAAAGCCCTTCTACAACAACCCTCCTCAACTACAAATCATGCCTCAACACCTACAGAAACGAAATCCACAAAACAAAAAGAGAATATTACTCCAAAAAGATACACCACCTCTCATTCGATTCAAGAGCACTCTTCTCTTATGTCTCAGCCCTCACTAATCCTCCTGGACCAAGCATCCCAGATGACCAAGCTCTAAAAAAAGCCAGTGAACTTGCCGATTTTTTCGACAACAAAATCACAGCCCTCGTAGCCCCCCTCAAAGGGCTAACGCCACACACTAGCCTTACAAGCAACCACAGCCAGCAATCAGATACAACAACCGCCTCTCAACAACAACCGCCTCTCAACAACAACCGCCTCTCAACAACAACCGCCTCTCAACCCAACACTCACACAGCAGTGCTTGAATCTCTCGAACCCACTTCCACCTTAGAAATAGCAAATATCCTTAAGACGATAAAACCGTCCTCTCACCCCTTAGACCATATACCATCAAACCTGCTGAGTTCAATCCATGACACCATTGCCAAGCCAGTGGCTGATATCATTAACTGCTCCCTCGCCCAAGGCCAAGTTCCTAAACAACTCAAGTTAGCGCTTCTCAAACCTCTACTCAAAAAACCCAACCTTCCCACTACAGATCTGGCTAACTACAGACCTATAGCGAACCTCCCTATGCTAGCTAAAATTATGGAGAAAATCGTCAACAGACAACTTTCTGAATTCCTTGAAGACAACAATATCCTCACTAACAACCAATATGGATTCCGAAAGAAAAAGAGCACCGAATCCTTATTAGCCACACTAACAGACAACATTATCTTCAATCTCGAAAAAGGCCAACCTTCTCTTCTCGTGCTTCTGGATCTCTCCTCAGCTTTCGACACCGTGAACCACCCTAGCCTACTACAACAACTATCAGTCATCGGCATCACTGGAACAGCCCTCAACTGGTTTAAGTCCTTCCTAGAGAACAGAACATACAAAGTGAAGATAAACAACAAGGAATCTCACCCCATCCAAATCAAGATGGGGGTACCACAAGGATCATCACTCTCACCCACCCTTTTCAACATTTACCTGCTCCCTCTCTGTCATCTACTTACTAAGCTCAAGCTCACCCATTTCTTATACGCAGATGACATTCAAATTCTCATCCCTATCACGGAGACCATACACAAAACCATATCCTATTGGAAAAAATGCCTCTCATCCATCAACGATCTACTAACCAGCCTCAACCTGGTGCTAAACACCAAAAAAACGGAAATTCTCATCATAGCACCAGATCAATCTACCCCGCCAACATCCATCAACTCTCCAGACACCTCAGGATATTCCACCGCACCTCAAGTCAGAGATCTGGGTGTACTACTTGACGACAAACTCAGCCTCAATAAATTCATAAATAACACCACAAAAGAATGCTTCTTTAAACTACAAGTGCTAAAGAAACTAAAGCCCCTTCTACTCTATAGGGATTTCCGCACAGTACTCCAAGCCATCATTCTAACTAAATTAGACTACTGTAATTCACTCCTGCAGGGCCTTCCAGCATACACTACCAAGCCACTCCAGATGGTTCTGAATGCCACTGCAAGGATCCTTACCAATGCCAAAAAAAGGGACCATATCACCCCAATCCTACAGCACCTCCACTGGCTCCCCATCAAATACAGGATCCAGTTCAAGACCTGCATGATGGTTCACAAGGCACTACATAACATCTCCCCCCTCAACCTAACTTTCCAGCTTCAACTACACTCTTCTAACAAACCAACCAGAAGGGCATACCAGAACAGAATGATCACCCAACCTGCAAAATCTACCCTGAGGAAACGCGCTCTATCCACAGCGGGCCCGTCACTCTGGAACTCACTACCACCGGACCTCCGCCTAGAACCGTGCCACACAACGTTCAAGGTGAAACTCAAGACTTGGCTCTTCCTTCAAGCTTTCCCAGAGAGCTAAAGCAGGAAGAACAAACATCCAGCCTTGTCTTACCACAATAATGTAATGCTCACATTGAGTCAGTTTTTTGTTCCAAGTTGTTACCTAAGTTGATCTTAGTTGTTTATTAATATAATATATTACACTGTATTATAGTTCTTCTGTTCATTATATTATATTTAATATGTTCCATGTAAACCGCCTACCCGGCGATAGCTATATCTGTTAAATGTGAACCGGAGTGATATGTATTGTATACAGGAACTTCCGGTATATAAAACCAATAAATAAATAAATAAATAAATGAGGGGATATTTGGTTTCCCTAATTGAAAAATCTGCTCCAACTTGTGAAACATAGTTTTGTTGACGGAAAGCTACTGGTATGGAATTCAGATAATGTGTAATTTGCAAATAAGGGAAAGTCGAGGAGCTCCCCAAATGATAACAATCCTGAAATAAGGGAGCGGAGCCCCTTCTCCAGTGAGTAGATGGCCAAGACATGTAATGCCTGCTTGAGACCATTGCCGAAAAGCGGCAGATTGAGAGCCCGGAAGGAAATCACAATTTCCAGCTATGGGCAACAAATAGGCACAAACCCGAGGTGTCTGCAATCGTTTAGTTAATTGGACCCATGCTTGTCGAATAGGACGAAGAGTAGGAGATGAAGTCAGAAACGGGGAAATTTTGGAAGGCTCCACCTGTAGAACATAACTCACCTCCAAGGGCACCACTAACGTGCAATCTGCAACTGACGGAATGTGGGAAGAGGTTCCCAATATCCAATCTCTGATTACTCTCATATTACAAGCCAAATTATATATCTGAAGGTTCGGCACCCCCAATCCCCCTGCCCCCCACCGTTCTTGCAACCAAGAGAGAGGCAGTCTGGCCTTCCTGCCCCGCCAAAAATGCCGTAAAGAATGATCCAAGGCTGCCAAATCCCGCTGCCGGAGGGAGATGGGCAGATTCTGAAGTAGGTAGAGCCATTTAGGAAGGATAGCAATTTTTTTTTTTTTTTAAAGTGCCATTCCTCACAGAGCAGCTGCAGTCTATGGTTGATATACAAGCTAAGGAGACATTGAAAATTCTGTTGTTCCAATTTGCCATTTAATCACACATGTAATGATATAATCATCTTAAGCGCATCTAAGCATTCTTGATGAGTTTGTTAGTTGTTTTTATTTATATGTTTGTATGTCTTGATTTTTATGAACATTTGTATTGTTCCGCAACATGAACTTTGAAGCATGCGGGTCATAAATCTGCTAAAATATAAATAAAACAAAACCATTCTAGAAAAATGCTTGTTTCCTCTATATACTGCTCAATATTTGAAAAATGTAGAGGGAAAACAGTAACATTTAGCTTTCTGTTCATTAAAACTCATTTCCAAGACATTATGTATTTTTTTTAGAACCTCCCCTGCAAATCCCCTAGGAAAAGCCCCATTCAGAACACTGTCATAAGTTACCTCATACAGGATGGAGTGTACCACCACAGCCAATGTAGACTAATCAGACCCAGCAATGCTACTTTATTACCTTTTGCCAACCTGGCTGCTTCTAGGGATCCAGGGGAATTGTAAGAGAAAAGCAGATAATTTAAGAACAGTACATTTGTTTAATTGCTTTTGGGCAAGTATTACTGCTTGTTGTGCACTTACATTATTGGACAGCACATAGCTGGCATTGCTTACTTTTAAAGATAACAATCTTACATATGTTTTGTTTTAGTGAGTAATTTTAACTAGGCCAGCTGCAGCTCTGGGTCAGGGCGCTGACCCACATTTGTGCAGAGACCCGTGACTACTGTGATTGTAATCATCTTTAGACTGGGAAAAAGCAGCAAAGCAGAGTTGAACAGCACATTAAGCATACTAACAACTTCTCCCCTGATTCAGCAGCATGATCCTGATCACAGCATCTATACACTGGTAAACAAATTTCTGGGAACATTTTGTTTCCTCCACATCGGTGAAACAAGTAGATTTTAACAAGCTGAACACAAATATGCATTTATTATGTCTATATTACATACCATTTGCCAGAAAAGTGTGATACTCATTAAACATTATTACACGTCTATAGCAGCATAAGCTATAATGGCAATGTTGGCACCAGAAAAACTAAAAATAATTTGCCGCAGATTTTTGTTTGTAATCACTGTCCGATGCTTCGCAGATGAGAGTCCAACAATAGTCACCCAGCATGGAGGGGTTCCACTTGCCTTGATACCGTTTCTCCATTTTGACAATGTCTTGAAGAAACCTTTCACCATGTTCGTCACTCACAGCGCCAAGGATGTCTGGGAAGAAGTCCAAGTGGGAATGAAGAAAATGTATCTTCAATGACATGTTGCACTTCATCAATTTGTATGCCTGAAGCAGATTTTCAACCTGTTCAACATAGTCTGCTGCCTTATAGTTGCCTAAAAAGTTACAAACGACATTCTTGAAGGCTGTCCACACGACACGTTCTGTACCTTGCAGAAGACCATCAAAGTGGCTGTCCTTCATCACAGCTCGGAGTTGTGGGCCAACAAAAAACACAGTTTTTTTTTTATCTTGGCATCATTTATGCGTGGAAACATTTGCCGCAAATAATCAAAGGCTTTACTTTACTTGTTCATTGCCTTAACGAAGTTTTTCATCAGCCCAAGTTTGATGTGCAAAGATAGAAGAAATATCTTACTTGGATCCACCTATGGGTCGTGCACAACATTCCTCTGCCCTGGAACCAACTTCTTGCGGAGAGGCCAGACTTTTCTGACATAATGCAAATCTCCTGCTCGACTGTCCCACTCACAAAGGAAGCAACAATACTTGGTGTAACCAAGCTGCAGACCCAGTAGAATTGCAACTACCTTGAGATCACCACACAAATTCCAGTTGTACCTCAAGTACTCAATGTGGTTCAGCAGTAGCTGCATGTTCTCATATGTTTCTTTCATATGAATGGCATGTCTGAAAGGTATTGATGGGTAGATATTGCCGTTGTGCAGCAAAACAAACTTAAGATTGATGAATCAATAAACAGTCACCATTCTGTTGGGTTGTGGTCACATCTGAGAGTACAAAACAATCCACTATCACAGCAAAAAAGTCACTGTCTACTTGGTTGAAATATTTTGTCAAATCTTCATGACGGCTGCAAAATACTGAAAATTTTGTATCAGATGACAAAAGAATCCATCCTTGCAGCCTTGACCCAAGCAGCTCCGCCAGACTCTTCGATAAAGCCAAATCTCTGACCAGATCGTTCAGCTCTGACAGATATTAAATGAGGATCGCTGTATGTTGATGGCACAAAGTCAGGATCAGCCGCAGGTTCTATCTGTGACGGCTCGCCATCATTGCCTACGTCCTCATCATCAAGTGTCCACACCTCTGGCAGTTTTGGAACAGGAAGACTGTCGTCATGCAGCACTGGTCTCATTGCCGATGCAAGGTTAGGGTACTCAAACTTCCTGTTCTTTGATAAGTATCTTGACACATTCGTCATGCAGAAGTAACAGTCAGTTATTTGATCTTTCTGTTCCCTCCATATCATTGGGATGGCAAACGGCAACGGCAAAGCTCGTAGACTACTGGCACAAGATGCGCAACATATATGAGGAGCCCATGCTCTGTCCTGGTCACCAATTTTGCACCTGAAGTATAACTTGTATGCCTTCTTAATGAGTGCAGTCATATTCCTTTTCTGTTCTTTCAGAGTAAACTCACCACAGATGTAACAAAATGTGTCACGGCTATTACGACATTGGCGCGACATTTCATAAAGTATATGAAATTAAATCCACAAGCTTTAAACTCAGTTTTAGCGATACGATTTGCTCATTCACAAAGACGTTGCATAGGAGACTACTCATTGCTGCTGCTTGTATAAGGCTGCGTCGTCATGGAAACAAGTTGGAATCTTGCAGCTGAGCTGGGGCTTGCACGAGCAAATTCTGGCATGATCAGGCAGAGTTTCTTGGTGTATTTTAAAAAAAGTTATTCTCTGTTACATGTTACGTTGCTTATGGCCGTCAAAAATACGACATGAATTTTAAAAATCATAAAAACTACTGTCCAGCAAGAAAATAGATATACACGAGAAGTTTTAAAATGTCACAATTATTGTAACACAAAATTGGCCATTTCTCAAAAACCTTACGTGATGTACAAATTTCAAAGTAATATCTGTGATCAGCATTAAAAAATCTATTTGGAACACAAAAAGCCTGAAGGAAACAAAAACTTTATTTACCAGTGTTATCAGTGACCTTCTTGCCAAAGTCCAATAGAAGTATAACTAAATTACTATTTCACTCAGCAATTCTCTTACCATGTACTGACTGTCTGCTATCAATGTAGACCTCAAATGCCTCATAAGGCACCCTGGATAAGGGTGCCTGATAAAGGTGAAAATAAATACGTTTTCTTGCTGAAGCCCCAAAGTTGCTGGGGCTTGCACCACTTAATGACTGTGCCATGGATCCTCTTGCAAGGCACACATTACTCTCAGTGAAGGGGCAGCTTACAGGCCAACTGATGGCAGCTTCCACCAAACTATCTCTTGAAGTTGCTGCTAATGGTCAAATAGGGAAATACTCAAGCTCTGCATGTCATGTTGGACACTTATGAAGTCTCCTATTGATGACATTTGAGTTTTCAGCAACTTCCTTTCACTAAATTTATTTGGTGGTTGACGTGAAATAAATAAAATTTGAGACCAATACTTGATCCACAGATAAGACTGTAGGTGACACACGAGACCTGCAATTGCTGGGATTGCAGTGTTGGCCTTTCTGTGCTCATGAGTTCTTATGCTTGCATGGTTTACATACTTTTATATAACCATGTATTGATAAAATTTTAAACACACCAGGACATCTGGCATCTATTTTACTTTTTCTAATCTGACCGCAGATGATCTTTACGACATGAATGTCCCGCTATCAGACAGTGATATAAGTCCAAGAGATGCCACTGCTTGGAGCAGGGATGCAGCCAGGTAGTCTTGTACATATTTAGCTGGTGCAACATAGCATTAGTGATTGCAAGATTATATTCAGTGCATCTGAACAGGAATCTGTTTGAGTTGGCCTTACAATATCAAGATGCCCTAGCATTCTATTTTATGAGGCTGCGTTGCAGTCAAATCTGGCACTTAAGTCAATCAAGATTATCAATGTGTCATTGCAAGGGATGTCCATTATAACTGTCCAGTTGCTCCGAGAAAATGTATGGGTCCTGGTAGAGGCACAGGCACCAACTGTTACCCTTGCAGATGTTTATATGGATAAACAATCTCATTCATTTGTTTTGGAGGTTTACAAATGCTATGTATCAGAGATGTAGAAATGGCAAAGCCCATTCCAGAGGTTCTTGGTTTAACTTTAGATTTTCCTATCCAGTAGAATGTGTAGCCTGTGCCAACCTAAATCAGACAGCGGAGTTGCTTACCTGTAACAGGTGTTCGAGGACAGCAGGATGTTAGTTCTCACACATGGGTGACATCATTAGATGAAGCCCCAGTCCGGAACTTTGACATCAGATTCTAGAACTTTCAAACATGCCCTACTGAGCATGTGCTGCTGTAGTCATCACCCTGCCCCCTAAGCAGGGTCCCTCAGTCCATGATATAGCTAATACATGGATAAACCAACTCCCAGAAAAGGCAGGTTGGTTTCCTGAGGACTAACATCCTGCTGTCTTCTGAGAACACCTGTTACAGGTAAGCAACACTGCATGCTTGGAGGACAAGCAGGATGGTGGTCCTCACACATGGGTGATTCCCAAGATATAGGCTGTCCACGCAGGACAAAGTGGGAAACTGCACAGTGCTGAGAGCACCACCTCTCTCCCTTTTGACTGTGAGGCAGCTAACCCACAAAGGGGTCTAGGCAGGAAAAGAGTTGGGTTCTACAAAGAGAAAACCAGAGGAAGGACAGATACAAAAGCCCCATGGGTAGCAGGGGCACCTAAGGCAGAGATGGGATGCAAGTGCCAGCAAAAAACATACTCTGAATCACAGAAAACAGTACAAGCAAGGTTTTGGATCAGTAAACCCTGAAAGGTGGTCTAGAACTTCCTGGGTACAGGAAACATCCAGAGATGGAAACCCGTGAAGGACTCTTGGACGAAGATTGCATAGTTTCCTTTGGTGTTTCAAGACAACCGAAAAACCAACTGGGGCCCGAGAGCTCCCCAGAAAGAAACTGCGGTCCACTGGCATCTGAAGGACAGATTGCATCTGCAGAAGTGTGCCAATGTTTGGCTGATAGGCACAATGGTCAGAAAAACCCAAGCAATGCTTAGATGAATAATCAGCAACAATGGTAGGGTCTGCGACAGACACTATATGTGCCAAAGCACCAAACATAGCTGACCATACAGGACAAGATCAGGAGTTTCAGGGGATGAAAGGCAATCTCTGAACGGGACTGCTAGCCCAAACCCTGAGCAGGGAGATAAGTTAGGCCTGAAGCTCACCCACACTAATTCACTATTGTCTTATGAAAGGGGAAATCTTTCAACGGAGAATCAATCATGGTTCACCACATTAATGTGGGTTTATGTGCGGTTTTATTGCATAGGGCCTTCAGCACATTGTACACACATCTGCGTGGATATTTGTTTTGCACGGATTTTCTACATGTATCTTATTTGCATGCTGTTCCCTTATAGAGGTGCCTGCTTTTGCCTTGTGGGCTAAAAAAAATTACTCGCTGAAAATAGCACAGATTTAGCTGTGGGTCTTATTACATCAACCTCTATTTTGGCAAGAGCCCTGTTTCAAGACAAACATTTTCTTCCATTTTATGGACTGTTTTTAGTTCTGTTTTCATAGTATTGCAAGCTTCAGGCATTTCCAGTCATATTTTTCTTGTTTTGTAGTAGGCCTGCTCATTAGGATGAAGACAGTGAATCAGGTACTCTTTGCTGATTTTGCTTATTAGAGTTAGCGCAGTTGCTTACCTGTCACAGGTGTTCTCCTAGGACAGCAGGATGTTAGTCCTCACATGTGGGTGACATCATCTGATGGAGCCCAGCACGGAAAGCTTTTCTCAAAGTTTCTAGAAGCTTTGACTAGCAGACTGAGCATGCCCAGCCTGCCATTATCCACGTGTCCATGCGAGGTCCCCCTTTAGTATCGAAATATAGCAAAACAGACGAGCGAAAAAATAAAACAAACTAAAGGTGAACCCAACATCATAGGGAGGTGGGGTGGGATTCCTGAGGACTAACATCCTGCTGTCCTAGGAGAACACCTGTTACAGATAAGCAACTGCGCTTTCTCCTAGGACAAGCAGGATGGTAGTCCTCACATGTGGGAATACAGAACTCCAGACCGTCATGTTCAGTTCGAGAGACCAACAGTGACTGAACAAGATGCCAACGGGCATAACACAACTGGGACATTGTGGGTAACAGGAGACGGTCTGGTTCCCACAAGAAGCATGAGCAGAGAGTTGGGTTCAGGTCTGGAACAGGTTGCGCAGGACGGACTGACTGAAGGTGCTGTCTTGACGGCTATCCCCGTCAAGGCAGTAATGGGCTGCAAACGGAGAGAACTCCAGGTTGCGGCCTGGCAAATTTCCGCGACAGGGACTGCACCAAGTGAGCCACAGACGCTGCCATCGCCTGCAGAGTGAGCCTTTACTCTGCTGGCTAATTGAAGGCCTGCCTGTACATAGCAGAAGGCGATGCAAACTGCCAGCCAGTTAGACAAGGTCTGTTTTCCCACCGCCAACCCCAGCCTGTTGGGATCAAATGATGCGAAAAGCTGGATGGACTGTCCATGGCTCGCTGTGTGATCTACGTAGAAGGCCAAAGTCCGTTTACAGGCCAGGGTATGGAGAGCTCGTTCCCCTGGGTGGGACTGAAGCCTCGGAAAGAAGGTGGGTAAAACAATCGACTGATCGATATGAAAATCAGTCACCACCTTGGGCAGGAACTTAGGATGCATATGCAGGACCACACGATCATGGAAGAACTTTATGTAGGGTGGTACGTAACCAAAGCCTGGAGCTCACTGACCCTGCGAGTGGAAGTGATCGCCACCAGAAATATGCCTTTCCAGGCGAGGAGCTTCAGGTCACAGGAATGCAGAGGCTTAAAGGGAGGCTGCATCAGTAGTGCCAGGACAACGTTGAGGTCCCAGGATGCTGCCGGTAGTCGAAGGGGGGGCTTCAGTTGGAGGAGATCCCACATGAAACGACCAACCAGAGGCTGGACCAAAATGAGCGTACCAGTGACACCTCGGTGTTAAGCGCTTACCGCGCTGAGGTGCACCCTGACAGAACTGGTCTGGAGCCCAGACTCTGATAAATGCCAAAGGTAGACCAACAGCTGGGGGAGAGGGCATGAGAAGGGGTCTAACCCATGCCCCCCACACCAAATGGAAAAATGTTTCCATTTGGAGCTGGAGGACTTCCATGTCAAAGGTTTCCTGGACTCTACCAGAACCCTGGAAATACAGTCCGAGAGCTGTAAGGGCTAGAGGATTAAGTGCTCAACATCCAAGCCATGAGGGCCAGGGCCCAAAGGTTGGGGTGGCACAGGGTGCCCTGGTTCTATGATATGAGGTCGGGTGCCATCCCCAGTGGGATGGGAGAACGCACAGACAGGTCCTGGAGAAGCGGGAACCAAACCTGCCTTAGCCAGGAGGGTGCCACGAGAATCATGGTCCCCTCATCCTGCTGGAACTTTGACAGGGTCTTTGGTAGCAGAGGCAGAGGGGAGTATGCATACAGGAGGCTCTGTCCCCAGTGAAGGGAGAAGGCATCGCAGGCAGGGTGGCCGTTCCCCACCATTAGGGAGCAGAACCTGCTCATCTTGTGGTTGAGAGGGGAATTGTATAGGTCCACATCTGGCATACCCCACTGGCGGAAACAGGGAGGTAACCACTGCCGGGTTGAGGCACCACTTGTGTGACTGGAAGGACCAGCTGAGGCAGTCCGCCAGCACACTGAGCTGACCTGGCAGATAGGTGGCCTGGAGACACATTCCTTGGGAGAGGGCCTAGTTCCAAACCTGCACCACCTCTTGGCAGAGGAGGAATGTGCTGATGCTGCCCTGTTTGTTGATGTACCACATCGCGACCTGGTTGTCCATTCTTATGAGAACTTCCTTGGATGACAATTGATCTCTGAAGGCCCACAAGGCGTACCGTATCACCCGAAGCTCCAGAAGGTGGTGAGTGTGTAGGCCGTTCATATGGGCTCCCCACCCCCGGTGAGAAGCATCAGTGGTGAGGGTCACCTGGGGCAGTGCGGCCTGTAAAGGAAGTCCGCATTCCAGATTGGAGAGGGTTTCCCACCAGGTCAGAGATACCCTGAGATGGTCCGTGACTGTGACCAGCGTTTTTAAATTCTGAGATGCCTGCTGCCACTGAGACTGTAAGGCCCATTGAGAGCTCCTCATGTGGAGGCGAGCCTGGGGAGTCACATGGATGTAGGCCACCATGTGGTCCAGTAGGCGGAGCAGGAGCCGAGCTGGCACCCTCCTGCTGTTTTGGACTAGGGTAGCCAGCGAGGCAAGGGCAATCGCCTGGACCTTGGGCAGGAAAGCTTTCACTTGCGTCATTTCCAACCTTGGACCTATTAAGTCGAGCTGGGAGGACAGGCAGAGGTGAGCCCTGGGGAAATTGATAAGGAATGCCACTGTCTGCAGGGTCTGCACCATCAAGGCCAGAGCGTGCAAGGCCCCCTGAGCGAGAGTCGCTCCTGACCAACCAACCGTTCAGGTATGGAAACACATGGACCGAGCGACGCCTGAGGTAGGCAGCCACCACCACCAAGCATTTGGTGAAAACGCGGGGGGCTGATGCCAGCCCAAAGGGTAGCACTTTTTACTGGAAATGTGCATTCCACACCAAGAAGCGGAGGTACTGCCTGTGGTTGGGGTGGGGAAGATTGCAATGTGTGTGTACTCTTCCTTGAGGTTGAGGGAGCAAAGCCAGTCTCCTCTTCAGAGGAGCGGGATCAGCGAGCCCAAAGAGACCATCTTGAATTTTTCTCTTATGAGAAGCTTGTTCAGCATCCTGAGGTCGAGAATGGGGTGCAAGCCGCCATTCCTTTTTGGGATGAGGAAATACCTCGAATAGAACCCTTGGCCTTGTTGATGGCGAGGGACCGGTTCCACTGTGCCTGCTGCAAGGAGGGCAGAGAATTCTATTTGAAGAACGTCCAAATGGGTGGATGAATCCCACAATGGACATGGGGGAGAAGTCTCTGGGAGCAAGCTGAAATGCAGACAGTACCCCTGGAAAATGATGGAGAAGATCCAACGGTCCGATGTGATCTCTTCCCAGTGATGGGCGAAGCTGAGAAGCTTGCCGCCAACTGGGATATCAGGCGCCAGGGGAACAGTCAACTAACTTATGCTCCCTTGCTGCCAGTCAAAAGCCAGGGCTTGCTGGGGCGCCGGTTGGGGTCTAGGGCCCCGATGCTGGCGGGGGCGACCCCTGGAACCGGTTCGTGGTGTGAGAGACCAAGCGGCCGGAGGGTAATACTTCCTCTGCCGGTAGAAGGGTTTACAAGAACCTTGTTTGGAGGATTTCCTAGCTGAGGATGGCCCTTTTGAGGCACTATCGGATAGCTGCTGGAGAGTATCATAATGGTCCCACAGTTGCGCCGTCGCATCTCGGACCTTATCCCCGAACAGATTCTCGCCGGTATAGGGGAGGTCGGCAAGCCTGTCCTGGACCTCTGGCTGGAGGTCCGAGGCCTGGAGCCAAGCCAGCCTTCTGGCACCAATGCCCACGGTGGATAAGCGGGCTACAGTCTCAAAAACATCGTAGGTGGAACGCACCTGTTTTCCTACTTCAGACCCAGTGAGGCAAAGGCAGTAAGAGCTTCCTGCTGTTGCTGGGGAAGGCCCTCCACAAAATCCTGGACTCGCTTCCAAAGATTGTGGTTGTACTGAGTCATGTAAAGTTGGTAGGCTTCAATGCAGGCAACCAGCATGGTGCCTTGGAAAATTTTCCTCCCCATGGCGTTGGGTTCCCTATGCTCACGTCCCAGAGAGATGGAGGCAAGGGTATGGGAACACCGTGCCTTTTTTAAGGTGGACTCCACGACCACAGACTGTTGGGAGAGGTATCTTCTCTCAAACCCCAGGTGGCATCAGTCTTTCTGTTAACTGGGGAGACAGAGATGGGGTGTTCCCTCACGTGGAGGAGTTCCTTAAAAATGTCATGGATAGAGACTGCCACGATCTCCTAAGGAGCGTCAATGAACTGGAGGACTTCCAGCATCTTGTAACGTGCATTCTCCTCTGTAAGGAGCTGAAAGGGGATGGCTTCAGCCATATCTCCGAGGGCTTTGGAGGCCGTGGGGGCACCGACGGGTCCCCCGCCATCAAGGGGATGATTGGCCGTGGTAAGCTGGAGGAGTCCGGCAATGGCTTGGGGAACCATGGGTGAGGGTGCACGGACCTGGACTGCTGTGGTGGAGGGCATCGGTGGCCAACGGGGCATTGAAGGCCCCTCAGGCACTGGCTGCATCGGCAGTGCACCAAGAAAGACGTCCAGACGCTCCAGCAGAGGTGCTAACACAGATAGCAGAGGCTCGGGCACTATTATGGGGGCCGGTGGCACCAGCAGCTCATTGCTCTGCAGCGCCATGAGCACCACCGATTGCACCCTGCAGTTCTACTCCTCTTGGAAGTCCTGGGTGATCAGGATTGATGGAGGGGGATGAGGCGTCGCCGGCTCATCCTCGGGTCCCCGATGTGGCAGGGCGCCCTGCAAAGGTGTTGGTGGGGAACATCTAGGTCTACCCAGGGCATTGGAGGATGGGCCTCCAATGGCGGCTTGGCAGCTACCGATGCCACTCCAGAACTCTGTCTGGACGGTGATTGGTGCCGATGCTTCCGGGACCATTTTCGGTGCTCGGCCTGGTCTTTCCCTGGCGCCGAGGAAGTCGATGACCCTAAGGGTCAGGGGGAATGGAGAGACCACAGCGGATCAATCGCCTTCTCCCCAATTCTTGGGGGTGCTAGCTAGAGGGGTCGCGAAAGGGAGCGACTAAGACGATTCTCCGTGATCCTTGGGCGTCGAAGAGACTGACGCAGGTGTGGAGGATTTTGGGGTCCCGAAAAGCTTCTCCATTTTGTCAAGGTGTGCCCGATGATCTTTGGGAGTCGTCTGATTGCACAGATGGCACCCACGGACGTCATGCAAGGCCCCCCAAGCACAGGATGCAAACCTCATGCGGATCCGTGATGGACAGGTTCCGCGGGCACTGGGGTCACCGAAAACCAGTCGACGCCATGAAAAAAATATGGCGTGTGGTTGATGACCGACTGATACCATGAGTTGGGGAGCCTGGAATCGATCGTGAGCTGTAGCAAAAAATTAATGCTGTCTTACCGTATTGAGGGGGCCCCGACCACGAAGGGGGACGCAACGAGGATCAAAAAAGGGATTGAAAATCGAAAGAAATTCAAAAACGTTGGAGATCCACGGACCATGAGGCAACTGCACTGCAGAAAAGAAGAGACTGAAGGGGAACCTCGCTTGGACGCATGGATAATAGCAGGTTGGGCATGCTCAGTCTGCTGGTAAAAGCTTCTAGAAACTTTGACAAAATTTTCCATGCCAGGTTTCATCTGATGATGTCACCCACATGTGAGGACTACCATCCTGTTTGTCCTAGGAGAAAGAGGTATTGACAGCCTATAAAATATTCTCTTATAAGCCTTATAAATACTATCTTAACAATATCTTTTGTATAGAGAAGTCTCTTTTTTCACAGATACTGCCAGATAAAAAAACAGAAGTCATTTCCTGTTTTGGTTGCCACATAATGGTAACAACTTCTGTTGCCTAGAGAGGAAAAATACCAACTAATACTTGGAATACAGAAGTGGAATGGGGCAATTACATTTTATGATTAACACAGATTCTCCAGGAAGTAGCTTTAAGCAAGATGAAAGCGTTCATTAATCTTGTGTGACGTCCACCAACTAGTGTTCTAATGGTTGCTTGTTTTTAGGAGCTTTACTAAAAAACCCTCCCTTTCCCCCCCCCACTATATTACCTTGGCTTTTCCTGGGCCTCAATCTGACGGATGACATCCTCCATCCACAGCATGAGGTCACGCACCATACTGAAGAAACGGAATTTGTCACCCGTGTCCACCAGTGTAACTCTGCGCCCCTCGCACGCATCCAGTAATGCCTTCCAGGCTTCCAAGACTTCATTCTCCCTCTTTTGAATGTCATCAGCTTTATCTCCCGCATAAGCAGCCTGAAGGCGTGCAGCATCCTCTTGCAGTTGTCTCACCTAGGTGTCATAAAACAAGTGCACAGCTCAGAAATCCTGCAGTGCCATATGAATCACCTCCAAGCAACAGATCTAGGCTTCAGTGTCATCTTGCATCTACATCCATGGGAAATCAATGCAGAATCATGTGCTCACTAAATAAACAGCCTGTTACTTTATTTAAACAAAGTTTCCGGGGTGGGGGGGATTTTCCTTACCTGTTAATTTTCTTTCCATAAATCTTGCTATGCTAGTCCAATTGAGTCCTTACAGGTGGGTTATGTCCCCCCTACTAATAGATGGAGGCAAAGCGCAAGACTTTCTCTGACATCACTGCCATTATATATAGGTGGTACAGCCCTGACAAAGCACTTAGAACAAAACTATATTAGCAAAAAATTTGAATTATAAACCAACATGTCTGGAGAGAACAAACCTTCAAAATGCTACCCTCTCAAGGATCCCTATAGACAAGGAATTCGCAAGATTTACATATAGATGACAAGAATCAAGACCCTAATCGATCAGAGCAGCCCCAATTTCCTGGGAAAATCCTGGACTGGTGTAACAGAAGTCATGGATAGAAAATTAATAGGTAGGGGAAATTTCTCCTTCCATTTAATCCAAACCAGTCTAATAAGTCCTTACAGGTGGGAAGTAGCAAAGCCCTACTAAAGAGAGAGGGAAGAATTTAGGGCCACTAAAGTACCCCCAGCTTCATAAGCTGTATTGTCCTTTGCAGAACCAGCTAATCAATAAAGCTTCATAAAGGAGAGCAAGGAGGACCAAGTAGATGCTTTGCAAATATCCTCTGGTGATACAGCAATAGTCTCGGCTCTAGGAGGAAGACTGTGCCTTAGTCGAACGAGCGTGAATAACCTTGGCAACTTGCTGGCCCAAAACAAACAGACAGAAGAAACCATGTCTAATTAGCATTCTGAGGAGGTAATTACATGTGTAAAACCTATCGACAATTAAATAGTATATATTGGAGAAACTACTTACCTGATAATTTCGTTTTCCTTAGTGTAGACAGAAGGACTCAGGACCAATGGGTATAGTGTGCTCCTGATCAGACGGATCAGATTTCAATCTGACGTCAGCCCTAGTACATATACCCCTGTAGGACGCCATGCTCTTCAGTATTCTCTTTGAAAAGCAATTGTGGATATATGTGTGACTGAATAACTGGATAAACTTGATTAACTTGAACTGGTTGATGTGGTTATAGCCAGAGACCGCCAGTGCACTCAACAGACACTGACACCCGGTAGGAATGGGTATCCTAATTAGAGGGAAGCTTGGCTTACCCGTGTTTGTTTTGCTCTTGGGGATTGTCCCCCGAGGTTTCCGTGATTGTCGGCAGCCGTGGGTGAGATGCTGAGTCCATCTGTCTACACTAAGGAAAACGAAATTATCAGGTAAGTAATTTCTCCATTTCCTAGCGTGTAGCAGATGGACTCAGGACCAATGGGATGTACAAAAGCTACTCCCGAACTGGATGGGAGGATGCCCATGGCCCACTTAGTACTGCCCTTGCGAATGCTGTGTCCTCCAGAGCCTGAACATCCAGGCGATAGAACCTAGAGAAGGTATGAATGGAGGACAATGTCGTCGCCCGACAGATCTCGGTGGGTGACAGCATCTTGGTTTCCGTCCAGGACACTGCCTGGGCTCTAGTGGAATGGGCCTTGCCTGCCTCTACATAGGCCGCCTTGATAACTTCTTTGATCCAGCGGGCTATGGTTGCCCGTGAGGCCGCTTCCCCTTGTTTCTTCCTGCTGTGAAGGACGAAAAGGTGGTCTGTCTTTCGTATGGATTCCGACCTTTCCAGATATTGGAGTAGGAGCCTGCCAACGTTAAGATAGCGAAGGCGGCGAGATTCTTCGGAGTCCTTATGCTCGTCTGGCAATGGTAGCGAGATGGTTTGGTTTAGATGGAAGTGAGAAACCACTTTTCGGAGGAAGGAGGGGACTGTGCGTAGCTGTATGGATCCAGGTGTGAACCCGAGGAAGGGTTCTCGACAGGACAGTGCTTGAAGCTCGGAGATGCAACGGGCCGAGCCGACTGCCACTAGGAATGCAGTCTTCAGTGTTAGTAGTCGGAGGGACAGACCGCAGGTGGGTCTGAAGGAGGCTCCTGCTAGGAAGTCTAGGACTAGGTTGAGATTCCATAAATGTTCTGGCCACTTCAGTGGTGGTCGGATCTGTTTGACGTCTTTCAGGAAACGTCCGGATGAGAGGCTAGGCTGCCACCCTCCACCTTGGCTTTATTGCAGGCCAACTGCACCTTGATGGAGTTGAGAGATAACCCCTTCTGTAAGCCGCTCTGCAGGAATTTGAGAATTGCGGGAATTTCGACTGTCCGCGGGAGGATGTTGCGGTCTTCACACCAGGCTTTGAATATTCTCCATATTCGTATGTAGGTTAGCAATGTGGAAAATCTGCGTGCTCGGAGCAGAGTGTCAATCACCATCCCAGAGTATCCGCTCTTCTTCAGGTGTGTCCTCTCAAGGGCCAGACCGTAAGAGAGAATCGAGCTGGGTCTTCGTGGAGGATTGGGTCTTGTTGGAGCAGATGCCTGTGAGGAGATAGAGGGAGAGGACTCCCTGTCAGTAGTCTTCTCATGTCTGCATACCATGGCCTTCTTGGCCAGTCTGGGGGCCACCAGAAGTACTGGTCCCCTGTGGTGTTCTATCTTGTGGCTGATTCTGCCCAGTAGCGGCCACGGTGGGAAGGTGTATAGCAGGATTTCCTGTGGCCAGGTCTGGATGAGGGCATCGATCCCTTGGGACTGTGGTTCCCGTCTGCGACTGAAAAAGTTGGGAACTTGGGTGTTTGGAGGTCCATGGCTGGTGTTCCCCAGCGGTTTACTATCAACTGGAAGGCTGAGGTAATCCGCAGTGATGTTGTCTTTTCCCGCGATGTGGGCAGCTGAGATCCCTTATTTATTTATTTATTTAGGGGTTTCTTATATACCGAGGCACGTTTGCAAAACATCACCTCGGTTCACAATGTAACATAACTTAGCAACAGGCTTTACAATAATAACATTAACAGGTAGGGGTTAACAAGGGCAGGAGATGATAATACGAGAAATATATACAAATGTACAAGTTGATTTTAACAAGTAGGTTAAATAAAGCAATAAGGATAATTAGCAGGGTTAAGTAATAGATGGAGGGGGAAGAAGAGGAGGAAACCTAGAGTGGGTGGGGGGTAAAGAATGGGCGAGGGTCAGATGGGGTAGGGAGAGAAAATAGACGGTGCGAGGGTCAGGTGGGCGGTCGGTTGGTGGTCAGATGGGCGGTCATGTCGAATCTATGGGGGGAGTCAGTTCGTTAGTCAGGATACGCTAGTTTGAACAGCCATGTTTTAAGATTGTGCTTGAATTTGTGGCAAGGTTCCTGGCGTAGTTGGGAAGGCATTTTATTCCAGTGGGAGGTTCCTGAAATGATGAAAGATCGCTCTCTAAAGGTGGTATGCTTCATGCATTTAGGAGAGGGTATTTGGAGTTTGGCTAGATGATGCGTTCTTGTGGGTCTTGTCGGAGTGTGAAGCAGGAGATGTTCTGGGAACCATTGCATGTCCTGGTTATGAATGGCTTTGTGTATTAGCGTGAGTACTTTATATATTATCCTGGAGGTTACAGGGAGCCAATGTAATGATTGAAGGACTGGTGTAATGTGGTCATGACGGTGAGTGTATTTTTGCTTCCGCCCACGCCATTAGGGGATCTATTTCCAGGGACATCTGTTGGCTTCTGGTTCCTCCCTGGCGGTTGATATAAGCCACTGTTGTGGCGTTGTCCGACCGATTCGCCCCGGAGTCGGTGACTGAATCATAAAAGCAGGCTAGCCTGACTGCCCGTGCTTCCAGTCGGCTGATGTTCCATCCTGACTCTTCCTTGTCCCATTGCCCCTGGGCAGTCAGTTCCTGGCAGTGGGCTCCCCACCCTAGTAGACTCGCATCCACGGTGAGCAGGATCCAGGTCGGCGAGGATAGCCTTACTCCCTTGCTCAGGTGGTCTTCTTGTAGCCACCAATGTAGCTGGGTTCGAACCTCATCTGGGAGCTGGAGGCAAACAGAGTAATTCTGGGACGTTGGATTCCATCGTGACAGTAGGGAACGCTGCAGGGGTCGCATGTGAACTCTTGCCCATGGGACCACTTCCAGTGTGGATGATATGAGACCGAGGACTTTGAGGTAGTCCCACACCTTGGGGTGAAGCCTGATTAACAGGTTTCGCAATTGGTTCCTCAGCTTTGATCTCCTTGTAGGAGTCAGGGTCACCTTGTCTTGTCTGGTGTCGAACCAGACTCCCAGATATTCCAGAGATTGGGAGGGCTGCAGACAGCTCTTATTTGTGTTGACCACCCACAAGAGATTCTCCAGTAGAGTTTTGACTCTGGTGGTCGCCTGATGACTTTCCTCTGAGGATTTTGCCCTGATCAGCCAATCGTCCAGATATGGGTGAACGAGGATTCCTTCTTTCCTTATTGTCGCCGCCACTACGACCATGATTTTAGTGAACGTTTGGGGGCACTGTGGCTAGCCCGAAGGGTAGTGCTTGGAACTGGTAGCGGTGGTCCAGCATCCGAAGCGTAGGAAATGCTGATGCTCATGGAGCGAGTACTGGTTCCTATCTGTAATCTATAATAATGACTCACGATCTCCGTACCTGCGATAACGTCTTAGACAGAAGGGAGTCTTTGGAGATTAGGAACATAGGCCCTCGTAGAGCGAGTACCGGTTCCTATCTGTAATAGCACTCACTGTGTTCATGTCTGCGATCGCTTCCAGGTAGCAAGGAGTCTTCTGAGCAATCAGGGACGTAGGTCTTCGTGGAGCGAGTACCGGATCCTGTCTTAGCAATCTGAAATCAAGAAGAGAGAGTGGGGGCCCCGAGGAGCGGGTACCCCTGGGAAAGGTGGTGGAGGCAGAGCAGCGGAAGAATTCCTCTTGCTAACTCGATTCGAAGTAGCAAGCAAAGACCTTTTAAAGTGGAAGCAGATGATGTCACCACGGGGGACGCCCTCGAGGTTTACGCCCACGTTGGTACAAACTCTGGAGCGTGCGCACACACGCGCGCACCCATACATCATCAGCAACATGGTGGATCCACCAGGTCAGGCCAGCCCGGGGATTCCAGGAAGTATGGTGAGGAGAAGCCGCGGCAGCATCTGTCCGTCAGACCCAAAGGGAGTCGCCACTAAGGTAGAGAGGGTGGAGCGAGGGCAAGAACAGGCATGAACGCAACAGAATTCTACCCAGGAGAAAGATGCTGGGTCTAAATTGAGAGGCGCTATGTCCCCGGGGAGGTCCGTTTGAAGGAGGCTCCCGCTGGGGGAAGAGAGGTCCGGTGTACTGTCGGTGGATCCGGATCCCAGTACCGGTTGGGGGGACCTTAGGCTGGTTCACCCAGGGCCTCCTCACATTGTATACACAAGGCCGTGGCCTGTTCGTGCTGCGCAGCTCTAATGTGGCATGCTGGGCAGAGTCCCTGGGCCTTAAGCTTCTTGTCCGGTGGTGCCATGGTTTGTGTGTGCCGCAAGAAACTCCTGTTTATGTGTTCAAGCGTACGCTGAGAGGCTGAGATATGCGCTCCGGGTGCACCGAAGTTGTGCGTGTAGATCGAATGCGCACGCCGCTGTGCACACGAGGCTTACTTATGCGCCCGGCACAGTAGAGCGCGTGGCAGTGCGCCCGGTGCTGCTTATGCGTGCGCCGGTGTGCGCACAAGTGATTTTGTGTGTGCACGGCTCGCCTCTGTGCGCACAGGACGAATTGGCAGACAGGGTGGCGATCCAATGTAAATGGCAACAGCGACCATGTGAGCAATATGGCGACCACCTCGGAGGGTCTCCACGTGGGAAGGCCCTCGTATCGAACCGGGGTCCAGTCCTAATAGGGCTGATCAACCCGGTGGCACCGACGCCGGCTGGCGATCTGTGTGGCTATTCGAGCCTCGGAGACCGGAGACTTAAGAAGTTTTCTACCTTACCTTGTCTCGGCGCTTCCCAGTCTTGTTCCGGGCGGTCTCCGGCTGCGGGGAGAAAGGGAAAAATACCTTCACCGCCATGCTCGAATTTGCACCCGCTTCCTCTCAGCTACACCAGATGCCGGGGGCTAAGTCCATGCCGGGAACCGGCTGCCGGACCGAGGCCTACCTCTGAGGGATCGCGGAAATCACCTCAGGAATCTCGACTGGGAGAGGGACCCGTAGGTATCACCACAGGAGAGCGGGGCTCCTTTGTAGAGGTAAGTTCTCTCTTCGTTTTGGATTTCTTTGGTTAGAATACTCTAACGCTGAGCAAGCGTGTATAGAGTCCCGAACTGCTATGGAGACAGAAAATACTGAAGAGCATGGCGTCCTGCAGGGTATATGTACTAGGGCTGACGTCAGATTGAAATCTGATCAGTCTCCAACTGCTATCAGGAGCACACTATACCCATTGGTCCTGAGTCCATCTGCTACACGCTAGGAAATGTAGCAATTTTCAAAAATCCACTTACATGAGCAAAGTGCATTTACACATGTAAAATCCAGTTTTAAGTGTGCAAATCCTTTTGAAAATTACCCCTTAAAGTAGAAGCTGCCTTACCTCTACATGGATCACCAAACAAGACAAATAATCTGTCCATCTTACAAAAAGAATTAGTCACCTCCAAGTACCAAAGGAGAACCTAGCAAACATCCAGCCACTTTAGAAATCTGTTCTCCCCGACACTTAATCCTTAGAGAAAACCAGTAATGTGGTAATATTGATTCAAGTGGAACACTGAAACCACCTTATGCAAAAAAGAGGGTACATGGCAAAAGAAAACTAAACCAAAAGAAATGACCAAGAAAGGATCCATCAGGACACAGCTTGAATCTCAGAGACACGCTGATCAGAACAAATCACCACCAATAATATGATCCTTCAAAAAATCGTGATTCAGAGGCCAAAGGGAGCCAAAAACAATGCCTTCAATACCAGATTGGTGTCCAACTGAGGGACCAAGGGTCTAAAAGGTGGGTGCAATCTAACCCCATAGAAAAAACAAACCACATCTGGAAGAGCTGCTACTGAAACCCTCTGCACCTTGCCTCTGTATCAGGAAATAGCCACATCCTGCACCTTCAGATAATTCATGGCTATGCTCTTCTCTAACCCCATCTGAAGGGGGGTTAAAATGCATGGAGCATCAGCCTCCAAGGAGAAGCTAAGTGAACCTTGCAGAAAGAATCATAAAACACACCAGACTCTGATATAAGCCAGAGACGTGGAGGACTAATGAGCTTTCAACAACTGGATATCAAATAGGAAGAAATAACCTTTCTTCCACAAGCAAGACCTTTCAAGAGCCAAGTTGTAAAAGAATGGAGAGAGATAGTCCCTAAACATCTGGTAAATGGAGGGAAAATTCAACTTGAAGTCTGACCAGATCTGCAAATCACGGTCTTGGAGGCCAATTTGGTACCTCAAGGAACACCCGAATGCTCTCAGCCTCAATTCTACACAATACTCTGCCTATTAGTGGCCAAGGGGAAAAGACAAAAAGAGGCTCCTCCTTTGGCTAGGGCTGCACCAAAGCATCTATGCCATCAGAATCGATCTCTTTTGAATGACTGAAGAACCAGGGCACCTTGGCCTCCTTGCAAGTGGCAATCAGATCCATGTGGGAAAGACCCTACCTGCAAACCACATGAACAAAAGCATCCTGGTTCTGCTCCCACTCTCCTAGCTCTAGTAGGTTTCTGCTTAGATAGCCTGCTTGCACATATTCTCCTGGCCCGTAAGGTGGGCTGCCAACAAGGGCTCCAGATTCTCCTCCACCCAAAAGAATAGAAGATCCGTCCTCTTCAACATTCCCTGACTCCTGGTACCACCTTGCCTGTTCATATATGTGACTGCTATCACATTGTTGGACAACATTTGTGTTTTTTTCCATTTGATCAAAGGAAGAAAAGGACAGAGAACCAGATGCATCATTCTGTTTTTTAGATGACAGAACAGGATGCTTCCATTGGAGTCCAGAATCACTGGACCACCTACCTGTTCCAGGCAACTGGATCCCAAACCAAACTTGCATCCATCATGGCTATGATCCAAGCCAGATGTGTCATATTTGCACATCAGGTTCTGAAGAAGCATCCAACACAGAAGGCTGACCTTCACAGACATTGGCAACAGGAGACAGTCTTCGTAATCCTGAGATTAATGTGCTCACCGGGACAGCAGAGTGGCCTGCAAAGTTCTCATGTGGGCTTGGGTCCAAGGTACCAAATCCAGAGTAGCTGCCATCGAACCCAGAAGCTGAAGATAATCCCAGGACCTCAGGTTCACCAGAGCCTGGAAACTTCTTACCTGCCAAATTAACTAGTCCACCCCTTTCGACGTCAGGTATATGTGACCCAACTCTGAGTTGAAACGCACTGTGAGATATTCCAGAGACTGAGAAAAAAAAAAGATTGCTCTTTGAAAAATTGACTATCCAACCCAAGCTTTCTACTCAGCTGGATGACTGAATATCTTCTTGATAAGACTTTGCTCTGAACAACCAATCGTCCATATAGGGATACACTAAGACTTCTTCCCTGAGCAAAAATGCAGATACCACCACCATTACCTTGGTGAAAGTCCACCACACTGTCACCAGTCCAGAGGGAAGCACGCAGAGCTGAACACATTCATGCAGAATACAAAAATGGAGGTACCTCTGATCTTCCTGTCTGATGGCAATATGGAAATATACTTCTTATAGATCCTGGGAGGCAAGGAATTCACTCTGATGCACAGTCATAGTGACCGATCACAGTGTTTACACCCTGAAATAAAAATTCTTTAGACTGCTGTTCACACCTTTCAGATCTAGAACAGTCTTTCTTGGGTACCTCAAAATAAATTGAATAGTGACAAAAATCCTCTCTCTTTGCGAGAGGCAAGGGAAACACCACCAGCAAAAGCCGCAATAGGGTATCACTTCCTGCCTTTGACAACTGAAAGTGCCTAGAAAGACCATAGAGATCTTGGAAACAGGTACATGAAGTTTGGGAGCATAACCCAGTCAAATCATGTCCAACACCCACTGATCTGAGCTTATTTAAGTCCAATCCTGGTAAAACTGCTGAAATCGACTTCCCACTGGCATAACCATGGAATGAACCCACCAAGCATCACTGAAAAGATTTAGCAGTTCTAGTAGTGGAGGCTGGTTCCAGCCTTGGCTTCCTGAAACCATGAAAGGACAGGCTTTCCCTTTAGACCCCTGCAAGCCAATAAAAGCTGGATTGCCTTCCTGGCCTTTAACATCTAGAGTGCATAAGCTGGCCTTGCCACGATTAGCACAAGTAAACAAATGTGGTCTATGTCCTCCGGAAGCCTCTGGGATTTAGAATCCCCAAAATTCTTGACCAGCTGCTCCAGCTCCTCTCCAAAATGTAGCTTAGTCTTAAAGGGAAGCTTACCTAAAATGAGACTTCAACCAGGTGTCGCAGACCAAAAGAGCCTCCCCACTGCCACAGAAGAGGCCACCAATCTGGAAGAGACCCAAAGAGATCATAAAGAGCATCGGCTAGAAAAGCTGCTGCAGACTCCATTTTAGCTGCATCCCCATTCTCTGGGAGCTGCTGAATCCAGCGCAAGAAATCCCTTGTCACAAAGTTGCTACAAATTGAGATCTGAAGGGCTAAAGTTGCGGAAGTAAACATATGTTTCAGCGGACATTCAAACCTCGTATTCTGTGGTTCCTGGAAGAATGTGCATCCCTTGACAGGAATCATAATTCATCTCATGACCGCTGTGATTAAGGCATCAACTTAAAGCAGCTGGAATAGATGCTGCACAGCTTCAGGCTCCAGGAAATATAACCTAAGACGACTCCTTGATTCCCTGAAGACTACACTCAGGGACCTTCTACTCTGCTAAAACCATCTTTTCATTTCAGACTGGAGAGAAAAGCCCCTAGATAATTTATGAAACTCCTTAATACGGTTCCAGATTGGTATTTCCTCCACCACTGTATCTGCTGTGCTGGGATATAAGCTGTGATCTCCTTACGAAATAGATGGATAGCCTTGTCATCCTCACTACCAGACAAGACCTCCTCTCTCTTCCATAGAGGCTATGCTCAAGGAATCAACATGGTGCCCAGAATCCCCAGGAAAATTCTCTGCTAACGGAGGAGGCAGCCCCCAATGATTCCCTGGGTCTTTTGGGGACAGCCCTGATGGAATGGAAGGAAACCCTGGGGAGAACCTACGCTTGATATCAGGCCTCTGTGTAGCACAGAAGGCCTGAAGCAGAAATTGGAAGATTTCTGGAAAAATTTCCTCCTACATGGCACCTTGACCTAAAGCAACCTGGTTCTGAGGACTTTCAGCAGCAGCAAACAGGGGATCCCCCAACGTCACCTTCTGAACCCAAGCAGGAATGAAGAGAGCCTGAAGTGTCTGCAGGAAGTTGTCTCAAAATGGCCAATGCTCCTGGCCAAAAGTGGCACGTTGGAGGCCTCCTCAGAGGCTGTCCTGGACTGAGGATCAGACTTAGAAGCTTTTTACGGTTGGCAGGCAACCGTGGAACCGCTCAATGCTCACAAGCACTCTCCTGCAGCCTCCTCTGCCTGAGTACAAGATGAACAGAAAGGCCCCAAAGTATAGCCTGAGCACCAAGAGCCACAGGCAGTACAGCAGTGAGAGAACTCAGATCTGTCTACGGCAGCCTTCTTCCAAACTGATGCCACCGCAATCCCGATGCTGGCACTGCAACCCCTCTCTCTGCAGCACACTTACCCCATGGGTAAAGACCCTGAAATCAGGTCTGCCACAAACCTGAAGAGTCACCAGGGAAGCCTGTACACTGAACTCAGAGCCACTTCTCTTCACAGTTGCTTCCTTCAGCTTTCCTTTTTCTTTCTTTTTTAAACAGAGAGTTACTAAGAGAAATCCCACCCCCAGACTCCACCAAGTCCCCCATGGGCCTGGGAGCTACAGGAATAAGCTTGCTCTCCTGGCAGAACTAGAGGCCTAGCCCACAGCACACTAGAGTCCTCTGCTGGATCCTGCTGCACCATCAGTGAGTCCTACCATCTGCTGGAGGCAGAGTATACTGGAGTTTCTTGGTGCTGCACTACCTATACATATGACAATGTCACAGATAAAGTCATGTGCTCTGCCTCCATCTACTGGTAGGAGGACATAACCCATTTATAAGGACTCACTGGACTGGTATAGCTGGATGAAATGGAAGTAATTTTTGGCAGGCAAGAGATGAGAAGCTAAACTATTCCAATTCACTTTCTTTAAAAGGAATAAGAAATTGGACTTTGATTTTAAATACTACCTAATTTTAGCCAATTTCAATTCACTACCAAAAAGTCTACCATTTCAGAATGCTAAGAGCAGCCTTAAAGCAAAACATGCTTTTCAATTAAATTAGTTGTTAGTGAAAATAAACAAGCACAAAAGATACAGATATGCTATGTAATTTCCAAGGAGGAGTTAAGAATTAAGAGTTTTTCTAGGGGGTCTCTATGTGATTGTTCCCATTATTATGAATGTAAGCAAACTGGGTGGCTGCTCAGCCCATCCAGATGAGAGCCAGGGCTGGAGCTAGAATGGAGAAATTACTTACCTGATAATTTCGTTTTCCTTAGTGTAGGACAGATGGACTCAGGACCAATGGGTATTGTGCTCTCCTGATAGTAGATGGGAGACGGAGTCAGATTTCAAAGCTGACTGCAGCCTACATATACCCGTGCAGCGGGCTTAGCTCTTCAGTATTGTCTTCGAAAAGCCAGTGTGGATATATGTTGCTTAATTCTTGATTACACTTGATTAATCTTGAACTGGTTCAACTGATTATATATATATATATATATATATATATGAAACTGGAGACCGCCAATGTACTGAAACAAACGCCGACCCCTGGGTAACTGCGGGTGTCTTGGATTAGAGGTAGGCCGTGGCTTACCTGTACTTGTTAAGTCTCGAGATTTGATATCCGAGGTTCTCTATTTCTGGAGCAGCCATGGGCGGGATGCTGCGTCCATCTGTCTATACTAAGGAAAACGAAATTATCAGGTAAGTAATTTCTCCATTTCCTAGCATGTAGCCAGATGGACTCAGGACCAATGGGATGTACAAAAGCTACTCACCGATAGGGTGGGAGGCTGCCTGTAGCCCACTTAATGCTGCCCTTCTGAAGGCTATGTCCTCCCTGGTCTGAACATCCAGGCGGTAAAACCTGGAGAAGGTGTGCATGGAGGACCACATCGCCACCCAACAGATCTCGGCAGGCGACAGCAGCTTGGTTTCCGCCCAGGAGATAACCTGGGCTCTTGTAGAATGCGCTTTAATCTGTAGAGGTGAGGGCTTTCCTGCCTCTGTATAGGCTGCCTTGATTACTTCTTTGATCCAGCGGGCAATGGTTGCCTGGGATGCCGCTTCCTCTTGCTTCTTTCCGCTGTGAAGAAAGAACAGGTGATCCGTTTCGCACACAAGTTCCTATCTTTCCAGGTATCAGACTAGGAGTCTGCCGACATTCAGATGGCGAAGAAGGTGTGAGACCTCAGAGTCCTTATGATCATCCGGTGATGGTAGCGAGATGGTTTGTTTCATGTGAAACTGGGAAACCACTTTCGGTAAGAATGAGGGGACAGTGTGCAGTTGAATGGTTCCAGGCGTGAACCTAAGGAACGGTTCCTGACAGGATAGTGCCTGAAGTTCAGAGATGCGACGAGCTGAACAGATTGCCACCAAGAATGCTGTTTTTAAAGTTAGGAGGCATAGTGACACACCACATGTTGGTCTGAAAGACTCCCCTGCTAGGAAGTCTAATACAATATTGAGATTACATAGGGGCACCGGCCACTTTAAGGGTGGTCAGAGATGTTTAACTCCTCTCAGGAAACGGGACACATCTGGATGAGTTGATAATCTGATGCCGTCCACCTCGGCTCTGAAGCAGGCCAGTGCGGCGACTTGGACTTTGAGGGAGTTGAGGGACAACCCCTTCTTCATCCCATCCTGTAGAAACACCAGGATTATGGGAATTTTGGCTGTCCGCGGGTGGGTCCCGCGGTCTTCACAACAGTCTTCGAATACTCTCCAGATCCGTATGTAAGATAGGGATGTGGAAAGCTTGCATGCTCAGAGCAAGGTGTCAATGACAGACTTTGAGTAACCCCGCTTCTTCAGGCAAGCCCTCTCAAGGGCCATACCATAAGAGAGAATTGAGATGGATCTTCGTGTAAAATCGGGCCCTGGTGGAGAAGATCCCTGTATGGAGGTAGGCACAGAGGGTTTCCCACAAGTAGTCTTCGCATGTCTGCGTACCACGGTAGTCTTGGCTAGTCGGGGGCGACTAGTAGAACTAGTCCCCTGTGATGCTCTATCTTGCAGATGACCCTGCCCAGTAGTGGTCATGGAGGGAAGGCGTACAGTAGGTCTTCCTCTGGCCAGTTCTGGACAAGAGAGTGTCTATTCCCTGGGATTGATGTTCTCATCTGCGGCTGAAGAATCTGGGGACTTGGGCATTAAGATGGGTTGCCAGTAGATCCATGGTTGGGAGGCCCCAGCGATTTACTATCAGCTGGAAGGCTGTGGTCAACAGCATCTATTCCCCCGGATCTAGTCTCTCTCTGCTGAGGTAGTCTGCTGAGACGTTGTGTTTTCCTGCGACGTGGGAGGCCGAAATCCCTTGCAGGTTTATTTCCACCCATGCCATAAGGGGGTCTATTTCCAGAGACACTTGGTTCCTCCCTGGCGATTAATGTAAGCGACTGTTGTCGTGCTGTCTGACATTACTCTGACCGACTCGCCCCGGAATCTGTGGGCGAATTGTAGGCACGCTAGTCTGACTGCTCGAGCTTCTAGGCGGTTTATGTTCCATTGTCCCTGGGCCGTTAGCTCCTGACAGTGTGCTCCCCACCCTCGCAGGCTTGCATCCGTGGTGAGCAAGATCCAGTTTTGTGGGGATAGGCTCACTCCTCTGCTTAGGTGGTCTTCCTGTGTCCACCACTGGAGCTGATCCCGAACCTCTGCTGATAGCTGGAGGTAAATTGAGTAGTTCTGGGACCGTGAGTTCCATCGTGACAGTAGGAAACGATGGAGCGGTTGCATATGGGCCCTTGCCCACGGAACGACTTCCAGGGTTGATGCCACGAGGCAGAGGACTTGAAGGTAGTCCCATACCTTGGGACGTGGATTGGACATTAATGTTTGCAAGTGTTCCATCAGTTTCCTTCTCCTTGGAGGAGTGAGGAAGACCTTGTTCTGTTTGGTGTCAAAACGGGCCCCCAGGTACTCTAGTGACTGAGATGGCTGGAGACAGCTCTTGCCTGTGTTCACGACCCAGCCGAGCTCCTGCAGTAGGCTCTTGACTCTGGAGGTGGCCTGCCGACTCTCCTCTGCAGACTTTGCCCTGATCAGCCAATCGTCTAGATAAGGGTGTACCAGGATCCCTTCTTTCCGCAATGTTGCTGCCACGACCACCATTATTTTGGTGAAGGTCCTGGGAGCGGTTGCTAGGCCGAAGGGTAGTGCTCGGAACTGGTCATGATGACCCAGTATTGCGAAGCGCAGGAAGTGCTGATGGTCCTGATGGATTGGTATGTGGAGGTAGGCTTTGGAAAGGGCCAGGGAGGTTAGAAACTTTCCCGGTTGTACAGCTCTTATAATGGAGCGTAGGGTTTCCATGTGGAAGTGTGGTACCCTCAGGTAATGGTTGACATTCTTGAGATCCAAGATAGGTCGGAATGATCCTTCCTTCTTGGGGACGATAAAATAGATGGAATAGTGTCCAGTATTTTGTTGGGACTTGGGCACCTGGGTTATTGCCTTCAGGTTGAGAAGTCTTGTTAGTGTGGTTTTTACTGCCAGTCTCTTGGAGTGGGAATGGCAGGGTGATGTCAAGATTTTGTCCGGAGAAATGCTGCGGAATTCCAGAGAGTATCCTTCTCGAATTATGTTTAGGACCCAATTGTCCGATGTTATGTCGACCCATCTTTGGTAGAAGAGGGTAAGACGACCTCCCATGTCTTCTTCCTGTAAAGGGTCTGCTTCTTCTCATTGTGGAGTATGGCTAGGACCTGCCCCTGAGCCTGCTCCCCTCTTGGTGTGTCTATTCCGAAAGGGCTGGGACCTTCCGGATGTCCGAAGTGCCTGGAACTGCGTATTCATGTAGGTTCTGAAGCACTGAGATCCTCTGCCCTTGATTCTTCTGGGAGAGGAATACTGAGATCTTCTATTCCTATCTTCCGGTAGCCAGGGCACTGGGAATCCCCCCTTTTGTTGGCTAACTTCTCCAGCTTGCTACCAAGAGAGATCCTCTATAGGGCAATTCCATAGCCATAGCTGTCTTCTGGCTGCAACTACCGAGACCACGCCCCTGGCTGAGGTACGCACTAGATCTGAGGTTGCATCAGTGAAGAAGGACGCCACAGGTTCCAGCATTTCTCCAGACGAATTTGCGTCTCTGGAGAGGAGTAAGCAGAAGCGTGCTACCAGTGCGCAGCAGGAAGCAATCTGTAGTGTCATTGCTGTTGTGTCGAAAGCCTGCTTAAGGATGGATTCTAATAGTCTGTCCTGCGCGTTTCAGTACCGCTCCTCCCTCAACGGGAATCGTTGTTTGCTTGGAGACTACACAGACCATGGTGTCAACTTTAGGGAAACGCAGATGTTCCTTGGCCGTGGATTCCAGAGGATATAGGGCTTCCAGGGCTCGCCCCTCTTTGAAGCTGGCCTCCGGGGCATTCCATTCCAGGTCAATCAGTTCCAAGATGGCTTCCATCATGGGAAAGAAGCATGAGGCCTTACAGAGGGACACCAAGATGGGGTTCTTCTTTGGTTCCGCCATAGGGTCCGTGCCTGGGATACCCAGTGTCTTCAGGGTCTGGGAAACAAGAGCTGGTAATCTGTCCTTGTGGAAGAAGCGAAGCATGGTTCGGTATGGTTCCATCCCTGAAGGGATTTCTCCTTCTTCCAAGGTGTCGCTCTCGCCCTCAAACGAGTCTCGATCTGAGGTAGGTAGGCTCTTGGTTAGGCGAGGCATATCTCAAGAGGTCCGCGTAGCGCCAGGAGGATCCTGAGCTTCCAGGCAGTGTTGAGACTGGTGCACAGCAGGGGCTGGTTGTGCCTGAATGAAAGTTTGCAGCCCTCTAAAGAATTCCACCCAGGAGAAGGTTCCTGGGTCCATGTTGATCCCCGGGGTGGTTAGCGTAAGTGCCCTCGAGATGGCCTCCTGTGGCGGAGCCGAGCCGGAGATATAGAGGTCTGAGGTACAATCAGTGGTTCCGGACCCCTCTCCCAACTGTAGGGGGCCAGGTTTTGGTTTCCTTTGAGCTTCATTGCACTGCTGGCACATGAGGGGCTCCAATTCTGATTGTGCAGCTCTTATGTGGCAGGCTGAGCAGAGGGAGGGGTCTTTGGCCTTCTTGATCGGTGGTGCCATGTTTGTGCGCGTGGGAAACTTCACGGTTGTTGCTCGTGTGGTTATACGCACGGGGGCGCCTAGGTGTGCATGGGTAGCGACTAAGTTGTGCGCACAGCTATGCGTATGGCAACGTTGGGTGCGTGCAAGTTAGGCGCGTCGGCCGACCAACCTGTCCCATGTGTACCACCGGACGAGGGGGGAATATGGCGCCAACGATCCCGCTTACAAAATGGCACCCCCCCCGAGGGTCTCCACGTGTGTGGGCCCTCGCCGACCAGGGGCTGCTCAACCCGATCGGTGCCCTTTAAACCTCGCCGGGAAAAATGTTCGGTACAGCTGTTCAAGCTCTGGAGACTTAGATTTAAAGGTTTCTACCTTACCTGGTCTCGGCGCTTACCGATCGCGTGCCGGGCAGTCTCCAGCTGCGGGGAGAGAGGGAAATACCTTCACCGCTGTGCTCGAATCTGCACCCACTGCCTTTCAGCCACCCGGAGGGGCTAAGTCCATGCTGGAATTCAGCTGCCGGACTAAGGCTTACCTCTGAGGGATCTCGGAATTCACCTCAGGAATTCTCGACTGGGGAAGGGACCCTTAGGTATCACCGCAGGAGAAGCGGGGCTCGATCTTAAGGTATATTTTCTTCTTCTTTGTTTTAAATTTTTACACTATTCTAGTGTTTGGAATAGTGTCCGCATCTGCTGGGAGACAGAAAATACTGAAGAGCTAAGCTTTCTGCACGGGTATATGTAGCGTGATGCCAGCTTTGAAATCTGACTCTGTCTCCCATCTGCTAGCAGAAGAGTACAATACCCATTGGTCCTGAGTCCATCTGGCTACATGCTAGGAAACAGCAGACCCATCAAACACCTAGTAATTAAAACAAGAAGGGAAAAATACCTCGCTTCCCATACCTGAAACTTTTTTCAGTCACCTTGAGCTTGTCGTGGATTAGTGGGGATGGCAAAAATTTTCACCCCCTCCCCCCCAAAGGCAAGCTCCCATTCACAACCACCAACCTACCCACCCATCCATCACAGGCAGGCTCCCATTCACAAGCACTCATTCTAGGAAGGCTTTCATTTACATACACACACATCTCTCCCCATCTCCCTCAGGCAGGTTCCTATTCAGTCACATATACACAATCCCATCCCCTCACCAGGCAGGCTTCATTTACACACACACAGTCTCTATGCAGGGTCCATGGGCCTTTCTTGCCACTGCTGCCACCCGATGCCTCGCTCCTTGGAAGAGAGGAGGATTCATCACGTGTGCAGGCTGGCCCGCGGTACTCAACACTGGCAGTGCTGGCACTTCCTGTATGCTCATCTCGTGTATCGTGAGATGATACAGGAAGTAGTAGCACTGAGAGTATTAGTACTGCAGGGCTGGCCAGCACAATAGGAGGAATCACAGAACAAGTTCCTTGTTTTCTTCTGCTGCTGCCTCCTGTGACTGCATGGGCCTCTGTATTCTTCTGCGCTAGTGGGATGGAGTCCACCAGCATCTACACAGGCCTTTGGCTGACCCCCTTCTTTTGCAGCCACCGCTCTACCGGGTGTGCCACCCCATACAACTGTACGGTTTGCACATTCAGTTGGTGCATTGACCACATGAAAAGATCATAGTTGAAGGTTAAAGCTTGAACTCATGCAAAAGAGAATTCTAAAATCAAAGATGTGCCCATGATAAAAAGGTGCACAGCTGTTAGTCCAAATAAGTAAAAATACGTATTAAACACCTCCCCAAAAAATCAGCATATTAGACAAAAACAAGAAAGACCTAGGAACTGGACTAAAAGTGGCTAACAGAGCTAAAAAATAAAGGAAGGAAGACTGCAGAAATTTTCACCTCTGCTCATTCCCAAGGATCAGGTCTGTAACTATTATAGTGTTCACCTGAAGATCCATGGAATATATGATAGAACAAAATAACATGTGGATAAAGGCATAGCAGATGTAAGATAGTTTAAGAGACGCAGCCAAGTAAAAGAGCACCTGACGTAGCAAATGTTGCTTACCTTTAACAGGTGTTCTCACAGGATAACAGGATATTAGTCCTCACATATGGGTGACATCACAGGATGGACTGGTACCTACTGGGCATGCCCACATGGCACTAAACCTGCAGCCAGCAGGGGTCCCGCTTCAGTCTTGTTTAAAGCTACAGGAAGTGCCAAAAAATAAAATAAGAAAACTTAACGAACCCAACACCGTGGGGCGGCGGGTGGGTTTCGTGAGGACTAACATCCTGCTGTCCTGTGAGAACACCTGTTACAGGTAAGCAACATTTGCTTTCTCACAGGACAAGCAGGATGGTAGTCCTCACATATGGGTGAGTACCGAGCTGAGGATGTCCAAGAAATGCACCAAATGAACCCAGATGTGCAATAGGCACTAGGACTGGGGTGAAATTTGGTAGAGGGCATCCTGAACCCTAACGGGCAGGTGGAAGGGTGTTGGTACGTCAAGTTGCGAAAAGGTTGCGCAAGACAGACTGTCCGAAGATGGAATCTCGTCTTCCGGCCTTGTCTAAGCAATAATGGGCTGTAAAGGTATGGAGAGAACTCCAGGTAGCAGCTCTGCAAATGTCAGGAAGCGGCACAGAGTGTAGTTGTGCTACTGAAGTCGCCATGGCCCTCACAGAGTGTGCTTTAACATGGTCTTGAAGTGGAATGCCTGCTTGCTGATAGCAAAAGAATATGCAGTCCGCTAACCAGGAGGAGAGAGTCTGCCTACCCACAGGCTGCCCCAATTTGATGAAATGGAAAGAGACAAACAATTGAGTGCTTTTCCTGTGGGCAGCTGTACGGTCTAGATAGAATGCTAGAGCCCGTTTACAGTCAAGGGTATGCAGAACCTGTTCTCCTGGACTGGAGTGGGGCTTGGGAAAGAAGGTAGGTAGTATAATGGATTAATGTGAAACTCCGATACTACTTTAGGTAAGAACTTAGGGTGAGTGCGGAGTACTGCCCGGTCCTGCAGAGGTTTAGTGTAAAGCGGATAGGTAACTAGGGCCTGTAACTCACTAACTCTGCGAGCAGATGTTATTGCTAAAAGAAAAATCACCTTCCATGTGAGACAGCGAAGATCACAAGATTGGAGAGGCTCGAATGGTGGTTTCATGAGCCGACCCAAAACCAGATTAAGGTCCCAAGAAGGGGCCGGAGGATGCAGTGGAGGCTTGAAGTGAAGCAAGTCTTTCAGAAAACGTGTTACGAGGGGTTGTACCGAAATAGGAACGTCCCCGACACCTTTATGGAAGGCGGCCACCACACTGACATGCATTCTGATGGAGGAAGTTTTTAGACCTGATTCTGATAAGTGCCATAGATAGTCTAGAAACTTCGTGGTGGAACAGGTAAAGGGATCAAGGGATTGAGAAGAACACCATGACTTAAACCTGTTCCATTTGTAGAGGTAAGACTTTCTCGTGGAAGGCTTCTGTGAAGCAATCAGGACACAGGAAACTGGCTCCGAAAGGTTAAGTGGCTGAAAAATTAACCTTTCAACATCCAGGCCGTCAAGGACAAAGCTTGAAGATTGGGGTGGTGTAGGCACCCGTCGTTCTGAGTGATCAGAAACAGGTCCTTTCCCCAAGGGAATGTGCCTGCGAATGGAGAGATCCTGAAGTGTTGGAAACCACACTTGGCGAGGCCAGTGAGGTGCTATGAGGATCATGCATCCCTTGTCCTGATGTAACTTCACGAGAGTCTTTGATAGAAGTGGAAGTGGAGGGAATGCATATAGAAGACCAGTTGCCCATGAGAGGGAGAATGCATCTCTTGGCTGAGAGTGTTGGCTGCGAGTGAGAGAGCAAAAGTTCTCTACTTTGCGGTTTTGAGGTGACGCAAAGAGGTCTATGCGAGGATAACCCCAACGTTGGAATATTGAGTCCGCTACTGTGGGGTTGAGGGACCACTCGTGCGGATGGAAAGCGCAACTTAGCTTGTCCGTCAACACATTTTCCACTCCCGGCAAGTAGGTGGCCCTGAGGTACATCGAATGGGAGAGGGCCTCCGCCCATATCTGCGCAGCTTCCTGACAGTAGGTAGGAGCCCGTCCATCCCTGTTTGTTGATGTACCACATGGCCACCTGGTTGTCTGTCTGAATCAGGATAACCTGATTGGAAAGGTGATCCTGAAACACCTTGAGAGCATATCTGATTGCTCGCAGCTCCAGGAAATTGATTGATTCACGGAGTGGAAGGATGGAGGGCTGCTATCTCCAAAAAAAACCAAAACAAACAAACAAAAAAAATAAAAACAGGGGTGGGTAAGAGTATGGGGTAAGGGTGTGGCCTGCTTGTTACAGCGGTTGCTACCCCTAATTGAACTGGACGTTCACTTGGATGTAGATACGGCGCTGCTCTCTAAATTGGTGGTGGGGTGGAGGGGAATTAGGCCTGGAGGGTACTGGAAGCCGATAAAGACAGGTGGGAGAGAAAAAAAGGGGAAAAAACATGGATAAAGTGCGTGGCTTGCTGGGCAGACTGGATGGGCCGTTTGGTCTTCTTCTGCCGTCATTTCTATGTTTCTATGTGTTTGGCTTCCTCTGGAGACCATGTTCCTTGTGTTTGTAAATCGGCAACATGGGCTCCCCAGCTGAGGCTGGAAGCATTGGTGGTGAGAATTATTTGAGGGTCTGGAGCCTGGAAGGGCAGGCCTTGGAGGAGATTGATTTGATTTTCCCACCAGGCTAGAGACTGACTAAGTGAGTCAGTGATGTGGACAGTGGTCAATAGAGATTGGACGGACTGAGTCCATTGTGACCTTAAAGTCCACTGCATGACTCTCATGGTCAAGCGGGCCATTGGGGTAACCTGTACTGAGGACGCCATGTGTCCCAGCAGGATGAGGAAGTGGCGTGCAGGCGTGCGGTGCTGAGACTGCAGCTGGTGTGAGAGATATGAGAGTGAAAGCTTGCTGTCGAGGCAGAAATGCCTTTGCCTGCAAGGTGTCCAAGTCTGCCCCTATGAATGATAAAGTTTGAGATGGGACTAAGCTGGATTTCACGTAGTTGACGAGAAATCCTAGCGAAATCAGTGTGTAAAGTAAGACGTAGGGATGACAGAGCAGCTTGCTGAGTGGGAGCCCTGATCAACCAATCGTCTAGATAGGGGTAGATGTGAACACCTTGAGTCCTGAGGAAGGCTGCTACTACTATGAGGCACTTGGTGAAGACTTGTGGTGCAGATGCCAGGGCAAATGGTAGCACTCGGTACTGATAGTGCTTGGGGCCTACCAGAAATCTCAGAAATTTGCGATGAGATGAAGTTATCGCAATGTGTGTGTGTACGCGTCCTGGAGATCTAGAGAGCAGAGCCAGTTTCCTCTTTGCAGAAGAGGAAGAAGGGAACCCAAGGTTACCATCTTGAACTTTTCTCGGTGGAGGTACTTGTTGAGGGCACACAGGTCCAGAATTGGACGAACACCGCCTGATTTTTGGGGGATTAGAAAGTACCGGGAATAGAATCCTAGGCCTTTTTGGGAGTAGGGCACTGGTTCTATTGCTCTGGACTGGAGGAGGAGGGAGACCACCTGTTCCAGGAGTGGTGAGTGGTCGGATGTTCTCCACGTCGGAAGAGGTGGGGAGTCCGGTGGGATGGAGAGAAAGTTCAGGTGATAACCCTGAGAAATTATGGCAAGGACCCACTGGTCTGAGGTGATTGTGTGCCACCTGTTGAAATGGCACAATCGACCTCCCACTGGTATCTGAGGCAGTGGAAACTGGCTGCTGCTCTCTATGCAGGAGTCAAAAGCCGGAAGCAGGGCCCGGCTGAGGAGCTGCTTGCGGCTTTTGTTTCCGCGGTTGACGAGACTGTGCCTTTTGGAAAGGTCTCGTGGAAAGAGTTCTAGATGGTGATGGATAGGACTTCTTGGACGGAAGAATGACTTTTTAGAAGAATGACTTTTTAGTATCATTCCTGAATGGCTGTTTGGAGGAATACTCAGAGGGCATCAGAGAGAGCTGGCGAAGGGTCTCATGACGCTCCTTGAGTTCCGCCACCGTCCACTGAATCTGTTCGCCAAACAGATTATCTCCTATGCAGGGTAGACCAGATAATCTGTCTTGTACTTCAGGGTGCAAGTCCGAAGACTTAAGCCAGGCCCATCTTCTTGCTGTAATAGCAGTTGCAGATACCCTGGAAGCGGTGTCGAAGATATCATAAGAGGATCTTATTTCATGCTTCCCTGCCTCAAAACCCTTGTGTACCAGGGTTTGAAGCTGTTCCTGGAATTGCTGAGGCAGGGACTCTGCAAAGTCCTGTATCTGCTTGAATAAGACCCTGTTGTACTGGGTCATATTCAGCTGGTAAGAGGTGATCCGAGAGATGATCATTGATCCCTGGAAGGCATGCCGGCCAATGGCATCCAGGAATTTTTGTTCCTTACCCGGGAGAAAGGAAGAGTGGGGTTTTGATCTTTTTGCCCTCTTTTGGGCAGATTCTACAACCACAGATTGGTGATCCAGTTGAGGTTTCTGGAATCCTGGGACTGACTGGACCAAATAAGTGGTATCAGTTTTTCTGTTGACTGGAGCAACAGAACCAGGGTGTTCCCAGTTCTTTTTGAGGAGATCCAAAATATTCTGGTGAATAGGGATGGAGGTTATTTCCTTGGGAGCATCCAGGAATTGTAACAGCTCCATCATTTGATGCCTGTCATCTTGTTCAGTCTGCAATTGGAACATAAGAAAATGCCATACTGGGTCAGACCAAGGATCCATCAAGCCCAGCATCCTGTTTCCAACAGTGGCCAATCCAGGCCATAAGAACCTGGCAAGTACCCAAAAACTAAGTCTATTCCATGTTACCATTGCTAATGGCAGTGGCTATTCTCTAAGTGAACTTAATAGCAGGTAATGGACTCCTCCTCCAAGAACTTATCCAATCCTTGTTTAAACACAGCTATACTAACTGCACTGACCACATCCTCTGGTAACAAATTCCAGAGTTTAATTGTGTGTTGAGTAAAAAAGAACTTTCTCCGATTGGTTTTAAATGTGCCCCATGCTAACTTCATGGAGTGCCCCCTAGTCTTTCTACTATCCGAAAGAGTAAATAACTGATTCACATCTACCCGTTCTAGACCTCTCATGATTTTAAACACCTCTATCATATCCCCCCTCAGTCGTCTCTTCTCCAAGCTGAAAAGTCCTAACCTCTTTAGTCTTTCCTCGTAGGGAAGTTGTTCCATTCCCCTTATCATTTTGGTAGCCCTTCTTTGTACCTTCTCCATTGTAATTATATCTTTTTTGAGATGCGGCGACCAGAATTGTACACAGTATTCAAGGTGCGGTCTCACCATGGAGCGATACAGAGGCATCATGACATCCTCCGTTTTATTCACCATTCCCTTTCTAATAATTCCCAACATTCTGTTTGCTTTTTTGACTGCCGCAGCACACTGAACCGACGATTTCAATGTGTTATCCACTATGACACCTAGATCTCTTTCTTGGGTTGTAGCACCTAATATGGAACCCAACATTGTGTAATTATAGCATGGGTTATTTTTCCCTATATGCATCACCTTGCACTTATCCACATTAAATTTCATCTGCCATTTGGATGCTCAATTTTCCAGTCTCACAAGGTCTTCCTGCAAGTTATCACAATCTGCTTGTGATTTAACTACTCTGAACAATTTTGTGTCATCTGCAAATTTGATTATCTCACTCGTCGTATTTCTTTCCAGATCATTTATAAATATATTGAAAAGTAAGGGTCCCAATACAGATCCCTGAGGCACTCCACTGTCCAACTCCCTTCCACTGAGAAAATTGTCCATTTAATCCTACTCTCTGTTTCCTGTCTTTTAGCCAGTTTGCAATCCATGAAAGGACATTGCCACCTATCCCATGACTTTTTACTTTTCCTAGAAGCCTCTCATGAGGAACTTTGTCAAACGCCTTCTGAAATTCCAAGTATACTATATCTACCAGTTCACCTTTATCCACATGTTTATTAACTCCTTCAAAAAAGTGAAGCAGATTTGTGAGGCAAGACTTGCCCTGGGAAAAGCCATGCTGACTTTGTTCCATTAAACCATGTCTTTCTATATGTTCTATGATTTTGATGTTTAGAACACTTTCCACTATTTTTCCTGGCACTGAAGTCAGGCTAACCGGTCTGTAGTTTCCCGGATCACCCCTGGAGCCCTTTTTAAATATTGGGGTTACATTTTCTATCCTCCAGTCTTCAGGTACAATGGATGATTTTAATGATAAGTTACAAATTTTTACTAATAGGTCTGAAATTTCAATTTTTAGTTCCTTCAGAACTCTGGGGTGTATACCATCCGGTCCGGGTGATTTACTACTCTTCAGTTTGTCAATCAGGCTTACCACATCTAGGTTCACCGTGATTTGATTCAGTCCATCTGAATCTTTACCCATGAAAACTTTCTCCATTACGGGTACCTCCCCAACATCCTCTTCAGTAAACACCGAAGCAAAGAAATCATTTAATCTTTCCGCGATGGCCCTATCTTCTCTAAGTGCCCCTTTAACCCCTCGATCATCTAACTGTCCAACTGACTCCCTCACAGGCTTTCTGCTTTGGATATATTTTAAAAAGTTTTTACTGTGAGTTTTTGCCTCTACAGCCAACTTCTTTTCAAATTCTCTCTTAGCCTGTCTTATCACTGTTTTACATTTAACTTGCCAATGTTTATGCTTTATCCTATTTTCTTCTGTTGGATCCTTCTTCCAATTTTTGAATGAAGATCTTTTGGCTAAAATAAGAAAATTATTTCTTACCTGCTAATTTTCGTTCCTGTAGTACCGAGGATCAGTCCAGACTGTGGGTTATGCTCCCAGTCCAGCAGGTGGAGTCAGAAGTAAAAGCTCGAGGGGATGTCCTATATGACCTCACTCCTTGTGCCTCAATCCTCAGTAACTAGACTTACAAAGCCAAAGAGAAGAGACAGAGGGATCAAAAAAGATAACTGTTCAACAATAATGAACGAAGATTAAAAACTGGTAAACCCACAACGGAACTTGTAAACCAAACTGTGAGAAACAGTGAGTCCTGGAGCCCCAGGTTGAGATAGAATAAACAGAGATTAAGTAGGAACAATGAGCAGAGGCTTATCCCTTTACAATCCCAAATATCCAGGGAGGGTGTCTGGACTGATCCTCGGTACTACAGGAACGAAAATTAGCAGGTAAGAAATAATTTTCTTTTCCCTGTACGTACCAGGATCAGTCCAGACTGTGGGATGTACCAAAGCTTCCCCTACTTCGGGTGGGCCGATAATAGCCCTGCTCTCAAAACACTATCTCCGAAGGATCCGAAAATCGGAGCCCGGACATCCAAGCGATAGTGCCTAGAGAAAGTATGTATTGATTTCCAGGTGGTCGCTCTGCAAATTTCCTGAGAGGACACCGATGAACTTTCTGCCCAAGAGGTAGCTTGCGCTCGAAGGGAGTGCGCTTTAACCCCCAGAGGTGGCTGACGCCCTCTTCCTATATATGCAGCTGCGATCGCACCTTTCAGCCATCGAGCGATGGTTGTCTTAGAAGCCATCTGACCCTTTCTGGGACCTGACCATAGAACAAAAAGATGATCCGAAAGACGGAAGTCATTGGTGGAAGTTAAGTACTGCATTAGACATCTCTTGACATCCAGACTGCGAAGATGCCTGGGATCCGATGACAAGAAAGAAGGAAGTTCCACCGACTGGTTCAAGTGGAAAGAAGAAACCACCTTGGGGAGAAAAGAAGGTACTGTCCTTATGGAAACACCCTCCTCAGAAAAACGGAGGAAAGGCTCTCGACAGGACAAGGCCTGCAGTTCCGAGATACGTCGAGCAGAAGTTATAGCCACCAAAAAGACAGTCTTTAGGGTAAGGTCCTTGACGGTGGCCACGCGTAAAGGCTCAAACGGAGGACCTCCCAGGACCTCGAGTACCAAGTTGAGACTCCAAGAAGGACAGGGTGATTTGAAAGGAGGCTTCAGCTGACGAACACCTCTGAGAAAACGGAGAATATCTGGGTGAGAGGATAGCGGCGAGAGAGTCCCTGTATGCAACAAGGCTCCCAACGCCGCCACCTGTACCCGAAGGGAGTTATATGCGAGTCCCATCTCTAGCCCCGACTGAAGAAAATCTAATACCTGAACCACCGAGGCGAGAACCGGCACAATAGTACGGACCCTACACCAATCTTCGAAGACCTTCCACACCCTCACGTATGTAACTGAGGTGGATGTCTTTCTTGCCCTCAATAAGGTGGAAATAACCGCCTCCGGATATCCTTGACGTCTCAACTTACACCTCTCAAAAGCCAGGCCGCAAGACAGAAGCGATCTGCCTCCTCTAAAAATATGGGACCCTGTTTGAGAAGCTGAGGGAGGTGACCGAGGCGAATCGGTCCCTCTTGAGCTAGATGAAGCAGGTCCGCAAACCATGGTCTCCTCGGCCACTCTGGCGCAACTAGGATCACAAAACCAAGGTGAGTCTTTATGCGACGTAGCACCTTCCCCACCAGGGGCCACGGAGGAAAAACATACAGAAAGACCTGCGAGGGCCACGGGAGGACTAGGGCATCTACCCCCTCTGCCCCGTGCTCTCTCCTGCGACTGAAAAAGTGAGGAGCCTTTGCGTTTTCGGCTGTGGCCATGAGGTCCACGTGGGGAACTCCCCATCGCTTTATCATCAAGACCATTGCTTCCCTGAAGAGCTCCCACTCTCCCGGATCCAGACGTTGACGGCTGAGAAAATCTGATTGTACGTTGTCTACGCCTGCTATGTGGGACGCCGCCAACCGGAGCAAGTGCCGCTCCGCCCACTGCATTAGCTTTTCTGCTTCCCACGCTACTAGGCGACTCCTTGTGCCCCCCTGTCGGTTGATGTACGACACCGTGGTTGCGTTGTCCGAGAGAATCCTGACCGCCCTTTGGCGAACCAGCGGAAGGAATCCATGTAGGGCGAAATGGACTGCCCTTGTCTCCAACCGATTGATGGGCCACTGGCTCTCCTCCTTCGTCCAAATGCCTTGGATGGAGCTCGATTGGCATACCGCCCCCATCCTGTGAGACTGGCATCTGTGGTGACCACCACCCAGTCCGGCGTCTCCAATGGCGTCTCCCTGGCAAGACACCTGGGATCTAACCACCATTGGAGACTGAGCCGAGCCGCATGTGGAATCGGCAGGATCGCACTGTAGTCCCGAGATACCGGTCTCCACCGGGATAGAAGTGCTTTCTGTAGGGGACGAAGGTGCGCAAACGCCCACGGAACTAGGTCGATTGTAGAGGCCATAGTTCCCAGCACCTGCAAGTAGTCCCAGGCCGTCGGTACCTGGAGCAACAAGAATTGGTGAACTTGCTCTCTCAACGCTTGTGCTCGCTCTGGGCGTAAGAACATCTTTCCCTCTGCCGTGTCGAAGTGAGCGCCCAGAAAATCCAAGTTCTGGGAAGGCGTAAGTTGACTCTTGTCGTAGTTGATTATCCAGCCCAACGATTGAAGCAGGGATACCACCCGGTCCACGGCCTGGACCCCCTGAATTCGAGACTTTGACCTGATGAGCCAGTCGTCGAGGTACGGATGAACTAATATTCCTTCCCGGCGAAGGGCTGCTGCTACTACGACCATTACTTTCGTGAATACTCGAGGAGCTGTAGCTAGACCAAAAGGCAATGCCTTGAACTGGAAATGCTGTCCCAGGATCTTGAAGCGAAGATATCGTTGAAAATCCGGGTGGATCGGAATATGGAGGTACGCCTCCGTCAGATCTAAGGAAGCAAGATATTCCCCTCGATGAACCGCCGCTATCACTGACCTGAGTGTTTCCATGCGGAATCGTGGTACCCGGAGCGCCCTGTTGACAGTCTTGAGATCCAGAATGGGTCGGAAAGTTCCCTCTTTCTTGGGTACCACGAAGTAGATAGAGTAATGACCTCGCCCCAGTTCGTTGGCGAATACCGGCCTTATTGCTTCCTAAGGCACGCAAACGCTGGAGCGTCTGAAGAATAGCTTGTTGCTTGTGGAGAGATCCGCAGGGGGAGAAAAGGAATCTGTCTCTGGGGGCGTGGACAAAATCCAACGCGTAACCGTTTCTTAGGATGTCCAAGACCCACTGGTCCGACGTGATTCGAACCCACTTCTCGTAAAAGAGAGTGAGCCGACCCCCCACCAGAGGGATCAGCTCGTGGGCTAACCTGGCATCATTGCGCAGGTTTAGAGGCTGAGCGAGGTACTGTAGGTTCTTTGCCACCCCGCCGTCCTCGAAAGGACCGATTCCATCCCTGTGAACGGTAAGATGGAGTCCTCGATGTTGGCTGTTGCCTGTTTGTCCGAGCACACCGCTGGTTCCGGGATCGGTTTCTGGAGGAGCTAAAAGATCTAGCTGAGCGAGGTCTGTCCTCCGGAAGCTTGTGTACCGTGTTCTCGTTCAGGGACTTGATTATCTGGTCCAAATCCTCACCAAAAAGGAACTTGCCCTTGAAAGGTAATGAACCGAGGCGTGTCTTGGACGAGGAGTCCGCCGACCAATTTCGGAGCCACAGGAGACGGCGGGCCGACACCGCCGCCACCATAGACCGAGAGAGAACCCGAAGAAGGTCATACAGCGCATCCGCACCGTAGGCTATCACGGACTCTAACCTATCTGCCTGTTGAGCCTCGGCAGTAGAGAGATCCTGCGAGGTAAGTAGTTGTTGGACCCAACGTAAACCAGCCCTCTGCCCAAGGGCGGTACAGATGGCCGCCCGTACTCCGAGCGCCGAAACCTCGAAAATTCTCTTCAGATGGACTTCCAGTTTCCTATCCTGAAGGTCCTTCAAGGCTGTTCCGCCCGTGACTGGGATGGTAGTGCTCTTAGTAACCGCCGACACGGCAGAATCCACTGCCGGAACCTTTAAGAGATCCAGGAAATCCACCGGAAGAGGATAACGTTTTTCCATGGCTCTACTGACTGAGGGAGGCCTCTGGAGTGTCCCATTCTCTAGAAATCAGCTGTAGAAAACTAGGGTGCGTAGGGAAAGCCTTGGCCAAAGGTTGAAGACCCGCGAGGAGAGGGTCTCCCTTTCTCACTTTGGGATCAGAAGGCGTTGGATCCGGGGGCGGATCAATATCCATCTCCTGAAGAATATGAGGAATGAGCCCCTCCAACTCTTCCGGATGGAAAATGCGGAGTACTCTGGGATCGTCTCCCTCGACTTGCACTGAGAGATTAGGATCGTCTCCAACTGGGTCCTGACTCACATCCACATCAGGTAAAACCGGAGAGACCCGCGGTGGACCAGTTGAAGGCCCGGAAGCCATCCGTGCTGAGCCTAGAGGTTGACCCAAGCCCTGTGTCGAAGGTCCCCCTAGAGAGGGATCCAGACGTGGTACCTTGGCTGGAGATGGTCCCCAGGGCAAAACCAAAGGCTGGCCGCTGCTTTGCAAAAATGCACGGTGCATCAGTACTACAAATTCCGGGGAAAATCCTGGCAGCCCCGGGGGAGGACCACCCGGGGGTTTCCCGACTGAAAACTTCCCCTTGTGGTACTGGAGGTGGCAAAACGGCCGGTTGCCTAGGTATCGGGTCACCCGGTTCCTCCAAATCTGACGCACCAGCTTCTTCATCAGAAAACAAAATGTCTGCTGTTCCCGCGCTCAGCGGGAACGGGGCTTGCCGCTGACGAGAGGAAGCCTCCTCTCCTTGGTCTCCTGTGCCTTCCCTCCAATGGCGCAACTGCCCTGTCAGTAGGTCTGCAACCAGAGCACAGTCCCTCAGAGAGGCGGCTCCCCAAGCGCCCACAAGCGGAGCAGTTCGACGTCCGCGACATGAGGTAGGAGATCCCCTCCCCCTCGGGTAGGCAGGAACCAGGCGGCGCGGCTTAGACCTGAAAAATGGTCTTGGCGAGTTGCTGACTACGTTTGCTCGCCCGTCCCTCCTCTATCGACCGAGAAAGCTACTGAGGAAAAAGACCTCCCAGAAGCCGGCGGCCCCGGGGAATGGCGCGTCGCAGGGCCGCGGGTCAAAAAACTCTCACAGGGCGGGAAGAAAGAGAGAGAGGGGGGTCACCGCAAGAGCTGACAGAAAATTAAAATAATAATAATAACGCCGCCCTCCAGTGCCGCATGGACCGGCAAGAGGTGGCTTGCAATTTGCTGAAATACGAAATTTAAACAAGTAAATTTAAAACACTTACCACGAAGCGAAGAAATAAGGGGACAAGGGAAAGGAACAGACAAAATAGGTAGTTAACAAGTTCCTCTCAACCCAGCCCCAAATAATATAACTAGTTTTTCTTTTTTTTTTTTTGGATCCCTCAAAAGACAGGAAAACAAAGGCCTAAACCTGAAAAACCTGTGCTGGGGACTGACCAGTCCCCTGCTCACACCTGCTGGAGTCAGAAGATACTGAGGATTGAGGCACAAGGAGTGAGGTCATATAGGACCTCCCCTCGAGCTTTTACTTCTGACTCCACCTGCTGGACTGGGAGCATAACCCACAGTCTGGACTGATCCTGGTACGTACAGGGAAAGCTTCTTTCACCTCCCCTTTTAACCATGCCGGTAATCGTTTTGCCTTCTTTCCACCTTTCTTAATATGTGGAATACTTCTGGACTGTGCTTCTAGAATGGTATTTAACAATGACCACGCCTCTTGGACTTTTTTTTTTACTTTTGTAGCTGCTCCTTTCAGTTTTTTTCTAACAATTTTTCTCATTTTATCAAAGTTTCCCTTTTGAAAGTTTAGCACGAGCGCTGTGGATTTGCACACTGTTCCTCTTCCAGTCATTAAATCAAATTTGATCATATTATGATCACTATTGCCAAGCAGCCCTACCACAGTTACCTCTCTCACCAAGTCCTGTGCTCCACTGAGAACCAATTCAGACATTTCCTTCATAAAATTTATGAAGGATAGGTCCTCTGGAGGAGAACGCTTCGTGCTTTCAGTAGAAGGTGGTGATGGCAAGTCATCGGTGTCTGGAGATGAATCATCAGTCCAGGTATCATAGGGATCAGCACCTGTCCCCCCCTAGGAACCTGATAAGGACGGGACGATGGAATTCCTGAAGGTCCTGGTCTAGGCTCTGAAGGCATCAAGGGAAGAACTGGAGGCACAGATGAAGGCATCGAGGGCATTGATGGATGGATCGTTGGCGCCGATGGATGCACTGGCATCGATTGTTGAGGCATCGGCAAAACTCCCAATGGAGGAATGCGAAACTGTGTTGCTCCACCCGATGACAAGGTAAGCGGGGAAGGCACTGGAGCCATCGGTGACCCAGGATACATTGGTGGAAAAGTGGCTATAAGCGTGTCCATCTTCGAGAGCAGCGGTGCCAATGCTGCCGGAATGGGATCGATGGTCGGTTCCGCGGCCGGCACAGATATCGGCGCCAGGGTAACTTGGAATCTGTGCATTGCCTTATCGATGGCCTCCTGGACCATCCGGTCTAGTTCTTCATGGAGACCTGGAGCAAGCAGCCCGGCTCCGGAAGGGAAGAAGGAGGCAGAGGCATAGCCAGAGGGACCACCATTAAAGGCAGAGTCGCGGCTCCCGATACCCGTCCGGGTGAGGGTTGCCTCGGTGACCCGCTCGCAGAAAGGGTCGATGCCTTTTCTGGACGGAGTTTTTTCGATGGCGGCTCGGACGATAGTGAGGTCGATTATTTTCCTTCCTCGATGGTCCGAGACTTCCGGTGTCGATGCTAATGTTTCTCTCTACGATCCCCTCGGTCCTGAGGGGGGGGGGGGGTTAGAGGTAGTCTAAGGCCGAGAAGTCGTCGATGCCGGGCCGGTGGCTGATACTGGCGCAAACTGGATGGTGCCGGTTCAGACGACGTCAATGCAATAGACGGCGTTAGGTTTTCAGAACGTAAGAGAAGTTCCATTTTCTCCATTCTGGCCTTGTGACCTTTTGGTGTCATTAAAGCACATTTGGTGCAGGTCAAGACATCATGCTCGCACACGACACATTACACAGACTTTATGAGGATCTGTTATGGACATGGTGCGAGTACAGTCCAGGCAATGATGGAACCACGACGCCATGGCCTTTGAAAAAAATTGAGCCGCGGTACGGTCGACGGCCAGTAGGCCGCGAGTGCCAAACTCGACGGGAATCGACCGAAAAACGGGTATGAAAGTTTTTAGTAATTCCGTGAGGAAAATTCCCATCAGGTATCTCTGTGGAGCTCCTTAACCCTACTGCTGCGCGGAAAAAAGAAGACTGAAGGAGGTCCCCTGCTGGCTGCAGGTTTAGTGCCATGCTGGGCATGCCCAGTAGGTACCAGTCAAAGTTCTAGAAACTTTGACAAAAGTGTTCCATGATTGGGCTCCATCCTGTGATGCCACCCATATGTGAGGACTACCATCCTGCTTGTCCTGTGAGAACTGCCCACCCCCCATGCTGAGGTACATGCCATAGGAAATAGACCTTCTAGAAGGATTCATACCAGAGCATGAGGAGTAGTTGTCATTAAATCTTGTGGACTATACAGTATGTTAACTTCGTTAATGATTCTACAGAGTCTCCCACCTCAGCGTATGGCACAGTTCTATGGATGTTGTGGCCAAGAAACTAACACAACTTAACTAGAAATCATTTATCAGCAGGAAGGATCATGCAAGGAACCAGTTTTAAATCATGAATCTCCCTTAAAAATGCCCTTAATGGGATGAACTTGCTTCTGTTTCAGTTTTACAGCTAAAATCTTTCATTTTCCCCAGGTCTGTTTTGATTTTGATTACATAGTTCATGGTTATCCTGTCACTATGGTTGTTGGCGTACTAACTAGACTCAGTGGTCAAAGTTTATTTATTTTTACAGTATAATTTGTTTAATTCACCTCTGCAATTATGTGAGCTGATATAATTGGCCTTAAGACCACTTGTGGGGCTGGTGCACATCCGATATAAAATAAAAACATTTATCCATTATAACAATATTTTTCTGTAATTGAGGCAGTAGTAGATATCCAACTTAACAGTGGTGATAACTGTGGGGGGGGGGGGGGGGGAACTTTGCTTTATGAATATAACTCTGCTCACTGCCAGTTTGCAAAAAAAGTAGCTGCAGTCTTGTTTGGAAATGGACCTTCCAGTCTCCTTTTGCCAGAAACAATATATACAGTATTTTCAGTGGGTCTAATAATCACATTCATCCAGAAGAAATTCAGCAGGAAGCTAGCTAGCTCCATAAACTCTCAAACTGTGAGAACTAGAGATGCAGCTGAAACTACTAATGCAATGCTTCCCAAACCCAACCTTGGGATCCCTTAGCCAGTCAGGTTTTCAGGATATCCATAATCAATATGTATGAGATATATCTGTATGTAATAGGTCACCAATATAAGCAAATTTATCCCAGGCATATTCATTCTGGATGTCCTGAAAACCTAAGTGGCTGCGGAGAGTCCAGGACAAGTTTGAGAAGCCCTGTACAAATGACTTTCCATGAATATATGATATAGGAATTGCAGAAGTAGGAGAGGGGAAAATGAACAGATGGAATGTTTCCTTGCAGTCTATAGCTGTAGCAGCTCAGTGGCTACAGCTTGATCTCAACCCAGGCTGACAAATGGACTGCGACAGTCCTGCGACAGCATCCAGTACTCACCTGGGTTCCCAAAGCCTGAATGTCATGCTCAAAGGTTGTGTGCATCCTCTGTAATGCTTCCACTGTGTTTTGGTCTCTGCCCAGCTCCTCTGGGAGCTTCTTGTGTTTGTCCTGAATGCGGCCATAGATCTCCTTGGCATCATGGTAAAATTTATGCAGTTCGTAAGAGGCAGCTAGGATCTGCGTTCTGGTGTCAATCAGCTCCAAGAGGTCAGCCCATGCCTCATTGAGGCCATCCTTCCACTCCGCAATCGTGGCTGCATCTGAATGTCCTGAATTGATGAGCTCATCTGCCATGTGGTTAACAGTGTCCACACGCTCCTGTCCAATATTCCCTGTGTCGCGGGCAAATTCCCGGAATCTCTCCTGCAGCATCTGGAATGAGAACACACCCAGGCTAAGGAAAGGTAGGCTCCTAATTTAACGAAAATCCTGTATGTATTACCTTGTACAGCAAGGTTTTCCAGATAATTTTCAGTCCTTTTTACTGTCTTAGCATTTTCATCATAATGCAGTTACATTTACAAACTCGCAAGAAAAAACCCAACATGACAATTAAAAGACAGGTCAATAACTACAATCAGTGATCATGGTGTTAAAGCCCACTCAATCTGTGCATTTGTAGAGGAGCAAGGTTAATGATATCGTAAATTCCCCTCTCCCTCCCATTACTTGGCTTTTTATCATCACAATCAGCAATCGCTATTGAAAACTATCCCGATTATGGAGGCAGTCTGGATCGCAATTTTGGGTAAGAGTTTTTCTGCCCATCTCTAGTGAAAATAATTCTTTCAATGTGTACCCTGTTTACAAGTAGAAAGATGCAGCATTCTGTGGGTTGCTGGCCATCAGCAATGGGCACATGTGATGTGTGAGAGACAGAGGATATGGAGCTTTCCTGAAACTAACAGAAGACACTTACCGTGACATGCTCATAGTCCTGCCCCAGTTCATGTGATCCCGCTACCACTTCCCTCTCAGCAATCCACTGTTCCAAATCATCCACTTCACGGTTCAGCTGGAATAGCCGATGTCTCTCATCCAGTTTACCCCTTCTCTCCTCAGACAAATCCTTCAGGCCTGCATACAATTTATCCACCTGGGACTGGCGCATGCTGATACGTTCACTGCAAAACAGAGAGAAAGCTGGAACTGGTAGGGTTCCATTAACTCAACAGGGAGAAAAATCCACAAGGATGAGGAATTCTGAGGTTTTATGGAAGCAGAAGGTTCAATACCAACTTTTCCTCCAATTATTTTAACTTTTTATTTTTTATATAGGGCACTCTACTCAGACTACCTTTACAATAGAAAATATGCAATAACTACAGGAAAAGAACCAAAACTGAAACACGTAAGCAAAAATAAACACAGTAAACAAATTGGATGAAAAGAGAGTCAAAATCCAAACTAAGCACAGAAGAAATACAAAACAAACAGACCTTCCTCAAACCACACTGGGATCAGAGTGGGTCTAGGGAGGGACAAGAACAATATATAATAAATGAGTCTTAAGGCTCAGAGTGCATATAGGACTTTAAACACAGTCCCATTCAGCTTAATGGCAGAGGTGCTGCCTAGAAGTCCAAAAGGCAACCTGTAGGGCAAGAAAGAGGGGCAGCATCCATTAGTTGTAACTTGTGATTATTGGTCAACAGTTTAGGTCTTGGGGCTTTAGAGCCATCCCTCTCCCAGCATCTGCCCACTTCTGGGAGGGTCAGAGGGGGTTGCTGCGAGATGAAGTTTAAAGAAAGGAAGAAAAAAAACAGTAACATCCTAGACAGTGGAAAGTAAGGAAATGGGCCACATTAGTACAGTATTGGGAGAAGGCAGAAACCAGGAAAGCAGTTCCTGCCCTTGATAAAACTTCTTGTATATATGAACCACGTTTAATGAGATGCCAAAACAAAAAATATTTTTATAGCGACAATAACCCTCATACGGGAGCCAACTCTTAATATATAAGACGTGTTAATTTCATGGGATTTTTAACCCAATCCAAAGTGAATAGCTCACCATATAGATGTTGAATAATCATCGGGTTTGTCGCAGTGGACCCTAATTGTTTTTATCTTTTTCTTCAGCAACAATATAACCAAATACAAGATGCTAAGTTTAAGAATTGGGCAAATGTTCTACAGTGCTTTTTGAACAAGTATATGCATGTCTGTGAAATGTGTCCCTTTAAGAATTGCAAGAAATTAAATTCTTGGATAAAATGTGCCTTATTTCTAAAATTGTGGAAGCAAATTAACTTTGTGCCCAGGGTGTGTGTGTGTGTGTGGGGGGGGGGGGGGTTGCAATTGTTTCCTGATACTCAGTATTTGAACCTAAGTATCCTAAAATATTAAGTTTAGACCTTTAAGTCATATTCCACTTCTAGATGTGTTGTGTTGAATGTGTCTTGACAGGGGCCCCACTCTTTGCCTTTCATTTCCATTCACAGGGGCACATGGAAGCATGCTTGTCAAGTACTCACCTCTCAGGATGTCCATCTGCCACCAGAGCTCTACTGGTTTTGGAGAGTTGGTGCACAGTCTCAGCATAATCTTCTACTGCTTGTTCTAGGATCTGATGCTTCTTCAGCATGGAGACAGCACTTTGCTCATCCTGCCAGAAGCACAAAAAATTCCATCAGTTAAGGCCTTCTGCAGGTAAGCATGCTACCTGCTATTCCACCAGATCTTCAGACACTTATAAAAGCAAATACAAATAACTCACTGAAATTCATATCCCTTTATTCTCTCTTCTGCCCTATTTCCAAATTATTGTAGTGAAGCCCAACAGCTCCTGTAAAACATCTGTTTGTAGTCTTATCGGAAGATAAATTATGATCATTTAATTATCCAATTCACACAACTGACAAGTGACATGACAAGCGAAGTCAAATAAAAGAACTTGTGCTAGCTAAAATGCTGGCCCTGTAAATAACAACATGCTAACTTAGGATATGGGAGTTGCTAAAATGCATCACACTTTTCATTATTCACTTAAAAAAATATTCTTTTCTGTAGACCTCTCACCTTGGCTTTTTCTTCTGACATCATATACAGTTCCTGCTCACTCATCCAAGCTTCTGCCTCTGCAGCATCAAAGTAATATTGCTGGGCTCTATGTGATTCCTCCAGTCTTGTATGGCGCTTCTCTGTCTCCTCTATCAGCAGGTTCCAGAGCTGTTGAAGGTCTGCAAGTCTCTGCTTGATAGCTTCTGCATTAAGGCTGCTGTCTGTGAGAATGTTTTGGCTCCTCTCAAAGATATCATCATTTCGATGCTGATGTCCCTGGATTTCTTTCTGTAGAGTCTAAAAGGGAGGAAAAAAGGAGCATATCACAGGTAACAGCATCTCCAGCAGCTGAAAGGTTTACACAAACTTAACCTAAGAAAGAAACTTCCCCCAAATTCTCTTTTGCCCTACAATACAAAATATGAACAGCAATGGAAAAAACTTGTGGGAACTATCAATTAGTTGTTACAGTAACAAGCAATACAACACAATAAGGGGCTGATGCAGTAAAACGCATGCTGAAAACTGGTGCAAGTATTGAGGGCCCGATGTCTTAATGTGCACGCAGCCACATCCCCTGGGTGCCTGTTGCAATATGAGAGGCAGCGTTAAAACGGTGCACTAGAAAAAAATTGTGCATCCGTAGTGCTCAATAGGTTATTGCATCAGGCACCCAAACTGCAACGGGTGCTCAATGCGGGTGTGTTTTCATCCTGCTTCTTTATTTGTTATAATTCATTTCAGAAACCTCAGCAAACATAAGAACATAAGAAATTGCCATGCTGGGTCAGAACAAGGGTCCATCAAGCCCAGCATCTTGTTTCCAACAGAGGCCAAAACCAGGCCACAAGAACCTGGCAATTACCCAAACACTAAGAAGATCCCATGCTACTGATGCAATTAATAGCAGTGGCTATTCCCTAAGTAAAATTGATTAATAGCCATTAATGGATTTCTCCTCCAAGAACATCTCCAAACCTTTTTTGAACCCAGCTACACTAACTGCACAAACCACATCCTCTGGCAACAAATTCCAGAGCTTTATTGTGCGTTGAGTGAAAAAGAATTTTCTCCGATTAGTCTTAAATGTGCTACTTGTTAACTTCATGGAATGCCCCCTAGTCCTTCTATTATTCGAAAGTGAAAATAACCGAGTCACATCTACTCATTCAAGACCTCTCATGATCTTAAAGACCTCTATCATATCCCCCCTCAGCCGTCTCTTCTCCAAGCTGAACAGCCCTAACCTCTTCAGCCTTTCCTCATAGGGAAGCTGTTCCATCCCCTTTATCATTTTGGTTGCCCTTCTCTGTACCTTCTCCATCGCAACAATATATTTTTTGAGATGCGGCGACCAGAACTGTACACAGTATTCAAGGTGTGGTCTCACCATGGAGCGATATAGAGGCATTATGACATTTTCCGTTCTATTAACCATTCCCTTCCTAATAATTCCTAACATTCTATTTGCTTTTTTGACTGCTGCAGCGCACTGAGCTGACGATTTTAAAGTATTATCCACTATGATGCCTAGATCTTTTTCCTGGGTGGTAGCTCCTAATATGGAACCTAACATCGTGTAACTACAGCAACGGTTATTTTTCCCTATATGCAACACCTTGCACTTGTCCACATTAAATTTCATCTGCCATTTGGATGCCCAATCTTCAAATCTTGCAAAGTCCTCCTGCAATGTATCACAGTCTGCTTGTGATTTAACTACTCTGAATAATTTTGTATCATCTGCAAATTTGATAACCTCACTCGCATTCCTTTCCAGATCATTTATATATATATTGAAAAGCACCGGTCCAAGTACAGATACCCGAGGCACTCTACTGTTTACCCTTTTCCACTGAGAAAATTGACCATTTAATCCTACTCTGTTTCCTGTCTTTTAACCAGCTTGTAATCCACGAAAGGACATCACCTCCTATCCCATGACTTTTTAGTTTTCATAGAAGCCTCTCATGAGGGACTTTGTCAAACGCCTTCTGAAAATCCAAATACACTACATCTACCGGTTCACCTTTATCCACATGTTTTTTTAACCCCTTCAAAAAAATGAAGCAGATTTGTTAGGCAAGACTTCACTTGGGTAAATCCATGTTGACTATGTTTCATTAAATCATGTCTTTCTATATGCTTTACAATTTTGTTCTTGAGAATAGTTTCCACTATTTTTCCCGGCACTGAAGTCAGGCTCACTGGTCTATAGTTACCCGGATCGCCCCTGGAGCCTTTTTTAAATATTGGGGTTACATTGGCCACCCTCCAGTCTTCAGCAAAATATTAGGCGCCCCTTGTTATGGTCATTTAAATTGTATGCCCATAAGAAAAGCAAGTTTCTTTTAATCAAGTCAAATTATACAATTATTTTTCTCCACCAAAAGCAGTAAATTAAAGTGTTACAATAATACTAAGGGGGAAGATACACATTGCAACACAGAGAACCTTTTTTTTTTTTTTTTTTTTAAATGTTTTTCATGAGATTGACTGCAAGTTGACTTTACTCCACCTCAAAAGCTAGATTAAATTTGCCGCATTAAAAAAATGTTAGTTGGGTGCCCAGCACTTTACTGCATTGGGGGGTGGAGGTGTAATATCTAATATCCTCATCTATATGTAATTTACATCTGACAGGTACTATTGGGTATGTATTTGTTTGGGCGTACATTTTGCATGCCCTAATCTCCTTATTGCATCAGGTGTTAGTCTAGCGCATCCAAAACGAATACCCAACTATGTAATAACCCATGCACAGGCTTAGTGCTCGATGTCATCTACTTGGATTTGAGCAAAGCTTTTGATATGGTACCACATAGGAGACTTGTGAATAAAATGAGAAGCTTGGGAATGGGTACCAAGGTGGAAGTCTGGATTACAAACTGGTTGACGGATAGAAGACAGCGTTTGATGGTAAATGGAACCTACTCTGAAGAGAGAGAGGTGTTAAGCAGAGTGCCACAAGGATCGGTGTTGGGATATCTTTGTAAGCGACATTGCGGAAAGGACAGAAGGTAAAGTTTGTCTTTTTGTAGATGATACTAAGATCTGCAACAGAATGGACACGCCGGAAGGAGAGAATGAGATGTGATTTAAGGAAGCTTGATCGGTGGTCGAAGATATGGCAGCTGGAATTCAATGTCAAGAAGTGCAGATTCATGTATCTGGGATGTAGTAATCCAAAAGAGCTGTATGTCTTGGAGGGTGAAAGGCAGTTGTACACGGAGCAAGAGAGGGACCTTGGAGTGATAGTGATAGTGTCTAGAGATCTGAAGATGGCAAGCAATGTGACAAGGTGATAGCTAAAGCCAGAAGAATGCTGGTCTGCATAGAGAGAGAAATAACCAGTAAGAAAAAGGAAGTGATAGTCCCCTTGTACTGGTCCTTGGTGAGGTCTCACCTAGAGTACTGTGTTCAGTTCTGGAGACCGTTTCTCAAAAGGGACAGAGACAGGATGGAGATGGTCCAGAGAAGGGTGACAAAAATGATGGTGGTTTGGGGGGGGGGGGGGGGGGGGGTCTCCATCAAATAAATTATGAGGAGAGGTTGAAGGACCTAAACATGTATACCCTGGAGGAGAGGAGGTGCAGGGGAGATATGATACAGCCTTCAGATACCTGAAAGGTTTGAATGATGCACAATCGACAAACCTTTTCTGTTGGAAATAAATCAGTAGAACTAGGGGTCACAATGAAAGTCCAGGGAGAACGACTCAGAGCCAATGACAGGAAATACTTCTTCATGGAGAGGGTGGTGGATGCCTGGTATGCCCCCTTCCGGAGGAAGTGGTGAAGACAAAAATGGTGAAAGATTTAAAAGGGTTTATGAGATAAACACTGTGGATCCCTAAAGGCCAAAGAATGGAAATGAAGAAAAGAGTGCACGGGTAACTTGCTGGTGTGGCGGTTACTACCCTTAACCAATAAGCCTTCATATTGTTAATTCAACTCCATTATTGCTCTCTGCTTTAATGGCAGGGGGAAAAGAGGAAAAGGGGAATTAGATTCAGACAGCAACCAAAAAGGACATTGGATTTTATGGTCTGGAAAAACAAATAAGCATGGGGGAAAAACAAATAAGCATGGGGGTAACTTGCTGATGCGGCTGTTACTACCCTTAACCAATAAGTTTGGATGCAACTCCAACATTGCTCTCTGCTTCAACAGCAAGAGGTAACAGGGAATTGAACTCAGACAGGAGCCAACAAGGGCCCTGACTTTGATGGTTTGGGAAAGTAAATAAGGGGGTGACCTGTTTGGTGCAGCAGATGCTATCATAAATTTGCTGGGCAAACTGGATGGACTGTTTGGTCCTTTTCTACTGTCCTTTTCTATATTTCTATTGCATCAGCCCCTACATGTGTACATTGTTCTTAAATAGCTTTGAGGGATAAGTACAGACACTTTTTAAAAATTATTTATTGAAATTTTGCATAAACAAATCAAGTAATCTTGAATTAGAATAAACAATACGAATTATACAAGGAAACAAATTTTAAATAAAGAAAAACTACACATTGAATAAATAAAGTTTTTTTTTACCTGACCAAATGCCGCGGACCCCGGTTGCTCCTCCAAATAGGGTGAGTGAGCCGGACTCCCCGGTATCACCCTGACCAGGAGTGGTTGCTGGGTAAATAACCTCCCCAACTCCAGCAACCTCAGAACCAGAAGGGATAGTCCCTTCAGGACCTCCTGACCTCCTGGGAGGAAATGAGGCAGCTGCTAACAAAAGCTAGACCACTAAACTTTTTTTGTTTTTTTTAAACCTTAAAGGAACAGTCTCACATCAAAACAATGACCTTGCTACCTTACTAAAGAGAAAACCTAAACAACCTGACAAGAAAAAAAAAAACTACCACAGACTGCAGGGTTAGGCACGACCACCTCTGCTGGGAGACAGAGAAATACTGATGGACTGCAGGTGGCACCCCAGGGTATACGTCACAGTCAGTAGAATCTTTCTCTGCCTCCCTCTGCTGGGTTGGTGACATAACCCTGGGTCTGGACTGATCCAGGTACGTACAGGGAAACCTAATTGATTTGGGTCATAGAAGGTCTACTATCTAATGTTAAACAACGTTTGTAAGGGAACCTCAATACAAAACTGGCTTCAAAACCAAGTGCAAGTACTTTTAGCCAATTATTATCTCACTACAATGAACACCTTGAAGTTAGCCAGGCATTCCAATGGGACACACCTGGGTTACTCTGCTGCTGAATATACCTATCTAAAGTTACAAATAACTTTAGGACTGATTTTCCCAAACAGACCTACTTGCATAATTTATCTGAATAATATAAATATTGGCACTACCCAGCTAAGTTTAGGACATAACCTGGAACCCCCTCCGCCCCTTTTTATTCAGCTACATTTTACCTGGGTAAAAATACTATCTGGGTAAACATTTTGCCAAATGGCAAGATGGGAAATTTGGGCTTTGTCCAGGTAACTTAAGTTACTTGAATAAACCCTTTTCAACATCAACCTTCTTGTATTTTATTATGGACAGAAATGATTTTGGAGGCTGGCACCATGTTTCAGGCTGCAATACTATGTACTGTACTGCAGAAGAATGCAGGTTTAAATCCATTGGGGTCATTAGGCTTTTCAGTAGCAGCCCCCAAACATCAACAAGTGATACAGTGTTGCTTTGAAGATGTTCCTCTAACCCTGGGGTGGCATTGGTCTCTGTGTTGCCCAAGGGTTAGATGAAACTTTTAATTACATCTTCTCCCCCCCCCCTCTTGCAACATTTTCTCTTAATTCTTCTCACCTTTCTCTTTCCCCTTTTTCCTGAGCATTTCTTCTCTCCCCCTCAGAATCTCTCCTTCTCTCTCATCCAGTCTCTTACGTCTTCCATCTCCCCCCAACATTTCCCCCTTTTCTATCACCCCTCCTCTCAGTGTTCCCTTCTATTTTCTTCCTGCCTCCCAGAAGGGCATAGTTTCCCCGAGTCTCCCCACTCAGCATGGGCTCCAGTGGCAGCTTTGGCCTTCCTTCCTAATCACAACTCTGGGATACTCTCCTACACAGCTCCACTGGTTACTCTGTTCTCTCTTCCCAGTGGAGTGGCAGCAGCTTTAGATTCCTTCCTCCAGTGCAGCTCCTGTGGTGACTCTGGCTTTGTCAGTAGATCCAGTCTCCCCCACTGGAAATTTCCTCCTTTCTTCTGCATTGTGGCCATGTAGTCGTGGCTTCAGCATGCATGTGTATGCTGTTTCAACATTTTTTTGCTGCATGTTGAATCCTGACCCAGTTCCTGTGCATGCCCCACTATCAGTCTTATGGGGAAAAGATGCTGGAAAACATTGCAGGGCCATAACTATGTTTTTGAAATCAGAGTTAAAATCAGCTCAAACCAATTTTTGCCTTTACAGAAACCTGGAAATTTATCAGTGAAAATCGATTTAAATTTAATCGGTTAAAATAAGGACTCTATGTTAAGAAATACAATGGAATGGAGGTAAGCTTTTAGCATAGATTTTAATATTAGAAGCGGTAATAGTTGGATTTTCCAAGCAAACTAACTTCTTAGGGGTGAGGCTCCCTAGAATGAAATGGCAATTTTGCTCAGCAATATTTGGGAAGGATGGGAGTACATTTACGCAGGAAGGCTGGAATTGAAATTGAAGAATCTTTGTAGATGAGCAGACAAACCATGACTTGGAGACAAAGGTCTGAAGCACATTTTGGCTGACAGTCCAGAATTAGGATATTAAATTGAATCCTAGACAGAGGCAGGCCTCTAATGTGCTAGCATGGGAGAGGCACAAGCAACGCATAGGACAGGAAGATTTTACCCAGTTTACATTTTGTAAAGGAAGCATCCAGGAGCTAATTAAACATCTGTGTATTAGAACAATACTCGAGGGCCCAGAGATGGATGGTTAGGTGCCAATGACCTTTATTATTCAGGGGCCCAGATCACTGTCAGTCTGCCCCTGGAAGCATCCTTTTCAGTTTTGACTATGTTGATGAGTTAATACAGACGTACCAGTCATAGTTCAATGCAAAATAAAAAAGTGAAATAAGGATGAAAAATGACCCCAAATTTATGAGCTAAATCAATCAGTACAAATAGTATCCCGTTTATCAAGACTTTGTTTTAGTTAAGACAAAAATCAGAGCAGAGTAAGAGTCAGATTCTCAGAGAAAAGGTAACAGGGGTCTCTGTTCTGACCTATGAGCAGCAGTAGGCTGAACTGCTGAGGGGTCCATACCAAGCTGGAAAGGCAGCAAACTTGCTGATGCTAATCTAGTGTAATTTGTTTCAGATTTAAGCACACATGGGGGCAACTGTAAATAGCCTGAGATCTTGCGAACTACACAGGAGATTTTAATAGACAAATTTTATGCAACTGAGAATCAAATGCGCACATGCCTTTATTCCTCCCCCAACCTAAATATATACCCACAGGAACATGTATTTCCCACAACTAAAATTATATGTGCTAGGAAACATGCTTAATTGATCTGGGTAAATGCCTCTGAAAATTGCTCTCAATAGTTCAACTTGAAGCAGTACTTCAATACAGTTGTGGCAGTGAAGTTTGCCAAGCTGGCATGTTGTCAGAACACCCAGCACTCTGCAAGCAAACATTCCCCAGAACTAAACCAACAAGGGTTGATGTGCTACAGGAGAGAAGTTCTACTTACTGTTTATAGCAATAAACCTGGGGATCCATATGCAGCTGCACTAGTTAGCCGGTTATACCTAACTACTGAATATACCTGGCTATCAAAGATAGCCAGTTATGTATAACCGGCTAAACCAGAGTTAGCCAGATCAGTTAATTAACTGATCTGGCTAACTCTGCTCCTCCCCAGAATGCTGTCCACCTGCCCCGACTTATCTGGCTAAATACTAGCCAGATAACTAGTTATCTGTGTAAATGGCATTTGAATATGGAACTCCTGGTTTTTTAATCACAGAAAAATGTTTAATTGCATGGCTTCCAGGAAGTGGGTTTTATAATGCATTCCATGCACTAAACCAGTCATGTCATGTTATAAAGAATTATCTAGAAAGGGGTATATAACAAACATAGGATTGTAACATTCGGAATATGTGACTTTCTTCAACTTATCAAACACGAAAAATGTCTACTGTAGCAACATGATTCTTGTGATTCTGAGCTATAAGTTCAGCAACTAAAACAGCAAAACTATTCATCAGTGTGTTTAACACAGCAGAGTTGCTTACCTGTAACAGGTGCTCTCCCAGGGCAGCAGGATGTAGTCCTCACAAATGGGTGACATCAGACAGAGCCTGCCATGGAACTTTGACTGGCACACTGAGCATGCACAGCATGCCATAATCCCTGTGGCCACAGAGGTCTCCCTAAGGTCTCGTTTGTAGCAAAAGGTGCGAGCGAAAAAATAAAATAAGAAAACTGTTTCAGACCCAAATCTGTGGGGTGGCGGGTGGGTTTCGTGAGGACTACCATCCTGCTTTCCTGGAAGAACACCTGTTACAGGTAAGCAACTCCGCTTTTTCCCAGGACAAGCAGGATGGTAGTCCTCACATGTGGGTGATTAGCAAGCAACACCCAACAGTGTACAACTTGTGCAACAGGCACAACAACTGGTGTATGTTGGTAAAAATGAGGCAGCCTGAAAATCACAGCAGATGGATGTGGAAGGAGTTGGGATTATACTGGAAATAAGTTCTTCAAGACGGATTGGCCAAAGGCAGAGTCTTGACGTCCTTCCTTGTCCAGGCAGTAATGTGCTGCAAATATGTGACGAGAGCTCCATGTTGCAGCCTTACAGATCTCAGCAATTGGTGCTGAATGATAGTGTGCTACTGACATTGCTACTGACATTGCCATGGCTCCGAGTGCGCCTTCACTCGTTCCTGAAAAGGAAGGCCTGCTTTCTCATAGCAGAATTTGATACAGTCTGCTAGCCAGTTGGAGAGAGTTTGTTTGCCCACTGCAACTTCCAGTTTGTTTTTATCGAAAGAAACAAAGTTGGGTGGATTTCCTATGGACTACGGTGCAGTCTAGGTAAAATGCAAGTGCATGTTTGCAGTCCAAGGTGTGTAAAACTCTCTCGCCCTGGTGAGAGTGAGGTCTTGGGAAAAAGGTGGGCAAGACTATAGACTGATTCATGTGAAAGTCCATTACCACCTTGGAAAGGAATTTAGGGTGAGGTCAGAGGACCACACGGTCATGGAGGAACCTTGTATAGGGTATGTGACAAGAAAAGAGGATTTACATTCAGACAACTAACAACAAGAACTGAATTGCATAGTCTGGGTAAACAAATAAGCATGGGAGTAGCTTGCTTGTTGCGGCGGTTACTACCCTGAACCAATTAAGCCTGATACTTCAATTTGAATACATATACAGCGCAGCTCACTGCTTCAACAGCAGTGGGGGAATGAAGAACAGAGGATTTATATTACGACAACCAACAAGGACTAAATTGCACAGGCTGGGTAAACAAATAAGCGTGGGAGTAGCTTGCTTATTGTGGCGGTTACTACCCCTGACCAATTAGGCTTGATACTTCACTTTTATGCAGGTCCTGCACTGCTCTCTACATCAATGGCAGGGGTGGAATGAAATTAGAACCAAAAAGTTACCAATAAGGGCCCTGACCTCAGCAGTCAGAGTAACAGATAAGTATGAGAAAAATAACTGTGAAAGCTTGCTGGGCAGACTGGATGGGCCGTTTGGTCTTCTTCTGCCGTCATTTCTATGTTTCTATATGTTTCTAAAAGTGCTTGTATCTCACTGACCCTTCGAGCAGATGTAATGGCTATTAAAAGAACTTTCCATGTAAGAAATTTATCACAGGAGTGCAAAGGCTCAAACGGGGAAAGCATGAACCTTGTAAGTACTACATTTAGGTCCCATTCGGTAACTTGTGGCCGTAGAGGGGGCTTAAGTTGTAGAAGGACCCTCATAAACTGACTCACAAGTGGCTGTGCTGTTATTGGGGCATCCCCTATTCCCTTGTGGTATGCTGAGATGGCATGGAGATGTACTCTTACCGAGGAAGTCTGGAGACCAGAATCTGAAAGGTGCCAGAGATAGTCTAACAGAGATGGAGTGGGGCAGGAAAAGGGGTCGATACCTTTTTGCATGCACCACGTGGTAAATCTTTTCCACTTAGAAAGATAGGATTTTTGCGTGGAAGGTTTTCGTGAAGCTATAAGCACTTGAGAGACCTTAGTTGAAAGGTTGAGTGGTTGAAGGATCAGGCTACCAACATCCAGGCTGTGAGGGATAGGGGCTGAAGGTTCGAGTGGCGTAACATGCCTTGGTTCTGAGTTATGAAATTGGGCACTGTGCCCAGGCGAATAGGTTCTCGGATGGAGATGTCGAGAAGCATGGGAAACCAGACTTGTGAAGGCCAGTATGGGGCTTTGAGTATCAATTATCCTTTGTCCTGTTGTAACTTCACAAGAGTTTTGGTTATGAGTGGTATCGGAGGATACGCATATAGAAGGCCTGTATTCCAGTGGTGAACGAAGGCGTCCATGGCTAACGTGTCTTGTTGCCTGTGCAGGGAGCAGAATCTGTCCACTTTGTGATTCAGATTGGATGCAAAGAGGTCAATGGTTGGTTGACCCCAGCGTTGGAAGATTTTGCTCGTTACACCGGGATCCAAAGACCACTCATGGGGATGGAAACGTCGACTGAGACGATCTGCTACTGCGTTCTGTATGCCTGCCAGATAAGTGGCCTGGAGATGCATGGAGTGTGCAAGGGCCCAAGCCCAGATCTGCGCAGCTTCTTGGCAGAGCAGATAAGAGCCTGTGCCTCATTCCAACTGTGTTGTCTGTCTGTATGAGAACAGTCTTGTGTGAAAGGCAATCCTGGGTTCATGGATGAGTGGTCTCTGTTCTCTGGAAACGCATCAAAATCCGGAGGCTGGACCAGCTTGCGGGGCTGGCTGTGCTCTGGGTGCTTTGGGCTGGCGTGTATGTCCGCTTTGAGGGGCTCTGGTTGGTCTCGCTCTAGATGCTGGAAGCTAGTATTTGCGTGAGCGGTAGAATGGTCTTCGGGGGTCCCTTCTTATGCTTTTATGGGATGAGGAGGGAGCGTCTGTCGTGACTGTGGACAATTGATGCAGGGTCTCGTGGTGGCCCTTCAACTGAGTCACTGCGTCTTGTATTTATCACCAAAGAGATTGTCTCCAGTACACGGGAGATCAACAAGTTTGTCTTGGACCTCAAGTCTTAAGTCAGAAGCTTTTAGCCAGGCCCATCTTCTGGCACTGATTCCTGTTGCTGACAAACGGGAAGCAGTCTCGAAGGAGTCATATGCCGCTCTTACTTTATGCTTTCCTGCTTCAAGGCCCTTGTGGATAATGGCAATCAGGCTTTCTTGTTGTTGAAGCAATGAGTCTGTGAAATCTTGGACCTATTTCCAAAGGTTTCTCTGGTACTGGTTCACATATAGCTGGTAGGCGGCTAAACGGGACACAAACATGGAGCCTTGAAAATGTTCTGCCCCAGTCCATCTAAGAACTGGTCCTTACCAGGAGGATCTGAGGAATGCAGACATAATCGCTTTGCCCGTTTCTGTGCAGATTCCACCACCACAGATTGATGAGGCAGCTACGGTTTCTGAAAACCTGGGGCATGTTGAACTAAATATGTTGTATCTGTTTTCCTATTTACTGGAGGAACAGTGCCAGGATGCTCCCATAGGTGGTGTAGGAGATCCAACAGGACTTCATGTACTGGAATGGCTATAATTTCCTTGGGGGCATCAACAAACTGCAGAACCTCCAAGGTCTTGTGACGCGTGTCCTCCTCCATCACTAGATTGAAGGGGATGGTCTCGGACATTTCCTTGATAAAGTTGGCAAAGGAAAGGTCCTCGGGAGGAGAGCGCCGCCTTTCCTCTGGAGGAGAAGGCTCTGAGAGTAAATCCTCTGATGTAGCGGTATCAGTATCCACATCCTCCCATGGGTCATAGGGAGTCTCGTGTCGAGATCCGGAAGGAGGGAGAATGTCCAAAACTCCAGGATGTGTGGGCATCAATGGAGGCTTCGATGGCTTTGATGGAAGGTATATTGGCATCGATGGCGGCTTTGATGGAATCGATGGTATCAAGGGGGAACGGTGGACGTTTAGGTCCAGAGAGCCCCGATGGACCAGGAAGCAGTTCCAGCATCGATGGACCTGGAGTCAGACTGGAAGTAGTGTCGTCATTCTCAGAGGAGCCTGGAATGGGTATCGGAAGCTGCGGAGGTCTCTATGGCAGACTCGATGCCGATGGAATGGGCCGAGTTGGAAAAGCACCGATGAGGGTATCAAGTCGGTCCAGTAGGGGTGCAAACAGCGATGGTTCTGGGGTCGGTGTCGGTATGGGGACCGGCATTAATGGTGGTTGTAGATTCCGGAAGGCATCGAGGACTGCCTGGTGGACAAGGATGTCCAGTTTCTCCCTGAAAGCTGGTGTGGATAGCGCAGCTACAGGGGAAGGCAGGCTAGCCATTACTGGCTCTTCCACAGGAGTTTGTGGAGGCACAGTACCCGGCACCGATGTCTGTGGGGAACGCCTCGGGGTCTTGGGTGCAGAGGAGGATGGGGGCTCCTCTGCCTGTGCCCTCTTTGAAGGCGGCTCGATGGCCATCTATGCCGCTGCGATGTCTGTGCTGGCACTGGGAGTGGAATTCACTTCGGTGCCGGTGGCAATGTTTCCCTCGGTGCTTGGTCTAGTCTTTCCCCGGCACAGAGGATGAAGATACCGATGCCCTGGATGGCGTCAGTGACGGACAGGCACAGTCTCCCTATCATTCCCGGCGAGGTTTGTCGGTTGAAGGACCCTTACTCGCTGGTGATGACTGTGCAGATGTCGATGGAGTTAATCTTGATTTGAAGAGTCTCCATCTTATTTAGTCGGGCACATCTGCCTTTTGGAGTCATTTGGGTGCATTCGGGACACCGATGGACATCGTGCGACGAGCCCAGGCAAAGCACACACACAGTGTGAGGGCCCGTGATGGACATTGTTCGCGGACACTCTGGGCACTTTCTAAACCCGGTCATCATGCCGATAAAAAGGGTGCGAAATGGTCAGTGGCCTGTGGGAACAGAGTGGTAAGGTGGCAGGAACCGACTGGAGACACGGGAAAGTACTCAGCGAGCGTCAGAGGAAAATGGAGCGCAATGGGAGACCCCTGTTAGGGAATTTTTAAGAAGTAAAACTTCAAGTTTTTCCGTGAGGAAAAAAGGTGAGACAAATCTCACAGAGCTCCTAACCAGAGAGGCAAACTTCAGCGCGGAAAAAAAGAGACTGAAGGGGCCACAGGGGTTATGGCATGCTGGGTACACTGTGCCAGTCGATGTTCTAGAAACTTTGACAAAAGTGTTCCGTGACACGGCTCCGTCTGATGACATCACCCATACGTGAGGACTACCATCCTGCTTGTCCTGGAAGAATACTTTTAACCAATACAATTACTAATTAAAAATAATGAAAAAGTACTCATTCTCAACACAGTAACAGCTGCTTACCTGATTTTTCTTGATTAAGAGCTGCACAGTTTGAAGATTGTGACCATGGTCAGTAGATGTTGCGATGGGCATTCTTTCTTCAACCCATAACTGTAAATTGCATTAAAAAGGAACAAAAAACCTTTAGAGATATGTAAAATTAATGGACATGGCATTATGTCTTCAAAACCACATTATTCTGAGCAGTTAGAAATAAAAAGGAAAAAAAAAAAAAAAGATAGTGAGCAAAATAAAAATAGGCACCAAAACATGGTTCTGCATTTCAGTTATGTTCAGACTTGTTTGGAGCTTGCCACTTACAATCTCATCTTCCACATCTCTATTGAACTGATGGATCTCCTTGGAAGCCAGCAGGTAGGACTTTCTTTCGGTCAGAGGTGCCAACATCTCCAAAAATCTATGCTCCACAATAACGCGCTTGCTGTCAACCTCGTCTGTGTTCTTCCCCTCCTGACTCAGAGCCTGTACTTGGCTCTGCAGCTCCTCCACCTCCTTTTTGCGCACATCCATTTGGTTCTCCAGCATCTAGCAAGAAAATGGTGGCGTATGATTACGTAAAAGACAGTGAGGTAGGATTTCAAATTGAGGTGTAAAAAATTGCAAGAAATCTGAATACTGTATAACAATTAGATATTTTCCTGCTAATATGGTAGCCTCTTATTGTTAAATAAATAGTTTTCTAATTTTTTTAAAGAGATTTTTAAAAATTACACTGTTTCTTTCAGGCAGAATATTTCTCTCTTCTAAGGATATTCTACAGATGAGCACTGTTCCATCAGGCCTGCAACAGAGATGTGTGGATACTCTTAGCAGAATCACTTAAAAACTATTAAAAAAAAAAAAAAAACCACACCATGTATATGTCTATGACAGGCCTTAGACAGTAGCTCTATTCACCCTGTTAAGCTCCTGCTCTAAGTCTATTAAACATACTATTTTTGCTTGTTTCTTGCTTGACTGCTGTTCAAGATCTCTTTGGCACAGTGAACAGTTTCAAGTTCAAGTCATCGGCAGGTATTTTGACAAAAAAACTGTTTTTAATCTATCTTAAGGCCTGAAACTCCCCACATGCTGCATAGCAAGACATCATTCATAAAATAAATCTCCCTATCCATTTTTAAACTGCAATGACACAAAGATTGTGAACATGCCATCTTTATCTGGGCATTACTAGATGAATGGAACTTTGTTTATCAATAATCAAAACCCCCCACCTTGGAAAAATAAAACCCCATCTATATGGGTGGGGGGAGATGGTTAGAAAAACTTTAAAAAACCCAAACCTTTTAAATAAATATGGGAAAAAAATCACAAGGAATTTTACAGTTTCAGCTCATATTTAGTTAATCTAGTAATTTAAGTATATGAGTGTTCTTCTCTGCATTCTATTTTATCCACTGTGACTTTTCTTTCAAGCACAGACCATGGTCTACAGTATCACAGGTCCCTTGCTCTATCCTCTAACATTCCTCTTCTCTATCTCACATGAAAATTTATCCAATGTGATTACGCTGCTTTGCTATAAACTTTTCAGTTGCTTTCAGTTTTTTTTTTACACTATGCAACCTGACCTGTACACATCAGCTAATGTTTTACTCCAGTGTTTTCCAACCTTCGATGCCTTCAATGTGCAATGCCTTCAAACCTGATCAGATGTGCTATGGAAAAGACATAATTGTCTGTTGCTTGAATCCATGTCAATATATGGGCTCTGCTCTCAGCACCTCACAGCAACAAGAGACAACTGTAGTGGCTCTTAAATGTGTAGGAGCTCCTTTCTAAGAACATATTTAATCATGCATGACTTTTCTTCCTAGCTACAGCATAAGCTCTGAAGTGTGGTATTTATTTTATTTAACATTTTTATATACCGAAATTCATGTAGCAAAAGTTACATATCAATTCGGTTTACATTATAACATTAAACAGGCAAGACAGAGTGCAATTACATCGAACAGGAGGATAAACTTGGATCAAGTAAATGGGGATTAAAGAACAAGAAGATACAATAAATAATGTAGTACTCGAAAGGACCTGGCTAAAATACAGTAGACACGTTACAAGGTGCACATATTTGGGAAGATTTAGAGTAAAATTATTGGTATGGATAGAAGGCTTGTTCGAATAGCCAAGTTTTGAGTCTCTTTTTAAAGGCGATAGGGCAAGGTTCTTTCCGGAGGTCTGGTGGTAGAGAGTTCCATTGCGCGGGGCCTGCTGTGGATAGAGTGCGTTTATTTAATGAGGATTTGATGGTTGGGGCGAGGAGAGTATCTTTATAGGCTGTTCTCACCGGTCTGGAGGGTATATGTGGCTGCAGAGGGATATTGAGTTCCAGAGGAATGAGCTTGTGTATCGATTTATATATGATTGTTAGTACTTTGTAGGAGTTTCTGAACTTGATTGGGAGCCAGTGTAGGTTTTTCAAGATGGGGGTAATATGATTTCTTTTGTTAGATTTAGTTAGAATCCTGGCTGAAGCGTTTTGGAGCATTTGTAATGGTTTTATTGTGTTGGTTGGGAGGCCAAGTAGGAGGGAGTTACAGTAGTCAATTTTTGAAGAAATGATTGCTTGGAGAACTGCCCGGTAGTCTTGGAAATGGAGGAGCAGTCTGAGTCGTTTCAGAACTTGCAATTTATAGAATCCGTCCTTAGTGGTATTATTAATGAATCTCTTAAGGTTTAGTTGATTGTCCATGATGACTCCGAGGTTTCTAACTTGAGGTGAGAAGGATAGTTGACTAGTAGGGGGTAAGTTAGACGTTGCATAGTTACTGTCTTGTGTGACATGGAGTATTTCAGTCTTGTTGGAATTAAGGATCAGGTTAAGGCTCTTGAGTAGGTTGTTGATGGTTTGGAGGCAGTTGTTCCAGAATTCTAGTGTTTTTTGTAGAGTTTCCGTAACCGGGATGAATATTTGCACGTCGTCTGCGTAGATATAGTGGGTTAATTTTAGTTTGGAGAGAAGCTGGCAAAGTGGTAGTAGATAAATGTTGAAGAGGGTAGGGGATAGGGAAGAGCCTTGAGGGACTCCCAAGGATGAGGGAACTGGATGTGATACTTCGTTGTTGACTCTGACCTTATAAACTCTGTTATGTAGAAAAGATTTGAACCATCTGAGAGCAGTGCCTTTGATGCCGATGTCTGTTAGCCTATCCAGAAGCGTTGTGTGGTTTACCGTGTCAAATGCGGCCGATAGGTCGAGGAGAATGAGTAAGCCAGGTTGTTTTTTTTCTAGATTCAGTAAAATTGTGTCCATCAGGGAGATTAGCAGAGTTTCTGTATTTCGGGTTTTTCAGAAGCCGAACTGAGAGGGGGCTAGTATTTTGTTATCTTCTAAGTATTCCGTGAGTTGCTGGTTGACTTTTTTTTCTAGGATTTTTGAAATGAAGGGGAGTTTAGCGATCGGGTGATAGTTAGAGGGGTCATCTGGAGACAGGTTGGGTGTTTTCAGGAGAGGTTTTAGGATTGCGAGTTTCAACTGGTCAGGTACTGAACCTTGCATTAGTGAGCGGTTAATAATGTCGGCAATAGGTTTGGTGACAGTTTTAGAGCTGGCAATGAGTAAGTTGGTGGGTATCGCATCTGTGGGGTGAGAGGCAGGTTTGAGCTTCTTCAGGATTGTTTCAACCTCTAAGGATGACGTCGGTTCGAACGTTTCAAGACTAGTGTTCTGTTGATAATGAGAGTATTGGGTTGGTGGCGGTAGAGGAGCGTTGTTGGCTTTTAGAGGTCTGATCAGATCGATGATTTTTTTCTTGAAATATGTGGCTAACTGAGGCTTTGCTGGCTGCTTGATCATCTGGGATAGTCGTGGGGGTGGATTTAGTGAGATGAAACAAGGGAGAATAAAGCTTTAGGGTCAAAGATGAAGTGGTGTATTTTCTGTGAGAAAAAAATCCCTCTTTGTTTGGATGGATATCCGGTAGCGGTGCATGAGAGATTTGTAAGCTTCCAGGTTTGATGGGGAAGGTTTTTTTCGCCATGTATGTTCGAGTCTTCTGATTTCTTGTTTCAGGGTTTTTAGCTGGGGGGTGTACCAGGGTTTCCTGTTGTTCGCATTAGAGCGTAGAGCTTTAGTGGTTAAAGGACATGTTAGGTCTGCTACGTCTTTAGTTATTTTGATCTAGGAGGTTGTGGCTGAATTGGCATCCATGAGGTCTAGTTTGTCTAATGCAGAGGATAGGTATGGGCTGAGGGTTTCTGGGTTGCATAACTTCCTGAATTGGACTGTGGTCTTTTGTAATGGTAGGAGGGTGGGTTGGGTGAACTTGAGAGTTGTAGAAATCAACTTGTGGTCTGACCAGGGAACTGGGGAACAGGTTGTAGATGAGGCAGTGGTAAGGCTTTCATTTATGAAAATTAAGTCTAGTGTATGTCCCGCTTTGTGCGTCGGCTCCTTGATAATTTGTTTGAATCCCAGGTACTGAAGTGAAGTGAGAAAGGTTTCACAACTGGAAGATTGAGGGGTTTTATCCACGTGGAGGTTGAAATCTCCCATTATTATAGCAGGGGTATCTGTGTTGATGTGTTTTGCTAGGAGTTCAATTAAAGGAGACGGGCCCGATTCTAGGCTTCCTGGAGGGGCATATGTAAGGCCGATTTGAAGGTGTTTAGATTTGAATAATGCGAATTCGAGAGAGGGTAATGAGGTGGTGGTCTGTAGGGATAGCCCTAGCTCTTTTTTTGTGGCTAATAATAGACCGCCTCCTCTTTTTTTGACTCTGGGGATAGAGAGGATGTCGTACGTGTGAGTAGGGAGTTGGTTGATTAGAGCCGTGTCTTCAGGTTTCAGCCATGTTTCGGTGATTGCGCAGCAGTCCAGATTTGATTCTGTTAGATAGTCGTATAGGAGATGAGTTTTTTTCGATAGTGATTGTGCATTGATCAGGGTTAAGGAGAGTAGCGTGAGGCCCAGCAGTTGGTTCAGTGGTGAAGTCATGATTGGGATAATTCTTTTTTGAATGAAGTTGGGATTGGTGTGGGGTTTTTTTTTTTTTTTTTTTAACAGAGTTTCTCCTTTGGTTGTGGATGATCGGTATAACGAGGGTGTGCATGATGAGTGACGTTTGGGTGCGCATTGGGAAGTCTCTAAGAGTGCTGTGGAGGACTGGGTGAGAGACTGGGGGTGTCTGAGGGAGTGTTGGAGGCGTCTAGACGGGAGCTGGAGAATTCTGGATGAGTGATTGTAGAGCCTAGAGTCTGGTAGAGTCTGGATGAGTGTTGGTTGAGTCTGCAAGAGTGCTGGAGTTGTCCGAGTGAGAGCTGAGGTCGTCTGAGTAAGCACTTGATTCGTCTGAGTAAGCGTAGGATACGTCTGAGTGAGCGCTGGAAAACTTCTCAATGCTTACTTGAGGTTTGTGGGAGTAGTCGTCTAGAGGGATGTTAGGGGCGTTTTGCTGAAAAATGGAGTAAGTTGCGGCTAGCTATGACTGGTGTTACCAATGTTAGAGCCTCTATTTTGTTTTTTTTGTATGGGGTACTGTACTTTGGGGCGCAACGAAGGGGGCGAAACAAAGGGGCCTGCCCCTTTGTCGCGCTCCTTCGTTGCGCGGCGCCTGGGAGTGGTTCCTGAGTTTAAATCCCCCTCTAGTCGCGAGGGGATGATGTCATCGATCGGCGCACCCTGTGAGGGGGGAGGATGACTCCGATCGTGTCTGTGCGCGGATCTCGGCGAAAAAGACGGGATGCAGGAAGACACGTGGATCTCAGCGAAGCAGAAGCAGGAAGACACATGGATCTCAGCGAAGCAGACGGGCTGCAGAAAGACACGCGGTCGGTGTGAGTGCCCTCGGAGGTAGGTGCGAGAAATAGTGGGCCTTACCCCAACGGGCTCGTGCGCCGACCGCGCGGCCCCCTTCTCCCAGCTCCTGTTGAGGTGTCCTCCACCGGTCTTGCAGGGACCCCGGGTTGTGGGGTAATTGATAGATAGCAACAGGGCATGGCTAGCTGGCCCTGCATTGTGCAAACACATTGCACATAGAATCTCTTCATCTTCCTAAGGGGCCGATGCAATACTGTCCGCTCAGCCGAGCGCACTGTATAAGCCGCACTCCGACGTGGGTTAAATAGGCGCTAATCCACCCCCCAATGCAATAGGGGGATTAGCCCTATTTAACCCAAGTTGGACATGGAGTGAATGCAATAGTGCTCATCACATGAAAATGCATGTGAATGAGGCTATTACTCACTCACTCTGCAAGCCAAAAAAAAAAAAAAAGGTGTGCTTCTCAGACACACATTTTGCTCTGATATTAACGCCTGCCTGGGGCAGGCATTAATAGCTGAGCGCAGGTTAAAGTATAGAAAAGCAAAAATAAACTGCTTTTCTGTACTTTTTTTTTTCTTCCTTAAAAAAAAAAAAATACCTCAGCAGACCGCAGAGTTATGAAGACCGATGCTGATAAAATCGGCGGCCATTTTCATTACTGGCAGATGGCCGGTTATGAAAACAGACGCCGAGTTTATTGGGGTCAGTCTTCATAACCGGCAGCCATGGCAGGGTCATGTTAGCAAGAAGACGCTAAGGTCGTGCAAGCAACCCTAGCACCTCCTTGCTCACGCGACCCCCTAATTTGGGTATAGCATGGCGCTCCCCCTTGCGGGCGCCATGCACATGTTAGGAAAGCGGGCGCGGACTTTTCAGCGCACGCTTTCCACAGTTTTTAATTGCATCTGCCCCCAAGTCTTTCCAGCCTCTGTTTTATCCTTAGGCTGAAAGAAATGGGGACAGCAAGCACTGAGCACTGGATTTGATTCACTCAGTGTTGGGAGCACCAGCAACAGAGGAGTTCTGGCAACCACATGCAGCAACCAAGGTAACTAACCAAGCTGGCTGCCCATAGTATATTGACTTTTCTCTTCTCTTGCACATAGAGGAAGCTGGTCTATTATGATGGGTTCATGTGCGTGCCCACGTTCCCTCTGTTTTAAAATTTGGAAGAGAGAGTGGTGGGGTTTTCAGTGTTTCCCTAGCTTGGCCATGAATCCTTTTCCTGTCTACACTACCTGCTCCATTGAAGCTGGTGTGCCACACATTTTAGTTAATGCGTGTGTGCCTTGGGTTAAAAAGGTTGGGAAACACTAATCTAAAAAATTCTCAAGTAGATGCTCGAGCTAAAGGAACAACAGATTATGCAAGGACAACAATGGAGTATGACCAATGTAGATAATTTCTAATTTGGTTATAGGAACAAAACAATTAATAAAGATGAGGACCTTGAAAAGAAGTGGGGAAATACTAATCTAGACGCACCTAGACTGAACAAGATCTCAGGTTTGCTGACCCACTGACATGCAATGCATCTATGCACAGGAATTCAATTTCCTCAGTTTCATCAACTTTACCACTGTCTGGAGTCTACCCAAAAACTGCTTTATCCACTATGCTTCCTCTCATCATGTTACTGAGAACCGGGAAACCCTGGGGATATCTGACTCTGTAAACCAAGCTATGGAGGACAAATATTCTGTGATCATACAATTACTACTACTGTATCGTGATCACAGAACAATATGTTACATTACCTGCAATTAAGATAGACAGATGGTGGAAAGATTATCAAAGAAGGACCTCTTCCAGACACCTGTAGTTATTCAAGTTTGAACACATTTAGTACTGTACACACACTATTACTACAATTCTGAATCGAAGCCTTGTTTGAAGCAGTGAATATTGCATTTCATGAGTTTTTTGATATGGGCCTTGTTAAACCAGACTTGCCCGAGTAAGCAGGAAGGCAGATAAAGCAGAGTTGCTTACCTGTAACAGGTGTTCTCCTAGGACAGCAGGATGTTAGTCCTCACATGTGGGTGACTTCATCCAGATGGAGCCCAGCATTTCACTAACTGCGCGTCCACGCGGAGTTCCTCTTCAGTCTCGTAAAATAGAATTCACGAGCGAAAAAATAAAATGCAGGAGAACCCAACTCCACGGGGTGGTGGGCGGGTTTCCTGAGGACTAACATCCTGCTGTCCCAGGAGAACATCTGTTACAGGTAAGCAACTCTGCTTTCTCCTAGAACAAGCAGGATTTTAGTCCTCACACGTGGGTGAATACCAAGCTACAGGCTGCTCCTGGAGACAATAATGACCAACAGCCCGAAACTCGGTGCCAACGGGCACAAGAAACTACAGTGCTGTTGGTAACAGAGGGAGGCAGCCTGAACCCTAATAATGGGCCCTAGGGAGGCAAAGAGGTCCACATCCGAGGTTCCCCACAGGCGGAAGATCCGGTCCGCTACTGCTGGATCTAGTGCCCACTCGTGCAGTCGGAATGCCCAACTCAGACGGTCCGCAACCACGTTCTCTGTCCCTGCTAGGTACACTGCTCGTAGGAGCATGCCTTGTGACAGAGCCCAGGCCCATACTTGCACCGCCTCTTCACAGAGGAGGAACAAACCAGTGGCCCCCTGTTTATGCATCACATCGCCACCTAATTGTCTGGATCAGGGCCGCTTTGTGGGACAAGCGATCTCAAAACACCCAAAGAGCATAGCGGATCACCCGAAGCTTCAAGATGTTGATCTGGCATTGAGACTCTTGAACTGATCAATGACCCTGCATACGGAGGCTGTCCACATGCACATTGAGGTCCTATGTCCACTGAGACCACAGCGCCCACTGCACTCTGCGCATACACAGAAGGGACAAGGGGGTAACATGGACAGATGCTGCCATGTGACCCATAAGACGAAGCAGAAGGTGAACCAAAACCTGTTGGAGTTGGCGGACCAAACTCACAAGGGATGACCGGGTGAGCACTCGATCGTGGGATAGAAACGCCCTGGTTTGAACTGTGTCCAGTCTGGCCCCAATGAATCCCAGGCATGGTGTTGGGATGAGATGGGACTTGGGGTAATTGATGACAAACCCCAGAGACTGCAGTACTCCAATGGTCAGATTGAGAGTGCGTAGTGTACCCTGCTGAGTGGAACTCTTGACCAGCTAAGTCGTCGAGGTATGGGAAACATGTGCACCCTGATGGTGGAGGCACTTGGTGAAAACCTGAGGGGCTGACACAAGGCTGAATGGCAACACTCTGTACTGGAAGTGATCCCTGGCCATAACAAATTGGAGATACTTCCTGTGACCAGGGAAAATCTCGATATGGGCCTAGGCATCTTAAGTTGAAGGAGCACAGCCAATTTCTTTTTTGCAGGAGTGGGATCAGGGTGCCCAAAGAGACCATCTTGAACTTTTCTTATTGAAGAAACTTGTTCAAGGCTCTTAGGTCAAGAATGGGGCAGAGGCCCCCTGTTCTCTTTGGTTCAGGAAATAGAGAGTAGAACCCCTAACCCCGCTGGTGCAGAGGAACAGGCTAGATCACGCCAGCCGTTAGAAGGGTGGAGAGCTCTGTCAAAAGTATTTCCTGATGAGCGGATGAGGCCCACGATGGACATGAAAGAGTCTCCGCGGGGTCACCCCTGAAGTTTAGCCGGTACCCTTGGTTGATGATGGCAAGGACCCACTGATCCGAGGTAACGTGGGGCCAGTGTTCCGCAAAAAAATGCAGCCTGTCCCAAACTGGAGGGCAGGGTGCAGAGGGTATAGCAGTCTGGCTCATGATCCCCCGCTCCCAGTAAAACCCCGTAGCAGGGCTTTGCTGGGGGTCTGGCTGTGTCCTGGGGGCTTTCTGTTGCCTGGAACGACCCCAGAAAGCCGTGCGTGGCATGCATGCCCTCGACACAGGAGGGTAATATTACCTCTGGCAATAAAAGGACTTTCTAGAGCCCTGTCACGAGGATTTTCTGGCTGAGGACAGTGGGTCAGAAGTAATGGCTGAAAGGTGCTGAAGGGTCTCATGGTCTCCAAAGAGATTCTCCCCCATGCAGGGCAGATCTGCCAGCTTTTCTTGGACCTCTGGTCGAAGGTCAATGGCTTGGAGCAAGGCCATCATGCGGGCACCAATGCCCACTGCAGCCACCCTGGCTGCCATCTCAAAAACATCATAGGTGGATCTCACCTTGTGTTTACCCGCCTCCAGACCCTGCTGAACCACTGCCGAAAAAGCATCCTGATGCTGTTAAGGTAAGCACTCTGACAGCTCCTGGACTTGCTTCCACAATTTCTGATTGTACTTGGTCATATACAGTTGGTAGGAGGCAATGCGGGTGATGAGCATAGCGCCCTGGTAGACCCTACCCAGAGCTTCCAATACCCTATTCTCCTGTCTTGGAGGAGCAGATGCATGGGTGTGGGAGCACTTGGCTTTCTTGAAGGCAGACTCCACCACAACAGATTGATACGGAAGGTGATGCCTCTGAAACCTTAATGCTTGTTGAATCAAGTAAATCGCATCCGCCTTCCGAATGACCAAAGGAATGGTCACAGGGTGTTTCCAGATCCTGAAGAGTAGCTCCTTGAAAATGTCATGGACTGGGACCGCCACCATTTCCTTTGGGGCATGCACAAACTGGAGGACTTCCAGCATTTTGTGCCGGGCGTTGTCTGCAGTGAGAAGCTGAAATGGGATGGCCTCTGCCATCACCCTCACAAAAGCCCGCAAAAGAAAGATCTTCCAGGGGGGTCCTACGACTCTTGTCCGGCGGAGACAGTTCTGAAAGGTCACCTGAGTTTTCTGAAGACAACTCGGAGGTATCATCCCCCACAGATAATATGGGGGCTCCTCCTTGCTAAGGTCCCCTGGGGGCCGTCGTGGAGGGTCCCTGCCCAAGCACCTCGGTCTGAGCACCAACAGCCGCGGGGGCATTGACGGTCCTGGGGGCATCAAGGGCACCTACAGCATCACGATCCCCAATGACCCGGGGCATCGCAGTTGCAGAACTAGCACCCTCGCGGGTGTCATCGGCTGCATTTATTCTTCCTCCTTGGAGGACCCGGTGATGGGAATCACTCCAGAGGGGGGGCATCTGTGGCCGCTGGGGCACTGATGGTACCTAGAGCACTGGCTGTGCTGGACGTATGCTCAAAAGGACGTCTAGATGCTCAAGCAGGGGTGCCAAGAAAGACGGCTCTGGCACGGGAACCGGTACCGATGGTGGTTCGATACCCCGCAGGTCTCGTAGCGCCGCTAGCTGAACCCTGTGATCCAATTCCTTGTGAAAGTTTGTTGAAGAAAAAAACGGACCAAGGAGGAGGAGGCATTAACCAGAGCCTCCTTGGAGCCCCGATGCCCAGCACAGATACCAGTGGGGAAAACGTGGGACTCCCGGGTCTGATAGAGGCAAAGGCCTCCTCTTCACGGGGTTGCACCGGTGCCGCTCCTGTCCTGGTGCGTGTAGAGACAGCGACCAGTGACAATGCTTGCGGGACTTCCCTCAATGCTCGGCCTGGTCCTTTCCCTGCACCAAGGAAGGTGAAGATCCTGATGTCTTGGAATGCAAGGACACCGAAGATGGCCAATCTCTGGCCCCTCTCTCCCGAGAGGGCCCCAATGGAGGAGTGGAGAGGGACAGTGTATTTAGCGGCTCCCCGGCCTCCTGGTGTCAATGCCCCTGATGCCGGAGAAGATGGATCGGACTTTTTGGACCCAAAAAACGTTTCCATCTTATCCAGCTGGGCACGACGGTCTTTGGGGGTCATCTGATCACAGAGAGCACACCCCCAGACGTTGTGTGATGCCCCCAGCCAGAGGATACAAACCTCATGCTGATCAGTGATAGACATGGTCCGCAGGCACTGGAGGCATTGTCGAAAACCAGGCGCCATAAAAAAACAGCCAGCAAACGGTCGATGGCTGGCAGCCATCGAGAAGAGACACACCGGGAATAGACCATAACAAGGGGGGGGGGGGGGGGGGGAAATCAACCTACTGCGCCGCAGGAAGGACACCAACTGGTAGAAGAGGGACCCGGCGCAGAAACCCCCTCCAAAAATTGCTGAAAAGACTTTGAAAAACAATTGGAAGAGCAGAGCTCCACTACTGCGAGGCAGACACTTTGTGGAAAAAAAAAAAAGGCTGAAGAGATAACCCCGCATGGACACGTAGATAGTGGCATGCTGGGCTTGCTCAGTGTGCCAATCAAAGTTTTCCATGCCGTGCTCCATCGGATGATGTCACCCACATGCAACGACTGCCATCCTGCTTGTCCTAGGAGAATAAAACATTTTAAAGTCTGAATTAAATATATTAAAAACATTGGCTTTTGAAAGTCAAATGGATAGAAATAGACATGCTGCAAGACAAGTCACTGAACAATCTGACTTCTACATGAGGATAGCAAGGGCATCACAATGTTTCCCAAGTCCCTCAGTTTCAAAACTCAATTTTTAAACATTCAACAGTAAAGAGAGTAGGAGGTTAGAAGAAAAGGGACTGCATACAAGTAATAAAAGTTTATTTTCATCTGTTTCTCCTGACTGCGGCAGGTGTGTGGACAGATTTTTTTTTTTTTAAGTGCTATTCTTATTACAGCTTTTGGAATAATTATGTACCGTAGACGCTTTTTTATTCACTATAACAGGGTGTGACAGATTATGAAATGCCTACCCTAAATTAAGCTTTGTTTTTAAAAGTACAAATACAGGAAAGAGTAAGCTAACGCAGACATTTAGTTTCAGTGGAGGTCAATGAATGAGATAGGAATAACCGTCAATCAAACCGCTTTAGTGAAAATTTCCAGGTGTGGGAGGAGTCATCTCTTATCAATCAAATATTCTCCATCACAGTGAACTACACTGGGATGTGATTAGAAACCTTTTGCTCATGTTCTTTCAAGGGCAGACACGGCTGAGACAACAGTCCATGAGCACTGTCATGATTCACAAAAAGCCTGTATTTAGGAGAGAAGTGGACCAGTCTAGGATCTGACTACCATATTACATGCACTTCTCCATTCATCTCCTGTAACCTTTTTTAACCAATGCTCAAGTTGGCCTCTACTGGAGAAATTACTTACCTGATAATTTCGTTTTACTTAGTGTAGACAGATGGACTCAGGACCAATGGGATTATGCGTTCCCCTGCTAGCAGATGGAGACTGAGTCAGGTTTCAAAACAAACTGACGTCACCCTAGATATACCCCTGCAGTGACCTCAGCCATTCAGTATGCTCTTCAAAAAGCCATTGCGGACATATTGTTGAAGAACTTTATTAGAATTTGGATATGATCCGATTAAAAACTTGATCAAAAAACTGGAGACCGCAACTGTACTCAACCAACATAAGCGCTGAATCCCGGTACTATAGATGCCCTGAACAATGGGTAGGGCAACAGCTTACCCGTAATCACATGGAATTGAGGTCAGACTCATGGGCGATTCCCTTGGCGCCTCTCCTGGGCAGCCGTGGACAGGATGCTGAATCCATCTGTCTACACTAAGGAAAACGAAATTATAAGGTAAGCAATTTTTCCATTTCCTAGTGTGTAGCCAGATGGACTCAGGACCAATGGGATGTACAAAAGCTACTCCCGAACGGGGCAGGAGGCTGCCCGCGGTCCTGTTAGCACCGCTCTTGCAAAGGCTGTGTCCTCCCGGGCCTGAACGTCCAGGCGGCAGAATCTGGAGAAGGTGTGTAAGGAGGATCATGTCGCTGCTTGACAGATGTTGGCGGGCAACAGTAGTTTAGCTTCTGTCCAGGATACTGCCTGGGCCCAAGCAGAATGAGCTTTGACCTGTAGAGGTAAAGGCTTCCCTGCCTCTATGTAAGCTGCCCTGATTTACTTCCTTAATCCAGCGGGCTATGGTAGCTCGTGAAGCCACTTCGCCCTGTTTCTTCCTCCTGTGAAGAATAAAACAAATGATCTGTCTTGCGCACCGGTTCCGAACATTCCAGATACCGCACTAAAAGTCTACTGACGTTTAGATGGCGAAGAAGGCAGTAGTCTTCCATGACCGTATGTCTATCTGGGGACGGTAAGGAGATGGATTGGTTCAGGTGAAACTCCGAAACTACCTTTGGTAAGAAGGAGGGAATGGCTCGAAGCTGTACTGTTCCTGGAGCAAATCGAAGGAATGGTTCCCGACAGGACAGCACCTGTAGCTCAGAGATGCGACAAGCTGAGCATATTGCCACCAAGAAGTCAGTCTTTAGTGTTAAAAGGCGTAGTGACAGACCTAACAATGGTCTGAAGGAAGGCCCTGCCAGAAAGTCCAATACCAAGTTGAGGTTCCATAGGGAGACCAGCAACTTTAGGGTGGTTGTAGATGTTTAACCCCTTTTAGGAAATGGACCAACAAGTCCAGATGTGCCGCCAGACGGGTTCCACCCACCTCGGCACTGAAGCAGGAGAGGGCTGCCACATGGACCTTCAGGGAGTTGAGAGAGAGTCCTTTGTGTTCAGACTGTCCTGTAAAAATTCTAGGATCATAGTGATCTAGGCCATTCGCAGGGGGGCACCCCATGCTCCCCGCACCAGGCCTCAAATATTCTCCAGATCCGTATGTTCATCAGGAACGTTGAAAACTTCCGTGCGTGGAGCAATGTGGTAATTACTTCCGCTGAATATCCACACTTCATCAGGCGAGCCCTCTCTCAAGGGCCAGACCGTAAGAGAGAATTGAGCTGGATCTTTGTTAAGAATTGGGCCTTGCTGGAGAAGATCCCTGTGTGGGAAGCAAAGAGGATTCTCCATGAGAAGTCTCTGCATGTCTGCATACCACAGTGCCTGGGCCAGTCTGGAGCCACCAGAAGGACTAACCCTCTATGGTGTTCGATCTTGCCCAGTAGAGGCCACAGGGGGTGGGGGGGTGGGGGTGGTGGGAAGGCGTACAGTAAGTCCTCCTTTGGCCAGGTCTGGACAAGGGCGTCGATTCATTGAGAGCACGGATCTTGCCTGTGACTGAAGAACCAGGGAACCTTCACATCGTGAGATGTAGCCAGTAGGTCAAAGAATGGAAGCCCCCAGCGATCTACTAGGAACTGGAGGGCTCTGGTCAATAGCGTCCATTCTCCCAGGTCCAGGCTTTCCCTATTGAGAAAGTCTGCTCTGACATTGTCTTTTTCCCATGATGTGGGAGGCCAAGATCCCTTGTAGGTTTATCTCCACCATTCCATACGGGGGCCTATTTCCAGAGACACTTGGTGGCTCTTGGTTCCTCCCTGGCAGTTGATGTAGGCCACCATTGTTGTGCTGTCAGACATCACGTGGGTTGCTTGCCCCTGGAGCCTGTGGCTGAACTGCAGGCATGCTAATCTGACCACCCTTGCTTCCAGGTGGTTTATATTCCAGTTCGCCTCTTCCTCGGTCCATCGCCCCTGGGTTGTCAGTTCCTGACAGTGAGCTCCCCACCCCCGGAGGCTCGCGTCTGTCGTGAGGACGATTCAGCTCGGTGGGGAGAGGCTTACACCCTTGCTTAGGTGAATTTCCTGTAGTCACCACTGGAGCAGAGAGCACACTTCCATTGGTAGGTGGAGGCGAATTGAGTAGTCTTGAGACAGTGGGTTCCAGCTTGACAGAAGGGAGTGTTTGAGAGACCACATGTGTGCCCTCGCCCTCGGTACTACTTCCACGGTTGATGCCATGAGGCCGAGGACTTGGAGACATCTTGGAGCGAATTGTGTTAGTCAACAGATGTATTTGATCCATCAGTTTCCTCCTCCTCAAGGGAGGGAAGACTACCTTGCCCTGCTGGGTGTCGAATCGGGCCCCCAGGTACTCTAAGGACTGGGAGGGCTTGAGGCTGCTCTTGTCCATGTTCACGACCCAACCTAGCTCCTTGCAGGAGGGACCTGACCCTGGTGGTCACCTGGAGGCTCTCTTCCAATGACTTTGCCTGGATCAGCCAGTCAAAGTAAGGGTACACACCAGTATCCCTTCTTTCCTCAGTGCTGCCGCCATGATCACCATAATTTTGGAGAATGTTCTGGGAGCGGTTGCCAGGCCGAAGGATAATGCTGGCTCAGTACTGCAAAGCATAGAAAATGCTGGTAGTCTTGATGGATTGGAATATGGAGGTAGGTCTCAGAGGCCCAGGGAGGTTAGGAACTTTCCCAGTTGCACTGCCATTGACGGAGCGAAGAGCTTCCATGCGAAAGTGAATAACCCGCAGATGACGGTTGACGCTCTTGAGATCCAGGATGGGTCGGTATGAGCCTTCTTTCTTGGGCACAATGAAATAGATGGAATAGCACCCCGTATTTACTTGGGGTGTAGGTACCGGAGTTATAGCCCTCAGACTGAGCGGCCTTATCAGTGTGGATTCCACTGCCAGTTTCTTGTGCTGGGAGTGGCAAGGTGAACCCGTCCCAAGGGATGCTATGGAATTCAAGAGCATACCCTTCTTATATGACGTCCAGTACCCATTTGTTCGACATCCTCTCGACCCACTGCTGATAGAAGAGGGAGAGTCGGCCCCCTATCTACTCTTCCCAAGGATAGGTCAGCCCAACTTCATTGGGGAGTTTGGGTCGAACCTGAGCCCGAAGCTGCTCCTCTTTTTGGTTGTCGGTTCCAAAAGGACTGAGACCTTCCCGAGGGCCGAGTTGATTGATATGACAAGTTTCGGTAGGGTGCGCTGGAAGCCCCTGGCCTGACCCCTCATGGGTGAGGGACGCTGTGACCTCTTTTTCTTATCTTACGGTAGCCTGTGCACTGGAGATTCACCCCACTTACTGGTTAGCTTCTCCAATTCGCTTCCGAATAGGAGGGATCCCTTAAAGGGCATCTTTGTAAGGGTCGCCTTAGAAGTTGCATCCACTGACCAGTTTCGCAACCATAGCTGTCTTCTGGCTGCCACCACCGAGGCGGCTACTCTGGCCGAGATATGCACTAGGTCTGAACTTACGGCCGCTAGGAAGGCTGCAGCAGGTTCAATCACCTCTCCGGTGTGCGTCCCAGAGCTATCTGCCTCTTTCAAGAGGAGCAGACAAGAGCGAGCCACCAGGGCACAGCAAGAAGCAATCTGCAGTGTCATTGCTGTTGCAAAGGCTTGCTTAAGGATGGATTCTATCATGAGCATCCTTCAAGGCTGCCCCTTCCTCAACAGGGATAGTTGCTCGCTTCGAGACAGCACAGACCCATCACATCCACTTTTGGGAAACACAGGCGTTCCTTGACTGCTGGGTCCAGAGGATACAAGGCATCCAAGCACTGACCTTCCTTGAAGCTTGCCTCTGGGGCATCCCATTCCAGGTCAGTCAACTACTGGATGGCTTCCAGCATCGGGAAATAACAAGAGGATTTCCGTAGAGACACCAGGATGGGGTTCTTCTTTGGCTCCGACATAGGGTCTGTGCCCGGAACTCCCAGAATCTTCAAGGTTTGGGAGACTAGGGCCGGTAATTCATCTCTGTGGAAAAATCGAAGCATGGTCAGTATGGATCCCCGTCCTCTAAGGAATCTCCGTCATTGTCTGTGGTGTCTGGGTCCCTATCACGGATCCCCTTGGTGAGGCGAGGCATGTCCCGTGGCCTGCTGTCAGGACTGGGAGGGCTAGGCCTTCCCAGCTGGGGCACTGCCCAATCTAAGGCAGGGGCTGACTGCGCTTGAACAAAGGCTTGAAGGATCTGGAAAAATTCCAACCAAGAGAATTCCTCAAGTCCGGGATGCTGTCAGACAAGGTTGTGGCTGACCTGTCCTCCGACTGGGATGGACCAGACTTGGAAAATTTCTGGGAGTCCAGTCCTCCCTGGGCTTCCTCACAGTCCTGACACAGGTAAGCACTGTGAAGCCCTAATATGGCAGGCAGCGCAAAGGGAGTATCGTCTGAGCTTCTTTGCTACTGGAGCCATAACCTTTAGCTTGTGCGTTTAGCTGGTTACTGCTTCTCGAGTGCGCACAAGACTCGCCTCGGCACATGTAGAGCTAAGCTGCTGGATATGCGCGTGCTCTCGTGTACCGCTACGTGTGCATTAGGCACACAGGAGGTCGGCCCGCACCGCAGGTACTGATGGCTAAAGGGGAAAAATGGCGCCACACCAAACCGCGCGCAAGATGGTGGCGTCATGGCTTGTCATGTGGAGAGTCCACTGAGTCTGAAGCGGGGCCTAGCTCACTGGGAGGCCGCACAACCCGCTCTAAAACCCCCTTCCCTCACCCACATGGGATCAGGAACGATATTGGTTTGGAATGCTGAGCAAGACCACCAGAGGAAAGACTTACCAAAGCCCTTCCACGTATCTGGTTCAGAGGAGTTCTTCTCTACTTAACCTGGTCTAAGTGCCTACCGGCTGAGTACAGAGACTGTCTCCGGCTGTGGGGGGAAGAGGGCTTAGGTCTTCACCATTGCGCTCAGCTTCTGCACCCACTGCCTTTCAGCTGCTTCAGCAGCAAAGTCCACGCTGGGAGCCGGCTACCTGACCAAGGCACACCTCTGAGGGATCTCGGAAATCGCCTCAGGAATTCTCAACTGGGGGAGGGACCCTTAGGTATCACCACAGGAGAGCGGGGCTCAATCGTCTTTTCAATTTGAAGGTAAAATTTTCTCCTTTGGATTAGTGCTGCAATCCCGCTAGAGACCACATATGCTAGGAAACAGCAGAGTTGCTTACCTGTAACAGGTGTTCTCACAGGACAGCAGGATGTTAGTCCTCACAAATGGGTCACATATGGATGACATCAGGATGGAGCCCAACCACGGAACACTTTTGTCAAAGTTTCCAGAACTTTGACTGGCACCTACTGGACATGCCCAGCATAGCATCAACTCTGCAGCCAGCAGGGGTCCCCCTTCAGTCTCATCTTATAGTAAAAGTACATGCGAAAAATAAAATAATAAATCGTAAGCGAACCCAACTCCGTGGGGTGGCGGGTGGGTTTCGTGAGGACTAACATCCTGCTGTCCTGTGAGAACACCTGTTACAGGTAAGCAACTCTGCTTTCTCACAGGACAAGCAGGATGGTAGTCCTCACATATGGGTGAGTACCGAGCTGAGGATGCCCGAGCAATGCACCAAATGTACCCAAAGACGTGCAACAGGCACAAGAACTGGGGTGGAATTTGGTAGAGGGCATCCTGAACCCTACCGGGTTGGCGGAAGGATGTTGGAACCTCAGTTTGCAAATAAGCTGCGTAGCACAGACTGGCCGAAGATGGAATCTTTTCTGCCAGCCTTGTCTAAACAATAATGGGCTGCGAAGGTGTGGAGAGAGCTCCAGGTAGCAGCCTTACAGATGTCAGCAAGCGGCACCGAGCGTAGGTGCACTACTGATGTTGCCATGGCCCCGACAGAGTGTGCTTTAACAAGGTCTTGAAGTGGAATGCCTGCCTGTTGGTAACAAAAGGAAATACAGTCCGCTAACCAGGAGGAGAGAGTCTGCTTACCCACAGGTTTGCCCAATTTGATGGGATCGAAGGAAACAAACAATTGAGTGCCCTTCCTGTGGGCAGCTGTACGGTCTAGATAAAAAGCTAGAGTACGTTTACAGTCAAGAGTATTCAGAGCCCATTCTCCTGGGTTTGAGTGGGGCCTGGGAAAGAAAGTGGGTAGTATAATGGATTGATTGATATGAAACTCTGATACTACCTTAGGCAAAAACTTAGGGTGAATGCGGAGTACTACCCTGTCATGCAGACATTTAGCGTAAGGCGGGTAGGTGACTAAGGCCTGTAACTCATTAACTCTGCGAGCCGATGTGATCGCCAACAGAAAAATCACTTTCCAAGTGAGATAGCGGAGATCACAGGATTGGAGAGGCTCAAACGGAGGTTTCATGAGCCTTCCCAAAACCATGTTGAGGTCCCAAGAAGGGGCCGGAGAGTGCAATGGAGGTTTAAGGTGAAGCAAGCCCTTCAAAAAGCGTGTGACAAGGGGTTGTACTGAAATGGGTACATCCCCCACACCTTTATGGAAGGTGGCTACCGCACTGACATGTACCCTGACGTTTTGAGGCCTGACTCTGACAGGTGCCAGAGATAGTCCAGAAATTTCATGTGGGACAAGTGAAGGGATCGATGGACATGGAAGTACATCATCCCGTAAACCTGTTCCATTTATAACGATAAGACTGCCTCATGGAAGGCTTTCGTGAAGCTACTAGGACACAGGAAACTGGCTCTGAAAGGTTAAGAGGTTGAAGTATTAACCTTTCAACATCCAGTCAGTCAGGGAGAGGGCCTGGAGGTTGGGGGTGACGAAGGCAGCCGTTGTTCTGAGTGATCAGAAGCGGGTCCTTCCCTAGAGGAATGTGATGGTGTACAGATAGGTCGTGGAGAATTGGAAACCAGACATGGCATGGCCAATGAGGGGCTATGAAAATCATTAGACCCCTGTCCCTTCGCAACTTCATGAGAGTCTTTGAAATGAGTGGAAGTGGAGGATATGCATAAAGGAGACCGCTGGCCCACAAGAGGGAGAAAGCATCTCTGGGCTGGTGGTGTTGGCTGCGAGTGAGAGAGCAGAAGTTCCCTACTTTGCGGTTGTGAATTGACGCAAAAAGGTCTATGTGAGGGTAACCCTCAACCCCTTGCTATGTAATATTCTGGTCATGGCATTTTGACACATGTCACAATGGCCACAAATTGTATGGAGGCCAGTGACAGGTGATAGCGGAATGGTCGGTAATGCTGCTTATTTCAGAGAGGACCAAACATCAAAAATCATCTCGTGAGAGCAGCATTACCGACCATTCCACTATCACCTGTCACTGGCCTCCATACAATTTGTGGCCATCGTGACATGTGTCAAAATGCCATGACCAGAGAAATATGGAAAGATCCGATCACCAATATTGAACATAAAAGGACATTTTCAACAGATTGTAATTCCCACCATGTAGTTTACTTAATTCAATGCGACTGCCCTTTACTTTACATTGGACGCATATCCAGACCAATCAAAGTATGATTAAGATGACATAGAAGTAGACTTAACACTGGCAATATTGAAGCACCGATAGTAAAACACTGCCTATCAGCAAATCACAGTTTTGCGGAGTTACATTGGATCATTCTAGACATAGTCTCGGTTAACATCAGAGGAGGAGACGTCAACACCCTTTTGAATTATAGAGAGCAAAGATGGATTTTTAAACTATCTACCGAATTTCCCCAGGGCATGAATGACATTATTGAATGGTCTTCGTTGATTTAAAGAGCCAGTCATTTGTTCTCATTCAAAAAAATCCTCCCTCTTTTTTGATTGGTCGTTTCTGAAACCACACATAGGCTTTAAATACGTCATTTTTTAAGATGGCGGGTCCTTGTCATGAAATGCCGCATAACGGACAAATCACTCTCCAACTCTAGACATGTAAGCTTGCATAACTAAACCTTCCTATTGAAATGTTGGCGTTTTTTTACTAAATGTCTTTCAATGATTAAAGCCCCTGAAGAAGTTTCCGAAACACCAGCAGTGTCGGGTGTTCGACAGAGCAGAGCTGATGAGCTCTTCAGCTCTAGTTGTTTTTTTCTTGGAAAAGATAAGTTCTTCATTTCATTGATGTCGATGTTAAAGTTCTAAAACAAAACTGTTTAAAAAAAAACAAACCAAAAAAAAAATCCAAAAAAAAATTCTCTGTTCAAGAACAGCGGCACACTTTACATGAAATGAAAGGGGTTACCCCATGATTAATTTCAGTGAGCATGCACAATTGCAATGAGTGCACAAAAGTTAAAACGCTGTTACAGCGCAAGTGTACAATAGCTCATTTATGAGGGTTTACCTTATTCAATAATTCACGTTTATTATATATGATCTTTTTACAATTTATATATATACTGTGGCATTATGTTACACAAGGGTCCTCCCAAGCACTGTACAGGCCTGTCTGCACCTGTACATGTTCTACACTTGCAACCTCCCACCCACCATGTGGGTTCCTGCTTGATTCTGGGCAAATTCCCCACCTGCAAGCTATCCCCTGGTGGTTTCTAGGAACAATGGGACCCCAACACAACCAGAGGGTCACACAGTTCCTAAAAAAAATATTCACAGACCAAATGCACACAATACCAGGACTGTCAGTCCAAGACAGGCAGAGCTAACAAACTAACAAGTTTATTAAGAAAAAGTGGGAACAGTGAATGAATAAAAGATTTATACTGCAAACAGTATTAAACAGTAGAAACTAGCTAAACACTTTTCATTACTTAATTAATGAAGGCATTCAGCTATACTCCGGTATATAAAAAAACTTTTAAATAAATAAATAAATAATTAGTGCCTGGGGAAGTCAAGAAAAAGGCTACCCACAGAAGCTGAATAGGGTTCTCAGCATAGATCTGCTGCAGAACCTTCAGGGTGAGTTTTCTATCTGTAGGTCCAATCAGGGCACAACATAAGTGTTAGCTTTCTGGCCAATGGCAATGTAGGATATTTCTTTTTGACATGTACTCAGGGCTGCTGGGTTATGTATGCTGATCAAGCCACTTTGAGTCAAGGCAGAATCCAAAGCCTCTGCTTGAACTACAGGGCACAGATTAAACACCGCCTACAGGCCATCACACAGGAAATGAGCTCACTGGGGAAAAGTGTCACAGGGCAGAACAAACTACAAAGCATGGAAAACTCCTGTTTCGCCACAGAGGGTAGATATAGCTATTTTTCTCTCATTAAATTTTAAATCAGATTTAGGAATTCACCCACTATAACATATACAGTAAATTAATACTTACCATTTTGCTTGCATGCTATCTTAACACTCAGCGTGTTGTCTTAACTCACAGCGAGCATGATACACTGGGCTCAGCAGTTTAGAAATGAGCTTTCAAAAATAACTAGTTTTAGTTTCAAACCAGAGGTATGCAAACTTTCAGCAATGTTACTTCCTTTACAAGTACCTGTACACATTAATTTTGATAATTATTGTTGTATTTGTTTACCTGTTGTTTTTTCAGGAGGATGTTTACACTGGTGAGATCTTTTCCATAGTCATCAGACTGAATTTGACACTCCAGGCCATTTAGCCACTTATCCAGATCGGCACAGCTCTGGGTGAAAAGTTCAGCCTTATTAGCATCAAAAAGACGCTGAGCCTTGGTCTGCGTGGTGGATTCAAGTTCTTCCCACATTTTGTGCAAACTTGTCATCTTCTCTCTCACTACAGCCTCAGTCTCTGGTTTCTCTGCAATCAATAACTTTCCTTCCTGCAAAGCAGAGAACCAATGCATTTACACAAAAAGAAAGCACACTCACAATATCTTTACTAACTTAGTCATGCAAGTAAAATTAATTTTTTTCTAGCATTTTTTTTTTTGTTTTTTTTGCTTGGCTAGATATTTTCACTGTACATTCATCTTCAGCAAGTAAGAGAAAGCTTGGAATTTGCTCACCTAATTTATATGACTAGTAACAGCAGGGGATAATTTATTCAGGTCTCTCTTGTATTTGCATATCATAACAATAAGCCAAATAATACTACAGAGATGCCATCAAGTGGCAAAATCTAGACAGCATCTTTTACTTCCTTTGTTTTCATTGGATTCTGCTTTGTATAAAGATGCTTTCATTCACCATGGACTTTAACAGGATAAGATTTTATTATATTTTCATCTAGTGTTTTATATAACAAGCACAACTGCAAGACACTCCACACTATGGGACCATCTATTGTGACTCTGTATCATCGGTCCTAATACTGAAATTTCAGAGTTTAAAACAATGCAAGCAATATTCTTAAGTATGGAGAGGGACTGATGAATCAACATCTGAGAGAAGGCCCATGTGACCAATTTTGTTGATATAAGGAAAATCTGAAAAGTTACCACAATAATGGATTTATCAGCTATACATTCATGTATGTAAAGTGTGTTGGATTTTGTGCGCGTCAGTAACAAACATTATATAAAGTAACTAGACAGCTACGAAATAAATATCTTGTTACTGATTACCTTTTCTATTTTGTCAAGCCATTCTTTGTTGGATGCCAGCTCTGCCATGAATGCCTGGTGTTTTAGCCATTTGCTGTGCAGGTTCCTGGCCTCATCATAGGACATGTCCTGAGCTGTAAGCATCTTCTCATTAATCCAAAGGGACAGCTGGGAACAGAGCAAAGCATTTTTATGAAACCCAAGCAGCAACAATTAAGCCTTTTCCAGTGTCTGATTAACAGAGAGTGCTTGGGAGCATAAGGGATGATTACCTAATTCAAAACACAACTGAAAATTCTTGCACACTGTTGAGATTGGTTACTATAGCTAAGGTTCAGGAAGGATAACTTTCAAACAAATGTACATATATGGCTGCAAGCAGATCTACGCTAGTATTTTATAACTCATGTGATTGATATATGCACATTTTATAAAATATTTGCATCTCTACCCCGCAACATGCGCACATATGTAGGCTTATGCGCAAATATGTGCAATACATTGAAAGAACGTTTATCAATATATTGAATGTGCGTGATTTTCCTATTTTAAAAATATACACGCATATATTTTATACATGACAAAGTAGAACATACTCATGTAAATCCCAATTTATGTGGGTAAGTCTGTGTATTTTAAAACATGCATGCGTCAATTTGTCTACCAGTTCTTCCAGTCTTTCTCCAGTTGAGACTCTCCTGATTCTTCAGCCTGAGCGCCCCCCAATCAGTACTACATAATAAACATGTTTAATTTCTGCCAAATAATTAGCAAGTATAAAATTACACAAGTTAGCAAATCTATATGCATGTTATTTAAAATAGCAACTTACAAATGATGGCCCTGCACCAATACACCTCTAGACTGTCCCTTTTATTTACTTTACATTTAATCTTAGCTGCCAGACCTTAGAACATTCTTCAAGCTTCGCTAGATCCTTCCTCATGATTTCCATGCCTTCCTGGTTGTCCACCTTGTTACAGATTTTGGTATCATCGATAAAAAGACAAACCATTCCCAACAACCCTTCTGTTATGTTGTTCACAAATATGTAGAAAAGAACTGGTCCAAGGACTGATCCCCTGAGGCACACTGCCAGTAATAACCCTTTCCTCAGAGAAAACTCCATTTACCACTACCCTTTGTCACCTCCCACTCAGCCAATTTCTAACCCAGTCAATACTCTAGGATCCATACTAAAATGTATTTATAAGATTCTATGTGGAACTGTGTCAAAGGTCTTGCTGAAATCCAAGTACACTACACATCTAGGACTCTCCCTTGATCCAACTCTATGGTCACCCAATCAAAGAAATTGATCAGATTCATCTGACAAGATTTACCTTTGGTGAAACCATGTTACCTGGGATCTTGCAATCCACTGGATTCCAAAAACTGCACTATTCTCTGTTTTAGCAGCAATTCCATTAGTTTGCTCACCATAGAGGTCAGACTAATTGGCCTGTAGTTCCTAGCCTCCTTTCACTTTTGTAAATAGGAACCACATCCACCCTTTGCCAGTCCTCTAAAACTACTCCAGACTCTAAGGAAGCAATGACAAGGTCAACCAGCGGAGCTGCCAGGACGTTTCTAAGATCCCTTAATACCCTGGATGTTTCTCATCAGGCCCCATCACCTTATCTACTTTAAGTTTAGTTAGCTCCTCACGAACACACTGTTCTGAAAATTGATTTGAGTTTTCTCTCACTTCCAATTTTATTTGTGTTTATGTGGTCTTACTCCAGGCCTTTTCAACAATGAAAAAAGAAATAGGTTAAGCAATTTATTTTTCCTCATCTTTTGCACTTCCTTCTGTCACCAACATATGTAAAACAAAATGTCTTGTTCCACCTGTTTTAACGTATTTGCTATTTTTTCTTCTATTTGAGATTTTGCATGCCTGACTACTTTCACAACTTCACTTAATTTTTTCCAGATTGTATTGTCACCTGTCTTCCTCTTTCTGCCATCTCTTGTAGTTTATGAATGCTAAACTTCTCTTTTACCTTTTCAGCTACTTCTTTAGAAAACCATAACTGCTTCTTTTAAGTGATTGAAGTGATATCTGAAAAGAAAGAAGAAACCCAATGCATAAAGAAATTCCAGATCCATAACCAAAGGAAAAAGGTCATTGTGCTAGATGAATCTGTCATCAAAGGCACTAATCCCTTCCTTTGCACAAATGCAAAGGGGAAGGGTGAAGAGGACAACAAAACTCAACTAAATTCACAAAAGGAGTCCAGGAACAGCAGTAACCTGAACAAGGAAAGCTGGAAAGCTATGAGCACAAATGCTCGTAGTTTGGGCAATAAAATCCCAGATCTGCAAGCCCTAATGATAGAGGCAGACTTAGACATTGTTGCTGTCACGGAGACATGATTCATGGAATCTCATGATTGGGATACGGCAATACCAGGCTATAACTTGTTAAGAAAGGACAGAGAGGATAGGAGAGGGGAAGGAGTGGCTCTTTATATCAGAAACAATATCCAAGCAACTGAGCTTCAAGAAAGATGGGGCAATGAAGAAGCACTATGGGCTGACCTAAAAAAAGATGGGACATCCATTTTTATCGGAGTGGTTTACAGGCCTCCAAACCAAAAGGAAGAACTGGACAGAGATCTGGTTGAAGACATCCAAAAGATAGGAAAGAAGGGAGAAGTGGTGATCGTTGGAGACTTTAATATGCCAGATGTAGACTGGAGAATCCCATCTACAGAATCTAATAGTAGAGAAATAGTGGATGCCCTGCAAGTAGCTTTGTTCAAACAAATGGTAATGGAACCCACGAGAGAAGGAGCTATACTCGACTTAGTGCTCTTTAATGGAGATAATATTTCTGATGTCCAGGTGGGCGCCCACCTCAGCACCAGTGATCAAACGGTATGGTTTAATATCACAAAAAGGATACGGAAAAGAAGCACAAAGACCAGAGTTTTGCAGTTCAAAAACACGGACTTTGATGAAATGGGGAAGTACCTGGAGGAAGAATTAAAAGGCTGGGAGAATGAGAGAGATGTGGATCAACAATGAACCAATCTAAAAGGAGCAATTACCAAGGAAACTAATCTATATGTTAGAAAAGTAAAGAAAAGCAAAAGAAAAATGAAACCTATCTGGTTCTCAAAGGAGGTGGCTGACAAAATAAAGGCTAAAAGAACAGCGTTCAAGAAATATAAAAGATCCCAAAGAGAGGAGCACAAAGAAGAATATCTGGTAGAACTGAGGGAGACGAAGAAATTAATCAAGACGGCAAAAAGTCAAGCGGAAGAGAGGATTGCCAAGGAGGTAAAGAGAGGTGATAAAACATTTTTCAGATACATCAGTGAAAAGAGAAAAGTTCAAAGTGGTATAGCGAAATTGAAAGATGGAAAGGATCAATGTGTGGAGAGAGACGAAGAAATGGCAGAAATATTAAATGAATACTTCAGTTCTGTGTTCATTAAAGAGGACCCTGGAGAAGGACCGTCGCTAGTTAACAAGAAACTGGAGGGGAGTGGAGTAGATGTAACTCCATTTACAGTAGAAAATGTATGGGAAGAGCTGGAGAAACTGAAAGTGGACAAAGCCATGGGGCCTGATGAAATTCATCCCAGGATACTGAGGGAGCTCAGAGATGTGCTGGCGGGTCCGCTGTGCGACCTGTTCAATAGATCCCTAGAAACGGGAGTGGTGCCGAGTGATTGGAGAAGAGCGTTGGTGGTCCCGCTTCACAAGAGTGGGAACAGAGAAGAGGCTGGTAACTACAGACCAGTTAGCCTCACTTCGGTGGTGGGAAAAGTAATGGAGTCAATGTTGAAAGAGAGAATAGTGAACTATCTACAGTCGGGAGAATTGATGGACCAGAGGTAGCATGGATTCACCAAGGGAAGATCCTGTCAGACAAATCTGATCGACTTTTTTGACTGGGTAACCAAGGAATTGGATCAAGGAAGAGCACTTGATGTCATCTACTTGGATTTCAGCAAAGCTTTTGATACGATCCCACACAGGAGACTGGTGAATAAAATGAGAAGCTTAGGAATGAGTGCCGAGGTGGTGGCCTGGATCGCAAACTGGTTGACGGACAGAAGACAATGTGTGATGGTAAATGGGTAAATGGAACTCTCTCTGAAGAGAGAGCGGTTTTAAGCGGTGTACCGCAAGGATCCGTGTTGGGACCGGTCCTGTTCAATATCTTTGTGAGCGATATTACGGACGGGATAGAAGGTAAGGTTTGTCTTTTTGCGGATGACACTAAGATCTGCAACAGAGTGGACACGCCGGAAGGAGTGGAGAGAATGAGACGGGATTTAAGGAAGCTGGAAGAGTGGTCGAAGATATGGCAGCTGAGATTCAATGCCAAGAAGTGCAGAGTCATGCATATGGGGAGTGGAAATCCAAATGAACTGTATTCGATGGGGGGAGAAAGGCTGATGTGCATGGAGCAGGAGAGAGAGACCTTGGGGTGATAGTGTCTAATGATCTGAAGTCGGCGAAACAATGTGACAAGGCGATAGCTAAAGCCAGAAGAATGCTGGGCTGCATAGAGAGGGATATCGAGTAAGAAAAGGGAAGTGATTATCCCCTTGTACAGGTCCTTGGTGAGGCCTCACCTGGAGTACTGTGTTCAGTTCTGGAGACCGTATCTCCGAAGAGACAGAGACAAGATGGAGGCGGTCCAGAGAAGGGCGACCAAAAGGGTGAATGGTCTTCATCGAATGACTTATGAAGAGAGATTGAAGAATCTAAATATGTACACCCTGGAGGAAAGGAGGAGCAGAGGTGACATGATACAGACTTTCAGATACTTGAAAGGTTTTAATGATCCAAAGACAGCGACAAACCTTTTCCATCGGAAAAAAAACCAGCAGAACCAGGGGTCACGATTTGAAGCTCCAGGGAGGAAGACTCAGAACCAATGTAAGGAAGTATTTCTTCACGGAGAGGGTGGTGGATGCCTGGAATGCCCTTCCGGAAGAAGTGATGAAGACCAGATCTGTGAAGGACTTCAAAGGGGCGTGGGATAAACACTGTGGATCCATAAAGTCTAGAGGACGTGAATGAAGAGTGGGTGGCTCGCGGGAATGACGGCTACTGCCTAGAGATAATACCCTTATTCAATAAACATACACACGGTTAATGCGACTCCAACATTGCTCTAAGCTTCAACATAAAAGAGGAAACGTGGAAAAAGATTTGCATTCACAAAAAAAGCGGGGAGTAGCTTGCTTGTTACGGCGGTTACTACCCCAAACCAAATGAGCCTGGTACTTCACGTTCAATGCATATCCAGCATAGCTCTCTGCTTCAACGGCAGGGGAGAAAGTCTCATAGTTAACTTTCAATGCATATCCAGCATAACTCTCTGCTTCAACGGCAGGGGGAATGAAGAAAAGTAGATCTATATACAGAAAAAAAACCAACAAGGTCTGAATTATTTAGTCTTGGTAAACAAATAAACATGGGTATAGCTTGCTTATTGCGGCGGTTACTACCCCTAACTAATTAAGCTAGATATTTCACTTAGAGGCAGTTCCAACACTGCTCTCTACATTAATGGTGGGGGTAGAAGGGAAATAGAATCAAAAGGTTACTAAGAGCCAAGAGTAACAGATAAGGTCCATCAGGTCTAGAGGACGTGTATAAAGAGGAGGCAGCAAAACACTGCACGGAGTGGCAGTAGCCACAGAGGCATTCACGGAGCGGGATGCCAGTGGCCAGTGGTTGGTGTTCCACCTTCACGGAGCGGAAGGATGGAGGGCTGCCATCTCCAAATTAAAAAAAAAAACAAAACCCAGGGGTGGGTAAGAGTATGTAAAATTAACGGAGAGTTCAAAGGCTATAGGTATTACCAATTATTAGGCTTATTCAATATTTGTTGATAGTTAATGTGGCTTTCAATGCATACTTCACTTTCAATGCATATACAGCATAGCTCTCTGCTTCAACAGCAGGGGAGAAGAAAAACTAATACTTCACGCATATCCAGCATAGCTCTCTGCTTCAACGGCAAGGGAGAAGTAAAACTAATACTTCACGCATATCCAGCATAGCTCTCTGCTTCAACGGCAAGGGAGAAGAAAAACTAATACTTCACGCATATCCAGCATAGCTCTCTGCTTCAACGGCAGGGGAGAAGAAAAACAACCAATAAGGGCTGAATAACAGTCTGGGTAAACAAATAAGTATGGGTGTAGCTTGCTTATTGCGGCGGTTACTACCCCTAACTAATCAAGCTTGATATTTCACTTGGATGCAGCTCCATCACTGCTCTCTACATTAATGGTGGGGGTGAAAGGGAAAAAGAACCAAAGGTTACTAAGAGCCAAGAGAAACAGATAAGTATGAGAAAAAAGAAGTGTGAAGCTTGCTGGGCAGACTGGATGGGCCGATTGGTCTTCTTCTGCCGTCATTTCTATGTTTCTATATAACCGATTCACATCTACTCTTCAAGACCTCTCATGATCTTAAAGACCTCTATATACCCCTCAGCTGTCTCTTCTCCAAGCTGAAAAGCCTCTTCAGCCTTTCCTCATAGGGGAGCTGTTCCATCCCCTTTATCATTTTGGTCACCCTTCTCTGTACCTTCTCCATCGCAACTATATCTTTTTTGAGATGCGTCGACCAGAAATGCACACAGTATTCAAGGTGGGGTCTCACCATGGAGCGATACAGAGGCATTCTGCCATTTTCCGTTTTATTCACCATTCCCTTTCTAATAATTCCCAACATTCTGTTTGCTTTTTTGACTGCCGCAGCACACTGAATCGACGATTTCAATGTGTTATCCACTATGATGCCTAGATCTCTTTCTTGGTGGTGACTGGCGTCCATAACAGGGAAAAAAAACAAGAGGCTTTATGCAAGAAAACCAAAATGGGATTCTTCTTTGGTTCAGACATGGAATCCGTACCAGGAACACCCAGCATCTTCAAGATCTGGGAAACCAGGGCCAGCAGTTCATCTCTATGAAAGATCCGCAACATGGTCTGAAACTGTTCCAAACCCGGAGGAATTTCCCCATCTTCCAGGGAATCAGGATCCAGCTCATCATCAGTGCCATCTGGGTTCCTGTCGGGATTACCTGCAGCGAACAGAGGTGTGCTTTGGGGCCTAAACACAGGACTGGAAGAGGAAGGGGCCACAAGCTGAGGATACAACCTGACAGGAGTGGGAGAAGCTGAGGACGGCAAACCTTGAAAAAACTCCACCCAAGAAAAAGCAGCCGGATCCAGGCCAAACCCAGAAGGAACTAGAGTGGGGCCCACTGAACTGTCATCCCCTGCAGAGGAACCAGTCAAGGAAGTTCCAAGATCCAGCATACCTCCAGGCAAATCTTTAACCAGACCATCATCAGGATGGGAGGATCCAGGCTTAGTGAAATCAGTGGAAGACAGCTCTCCCTGAGCCTCTAAGCTGCGCTGACAAGTTAGAGGACAGGTCAGGCTGAGGTGCCTGAATATGACAAGCAATACAGAGAGAAAGGCGCTTAGGTTTCTTGCTCACCAGTGCCATCAGTGTACAGGCGACGGAGAATGTATGTCCAGCCGGCTTTTGCTGAAAAAATTTCAAGCACACAAAATTTACGTGCACAAAAACTAGGCGCCCAAAAGTAAATGCTGCAAAAAAAAAAAAACCCCACATATGCAAACTGTGTCAAGGCCTGGATGCACTACCTGCACGTAGAAAGTTGAGCGCGCAAAACGCGCACCTAAAACTGAGCACAACGCGTGGAGAGCCAATGCACTGCGCATACTGACGTCCTATAGGGGGCAGTAAGATACACACAGAAGTGTGCAAAAACACCACCATGGCCTACCATATGGCACACAGGCAAAAAGCCTTGCTGCAGGGCTTAGCCCACCAAGGCCACTCAAACTGCCAGGCTACCCAGTTCCTCTAACCCCCACAAGAGCAGGAACGAACATCAGAACAGCGAGACGAGCACGGAGACCAGAGGAAGTCCTGCAAACCCCTTTATACTGTCTCTGTATTTACAAACTTTTTTTTTTTTTTAACTTACCCGAACTCAGCCCTTACCAGCTGAGTACAGAGACAGTCACCACCTGCGGTGGGAGAGGACATGTGCTGTCACTGCAGCACTTGGCCTCCTGTACCTGCTGCCTTTAAGCTGTACAATCAGCTAAGTCCATGCCGGGAAACCTGGCTACTGGACCCAAGGCACATATCTGATGGACCATGGAAATAACCTCAAGAATTCTCAACTGGGGGAGAGACCATTTGGAATCACCACAGGAGAGCAGGGCTTTCCTTTTTATCAATGTTAAATTCTCCTTCCAAATTCTGAAGCAATCCCCATAGGGAAATGCACGTCCACCATTTGCTGGAGACTGAGAATTCTGGCAGGCTGGTGTCACTGCAAGAGCATACATACTGTGATGTCAGCTTGCTCCATCTCCATCTGCTGGCAGAGGAGCATAATCCACTGATCCTGAGTCCATTTGTCTACACACTAGGATATTCTTTTTAAACCAGTCTGGGTGAGTAGCCCAAATGAAGCATTCTGAGGTGTAGTCATACTATTCAAACACTGCTATGAAACCTTGCCAATTCACTATTAGCCAGTCAGCAAGTCTGGCAACTGCACTTCATTTATCATTAATGAACAGTGTAGAATGACCTTTGAAGGACTAGGCCACACTACACAATCCTTACAAAACAGAACCCAATTTACAGTGAAGAGACATATATGGTAAATGCTGATTTGATTAATTTTTCTTAAGAGATGCTGGGTGAAGCAAACACCTGATTCTGCTAAAATCTCCATAACAGATGCTCATAACACCTGCCCGAACAGTATGAGGCTAGCATTGCTGCTATAGTACACATTAGGAGTATACTGGGGGATTTAAGAACCTCGCAAGATAAGCAACCTGAAAAAACCCTTACATTTATTTGGTAATGTGGTATGTGTATCTCACGCCTAGCAACAAGAAAACCTGAAGGTGCTGGAAGAATGTTGAGAAACAGGCATGAAAAAAAGCAGCTGTAGAGCCATTCCTGTTATTGACGGAAGAAGAAGCGGAATTACCATGCCTTCTCCTGAGCTGCTACATCAGTTCCAGAGCCCTCTTTGCTGGCACTGATGTACAATGCTAGCGAGTCAAGTATGAAAAGTCATCCAAATCACAGATTTCAATAGACCAATACTCCAAGGAAGAAATAATAAGTTAGTACAGAAGTTTAACTGTCAAGCAAGAGATAATGCCTCCCATTACAACTCGGGTAAAGTTGGTGGAAAATGTTGAACAGATCGCTTTTCTGGCAGCCAGTTTTACAAGTACAACTTTTAATGGGGAATAATCTTAACTATGCTTTCAGAACACTCTCTGCCACCAACTGAAACCACAAGGAACCAACTACTGTAATAATTACAGAATCTGAAATTAAAGGAGTACCAGCTCATATTCTTTAGCTTCTGAATGATCTGTTTCTTGCCATATTCTCTCTCTCTCTTTTAGGTCTTGCTCTAGTTTATTTTATTTTCACAGATTTTAGATTAGATTTTATTTCATATACCATTATTCCATAATTCCAATAAAGATCAATGGAGAGATTACTTACCTGATAATCTCGTTTTCCTTAGTGTAGGCAGATGGACTCAGAACAAATGGGTATAGTGTGCTCGTGTTAGCAGTTGGAGACGGATCTGACGTCAGCACGTAGTACATATACCCCTGCAGGAAGTGCAGAAGCTCAGTAATCTTCCTTGCAAAAGCATTATGGATATATGTGTGACTGACCGATTGATCAACTTAACATGTTTAACCTGACCGATTGACAGTAGCTGGAGACCGCCAGTGTTCTCAACCGGAAGGCGTCGACACCCGGCAGGGTGGATGCCCTATGTAAGAAAAACATGGCTTACCTTGAATGGGTGAATCCCCATGTAGATCGGCAGCCAGGTGGGATGCTGAGTCCATCTGCCTACACTAAGGAAAACGAGATTATCAGGTAAGTAATCTCTCCATTTCCTAGCATGTAGAAGATGGACTCAGAACAAATGGGATGTACAAAAGCTACTCCCGGACTGGGTGGGAGGCTGCCCGAGGTCCGTTTAGGATTGCCCTCGCAAATGCTGTGTCCTCCCTGGCCTGGACGTCCAGACGGTAGAATCTGGAGAAGGTATGGATGGAGGACCACGTTGCCGCTTTACATATCTCTGCAGGCGACAGCATCCTAGTTTCCGCCCAGGATGCCGCTTGTGCTCTGGTAGAGTGAGCCTTGACCCGTTGAGGTGGTGGTTTTCCCCCGTCTACGTAGGCCGCCTTGATAACTTCTTTGATCCAGCGAGCAATAGTCGCCCGTGAAACTGCTTCTCCTTGCCTCTTCCCACTGTGGAGGACGAACAGGTGGTCCGTCTTTCGCACTGCTTCCGACATTTCCAGGTATTTGGACAGCAGCCTGCCAATGTCGAGACGACGCAGTATTCAACCTGCTTCCGATTTCTTCAACCCTTCCATGGTTGGCAAGGATATGGTTTGGTTGAGGTGAAAGTGTGAGACCACTTTGGGTAAGAAGGAAGGAACTGTGCGAAGATGGCTAGCCCCTGGGGTGATTCTGAGGAATGGATCGCGGCAGGACAGCGCTTGTAGCTCTGAAATGCGGCGCGCTGAGCATACGGCCAGCAAGAACACCATCTTCAAGGTTAATAAGCGGAGGGACAGGCCTCGGAGGGGTCTAAAGGCGGGTCCCACTAGGAATTCCAAAACTAGGTTGAGGTTCCACAGGGGCACTGGCCACTTCAGTGGCGGGAGAATGTGTTTTTTGTTTTTTTGTTTTTTTTTATAATTGATATTTTTATTGAAAGTGTACAACGAAAATATAGCTTTGCCATATACAAACGAACATTGAACAATAAAGATATGTTACCAAAACAATGTATCGTCCATCCTTTAGACAGTTATACAACACAATTTTCTTTAATAACCACTCCCTCCCCCCCTCCCTCCCACCCCTCCAAGTGCATGGAAAGATTAGTAATAAACTGTGTAGAAAGAAGTCGGAAAAAACGCAGTACTTTGGTAATGCTATGAGAATGAAGGTTCTGATGGTCTCTGTCGAGCTTGCCAATCCCTGTACGGCTGCCATATCTTCCTAGATGAGGCTACCTCACACGCTTGGAAGGTACTAACACTGTCATGCAATAGACTGAGTGAATGCAACCTGCCATGGATTTTCCCAAAAGCTAGAGGGCCGGGCAACTTCCATTCCATTGCTATCTGGCATTTTGCAGCAGATATGATATAGTTAGTTAGTTTTCCCTGCGCAACTGGCAGATCAAAGGGTAGATTCAATAAAACTTGCTCCGGTGTTAGGACTATCCCTGTCCCTAGTACTTCTCGCAGAAGTTGAGCCAAGTCTGCCCAGAATTGTACTAAATAGGGGCAGGTCCACCACATGTGATAGAACGTGCCTTCTTCCCCGCACCCCTTCCGGCACCGGTTGTCATAGGTTGGTTTAAACTTATGTATCCTTGATGGCTTGTAATACCAGCGTAATAAAACCTTGTACCTGTTCTCTACCAGCTGCGAATAAGGTAGGCCTTTTCTCGTACAAGAGAATATCTGATCCCATGTCTCTTCCGACAGGGAAAGTGTTAAATCTCTCTCCCAGGCTTGCATATACGCTGGTTTAACCTTAGGATCCTTGTTAAGGTAATTATAGACCTGGGATATAGCTTTCCTCAGTGTGTCCACTTGATCACACCAGGACTCAAATTGCGTCCTGCCTAGTGCCATATCTCCCCCCACCTTCTCCGCTTGAAAAAAAGTGTCGAATTTGTAAATATTGGTATACATCTACAGACGGTAAGCCATATGCCGTCTGTAGTGAGGTGAATGGGATAAGCCCCTCCAGTCCCCACAGCTGGCCGAAGTTTTTAATTCCCTTCTTAGACCAACTGCCAAATGTTTTAGAATCCATGCCCATAGGGAATTTAGAATTCGTTTGGAAACTGGAGCTATAGTAATACCGTCTGTCTCCTGCCAGCTGAACCCTCCACCTGTCCCAAACCGTTAATGTATTGATAGTCGATGCGGTTACATGTCTCAAAGGGGGGCGCGTGCTTTTAGGCTGCCAAATCAGGGATCTGAGCGGGACCACGCCAGCTAGCATTTGTTCAATTACCGCCCATTGTTTCTGTTCCCTTAGTCTATGCCAATCAAAAATGGCCCTTATCTGAGATGCCACCAGGTACCACGTCAAGTTAGGGACCCCCAACCCTCCCCTCATCCTAGGCCTGTACATGACTGTTCTTTAAATCCTCGGGGGTCTTCTTTTCCATATGTATGAAAATATACGTTTCTGCCATCTATTTATCATGACATCAGGAATATGTATCGGGAGCGCCTGAAACAGCAAGCCGTGGAAGAACATTCATTTTTACAGATGCTATTCTCCCCGTCCAGGAAAGGTATAGTTCAGACCATCGATCTAAATCATAAAAGATTTTACGTATAAGGGGTGGATAATTCAGCTGAAATAACTCTGCTGGGTCTTTACCAATGTATATTTCTAAGTATTTTATTTTAGAGGGTGCCCACCGGAACTGAAATTGCTGTTTAAGTTCCATAAGCTCAGAACTAGATAATGTGACATTGAGAATCTCGGACTTATCTATGTTAAGTTTAAATCCCGAAACCTCACCAAAGTTACTTAAGGCCTCTAAAGCCCCTTTTAACGATGTAGACGGTGTAGTCAGGGTAAACAAAATGTCATCCGCAAACATGGACATCTTATAGGACCCATCTCCCACCTCCACCCCTCGTATCAGCGAGGTATGTCTCACCGTAATAGCCAGCAGTTCCAGAAACAGGGCAAACAGCAACGGGGACAGGGGGCATCCCTGTCTCGTTCCCCTCTGAATACTGAATGCTTCAGAATAAATTCCATTGACTTTTACACGAGCCGTGGGATTAGTATAGAGGAGCTGCAACCAGGTTAGGAATTTATCCCCGAAATTCATAGCCCTCAAAGTGTGAAATAAAAACTGCCAGTGCACCATGTCGAAGGCCTTCTCTGCACCTACAGATAACAAGACCATCGGCTCGGCTTCCTTTTTGGCCCACCAGATTAAATCTACTATTTTGCGGATATTGTCCGCTGCCATTCTGCCAGGTATGAACCCCGCTTGATCTGTGTGTACCAGCTTCCCCATAACGCTATTCATCCGATTTGCCATAATTTTAGCTAGAATTTTAAGGTCAATGTTGAGAAGTGATATGGGCCGATAAGATCCACAATGGGAAGGATCCCTCCCTGGCTTCCCCAGGATAGTTATCCCCGCTTCATTAGATCCTGATATCAGAGGATCACCCTCCCTCAGAGATTTAAATAGCTCCTGGAGTAATGGTGTTAAAGAGTCCGAAAAAGTTTTGTAGAAATGTGGCGTATAGCCGTCTAACCCAGGAGCCTTGTTAGCCTTGAGATCCTTAATAGCCCACTGTATTTCCAGGGGTGAGATCTCTTGATCAAGTCTACCCTTTTCCTCTGGCGTTAAAGCGGGAAGGGTGACATTCCCGAGATATCTCTGAATCTGGGCATTATTAATATGGGTGTTAGCGGAGTATAGGGCACCGTAGAATTCCTGGAATCTCTGGCGGATATCTGGGGGAGAAGTTAACAAGTCTCCTCCTGTGGTTCGGATCCCTAAAATTTGATTCTGCGTTTGCCTTCATCTTAAAAATCTAGCCAATAGTTTCCCTGAACTGTTACCCCAAGCGAATCTTTCTAAATTCAACATTTTCAATTTGTCCGTCAACTCCGCAGAGGCAAATATTTTCAATTCCTCTCTAGCCTGTTGTAAGGAGGCTTAAGTGGCTCCCGATATCGTACGTTTATGTTCTCTGGCCAGGGTCTCAATTTTCTTAAGAATCTGCTGTTTGTGCGCCATTTTAGAACGTTTCATGTAGGCTCCCTGTGAGATAAATTTACCTCTCAAGACCGCCTTAAGACAGTCCCAAAGCAGGGTGGGCGCCCCCTTGTTATGAGCGATATAATCCTGAATATCATCTGTTATCTGTTGGCGGAACCGGTCATCTCGTAATAAAGTGTCATTTAGTTTCCAAGATTTAAAACCTGTGGTGTCATGTTTAACACAGATGTTTAAGATTATGGAAGCATGATTGGACCATGTGATATTCTGGACATCTGCATCCCCAATTCTGTCTACTATCAGTTTATCGAGCAAAAAGAAATCTATACGGGAATAAGTATTGTGAGAGGCCGAAAAAAAGGTATAGTTTCTCCCAGTTGGGTTCTGCTGTCTCCAGGGGTCTACCAGATTCCATTTATCTATAAGAGATTTTAGTCTCTTTCTGTGAGGACGGGAACCCTCTAGCGCACCCTTGGAGTTGTCCAAGCGGGGATCCAAAGTCATATTAAAATCGCCCACAACTATTAGCATAGAACCTTGGAAAACCCTTCGACCTAGGGCGTCTAAGGCTCTTTAGTCTTTCCCTGGAGGGGCCGAGGAGTGAGGGTGAATTCTCTTGGCCTTTTTCTGGGCTGATTCCACTACCTCTGATTGGTGTGGCAACTGGCTCTTCTGAAAACCCAGGGCCTGTTGCACTAGGTAGGTGGCATCCGTCTTCTTATTGACCAGAGGCATTGTACCTGGATGTTCCCACAGACTGTGAAGGAGGTCCAGAAGAACCTCATGTACCGGGACCGCCATCTCCTCCTTAGGAGCGTCCACAAACTGTAGGACCTCCAACATTTTGTGGCGGGTGTCTTCCTCGGTTGACAGCTGGAAAGGAATTGTTTCCGCCATCTCCCTGACAAAACTAGCAAAGGAGAGCTCCTCTGGAGGTGAGTGCCATCTCTCTTCCCGGGGGGGGGGGGGGGGGGGGGGGGGGGGGAGGCTCTGAAAGAAGTTCCTTGGAGGCCTCCAAGGAGTCTTCAGAGGAGGTGTCCCCCCAAGGGTCAGAGGGGGCCTCTTCCTCACCGGCAAAGCGCCTGGGACGAGGAGAGAGACTAAAGCCCAGGGTACGGGGGGCGGGCACTGATGGACGGTGAGGTGGCACCAACAGAGGTGGTACTGGGACCTGCAAAGGATGCCGGTGAACTGGAAGGCCCGATGGCCCGGGGACGGGCTCCAGCATTGGCGGTTCTTATCGCAGAGATGGGCGAGGAGCCGCATCTTCCTCCTACGAGGAGCCTGGAATTGGGATCGAGACTGGAGGAGGTGCTGGTGGTTGGCTGGACACAGAGGGGCCCGCTGGTACGGGCTGCGTCGGCAAAGCACCGAGCAACACGTCCAGCCTTTTCAGGAGAGGTGCAAGAGGGCGGCGGGTCTGATGCCGATGGCAATTGGAGGCCCCAAAGGGCACTGAGCACTGCCTGCTGGACCACACGATCCAGCTCCTCTCTAAACAAGGGTGCAGACAAAACTGACCCTGGAGTAGGAGGCAGGCTAGGTATCACAGGAGCATCCACGGAGGCTCGGTGCCCGGCACAACACCGTGGGCTGCCGGGTCCAGAGGAGGATGGGGCCTCCTCTCCCTGGGGCTTCTTCGAAGGGGGTTTGATCGAGGCCGATGCTGGCACCGGACGGTGACGACAGTCGGTGCTGGCGTCAATGCTTCCCACGGTGCTCGGCCTGGTCCTTCTCCGGCGCCGAGGACAACAATGCGGAAGTCTTTGAATGCTTCGATGCCGGTGAGGGGCGGTTTCCTGCTCCTTGGTCTTCTTGGCTGGGCTTCGATGGGGAAGGGCCCAAGTCAGAGTGATCCCCACGACTTGATGCACCCAGAACTAGAGTCGATGGTTCCAAGCAATCTGCACCAAACAAGTGCTCCATCTTCTCCAGGTGGCACTGAACGGAGGTGCGCTACTGGTGTCGCCATGGCCCTGACAGTGTGTGCTTTTACACGGTCTTGCAGCGGAATGCCTGCTTGCTGATAGCAAAAAGAAATGCAGTCCACTAACCAGGAGGAGAGGGTCTGCTTTCTCACAGGATTTCCCAATTTGATGGTATCAAAAGAGAAACAATTGAGTAGATTTCCTGTAGGCCAACGTGCAGTCTAGATAGAAGGCTAGGGCACATTTGCAGTCCAAGGAATGCAGAGCCTGTTCTCCTGGATTTGAATGGGCCCTGAGAAAAAAGGTAGGTAGGATAATGGATTGATTAATATGAAATTCCGATACTACCTTCGGTAAAAATTTAGGGTGAGTGTGGAGCACTACCCTGTCATGCAGAATTTTAGTGTGAGGCGGGTAGGCAACTAATGCCTGCAGTTCACTGACTCTGCGAGTGGACGTGATAGCGAGAAGGAAAACTACTTTCCACGTGAGATAACAAAGATCACAAGAGTGGAGAGGCTCAAACAGAGGTTTCATGAGCCGTCCCAAAACCACGTTGATGTCCCAAGCAAGGGCCGGAGGGCGCAGTGGAGGTTTTAAGTGGAGCAAACCTCTCATAAAGTGTGTTACTAAGGGTTGTGTCTAAATGGAGAAATTACTTACCTGATAATTTCGATTTCCTTAGTGTAGACAGATGGACTCAGAACCAATGGGTATAGTGTACTCGTGCTAGCAGTTGGAGACGGATCAGATTTCAATCTGACGTCAGCCCCTAGTACATATACCCCTGCAGGAAGTGCAGATCCTCAGTATTCTTCCTTGCAAAGCATTGTGGATATATGTTTGACTGACCGATTGGTTAATTTGATTAACTTGTATAACTTCATAACTATATAAACGTTATAACTTGATTAACTGGATTAATTTGAACTGGGCGATTGAGTATAGCTGGAGACCGCCAGGGAGCTCAACCGGAAAGCGTCGACACCCAGCCGGGTGGAGACCTAGGTAAACGAAAAGGAGGCTTACCCTTGAATCATTTGCAATACCATGCGTGACGGCAGCCAAGGGCGGGCTGCTGAGTCCATCTGTCTACACTAAGGAAAACAAAATTATCAGGTAAGTAATTTCTCCATTTCCTAGCGTGTAGCAGATGGACTCAGAACCAATGGGATGTATAAAAGCTACTTCCGAACCGGGTGGGAGGCTGCCTGTGACCCACTCAGTATTGCCCTTGCAAATGCCGTGTCCTCCCGGGCCTGAACATCCAGACGGTAGAATCTGGAGAAGGTATGGATGGAGAAGCATGTCGCCGCCCTGCAAATCTCGGCGGGTGACATCATTCTTGTTTCTGCCCAGGATGCTGCCTGGGCTCTGGTCGAATGGGCCTTGATCTGTAGAGGCGGAGGTTTCCCTGCTTCTACGTAGGCCGCCTTGATGACTTCCTTGATCCATTGGGCTATGGTTGCCCGCGAGGCTGCTTCCCCTAGTCTTTTCCCGCTGTGAAGGACGAAAAGGTGGTTCGTCTTTCGTACGGGTTCTGACATTTCCAGGTATCTGGAAAGGATTCTGCCAACGTTGAGGTGACGCAGACTATGGGCTTCTTCCGAATTCTTCAGGGCTCCCGCCGACGGGAGTGAGATGGTCTGGTTCAGATGGAAGTGGGAGACCACTTTGGGAAGGAATGACGGTACCGTGCGCAGCTGGATGGATCCCGGAGTGAACCTAAGAAAGGGTTCACGGCAGGACAGCGCTTGTAGTTCAGATATGCGTCGCGCTGAACAAACTGCCAGTAGGAAGACAATCTTCAGGATCAGCTGATGGAGTGATAGCCCCCGAAGAGGTCTGAAGGTGGTTCCCGATAGGAAGTCCAAGACAAGGTTGAGATTCCACAGAGGTACCGGCCACTTCAGAGATGGACGAATGTGTTTGACTCCTTTCAGGAAACGTGACACATCCGGGTGAGAGGCTAGGCTATCGCTCTCGCCCCTGGTGCCGAAGCATGCCAGTGCTGCCACCTGTACCTTGATGGAGTTGAGGGACAGTTCTTTCTGGAGTCCGCTCTGTAGGAACTCGAGCATCACGGGAACTTTAAGTGAACATGTCTTGATATCGTGATCTTCGCACCAGGCTTCAAATATTCTCCAGATCCTTATGTATGTTAACGATGTGGAGAACTTGCGTGCTCGGAGGAGGGTGTCTATTACCGCCCCCGAGTATCCGCTCTTCTTCAGGCGAGCCCTCTCAATGGCCAGACCGTAAGAGAGAATTGAGCTGGGTCCTCGTGGAAGATCGGACCCTGTTGTAGCAGGTCCCTGAGAGGGGGCAGGGGTAGAGGGTTCCCTGCCAGCAGTCTTCTCATGTCTGCGTACCACGGTCTTCTTGGCCAATCCGGGGCCACCAGAAGAACTAGTCCCTTGTGTAGCTGTATTTTGTGAATGATTGCGCCCAAGAGGGGCCATGGCGGGAAGGCATATAAGTAGGGTCCCCCGTGGCCAGGCCTGCACCAGGGCATCGATCCCTTGGGATTGTAGATCCCGCTTGCGGCTGAAATATCTGGGTACTTGGGCGTTGGTTCTGTTCGCCAGAAGGTCCATTTCCGGTGTTCCCCACCGGTTTACTATCATCCGGAAGGCTGCGGGAGACAGCTTCCATTCTCCTGGGTCTAGACTTTCTCTGCTGAGGAAGTCCGCCATGATGTTGTCCTTCCCGGCGATGTGGGTGGCAGAGATCTCCTGTAGATTTGCTTCCGCCCATGTCATCAGTGGGTTTATATCTCCAGTGACACCTGTTGGCTTCTGGTTCCCCCTTGTCTGTTGATGTAGGCAACCGTTGTGGCGTTGTCGGACATCACCCTGACCGCTTTGCCTCGGAGTCTTTGGGCGAACCGCAGGCAGGCGAGTCTGACTGCCCGCGCTTCTAGGTGATTGATGTTCCATCCTGCCTCTTCTGTGTTCCACTGCCCTTGGGCGGTTAATTCCTCGCAGTGTGCTCCCCCATCCCCGTAGGCTGGCATCTGTAGTTAGCAGAGTCCAGGCTGGGGATGATAATCTTGAGCCTCTGTTCATGTGGCTGGGCTGCAGCCACCAGTGTAGTTTGGTCCGAACTGTGCCCGGGAGGGCTAAGCGTATGGTGTAGTTGTGCGACCGTGGGTCCCAACGGGACAGCAGTGAGTGTTGTAGAGGCCTCATGTGGGCCCTCGCCCAGGGGACCACTTCCAGTGTGGATGCCATCAGCCCTAGGACCTGCAGGTAATCCCATGCCGTGGGGCGAGGGTCGCTCATCAAGGATTACAACCGGTTCCACAGTTTTGATCTCCTTGTGGGAGTCAGGCTGACTTTGTCTTCCTTGGTGTCGAAGTGGACCCCCAGGTATTCCAATGATTGTGAGGGCTGCAGGGAACTCTTGTTCGTGTTGACCACCCATCCGAGGCTCTCCAGTAGAGACTTGAATCTGTTGGTTGACTGGATGCTTTCCTCTGGTGACTTTGCCCTGATCAGCCAGTCATCCAAGTAAGGATGTACGAGGACTCCTTCCTTCCGCAGTATTGCTGCCACTACCACTATCACCGTGGTGAACGTCCGTGGTGCTGTGGCTAGCCCGAAGGGTAGGGCCCGGAACTGGTAGTGATAGCCCAGGATCTTGAAACTTAGGTAACGCTGGTGTTCCTGATGAATTGGGATGTGCAGGTACGCCTCTGACAGGTCCAGGGAGGTGAGGAACTCTCCCGGCTGTATTGCCTTTATTACGGATCTCAGGGTTTCCATGCGGAAGCGGGGGACCTTCAGGTATCTGTTTACGGATTTGAGGTCCAGGATTGGTCGGAACGTTCCCTCTTTCTTGGGAACGAGAAAATATATGGAATAATGACCAGAGTTTATCTCCTGAGGAGGTACCGGAGTTATGGCCTCGAGGTTCAGTAGCCTGGCCAGTGTAACTTCCACTGCCGCCTTTTTGGTGGGGTCGTGGCAGGGGGACTCCACAAACCTGTCCAGGGGAGTGCGTATGAAGTCCAGGTAGTACCCTTCCCGGATGATGGCTAGGACCCACTTGTCCGAAGTTATCTCGACCCATCTTTGGTAGAATAGGGCCAGTCTGCCCCCTATGGCTTCCCTCGGATGGGTCGGCTGATTCTCATTGCGGAGCGCGGCCGGGCCCTGAGCCCGGCCGGGCCCTGAGCCCGAGTTGTTTCCCCTCTTGTTGTGCTTGTTCCGAAAGGACTGGTTCCTGCCCGGAGGGCGGGACGCCTGGTAGCTGCTCCTATATGGGTTGAAGCGCAGCGAGCTTCTGCCCCTGGAGGCCCTGGAAGGCTGTCGCTGGGCTCTCCTTGACTTGTCTTCCGGAAGGCGCGGTACTGGGGATTCGCCCCATTTGCCCGCCATCTTTTCTAAATCGCTGCCGAACAGAAGTGTTCCTTTGAAGGGCATCCTTGTGAGGCGGGTTTTGGAAGATGGGTCGGCCGACCAGCTTCTGAGCCAGAGCTGTCTCCTGGCCACCACCGCCGATGATACTCCTCTGGCCGCTGTGCGTACGAGGTCTGAGGATGCGTCCGTTAGAAAGGATAGCGCTGGGTCCAGGATATCTCCCAGGGTGCCGTTCCTGGCCTGGGATAAGCAGGCACGTGTCACCACGTGCACCGTGGTGCACGTGGTGACACGTGCCTGCTTATCCCAGATTGCCTGCTTATCCTCAGATTGCGGCCACGTGGTGACGTGGCCGCAATCTGAAGAGACATAGCGGCCACGTCAAATGACTGTTTAAGCATGGCTTCTAGCCACCGGTCATGCGTGTCCTTGAGTGCTGCTCCTCCCTCTACCGGAATGGTGGTGCGCTTGGAGACTGCGCAGACCAAGGCATCCACTCTAGGGCAAGCGAGCATGTCTTTGGTTGCTGGATCCAGGGGGTACAAGCTGGCCAAGGCCCGCCCCCCTTTAAAGGCAGACTCTGGGGTGTTCCATTCCAGGTCAATTAGCTGTTGAGCGGCTCGCAAGAGCGGGAAATGACGGGAGGTCTGTCGAAGGCCTTCCAGAAATGGGTTCTCCTCGGGATCCCCCGGGGTTTCTGAATCCGGAATCGCCAGTTCCGCCAGGCATTGGGAGATCAGATCCGGGAGCTCCTCCTTTGTGAAGAACCGTCTCATGGTTCGGTGGGGTTCTGTCCCCGGGGGAGTTCTTCTTCTAGGGGTTCGACTTCTTCTGAGACGCTGTACCTCCGAAGGTGGGACTACTTGGCGGTAAAAGCCTATGCCTAGGTCTTGTGGGGCCTGGAGCATAGGGGTCCTCCTGCGACGTATGTGGTTGGTCCGCCCGGGAATCCGTTTGCATTCGGACAAAGGCGTGAATCCCCTTGAAGAGTTCCACCCAAGAAATAGACGAGAGGTCCACATTGAGTGGCGCTGCTTCCCTGGGAGCCTCCGGCTGAGAGGGAGTCCCGCTGGGGGTTGCTAGCTCCAAGGAGCCCCCTGAGGAGCTAGTCCCCGGCCCTGGGCAAGACTGAGCCTGTGGTGGATCTCCCAGGGCCTCCTCGCATTGGGCGCATAAGGCATCGGCTTCCTGGCTCTGGGCGGCCCTGAGGTGGCATGCTGAGCAGAGGCCTAGGGATTTTACTTCCGTTATTGGAGGTGTCGAGGTTGCCTGCGCGTACATGTTTCGCTCCGGAGCGCCTGGCCGCATGTGCGCGTATCTGAGCGCTTAACCCGGGATGTGAGCGCGGGTAGTCGAGTGCGCGTAGTCCGTGCGACCGGGACTTGCGCACGCCGCTTATGCGTCCAAGGGTTCTTGTGCGTATATCATCCCCAGCCTGGACTCTGCTAACTACAGATGCCAGCCTACGGGGATGGGGGAGCACACTGCGAGGAATTAACCGCCCAAGGGCAGTGGAACACAGAAGAGGCAGGATGGAACATCAATCGCCTAGAAGCGCGGGCAGTCAGATTCGCCTGCCTGCGGTTCGCCCAAAGACTCCGAGGCAAAGCGGTCAGGGTGATGTCCGACAACGCCACAACGGTTGCCTACATCAATAGACAAGGGGGAACCAGAAGCCAACAGGTGTCACTGGAGATAAACCCACTGATGGCATGGGCGGAAGCAAATCTACAGGAGATCTCCGCCGCCCACATCGCCAGGAAGGACAACATCATGGCGGACTTCCTCAGCAGAGAAAGTCTAGACCCAGGAGAATGGAAGCTGTCTCCCGCAGCCTTCCGGATGATAATAAACCGTGCGACACAAAGGAGGAGCTCCCGGATAGTAAACCGCGCGACAGGTAAATTTTGTGCGCTCGGGTGGCGATGTGAACGGCGAGAATAAGGCCAAGATAGCGACGGCGACCATGCGGGCAAGATGGCGACTACCTCGGAGGGTCTCCACGTGGGAAGGCCCTTGGAAATGCCGGGGTCTGGCCCTGCTAGGGCGAATCAATCAGGTGGCGCTGGCTTCAGCCGATGGCCTGTGCTCGTCCTCAATCCTCGGAGACCGGCACAAGTAAAGATTTCTACCTTGCCTTATCTTCAGCGCTTCCCAGTCTCGACCCAGGTGGTCTCCGGCTGCAGGGGGGGGGGGGGGGGGGGGGGGGGAGGGCAACTACCTTCACCGCCGCTTTTGAGAGTGCACCCGCTGCCTCTCAGCCGCGCCCGAACTCCTCTCACTCGGGGGCTGTAAGTCCTCGCCGCAATTCAGCCGCCGGACTGAGGCTGCCTCTATGCCGCGCCCAATCCTTCGGGGGCTAGGTCCCGCCGCGATTCAGCCGCCGGACCGAGGCTCACCTCCGAGGGATCACGGAAATCACCTCGGGAATCTCGACTGCGGGAGGGACCTGAGGGTATCACCGCAGGAGAGCGGGGCTCGTCTTCAATAGAATTTTCTTCTTTAAATTTGGTTCCAACGCTCGGAGAGCGTGCAGATAGCTCCTAACTGCTATGGAGACGGAAAATACTGAGGATCTGCACTTCCTGCAGGGGTATATGTACTAGGGGCTGACAGATTGAAATCTGATCCGTCTCCAACTGCTAACACGAGTACACTATACTCGTTCTGAGTCCATCTGCTACACGCTAGGAAAAAGGAACATTCCCCACGCCTTTATGAAACACTGCTACCGCGCTGACATGCACCCTGATGGAGGAAGTTTTCAGGCCTGCCTCCGACAGGTGCCAGAGATAGTCCAGAAACTTCGCCATGGAACAAGTGAAGGGGTCTAAGGATCTCTTCCATTTAGAACGATAAGACCTTCTCGTAGAAGGCTTTCTTGAAACTACCAGGACTCGGGACACAGACTCTGAAAGGTTAAGAGGTTGGAGTATTAACCTTTCAACATCCAGGCAGTCAGAGATAGGGCCTGGAGGTTGGGGTGGCGCAGGCAACCGTTGTTCTGAGTTATCAGAATTGGATCCTTCCCCAGAGGAATGTGGCGGCGTACTGTTAAGTCCTGGAGGATTGGAAACCACACCTGGCATGGCCAGTGAGGGGTTATCAGAATCATTATGCCCTTGTTCTTCCGTAACTTCACGAGAGTCTTCGATATTAGTGGAAGTGGAGGGTATGCATAGAGGAGACGGCTGGCCCACGAAAGGACTAAAGCGTCTCTCGGTTGCGAGTGGTGGCTGAGAGTTAGAGGGCCCTTCCAGAGGGTCTGATGGCATGCCAGTGGAGGACCCCGGGGAGGAGGGAGGGGAGACTGGCGAGTCTGAACTTTGCGGATATAAGGAGGCCGAGGAAGACTGGTTGACAGGCCTCCGGGGTCTAGACGGGGAAGTGGATGGAGGAGAAGCTTGTGGGGAGGTAACTGGAGGCCCCACTCAGGACACCTTGGATTCCAGGTCCACAAAGAAGGTGGTGAGGGCCTGAGAGATCTGCAGCATAGCCTTAGAGGCAAGGCTTCCGTCCTGCATGGCCCTGTCTCCAGGATTGGTGGAATGCCTGTGTCGTGTATGCAGTGCCGCAAGCAAGATGCCATCTGCAGCTGTCCACCCATAGCTGAGTGGACAATGGAAGTATGGGAGAAGGCCTGTGCCACTTTCACCAGAGGGTCCTGAAGTTGAGGCGATAAGGTTTTTGCACCTTGAGACCAATGTCAACTCCGAATAGACCGTATCAGAGCCCCCTGAACGGCGAGGAGCTAGGAGGATTCTCAATCTCCGAGAACTCCACATCGCAGTGTTCCTGTCTTGAGGGCTTCTCAGAAAGCTAGTGAGGTGGATGTCTGCGGTGCGCGGCATGCCCTGAGTGCGTCGTTGATGGCGGAGGCTTCGGACACGCCGAGTGTTTCGAGTGCGCCTGATGTTTTGAATGTGGAGGGCACTTTGGGTGCACCACATGCATCGTGCGTGCCGCATGCGTCATGTGCACCACAACTGTGTCCTGTGGCTGCAATGGCACCCCAAGCTGGGCTTCATGCGCCGCTAGCTCCAACGCACTGGAGCGGTTTGCATCGGGTACAGCCCTTTGGTTATAGCCTGATTTTCCCTGAACTGATCCCACATGGGGGGGGATACACTGATGGACGCGAGGCATGTTGGGTTCCATAATAGGCTGCACCCCCGACACGATGGTTTGGTCAGTCGGGGGGGGGGGGGGGGCAGGCATTGCTTGGATTGTCATTTCAGCGCGAGGTGGGCCCCGTGGTCCCAGGGAGGACGCTCTCTTTTTTGTTCTGGATGCTCTGACCTTGTGTGGACCCAGAGAAGAGTGGATCAAGCGGTCTGACGTTGGGTCACAGGAGCCCAACTCGGCGCGCTGTCGTTGGGCCTGGGGGGACATCTGACCACAGTACTTGCAGGAAAAGTTACTGGTTTTTTTTTTAGATTCCATAGCAGGAAAAAAAAATCCCCACCCATAGCATCAGATTCTAGGAGAATTTCAAACTAAGTAAAAATATTCTCTCTGTAATTTGAGGCTTTGAGTCTGGCATCTCTCTTTGACCCATTCCACTGGTCCTCCCAAGAAGCTAGTGGAAACATGCAGCTTCTGGACTAGCACAACTGTGGTTCCAGCATTATACAGCTTTAAATAAAAAGTTCTCATGGCCAGCTAAATAATATGCCCTTCTTGCCTCAAAAATAAAACTATTCAAAACAAGAGCAATAAAAAGTGATATTTCCTTCTGAGAATGTATGAAGTGGTCTGTTTCACAGCTACCCTTCTCAGGAAGGGGCGGAAGGGCAACATTTCAATACATTAGAATCAGTTTACATGCCACTTTGTGCATATGAAATTTCTGTCTCTGAACAGAATTAACATAATGGCAGGATTAAGAGGTCAAAAGAAAATGAAACTAATAGAGAACGTGCATAACTGTTATATAACTTTCACAGTACTGTAAATGCATGCTGAAGAGATTCTGGTAACAAATACCTCCTGGCAATCCTGAAGAAACTTTTGCAGATCCCTGTTGTCTTTTAATCGCATCAGAAGCTCACTGGCTGCCTCCCGATTCTTTTTATGTCTATTTAAAAAAGAAAACATTTTCGTTATAAAGTAGTCAAATTATTTCTTTGGATTCAATTTTTTAAATTTTGGAGCTTCATGGGAAGGTATATAATGAAAAAAAACTTTTAACCTCAGTTTCATTTTTCCTGTTACATTCTCAAACAGTGGAAATACAATAAAGCATCAGACCATCCATCAGGTTTACAAACAGGCAATTTTTCTGGCTTGAATTCAACTACTGAGACCTTATTTTGAAGGGGGAAATATTCTTAATTCCTTTTTTCCCTTTATTTTGAAAAAGGGATATTTTGCATTACTTTTTTTGGGGGGTGGGGGGGAGATATTGCTCTAATTTACAGAGAAAGCAGAAGGGAAGGGTTGCCTTACTCTAGTGTTTTTTTCCTGCCTTTGGGGCCGATGCAATATTATTTTCGGAAAGCGAGCACTGAAAAGTCAGCACCCGCTTTTTAGCGCATACATGGCACCCACAAGGGGGGCGCCATGCAATACGCAAATTAGGGGGTCGCGCAAGGAGGCGCTAGGGTCGCCAGCGCAACCTTAGCACCTCCTTGCTAACTTGACCCCGCGGTTACCGGCGGTCTGCCGGTTATGAGCACTGACGCCGATAAACTCGGCATCGGTTTTCATTACTGCAGCCGGCTGGTTATGAAAACAGACGCCGAGCATGTCGGCGGTCTTCAAAGCAGCAGGCAGAGTTTTTTTTTCTTTTTTTACTTTTAAAAAAGTTACAGAAAAGCAGCTTTTTTTGCTTTTCTGTACTTTTTTCAGTGCACTCAGCTATTAACACCTGCTCCAGGCAGGCGTTATTATCTGAGTGATAAATGTGTGTCTGAGATGCACATTTATTTTTTTGCATTTGGAGTGAATGAGTAATAGCCTCATTCACATGCATTTGCATGTGATGAGCGCTAACTCATTCACTCCACGGACCACGCACGTTAAACAGGCGCTAATCCCCCTATTGTATTAGGGGGTGGATTAGCGCCTGTTTAACCCACATCCAACAGCGGGTTAAACAGTACACTCGGCTGAGTGCACTGTATTGCATCGGCCCCTTTGGATTAAGTAGTTCAAAGGGAAAGTTTTTGTTTGAATCCTGGGGAGTTGAAATGAGCTTGTTACTTATGTTAATTGTATCTGGGGCTGAGCTCTGTATAAAACTCAGTCAAGCTAATTGTTTTTGCTCTTTTTTTTTTTTTTTTTAAAGGGATATTTTGCATTGCTTTTTTTTTGTTTCTTGGGTATTATTACTGCTTAGGTTTTGAAAGAAAGATTAGAAAGAAAGGGGATCCCTCCCCCACACCAACTCCCACTCACCCCTACCTTCAATTCTAACTTTACAGACTAACCCACTAACTAGGGAGCTGGACTACACAGAATAACTTGACATTGGTTGCAGAGTAACACAAGAAAGTCATTTAGCTAAATGTATTCATTTGTGAAATCATAACAAGCAAATTTCAAGGGGAGCTTAATTAACTGTACCATAGTATATACTTCAATTTATTTTTAGCTGGTCTGACCGTTCATAACTAAACCAACAAGATTCTTTATAGAATACATACTTAATAGATACAAAAACATTAGGGTTTTACAAAAATTTTTATAACTGAGGCAACTGCAAAATTAACCCTAACCAAAATGACTAGAAACAGAATGTCTATTAGGCATCATAGTTAAACAGATTAAATTCACAGATTAGGCTAAATTACTAGTCATCAGTTGGAGAGAAGTACTGCTTGGTACCAGGAAAGGGAAGGAATAGCAAGTGATTTAGGTAATTTGTTACTTCTGCAAGTAGATCAAATTCAGTAAATTTCTTTTTAACTTAATTGGTAGCATCTTATTTGATCTTTCTGGTGGTAATTTCTAGGAGTTCTGGTTTACTTTTGGGCCTCCAGCAAAAATGAAGTGAACAAAGGTTACAGCACAAAACACAATACATCGATTCATAAATATATTTGTAGTCTGAAAGAAGATAAGACACTTCATATTTCCAAGCATCAAATAAGCAAACAGGACCACAAATAGAGATTTTCAGTACAGAGGTGAAAGTCAGATTCCACAGGCCAGTTAATTTTACTTGCAGGACAGTTGAGGAAAAGGCAGGGACTTTGGCAGGTCTCTCTCATTTTTCTCAACAGGTATCAGAAGCCTCCAACTGAAGGATGCCTGAAAAATCCTATGTTAAAGTTGTTGCCACTGTTACCACTTCTACTGCTATGCAGACTGATGCCCTGATCTACAGTGAGGAACCAATTCAATGTGAAAGATGTCTGCAGATGGACTCCCAAAGGAAAAGGGTGGCAAGACTGAGAAGCATCCATGAGAATAAAGACCACATCCATGAAATGCTTATCAAGCTGACAAAAATGGAAAACTCAAGCAGAGGAGACTGTCAAAATGGACCCAGATTACTACAGCTAATAGATTCTACACCACAAGTCCAATCTCCCTTGAACAGAAGCACAGGTATGCAGTCTAGGAAATGGAGGAGGAGGAGAAATCATCCCAGGATGAGGAGAAACTGAAACATGCAAACCCCAAAGCTGCAAGCTCAACAACTACTGCACATAGGAGGCAGAAGGCAATGGTAGTTGATGACTCGCTTGTGAGGGGGAAGGAGGAACCCATCTGCCAACCAAACATGTTGGTCTGCAAACTAATGGTGAGCAGACTGTGGTGAGCAAACTAATGGCATCACTGCTAAAACATATAGTACAATTCCTGGAATCCAATGGATTGCAAGATCCGAGGCAGCATGGTTTTACTGGAGGTAAGTCTTGTCAGATGAATCTGATCAATTTCTTTGATTGGGTGACAGAGTTGGATCAAGTGTAAGTGCTAGACATAATGTGCTAGGATTTCAGCAAGGCCTTTGACACAGTTCTGCACAGACTGTGCACCCTTGGTAAGGATTCTAGAGTGACTATCTGGTTTAAAAATTGGCTAACTGGGAGGCAAAGGGTAGTGGTAAATGGAGTTTTCTCTGAGGAGGGGATTGTTACTAGTGGTGTGCCAGAGGTCCTTGAACCGGTTCTTTTCAACAATTTGTAAGGGACATACCAGAAGGGAACACAGGGAAGAATATCTGTTAAAACTGAAGGAGAGGAAGAAAAATAAAGAAAGAAAGGTCAAGTGGAAGAAAGGACTGCCAAAGAGGGTAGAGAGGTTACAGGAGGTATCCTTTAAAAGGCATTCTCGCGAGGTTAGTCTTGGAGGTCGCATTGGCTGACCAATTTCGGAGCCATAGTTGCCTTCTGGCTGCCACTATGGAGAAGACGCCCCTGGCTGAGGTGCGCACCAGGTCAGAGGTCGCATCCGTGAGGAAAGATATCGCTGGTTCTAATGTTTCAGCGAAAGTGGTTGCGTCCCTAGAGAGAAGCAAGCAGGCACGTGTCATAACGGCGCAGCAGGAAGCGATCTGCAGGGTCATTGCTGTGACATCAAATGACTGTTTAAGGATGGATTCCTGACGTCTATCCTGGGCATCCTTGAGTGCAGCTTCTCCTTCAACTGGAATGGTAGTGCGCTTTGAGATTGGACGCAATGGTCTGCACTCTTTTGGGAACCGTAGGAATTCTTTGGCCGTGGGTTCCAGGGGGTATAGGGCTCGTCCTCCTTTGAAGCTGGCCTCCGGGGCATTCCATTCCAGGTCAATCAGTTGTTGTATGGCCTGCAGCATTGGGAAATAGCATGAGGCCTGACAGAGACCGACCAAAGCTGGGTTTGTCTTTTGCTCCGCTGTGGTACTCATGCCTGGAATGGCCAGCGTTTTCAGGGTCAGAGACATGAGAGCTGGTAGCTAGTCTTTGGAGAAGAATCGCATCATGGTTTGGTATGGTTCCATCCCTGGAGGGATTTCCCCTTCCTCCAGGGAGTCAGACTCTTCCCCTGAGGTGTCTGTGTCCCCTAAGGGGAGGCTTTTGCCTGGATGGGGCACGTCTGGGTAGGTGCAAGAGGCGCTTGGAAGGTCTTGTGCTTCTGGTGGAGACTGGGTCCGTGTCACAGGCGGTACCGATTGTGACTGGACAAAGGTTTGCAGCCCTTTGAAGAATTCCACCCAGGAAAAGGTCCCTGGGTCCATACTGAATCCAGTGGAGGTCCCCGAGGTGCCCCCCCTGAAAGTAGGCGCCGAGTCGGAGATACAGAGGTCCAGGGTACTATCATTGGTGGATCCGGATCCCTCTACTGGCTGTGGGGGGCCTTGCTTAGGTTTCCCGAGCCTCTTCGCACTGCAGGCATAGGGCGGAGGCCACTTCAGTGTTGTGCAGCTCTCAGGTGGCAGGCTGGGCAGAGGACTTGTCCCCTTGGCTTTTTTGGCCAGCGGTGCCATTTGTGCGCGTGGAGTGGCTCAAGCTCGTCTATGTGCATAGGTGTGCGCGCCAGGAGGCTTAGTTGTGCGTTCCGGATGCGCCGGTGATGTGTGTGCGGGGTGCACGCGCAGGCTACTAGTTTGTGCACCTGGGCGAGATGTGCGCGCCGCTGTGCGCACGGACCTATTTATGCGCTCGGGACATTCATGCGGGCCACTGTGCGCCCGGCACAGATGCATATGCCGCTGTGCATCCAAGTCGGTTATGCGCCCGGCTCGCCGCTGTGCGCATGGCTCAGTTGGTGTGGACAATACGGCGATCAAGGGGGGAGGAAATGGCGCAGACGACCACGTGGGCAAGATGGCAACCCCTCCACCCCCCAGAGGGTCTCCACATGTGTGGGCCCTCGCACCGGATCGGGGTCTAGCCCGGACGGGGCTGCTCAACCCGACTTTACAGACGTCAGAAGGGACGATCTGTGCGGCAATTCGAGCCTTGGAGACCGGAGACTTAGAAAACGTTTTCTACCTTATCTGGTCTCGGAGTTTCCCGGTCTCGTGCCGGGCGGTCTCCGGCTGCGGGGGGAGAGGGAATTACCTTCACAGTCGCGCTCGATTCAACACCCGCTGCCTCTAAGCCACCCTAGGGGCTAAGTCTATGCCGGGAGCCAGCTACCGGACCGAGGCTTACCTCTGAGGGGTATCGGAAATCACCTCAGGAATTCTCGACTGGGGGAGGGACCCTTAGGTATCACCACAGGAGAGCGGGGTTCGTCTTTTTGAGGTAAATTTTCTCTCTTCTTTGTTTTAGAATTGCTAACACTATTCTAGTGTGTTGATGTGTCCCTATCTGCTTAGGAGACTGAGAAATACTGAAGAGCTAAGCTTCCTGCACGGGTATATGTAGGCTGACGTCAGCGTTGAAATCTGACTCAGTCTCCCATCTGGTATCAGGAGTACACTATACCCATTGGTCCTGAGTCCATCTGCTGCACGATATGAAATTATTGATTGTGGAATTTGATGATTCTGTACTTCATTTAACAATGAGATATACATTTGGAAAGCCATATAGATAATTGTTTTGATACAGACTTTTTTTATTTTTGTCTAAAGGCACAAATAATTGAGTTGTCTTCCTAAGCGATTTTATTTTTTTTTTTAGGTAGAACAGTGCTCTTCTACAATCCAGTGTGTGAAAAGCTTGTTCCTTTGGTGATGGATGTGGTTTTGTGAAAAGTGTTGATAATGCTATTGTTTTGACTTAATGGAATTTGGACACTATTTCTTGTAGACACCTGGGGTGGATATGTAATACTACATGATAGTTAAATATTTGTGTGTACAGTGGGTAGGTTACTAAAACTTGTAACTCACTCTCTGGGCCAAAGTTATGATAAGGAAAAATATTTTCCATGTCAGATATTTTAAGTCTGCTTTTGCAATAGACTCATAAGGTGGCTTCATTAATTGTGGAGCACTATACTGAGATCCCATTGTGGTGGTGGCATTTTTATTGGCAGTTTTAAATTATAAAACCCTCTAATAAATCTCAAGATTGTTGGTGTAAGGGGAGTGTACCCTTGTGCTGTGGCATGACTGGAGCAGTCTAGTAGGCGAACCCACTAGGCCCACTGGGCCTAGTGGGTTCGCCTACTAGACTGCTCCAGTTCAACCTGCAGGGTTCCAGGGAGCTCCTGCTCTGTAACAGCCCAGTGGGCTGTTACAGAGCAGGAGCTCCCTGGAACCCTGCAGGTTGAATCTTTGGGTTCCAGGGGCTGGCAGGACTGAGGTGATTGTCCCACAGGGCGAGCAAGATGAGGAAGTCCAGGATCAAACCGAGGTCAGGGCAGGTTGAAAGCAAGGCGTAGACAAAATCCATAGCAGAGGGTGTTCTCTGCCTGCCTTCCAGTATTGGAGCAAAAGTAAATACCGGAAGGTAGGCAGAGACAAATGCATAGGTAGGACAAGATAATGGAAACAGGACACACACAGGGCAGGGCAGGATAAGGCAAAGCAATGGAGAGGCAAACAAATAGGCGAGGAGCCAGTAGGAAGATTGAGCAGCAAGGCACAGGAACATGGAGCAACATGCACTGCACGGCAATGCAAGAGACCAGTTGCTAAGATGCTGGCTGGGAGCAGGCTAAGGGTTTAAAAACCCAGCCGGCGCTGATGTCAACGTTTCCTGATGCAGGCCAGTAAAAGGAGAGAGCACATGTGCGAAAGTGGCAGCGGCTGTGCTGCAAAGAAGCAGGAATGGCATCTGGGGGGTCCCGTTAGCATTCTAGGGCGAATACAGCCGGTCGTGGGGCCTTCCCGGGGCTGGTCAAACATAGTTGGATGATAAGAAATTGGTTGGCTTCCATGTCGATAAGCTACAACAGTGCTGAAATGAACACTTACTGAAATAGATTTTTAAAGACTTTATAAGACACATTAAGTAAGTCCAGCAAAACTCGGATAGTACAGGAGAAGGGGGTCCATTCTCCGTGACCAGCACTAGTGATTAAATCTTGCTAGGACTTTCTTGTAGTTGTTTTCATGCTGTTAATAGTATTTTGTTCACTTTCTGGGGAAGCTGTTGTTTCTGAGTTAGCTTGCTTTTAACATCCAGGCTGTTAATGCTAGAGACTGGAAGTTGGGATGGAGAAGGGTTCCTCTGAACTGTGTCAATAGGTTTGGGATAAACAGCAATCTGATGGGTGGAGCTATTGTAAATCTGTGTAACCATGGAAACAATTCTGTTGTGGCCAAAATGGAGTTATTAGAATCATTGTTCACTTGTCTTTCCTTTGAGAATTGTTCTTGTTATTAGGGGAATCAGAGAGAATGCATATAATAGGCCCTTGTTTCATGAAATGATGAATGCATCCATAGCTAAAGCTTGGATACTTGGCCTTTTGAAACAATACTGTTGTTGTTGGTGATTGCATGGTAATGTGGTCTATGATCTGTGTGATGCGGGCAACTGGCTTAGTTAGTAACCTTAGCTGCCACATGTGACTGCCAGAGCTCCTTTACTGCTGCTGCTCCCAATTCTCAAAATGAGTTGTATCGAGTACTTCGTGCATTCTCCACTGTCTCATTTAGCTGGGAATAAGCCAGAAACTATCAGAACTCAAAAGGAAGACACTCGGGGGGAGATGGAGGAGCTGTGTGCACCACATAAAGCAGGGCCTGGCTATCCATGTCCTGCATGTTGCCCATTAATCACCATGCTCCAGGGCTCATGGTGTAGCCAGAAGGAAGAGGCATACATGATTATACATGTTCTTAGAAAGGAACGCCTACATTTTTTAAGAGTCACCGCTGTTGAACAAATAGACAAGTATTCATCATTGTGATTTGATATCATAGAAGTTTCAAACTTTGTATTGCTAAGTGTATAACTTCTGATTTAATAAGTACTCTCATTGTGGAAGTAGTATATGCTAACTTCAATTTAACATCTCAATAGAACAATCATTGTTTTTATTTGGTGGTATGAATGTGTGAGTGTGCTAGCTTAGTTTTAATTGTCTATATAGGTATATATGTGGGTATTTTCAATAAATATCGTATAAGTTAAATATGTTGTCTCTCTAAGATTTGTTTGGATTTGAACATCAGGCAGTGGTGATTTTTCCATGGCACACATGTTCAGGTCGGTTGAGAAACACAGCTATAGAGGATGTATGATTTGTCCCAGAAGCAGATTTTGTTTCTCTCCATCCATCACTTTAGCAAGTGCAGTACATTTTCTGTTATCGGAATCTTGTGATTGAGTGGTTGTGTATGTTGATTACAATTGTTTTTTTAGGTGCCTGCTACTGGGCGTATCATGTTGAGCCTTTCCAGGGGTATAACATACTGCTGAAGTCATATGTCCCAAGAATTTCATGTAATTTCACACTGTTGTCCATGTTTTCCCAAATAAGGACAGTGTCAACACCTTTATTTTGTAGGCCTTTCCCTTGATCATGTCCAGTTTCACACCTATAAATTCTAGTTCTTGAGTTGGTAACATGCTGGAATTTTCAAAATTTGCCTCAAGTCCCAGATCGTGCATTACTTGATTTATATGTAAATTTTTGTAAGACATGCGTGATATTAGCCAGTCAACTGTATGGAAAGATAAGCAAATTTTGCTTCCTGAGGAAAGCAGCCACTAATACTAGACATTTGGTTTAAATTTTCAGAGCTGCTGCTAGTTCAAAGGGTAATACTCTGTATTGGTAATGTTGATCCAATAAGAAGCATCTCAAGCATTTTCTGTGTGGCTTGACAACTGGAATACGAGCATGAGCGCCCTTGAGGTCTAGCAAAGTCAACCAATCTTATTTATTTTATTTGGGTCGGTATTTTTAGTTGTAGTTTCAAATGGTTTTGGTAACAGAGGGGTTTTTCAGTTGTTAATGTTTCAAAAATCAGGAAATATCCTTGATGAATGGTTTTCAAAACTCATTTGTCTGTAGTGATGTGTCTCCATCGATCTTTGAAGAATCAGTCTCCCCCTCATTTGTATGCTCGGAAATGGGTTTTGTGTGTAACCTTTCTACATAAGAACATAAGAAATTGCCATGCTGGGTCAGACCAAGTGTCCATCAAGCCCAGCATCCTGTTTCCAACAGAGGCCAAACCAGGCCACAAGAACCTGGCAATTACCCAAACACTAAGAAGATCCCATGCTACTGGTGCAATTAATAGCAGTGGCTATTCCCTAAGTAAAATTGATTAATAGCCGTTAATGAACTTCTCCTTCAAGAACTTATCCAAACCTTTTTTGAACCCAGCTACACTAACTGCACTAACCACATCCTCTGGCAACAAATTCCAGAGCTTTATTGTGCGTTGAGTGAAAAAGAATTTTCTCCGACTAGTCTTAAATGTGTTACTTGATGCCCCCCAGTCCTATTATCCGAAAATGTAAATAACTGATTCACATCTACTCGTTCAAGACCTCTCACGATCTTAAAGATCTCTATCATATCCCGCCTCAGCTGTCTCTTCTGTGGGTCAAAAACCAGACACTAGCCAATGTGGAGTTTGCTGCATCTGTTTTTGTTGCTATCATCCACTATCTCTTTGCCTTGACTTGTGGTAACTGTTGCTGTTGTGGCTGCTATAGTACTATTGGTTGTTGCCTATAAATACCAATATAAGTTGTATCTTCTTCTCTGTGAATAAGGTCTTCTGTATGTATCCTAATGATACTTTCTCTATGAAGTATACATTTTGTGCAAATGATGACTGGCAAGCAGTGCTCTGATTCTTAATCTTTTCTCTGAATAATTTATCACCTGTACACTTGGTGTATCTGCTAGTCTTTCAGGGATTTACTCCCTGAGTCCAGATGCCCATAGCCATGCTTATCTTCTCATTATTATATCTAAAGCCAAAATTCGAGATGATGTGTTTAAAAAATCATAGTTGGAATGTGTGATATGTTTTGTGGTCTTCTGTATCATTTATGACTTTTGTGAATTGTTTGAGATCTTGTACTGAACGTTATTTGCATGATCTGTGAGCATTTGTAGGTTGAAGAGGTATTGTATCATCTGCAACTAGTGGGCCTCTATACTAGATTGTAGTATGGCCCCCTGGAACATTCTCTTACCTGAGTCAAGGAATATTGGGTTCTTACCTGCAGGGGTATTGAAATGTGTTTTGGGCTTTTGGGCTTTTTTCCAACACAGATTCTACCATTAAATCATGTGGGTGTAACATTTCGGCAGGTTGTGGTGAGACCCATGAACAGTTGTCTTTACCCACTGCACCGGACCACAAGATTCCGCCGGAATTCACTCACTGCACTGACGCTACCATTGCAAGCCTCCAACATCGCACCACACCTCCCCCTAGGCAAGAGCACCTTCCTGTTATCAAGGCTCTATGATAGGAAACTCTCCAGAAGCACCCCTTGATGACATCAGCATGGCTGGGTATCTAAGCTCCAGCTACACTCCCAGCCCTCGCCTCAACAACAGGTCTTCCTGCTTTCTGCAACTCGTGTTGCTGTGTTCTTGATCCTGTCTTGCTCCAGCCCTCCTGCCTGCCTTGCCTCATTCAGCCCAGACCTGTCTTCAGTCATCCTCTGTCCCTGGTCCCTCTCCTGCATGCCCAGTACAGACCTCTGCTTCAGATGTGGGCCACTTTTGGCTGCCACCTGGCTTTTGACCTCTGCTATGGACTCAGACTACTTCCTTGCCTGCCGCCTACCTTTGACCTTTGCCAGTCTCTTTCTCTATATCCCCTGTGAGACCCTAAGTCCTGCCAGCCCTTGGAACCCAAAGGCTCAACCCACGGGGAATGGGGCTAATATAGGTGAAGCCCTAGCCAAGCTTAGTCCTTGCCGGGCCACCTCCATCGGTTTTCAGCATGAGCCTAGCAGGTTTGCCTGCGTCAACTATGTCACAGTACAAAGACTCATAATCATCACAGGTTGCTAAGGCCATGAGCTCGGCAGATGAACCTCCTAGTCAGACCATAGCTGGGTTGGAACTCCAGGTGCAACTACAGCAGGAGCAATTAAAATTACTTGTGGACTTCCTCCAAGGACAAGTCCGGCTCTCAAATGAAGAAGAGCATAGATGGAGAAGCATAACCTCTGTCTATACTATGTAGCACAGCGGCATTTTGCCAGCCACTGCCTTGAGAAGACGAAAACATTTTCCAACCTAGGTTTGATTGGAGAGGTAGTCCTAGAGCAACCTGTCTCCTTCCTGCAGTCAGTAGTACTTGTCTGCCTCACCTTCGGGGAGACCACCATTCAAACAGAGGCCTTAATAGAAGCGGTGGCAATTTTATTCAGAAGTCATTGGTTCGTCAATATAACTTGCCGACCACCACCTTGACTACAGCTTGTACCACTTCCTCAGTCTGCAATAAGCCTCAGCCCGGCTGCTTGACCACAGACACCTTATCTCTTAGCTTTGAGACTGGCCTTCACAAAGAAAATATCAAGTTCTTTGTCCTACCTAGAGCAGTCAACTCTGTCATTCTTGGGTTGCCCTGGCTTCAGCTCCACCAACCTGCTATGGATTGGGGTACTTTGCAAATTGCCCATTGGGGCCCCTCCTGCAAAGAGTACTGTGCCTCTCAGATTCTGCCACTGGTCACACCGTTTCGGACAATTTTGCCTGATCTGCTGGGTCCCCCACTTCAGTACGCAGTCGTCACCGATGTATGTGGCAAGCCACAGCCCCAGACCCTGCCGCCTCATAGATCTGGTGACTGTCCATGCAATCTACTGCAAGGGGAGTTGCCCCTTAGAGGCAGGGTCCAATCGATGTCCACAATGGAGACCAAAGCCAGTCAGTCATCTAGAACTCTCAAAACAGAGCTCCTATGAGATCACCGCTCCTCCACCCAGATTCTTCAAAGCCCTTCGTCTTGGAAATAGAAGCCGCTACCATTGGGGTAGAAACTGTCCTCGCTCAACAGAAGGATCAAAGGACTTATGTGCCAGGTTTCCAGGCAACAAATGACCAGCAGGCTGATGCCCTTTCATGCTCTTTCAAAGCTAAAGACGCCTGGGAACCTCTTAAACTTGCATCTAGTTTCCAAGCCCCCCAGATGGTAAGCGTTGGCCATCAACGCCTTCCCTGGAAGCCTAAGACTAGAGGCCTGGGGAGGGGGCTTACCAGGGAGGTATTGTAATGTTTCGGCAAGTCACGGAGAGGCAAACAACCACCCGTCCTTACCCACTGTAGCACTAGACCCAAGACATCGCTGGAATTCACTTGTGGTACTGACGCCACCATCAAAGCCTCCACTGTCGTGCCGCATCTCCCCCTAAGCGCATGCACCTTTCCCTGTTATTAAGGTCCCATGCCGGAAAACTCTCTAGAAGCACCCCTTGATGATGTCAGCACGGCTGGATATTTAAGCCCCAGCCACATTCCCCTCCAGCCCTTGCCTCAGCAACAGGTCCTTCTGCTTTCTGCAGTGTGTTGCCATGTTCCTGATCCTGCGCTTTTGTTCCTATCTTCCTCCAGACTCTGCTCATCTAGCTCACCTTGCCTAGTCCTCTCAGTCCTGCCAATTTTTCTGCGCTGTTGCCTTTCCATCTGTTGCCTTTCCTCTGTATCGCTCCATGGTGAGACCGCACCTTGAATACTATGTACAATTCTGGTCGCCGCATCTCAAAAAGATATCGTTGCGATGGAGAAGGTACAGAGAAGGGCAACCAAAATGATAAAGGGGATGGAACAGCTCCCCTATGAGGAAAGGCTGAAGAGGTTTGGGCTGTTCAGCTTGGAGAAGAGACGGCTGAGGGGGGATATGATAGAGGTCTTTAAGATCATGAGAGGTCTTGAACGAGTAGATGTGACTCTGTTATTTACACTTTCGAATAATAGAAGGACTAGGGGGCACTCCATGAAGTTAGCAAGTAGCACATTTAAGACTATTCGGAGAGAATTCTTTTTCACTCAACGCACAATAAAGCTCTGGAATTTGTTGCCAGAGGATGTGGTTAGTGCAGTTAGTGTAGCTGGGTTCAAAAAAGGTTTGGATATGTTCTTGGAGGAGAAGTCCATTAATGGCTATTAATCAATTTTACTTAGGGAATAGCCACTGCTATTAATTGCTTCAGTAGCATGGGATCTTCTTAGTGTTTGGGTAATTGCCAGGTTCTTGTGGCGTGGTTTTGGCCTCTGTTGGAAACAGGATGCTGGGCTTGATGGTCTGACCCAGCATGGCAATTTCTTATGTTCTTATTTTTAGAGGGTTGTGGATGATGCGAGAGGAGAGATGAGAGTTCAATTGTTCATGAAGTGGATGAAATTAGAGAGAGAAGGAGTGCAACAGAAATATAGAAATTTCAGTACATGCCCAGAATACACTCAAAGAACTTTCTGAGCCAAGACAGAAGGATGACAGACAACACCAACTTGTGTGTCTGCTTTGTTATACTTATCTGCTGAGAACAGGAGACTGTGAACGTAGCACAGTTGAAAATTTTTATAACACTGGCTCTATAATTAGTGAAGAAGTAGTAGATGGGATCTTCTTTATTATTTTAAACTACAATCATAATTTTTGTATGAAGTTGTAGCATTCAGATGCAGCAGGCTGAAGTGCCACTGAAGAAACACCTGACTAATACCAAGATTGGTGGAAAATGATATTTATTTTTAAACTACAAGTTTCAATCAAACAAAGCAGAAAAAAAACATTGTTCAGGAAGCATATCAGGTTCTAAAAGCAATGAAAAATTGAAAATTACAATCCATAGGACTATATATATATAATTAAATGGTGGCCTAAAAATCTCATAACAAATAAAAAGAAAAAGCGAGGAGATCTGAATCCAAGGAGATAAGGAAAAACAAAGTACAACTTTATCAAGAAAAAGCTTAACCTGACTGAACTACAGATAAGCTATATCTAGTCCTCACTAACTGGGAGCGTATAGGGCAGACAGCTGTTTCCTGGCATCTAAAAAGGCTCTTAGCTGTTCAGGAAGAAGAAAATATAGCAGTCATTCAATTTAACAATACATTTATAGGGATACCATAAAAGAAGAGAGGCACTGATGCAAACAGTTTCCTTTCTCATAACCAGAAACCCTCTTCTTCTCTCTTGCGTTATTTTTGAAATATCAGGAAACATTCTAACTAACTGACCATGAAATAAGGAATTCAAGTCCTTAAAATAAAATCTCATGGGTTTACTAATATCAGCTTTATTACAAAAGATACTAATAATGTACTATGTTCTATCACTTCAGTTCCACACTGCTCTAAAATGTTAGTAAGATTAAATAATTCTGCTGAGCCCAAAGGTTGGCCTAGTAAATGATAGTCTTTATAGACCATAGTTGGCACAAAGAAAACTATATTAATTGAAAGGACCTAGTTTTTAAGGCAATATAGGACAGTTCCATTAACTTAGGAAATTCACTAGCTTGAAATTCCAATTTTCTAACAATTCAATTCTTCTAGATAGACAAATACTATCTTTAATTGTAGCTACGTTGAAATCTTGGATTTCTTGATATCAGATGCCACACTTTGAATAGAAGATTGTATACCCTGTAAAACTTCTTCATGATTCTTAAAAACTGAGTCCAGACTGTTAGCTAACAAGTCAGTTTTCTATTACAGTCTTTTACTGCATGTCCGAGCTCAGCTGTTAGCTCCCACAATGCCTCCAGAGTCACTACAGCTGGCTTAATTGGTGAAAGATAACAAGCAAAAAAGTTGAGGCTGTTCCATGCAAGGGGAAGACATAGGGAGAGTGTCTCCAATGGAGAAATTACTCACCTGATAATTTCGTTTTCCTTAGTGTAGACAGATGGACTCAGGACCAATGGATATTGTGCTCTCCTGATAGCTTTGAAATCTGACTCCGTCACCCATCTGCTGATGTCAGCCTACATATACCAGTACAGCATGCTTAGCTCTTCAGTGTTCTCTTCGAAAAGCCAGTGTGGATATATGTTGCTTAATACTTGATTACACTTGAGTATACCTGATTAACCTGGAACTGGTTCAACTGATTATATATATATATATAAGACCTTTTTGGGACTGGAGACCGCCGGTGCACTGAAACAATAAATGCCGACACCTAGGTAACTGTGGGTGTCTTAAAATAGAGGTAGGCCGTGGCTTACCCATACAGTCTCGAGATTTGATATCCGAGGTTCTCTATTTCTGGAGCAGCCTTGGGCGGGATGCTGCGTCCATCTGTCTACACTAAGGAAAACGAAATTATCAGGTAAGTAATTTCTCCATTTCCTAGTGTGTAGCCAGATGGACTCAGGACCAATGGGATGTACAAAAGCTACTTCCCTACTGGGTGGGAGGCTGCCCATGGCCCACTTAGTTCTGCCCTTGCGAAGGCTGTATCCCTCCCTGGCCTGGACATTCAGGCGGCAGAACCTGGAGAAGGTGTGAAGGGAGGACCATGTCGCCGCCTGACAGATCTCGGCTGGTGAAAGCAGCATGGTTTCAGCCCAGGAAACTGCCTGGGCCCTTGTAGCATGCGCCTTGACCTGTAGAGGTAGTGGTTTTCCTGCCTCTATGCAGGCTACATTAATTACTTCTTTGATCCAGTGGGCTATGGTCGCCCGCGATGCCGCTTCCCCTTGTTTCTTCCTATTATGCAGAACGAACAGGTGATCAGTTTTGCACAAGATTCAGATCTCTTCAGGTATCGGACTACGATTCTGCCGACATTCAAGTGGCAAAGGAGGCGTGAGTCTTCTGAATCCCTGTGTTCATCTGGTGATGGTAAGGATATGGTCTGGTTCATATGGAACTGGGAAACCACTTTCGGAAGGAAGGATGGTACCGTACACAGCTGTATGGTGCCTGTGGTGAACCTGAGGAACGGCTCTCGACAGGATGATGCTTGAAGTTCGGAGATGCGCCGAGCTGAGCATATTGCAATCAAGAATGCTGTCTTTAAAGTCAAAAGGCGTAAACACAGGCCACTTGTTGGTCTGAAGGACACCCCTGCTAGGAAGTCTAGTACTAGGTTGAGGTTCCATAGAGGCACTGGCCACTTTAGAGGTGGCCGGAGTTGTTTGACTCCTTTCAGGAAGCGAGACACATCAGGATGAGCTGATAGTCTGATGCTGTCCACTTTGGACCTGAAACAGGCCAGTGCTGCGACTTGAACCTTGAGGGAGTTGAGAGACAACCCCTTTTGCATGCCGTCCTGTAGGAATTCTAGGACAGTGGGAATCTTGGCTGCCCTCAGAAGGAGGGCGCGGTCTTCACACCAGGCTTCAAATACTCTCCAGATCCGTATGTAAGACAGAGATGTGGCGAACTTGCGTACTCAGAACAGGGTGTCAATCACGGCTTTTGAGTAGCCGCGCTTTAGGTTAGTCCTCTCAAGGGCCATACCGTAAGAGAGAATCTAACCGGGTCTTCGTGGGAGATTGGTCCCTGCTGAACAAGGTCCCTGTATGGCGGTAGACGCAGATGATTCCCCACCAATAGTCTTCGCATGTCCGCATACCATAGTCTTCTTGGCCAATCCGGGGCAACTAGTAGGACTAGTCCCCTGTGGTGCTATCTTGTGAATGACCCTGCCCAGTAGCGGCTAGGTTGCGAAGGCATACAGGAGGTCTTCCTCTGGCCATTTCTGGACGAGAGCGTTGATTCTATGAGATTGTGGTTCTCGCCTGTGGCTGAAAATTCTGGGGACTTGGGCATTGTGACAAGTTGCTAGAAGGTCCATGGCTGGGGAACCCCATCGATTCACTATCAGCTGGAAGGCTGTGTCTGCCAGCGACCATTCCCCTGGATCTAGGCTCTCTGCTGAGATAATCCGCTGAGATGTTGTTTTTCCCGCGATGTGAGAGGCTGAAATCCCTTGCAGGTTTGTTTCTGCCCACTCCATGAGAGGGTCTATTTCCAGAGACACCTGCTGGCTCTTGGTTCCTCCCTGGCGGTTGATGTAGGCCACAGTTGTTGTGTTGTCCGACATGACTGACAGACTCGCCTTGGAGTCTGTGGCTGAATCGCAGGCAGGCTAGTCTGATCACTCAAGCTTCCAGGTAGTTTATGTTCCATTCCGCCTCTTCTTTGTTCCATTGTCCCTAGGCTGTTAGTTCCTGACAGTGGGCTCCCCACCCTCGCAGACTCGCGTCCGTGTTGAGCAAGATCCAGTTCGGTGGGGATAGGTTTACGCCTCTGCTTAGGTGTTCTTCCTGTTGCCACCATTGAAGCTAATGCCAAATTCCTGTCAGTAGCTGGAGGCGAATTGAGTAGTTCTGGGACACTGGATTCCATTGTGAAAGTAGGGAACGTTGTAGTGGTCGCATATGGGCCTTGCCCACGGAACTTCCAGAGTTGATGTCATGAGGCCGAGGACTTTAAGGTAGTCCCATACCTTGGGGTGAGCTGAGTTCAATAGGTTTTGCAATTGACCCATCAGTTTCCTTCTTCTTGGAGGGGGAAGGTAGACCTTGTTGTGCTTGGTATAGAACAGGACTCCCAGGTATTCTAGTGACTGGGAGGGCTGTGGGCAGCTCTTGGTTGTGTTCACAACCCACCCGAGCTCTTGTAGTAGGTTCTTGACTCTGGTGGTCGCGTGACGACTCTCCTCCGGAGACTTTGCTCTGATCAGCCAATCGTCCAAGTAAGGATGTACCAAGGCTCCTTTCCTCAGTACCGCCACTACCACCACCATAATTTTGGTGAAGGTTCTGGGAGCGGTAGCTAGTCCGAAGGGTAGTGCTCGAAATTGGTAATGACTGCCCAGTATCGCAAAGCACAGGAAGCGCTGGTGGTCCTGATGGACTGAGATGTGAAGGTAGGCTTTGGATAGGTCCAGGGAGGTTAAGAATTCTCCCGGTTGTACTGCCATTATAACGGAGCGCAGGGTTTCCATGTGGAAGTGTGGTACTTTCAGGTAACGGTTGACGGCCTTGAGGTCCAGGATGGGCCAGAATGTTCCTTCTTTCTTGGGAACGATAAAATAGATGGAATAGTGGCCAATATTTTGTTGAGACTTGGGCACCAGAGCTATTGCCTTCAGGCTGAGTAGTCTTGCTAGTGTGGTTTCCACCAGTCTCTTGGAGTGGGAGTGGCATGGTGATGTCAAATTTGTCTGGGGGGATGCTTTGGAATATCAGGGAGTACCCCTCTCGAATGATAGTTAGGACCCACTTGTCTGATGTTACCTCGACCCATCTTTGTTAGAAGAGGGTAAGTCTTCCCCCTGTCTTCTTCCTGTGGATGGGTCTGCGTCTTCTCATTGTGGGGTACGGCTGGAGCCTGCCCCTGAGCTTGCTCCTCTCTTAATGTGCCTATTCCGAAAGGACTGAGACCTTCTTGTAGAATGAGGTGCTTGGGACTGGGTGTTCTTGTAAGGTTTAAAACACCACAATCCCTCTACCCTTGGTTCTTCTCGGGGAAGAGCGCTGATATGTTCTTTTGTTCCTGTCTTCAGGTAATCGGGGTACTGGTGATTTGCCCCATTTATTGGCTAACTTCTCCAGTTCGCTCCCGAACAGGAGAGATCCTTTAAAAGGCATTTTTGTAGGTTCGCTTTTGAAGTTGCATCAGCCAACCAATTTCGGAGCTATAATTGTCTTCTGGCCGCCACTGCAGTGGCGACACCCCTGGATGATATGTGCACGAGGTCTGCGGTAGCATCAGTGAGAAAGGAGACCGCAGGTTCCATCGCTTCTCTGGGCATGGTGCATTTTGAGATAGCACAGATTATAGCGCCCACTTTAGGGAAGCGTAGAAGTTCCTTGGCTGTGGGTTCCAGCGGGTATAGGGCTTCTAGTGCCCATCCCCCTTTAAAACTGGCCTCTGGAGCATTCCATTCCAGGTCAATCAGTTCCTTGATGGGCTCCAACATAGGAAAATAGCATGGGGCTTTACGGAGGTACACCAACATGGGATTCTTTTTCGGTTCCGATGTAGGTTCCGTGCCTGGGAGACCCAGTGTCTGCATAGTTTGGGACACGAGGGCTGGTAATTTGTCCTTGGGGAAGAATCGGAGCATGGTCCGGTATGGCTCCATCCTTGGGGGGGATTTCCCCTTCTTCCATTTCACCTCCAATTGTCCCGAGCAAAGTTGACAATCCTTGTGTTTCCTCACTTGCTGCTTCGCGGTTCCCCTTCAGTGTTATATCTATGACCTCACCATTCTGGAATGCCAACTAGCTCAAGCGGCCAAGCTTCTGCACTGGCTGGGGTCAGCCTTATCACCTGGTGAGAGCTGCGCTCCTTCACAAGTTCCAACAACAAGGATATTCTCCCCATTGCAGGAGTCATATACGATGTAATCAGCAGTTGTTCTTCAAGGTGAGTAGGAATTGAGGGAAAAACCTTCACTTTTCCTTTAGGAGGCATATTGCTCAAGAAAGCCAGGAAATCAAGGTAACGGACAACAGCTAAGACATGACTCTGCTAAGGACGCCATTTTGCCCTCTTTAATCCACTCTCCTCTGAGAATGATTTTTAATAGCAGGTTTAGTAACAGCCTCTCCATGCTGAAGAGTATTATTGGCGCCATAACTTTTGGCATTGAAAAAGCCAATGTGGATGGTGTTAATGATCCCACTGTCTTCAATATCAAGATGTTTGTGCTGGAAGTGGATGGTGCTATTTTATTTTGTGCCAGTGGAGATTCTATATGGTATTTCTTAGAAGTTGAAAGCAGTGAAGGGGACTCTCCGCTTTTCTCTTATGGTCAGCATGAGAGTTTTGTGAATCATGACTATGGCTCTTTAGGAGACTTATCTTTTCTTTTTAGGTATTAATCTGTCTGTATTCCTCCTTTCATTGTCCAACAGGGAGGAGAATTTCTTTTTTTAAATATAAGCTCTCCTATATACAGAACAGTTTTTTGGTTGTTTTTTTTTGCTGAATCATTACCTTTGAATATCATTTATGGCATGGGTATCTCTCTTACATCTTCCTCAGTGACGATAGATGGAAAGAATTAATTTAGTCTCTGCTAAGTCTTTGTCATCCTTAAGTGCCCCTTTTACCCTTTGATCATCTAATGGTTCAACTGATTCCTTCGCAGGCTTTTTACTTCGAAAGTACCTGAAAAATTTTATTATGAGTTTTTGCTTCCATGGCAAGCTTCTTTACAAATACTCTTTGCTTTCCTTATCAATTCTTTGCATCTAACTTGCCAGTGCTTATGCTGTTTCCTTCATTCGGTTCTCTTTTTCATTTCTTTAAAGATGTTCTTTTAGCTAGGATAGCCCCTCTCACCTCACCTTTTAACAATGCTGATAGTCATCTAGCCTTCCTTCCACCTTTTCTAATATGTGGAATACATCTAGTCTGGGCTTCCAAGATCTTTGAAAACAATGTCCAAGCCTGATGTAAACAACTTTTGCAGCTGCTTCTTTAAGTTTTGACCTATTTTCCTCATTTTATTATAGTCGCCCTTCTGAAAGAAATGCTGTCACAGTAGATTTCTTTAGTGTCCTCCTTCCAGTTATTAAGTCAAATTGTTTGTGATCACTATTGCCAAGTGGCTCCAACACTATTACCTCTTGCACCAAATCCTGTGTTCCACTACAACTAGGTCTAAAATAGTTTCCCCTCTTGTTGGTTCTTGTATCAGTTGCTACATAAAGCAGCTATTTATTTCATCTAGGAATTTTACCTCTCTAGCATGCCCTGATGGACATTCACCCAGTCAATACTGGGGTAATTGAAATCAACCATTATTACTGTGCTGCTGATTCTGTTAGCTTCCTTAACTTCTTTTAGCATTTCATTGTCTGTGTGTTCATTCTGGCCAGGTAGATGGCATCACCCCCTCCCCCCCACACACTGCTATTTAATTCCCATTTTCATCTGAAATTTCTATCCATAAAGATAGAACATTGTATTTTGTTTCCTGAAAAACTTTTATCCTGTTTGATTCAATGCACTTTTTAATATATAGTACCACCCCTCCACCAATTTTATCCATTCTATCATTTTGATATAATTTCTACCCTGGTATCATAGTGTCCTATTGGTTCTCCTGCTTCCACCAGGTCTCTGAGATGCCAGTTATATCAACCTCTTCATTCAGTGCTATACACTAACTTCCCCATCTTATTTTTTTAGGCTTCTAGCATTTGTATACAGACATTTCAAATAATTTTTGTTTGTTTGTATGAACAACCTGCTTTTCAGTTAACAGGGGTAACTTGGCATCTTTCTCCTGTCTGCTCTTTACTTGAAGGCATCTGGTCCACTTTATCATTTATTACAACCTCTCTACTGGGATGCCTCAAATTCTATGTTCTCTTAGTATCCTTCAAAGATACATCATTCCAAACCATGAGCTTCTAAGCGATTATTGATTTCCCCATCATCTGGTTTAGAAGCTGCTCTATCTTCATTTTAAAGGTTAGTGCCAGCAGGCTGTTGGCACAGGGAGATTGTGTTCCATGTTGGTGCTATACGATGTTATCATTCACTTATATTTATTTATTTTTAATTTTTATATACCGATGTTCCTGTAAAGAATACATATCGCACCGGTTTACAAGGAACTGAACAGTCACCTCCAGGGCGGAAATACATTAAAACAGTCGCCTCAGGGGCAGAATACATTAACACAAGTATACAGGAAAACTATTAAAGAGAACTTTCATAAACTCAATTAAATGTAACTGGGAACCATAAATCAGGAACATATGTACAGAGGTAGGTATTCAGTCTCATAATATGGCTGAATATGTCCTTGCTTGTCCTTAGAGACAAGTATATACATCATAAGAGTATGTGTAAATAAACCAAAATGTTTTGCTTTTTCTGGATCTTTCAATGCTTCTCTTTTTCTGTGTTAAAGTATAAAAGTCACTGAAACAGTTTTTATTCCATCTCACTTGAAATTTAATTGCATGAGCATTAGAGACGTGACCAACAAGGATGATCAGGTCAAATATTACACACAACCCCCAGCCCCAAAATTAGCTTTCAGCATCTCAAATTTCCAAATCTCACGTGTCGCCAGCATACAGCGAATGTGAATTTTACGAATAAGCTTGTTTTCAGAGCAGCAAATTAGCATCAGATTAAAAATGTAGGTATTCAGAAATTTAGAGAGCCACTGAAACAGCAGAGATAGCAACAAGACAGCCCTCAGCTGACATACATACATATTGTACATTATATCTGTGTCTAAGACATCCCTTTACTTTTGCTGTTTTAAACACCAGTCCTGGTGCCACAGTGATCACTCTGATACACAAGTGAAGTTTCAATCCTCTTACTATAAGAAACTAATTTTATGCTCAGCCATTTTAGCTTTATGAGAACAGGAATTAAAATGTTCTTAACTTGATAACAGTATAAACAAGTGCATTCATTTAGCATAACATTTAACATTTAATTATTTTGCTGTATTTTGCTTTTGGTTTTTCTGTTTGTTGCTTCTCGTTTTAGTAACATCCTATTGTTTCAATGTTATACTGTTATATTGTTATACTGTATTTCCCAATTGAGTTCTATGTAAACCGGCATGATGTGTTTCACGAATGTCGGTAAATAAAAGTTAATAAATAAATAAATAAATAAATAACATAGGTAATGGCACATTTTTAGTTGTCTTATGTATTACGCTCCAGGCCCGCCCGCCCGCTCCTGCCAGATAGCATGGCTCACAGCATATCTATCAAGGGCTCTCACCATATAGGGATTTCACAAACATTAAGAAAATGTTTTGACACTGCAGTAAGACATTCCTACCAAATCTATCCAAGGAAAGGGCTCTTAATAAATGCTTGTGGGCACAGCAATGGGCACTGTGCACTCATGAAACATGCCTAAAAAAGCTACAAGTAGCCTTTTAGCAAAATCAGTTTTAAAATCATTTTCTCCTGCTCCTTGCATTCTGAACACTCTTGGGAGAAAATTCAAGTCCCCTTGCAAGGGAAAGCAGAGTTGCTTACCTATAACAGGGGTTCTCCTAGGTCAGCAGGATGTTAGTCCTCACATATGGGTGATATCAAATGGAGCCTGGCACAGAAAACTTATGTCAAAGTTTCTAGAAACTTTTGATTGGCACACTGAGCATTCCCAGCATGAGAATGCTCAGTGTGCTATGTTATGAGTCACGCAGGGTCCCCCTTCAGTCTCATAACATAGAATTACAAAAAAATAAAACTAACATAGGAGAAATCTAACTCTGCGGGGTGGTGGGTAGGTTTCGTGAGGACTAACATCCTGCTGTCCTAGGAAAACACCTGTTACAGGTAAGCAACTCTGCTTTCTCCTTGGATAAGCAGGATGGTAGTCCTCACACATGGGTGAATCCCTAGCTACATGTTGTTCCTGAATACAAGCAAGACCAACACGCACCCAACCAAGTGCCAAAAGGGGTATGTGCCAGAGTATGGGATACTATCACCATCTATAAATCAATACTGTCAACTGTATAAGTATCACTTGCATGTACTGCATTTCTGCAACTTGGAGGTAAAACATCCAATTGCAGGAAAAAAATTACCGGTTATCAATGGAGTCCACTTTTTCTTGGATCTTGTCAGAATTTACGTTGCCATCATTGTCTAGTCTTCTACCCGTTTCCACAACAGCATTAATCTTTTCTTCACTGGCATCCATTGTAGTCATGAAGTCCTCTTGCTTTTTAATAGCTGCTTCTGCTGCTTCTAAGGTAGTGGGCAATTCAGTATGTGCCAAAACATACTCCTGCAAATCAAACAAACACACCTCACTCCATGTGTTCAGTATCTGAGCCATCATGGCTGTTAAATATTGTTAAACAAAGCCAATGGACAAGAAAACAACAAATGGTGCTACCTCTTACTAATGTAGTCTGTCTGCCTGCAATTTCCCCCAAAAATTAAGATGTCCTCTGTGTCCTGAACTGACAAGTAATACAAACTTCTATCATCCAAGTCCATACCTAATTTCCACACAGATAGCCACTCTCCCCTCCCACCCCTGTCTGGATATGAAGACAGTCTTTCTCAGAAAAACGTGATTACTGCCCTTTATTTTGGGCAAAAAGTTTAAGATTTTGTTTCCAGAAACAGTCCTAGCTGCCAGTAATAGCCTGGGTGTTGCTTTAATGTTGCTATAGCAAGCTAGCCAAAAAATGCAAGGCACTAACTATAAAGATTAAAAAAGAAAAAACCCCCAACATATTACAATATCATGATACTTCTTTTGAAAATGTTTCTTTCCCTGACAGTGTACCTTAAAATTCACACAGTTTAATTTACCAACATTTACTTAAGACCAAGGTAAATAATTCATGCATCCTAAATGGAGAAATCACTTACCTGAAAATTTTGTTTTCCTTAGTGTAGACAGATGGACTCAGGACCAGTGGGTTTATGCTCCCCTGCCAGCAGATGGAGACGGAGCAAGCTAATGCCATAGTACTTATAACCCTGCAATGACCCCAGCCTGCCAGTATTCTCTTCAAAAGCAACTGTGGACAGACTAGCAAAAAAAAAAAAAAAAAAAACCCAAAAAACCCCCAACCCAACTCAGTTAAAAACATGATTAAAAACAGATAACCAGAATTCTACTCAACCAACAATAAACACTGAACTCGCATAAGATTCTAGGTACCCCAAGCTAGGGACTGGATGAACACTTACCATTAATCCCTTGGGACCCAGAGTCCCACAGGACAACACTCATGCGGCAGCAGAGGTCAGGAAACTGAGTCCATCTGTCTACACTAAGGAAAACAAAATCATCAGTTAGGTAATTTCTCCATTTCCTAGCATGTAGACAGATGGACCAGAGGGATGTACCAAAGCTACTCCTGAGTAGGGTGGGAGGCTGCCCACAGTCCAGTCAACACCGCATGTGCAAAGGCTGCATCCTCCCGGGCCTGCACATCCAGATGATAAAACCTGGAAAAGTGTGTAGGGAGGACTGTGTCACAGCTCAGCAGATATTGATGGGAGAGAACAGACTAACTTCTGCCCATGATGCTGCCTTAACATGAGTAGGCAATGGCTTTCCAACATCCACATACACGGCCATGACAGGCTCCTTAATCCAATGAGCTACGGTAGCTCACAAAGCTGGAGCACCCTGCTTATTCCCACCATGGAGAACAAACAGGCGATCCGTCTTTTGAAAAAACTCAGACCTCCAGATACCGCATGACAAGATGCTTAACATCCAAGGAGCGCAAAAGGTGAAACTCCTCCGCATCCCTGACCTTATCCAGGGATGGGGAAAAGATAGACTGATTTAAATGAAAGTCCAAGAGTATCCTGGGTAAGAAGGACAGAACAGTACACAGCTATAACATCCCTGGAGTCACCCAAAGAAACGGCTCCCAGTAAGACAAGGCCTGCAGCTCAGAAATACAACACGCAGAACATATAGCCACAATGAACACAGCTTTCAAAATTCAACAACCATAAGGAAACGCTATGCAGTGGTCGGAATGTAGGGCCCACCAAAATGTCCATCACCAAATTCAGACTCCACAATGGAACCAGTACCCTCAAGGTAGGCCTACGGTGCTTTTCTCCCTTCAAAAAAACGGGCCGCATCAGGATGAGACAAGGAAACACCATTCACCAGGCCTCTGAAACAGGCAAGAGCCATGACCTGCACCTACAAGGAATTAAGGGTCAAGCCTTTATTCAATCCATCCTGTAAAAAATCCAGAATGAGAGGGATCTTAACTGCATGAGGAGAAACACCCCTCGCCTCAAAAACTCTCCAAACCCGCACATAAGCCAAGGAAGTGGAGAACTTTTGAGCGTGGAGTAAAGTGGCAATCACCGCAGAGGAATAACCATGCTTTAACAGGCAAGCCCTCTCAAGAGCCAAGCCATAAGAGAATAGAGTCGGATCCTAGTGAAGAACCAGTCCATGCTGAAGCAGATCCATGTGCAGCGGAACACGAAGGGGGCCCTCCACTAGGAGTTGTCGCAAATCCGCATACCACGGATGCAAGGGCCAGTCTGGCACCACCAGGAGTACTAGTCCCCTGTGGCCTTCAATCTTGCGAATTATCCTGCCCAGCAAGGGCCATGGAAGAAAGGCATAAAGCAATCTGTCTTCCGGCCAGACCTGTATGACAGCGTCTATTCCCAGGGACCATGGATCTTTCCTGTGACTGTAGAAGTGAGGAAACTTTGCATTTTGAGAAGTTGCCAGCAGGTCTAGGAAAGGAAGGACCCAGTGATTCACAATCGGCTGAAACGCCTTGGCTGACAATACCCACTTTCCTGGGTCCAGACTCTCCCTGCTGAGAAAGTCCGCTCTTACATTGTCTTTCCCTGCAATGTGAGAGGCCGAGATCATCTGCAGATAACCTTCCGCCCATTCCATCAGCTGGTCTATTTCCCGAAATGTCCACCACCCAAGCCCGCTCCTCTCGAGCTGCAGGAGACGAAAAGACAGAGACCTACTGAAAGACTGAGTCCACTGAAAGGTTGTCCCTCTGTAGGGATGAAAACACCTAGAACCCCGTAAACAACCCCTCATACCAAAGGGACGCCGTAAATGTTTCTTATCCTCCAGCAACCGAGGCACCAGAGTCTCGCTCTACCTACTGGCCACTTTCTCCAACTCGCTCTCAAACAAGAATGAGCCTTTAAAGCGCATCTTGGAAGCTGTGTCAGCTGACTAATTTCGCAACCGGAGTTGATACCTGGCCACAATCACCGAAGTCACTCCTATGGCCGAGGTCCAGACCAAATCACACCTTGCGTCTGCTAACAAGGTGGCAGTAGGCTCCGTAACTGCTCTGGAATTCCCTATAGACTCAACCTCCTGAGAGAGAAGCAGACAAGATCTGGCCACTAGGGCGCAACAGGAGGCAATTGGAGAAATTACTTACCTGATAATTTCGTTTTCCTTAGTGTAGACAGATGGACTCAGGACAAATGGGTATAGTGTACTCCTGATAGCAGTTGGAGACTGATCAGATTTCAATCTGATGTCAGCCCTAGTACATATACCCCTGCAGGAAGTGCAGCTCTTCAGTATTCTCCTCGAAAAGCATTGGGATATATGTATGACTGAATAATTTGAATAACTTGATTAACTTTATAACTTGGTTAACTTAATTTGAACTGGCTGAATTGGCTATAGCTGGAGACCGCCAGTGCCCTCAACCGAGAAACATCGACACCCGGTAGGATGGGTGTCCTAGATGAAGGAAGCATGGCTTACCCGTGAATCACTCGCTCCCGGGGATGTCCCCCGAGGATTCCATGAGTAACGGCAGCCGTGGGTGGGATGCTGAGTCCATCTGTCTACACTAAGGAAAACGAAATTATCAGGTAAGTAATTTCTCCATTTCCTAGCGTGTAGCAGATGGACTCAGGACCAATGGGATGTATAAAAGCTACTCCCGAACCGGGTAGTAAGCTGCCAGTGACCCACTTAGTACTGCCTTTGTAAATGCTGTGTCCTCCGAGCCTAAACATCCAGGCGGTAAAACCTGGAGAAGGTGTGGATGGAGGACCATGTCGCTGCCCTGCAGATCTCGGTGGGTGACAGCATCTTGGTTTCCACCCAGGACACTGCCTGGGCTCTAGTAGAATGAGCCTTGGTTTGTAAAGGCAGTGGCTTGCCTGCTTCTACGTAGGCCGCCTTGATGACTTTGATCCAGCGGGCTATGGTTGCTCACGAGGCCGCTTTCCCTTGCTTCTTCCCGCTGTGAAGGACGAATAGATGGTCCGTTTTTCGTACGGATTCCGACCTTTCCAGGTATCGGACTAGGAGCCTGCTGACATTGAGATGGCGCAGACTTCGAGCCTCTTCCAAATTCTTATGCTCATCTGGCGATGGTAGCGAGATGGTTTGGTTGAGATGGAAGTGAGACACCACTTTGGGGAGGAACGACGGAACTGTGCGTAACTGGATGGTTCCCGGGTTGAGTCTGAGGAACGGTTCTCAGCAGGACAGTGCTTGTAGCTCGGATATACGACGAGCCGAACAGACTGCCAGCAGGAGAGACAGGCCGTGGAGAGGTCTGAAGGAGGTTCCTGCTAGGAAATCTAGGACCAGGTTGAGGTTCCAAAGAGGCACCGGCCACTTCAGGGGTGGTTGGATCTGCTTGACTCCTTTCAGAAAACGGGAGACATCCGGATGAGAGGCTATGCTGCTGCTCTCGCTCTTGGTTCCGTAGCATGACAATGCGGCCACCTGTACCTTGATGGAGTTGAGAGACAACCCCTTTTGTAGGCTGTTCTGCAGGAATTCCAAAATTGCAGGAATTTTGACTGAGCGTGGTATGTCGTCGCGGTCCTCGCACCAGGCTTCGAATACTCTCCAAATTCTTATGTATGTTAGGGATGTGGAGTACTTGTGTGCTCTGAGTAGGGTGTCAATTATTGCCCCGAGTATCCGCTCTTCCTTAGGCGAGTCCTCTCAATGGCCAGAACGTAAGAGAGAATCGAGCTGGATCCTCATGGAGGATCGGTCCCTGTTCGAGCAGGTCTCTGTGTGGAGGTAGCGGCAGGGGGCTCCCTATCAACAGTCTTTGCATGTCCGCGTACCACGGTCTTCTTGGCCAGTCCGGGGCCACTAGAAGTCCTGGCCCCCTGTGGTGTTCTATTTTGTGGATGATTGCGCACAATAGGGGCCACGGCGGGAAGGCGTATAACAGAGTGTCCTGTGGCCAGTCTGTACCAGGGTATCGATACCCTGGGACTGGGGTTCCCACATGCGGCTGAAGAAACTGGGTACTTGGGCATTGGACCGGTTTGCCAGGAGGTCCATGGTTGATGTTCCCCAACAGTTTACTATCAATTGGAATGCTGTGGTTGACAGCCTCCATTCTCCTGGTCTTTCCCGGCGATGTGGACGGCCGAGATCTCTTGAAGATTCACTTCCGTCCATGACATTAGGAGGTCTATTTCCAGAGACACCTGTTGGCTTCTGGTTCCTCCCTGATGGTTGATGTAGGCCACTGTTGTGACGTTGTCCGACATTATTCTGATCGCTTTGTCTCAGAGTCTGTGAACGAACCTTAGGCAGGCTTGTTTGACTGCCCGGGCTTCTAGACGATTGATGTTCCATCCCGACTCTTCTTCGTTCCATTGCCCTTGGGCGATTAGTTCCTGGCAGTGTGCTCCCCATCCCCGTGGTGAGTAGGATCCAGGTTAGTGAGGATAGTCTTGTTGCCTGGCTCAGATAGGCTTCTTGTAGCCACCATCATAGTTGGGCCAAACTCTTTCCGGGAGCTGAAGACGTACGGTGTAGTTCTGGGATAGTGGATTCCATCGTGATAGTAGTGAGCATTGTAGGGGTCTCATGTGAGCTTGTGCCCATGGCACTACTTCCAATGTGGATGCCATGAGGCAGAGGACTTTTAGGTAATCCCATGTTGTGGAGCGAAGTTCACTCAACAGGGTTCGTAACTGGGTCATCGGTTTTGATGATCTTGTTGGTGTCAGGATGAGCTTGTCTTGTTTGGTGTAGAACCGGACTCCCAAGTATTCCTTCCTCAGTGTTTCTGCCACCACTATGATCTTGGTGAACGTCCGGGGTGCAGTGGCTAACCTGAAAGGTAGTGCTCGGAACTGGTAGTGACTGTCCAGGATCGAGCGTAGAAAACGCTGATGTTCTTGATGGATCGGAATGTTAGGTAGGCTTCCGACAGATCCAGGGATGTAAGGAATTCTCCCGGTTGTATCGCCCTTATTACCAAGTGTAGAGTTTCCATGCGGAAGCGAGGAATCTTCAGGTGACAGTTGACCGCCTTGAGATCCAGGATGGGTCTGAACGTTCCTTCTTTCTTGGGGATGATAAAATAGATGGAATAATGTGCAGTATTTATTTGTTGTAGAGGCACCGATGTTATAGCCTCTAAGGCTAGCAATCTGGTCAGTGTAGCTTCCACTGCCATCCTCTTGTAAGGGTCGTGTCAGGGAGATTCCACAAACTTGTCCAGAGGGAGGTGGTGGAAATCCAGGTAATATCCCTCTCGAATGATGGATAGGACCCACTTGTCCGAAGTTATCTCGACCCATCTTTGGTAGAATAGGGCAAGTCTGTCCCCTATGGCTTCTTCCTTTGGATGGGTCAGCTGATTTTCATTGTGGGGTGCGGCTGGGGCCTGAGCCAGAGCTGGCTCCCCTTTTGTTTTGCTTGTTCCGAAAGGACTGGCTCCGGCCTGCGGGGCGGGCCACTTGATATGTGCTTCTAAATGGGTTGAAGCGCTGTGATCCTCTGCCCCTGGAGGTTCGGGGGAAGGATCGCTGGTTTCTCTTATTCCTGTCCTCCGGTAGCCGCAGCAGTGGGGACTCGCCCCATTTGTTGGCTAGTTTCTCTAGTTCGCTTCCGAACAGGAATTTTCCCTTGAAAGGCATCCTTGTGAGTCTCGTTTTGGAGGATGCATTGCCCACCAGTTTCGGAGCCAGATTTGTCTTCTGGCTGCCACGGCAGATGACACTTCTAGTTGCTGTGTGTACCAGATCAGAAGCAGCGTCCGCGAGGAATGACACAGCTTGTTCCAGGGCCTCCCCAGGAGTGTTGTTCCTGATCTGTGCTAAGCAGGCGTGTGTCACCACAGCACAGCAGGCCGCGATCTGTAAAGACATTTCGGAGACGTCAAAGGACTGTTTGAGGATAGATTCCAGATGTCTGTCTTGAGCATCCTTGAGTGCTGCTCCTCCCTCCACTGGGATAGTAGTGTGCTTAGAGACCACGCAGACCATGGCATCCACTTTCGGACATGCCAGGAGATCTTTGGCGGCTGGGTCCAGAGGGTACATGGCTGCCACAGCCAGGCCCCCTTTGAATGTAGTTTCTGGGGCATCCTATTCCAGGTCAATTAGTTGCTGGTCGGCTTGTAATAGTGGGAAATGGCAGGAGGTCTGACGGAGTCCCTCTAATAGTGGGTTCGTCTTAGGTTCCCCCGAGGCATTTGTGCCCAGGATAGCAAGCTCTTTTAAGCTTTGTGTGACCAGGTCTGGAAGCTCGTCCTTGGTGAAGAAGCATCTCATGGTTCAGTGGGGCTCTGTCCCCGAAGGGAGTTCCCCTTTCTCCAGGGGTTCTGAATCCTCATCTGAGTAGTCCGTGTCCCCGAAGGTAGGGCTTCTGGGCGGTGGGATAACTTCCCTGGGCATAGAGGGTCCCGACATGTTGAGGTCCTCTGGTGGAGCCTGTGGCAGTATTATAGGAGGCCCCGGTTGCATGTGGACGAAGGTATGCAGACCTTTGAAGAATTCCACCCAGGAGATAGATGCTGGGTCTAGACTAAGGGGTGCAGTGTCCCTGGGAAGCCCCGTTTGAGGGGGGGTCCCGCTGTGCAATGCTAGGTCCAGCGTCCTACTCGAGATGCTGGAGTCCGGTACCGGCTGGGGAGGGCCATGAGTTGGATCCCCTAGGGCCTCTTAGCACTGTATACACAGGGCCGTGGCCTCCTCATGCTGTGCAGCTCTAATGTGGCATGCTTGGCAAAGGCCCTGAGCTTGAGTTTATTTTCCGGTGGTGCCATTGCTTGTGTGCGTAAAATACAGTTATGCGCTCCGGTGTGTGTCGAAATTGTGCGCGTAGGTTTGGTGCGTGCTGTTGTGCGCACAGGTTGAAGTTATGCGCCCGGCACAGTAAGCGCGTGGCTATGCGTGTCGCTTGTGCGCACGGTACTTGGGCGCTCGACGTTGTGCGCCCAAGGACAGGGCGGTGAACAGAGCAAAATGGTGACGGCGACCATGCGGACAATATGGCGACCATCTCGGAGGGTCTCCACGTGGGAGGACCCTCGGATCTGACCGGGGTCTAGCCCTGCTAGGGCAGATCGACCCGGTGGCACTGGTCCTGGCTGGTGACCTGTGTGGCTCCTTGAGCTTCGGAGACCGGAGACTTTTAAATAGATTTCTACCTTACCTGGTCTCTGCGCTTCCCGGTCTCGTTCCGGGCGGTCTCCGGCTGCGGGGGGAAATGGAAAATACCTTCACCGCCGTGCTTGAGGTTACACACGCTGCCTCTCAGCATCACCTGATGTCGGGGGCTAGGTCCCTGCCGAGGGTCGGGCGCCGGACCGAGGCTTACCTCCGAGGGATCGCGGAAATCACATCGGGAAATCTCAACTGGGGGAGGGACCCAATGGGTGCCACTGCAGGAGAGCGGGGCTCGTCTGTAGAGGTAAGATTTCTTCGGTAAAATTACTCTAACGCTGTGTGAGCGTGTATAGAATCCCTAACTACTATAGAGATGGAAAATACTGAAGAGCTGCACTTCCTGCAGGGGTATATGTACTAGGGCTGACGTCAGATTGAAATCTGATCAGTCTCCAACTGCTATCAGGAGTACACTATACCCATGTCCTGAGTCCATCTGCTACACGCTAGGAAACTAAATTCATCACCACCATCTCAAAGGCTTGCTTAAGAATAGCCTCAATCCTATTGTGTATATCCTTCAAGGCCACTCCTCCCTCTACGGGGATAGTCGTCCGCTTAGACACGACACATACCAGAGAATCCACTTTGTGAAAACTCAAATGCTTTCTCACAGTCAGATCTAGGGGGTACAGGCCTTCCAATGTCTGACCCCCTTTAAATTTTGCCTCTGGGGCATCCCATTCCAGATCAATTCCTGGATGGCATCCATCACCGGGAAAAAGCAAGAGGCTTTACGAAAGGAAACCAAAATGGGATTCTTCTTCTTTGGCTCTGACATAGCATCCAAACAAACACCACCCAGATGTTTCAAGGTCTGAGAAATCAGGGTTGGCGGTTCATCTCTCTGAAAGAACCTCAACACAGTTCGATACGGTTGAAGCCCTGGAGGAGTTTCCCCATCTTCCGGGGAATCAGGATCAACCTCATCAGTGATATCCAGATTTCTGTTGGGAACACTGCAGGGAACAGAGGCAAACCCCAGTGCTTAAGCATAGGGCTGGAAGAGGGAGGAGCCACTGGCTGAGGATGGGGAAAGCAGAGGACTGCGCCTGAAGAAAGGCTTGTAAGACTTGAAAAAATTCCACCCAAGAAAAAGCAGCTGGGTCAAGACGAAACCCAGAAGGAACTGGAGTTGGTCCCACCGAGGAGCCAGTCAAGGGATAACCTAGATCTGGCATCCCCCTAGTCAAGGCAGTGACCAACTCATCATAAGAATGGGAAGAGCCAGGCTTAGCAAAATCGGAGGAATACAACTCTCCCTGAGCGTCTGAGTAGCGCTGACACAGGTTAAAAGCCAGGTCAAGCTGAGAAGCCCTAATATGACAGGCAACACAAATAGGAAGATGCTTAGGCTTCTTGCTTACCAGCACTCAAAAATTAAATGCCTAAAAAAGGGTGAGGCAAGGCACACGCACAACCTGTGTGCTAAGTTAAGTGCGTAAAAAAAGTTTGAGAGCATAAAAAGCGTGCCCAAAATCCAAGCACATGCTGCGCACACCAACTGCCTATAGAGGGCAGCAGAATATGCACAAGTGTGTGCAAAAATGGCTGCCACACCACAGCCTACCATGCGACGTGCAAGATAAAAGCCTAAGTGCGGGACCTAGAGCACTGGGGGCCACTCAACCCTCCAGGCTGCCCAGTTCCCCAACCCCAAAGGGAACGAGAAGGAACATTAGCAAGGCGCGCTGAGAACTGAGACCAGAGGAAGATCTGAGACCCCTCTGTCTCTGAGTCAGGTAAAAAGTTCTCTTTTTTTTGTTTTTTAAACCTTACCTGAGCTCAGCGTTGCCAGCTGCGTACAGAGACTGTCTCCAGCTGCAGGGGGGAGAGGGCATCTGCTGTCACTGCCATGCACCCGCTGCCTTTCAGCTAAACTAGCAGCTAAGTCCACACTGGGAAACCCAGCTACCAGACCAATGCACACCTCTGAGCAACCAAGGAAATCGCCTCAGGAATTCTCAACTGGGGGAGGGACCTTAAGATATTACCGCGAGAGAGCAGGGCTTTCTTGTCCTGAATTTAGAATTTCAAATTTCTCCTTTCAAAAAGCTCAAAGCAATCCCCATAGGGAGATGCACATCCACCATCTGCTGGAGACGGAGAATATTGGTAGGCTGGGGTCTATGCAGGGTTATATGTACTGTGACATCAGCTTGCTCCATCTCTATCGGCTGGCAGGGGAGCATAAACCCACTGAGTCCATCTGTCTATATGCTAGGAAAAGGGGCATTTTACAAAAACTATAGCTGACAGCTTGTTAAAAACGTATTTAATGTTTAAAATGTTTATTGTGTACTCATCAAGTGATAATTTCTCAATTCAAGAATTTATTGATCTGATAATTTCATTTTCCTTAGCGTAGATTAAAAACAGATAACCGAAACTGTACTCAAACGCACACTGATTTCTAGCAAGATTATAGATGCCCTGATCTAGGGATTGGGCAATGGCTTACCCCGTAACCTCTTGGAATCTATATTCATTTCACAGATGATTCAATGGCATCATTCTTGGGCAGCTGAGCCCATCTGTCTACACTAAGAAAAACAAAATTATCAATCAAGTAATTTCTCCATTTCCTAGCATTTAGCCAGATGGACTCAGGATCAATGGGATGTACAAAAGCTACTTTCAATTGGGGCGGGAGGCTGCCCGCGGTCCAGTTAGCACTACCCTTGCAAAGGCTGCGTCTTCTTGGGCTTGAACGTCCAGGCGATAGAACCTGGAGGTGGTGTGTAAGGAGGACGCCGCCACTGCTTGGCAGATGTAAACAGGAGACAGCAGTTAGCTTCCGTCCAGGATACTGCCTGAGTTCTAGTGGAATGAGCTTTAACCTGGAAAGGTAATAGTTTTTCTGCCTCTACAAAGGCTCCTGTGTCTCCCTCCTTGATCCAGCAAGATATGGTAGCCCGGAAAGCTGATTCGCCCTGTCTCCTTCCACTGTGAAGAACAAACAAATGGTCTGTCTTGCGCACCGGTTCTGAAACTTTCAGATTCCACACCAAAAGCCTACTGACATTTAAATGATGGAGGAGGCAGTATTCTTCTGTGTGCTTGTGCCTATCTAGGGATGGCAACGAAATGGACTGATTCAAATGAAACTCCGAGACTACCTTGGGCAAGAAGGATAGAATGGTACAAAGTTGTAATGCTCCTAGAGTCATCCGGAGGAACGGTTGCAGACATAACAATGCCTGTAGATCAGAGATGCGATGAGCTGAGCATATCGCTACCAGGAACACCGTTTTCATGGTTAACAAGCATAAGGAAAGATTGTGCAGTGGCCAAAAGGAGGGCTCTGCCAAAAACTCAGATACTAGATTAAGATTCCATAAGGGAACCAGCCACCATAATGGTGGCTGGAGGTGTTTACCCCTTTCAGAAAATGGGCCATGTCTGGATGTGCCAACAGGCAGATTCTGTTCACCTCACCCCTGACACAGGAGAGAGCCGCTACCTGGACCTTCAAGGAGTTAAGAGACAGCCCTTTATTCAAGCCGTCCTGTAAAAATTCCAGAACCAGTGGGATTTTGATTGTCCATGGGACAACACCGCGCTCCTTGCACCGGGTCTCAAATACTCTCCAGACCCGCACATACGCTAAGGACGTAGAGAACTTCTGCGCGTGGAGCAAGGTGGTAATTACTGCCACAGAATATCCACGCTTCATCAGGCGAGCCTCTCAAGGGCCAAACCATAAGACAGAATAGAGTTGGATCCTCATGAAGGACCGGACCTTGCTGGAGCAGGTCCCTGTGCGTGGGAGGCACCGGGGGGGGGGGGGGGGGGGGGGTGTCCTATTTATTTATTAAAAATGTTTATATACCGCTTTTACAATATAAAAATTAATCAAAACGGTTTACAAACAGTACATACATAATAAAATACAAAAAATTCAGAGCAGTATAGTATAAAAACTAGATAAAAACAATTGAAGGACAAAACTAATAAAAACTAAAATTAATATCCAGTCTTAGTATTCAGAATACCAAACCACAAATATTGTTAAAAGAAGTAGCTGGAGAATGGGGGAGGATGATAGTCGAGGGTGATTAAGTGTGTTCTGATGCAAAAGTCTCAAAAGATAATTGAAATAGGTAAGTTTTTAACGATTTCTTGAATTGTTGCGAGTTTGAAATTTGACGAAGAGAATATTTATTTATTTAACATTTTTCTATACCGACCTTCAAGGTTGAATACCATATCAGGTCGGTTTACATCGAACAGGGGTAGAACAGTATAACATAACGTAACATAAGGAACAACTTTTTTATAATTAGCGGAGACAAAAGCAGAGAAGCAAAAGTTACATAATAACAAGGACCTTGAACTTGGAAGCTGGTTCAGCTGGAAAAGAGAAGCCTTAAGAGTGTATTAAATTAAATACATTGTGAAATGTCCGAGCCTGGTCTAGAGCTAGTATATAATATAGTATATAGTATAGTAATATGGGGTAAGGAATTCCAAATAGATGGACCTGCAACCGAGAAAGCATTAGTAGGACTAATCCCCTGTAGTGTGAATGACCCTGCCCTGCTGGGCCACGGAGGGAATGCATATAGTAAGTCCTCTTCTGCCCAGGTCTGAACTAGGGCATCGATCCCCAGGGACCACTGATCTAATCTGCGACTGAAAAAAATCGGGGAACCTTCGCATTGTGAGATGCAGCCAGCAGGCTGATGGACGGGAGGCCCCAGCAATCTATCACCAGCTGAAAGGCTTTGGGCAATGACACCTATTCGCCTGGATCCAGACTCTCCCTGCTTAGAAAGTCTGCTCTGACATTGTCTTTTCCTGCAATGTGGGAGGCAGAGATCACCTGTCGAAGTAATCCCGCCCATTCCATAAGGAGATCTATCTCCAGTGACACTTGCTGGCTCTGGGCTCCCCTCTGGCAGTTGATGGAGAAAGTGCAGAGAAGGGCAACCAAAATGATGTGGGGCATGGAAGGGCTGCCCTTTGAGGAAAGGGTAAAGAAGTTAGGGCTGTTCAGTTTGGAGAAGAGACGACTAAGGAGGGATATGACAGAAGTCTAAAAATCATGAAAGGACTTAAACAAGTGAATGTAAATCTGTTATTTTTCTCTCTCAGATAATAGAAGGACCAGGGGGCACTCCATGAAGTTAGCAAGTAGCTCATTTAAAACAAATCGAAGAAAATTCTTTTTCACTCAGCACTTAGTTAAACTCTGGAATTCATTGCCAGGGGATGTGGTTTCAGCAGTTAATGTTACTGGGTTTAAAAAAGGTTTAGATAAGTTCCTAGAGGATAAATCCATAAACTGCAATTATGGTAATTGATAAGCAAGAGTAGCCTGTGATCTATCCAATGTTTGGGTACTTGCCAGGTACATGTGACTTGGATTGGCCACTGCTGGAGACAGGATACTGGGCTTGATGGACCCTTGGTCTGACCAGTATGGCATTTGTTATCTTCTTACCGTTGTTGCGTTGTCCTATTACGCGAACCGCCTGACCCTGGAGTATGTGGCTGAACTGTAGACACACCAATCTGACTGCTCAGGCTGGATAGGTAGGGGGCAGACTATGCTATCTCCTTGTTCCGTGGGTGAGTTGGCAAAACTTCATTGGGAAGTTTGGGCCGAACCTGAACCCAAACCTGCCCCTCTCTTGGGCTTTCAACTCCGAAAGGATTGAGACCTCCCCGAGGCCAGAGACCTCAAGTGTCAAGTTTCTGTAGGGCCGAAAGCGTTGGGAGCTCCTGGATTGACCCCCTCATAGCAGAGGGGCACTGTAACTGCTTTCTTTTATCTTCCGGTAATTGGGGCACTGGAGATTCACCCCACTTACTGGCCAACTTTTCCAATTTGCTTCCAAAGAGGAGTGATTTCTTAAAGGGCATCTTTGTGAGGTTTGCCTTTGAGGTCACGTTTGCTGACCATTTTCGCAGCCATAGTTGTCTTCTGGCCACAACCTATGGCCGAGATACAGACTAAGTAAGAGCCCGCATCAGCTAAAAAGGCAGCAGTGGGCTCCATAGCTTCTCTGAGTCATCCACCTCTCTAGAGAGAAGCAGGCACGAGCGAGCCGCCATGGCACAACAGGAAGCAATCTGTAAAGTCATTGCTGTCGCGTCAAAGGCTTGCTTAAGGATGGACTCCATCCGCCTATCATGTGCATCCTTTAAGGCCGCACTTCCTTCCACTGGGATAGTTATTCACTTTGAAACAGCACAGACCAGTGCATCCACTGTAGGGAAATACAGGCGTTCTCTTGCCGCCGGATCCATTGTCTATAGAGCTTCTAATGCTCGACCACCTTTAAAACTCGCTTCAGGGGCATCCTATTCCAGGCCAATTAATTCCTGGATGGCTTCCAGAACCGGGAAATGGCAAGAGGCTCTCTGTAGAGACACCAGAATGGGATTCTTCTTTGTTTCCATCATAGAGTCTACCCCAGGAACTCCCAGTGTCTCCAGGGTCGGAAACCAGGGCCAGCAATTTGTCTCTATGGAAAAAACATAACATGGTCCGATATGGCTCCAATCCTGGTGGGAATTCCCATCTTCCAATGTATCTGGATACCCTTCTTCATCCGTGCTGTCTAGGTCCCTGCCAGGGATACACTTGGTGAGAACTAGGCATATCTTGAGGCCTGCCGATAGGGCCTCCCTGCCCTATCAGCAGGGGTTCCGTCTAGACAGGGGCAAGTGAAGCAGACTGCGCCTGTATGAAAGCTTGAAGGCCTTGAAAAACTTCCACCCAAGAGAAGGCTGCTGGGTCCATGCCTAGCCCAGGATGTACTGGGGTAGGTGCCGCTGGATTTCCCTATCTCATGGAAGACTCAGGCCCGGTACTACTCAGCTCAGGGGTACTTCCGGTTAAGGTTGTGGCTGACCCATCCTCAGAGTGGGAGGATCCAGGCTTAGTAAAGTCTGGGGAGGCCAATTCTCCCCATGGGCCTCCTCACGGTGGTGACATAAGTAAGAAACAAGGTCAGACTGTGTAGCCCTATAATATGACAGGCAGCACAGAGAGAATGGCGCTTATGTTTCTTTGCTGCCGGAGCCATTAGGGACGGTAACTGTCTGTTCAGCCGGCTCGCGCTTGAAATTGTGTGCACAGATTTCAGGCACCTACACAGGCAGAGGTGAAGCATGCATGCAGCCCATGCGCTTGGCTTTACCTAAATTCTGCACCTAGAGGGATGTATGCATACGGATGCGCGCTATGTTGTGTGCGACATTATGCGCACATCATGTGCGCATAGCCGGCACGCACCACGCGTACAGACGCTCTATAGTGGGCAATAGAAGACGCACAAAAACATGCGCAAGATGGCATCACCACAGCCTACCACACGGTGTGCCTAAAGCAGGGCTAGCCTACCAGGGGGTCGCTCAACCCGCTCGGAAGCCCACTTCCCTTTACCTCAATGGGAACTTTTTGATATGGTACGCCAAGTAAGGAGACCGGAGGAAGTCTTACCGAAACCCCTCTAACATCTCTGAATTAAAAGGAATCTTTTTTTTTTTTTTAACTTACCTGGGCTCAGCACTTACCAGCTGAGTACAGAGACGGTCTTCAGCTGTGGGAGGGAGCCCATCACCACCTCGCTCGGCTTCCTGCAGCTGCTGCCTTTCAGCTACTTCAGCAAAGTCCAAACCGAGAACTGGCTACCGGACTAAGGCACACCTCTAAGGGATCTCAGAAATCACCGCAGGAATTCTCAACTGGGAGAAGGACCTTTAGGTATCACCGCAGGAGAGCAGGGCTCAATCTTTTTACAATTTAAAAGTAAAATTTCTTCTTCTAAAGGGTACAGCGATCCTGATAGGGAAAGAATGTCCAAATCTGCTAGGAGATGAAGAGATACTGAAGGGCTGAGGTTACTGCGGGGGTGTATCTAGGGTGACGTCAGCTTTGAAACCTGACTTCATCTCCATCTGCTGGCGGGGGAACATATAACCCATTGGTCCTGAGTCCTTCTGGCTATATGCTAGGAAAAAAGATATTACAACTTTAAGAATGCTGATGCAGAGTGACTATCAAAATCAGCAATAGGCAGGCCCCTGCTTCCTGCATCATGGGTCAGATATTGAAAGTGCGTTGAGTGCTCGATACCTATACAAGTAGGACTTATCCGGCTATCTAGTGGACCGCTGAATATCAGCGACCCACTAGATAGCCGGTTAAGTAACTTATTTATCCGGCTATCTCTTAGCTGGCTTGACAGTGGGCAGATCTGGGCGGCATAACTAATTTGGCTAAGTAGCAATATTTAGCCTTAGCTGGATAAGTTATGCGATTAAGTTATACCTGCCAATGAGCAGGTTTAACTTACCCAGATATAACTTAATCCAGCTAAACAGTGGCTTGTTTGCAAATATTCAGCAGCATAGCCATGCCACTGAATATCCCTTGTAACTTAACCGGATAAGTCATATCTTGGTAAGTTACTTCAATGGGTAGCTTTGAATTTTGGGCCCCACATTTCTATTTCCTGCTTCTCTCCAGAAGAATCCAGGAAAATCATACAGCATGTTCGAGGCTTAGAAGTTAGTGTCTCTACATCTAGCATTAATGTAGGCCAGAATGCAAGACCTGATCCAATTTTTCAAGATAATGAAGAGCAATGCTCTGAGGGGCTACACTGACAAGTTGAGAGAAAAAAAAAATATCCAGTGATCAAAGTAGGCCAAATCTTCAAAACACATTTGAGAAGATGCCTTTATTTGCAAAAAAGGCAGCTGGATTTTTTATAAAGCTCTCCTGAACATATAAAGTTAGCCTGCTATTTTAAAAGTCAGAGGATTGGCATAGTGGTTAGAGCAGTGGCCTGAGAACCACGGAAGCCAGGGTTCAAATTCTGCTTCTCACATGGATGCTCCTTGTGGCCTTAGGAAACTTCTCCTACCACTGCCTCAGATACTAACTTGGACAGTAAGACCCTTCTGGAGCAGGGAGCTATCTTCTGTACCTGAATTTGCAACTTGCCATTAGCATGGGTTTGGAAAGACGAGTAACTAAAATTAAAATGGACAATTTTATACTAGCAAATGAGATCACAAGCCGCAAGTAGTAGGCTGTAAAAGAAACTTGGAAGGCTGTAAGACTGCTTATATCAAAAATTCTTTTTTCCAGGGACACTGAAGTAGGGAATCATAAAAATAGATTTTCTGGTTCCAAAAGGATTTGTTGAATGAAGATGTACAATTTATATAATCATTTTAGAGACTAAACTTTTAACTGACCTGATTATTAAGAAATGCTTCTGCTTGCTTAGTGTCTCTGAGGAACAACTGGTAGGCATGGGATTGAGAAAGGAGGTTCTGTCTGTTCTCCCACATCTTGTGAAGCTCATTCCATCCAGTGTCCAAGGCTTGCAGACGCTGTCGTAGGAACATATACTGTGCATCGGTTTGCCCCTGGGTTACCATCTCTCCCATATCCCTCATCTTCTGGTAATCATCTTCATAGTTATCAATTTCATTCTTGATATTTTCATGCTGAGTGAGCAACTTTTCAGCCTCAGCCAAGGTGTTTGGCATATCTTCTGAAGCAATTGCAGTCTGGGTTCTGGATAGCCAGGATTGAAAGTCATCCAGATCACGCAGAAATTGCTGCAGTTTGCTGGCCTCCCCAAGAGACTCTTCACGGTTCTTTAGAGTGGTTTTCATTTCTTCCCATACATCATTGATTTCAGAAAGCCGTGACAGAATGGCCTGAGCTTGGTCAGGATGTTCAGCTTCTAGCTTTTCTGCCTCTTTCTCTAGATCAGTTAGTTTAGCTTCAATGGCTGCTAAGTCTCGTTCCATGCCCGTCAGCTTCCTCTGAAGAGCCATGACTCCAGCAAGGTCATTTCCCAATTCTTGTGTAGATTCAATGACTTTAGTCTTCTCTCTAATCCATGACTTGGTCTCATTACATTCGAGATGGTAGTTCTGGATACTCAGGGCAGAGCTAAGTGCATCCTTCCTTCTATCCACCAGTTCTCTAAACTGACTCCACCTGAAAACAGAGGAAATACAATCAAAGGTAAACTCCAAAATAAAGATCTGCATTCACATTTCACATGAACTAATGAGGACTTTAAAGTCTGTTTGGTGTAAAACAAACTGTTTTCCACAGATAGCAGGATGAATCAGCCATGACATATGGGTTTTGTTATTTGGCAGTACTGAATGGACTTCTCTTTTAGCTAGTAGAGCTTTTAGCTCTACTGACCATATGCGTGAATTCCAGCCCAGGCATTGCTTCATGAGCTTCTTCAGTTGATTTCAAAGCTGAATCTAGTTAGGTAGTCAACCCTCCAGGGAGGCAGGTGAATATTAAGCATGGCTAATTCATACTGCTATCTACGAAAAACACCATTTATGATAAGCAAACTTGCTTTTCCCCCATGATAAGTAGGGCTGAATTAGCCATGTTATATACAGAGTCCCAAGCTCAGAGTTGCAGCAGACTGTTTAATGAATAAGTAACCGTGTCCCACCATGAAGAGTATACTACTGAGTTTCAGGCTTCGCAAAACTGCTTGTCTAAATTTACTGTAATTCCTTGAGATTGCCCAGACAGATAGGACAAAGGTGTGCACTGACGACCAAATTGCAGCCTTGCAAATATCTGAGAGGTACTGCTTATAAGTGAGCAAAGGATGAGGCCATAATTCTAACTTGATGAACAATTTTTAAGCCTGCTGATGCATAGCAATGTTGTATGTAGTCTGCTATCCAATTAAACAATGTATCTTAGTAAATGCTCTGCTCAGTCTGTTAGGATTGTAACATATGAAAAGCTGCAAAGCCTTATGAAGTAGTAGAGTTCTTCTCTTGTAATAGGCCAAAGCTCTTTTGTAGTCTAGGGTATGAAAGGCTTTTTCACCTTCATGTACATATAGTCTCAGAAGAGAGTTGGCAATACGATGGACTGATTAATATGGAAATCTGATACAATTTTGGCAGAAACTTCAGGTGGGTACAAAGCACCCCTCGTTTGTGGAAAATGTGCATAAAAAGTGGATAATGAACTAATGTCTGAAGTTCGCCAACTTCCGAGAAAATCTACTTTCCATGTAAGAAACTTAAGAGAAGCAAAGTCTAACAGTTCAAAGGGTGGCTTCATTAATTGAGAGGGGACAAAATTAAAATCATATTCATAGGTGGCTTCTGCACCAGAGATTTAATATGTCATATACCTTTCATAATTTGAGATACCAAAGGAAAAGTTGATATAGGTTTACTGTCAACTTGAATATGGTAAGCCACTATGTCACTAGATACACTCTTATTGATAATATGACCAGGCCTGAATCAGAAAGAGAGCGAGCAGGTTAGTAAATGTTTGGGACCATAAGAGAATGGGTCCAAGGCATTATGCTGACACTACTTTTCCACTTAAAGCCATAGGCTCTTCTAGTTGATGACCTTTTGACAGACACTATTACGTCCTTAATCTCTTTGGATAGATGTAGATCTGCGATTATCGAGTGTTTAACATCCAAGTTGTGAGGCTAAGGGATGAAAGGTTTGGATGGACAGACTTCCTTCTTGAGTTATCAAGGATGGGTCTCATCCCAGATGAAATGGAAGATTGCTGGACAGTTGTGTAAGTTATGCAAACCAAATCTGTCTGATCCACGCTGAAACAAGGAGCATTCACCTGAGCTCAATCTTTCAACACTTTCTGCACTATCAGTGGAATCTGTGGAAAAGCGTACATGAGGTCTATACTCAGGGTCCACTGGAAAGCATCTTGAGCTGATCTGAGTTTGCCAAGTAAAAAGGAGCAAAAGACTTCTCCAGTTTTATTTTCTGTTACAAATAGCTTGACCGCTGGAAGACCATAATCCGAATAGTTTTTTGGCTGTTGATTGATATATAGACCACTTGTGAGGATGGAAAACTCTGCTGAGATGATTTGCCAACATGTTGGAGATCCCTGGACGATAAGTGGCTTGCAGGACAGCATGATGCTTACTTGCCCATTCCCATATTTTTATCGCTTCCTGGAATAAAGTCCAGGATCTTGTGGCTCCCTACTTATTCACACAGAACATGACTTAGTTGCCAGTTTGCCAGAGGAAAAGCATTTAGAGGTATCTTTAAAGGATACTAATGATGCATTAGAATTAGGGCATCCCGACAGTGAGGTTCCAATAATTAGAAAAGTAGTCCAAGTGCCTGTAACTAAAAACTCCCCTGAGCTAAAAAAATTCTAACTTATCCCTATCAATTAAAAAGCAGAACGAAAATACAAACAAAAAACAAACTTTGAAATGTTTGTATGCTAATGCCAGAAGTCTAAGAAGTAAGATGGGAGAATTAGAATGTATAGCAGTAAATGATGACATAGACTTAATTGGCATCTCAGAGACATGGTGGAAAGAGGATAACCAATGGGAGAGTGCTATACCAGGGTACAAATTATATCGCAATGACAGAGAGGAGCACTCGGGAGGAGGTGTGGCACTTTATGTCCGGGATGGCATAGAGTCCAACAGGATAAACATCCTGCATGAGACTAAATACTCGTTCATTGTAATTTCCTCTCTCAGTTACTTGTGAACCGACATGATGTGTCCCACGAATGCCGGTATATAAAAAGCGTTAAATAAATAAATAAATAAATACATACAAAATTGAATCTTTATGGGTAGAAATTCCTTGTGTCAGGGAAGACTACAGTGATAGGGGTATACTACCGTCCACCTGGTCAAGATGATGAGATGGACAGTGAAATGCTAAGAGAAATTAGGGAAGCTAACCAAATTGGTAGTGCAGTAATAATGGGAGACTTCAATTACCCAAACACCACACGGGCTGGATCTGCACTCTTAATCCACAATCCAAAACACAACAAGTGCAGAAGGACTTATCAGATCCAAAATTTATTAATATTATAACAGTTCATATGGCAACTCCACTGTCAGTTTTTTACGTATAATTCCAAGCACAAGTAGGGGTCCCCCGACACAGACCCCGTGTTTCGCCCACTGGCTGCATCGGGAGGGACAACACCATGAAATCACACAATCTGAAAATTAAATTTAAATATTTAGCATGGATCCTAAAACACAGAGGGTACAGACCGTAAAAGTGTATAAACTAATATTCAAAATTTAAACATACCTTCAATAATTTCGGCAACCGGTTAACAGGGAGTGCAAATACAATATCACCGGGCTGGCCTTTTAAACGCCAAACCACATTTTGGCGCGAATGTCAACAGCCAATCAAGATGCAGAGATGGAAAGCCAATCAGATCACGGTAGGTATTAGGTGAAAAAACTCCACTCTAATTCGCTATTCAGGCCACCAGGGGTCACTGTGTCGAGGAGATAAATCCATCTTTGTTCCCTTTGGATAAGTAGTTCAGAAAAGTTTCCGCCCCGTGATGGGGGACGGACTACATCCAGAACAAAGAATTTTAAATCTGTAATTTGATGTTGTTGTTGTAACCAATGTTCAACCAATGGCTCATTCTCCCTCCTGTTCTTTATGTTAGATCTATGTTCTATTACACAAGTTTTTATCATTCGTTTCGTCTTTCCCACATACAATTTCTGACATGGGCAATAAATTATATATACAACCCCAGTGGTTGTACAATCAGATGTACCTCGGAGGAAGAAAACCTTGGATGTGACAGGATGAATAAACTCAGATATGGTCATCGTCAGAGGACATACTGTGCAGTGACCACACGGTTTATGGCCACTGACATTCTCAGAAGTCACGGGATTCTGTACTGTATGGACCAACATATCCTTCAGATTTTTTCCCCTTCGATATGTAAATCGGAGGGTAGCTTGAAAAAAGCGATCTAACGATAGTGCTAACCAGTGTTTGCGTATAAGATCTGAGATATTTTTACTCTGTACTGAGAATGGTAAAATACAATTAATGGAATTGTCTTCAGATGAAATCTTCGGTAAAAATAGAAGATCTCTATTTACATAGAGAGCCCATTTGTATGCTCGTTTCAAAATTCTGTGCGGGTATCCCCGCTGAGTGAACCGCGTCAGCATCTGCTTAGCTTGGAGCATATATTCCTCTTTTGAAGAACAGACGACAAAACCTTAAGAATTGTCCCGTAGGAATGTTCTGTTTAAGGAAACGTGGATGACAGCTTTTATACTGTAAAAGTGTATTCTTATCAGTCTGTTTTCGAAAAATGGTAGTCTCAAAACCATTCTTTGAAACAGAAATCAAAATGACCAAAAACGGAATGGTATGAGCCTGTATATCAAAATTAAACTGGAGGTTACTGTTACAACTGTTAAGCCAGTCTAAAAAAACAAAAAATTGTATGTCTGTTCCTGACCAAACTAAAAAAATATTGTCAATGTACCTCAGCCAAGTTAAGAAAAACTGTGCCCATGGAGATGAATAAATAAACTTCTCTTCAAACTGAGCAATGTACAGGCAGGCTAGGCTTGGGGCCATTGTGGCACCCATCGCCGTACCTTTAGTTTGTTGATAGAATTGTGATTCAATGGCCACTAGGTAACTAGGGCCTGTAACTCACTAACCCTGCGAGCTGAAGTGATAGCCAAAAGGAAAATCACTTTCCATGTGAGATATTTTAGGTCACAGGAGTGAAGAGGCTCGAATGGTGGTTTCATGAGCCGACCAAGAACCAGATTAAGGTTCCAAGAAGGGGCCGGAGGACGTAAAGGTGGCTTGACATGGAGCAAGCCCTTTAAAAAGCGTTTTACGAGGTGTTGTACTGATATAGGAACATCCCCGACACCTTTATGGAAGGCGGCTACCGCACTGACATGCATTCTGATTGAAGATGTCTTTAAACCTGACTCTGAAAAATGCCAGAGATAGTCCAAAAACCTTGGGATTGGACAGGAAAAGGGATCAAGGGACTGAGAGGTGCACCATGATGTGTACCTTTTCCATTTATAGGAATAAGATTTTCTTGTGGAAGGCTTTCGCGAAGCAATAAGACACAAGAAACCGAATCTGAAAGGTTAAGTGGTTGAAGGATTAACCTTTCAACATCCATGCCGTCAAGGACAAGGCCCGAAGATTGGGATGGCGTAGGCATCCGTCGTTTTGAGTGATCAGATGCGGGTCCATTCCCAAGGGAATGTGTCTGCAATGGAGAGATCCTGGAGTATAGGAAAACACACTTGGTGTGGCCAATGAGGTGCTATCAGGATCATGGTTCCCTTGTCCTGACGTAACTTCACGAGAGGCTTCGAAAGAAGAGTAAGTGGAGGGAATGCATAGAGCAGACCGGTTGCCCACGAGAGGGAGAATGCATCTCTGGGCTGAGAGCGCTCACTCCGAATGAGGGAGCAGTAGTTGCTCACTTTGTGGTTCTGAGGGGACGCAAAGAGGTCTGTCTGGGGATATCCCCATTGGCGAAAGATTGAAGTCGCTACCGAGGGGTTGAGAGACCACTCGTGTGGTTGGAAGACACGACTCAGTTTGTCTGCCAAGACATTGTCCACTCCCGGCAAGTAGGTGGCCCTGAGGTACATCGAGTGGGAGAGTGCTTCCGACCAAATCTGCGCAGCTTCCTGACACAGAAGGAAGGAGCCTGTGCCTCCCTGCTTGTTGATGTACCACATGGCCACCTAGTTGTCCATCTGAATCAGGATGACGTGATTTGACAGGCGTTCCTGAAAAGCCCTGAGAGCATATCGCATTGCTCGAAGTTCTAGGAAGTTTATTTGATGTTTGGCTTCCTCTGGAGACCAAGACCCTTGTGTCTGTAGATTGTCCACATGAGCTCTCCACCCGAGGTTGGAAGCGTCAGTGGTGAGAATGAGTTGTGGATCTGGCACTTGAAAGGGCAGACCCTGGAGGAGATTGTTGAGATTTTTCCACCAGGCGAGAGACAGACGGAGTGAGTCGGTGATGTGGACAATGGATGGAGGATAGTACTTCCTTGGACGGAAGAATGACTTCTTAGAATCCTTCCTAAAGGGCTGTCTTGAGGGGAAGTCAGAAGGTATCGATGAGAGCTGTTTAAGGGTCTCATGATGGTCCTTTAATTCAGCCACTATTTGCTGGATCTGTTCACCGAACAGATTGTCTCCTACACATGGTAGGTCAGATAGCCTGTCTTGTACTTCTGGCCGAAAGTCAGAAGATTTGAGCCAGGCCCATCGTCTTGCCGAAATGGCAGCTGCAGACACTCTAGTAGAGGTGTCGAAGATATTGTACGCTGTTCTTATCTCATGCTTTCCTGCTTCAAACCCCTTGTTGACAAGGATTTGAAGCTGCTGTTCTAATTGTTCAGGCAGGGTTTCAGAGAAGTCGTGTATCTGCTTGAAAATGACCCTATTGTATTGGGTCATATACAGCTGGTAAGCAGCAATTCTGGAAATGAGCATGGCCCCTTGGAATACTCGTCGACCAATATTGTCTAGGAACTTGTGTTCCTTAACAGGAGGGGTAGATGAGTGAGGCTTTGTCCTTTTTGCTTTTTTTGAGCAGATTCCACCACAACTGAGTGGTGGTCGAGCTGAGATTTTTGAAAGCAGAGGGCTGACTGTACTAAATAGGTAGTGTCAGCTTTTCTGTGGACTGGGGCAATGGATCCTGGGTTTTCCCAATTCTTTTTGAGGTCAAGAAGAACTTGATGAACGGGAATAGAAGTGATCACTTTAGGGGCATCCAGGAATTGGAGGAGCTCCATCATCTGGTGCCTATCATCCTGCTCTGTCTGAAGCTGAAAAGGGACCAACTCAGACATTTCCTTCACAAAATTAATGAAAGAAAGGTCCTCTGGAGGAGGAGAACGCTTTCTACCTTCAGTAGGAGAGGGAGGTGAAGGTAAGTCATCGGTGTCTGTGGAAGTATCATCACCCCAGGTGTCATAAGGATCAGCAGACTGACCTGTAGGACGAGAAGGGGGTTGGATACCCGAAGGCCCCGGCTGAGGCTCCGAGAAAATCGAAGGAATCGCTGGGGGCACTGTGGACGGCCTGGAAGGCATCGATGGCGCCGATGTGCGTATCGCTCCCGATGAATGAATCAGTGGCGAGGGACAAAATGGCATCGGTGGCTGAGGCAATATTCCTGAAGGAGGAATGTGGAACGGTGTTTCTCCTCCCAATGAAGCTGTCAATGGGGAGCGCACCGGAGCCATGGGAATCACCGGTGGAAGGGCGGTCATGAGCGCCTCCATCCGGGATAGCAGCGGTGCCAGCGCTGCTGTCATCGGGTCGGTGGCCAGTTCCACTGTCTGTGCCGGTGCCGGAGGAACCTGGAGCCATTGCATCGCCTTGTCGATGGCCTCCTGGACCAGCCGATCCAGTTCTTCCTGGAGACCTGGAGCAAGCAGCCCTGGCTCCGTGATGGAAGAGGGAGGCGGAGGCACAGTTGGAGGTACCACCTTTACAAGCAGAATTGCGACTCCCAAACCCCGATCGGGTGAGGGTGGCCTCGATGTCCCAGTCGCAGGAATGGTCGATGCCATTTCTGGACGGGGCTTCTTCGATGGTGGCTCGGACGGTGGCAAGGTCGATGATTTTGCTCCCTCGACGGTCCGAGACTTACGATGCCGATGGCGATGTTTCTCCCTACGATCCCCTCGATCTTGAGGGGGAGTAACGGGAGTCAATGGCCGTGAAGACGTCGATGGCGGACGGTCAATGGACGGAGGTCGATGCTGGTGCGACTTTGATGGTGCCGGTTCCGATGACGTCGATGCGATGGACGGCGTCGGGGTGTGAGCACGGAAGAGGAGTCCCATCTTCTCCATTCTGGTTTTGCGACCTTTTGGTGTCATGAAGGCACATTTGGTGCAAATCAGGACATCATGCTCACAGCCTAAACACAGTACACAAACTCCATGAGGGTCTGTGATAGACATGGTGCGAGTACAGTCTGGGCACAGACAAAACCCCGACGCCATGGCCATACAAAAAATCGAGCCGCGGTACGGTCGACGGTCAGTAGGCCGCGAGGGCCAAACTCTACGGTAATCGACAGAAAATGTGTAAAAGCTTACTGGACCACCATGGCCTGAGAAAAGTTAGAGGAGGGACCCTTGTGGGGCAATTTAAGTTTATTTAACTCCGTGAGGAAAATTCCTGTCCGGAATCTCTTCAGAGCTCCTAAACCGTGAGGCTACTGCTGCACGGAAAAAAGACGACTGAAGGGGGACCCCTGCTGGCTGCAGGGTTGGTGCCATACTGGGCATGCCCAGTAGGGTCCAGTCAAAGTTCTGGAAACTTTGACAGAAGTTTTCCGTGATTGGGCTCCATCCTGATGATGTCACCCATATGTGAGGACTACCATCCTGCTTGTCCTGAGAGAAGATTGTTGTTCAGGTCCTTTGGAGATGCACTGGATTGTTACACTTTTATTTGGGTGACAGTTCCCAAAGTTTTTCTCTGAATATCTGTTCCTCTAAACAAGGCTTATCTGCCAACTTTTCATGCATGTTGTTCCATTTGCTGCTAGCTCTCAACAAGACTCCAACAGCAGCTATTGAGGTACATGATATAGAAACAAAGGATTTGAGGACCATCTGGAGATAGCAGCATATGCACTCTTCTATGTCCAGGAGTGATTGCAGGTAATAATTCTGTCCCCAATAGGTTAAAGAAAGGGTTTTAACTTTTGTATACAATCATGCAAATACTGCACTATGTAAAATTAGTGAGAGGAAATCCACGCAGTTAGCATGGAGCTCTAAAAAAACTCTTCCCAAATGGAATCATTCTCTGGTGGTGTATTGGAATAAATCCTTATTTTCTTTGATCTTTTCAGGGCAGATTCAATGACAGATTAATGTGGTATTTGGACTATTGCAAAACCTGGTGATTTCTGTATTCTATTTGAGATCTAATTTTCTTGCAGTTGGGTCACAAGATATGGGGAATTTCCCACATTCTCATCTGCAGCTGCTATAGGATACTCTGAACCAGGATAGCTGCTGGTTCTGCAGGTGTGCACAAAATTTAGATGAGTTCAAAGACCTCTGTGCGAGGGTCTTTGAACTGCAAATAATGTTTTTAACGCCACTTGCTGTGGCCTTCTTTTTGCTGAGCATCTTGAGCAGCCAAGTATAGCTAACTTTTTAAAAATAGCATTTAAAAGTGCTGTTGTAGCGAGGCAATTGTGAAATAAAAATCTGAAGAAAAATTGAATAAAAAACACAGAGTGAGGGAAAATGAGGAGACTGAAAACTCGGATAAAAATGTACTGAGGCAACTCACGAGGCAATGCCTGCATGGGAATTCCCACACATGTTCAGTAGAGCTAAAAGCTTTAGCAGCTAGGGGAAACTGGTCTGTTCAGTGCTGCCAGATGTCACCCACTTGTCATGGCTAATTCAGCCCTATTTATCAATGGAAAATATCTACTTATCAGACAGGCATAACAAAATATTTTTTCTGCTTTGTGCAGGCAGCATTTAAATAGTTTCTGGTTTGTCCTAGCATTTCTTGCATTTTGTTCTGTTTTGATCATCTGCTATATAATTTCAGACTCTATTTCAGGTACAGTTCTGGCTGTGACCCAGGGCACTGATAGTAATTTGATCACTTAAATAATAAATAAATCTAGAAATGTGTTTCAAAGTATAAAAATAATTAATTGCCATTATGGGGATAACCATTCACAACAAATCATCATTGTATTTTCAGCTAATGCACTATTTTCTCAGCCAACACCTGCAATCACACTTTTTTTAAAAATAAACATTTTTTTAAATTGCTGAAACAGAAGTTAGAACAGAGAATGGTGGTATGGCAGAACACAGTTTATCTGGAGTGATCAAATCATTTCAGATAATGGCCTTTTCAGGATAAGCTGAAAACTGCGATGATTTGTAGTGAAAGGTTACCCCCATAATGGTAATAAATTATTTTTTATTTAAGGTGTTTAATTTTATTCTCTGAAGTTTGGGATCTTTTAATTCTTGCATTTAGTTGTATAAATACATGAACTTCATTTAAAACATGAAGAAAATTATGACTCTCGCATATAGTATATAAAAACTGAAAAGGAGAAATCATTTAGTTGAAACGGGTTAGTTTGAAATACTATCAGTCTCTCGATTGTACTAAGATTCTTTTATACCATGAAGGTTCACAACATACTTTGAACAGTTTGAGCACAATTGATCTTTCTTAATATTCAAACTCTTCATTCTGAAAAATGTACCTTGTGTTGAGTTTGTCTTGCTGTGCTTTGATTTCCTTCTCACTTGGATGCCCACTGTGAATTAGCTGTCTAGCAATCTGGTTTACAACTGCTACACGTGAGGCCTGATTGTTCATCTCTGGTTCTAAGCTTTCAAATCTGAAATGAAATCACAAGAGAATACTAAAATAGTTTAGTTGCTGCAAAGTTAGGCTTTAAATCACTCAGCTAGCAACCATGTAAATATTTCTTTGAAAAAATCATGTATCAACAAGTGATAAAGATTGCTCTCACCTGTGCTGTACAACTTCCAAGTCTTCAAGTTTCTCTGGAATCTGCATATTGTTCAACCATGATTCCTTCTCATCAATCCACAGTTCACAAGCATCTGCTTCACTGAACATCTTGTAAAGGGCAAGAGCATCCTGCAGAGCCTGTTTCCGTAGTCGTGCAAGTTCAGTGACCTCTTTATATCTCTCCTCTATGCCAGACAATCTGCCCTGCACATCTGGGGATTCAACATGTTCATTTGGAAGAGTTCGGGCTTGCTCATGAAGGGAGTCTATGATGGTCCTGTAGCTTGCAATTTCTTCTGCCACATCTTTGTGTTTCTTGACCAAGGCTTGAGTGGAATATTCATCATGGCCTACATCACTACTGGATACAATCCTAAGGATGTCCAACATCCAGGCATCGATATCATCAGCATCAGCTTGGAACTGGTGGAGACTGGAGGCTTCTTCTAAGCGCTTCTTCCTAATAGCTGATAACTGCTCAAGGTTAGCCCACTGTTCTTGAATATCCTTAATTCGCTCTCTAATTTTCTCAGACCCAAAGTGATCCTCTGCAATCATGTCATCACCTTCTCTTATTGTCTGCTGGAGGTGTCCACAGCGCCCACTCATTTCATCTTCAAATGCCTTATGCTTACTGAGAAGGCGCATAACACTGGTCAAGTCTTTCCCATAGTCATCAGATGACAGGATCTGCTCTTTCTCTCGTACCCAACCCTCCTCTTCAGCCATTTCCCAGAAGAACTTCCACAGGCGTCTGGATTCTTCCAAACGAGCACGACGTTCTGCCGCAAGCTGGCACAGCTCTTGGTAACAAAACTCCATGTGAGCTACACGGTCCCGAATAACTTGTGGATCGCATGGCTTGTAACCTGTTATGGAGTTAACACATTTTTCTTAATTTTAACATTTTAATATAAAACATGCACCCTTCCCATCTGTAAAAGAATTCAGCAGCACTGGGCTCTTACATAGAAATATTCATGCTAAATATATAGTGATTGGAAACTTTTCTCAATGGCAGTTCAAGTCTAAAATGCCCAAAATTAGTTATTTGTTTCTACCTGACACTGATAGGAAATCACCAAAGGGGAATAGGAAGCTGGTGTTCTAAACTTCAAGCTAGGACTGACAGCTGTCCTAGTGCAAGGACCTTCCATAACACACATAAATATTTAGCTGATTTTAGAGGTTACTGCTTTAGAAACAAGTCTAGAAAGAGACTTACAACAATTAGGTATTTAGGAACAAGTACTTCAACATGAAATTCCCATTTACTACATACATTTATTAGTTCTGCACAGGATTCAAATTAACTTTCAACTTTATTGCCTTGTGCAACAAGTAATAGACAACAGCAGAGTTCCATCCACTCTGCCCATTTATTCCTGTCCATGCTGCAAGGATATAATCCCAACTGACAGCTGTAGAAATTTGACCACGTGCAGAATACCATGTTACTTTACTGAATTCCCAACAAAAAATTAGACCACCTCAAATTAAAGGCAAATATAACACATTTTACCTTCTCCTTCTGTGGCAAATTTCTGAGCGGAGGCATTGACTGCTCTTACTCTGTCTGCCTGAATGGCAATGTCAGCCTCCACCAATGCATGCTTCTGCAACAGGTCTTCCACTCCCAGTAGATGCTTGCCATAATCCTGAGACAGAAGGAGCACCTGCACATAGCACAAGAATACAAATTCTGAAGAGCAAGTTCATTTTCTCTCTTACCCAGCTCACTGTAGATCTGTGGCATTTCATTTCTGATATTTCCAATTTACACTAATAAAATGACAAGTCTTTCTCCCTTTTAGATTAGAAGTGCTGCTAAACACGGAGGATGACTTTCAAACAATTCCACACAGTGGCAAATATGCACATATATGGCTGCGCAGAAACTTGGGAAAACATGCAATGCGTTGAACACATGTACTTTTCCTATCAATTTAAAAAATATATTTGCGCATATATTTTATGCGTGCGTAAAACCCGATTGCATGCAGAAGTTGGTATATTTTAAAACATGCGCATGTAATTGAAATTACCAGGTTACCCAGTCCTTCAAGACCCTCCTGGTTCTTCAGCCTGAACTCCCACCCAGACAATAATACACAATAATGTAGTCTGGTATCAATTACACAAGGGAATTATCAAGTGTAAAATTATGCAAGTTGCAGAATGTATGTGCATGTTTTTTAAAATAGCAATTTATGCATGTAACTGTTGGCCCCGCCATACTCCTTTGCAGCCTTTTCTCATGCACATATACGCATGTAAAATGTAAAGTACGCACATACTGTCAAGGTTTTTAAAATATCACGATTACAGGATACTTATGCATGCTTGTGCTAATTTTTATTCACGTAACTCTGAAAATTTACCCCAAATACTCAAAGATGTTTAATTTGGAAAAGGGAGTTCAATAAACTGCTTTGACTGTGACAGAAATAAGTAACGTTTCACAATATGCAGAGTTGTCCTGCCACCAAGTCTATTTAACAGCATGAACTGTGCAAGCCTGAGGTCAGCCATGTAACCTACACGTATAAATTCAAAACAAAAAAGAGCCCAAAAATAATGCTTAAGCTAGCTAAATACAAGGATTATACCAGCAATTCTAAATCTGTGTCCATTGCTCTTACACAGTTTATCGTGATATGCTGCTGCACTGTTGGAAATGCAGTGAGTTCATTTTTAACTCGCTTTTCAGGGCCATATGCTTTGATGACAGAAAAAAGCATCTTTACTTGCAGAACAGTAACTACAGATGCACGAATGCAAAAACTGCTGGTAATTATGTGAAGCATCACAAAGTATAAGCATGTGTGTGTGCATTGGGAGGAGAGAGAGGCTTGCTAAAGCAAGTTTTGTTAATCTTTCTGAAACTGAACCCTAAGTAAGGTTGACACTTGTGGGTACTATAGTTTACAATCTATGTCTAGCCTGAATTTGCTGCTTGCACATAGACCAGCACTAGAAATCACTACATTTTTTTTGACAAAGGCAAATATTTCTTTGAACTTTCAAAAAGAAATTTTGTATATCTAAGAAATACTATTCCAAGATATACAATCTTTTTTTTAAAAAGGGAAAGCCCCTTCCTTGCCATCCAGTAAGCAATTAACAGGTCGATACTGTAAGACCGCGGGAGAGCGGACGAACGCCCGCTCTCCCGGCGCGTGCACCGGCCCCTCGCCGGTGCGGGCGATTCAGTATTTAAATGAGGTGACGCGGGAAAAACGGGGAAAAGGAGGCGCTAGGGACACTAGCGCGTCCCTAGCGCCTCCTTTTTGTCAGGAGCGGCGGCTGTCAGCGGGTTTGACAGCCGACGCTCAATTTTGCCGGCGTCGGTTCTCGAGCCCGCTGACAGCCACGGGCTCGGAAACCGGACACCGGCAAAATTGAGCGTCCGGTTTTCGTCCCGACAGCCGCGGGCCGAATTCAAATTTTTATTTATTTTTTTTTTACTTTTTTTTACTTTTGGGGACCTCCGACTTAATATCGCCATGATATTAAGTCGGAGGGTGCACAGAAAAGCAGTTTTTACTGCTTTTCTGTGCACTTTCCTGGCGCCGGAAGAAATTAGCGCCGACCTTTGGGTCGGCGCTAATTTCTTACAGTAAAATGTGCGGCTTGGCTGCACATTTTACTTACTGAATCGCGCGCGCATACCTAATAGGGCCATCAACATGCATTTGCATGTTGAGGGCGCTATTAGGTGCCGCGGGTGGGCCGCGTGTTTTCCTCCCCTTACTGAATAAGGGGTAAGGGAAAACACGCGTCCAGAGCAGGCTGACAGTGCGCTCCGACGGAGCACACTTTACTGTATCGACCTGTAAGGTAGCAGGACCTCCTATTTGCAGGCGAAAGAACTCTCAGAGTGCTATTCCAAATCTGGCTTGGTTTATGAAAAACATGATTATTAAAAAAAAATTGAGCATCAAACAAGAGGCACTTTAGAAGCAGCCAAATGGTAATCAGGAATGTGATGAAGAGAAAAAGAAGCATCTTGTCAGCTTTTGGTAATTTAACCAGGAATTGTCCTGCCTGGTTTTTCCACTTACTGTAGGGACAGCCCTCCTAAAACATGTCAAACCTGAATTTGACCATTAATAGAGACACTGCTGGCTTGCAGGGACACCGTGTGGACCATATCACCAGAATTTTTTTTTTTTGGATAGAACTTGATCAGGAGGGTCATACAGAATCGCTGCTAGTTTTTGTTAGCCTCACTTGTAGCTTCACTCAGGAAAAGAAACAAAAGTGCATTTCCCTGTTACTGGATAGTTACGTTTGCTTTATTTTATTGCAAGAAATGCCCCTTAGCTTAATTTGTTGGCTGCTAGAAATACTGAGAAAGCAAAACGTAATGCTCGTGGTGCTCCAATCACCAGCAAATAAATGTAATCAAAGCTATTATAGAAGTCTTCACCAGAGGGTGAGATTTTATAGGATGCCACAAGGGGAAACTGAAGGAAATCTTAGTTAAAATCATCAGCAGCAGTTTTACTGGTCCCCAACAAACAAATCCAGTCTCCTACTACTAGATGTGGAACTAGCTCAGAAATTTCAAGAGACAATAACTTAATTTCTATAGAGTTACAGCACAATGAAACAGTACACACCTGCAGAGCATTTCAACTTGGTTGGTGATGATTTTTATTTATTTTACAGAACATATAGTCTACCTTTCCTATCTAAGATAAAAGCAGATAAATAATTTAGCATCTGAACAAATCATGAAAAAACTCCCACAGAATATATAAACAGACAGAACTGCTAAAATTATGGGGAAAGCAAATGTTGCTTACCTGATGTAACAGGTGTTCTCACAGGACAGCAGGATGTTAGTCCTCACAAATGGGTGATATCGAGGATGGAGCCCAACCACGGAAAACTTCTGTCAAAGTTTCTGGAACTTTGACTGGCCCCTACTGGGCATGCCCAGCACAGCACCAACCCTGCAGCCAACAGGGGTCCCCCTTCAGTCTTGTTTCAAAGCTACAGGCAGTGCCGAAAAATAAAATAAGAAAAACGAACCCAACACCGCAGGGTGGCAGGCGGGTTTCGTGAGGACTAACATCCTGCTGTCCTGTGAGAACACCTGTTACATCAGGTAAGCAACATTTGCTTTCTCACAGGACAAGCAGGATGGTTGTCCTCACAAATGGGTGAGTACCGAGCTGAGGATGTCCAAACGTGCACCAAAAGTACCCAACGGCGTGCAACAGGCACAACAACTGGGGTGGTTTGGTAGAGGACACCCGCACCCCACCAGGTAGGCGGAAGGGTGTTGGTACGTCATGTTGGAAAAAGGTTACGCAAGACAGATTGGCCGAAGATGGAATCTTGTCTTCCAGCTTTGTCCAAACAGTAGTGGGCTGCAAATGTATGGAGAGAACTCCAGGTAGCAGCCCTGCAGATGTCAGGAAGCGGCACCGATCGAAGGTGTGCTACTGAAGTTGCCATGGCCCTCACAGAGTGTGCTTTCACACGGTCTTGAAAGGGAATGCCAGCTTGCTGATAACAGAAAGAGATGCAGTCCGCCAACCAGGAGGAAAGAGCCTGCTTACCCACAGGTTGCCCTAACTTGTTAAGATGGAAAGAGACGAATAATTGAGTGCTCTTCCTGTGGGCAACTGTACGGTCTAGATAGAAAGCTAGAGCTCGTTTGCAGTCGAGGGTATGCAGAGTCTGTTCCCCGGAGTTGGAGTGGGACCTGGGAAAGAAAATAGGTAGTATGATGGATTGATTAATGTGAAACTCCGAAACTACCTTAGGTAAGAATTTAGGGTGAGTGCGGAGTACCGCCCGGTCCTGCAGGAGTTTAGTGGAAGGCAGATAGGTAACTAGGGCCTGTAACTCACTAACCCTGCGAGCTGAAGTGATAGCCAAAAGGAAAATCACTTTCCATGTGAGATATTTAAGGTCACAGGAGTGAAGAGTTTCGAAGGGTGGTTTCATAAGGTGACCAAGAACCAGATTAAGGTCCCAAGATGGGGCTGGAGGACATAAAGGTGGCTTCAAATGGAGCAAGCCTTTAAGAAAGCGTGTTACAAGGGGTTGTACTGAAATAGGCGGAGATGTCCTGGAGAGTCGCTTCCGCCCAAGTCATCAGAGGGGCTATTTCTAGGGATACCTGTTGGCTTCTGGTTCCGCCCTGTTGGTTGATGTATGCCACTGTGGTGGCGTTGTCTGACATCACTCTGACCGCCCTGTTGCGAAGTCTGTGGGCAAATCGCAGGCACGCTAGCCTGATAAACAGGAACACGTCACCACGGTGCAGCAGGTCGCGATTCGTAGGGACATGGCTGCTACCTCAAAGGCTTGTTTCAGAATGGTGTTCATGCATCGGTCATGTGCATCCTTGAGGGCCGCTCCCCCCTCAACCGGAATGGTGGTGCGTTTCACAATTGCGTTAACTATGGCGTCTACCTTGGGGCACGCCAGCAGCTCCTTGGACGCCGGGTCCAGAGGGTACATGCCTGACAAGGCCCTACCCCCTTTGAATGAGGCCTCCGGCGCCGTCCATTCCAGATCGATTAGCTGCTGTGCTGCTTGTAGGAGGGGAAAATGGTGAGCCGTTTGGCGCAGGCCCTCTAACGGGGGGTTCACTTTAGGGTCCCCTGGGGTATCCTGGCCCGGAATAGCCAGTTCTGATAGGCATTGTGAGACCAGGCCTGGAAGATCCTCTTTCAGAAAGAAGCGTCTCATGGTCTGATATGATTCTCTCTCAGAGGGAAGTTCTCCCTCCTCGGGGGGCTCCTTATCTTCCTCGGAGCAATCCGAATCCACATAAGTGGGGCTTCCGGGCGGCGAGTGGCCGTGCCTAGGTCTCGAGGGTCCAGGGGCCGGATCATCCGGAACAGAAAAGCCCATTCGAGGAGCAGACTGCATCTGGACAAAGGGGTGGATCCCCTTAAATAATTCCACCCAGGAGAGTGAAGCCGGATCTGGCCTTAGGGGCACCAGGTCTCTCGGGGTCCCTGGCTGCTCAACGCGGCTTGTTAAGTCCGGAGTGTTCCCTGAGGAACCGCTAGGCTGGGACCGGTCCTGTCCTGGAACTCCCATGGCCTCCTCACATTGGGCACATAGTGAGTCTGCTTCCTCGCTCTGTGTGGCTCTGAGGTTGCATGCTGAGCAGAGGCTTAGAGCTCTTATGCCTGATTCTGGAGGTGCCGGCTCTGCGGACGTATGGGCTCTCTTATGCTCCATACACTTTGCAATATATATCGCTTATTAATATGCGCTTATCTTATGAGTGTGCGCTTATCAACCTGCGCTTAGCTGCCTGCGCCTATGAGCGGGCGTCTTATGAAAATGCGCCTACCAATGGCGTCTTATGAACATTAGAGATGTGAATCGTGTCCTCGATCGTCTTAACGATCGATTTCGGCTGGAAGGGGGAGGGAATCGTATCGTCGCCGTTTGGGTGTTTAGAGTATCGTGAAGATCGTGAACCGGCACACTAAAACCCCCTAAAACCCACCCCCGACCCTTTAAATTAAATCCCCCACCCTCCCGAACCCCCCCCCCCCAAATGCCTTAAATTACCTGGGGGTCCAGCGGCGGTCCGTAGCTAAATCGGGGGAAGGCTGAAGACAACACAATTCAATTGCAGGAGACCGTTCCGGACCGCCGCTGGACCCCCAGGTAATTTAAGGCATTTGGGGGGGGGGGGTTCGGGAGGGTGGGGGATTTAATTTAAAGGGTCGGGGGTGGGTTTTAGGGTGTTTTAGTGTGCCGGTTTTCCTGCCCTCCCCCTTCCCCCGATTTACGATTTTTTGACGATAAATCGGGGGAATTGGTATTGTATCGTGGCCCTAACGATTTTTGAAGATTTAAAATATATCGGACGATATTTTAAATCATCAAAAAACGATTCACATCCCTAATAAACATGCGCCTACCAACGGCGTCTTATGAACGTGCGCCTATCAACGGCGTCTTATGAATGTGCGCCTAGGAACGTGCGCCTATCCACGGCGTCTTACGAACGTGCGCCTATGAACGGCATCTTATAAACGTGCGGCTATGAACGTGCGCCTACCAACGGCGTCTTATGAATGTGCGCCTATGGACGGCGCCTTATGGACGGCGCCTTATGGACGGCGTCTTATGGACGGCGTCTTATGGACGTGCGCCTATGAATGGAGTCTTATGGACGTGCACCTATTAGCATGCGCCTAACCTAGCGGCGTGCGCTTCTTAGCAACGGGCGCCTAACTCAGCGTGCGTACAGCAATGTGCGTCTAGGTGGCGAAGGCGAGTAGGCAGGTAAAATGGCGACCTCCTTGGCGGGGTGCCCCGTAGGCAGGCCCCGCAAATCCTCACTTCCTCGGAGACCACAGCAAAGATGTACGCCTTACCTTGTCTTCGGCGCTTCCCGGCTGCGACCCGGGCGGTCTCCGGCTGCGGGGGGGAGAGGGTGAATACCTTCACCGCCGCGCTCAAGGAAGTGCACCCGCTGCCTCTAGGCCGCGCCCGAACTCGTCTCGCTCGGGGGCCAAGTCCTCGCCGGGACTGAGGCTGCCTCTATGCCGCGCCCGAGCCCTTCTCACTCGGGGCTAGGTCCCTGCCGCGAGTCGGCCACCGGACCGAGGCTCCTACCTCCGAGGGACCACGGAAGTCAGCTCGGGAAACTCAACTGGGGGAGGGACCGAATGGTATCACCGCAGGATTGCGGGGCTCGTCTTCAGTAGGTTTCTTCTAGGAATTTAGTCGTTTTAGAATTTGGAAACATGCTCAGCGAGCGTGAGGTAGCTCCAAACTGCTTTGGAGACGGAAATTACTGAATTGCTGCACTTCCTGTGGGGGTATATGTACCCGTGCTGACGTCAGATCCGTCTCCAACTGCTAGCACGAGCACACTATACCCACTTGTTTTGCGTCCATCTGCTACACGCTAGGAAATGGCAGGCTTCTATCTTCCAATGAGATAATGAGCCATGAGATAAGAAAAAGCAAAAAGGCATTTGAAGATTTTTGGCAGAGATGGCATCTGGAGCTAATCTAGCACACTACTAGCTCAGCTCGTTGCCTACGTGGCCTCCCAATTTCTGGCATTTTATTTGCTTTTACATTTATTATTCACCTTATCCTGTGCTAAATTTGTTGAAAAACAGAAGAAATGCCATACTGAGTGATACCAAAGGTCCATCAACCCAGCATCCCATCTCAGACAGTGGCCAATCCAGCATATTAGTACCCAGTAGGATCACAAAGAACAGATCCAATCCTTCTCGCTCAAAATCAGGAATGAGCAAATGGCTTTCCCAATTCTACACAGCTAATAGTTTATGGATTTTTCTCTAGCTATGCTAACTGCTGCCACATCCTGTGACAACAAAGTCCATAGTTTAGTTCTGTTATATCTTTTTTGAAATGGGATGACCAGAAATGCATAATACTCAAGATGCAGCTCAATAAAAGCATTATATCATTTTCTGTTTTATTTTTATTTCCTTTCCTAATAATACCCAATGTTCTATTTACTCTTTTGACTGCTACCACACACTGAGCTGAGGTGTTCACACTGACTCCAAGATTCTTTTACTGGGTGATGGTGTCTAATATAGAACCCAGCAGTGTATACCAATAGTTAGGAGTATTCTTCCCTATATATATCACTTTGCAATTACTCACATAAAATTTCATCTGCCATTTAGACGCCCAACCCTCTGGTTTTACAAGGCCCTCTTGCAATTCCTCACAATTGGGTTGTGATCTAACAACTTTGAGTAATTTTATGTCAAATGCAAATTTGATCACCTCACTCATCACCCCCTTTTCCAGATTGCTTATAATTATATTAAAAATCACTGATCCTAGTACAGATACCAAGGGAACTCCACAATTTGCCTTTCTCCATTGAGAGAAAAGACCATTTAGTAGCTCTCTCTATTTCCTATCTTTTAGTCAGGTAATATTCCACAATAGGGCACTGCCTTGCATTCCATAACAGCAAAATTGCTAACCTTGTAATAGGTGTTATCCCAGGACAGCAGGATGTAGTCCTCACATATGGGTGACATCACTGATGGAGCCCTATCACGGGAAAAAATTTCTGTCAAAGTTTCTAGAAACTTTTGACTGGCAGCCTGAGGCTACTGAGCATGCCCAGCGTGCCATGATATTCTCTGCCACAGGGGTCTCACTCCAGTCTCGTATGTAGCAATAAGCTTTAGCGAAAAATAAATTAATAAAAATTTGAGACCCAACTCCGCGGGGTGGCGGGTGGGTTCTGTGAGGACTACATCCTGCTGTCCTGAGATAACACCTATTACAAGGTAAGCAATTTTGCTTTATCCCAGGACAAGCAGGATGCTAGTCCTCACATATGGGTGATAAGCAAGCTAGAGGTTGAGTCATTTAGTATTGAGGCAACAGTGAAGTGGTGTTGTTGAAAATGAGTCAGCCGAAAATCACAGCAGATTGGTTGTAGAAGGAGTTTGGTTTAAACAAGTTCTTTGAGACGGATTGTCCGTAGGCTGAATCCTGTCGTCCTTCTTTGTCGAGACAATAATGAGCTGCAAAGGTGTGAAGCGAAGTCCATGTTGCTGCTTTACATATGTCCAGAATTGGGACTGAGCGATAGTGTGCATCAGATGTTGACATTGCTCTTACTGAATGTGCCTTTACTCTCCGCTGAAGAGGAAGGCCTGCTTTTTCATAGCAAAACTGTATGCAATCTGCTAGCCAATTGGATATAGTATGTTTACCCACTGCTTTCCCTTGTTTGTTTGGATCATAAGAAACAAAAAGTTGATTGGATTTCCTGTGGATTGCCGTGCGGTTTAAATAGAAGGATAGAGCACGTTTACAGTCCAAAGTATGTAAGGCCTGTTCTCCTTGGTGAGAATGGGGCCTTGGGAAGAAAGTGGGTAAAACTATGGATTGGTTCAAGTGGAATTCCGTAACTATTTTAGGAAGAAATTTTGGATGTGTATGGAGAACTACCCTATCATGTAAGAATTTCGTGTAGGGGGCGTATGTTACAAGTGCTTGTAACTCACTAACTCTTCTAGCTGATGTAATAGCTATGAGGAAGATAGTCTTCCATGTGAGAAATTTGAGATCACAGGAATCTATGGGTTCGAAAGGAAAACGCATAAGTTTTGTTAACACCACATTCAGATCCCATGCTGTGACTGGTGGCCGAATTGGTGGTTTAAGTTGAGTTAAACCTCTCATAAACCTACTGACAAGAGGTTGTGTGGATATAGGTGCATCTCCCACGTTATGGTAAGCTGAGATTGCACTTAAATGTACCCTTACAGAAGAAGTCTGTAGACTGGATTCTGAAAGATGGTATAAATATTCCAGTAGAGAAGTAACGGGGCAATTGAAAGGATCAATATCCTGTTTGCACCAGAATGTGAATCTTCTCCATTTTGAAGAATAATTCTTTCGTGTTGAAGGCTTTCGTGAAGCTATAAGCACTTGAGAGACTTTGCTTGGAAGGTTGAATGGTTGTAGGATCAAGCTTTCAACATCCATGCTGTCAGGGATAAGGATTGGAGGTTGGGATGGCGCAACCGACCCTGATCCTGAGTTATGAGAGTGGGAGCTACTCCCAGACGAGTGGGATCCCTGACTGAGAGGTCGAGAAGTGTGGGAAACCATACCTGATGAGGCCAATAGGGGGCTATGTGTATCATGGTCCCCTTGTCTTGCTGTAGCTTCACTAGGGTTTTGGTTATGAGTGGTATCGGCGGATACGCGTATAGTAGGCCTGAGTTCCAAGGGCGAGCAAAAGCGTCCTTGGCTGGCTGGTTCTTCTGTTTGTGCAGAAAACAGAATTTGTCCACTTTGTGATTCAGATGTGACGCAAAGAGGTCTATTGTTGGTTGTCCCCAACGTTGAAATATCCTGGTCACTACCGAGGGATCCAGGGACCAATGTAGTGGCGGATCGACTGAGTTGATCCGCCACTACATTGTGAATGCCTGCCAGATAAGTGGCCAGGAGAAATATTGAGTGGTTGAGGGCCCACCCCCAAATCTGAGCGGCTTGACAAAGGAGATACGAGCCCATACCTCCCTGTTTGTTGATGTACCACATGCGACTGTGTTGTCCGTTTGGATGAGAACAGTCTTGTGTGAAAGGCAGTCCTTGAATGCATGCAGCGCATAACTTATAGCTCGAAGCTCCAGAAATTTGATTTGATATGTTGCTTAGAGTTTTGTCCAAATCCCCTGGGTTTGGAGATTGTTTATGTGAGCTCCCCAAACCAAGGTGGATGCATCTGTAGTTAATGTTATCTGTGGAACTGGTTGTTGGAAGGGCAGACCCTTGCGCAAATTGTCTTTGTTCGCCCACCAACGAAGAGAGGAGCGTAGTTGGTGGGTTACTTGAATTTGAGAATGTAATGGTTGAATGGCTTGAATCCATTGTGATCGTAATGTCCATTGGGCTACTCTCATGGTGAGCCTTGCCATAGGAGTGACATTAATTGTGGAAGCCATATGGCCTAGTAAGGTTAGAAACTGATGAGCTGTTGCTTGTTTGCTTGAGCAAAGCGATCTTGCCAAGAGGGATAGTGTTTCTGCTTGGTCCTCGGGTAGAAAGGCTCTTGAGAGGATTGTGTTCAGGTCTGCACCTATGAATTGAAGGAGGTGAGACGATTAAGGTGGGATTTTTGATAACGGATGAGAAAACCCATGGAATGAAGCAGGGAAATGGTTCGACAGAGAGGTGAGAGCGCCTTCTTGAGAGTGACTTCTGATGAGCCAGTCGTTCAGATATGGAAAAACATGGACACTTTGCGTAAATGTGCTGCTATTACTGCCAGACACTTGGTGAATACTCTGGGGGCAGAAGCAAGTCCGAAGGGCAGTACTCTGTATTGAAATGCTGATGCCCCACCATGAAGCGCAGATACTTGCGATGAGGAGGGAATATTGGAATGTGAGCGTAAGCGTCTTGAAGATCCAGAGAACAAAGCCAATCTCCTGTTTGAAGAAGTGGAAGCATGGTGCCTAGAGATACCATCCTGAACTTTTCTTTCTTTAGAAATTTGTTGAGATTTCTGAGGTCTAGAATGGGGCTTAGGCCTCCGGTTTTCTTTGGAATGAGGAAATAGCGGGAATAGAATCCTCTGCTCTTCTGAGTCCGGGGCACTGGCTCTACAGCCCTGGCTCTCAGAAGGGTGGACATTTCCATTTGAAGTTGAAGGATGTGATTTTCGCTGAGATGAGAATGATTGGGTGGAAATTCTGTGGGAATTGAGAGGAAATTGAGCTGGTATCCTCGTTTTATTATGGAGAGGACCCATTGGTCCGAAGTTATTGAGGTCCAATTGGTGTAAAATATGGGCAATCTGCCTCCTACTGGTAGGGTTGAGTGGGGATTGGCATATAGGCTTTGTTCTCTGAGCGTGTCCTCAAAATCCGGTAGCAGGGCCAGTTTGAGGAGGTGTTTGGGCCCTAGCTGTTCTCTGTTGATGCTGTTGAGGCCTCTGTTGTGATCTAGGAGGTCTCGGCCTAGATGCAGGGGGATAGTATCTGCGTTGCTTGTAGAAGGGACGCCTGATGTCTCTGCGTGGTGGCCGGCGCGTAGTATGCGTGGATGAGTCATGCAGAAGGAAGGATAACTGCCTCAAAGTTTCTGTATGTTCCTTTAATTGGGAAACTGCATCTTGCACCTTGGAGCCAAATAAATTATCCCCAAGGCAAGGGAGATCAACCAGTTTATCCTGTACCTCTAATCGTAGATCAGAGGCCTTGAGCCAGGCCCACCTTCTGGCAGTAATGCCTGATGCAGCAACACGTGAAGCTGTCTCGTAACCATCATAGGCAGCTCTAACCTCGTGTTTGCCAGCATCTAATCCCTTGTTAATAATGGTTTGTGCTGTTTCCTGATATTGTGTTGGCAGTGACAGCACAAACTCCTCCATCTGTTTCCAGAGGTTCCTCTGGTACTGAGTCATGTATAATAGGTATGCAGAAATTCTAGAATTTAGCATTGCCCCCTGAAATACCTTGCGGCCCATTTGGTCCAGGAATCGATTATCTTTCCCTGGAGGTGTTGAGGAATGGATCCTTGTCCTTCTGGGTTTCTTCTGCACGGATTCTACCACAACTAAATGGTGTGGTAACTGATTTTTGGTATCCTGGTGCAGATTGTACTAGGTAAGTTGTGTCTACCCTTTTATTAACTGCAGGAACCGTGCAGGGATGCTCCCAGAGGCGTTGTTGGAGTTGCAAGAGAACTTCGTGAATAGGAATTGCAACTGTCTGCTTAGGGGGATCTACAAACTGGAAGATTTCCAGAGTTTGTTGTCTGATGTCTTGTTCAGCTTGAAGCTGGAAAGGAATGGAATCCGCCATCTCCTGCACAAAGGTTGGGAAAGAGAAATCCTCTGGAGGTGATTGTTTTCTTGTCTGAGGTGGAGACGGATCAGACATAAAAGTTTCAGATGATGGATCTGAATCCGTATCAGACCAAGTATCGTATTCTGGAGGTTGGTGGTGAAGAGGTGTAATCCTAAAAGGGGGAGGTACACCAGATGGTCCTGGTACAGGATGCTCAATTGTGAAATCCTCTACCTGCTCTTGTACCGGGTTAGATGGCAGGGAGGCCAGTAAGTCTTGGTACCTTTTGGTGAGAAGATCTTGTAAGACTGATTCATCTGACTGTGGAAGTCTAGAGAAAGATGGTGGACGTTTTGGCATCGAGGAGTGTGACCTTGTCGATGACTTCTGCTTTGGTACCAGTGTCTTTGCAGATCGAGGTATGGTGGGTGCCGTAGTATACAAGGGTATCTGGTATGGAACCGCAGGCGATGTTGTAAGAAAAGAGAACATCGATAGCGGAGTTGATATTGACATTGTTGTAAGTTCCAAGGAACTTGTCATCGGTGGTATGGTCGTCGAAATCGGCATCGAGGTGGTTTGTGGCATCGATGGTATCGATGGCATTGACTCTATGATTGACGTCAGCGTAACCGCCAGCATCGGCGTGACCGCCAGCATCGGTGATAACGCCAGAATTTGAGCCTGTAAGGCGTCCATTACCATCTGTTTTATAAGCACCTAGACGCAACCCAGGGGCGGTTCCGGAGGGCGTGGCCACGCCCCCAGACCGCCCCTGGCCGAAACCACGCCCCCGGGCCCGCCCCCAAAACGCAGCGTCCCACCCCGAAAACGCCGCGCCAATCGGCCCCACCCCCGACACGTCCCCCTCTGAAAACCCCGGGACTTACGCGAGTCCCGGGGCTCTGCGCGCGCCGGCAGGCCTATGTAAAATAGGCGCACCGGCGCGCAAGGCCCTGCTCACGTAAATCCGGGCGGATTTACGCGAGCAGGGCTCTTAAAATCCGCCCCATAGAGTCTAACTTTCAAACCTATTTGCAGTGCAGCATTTACATGCATAAGTGAACCTGTGGAGATTAATGCTGGTATTTCATAAGCTGTAGTAGGAGCTGAATGTTTTATAAAATACTGTGTATTTCTTCTCCAAAAATACGTGTGCATTTTTCAGAATGTGTAAATATTTCTAATGCAAACACACATACTTTTTCTATTTTATAAATAGAACATATATATTGTAGAGGTATAAAAAACATTTGTGCAATAACCCTGATTTATATGTGGAGGCAGGCACTTTATGAATTATGCATATATACTGTTTTGAAAACACTTACTTGTGTGTGTATTTTAAATCACCAGTTCAATACCTCTAACATTTCACCCAGTCCATCTCCAATTCACCTAGACCCTCTAGAAACTTTACCTAGATTTCTCATCCAAAACAGCAGAGAAAGCAGAGTTGCTTACCTGTAATAGGTTTTCTCACAGGACAGTAGGATGCTAGTCCTCACATATGGTAGTCCTCACATATGGGTGACATCAGGATGTCACCCATTCACGGAGACGCCAATTCTGTGGACGCCTGGGCTCTGATACGCTCCATTGCGTATATTATCGCTATGCGCCCTGTAAATGCGCGAAAGCTGTGCACCTATCAATGAGCGCCTATCAGCGTGCGCGCAACACTATCAATGTGCGCCTAACGACGCTAGCCTAACAACGTGCGCGCGAGCAGGCAGGCAAAATGGCGGGCTGCCACGGAGGCCGACCCCGCTAATCCTCGTTCTCCGGAGACCCAGCAAAGACGTCGCCTTACCTGATCTTCGGCGCTTCCCGGTTGCGACCCAAGCGGTCTCCGACTGTGGGGGGAGAGGGTGATTACCTTCCCCACTGCGCTCGAGGAAGTGCACCCGCTGCCTCTAAGCCGCGCCCGAACTCATCTCGCTCGGGGGCTAAGTCCTCACCGCGAACGGATTGGGACCGAGGCTGCCTCTACGCCGCGCCCGAGCCCTTCTCACTCGAGGGCTAGGTCCCTGCCGCGATTCGGCCACCGGACCGAGGCTCTTACCTCCGAGGGACCACGGAAATCACCTCGGGAAACTCAACTGGGGGAGGGACCCGAGGGTATCACCGCAGGAGTGCAGGGCTCGATCTTCAGGTAGGATTCTTCTAAGAATTATTCGGTAAGATTTGGAAGAACGCTCAGCAAGCGTTAGGTAGCTCCAAACTGCTTTGGAGACGGAAATTACTGAGTTGCTGCACTTCCTGTGGGGGTATATGTACCCCTTGCTGACGTCAGATCCGTCTCCAACTGCTAGCACGAGCACACTATACCCACTTGTTTTGAGTCCATCTGTTACACGCTAGGAATTTATAGTTTTATCAGGCTAACTAGCTGAGGTGCTCAGCAGCTGAATATTGCCCCCATGGTTGTTTTCCAGTACTGAGGATTTTAATTCTGCTTTAATAAACTAATTATTGTCAGTATTTTTGTCAGGTGATGAGGTATGGAAAGAACAGTGGCATTACAAAGCAAATGATTAGGATAGCATGTGACTGGCAAATGTCGGTTAGGTAATCATCTATGACGATGCTATTTAGGCTGGTGTTTTTATATTTTGATAAAATGTAAAAATACAATATAAATTGTTTTATTTTGCTCTGTATACCACCTTGGGTGACCCTTAGGACTGGGAAAGCAGTCATTAAGACTATTATATAAATAGAGATTACTAGTAACAAGTCTACAGCTTTATGTTTTAGTTCTTTTAGAACTTTGGGTGTATTCCATCCAGTCTCGTGATTTATCACAATTTAGTGTTGCGTTCATGCCAATTCTCGCCCTCGTTCCACCCTCTCTACCTTTGTGGTGACTCCCTTCGGCTCAGACGGACAGATGCAGCCGCGGGTTCTCCCCGCCTCTTGGTCCCGGAATCCCCGGGCTGGCTTGACGCTACGGATCCGCCATGTTCCTGATGATGTAAGGGTGCGCGCGCTCCAGACTTTTTACCAGCAAGGGCGCGAATCTCGGGGGCGTCCCCAGTAGGGACATCATCCGTATTCAATTTAAAAGGTCTTTGTTTGCTAACTACAAACGAGTTTGCAAGGAACTCCAATGGGACTTGCTTCGGCAGTCCACGCTACTTGCAACAACGATCCGAGTCAGCGAGGGGAAATCTTTCTCCACTGCTCAGCCTTTTCAAACTTACCAGGAGTACCCGCTCCTCAGAAGCTCCGCTCTCTCTTCTTGATTTCAGATTGTTGGACGGGATCCGGTACTCGTTCCTTGAGGGCCTACGTTCCCGAAGACTCAGAAGACTCCTATTGCCTGGAGGCGATCGCAGACGTGAACACAGTGAGTCCTATTCCAGACAGGAACCGGTACTCGCTCCACGAGGGCCATTGTTCCTAATCTCTAAGGCTCCCTTCAGTCTAAGACGTTATCGCAGGTACGGAGATCGTGAGTTACCATTTCAGACTGCAGATAGGAACCGGCACTCGCTCCACGAGGGCCTATGTTCCTAAACTCTTCTAGCCTCTTTTCTATTCCAGAAGCCATCCCATACACAGTTATTGTGAGTTCTATTTCAGACTGCTTATAGGAACCAGTACTCACCTGCGGCTCCTGTTCCTGAATACTGAAGACTCTGTTGCATAAGACAACATTACAGATATCTACAATAGTGAGTGTATCATCTATCACTGGATATGCTCAGCATACTCTGTCTACTCACTACCTATAGTCTCTCCTTAGAGCTCAGCAACTCAGAGATTGTAGTTCCAGTATCAGAGGGACTTCAGCCCTGCCGGGCACATCAACTCACTACTGCCACCTCTGGTGGCTCTACTTCCAGTCTAATAAAGAACTATCTGTGTTTGTCTCAATACTCCAGCCTAGCCGGTGGTCCCTCTCAAGATCTCCACTTGAGGGCGCTGTCATCTGCCAACGGCCCAGGGATTCACTATTTCTACTAAGTGTTACTAGTGGGGATCATACAGGTTGCTGGCTCATCTTTCTACAGGAACAAAGCATAACAGTTGCTACTCCTTCCCTCTGGGGGTGCAGAGCATTAACAGATTGCTACTCATTAGCAAGATCCGTAACAAATTGCTAACTCCGCCGCCCCCCCCCCCCCCCCAGGCGGGGTGATCACTAATAGACTGCTAACTCCTCCCTTCAACGGGAGTATCCAGCAGCTAGATTCACAACAGATTGCCAACTCCTCCCCTTTGGGGGAGCAGATCTATAACATTTAGTGTGTCGATTTGCTTTATCATCTTAATCTTTTATTAAAATGTATTAATCGCTTATGCATGCTCACTATAAGATAGATTTTAAAAGGACCGCGCACATGCCCATAAACACGTGCATCTCACCATGCACAAAAATATGCGCTATTTTATAACCTACATGCACAGGTTATAAAACACTCTACGCACACCAGTTTGCTATTGCTCCTTGTTAGGTGCAGGAGTTTGGTGAACATCAGGGGAGGGGGGAGGGAAGAGAGAGAGCACTTCTTTATAGGGTTCAGCATATATCTATATAGATATATTGAGAGAGAGAGAGAGAGAGAGAGAGAGAGAGAGAGAGAGAGAGAGACTGACTGAGACTGAGAATCTATATATAGACCATTGTAAGGAGGCACTTTGATTTGGGGTGAGTTTTTGGGAGGTGGGTTGGGGTTAGAGGGGTGTTACAGACACATTCATAGGTATCCATTGTAAAACTGACCTCAAAGAACTTTTGACCTTGTAAGTGATGAAAAGGAATTGATTTGTACAATTCACTGTAACGCCACCCCCGAAAACTCACCCCGAATTAAAGTGCCCCCTTACAATGGTCCATATACAGAGTATCAGGCTGAGCCCTACCTATAAAGAGTCTCTCTCTCTTCTCCTCTCCCCCTGTGATGTTCACGAGAATCCTGTGCCTAACAAGGAGCAGTAGCAAAGTGGCGAACGTATGTTATGTGCGCCGGCTGAAGAAAATTAGAGGCTACATGCGTCAGTGCTGGCTCTGCCTCTGGATCGCCCATGTCCTACTCCTTTTCCACCCACTTTTTCTGGGCGCGCCTACAATGATGTACGCGCGCCCTTCCCGGCTATTTAAAATTTGCGTAGCTCCCGCTCAAGCTACTTATGCATGTTAAGTGGACGTTTTTGCGTGCACAAGGCTTTTAAGATCTACCTTTAAACGATGTACAAACTTTACATGCATAAATCTAAGTCAATATAAAACAATATTAACATAAAAACAGGCACAAACATTAAATTTGAATGTCTGCAAAATATGTTACAACACTGATCACCTGCTTTAGTAAGCACTTTCCAGCCATAAACATTAACTTATAAGAACATAGAAACATAGAAATGACGGCAGAAGACGACCAAATGGCCCATCCAGTCTGCCCAGCAAGCTTCACACATTTTTTTCTCTCATACTTATCTGTTTCTCTTAGCTCTTGGTTCTATTTCCCTTCCACCCCCACCTTTAATGTAGAGAGCAGTGATGGAGCTGCATTCAAGTGAAATATCTAGCTTGATTAGTTAGGGGTAGTAGCCGCCGCAATAAGCAAGCTACACCCATGCTTATTTGTTTTACCCAGACTATGTTATACAGCCCTTATTGGTTGTTTTTCTTCTCCCATGCTGTTGAAGCAGAGAGCCATGCTGGATATGCATCGAAAGTGAAGTATCAGGCACATTTGGTTTGGGGTAGTAACCGCCATAACAAGCCAGCTACTCCCCTCTTTGTGAGTGTGAATCCTTTTTACCACATTTCCTCTTGCTGTTGAAGCTTAGAGCGATGTTGGAGTCACAGTAAGCATGTGTATGTTTATTTAATAAGGGTATTGTCTCCAGGCAGTAGCCATCATTCTGGCGAGTCACCCACTCTTCATTGGCGGCCTCTTGACTTTATGGATCCACAGTGTTTATCCCACGCCCCTTTGAAGTCCTTCACAGTTCTGGTCTTCACCACATCCTCCGGAAGGGCATTCCAGGCATCCACCACCCTCTCCGTGAAGAAATACTTCCTGACATTGGTTCTGAATCTTCCTCCCTGGAGCTTCAAATCGTGACCCCTGGTTCTGCTGATTTTTTTCCTACGGAAAAGGTTTGTCGTTGTCTTTGGATCATTAACACCTTTCAAGTATCTGAAAGTCTGTATCATATCACCTCTGCTCCTCCTTTCCTCCAGGGTGTACATATTTAGATTCTTCAATCTCTCCTCGTACGTCATCCGATGAAGATCCTCCACCTTCCTGGTCGCCCTTCTCTGTACCGCCTCAATCTTGTCTTTGTCCTTTTGAAGATACGGTCTCCAGAACTGAACACAGTACTCCAGGTGAGGCCTCACCAAGGACCTGTACAAGGGAATAATCACTTCCCTTTTCTTACTCGATATTCCTCTCTCTATGCTGCCCAGCATTCTTCTGGCTTTAGCTATCGCCTTGTCACATTGTTTCGCCGACTTCAGATCATTAGACACTATCACCCCAAGATCCCTCTCTTGCTCCGTGCACATCAGTCTTTCCCCCCCCATCGAATACAGTTCATTCGGATTTCCACTCCCCATATGCATGACTTTGCACTTCTTGGCATTGAATCTCAGCTGCCATATCTTCCTATCATTGATAGCCTGTCTATAAAGATAAGTTTTAAGCAATGACTTCCATTCTTTCAAAGAATCAGCCTGCTGAATTACTTCTGATAATGAATTCTACAGCATAAAAGCTGCCACCTAAAATACACATTTATAAAGATAAGCATGTATATTTTAGATGTATAAAAACATATATGTATGGCAAAACCCCTGATTTATATATCTTTCCAGTTCTTCTGAATCATCACCCTTAAAGAATGTTTCTGGCATACAAATCTCCCTGATACCCGAAACCGAAACAAAGAATTTATTTAGTTTTTCTGCTATGGCCTTGTCTTCCCTGAGCACCCCTATTGTGTCTATCATCTAGCGGTCCAAGTGATTTCCTCATAGGCTTATTTTGGGTTTTTGCCTCTCTAGCAAGCTTCTTTTCAAATTCCCTAGCGCCTCTTTTTGGACAGGAGCGGCGGCTGTCAGCGAGTTTGACAGCTGACGCTCAATTTTGCCGGCATCTGTTCTCAAACAAACTGACAGCCATGGGTTCGGAAACCGGACGCCGGCAAAATTGAGCATCTGGTTTTCAACCCGCGAGCCCATTTTAATTTTTTTTTTTTTTTTTTTTTTTTTTTTTTTTTAACTTTTGGGACCTCCGACTTAATATCGCCATAATATTAAGTCGGAGGGTGCACAGAAAAGCAGTTTTTACTGCTTTTCTGTGCACTTCCCCGGCGCCGGCAGAAATTAACGCCTACCTTTGGGTAGGCGCTAATTTCTTAAAGTAAAATGTGTGGCTTGGCTGCACATTTTACTTACTGTATCACCGGGAATGACTAATAGGGCCATCAACATGCATTTGCATGTTGCGGGCACTATTAGTCTCGGGGGGGGTTGGACACGCGTTTTCGACGCGCTATTATCCCTTACTGAATAAGGGGTAAAGCTAGCGCGTCAAAAACGCGCATCCAAATGCCAGTTAACAGTGCGTTCCACTGGAGCACACTGTACTGTATCGGCCTGAAAGTTAGCTAGATAAGTAGAACCCCCCACCCATAACTTATTCTACAATCTATTTAGTTGGATAAGTGACTTATCAGGCTAAAGATCGTTTCAATATCGGGCTCTGTATGTTCAAGGCACAGAAGCCTGCATCTCCAAACATTTCTGCCTCATTTTCCTAATTTACCTTCATTTCATCCATCCAGTCCATAATGTATAGCATCTCCTGGAAAACCTTCTGCAGCCCAAGGTTCAACTCCAGCCGATGCCGGCGTGCCTTGAGCAGCTCTAGCAGGTATTCCCAAAGGCGTATCACGTTGTCCTTTCTGGCTGTAATGCGCTTTATGTCATGGTAGTTCTCAGCCTCAAGCTCTCTAGCCACAGCAACCACTGCTTCCACACGTTCTTCATAGGCTGCAATGTCCGTCTCAATGGCTTCATGCTTTTTAGTGGCAGCTTCCACTGCTGGAAGATCAAAGCCAAAGTTGTCCTGTGAAGAAATAAGCACACTATTTTTTAATCACATTTATCAATGCTTCTAAAAGAAAATGAATGTATACCATTTTAAAGGCCTTTATATTAAATTTAAATTTTGTATTTACTAAATTGCATAAAATGAACACCGCAGAAAGCAGAGTTACTTACCTGTAACAGGTGTTCTCACAGGACAGTAGGATGTTAGTTCTCACATATGGGTGACGTCACTGGACAGAGCCCTATCACGGAAAACTTTTCTGGAACCGACGTTGTCATATCCGTCAAAGTTTCTAGAAAGCTTTGACTGACATTGGCATACTGAGTGCACTGAGCATGCCATGATCCCTGTGTCCATAGGGGTCTCCCTTCAGTCTCGTTGGTAGCAAAAAGTGCGAGCGAAAAATAAAATAAAACGTATGTGGACCCAACTCTGCGGGGTGGCGGGTGGGTTTCGTGAAGACTAACATCCTGCTGTCCTGTGAGAAAACCTTTTACAGGTAAGCAACTCTGCTTTCTCACAGGACAAGCAAGATGGTAGTCATCACATATGGGTGATTAGCAAGCTACAGGCTGACTTGATTTACAACAGGCCAATAGCAGACAACTTGTGCAGAGGCACAATAATTGAGGTGCTATTGGCAATGATGAGGCAGCCTGAAATTACAGCAGGTGGTTGTGGAAGGAGTTGGGGATTATAGTGGAAGAAAGCTTTTCAAGACCGGTTGGCCAAAGGCAGAGTCTTGATAGACTTCCATATGTAAGCAGAAGGGGCTGCGAATGTGTGAAGAGTGCTTCAAGTCGCAGCCTGGGAAATATTGGCAACTGGTACTGAACGATAGTGTGGTACCGACGTTGTCATGTCAGTTATAGAATGTGCCTTCATTCACCTCTGGAGAAGGTCTGCTTTTTCTTAGCAGAATTCGATACAGTCTGCTAGTCAGTTCGAGAGAGTTTGTGTGCCCACTGGAACTCGCAGCTTGTCTTTCACAAAGCAGGAAAGAGCTGGGTATATTTTCTATGAAGTGCAGTGCAGTCTAGATGAGCAAGTTTGCTTACCATAAATGGTGTTTTCCTTAGACAGCAGATGAATTAGCCATGCTTTCTGGGTACGTCTTCCATGCCACTAGGTGGCAGAGTTCTCTAAGTCTAGCAAAGTCTTTTAGCTAGGTGCTCCCTCATATCTTCTCTGATCCAGCTCAGGCTCCTCAGTCAGTAATAAAGCAAGTGCAGTCCGGGGAGGCGGGCGGGTCATCATGGCTAATTCATCTGCTGTCTACGGAAAACACCGTTTACGGTAAGCAAACTTGCTCTTTCACGTAGATAAGCAGCTGAATTAGCCATGCTGTCTGCGAGTCCCCAGCTGGTGTATTGAGCATGGAAGAGTTAATTAAAGTGTAGCTCAATACCAAAGTTCATGGCAGACAGGTCCTATGAAGGCTGTATGTGAGAGGAATGTGTGCTCTTCTGTAGGATAGTCCGGCCCATTATTGCATCATCCTTTGCCTGTTTATCCAAGCAGTAATGGGATGTGAAAGTTTGTAGCGACGACCATGTTGCCGCTTTACAAATGTATATGATGGGAACATCATGTAGATGAGCCATTGAAGCTGCGAGTGCACGTACTTGGTGCACTTTCGGAGTCGTAGTTAGAGTCTGTGAGCATTGTTGGTAGAAGAAGCGAATGCAATTGGAAATCCAGATGGATAGAGTTCTTTTCGTTACTGGACGTTCTTGTGCGTTCGGATTGAAGGAAAGAAAAAGTTGAGATGGTCTGGTAGGTGAATGGGTGCGCTGCTTATAGTAGGCAAGCGCACGCTTGCAGTCCAAAGTCCGGATTTTTTTCTCATTATCATTCACATGATGTTTTGGTTGAAAAATGGCTAAAGTTATGATTTGGTTGATATGGAAACTGGAAATCACCTTTGGTAGGAATTTGGGGTGAGTTCACAAAGTCACTTTTGTCATGGTAAAATTGAAGATAAGGGGGGTAGTGGACTAAGGCCTGTAGTTCACTAACCCGTCATGCAGAAGTTAAAGCTACTAGAAAAAAAGAGTACCTTCCATGACAAGTAACAGAGATGGCAACTGTCTAATGGTTCAAAAGGGTGGAAGCATTAGTTGTTCAATGACAACATTAACGTCTCACAGTACCGGTGGTTTCTGTAAAGGCGGATGTAGGCGTAAGACACCCTTCATGAATCTGGATACTAGTTCATGACATGAGATGGGGTTTCCGTTGAGAGGTTTGTGGTAAGCTGCTATAGCGCTTAAATGGACTCGAAGTGATGATGTTGCAAGGCCTCTCGTGTAGAGCAAGTGGAGGTAGGATAGAAGTTGCTCAGGTGAACAAGATAAAGTGTAGCTGTTCCATTTTCTATTGTAATTAAGTCTTGTGGACTGTTTCCTAGAAGATAGCAAGATATCTTGAAGATCAGATGAAATGCCTAGGTGTTGATAGGCGACCCGTTCAATCTCCACGCCGTGAGGTGTAGGGACGAGTGAAGTGGGTGAAGAAGAGATCCCTTGTCCTGGGTGAGTAGTTGGGGCTGCTGTCCAGGGGTATGGGGTCATAAGTCAATAGGTGCAATAGGTAGCTGTACCAGGGTTGTCTGGGCCACGCTGGTGCTATTAGAATTAGATCCGCTCGGTCTTCTATGCATCTCTGGATCGTACAGGATATGAGCGGAATCGGAGGGAACACATAAAGGAAGCCGTGAGACCAATTCACTAGAAAGGCGTCCGGAGCAAGTCGATGAGGGCTTGGGTAAACTGAACAAAAGGCCTTGAGTTTCCTGTTGTTTTCTGTTGCAAAGAGGTCTATAGAAGGGAGACACCAGGGGCGGATCCAAGATGGCCACCGGATGAGTAGCTGTGTTCAGAACGTCCTCATGTGATCCTAACATAATCTGTTTTCTTGCAAAACTTTTACCTTGGTTATGGGAAGGAAGCGCAAGCCGAGGACTCCTTACCCCGCTGAGCCTTCGACGAGTGCTCCGACCGGCCCGATGGACGCCCTTGTCACACGCAGCGTCAGAACAGTGGGAGAGCAGCCACTGCAGAGCGGGGGGAGGGGAATCTGAGCTCCCCTCTCTGCTTGGCCCCCTCTCACCTTTGAGTCCTGCCGAGAGGACCCCACCGCTTAATCCAGCTGCCGGGAGAGAAGCGCCATATCCAGGGGAAGATACCCTGGACCGAAGTGTGCAGGAGATTTTCTCAGCGAGGTCTGGAGTGACGCCTACGGCAGCATCTAGCCCCATAGAAGACCTGGGGCAAAGCGGTGATGGAAGAGGAGCCTCAGGAGGAGAAACTTCAGTCGCTGCTGTTTTTTTCTCCACAATAGAAATACCATCTATGGTAAGACCTGTAGTCTTTTCTTTTGAGACTTTGTGGGAAGCCATAAACGAGATGAGAACTAACATATTACAGCAGTTAACACCAGTAACGGAATTAGAACAACAAACTGCCACTATTCGGACTGAGATAAAAATGATTCAGCAAACGCAATCAATGCTTATAAGAGATAATAAGACTGTTCAAAAAATAGAAAATTTAGAGAACTATGCAAAGAGTCGAAATTTAAGATATATAAACTTTCCTCAATTACCAATGAGATCTTCAAGGGAAGTTTTTAATAAATATGTGTCTGAAATATTGAAAATTTCAGCAGATCAAAGTCCAATGATACTGAAATCATTCTATTTATCGAAGTCTAGAGGAGAGGCGGTAAACCAAGGAGGTGAATCAGATCGTGGCACCTGTGATTGATCAACCTCTCAATATAACAGCACTTTTGGAGACATCGGATACAGAAATGGCTGTTCCGGCAACATTGATAGTGACTTTCGCCTCAGAGTCAGACATGGATAGGCTGTTAAGATTGAGTATAAAACATAGGAATGAAAGATTTCTTGGACTTTTGGTTAGAGCCTTTCCTGACCTGTCTCGTGAGACACAGAAGAGGAGAAAAACATTTTTACTTTTGAGACCTCAGGTTTTACTAATTGGGGCAAGATATTTCCTTAAATTTCCATGCAAATGTGGGGTAAAATATTTGCAAAATACCTGTGTCTTTTTTGATCCACCCCAGTTAACTCAATTCTTAGTGGGTAAGATTCCAGTAGCAACAGATGAAGTACCTCGTGAAGAGGCTCTCAGACTCTCACAAGTAACTAGAGTCGCTGTAATCCGGATATTTCTTGAAATTGTTAGGTATTATCTTTTCCTCTAGGTTTGGTAAAGATCCGCCCCCTCTTTGTGGATCTCAAGAAGAGAAACTATAAAAGGTTGGTTTTTTTTTTTTGTTTAAGTGTCAGATGGTATTGTGTATAAAACAGTATCTGTATTGATTACAAGGTATTCTCTTTTTTCTGTACAAGATTTGTTCTTGAAATAATTGTAAAATTGCATAAATATTAAAAAAAAAAAAAAAAAAAAAAAAAAGAAGAAGGGAGACACCATATGGAGATTTGTTGAACTACTGTCTGGTCTAGTTCCCATTCGCGGGGATGAAAAATTCTGCTGAGCTTGTCCGCTCTGGAGTTTTGGATGCCGGGCAGGTAAGTTGCTTGAAGAGAAATCAATATCAGGACAGTTTCTTTGCAAAGGTTCCAAGAACCGGACCCGCCTTCCTTGTTTATGTAGAACATTGTTACTTGGTTGTCTGTGTGAATCATTACTATCTTCCCTCATAAAGATTCTTCGAAAGCTCGAAGGGCATTTCTCACCGCTTTGAGTTCTAGGAGATTTATGTGCTGAGTCCTTTTGTACGCAGTCCATAGACCCCGAGTCGTTAGGTGATCCAGATGAGCTCCCCAGCCCTTGGGGGACGCATCTGTGGTAAGTATTATCTGATGCCGGAGGGGTCGTAGGGGCAAGCCCATCTATAGCATTGACGGAGAAAGCCACCATTGGAGGTCTTTCCTCATACTGTCTGTCAATGTAATTGGGGTAGACAGTGGATGAAGGAATTGGATCCATTGTAACTTCAGGCCCCACTGCAGACGACGTGTGTGTAGGCGTGTGTGAGGGACCACATATATAGCTGCTGCCATGTGTCCTAGAACAGTTAGTATCTGGTGAGCTGTAGCGGTTGTGTTGTGTAGTAGATCTGTAGCCAGCGAGGAGAGGGCTAGAGCTCTCGGAGGAGGGAGGAAAGCCTTATCCTGAATTGTGTCTATGAAGGCACCTATGAATTGCAAAGTCTGAGTAGGCACTAGGTTAGACTTTTCGTAATTGATGAGAAGACAGAGGTTGTCGAGACAAGAAATTGTGAGGAGGAGATTGGATTGTAGTAGGTCTCGATTGGGTGCTACTAGAAGCCAATCGTCCAGATAAAGGAATATCTGCACCCCCTGATGATGAAGGTGCGCCACCGCCACTGCGAGACATTTGGTAAAAATTCTGGGGGCAGAAGAGAGGCCAAAGGGAAGGGACTTTGTATTGAAAGTGCTGGTTGTCCGCTTGGAAGCATAGGTACCGCCAGGAACTGGGGTGCATCGGAATATGTGCATACGCATCCTTCAGATCGAGTGAACACATCCAATCCCCTGATTGAAGATAGGGAAGGATGGATTTGAGCGAAGTCATTTCTCCCTGCACAGGTGTTTGTTGAGGGATCGTAGATCCAAGATTGGACGCAGACCTCCCGATTTCTTGGGAATTAGGAAATATTGGGAATAGAATCCCTGAAGGAATTCTTTGGAAGGTAATTTCTGAATGCCATTGTTTTGCAGAAGCATTTGAAGTTCTTTCAACAGAGGTTCTTTGTGAGATGTTGATTACTTCTGTGGAACCCAATGAGGAAGGGTCGGGAGGAAGGAAAAGTGAAGGGTATGATTGTAAGGACCCATTGATCCGTGGTTATTTGATTCCAAGCTGGTAGATATTTGGTTAATCTGCCTCTGACAGGAGAGGGTTGTGACTGTGGCAAAGGTAAGTTCAAAAACTGGATTGAGGCTTTGCGGGTGGAAGATCCGCCTGCTGCCGTGGTGGATGGGCAGCTCTTGCACGTTGATGTGGTGCTTGAGCCTGATAGGGAGGTTGGCGAGGCTGCTGGTAGGTTTGAGGCTTAAAGTATGAAAAGGGCTTAAAAGATTTAAATGGAACCCTTCTGTAGGTTGTCGAGGACGTATAAGGACGTCTTGATGTAGATGGAATATGAGAAGTGGTCAAGGAAAGGACGGCTGTCTTTTGCTCCTTGAGCTTAGCTACCGTTTCGGTAAATTTGTCTCCAAACAAATTTTCAGGACAACAGGGTAGATTTGCCAATATTTCATGGACATCGTCCCGTATGGCGCTGGATCGCAACCATGCCAAACGCCTCGCTGCAACGGCGTTCGCTGAAGATTTTGAGGAAATATCAAATCCCTCATAGATAGATCGTAATAAGTGACGAAGTCCTTCTCCGATGTTATGATATTGAGGAGGAAGGGCGATATCCGGTGAAGCTTGTTGCATGGACAATTTCAATGCCTGGAGATTCTCAAACAGGTATTGGGTTATGTAGAATTGGTGATTCTGGATGCGTGCATTTAACATTGTGGACTGGAAGGATTTCTTTGCGAAATCAGTGACTTTTGGTCCCGGTGTGGTTGGGTATTAGCATGGATTCTTGACTTTCTGGCTTTTTGCATTGTGGATTCAACTATGATAGAATTATGAGGTAGTTGAACCGATGCATGAAAAGAGGAATCTTTCATTCGATATTTTAAATCTATTTTCCTTGATGTAGGAGGACTGGAAAGTGGCGTGTCCCAGGATTTTTCCATCAGAGCTGTTAATACCGGGTGCTGCGGGAGAGCCACAGGTTCTGTTGGAGCATCGAAGATCTTCAATATGCCAAGCATTTTTCTTGGCGGGGATCAGGAAGTCGACGCATCTCTATATTTAAGAGTTGACCTACTTTTTCAATAACTGTGAATACGTCAGGTCTTCTGGAGGTGAAGACTGTTCAGGGGGAACCTCTGCCGGGTCAGGGGGTAACCCATGGATGAAGTATCCATATCTGTTAAGTCGTGTGTCGGAGATGGTGTTTGAGTGGAAGGAACCTCTGGTGCTGGTCCTGGAATGACTGGCTCCACTGCAGGTTGCGGTGTGTCTGCAGGTACTGATGGTGGAAGCTGGGATTGTTCTACTGACTGTAAAAACTGAGTCAGTATGGTTGTGATTTCACTTATGGCCTGCGTAGCCAAGCCTGAAGTGGAAGGCGTTGGCACAGGTTGAGGTGGAGTGGAACAAATCCCCTCTTGTGGTGGCCGCCGTTTCTGTGGAAGCGGTTTCAGCAGTAGAAGTTGTGGAATATTCAACGGTTGTCCGGGAGCCAGAGGCCCTTCCGATGGCAGGGAAGCAAAAGACATCTCTCCCAGTGAAGAAGGAGAAGTGAACGAACGAAATGGTGAAGTATCTCTGTCCTGATCCCTTATTGATGATGGTGACGCTTCGAGGCCTCTTATGGCCGGAATGGCGTTTTTTATATTGAGTGATAGGTGTCTGCGTCGGTTGTGCACCGACGCGCTTCATCTGTGTCGGTGGTGCGTCAGTGAGTCGAGGGTGCGTCGATGCGTGGTGTGCTTCGATGATGCGCCGGCATGAGAAAGCTTCAGTGCAGAATCCCTTTTGCGTCAGTGCGCCAATCGCTTGACTTCGCTTCGACAGGTTGACGCTTCGAAGCAATTTCAACGCGTCTGTCCTCTGGAAGTGGATGCATCGGTGAGGCATGCGGCCGCGACGCTGCATCAGCCGCTCCAAGCTCCGATCCCAGCCGGGAGAGCAACTGCAGATGTCCTGATGAAGGAGAGTCGACAGAAGAAGCCCTCCTCGATGAGGGGGTGACCTTCTTTCTCTTTGGGCCTGGGGAGGATCGCACCGAGGCCCTCAGAAGGGGCATAAGAGCCCGTAGCAGTCAGTTGTAGCTCCTGCAGTTTTGCAGCCCGTTGATGCTGGGCGCGTGGGGACATGTGTCTGCAGTCCACACAGTTTAATTGGTCATGGGATGGCCCCAGACAAATATAACAGACCTTGTGGCCATCGGTGGCCGACAATTTTGCTGTAGGAGCAAAATTTAAAGCCAGGATGTGGCATTCTCTGACTGAGAATAGTTTTCTGACCAAACCTTGATTTTTAAACGCTGATTTTCTCTCTTTTCTTTCTCTTCACAAAGTTCTCTCACAGGAGAGCAGAGATCCGCATGCCAACTGCCGTGCGGAAAAATACTGACTGAGGAGCCTGAGGTGGATCAGAGAAGATATAAGAGGGAGCACCTAGATGAAAGACTTTGCTAGACTTAGAGAGCTCCGCCACCTAGTGGCACGGAAGACGTACCCAGACAGCATGGCTAATTCAGCTGCTTATCTACGTGAAAAAGAATGCACGTGCACATTCACAGTCCAAGGTGTGGAAAAAAAGACCTCTCGCCCTGGTGAGAGAGGGGCCTTGGGAAAAAGTGGGCAGAGTATATTCTGAGTGAGGTGAGAGGTTGCATCTACCTTATGAAGAATATTAGGGTGAGTACGGAGGACCACTCTGTCACGTAGAAACCTAGTGTCAGGTGAGTATGTAACAAGGGCTTGCAACTCACTAACCCTTTCAGCAGAAGTGATGGCTATGAGGGAAAAAAATTCTAACATGGGAAATTCTAAGTTATATGAATGCAGAGGCTCGAACGGGGAACGTATGATTCTTGTAAGCACTACATGAAGGCCCCATTCCATAAGCAATGATCATAGAGAAGACTTAATCTGTAGAGGACCCATGATAAGCTGACTCATAAGGGGTTGAGTTGATTATCGGGCATCCGTTAGTCCCAGGTGGTACGGTGAAATGGAACCGAGGTGTACCCATGCGGAGGATGTCTAGGGACCAGAATCCGAGAGGTATGCTAGATAGCCTAAGAGAGATGGAGTGGTGCAGAAAAAAGGGACTAATAACCTTTTGTGTATACTGTGTGGTAAAATCTTGCCATTTACGTGTGGAAGTCAGTTGGGACACTACCAGTACTTGACAACATCAGTGAATCTGTCTTATGAGACTGACCTGTGAGCAGGCGAATTGGTTACTGGAGTGATAGATTGAGAAGTATGGGGAAGCATACTTGTTGAGGCCAGGACGTGGTTCTGAGAACATTGAAACTTGTCCTGTTGTAGCATAACGAGTGTTTTGGTTATGAGCAGTATCGGAAGAGACGCATATTGTAGAGATTACTTACCTGATAATCTCGTTTTCCTTAGTGTATGCAGATGGGCTCAAAACAAATGGGTATAGTGTGCTCGTGCTAGCAGTTGGAGACGGATCTGACGTTAGCACGGGGTACATATACCCCCGCAGGAAGTGCAGCAACTCAGTAATCTACCTTGCAAAAGCTTTATGGATATATGTGTGACTGACAGATCGATTAAATGAACAGGATTACCCTGACCGATTGATAGTAGCTGGAGACCGCCAGTGTTCTCAACCGGAAGGCATCGACACCCGGCAGGGTGGATGCCCTATATAAGAAAACATGGCTTACCGTGAGTCGGTGAATCCCCATGTATACCGGCAGCCGGGCGGGATGCTGAGTCCATCTGCATACACTAAGGAAACGAGATTATCAGGTAAGTAATCTCTTCATTTCCTAGCGTGTAGCAGATGGACTCAAAACAAATGGGATGTACAAAAGCTACTCCCGGACTGGGTGGGAGGCTGCCCGAGGTCCGTTTAGGATTGCCCGCGCAAATGCTGTGTCCTCCCTGGCCTGGAAGTCCAGACGGTAGAATCTGGAGAAGGTATGGAGGGAGGACCACGTTGCCGCTTTACATATCTCTGCCGGCGACGGCATCCTAATTTCTGCCCAGGAGGCCGCCTGTGCTCTGGTAGAGTGAGCCTTGACCCGTAGAGGTGGTGGTTTTCCCGCTTCTATGTAGGCCGCCTTGATAACTTTTCTTTGATCCAGCGGGCGATGGTTGCCTGTGAGGCCGCTTCCCCTTGCTTCTTCCCGCTGTGAAGGACGAACAGGTGGTCCGTCTTTCGTACTGCTTCTGACATTTCCAGGTATCTGGACAGCAGCCTGCCGATGTCGAGATGGCGCAGTATTCGACCTTCTTCAGACTTCTTCAAACCTTCCGTGGTTGGCAAGGATATGGTTTGGTTGAGGTGGAAGTGTGAGACTACTTTGGGTAAGAAGGAAGGAACCGTGCGAAGATGGATAGCCTCTGGAGTGATTCTGAGAAACGGATCACGGCAGGACAGCGCTTGTAGCTCTGAGATGCGGCGTGCTGAGCATACGGCCAGCAGGAACACCATCTTCAAGGTTAACAAACGGAGGGACAGGCCTCGAAGGGGTCTGAAGGCGGGTCCTGCTAGAAATTCCAAAACTAGGTTGAGGTTCCACAGGGGCACTGGCCACTTCAGTGGCGGGCGAATGTGTTTGACTCCTTTCAGGAAACGTGAAACGTCTGGGTGTGTGGCAATGCTGTTGTCGTCACTCCTGGGACTGTAGCAGGATAGCGCTGCCACCTGAACCTTGAGGGAATTGAGGGACAGACCCCTACTGAAGTCCATCTTGCAGGAAATCCAAAATGATAGGGATTGTAGCGGCATGTGGATTGCTGCTGTGAGTGTCGCACCAGGCTTCAAATACTCTCCAGATCCTTATATATGTTAGTAATGTGGAGAACTTGCGTGCTCGGAAGAGTGTATCTATTACCGGCCCCGAGTATCCCCTATTCTTCAGTCTAGTCCTCTCAATGGCCAGACCGTAAGAGAGAATTGAGCTGGATCCTCGTGGAGGATGGGATCTTGCCGCAGCAGGTCCCTGTGTGGAGGCAGGGGTAGTGGATTCCCTGCCAGCAGTCTTCTCATGTCTGCGTACCAGGGTCTTCTTGGCCAGTCCGGGGCCACTAGAAGAACTAGGCCTCTGTGCCGCTGAATCTTGTGTATAATGGCGCCCAGCAGGGGCCATGGAGGAAAAGCATATAGCAGGATCCCCTGAGGCCAAGGCTGTACCAGAGCGTCGATCCCGTGGGAGAGAGGATCTCGTCTGCGACTGAAGTATCTGGGTACTTGAGCGTTGGACCTGTCCGCTAGTAGGTCCATGCCCGGAGTCCCCCACAGATCCACACTCATCTGGAAAGCTGTGGGCGACAGCTGCCATTCCCCCGGGTTTAGGCTTTCTCTGCTGAGGAAGTCTGCCGTGGTGTTGTCCTTCCCGGCGAGGTGGACGGCTGAGATGTCCTGGAGATTCGCTTCTGCCCAAGCCATCAGGGGGGGTTATTTCTAAGGATACCTGTCGGCTTCTGGTTCCGCCCTGTCGGTTGATGTATGCCACCTTGGTGGCGTTGTCCGACATCACTCTGATCGCCCTGTTTCGAAGTCTGTGGGCAAATCGCAGGCAGGCTAGCCTGACTGCCCGTGCCTCTAGTCGGTTGATGTTCCACCCCGACTCTTCTTTGTTCCATCGCCCTTGGGCGGTTAGTTCTTCGCAGTGTGCTCCCCATCCATTCAGGCTGGCATCTGTAGTGAGCAGGGTCCAGGTTGGGGAAGACATTTTTGACCCCCGGCTCGTGTGGCCGGGCTGCAACCACCAACGTAGCTGATTCCGCACTCTGGCTGGTAGAGGTAGGTGTATGGTGTAGTTCTGTGATCGTGGGCTCCACCGAGATAGGAGGGCGCATTGCAATGGTCTCATATGAGCCCGCGCCCATGGTACCACCTCCAGAGTGGATGCCATGAGGCCGAGGACCTTTAGGTAATCCCGAGCTGTGGGCCGGCTGGCGCTCAGCAGGGCCTGCAGATGATTCCGGAGTTTCGACTTCCTTTTGGAGGTCAGGCTGACCTCGTCTTCCTGGGTGTCGAATCGAACCCCTAGGTATTCCAGCGACTGGGACGGCTGTAGGGAACTCTTGTTTATGTTGACTACCCATCCTAGGCTTTCCAGAAGAGATATAACTCTGTTGGTTGCCCGGTGGCTCTCCTCCGGTGACTTTGCCCTGATCAGCCAATCGTCCAGGTAGGGATGGATGAGAATTCCTTCCTTCCTGAGGGACGCCGCCACTACTACTATGACCTTGGTAAAGGTCCGCGGTGCAGTGGCTAACCCGAAGGGTAAAGTTCGGAACTGGAAGTGCTGATTCAGGACTTTGAAGCGTAAATAGCGCTGGTGATCCAGATGGATTGGGATATGCAAGTAGGCTTCTGACAGATCCAGGGATGTGAGAAACTCCCCTAGCTGTATTGCACTTATGACTGACCTCAGAGTTTCCATGCGAAAGCTGGGGACCCATAGGTGTCGGTTGACTGACTTGAGGTCCAGGACAGGCCTGAAAGTGCCCTCTTTCTTGGGTACTATGAAATAAATGGAATAATGCCCAGAATTCATCTCCCATGCAGGCACTGGGATTATGGCTTTTAGGGACAGGAGCCTCCGCAAGGTAGCTTCCAGTGCCGCCCTCTTGAGAGGTGGACAAGGAGATTCCACAAACTTGTCCGGAGGGAGCCGAAGAAAGTCCAGGTAATACCCTTCTCGGATGATGGCGAGGACCCACTGGTCTGAGGTAATCTCGACCCACCTGTGGTAGAATAAGGTTAGCCTGCCCCCTATGGCTTCTTCCCCCAGATGGGTCGGCTGATTCTCATTGTGGGGTGCGGCCGGGACCCGAACCCGAGCCGATTCACCTCTTGTTGTGCTTGGTCCGAAAGGACTGGTTCCTGGTCTGAGAACGAGGTGCTTGGTAGCGAGTCCTGTAAGGGTTGAAGCGCTGAGAGCTTCTACCTCTGGATGGCCTAGGAAAATGGCGCTGGCTCCTCTTTGACCTTTCTTCTGGTAGACGGGGTAATGGAGAGGCGCCCCATTTATTAGCCAGTTTCTCGAGGTCGCTGCCGAACAGGAGGGATCCCTTAAAGGGCATTCTTGTGAGGCGTGTCTTGGAGGAGGAATCGGCCGACCAATTTCGTAGCCAGAGCTGTCTCCTGGCTGCCACTGAGGATGACACTCCCTTGGCTGCCGCACGGACTAGGTCGGAGGCTGCGTCAGTGAGGAACGAGAGAGCTGATTCCATTTCTCCTCCCGGGGTGTTGTTCCTAGCTTGTGATAAACAGGAACGCGTCACCACGGTGCAGCAGGTCGCGATTCGTAGGGACATGGCTGCCACCTCAAAGGCTTGTTTCAGAATGGCGTCCATGCGCCGGTCATGTGCATCCTTGAGGGCCGCCCCCCCCCCTCCTCCACTGGAATGGTGGTGCGCTTCACAACTGCGCAAACTATGGTGTCTACCTTAGGGCACGCCAGCAGCTCCTTGGTTGCCGGGTCCAGGGGGTACATGCCAGATAATTCCCGACCCCCTTTGAATGAGGCCTCCGGCGCATTCCATTCCAGATCGATTAGCTGCTGTGCTGCTTGTAGGAGGGGAAAATGGTGAGCAGTTTGGCACAGGCCCTCTAGCAGAGGGTTCATTCTAGGTTTCCCTGGGGTGCCTTGGCCTGGGATAGCCAGCTCCGACAGGCATTGAGAGACCAGGTCTGGGAAATCATCTTTAAGAAAGAAGCGTCTCATGGTTCGATACTGTTCTATCCCCGAGGGAAGCTCTCCCTCCTCGGGGGGCTCGCCCGCTTCCTCAGAACAATCTGAATCCCCGTAAGTGGGGCTTCCGGGTGGCGAGAAGCCGTGCCTAGGTCTTGAGGGTCCAGGGGCGGGGTCCGCCGGTACGTATGGGTCAGTTCGGGGATCAGACTGCATCTTGACAAAAGCATGAATTCCCTTGAATAATTCCACCCAGGAGAGCGAAGCAGGTTCTAGCCTTAGGGGCACCAGGTCTCTCGGGTTCCCTGGCTGCTCACCGCTGCCTGCTAGGTCCGGGGTGTTCCCTGAGGAACTGGCAAGTATGCTGGGCTGGGACCAGCCCTGGCCTGGAACTACCAGGGCCTCCTCACATTGGGCACATAGGGAGTCTGCTTCCTCGCTCTGTGTGACTCGCATGCTGAGCAGAGGCCTAGAGCTCTTATGCCTGATTCTGGAGGTGCCAGCTCTGCGGACGCATGGGCTCTCCTACGCTCCATCTCGTCTGTTATCTCTATGCGGTGCGCTCCCAGCCGGAGTATGCGCCTTGTAATATGCGCGAAAGATGTGCTCCTACTAATATACGCGTATCACCCTGCGCCTATCTACGTGCGCCTAGCAAAATGCGCCTAGCAACGTGTACCCATCAGCCTTCAATGTGCGCCATTATCAAATATGCGCCCAATTATTTTCGGGCGCCCAACATATGCGCCCGTTGCCTGTGCGCTCAGTCTGGCCTGAGCGCTAGAGCGAGGCGACGAACCAGGGAAATGGTGACGGCGAGCAGGCAGGTAAAATGGCGACCTCCTTGGCGGGCTGCCACTTAGGCAGACCCCGCTAATCCTCGCTTCCTCGGAGACCCACAAGTAAAGATGTACGCCTTACCTGATCTTTGGCGCTTCCCGGCCTCAACCCGGGCGGTCTCCGGCTGCGGGGGGAGAGGGTGATTACCGTCACCGCCGCGCTCAAGGAAGTGCACCCGCTGCCTCTAGGCCGCGCCCGAACTCGTCTCGCTCGGGGGCCAAGTCCGCACCGGGACAGAGGCTGCCTCTGTGCCGCGCCCGAGCTCCTCTCACTCGGGGGCTAGGTCCCTGCCGCTAATCGGCCACCGGACCAAGGCTCTTACCTCCAAGGGACCACAGAAATCACCTGGGGAAACTCAACTGGGGGAGGGACCGAATGGTATCACCGCAGGAGTGCGGGGCTCGTCTTCAGGTAGGATTCTTCTATGAATTTAGTCGTTACAATTTGGAAAAACGCTCAGCGAGCGTGAGGCAGCTCCAAACTGCTTTGGAGATGGAAATTACTGAGTTGCTGCACTTCCTGCGGGGGTATATGTACCCCGTGCTGATGTCAGATCCGTCTCCAACTGCTAGCACGAGCACACTATACCCATTTGTTTTGAGTCCATCTGCTACACGCTAGGAAAAGGAGGCCTTTGTTGCAGGAGCGAGCAAAGGCGTCTATGGGAACGCATTTCAATGCATGTGTAGGGAGTAGAATCTGTCCACTCTGTGGTTCGATTCAGACGCAGAGGTCAAAGGTTGGTTGACCTCCGCGCTAAAAGATTTTGCTCGCTACACATGGATTCAGAGACCATTCATGAGGATGGAGTCTATGGAGGTCTGCTAGTGCAGTGGTCCCCAACCTTTTTTGCACCAGGGACCGGCTTCAAGCAAGACCATTTTTCCATGGCCCGGCAGGGTGGGGTGGGGGTTGGATTTTAGTGCATACTTATCATTAAATTATGACATTTATAATGTGAATGTGACTCAACTCACCATAGGTTCAGAATGAGTGGGAGCACCGGGCTTGTTTCCCTTGTTTTCCAAACTTCACACCTCTCTCCTCCACCTGACGCCTTCCCTCTCATGACCTCCCCTGGCTGTGAGCAAACCCCAGGAAGACATCCATTCATTCTCATACACAGACACACCCTCAAGCAGGCACCCAGGCATTCACACACATACACCCCCAGGCAGACTCCCATTCACACACATGCATACACTAAAGGCAGAGACCCCCTCTCTTTCTTTTGCCAGCAACCTGAGAGCCTCTCTCATTCCTCTGCTGCCACTGTCACTGCTGCCGCCTGGCTATTGGGGAGGTGCTGATTGCTGCTACTGGCACTGAAGCCCATTCTGCTGCCTCCTCTGTGCAGGTCCCTTGGGCTTCCAGTTCCTCCATGCTGATCTCGTACATTGATCCAATTAGAGAAAGTGCTACTCTTGCACATTCCCAAAGATTACATGTGTCAATCAGTAAAAAGAAATTTTTTTTTTTTTTTACATTTGCTGTCTGATCTTAGTTTTCTAATCGGTTGGTCACAGGCTTTTTTTTTCCCCACCTTCCCTTTCTTATTTTTTTGCCAATTCCTTTTATATTGTCTTTTTTTCTATTTCTTTTCTCTCCATCTGTCTTCTTCCCTCAAACACACAGGTTCTCATTCTCACATGCTTTCTCTCTCTCTCTCTCACACACACACACACACACTCACATGCTCTCTCTCATACAATCATTCATACACACAGTCTCTCACTGGCACATGCTGTCTGACACACACACAGGCTCTCTCACATCCACATGCTGTCTTGCTCAAGTACAGGCTCTCAATGTCACATGCTGTCTCTCACACACACACAGAGGCTCTCACATGCTTTCTCTGCAAACATTCAGGTCTTCACTCCCACACAGTCTCTCAACTCACTCTCACACACGCACACATACACACTCAGCCTCTCTCCCACCTCTGGGCCTCTTCTTTATGTGTCGCCACGGGATGGGCTCTGCAGCAGCCCTGGTCTTCTTGGGCTGCGCTGCTCCTCTTCTGCACGCGGCTGATGCTGCTCCTTCCTGCCCGCTCGGCTCCGGCAACATTTTTCTTCCGGGGTCACGTGAGCAGGAAGGAGTAGCACCTGCACATTTAGACGCGACCTTTTCCTTCGGGCCGTGGTGACGTGAGCTCCACCACGGCCCTGCTGATCTTCTTGCTGTGTGTATCCAACACACAGCACAGCAGTAGGTCACCGCTCAGTCGCCAGTGGGATGAGGTCCACCAGCGGCCATCAGCGGCTCGGCGCCCCCTAATGCTTGGCACCACCATGCGGCTCCGTAAACGTATGTATATGGCCACACAGTAGCCTGCCCTGATCTTGCGTGATAAGGTCGGGCAAGGTGCCCAGGCGAATGGGCTCCTAGATAGAGAGGTTGCGGAGAATGGGAAACCAGACCTGACGCGGCCAATGCGGGGCTATGAGGATCATGGAGTCTCAGTCCTGCTGTAGATTCACGAGAGTCTTGCCTATTAGCGGAATCGGAGGGTACGCCTACAGGAGACCCACATTCCAGGAGTGTGCAAAGGCATCCACGGCTGGTCCCTTTCAGTCCCTGTGCAGGGAGCAGAATCAGTCCACCTTGTGGTTCTGCGAGGACGCAAAGAGATCTACATACGGCTGACCCTACTGGCGGAAGATCCTGTCTGCTACATCGGGGTTCAGGGACCACTCATGGGGCTGGAATGTCCGGCTGAGGTGGTCCGCTACCACATTCTCGGTCCCTGCCAGGTAGATGGTCCGCAGGAGCATGGAATGTGACAGGGCCCAGGCCCAAATCTGCGCCGCCTCTTGGAAGAGGAGATAAGAGCCTGTGCCCCCTTGTTTGTTCACATACCACATGGCCACTTGGTTGTCCGTCTGGATCATGACCACCTTGCTGGACAGGTGATGCATACCGCATCGCCCGGAGTTCCAGGAAGATTATCTGGCATCTCACCACGGCTTTTGACCACAGCCCTTGCGTGGAGGCCATTGACATGGGCCCCTCAGCCTAGGTTGGAGGCATCCTTGGTCAAGATCACCTGGGCAGCCAGAGGCTGAAAGGAAAGTCCCTTGCTCAAGTTGGATTTGTGCGCCCACCAGGTGAGGGAGAGCTGGAGTGTTTTTTTGGGTTTTTTTTATCTGGACCAGTGCTGAGAGTTTCTGAGTGGCTTGGTGCCACTGAGACCGCAGGGTCCACTGTGTGATCCTCATGGCTAGGCGGGCCATTGGGGTGACGTGCACTGATGATGCCATGTGACCCAGAAACTTCAGGAGCAGGTGGGCCGAGGCCGTCAGCCAGTGATGGATGGATCTGGCCAGCCTGGCCAGGGTGGCTATGTATTCGCTGAGAAGGAACGCTTTGCCCATCATGCTGTCCAGGTCTGCCCCGATGAAGTTCAGTCACTGGGACGGAGTCAGCTGGAATTCTGGGTAGTTCATGAGGAAACCCAGCGACTGGAGGAGACTCAACATCACGTTTAGGGACTGAAGAGCTCCCTCTTTCGAAGAATTCTTGATGAGCCAATTGTCCAGATATGGGAACACATGCACCCCGTTCCGGTGCAAACGTGCTCCCACCACTGCCAGGCACTTTGTGAAAAGCTGGGGTGCGGAGGCTAGCCAGAAGGGGAGAGGCTCTGTACTGGAAGTGCCTGTGGCCTACTACGAAGCGCAGATATTTACGATGAGATGGAAAAATGGCAATGTGCGCATAGGTGTCCTGTAGATCCAGAAAGCAGAGCCAGTCCCCTTGATACAGAAGCGGAAGTAGGGTACCCAAGGTTACCATTCTGAACTGTTCTCTGCGGAGGAACTTGTTTAAAGCTCGGAGACAGAAGATGGGATGGAGGCTGCCTGTTCTCTTTGGGATGAGTAGAACCCTCATCCCTGCTGAGCCCGGGGAACAGATTCCACGGCTCTGGACTGTAGCAGCAGAAAGATTTCCAACTCGAGGGTTGATGCATGTTCTATTAGGCTCCACACCGGGGAGGGTGGGGAGTCTGGAGGAACAGTGAGGAGACTCAGGTGGTAACCTCGTGCTACGATGGATAATACCCATAGGTCGGTGGTAATTGGGAACCACTTGCTGACTGGCAGAGACACCCCCCCCCCCCCATAGGTGGGTCGGACGCTGCGGGGCAAAGGGGATAAGCTTCTGCTCTCTGTATGCCAGTCAAAAGCCAGCTGCAGGGCTAGGCTGGGGGACTGGCTGAGCCTTACGCACTCTCTGTTGGCGAGGGTGGCTTCTTTGGGAGGACCGAGCTGTATGCGCATGGGAGGATGGAGGGTAGTTATCTCCGTTGCTTGTAAAGCTGCCTCCTAGTATCTCTACGTGGGGGAGGCACCGGTGGTGGGCAGGGCACCGAGGGGCCCACTGGCAAGGGCTGCGTTGGTAAGGCATAGAGCAGCACGTCCAGTCTTTCCAGCAGAGGTGCCAAAATGGAGGGCACCGGTTCTGATACCGGTATGGGGGCCGGCGTCAGTGGCAGCTGGAGACCCCAAAGGGCATTTAGCACTGCCTGTTGAGCCTTGCGGTCCAACTCCTCTCTGAACGAGGGTGCGGACAAGACCGACCCTGGAGTAGGAAGTAGGCTGGGCATCACTGGAGTGTCCACGGGTCCGTGGAGACTCTGTGACCGGCAGAGATATCTGTGGGGACCACCCTGGGCTCCTGGGTCCAGAAGAGGAAGGGGACTCCTCTCCCCGGGGCCCCTTAATGTCTGTGCCGGTACCGGACCGTGACAACCGTCTGTGCTGGTGTCTATGCTTCCCACTGTGCTTGGCCCGGTCCTTCTCTGGCGCTAAGGAAAACTATGCAGAAGTCTTCGAGTGTCCCGATGCCGATGAGGGGCAATCTCCTGCTCCCTGATCCTCTCGACAGGGCATCGAAGGTGAGGGTCCCGAACCAGTTTGATCCCCATGACTCAACGTACCCGGTACGTAGTCGATGGAACAGATTGCTTTGAACCATCTTGTCCAGGTGGGCATGCCGGCCTTTGCGGGGGGTCATCTGAGCACATCTGGGACACTGACGGATGTCATGGGAAGGCCCGAGACACAGGACACAAACATGTTGGTCCATTATGGACATAGTCTGCAGACACTCAGGGCACTTCTGAAAACCAGTCGCCATAAAAAAAAAGGGCGGTGTGCAGTCAGTGGCCGGTAGACGCTCGGGTACTAAGCGCAAAAACCGCGTAAACATACTTACCAAGCGCCGAAGGAATCAGTTCACGATGGGGGACCCCGGAGCGGAGAAAAACCTGAAGAAAAACTTTGAATTGTTCCGTGAGGAAATTGTGAGGACGAAGTTCTCACAGAGCTCCACTAACCACGAGGCAACAGTTCCGCAGAAAAAGTGTGACTGAAGGGGGACCCCGTGTGGCCATGGGGTTGGTGGCATGCTAGGCATGCTCATTGTGCCAGTCAAAGTTCTAGAAACTTTGACAAAAGTGTTCTGTGACAGGGCTCCAACTGATGATGTCACCCATCTGTGAGGACTACCATCCTGCTTGTACTCCTGAGAAAATATGCATCACACAGTAACTCAGTACAATACTTTTAATCACAGCAGAAAATTTTGAATACACTACCTGAGAAACAAGACGCTGATTCTCACTGAGCCAAGTCTCTCTCATAGCTGCCTTGCGATCAAATCTACGTGCAAGTTGTTCCAGTTTCTCTTGTCGTATAAGCTCAGTTCGCAATGCCAGTTCTCTTTCATGTTCAGCTTTTTCCAGTCTTTCCCAGGCCTGAACCAAAGAACAGTTTCTTACTCACAAAAATGAATACTACATAGCCACCTTGATTAACACAAGTCTTCATTAAAAGATGAATCCAAAACACAGACAACGGAGCAAAGAATTGCACTCCAAATATTCAATCATCAACATCCAAGGAGATGCAAATAAAGTAATTCAGTCCCAAACTTCAAAATAGCCCGTGAAGGGAATAATCTTTAATTTTTCATGCAAGCGGCAACTTCATTGCTTAACACAACACAGTTCTCAAAAGGGTCCCCCGACACGGACCCTTGTTTTGCCGAACCAGACTGCGTCGGGAGGGACAATGAATTTTATGTGGAATGCTTTAACTAAAAGACAGAAAATATTTTGACAATATAAAATGGGGGACCAAGTAAATATAGATGGAATACCGTTCAGCATTATTTAGCTAAATAAAACATACCTTATATACGCTGTACATTTACACAGTCAAAGTCGCAAGGAGAGCAAGCAGTGAAAACAAACCCCAGCGTTTAAAGAGACTGAAGTTTAGGTGCCAAAAACATGGCCAATGGGAAGGCAACAACTCCGAGCAGCATTGACCAATCAAAAGGCAATATTAGAATGTACAGTGGGAAGACAGAAAAGCAGAAAATTACAGAAAAAATTGCTAATCTATTTCATTATTTAAGCCATGAGGTGTAAGACAATTTAATTTAAAAATCCATTTCTGTTCCCTGCGGATCAAAATTTCTGAAAAATTACCGCCACAGGGTGGCGGAGGTAACACGTCAATAACATAAAATTTCAAATCATATCCAGAGAGTCCAGATGCAATCCAATGAGATACTAAAGGAGCTGTGTCCCGTCCACTTTTAATATTAGAACGGTGCTCAATTATCTGAGTGCGAATCGGAGAAGTTTTACCTACATACAGCTTATGGCAGGGGCATACAATCACATAGATCACTCCTTTTGTCTGACATGTAGCAGATAATTTTAATTGGAATTTGGTATGAGAGATAGTGTGTTCAAAAATCATTAGAGGTGATGTGTGGGGGCAGACCGAGCAGTGTCCACAAGGCTGGTGACCTAAAAACCTTAAGGAGTCTAACGGTGTCTGGTCATTTAAAATGAGAGTGAACTAGGATGTCGCTAAGATTCCTGCCCCAACAGAATGAAAAACAGAGAGGATGATCAAAAGTTTTATATAGAGAGAGTAGGGGGGCCAGTGACACTTAATGATAGTGGTAATATTGTGTACATGGGTTGAAAAAGGTAGTATGCAATTTATGAAATCAGATGCTCTGACTTGGGGAATAAAAAGGTATTCACGGTTAGCATAGAGGGCTCGTTTGAATGCTCTACGGAGTACACGCTGAGGGTACCCTCTTTCCTTAAACCTTGACACCATCTGCTTAGCTTTATTTATAAAATCTGTTCGTGAAGAGCAGAGGCATCTGAGTAGTTGGCCAGCCGGAATATTCATCCTTAAAGCAGTAGGATGATGACTATCGAACCTTAGTAGTGTGTTCCGGTCAGTCTTTTTTCGAAATATTGAAGTGTGAAAGCTGCCATTTTCAATGAATACTGACATGTCCAGAAATGCTATTTCATTTGGGTCAATAGAAAAATTGAATTGAAGGTATTCATTACAACTATTTAACCAATCTAAAAAAATTGGATATCAGTCCCTGTCCAAACTAAAAAGATGTCATTGATGCACCGATGCCATGAAAAATTAAAAGATGACCAGGAGGATGGATATAATAAAGTCACCTTCAAATTTGCTGACAAAGGCAGGCCAAGCTTGGTGCCATTGTGGCCCCCATCGCTGTTCCTTTAGTTTGCTGAAAAAAGTTTGACTGAAACTGAAAATAATTCTTAGTGAGAGCTAAGAATGTAAGTGTAAGAAGAAATGGAGTAGAAACATGAATAGGGTCTTGTCGTTGATTCAAAATGTCCTCTATTAGATTCAAAGCCTCCTGCTGAGGAATATTTGCGTAAAGAGATAATATCCAAGGTTACCAAAAAAATAACGTGAATAGGTGGGCAGAGAAAAGTTACTCAAAATACTGATAAAGTGGTTGGTGTCTGACAAAGGAACAGCTTTTACACACTAATTGTTTTAAAAAAAAAGTGTCAACGAATTGAGATAGCAGTTCAAGAACCAAACCTATACCAGAGACAATCGGATGACCAGGAGGATTTTGCAAAGATTTGTGATTCTTGGGAAGAATATAAAATGTAGGTATTATAGGAAAATCAACTTGTAAAAAGGTTGCCTCACGTGGAGTGATCTGATGTGAATATAATGCTTCCATTAGTGTGTAAAAGCCGATCCTTTGTCAGAGACACCAACCACTGTCTCTGCCCACTGATTCACGTTATTTTTTGGTAACCTTGGATATTATCTCTCTTTACTCAAATATTCCTCAGCAAGAGGCTTTGAATCTAATAGAGGACATTTTGAATCAACGACCAGACCCATTGAACAGAGTTTTAATATTAAAAATGGACGGGTCACAGCTCCTTTAGTATCTCATTGGATTGCATCTGGACACACTGAACATGATTTGAAATATTATGTTATTGACGTGTTACCTCCGCCACCCCGTGGCGGTAATTTTTCAGAAATTTTGATCCACAGGGAACAGAAATGGATTTTTAAATTAAATTGTCTTACACCTCATGGCTTAAATAATGAAATAGAATGGCAATTTTTTCTGTAATTTTCTGCTTTTCTGTCTTCCCACTGTACATTCTAATATTGCCTTTTGATTGGTTAATGCTGCTCGGAGTTGTTGCCTTCCCATTGGCCATGTTTTTGGCACCTAAACTTCAGTCTCTTTAAACGCTGGGGTTTGTTTTCACTGCTTGCTCTCCTTGCGAATTTGACTGTAAATGTACAGCGTATATAAGGTATGTTTTATTTAGCTAAATAATGCTGAACGGTATTCCATCTATATTTACTCGGTCCCCCCATTTTATATTGTCAAAATATTTTTTGTCTTTTAGTTAAAGAATTCCACATAAAATTCATTGTCCCTCCCGACACAGTCGGGTTCGGCGAAACACGGGTCCGTGTCGGGGGACCCTTTTGAGAACTGTGTTGTGTTAAGCAATGAAAAATTAAAGATTATTCCCTTCACGGGCTATTTTGAAGTTTGGGACTGAATTACTTTATTTGCAACTCCTTGGATATTGACCGTTAAAAGATGAACAACATTGACTGCTCTTGTATTTATGCTTTACTAAGCAAAGCACAATAGCTAAGACTTAGCAATATTAGCCCAATATCATAAAACATTCACATTACATCATTTTTTAAAATGTTGTCATATAAATATTACCGTGAACTCTTAACTTTCCTTCATTCATCCGCCGTATTCTCATAACTGGAAGTTAATTACTCTAACTAATTAACAATTTATTTAATTTAAAGGATTTCCAAACTGCCTATTCATTCCACAAAGGGTGCACCCAAGGTAGTATACAGCATATAAATCTGTGAATAATAAAATTTTTAATACATTTAAAAGTGATATTAACAAAATAAAAAGAACCAGGAAATGAAAATAGCAGTGACACACAAACAAGAATCTACCAAGGCACAATTTTTCAGTGCTGCTTTTGGCCAACAGTAACCACTAAAGGAACAACATGGATGACTGATTTGATGCATGCCATGACATATTGGGCTTAAAGCTTGGATCTGGGCCTGGACATGGACCACATGAAGTAGATCCAAACATTAAACCCAATTTACTAAGACATGCTATTACCAAAGCAATCAACCTCTGACCTAGTTAAAAAAACAACAACATTAAAACTAAAAAATATGAACTCAATTTCCAATACACACTGAGAATACAAACTTTTTTCAGAAAGAAAAAGATATCCAGATGTTACATTTCACATTTGCACAAGATTACAAAATATATATGTTTAAACACATATCCCGTCTATCATACTTCTCTCTCTACCACAGAATGGCCAAGTTAAACTAACCAACATTTTTTATTCTTTCCATAGTATGTCAAAAAATTCTTCACATTAATCATACCATATGCTAGACTTCTCTGATACATAATAGATATGAAACTGTTTTCAATTCAAGTATTTGAAGAATTAACTGGAGGGGTGCAAGGAAGCTGGGGTAGTTTTCTGCTGGCCATGAGGCTTTTAGATCATGGGTACTAAACAGCTGGACTGGGAATTTTACGCATGGCAAGGCAAGAGTTCAAGTCTCGCTGTTTTAAAGACATTACTCCCAGGAGGAAGAGCTCTGACTTATTACTGCTTAGCCAGCTGGAACGTTTTCTGTTGTACATGCTTTGCTGCCGCCCACCCACTAATACGTTTTTAGAATTCCAGCTACTATATTAAGACAAAAATCCAGAAATATCTGAAATGAGAACTGAAAATGAGAACTTCTTCACCTTGTTAATATCTGAGATGAGTTTGCCCTCTCTTGGCATGTACACTTTCTGATTATTAGCCCTCATTTTACTTTGGATGGTGAAGAGCAGCACTTCCAAGTTTCCTTTTTCTGTAAATCTGAAGATGAACAACACAATTAGATAAATTATAAGAGAGAGCATCACATGTCTATCAAACACTGAAGTCACTAGACTGAACAAGACAGGGGCACCACTCGGCACAAGCACACATGGACCATGCCCCAAGCCTCAACTCCATTTTATAGTGCCGTGAATAAGATAATCAGAGCACCAGGAACGGCAGAGATCCTCTCTCCTTTCCCTGCCCAAGGAATGACGTGCCATCAATTTCCATGGAAATGGAAAGAAAAAGAGTAACTATTGTCTTATCGCCACTCCCTTCTCTGTTTCTCAAGTAATACTGCCACCTCCTGTTAGATGGTGTAGGGAGGAGGAAAGACAGGAGGCAGCAGTAGATCAAGGGCCCTGAAAGTTTGTGTACCCTTGGTCTATCTCTTTCCCCTCCGTGGTAAACAGAGGGTCCTTCCTCCCTTCAAACAAGCTGCCTATGCTTGCTTCATTACCCCAGGAGGGAGGTCTGTCAAGCTGACCCCCCACCCCCACCCCACAAAGAAATGCTTCTAACACCATGGGTAGAAGGGAGGGATGGATGGCTACCAAGCCTCTTTCTCTCCTCTTCCCGTCCCCTTAGCTTGGGGCTAAGGTAGCATAAAAGTAGGCGCATAACCTGATTTTGTGTACATTTTGCAAATTGGGAAGAGGCATTTTCGGAAAGAGTTGGGACTTAAACACACACTTCTGTATTTTAAAAACCATGAGGATATCTTTCAAACACCACCATGCGGCTCTATAAATGTATGTATATGGCCACACAGATAGCTACTAAAGTATTTTATAACCTGTGGGATACATTTTAAAGCATAGCGGGCGCGCGAACAAAAGTACGCCGGATTTTATAAGATACATGCGTAGCCGCGCGTACCTTATAAAATCTGGGGTCGGCGCGCACAAGGGGGTGCACATTTGTGCAACTTGCGCGCGCCGAGCCCTGCGTGCGCTGCCCGTTCCCTCCGAGGCTGATCCGGAGGCCGCGGCCATGCCCCCGGAACGCCCCGGACCAAAACTACGCCCACGGCACCACCCCTGGATGACGCGCCGACCCCGTCACGCCAGCCCCAAAAAAGCCCCGGGACTTACACGCGTCCCGGGGCTTGGCGCGCGCAGGGCCGTTTTAGAAGGGTTACGCGCGTACCTTATGCGCGTAACCCTTTTAAAATCCGGCCCTGTGCATATAAGATACATGCAGATTACAAAATACGCATAGGTCTACCCTCCAACATACATACGTATGCGTGGTTATGTGCAAATACCTACAATGCATTGAAAGTACGTACCTGACCTACCTCTTTTATAAATATATGCGCAAAAAAGATATAACACGCCTGCATAAATCTTGATTTATACGCAAAGGTAGGTATATTTTAAAACATGCGGGTGTAATTGAAATCACCAGTTTACCGATATCTCCACCAATTTACCCAATCCTTCTCTAGGTCATCAAGAAGTTCCTCATCCTCCTAGTTCTTCATCCTGTACTCCCCTCAGTTCATCCAGACCTCCCACCAAACTAATAGACAATAGACGAGTCTGATATCAACTGCGCTAATTAGCTGGTGCAAAATTGAGCAAATAAATTCCCTAGTATTTGTGTGTAAATCTCTTATAAAATAGCAATTTATGTATGTACCTCTTGGCCCCACTCTGGAATGCCCCTAGACCAGCTATTTTTTTGTGCCAGTAAATTTGTGCGCGAAACCAATAATATGCACATACTTTGATGTTTATAAAATAGCAACTGTGCAAGTACAAGCTACTTATGCGCGTATCTGCTCATTTTACCCAAGGAACTACTGTGAAAATTCACTATCTGCGTAAATTCATCCACACAAGTTTTGCCCTTGATAAAAGCGGTCATAACTTAATGCAGGTTAGTTTGTGCATGTTCCAGGATACTTACTTGAGAATTTTCAAAGTGAACTTCTACACAAAAGTTTGCTCTGAAAATCTGGGGTAAAGTCTACATATGAAAATGCAGACTTTACCCCAACATACACACTTATAAAATTACCCTCTCCGTATATGATTTTTAGGGGGAAGGAGAAAAACGCACAAGTATGTAGGTGTAGGTGTGTGTATGGGGAGGAGATGAGGCAGGTTATAGACTTGAGTCCCAAATCCTTCAAACACCTAGCAATGACTCTGGCAAGAGAGGCTCACAATTCTGGGAATTACAGCAGGTTACTAATGCATGCAAGTCTAATTGAAGCTGCCAAAGTGTTTAGTCCACAAAGATGGCTTTCCTTCCAAGCTCCAGCAAGGTATGGGTTTAAAAATTTTGAATTTGTTTCTTTAAAAGAAAAAACCAACTAGACTGTACTTGTAGGAAATTAAATTTGCAACCACTATATTTCAAAATACATCTCTAAGAAACATTTTCTTGGCCCTTAAACATGAATGAACAATTAGAATAAGTGCAGTAAACTGGTTAATAAAACACATTAAAATGATAGCCAGATTTACTTGGGAGGTTTCTCCACAGTACGGTAGGTGTTGAATGCCTGTAACTGCTGCTGTACACCGACCAGTGAATTGGCAAATTTTCGATTGTTCAAGATGATAATGGTCTGTTCAATCCACTCAAGAAGGTCAGAAGCCAGTGACTCATATTTTTCAATCATTTTTTCAGTTTCAATAGCATTATCAAGCACCTGCAAAACAAAATAGGAATAATGGCTGAACAAAACACAAAAAAATGTGCACCAGCTCAAAAATAGACATTTGCAATCTGCTTCTCTTGCCCGTCATTGCAATCCTCCAGAAAATCACCTCATAATGCAACTGAGCATGTAAGTATGCATGGAAACCAAGTATTGATATTACAAAAATAAAAAAAAGGAGAGAGAAAACTCAAAAATCGAAACTGCTAACTTCTTCCCAGTAACCCTGATATTTTTTCAACATGGAAAGGAGGCCATAAAGAAAGAAAGACATTTTAAACCCAATACATTATAATAAATATTGTAAAATATCAAAGGAATTATTTAACATCCCAGAAATATTAAGTATCTACTCAAATAGATGTAAAAAAAAAATTGAAGTCAAACATTAGATAAACATCTGTGCTATTTAGGGAAAAAAAACAATTGTAACTTGATTGGGATTTAAAAAGATTTTCTAGCCTACTCACCTTTCCGATGCGCTTCCCTTCTACAGCCAATGCTTTCATCTTAGAGAAGTAGTGATAATATGTCACCACATAGGTGATGATGGACTTTTCATCAGGATGGTCCACGCTGATATCTGAAAATAAAAGTATACTCATCTGCACATTTGGATATAAAAGGAAGAAGTGGCTTTTGATGAGGCAAAATACACAGTCATTGCCAAATTGTGCTAGTGGTAATATGAGAGCGTGGTATATTCTGCCCAAGTTGCATGCATATGTTGCCTGCCGCCCCCCCCTTTGGGCCCAAGCTCATAAATCTCCATGACATCTCCAGACCAGGTCCATCTGGGTTGTAGTGTGTTTCTTGGTAGGGGACAACCATAGCTGTGAAACCTGAAGGCCCGAGACAGAATCCTGACTCAAGTAACCCACGCTTTACCACTGTGCTCAGTTGTTGTTTAATGCTGCTTCAGTCTAGTTCTACATACTTCAAGTGCAATGTAGTATATAAATAACTGAAGGCCCAATATCACTTAAAAGCTTACAATCAATGTTTTCCTAGATTTTATTGTATCTGTTTATATTAAGTCATATATGATTGCTGTTTGTTATATAGTTATTGATCTGAGAACTGCATAAAGTGGAATAACTAATTAAATAATAGATTTATAAAATGTATGACATTACTTCTAGAGTAATTCAAATTTCTTCAACTAAGTTGCATATTTTTACAATCACCACAACTTGCAGGATGTGAATTCTTGGATATTTATCTTTTAGCTTACTGTAGCTTTATTAACTAAATGAATGTGCAGAGGTTTTCTACAGAATGCTACTTATCTTCTAAGATGTGGATATTCAAAAATATCTATGTAAGTTAGCTTAAAATAACTTATCTAGCTAATTTACAAAGTATATTCAGCAGCATGGCTATGCTGATAATATCCCCTATTTGGTGCTACTTACCCAGATAAGTTCTATCCAGACAAATTAAACCTGCTCTATGGCAAGACTAACTTCCCGATTAATTTAACCAGATAAGTATGAATACTGTTACTTAACGCTGCTCTAATCCATCCACACCTTATCCAATTACCTACATAGCTGGATAAGTGGCTTATCCAGCTATGTAACAGCCACTGAATGTAACCGGATATTTAGTGGCTACTACTTATCCAGCTAAAGCATTCAGCGCATTTTGAATACCGACTCTCTGATTTCTATCCAGTTTTTACCTTCGGGGTCCAGAAGCTTAGTAAGGCCAAGATGTTGCTCTGCAAGATTAAATGCATTCTGAAGATTGTAGTGCACATTTGATTTCTTCAATTTATCAAAATCAATTAAGTCAGGCCTAAATAGATTTAAAAAAAAAGTTTTAAATTAATATATGTTACACACTTTATGCACCTTAGTGCTTAAGATCCTTTTGCACCTGAAACTAAATGGAGAAATAAGTAAAAGAGGAACAAATGCAAGTTTGCTTACCATAAATGTTGTTTTCCATAAATAGCAGGATGAATTAGCCATTACATACGAATAACATCATCCAGAGGCACCAAATGGACTTCTCTCCAAGATAGTAGAACTTTAAACTCTATTGAGCATGTGCGGAAATTCCCAAACAAATGTTGCCTCCTGTGCTTCTCAGTTAGTACCAAAGCCAAGTCTAGCTATATAGTTAACTCTCATGGGTGGTGAGCAGGTATTCCAAGGCCAATTCATCCTGCTACATACGTAAATCACCATGTATGATAAGCAAACTTGCTTTTTTCCAATAGATAAGCAGGCTAAATTAGCCATAACATTTGGGAAGTCCCAAGCTGAGGGTTTCAGCAAAGCATTTACTTAGCAAGCAACCCAGTCTCCACCATGGAGAATAGACTACAGTGAAAACAAGTTCCACAAAACTGCCTGTGAAACATAAGTGCTGGAAAGTTGTATGAGATATGCATACCATGCATATCTGGATCATGCAAGAGCTATGAGGATCAGATGAGCATGATTCTGAAGAACTTTATGCACTGGTCTGTTCTCCTGTGAGGCAAACATGTCCACTGATGGTTGACCCCATAACTTGAAGATTTTGTCTGCTACAGATTGTTGCAAAGTCCATTCATGTGGATGAAATATTCTGTTGAGCCAATCTGTGAGCATGTTGGAGATCCCTGGGAGATAGGAAGCCTGCAGCAGTACCTGATACAGGTCCGCCCAAGCCCTGATCTTGAGCACTTCTCGGCAGAGGGGCTATGAATTCATTCCCCCTTGCTTGTTGACATAAAACATGGCCATCTGGTTGTCAGTCTGAATCAGGATGCTTTTGCCCTGAAGAAGGTGCGTGAACACAATCAATGCATTTCTTATTGCTTGAAAGTTGAGCAGGCTGAATTGATATTGACTTCTCAGAAGACCAAATGCCCTAGGTTCAATGACAGCTAAGATGAGCTCCCCACTTCTTTGTTAAGGCATCCTTTATTAACGTTACTCGGTAAGGAAGCTGACGAAGAGGCATGTCCTCTCAAAGAACATGAGGTTGCAGCCACCACCTGAGCTCCTGAGCCAGCTCCTGGGAAATTTGGGCTACTTTGGAGAGGGATATGCACGTTGATCCCATTGGGAACACAGGCCCCATTTAAAGTAGCAAACATTCATGCAAGTTAGTGGAACCACATGAACAGCCGCTGCCATATGTCCCAGCATGACTCAAAAGAGATTTCACTGATGATCGCTGAGAGGACAATTTGTGGATCAATGAAAGCATGATGGTTGCTCAATCTGAGGGTAGAAACACTTTCTCTTGTAATAAATCTATTCACATCTCTATAAATTTCAGTCTTTGGGCTGACATCAAATTCGACTTCTCAAAGTTTAATCAGAAAATCTAAGCTCTCTAGCAAGGAGACTGTCTCATGCACAGAGCTGATCACAGCCTCCTGAGATCATGCTGTGATTAATCAATTGTCCAGGTAAGGGAAGATTTGGATCCCCTTGTCATTGCACATATGCTGTTACCACTGCCAGGCATTTGGTGAAGACTCTTGGCACACTCAAGAGGCTGAACAGAAGCACTCTGTACTGGTAATGGGTAGAATACACTTTGAAACAAAAGTAGTGCCAATGCAAACCGTAGATGAGTATGTGGAAGGAAAGATCCATGAGATACAATGCACATATCCATTTTCCCTTCTGAATGTAGGGAAGAATCATGCTGAGGGAGTTCATTTTGAATTTCGTTTGAAGCAGATAATCGTTCAGATACCTCAAATCCAAAATTGTTTAGAAACAATCCAATTTCTTAGGGATGAGGAAGTACTGGGTGTAAAACCCCGGCATATGTTGGGACACAGATAAGGGTTTTATTACCTGCTGCTGTAAGAGTGCCTGAACTTCCAGGCATAGTTGCGGAAGATGGGATGGATTTGGCTGAAGCACAGAACAAATGCAGGAGAAGTGGTAGTCGAGAGAAATGCAAGCAAGAGTGCACTATTTGAAGGACATTGGTGATAAGGCACCATTTGCCCACAAAAAGCTTGATTCTGCCTCTGTCCAGAACAGAGGGTGTGGCACTGGTTTGGGATGGGTTGGCAGAGCCAGAATTTTCTATCTGCATTCTCTTTGTGTATGCCAGATTTCTGACATTGAGTTGGAAGAAACAGAGGACAATACTGTTGATGAGTCCTGAAGGGACATTGGTGAAAATAAGGCTGCTTGTAATGACAGAAAGGCTTTCGAAGTATGGAAGGCTGCTCATGGCCAGGCAAGAGGGACTGCACTGCTACATTCTGGTCTTATCTACGCAATGGTCTCCTTAAGTTTTTCTTCAAAAACGTTATCCCTGAGATAGGAAAGGATTGCTAGTTTCTCATGCACATCCTCGTGAATGCTGCTGGCCCTAAGCCATGCCATATATGTTATGTTCCAATGGATGATACAAAAGTTCTAGAAAACGAATCAAAACCTTTGTAGAAAGAATGTAAAAGGTAGCAAATACTTTCTTCCACGTTCAAAAAAGGCTGAGGATAGCTCACTGAACCTTCCTCCAGTGGAAGGAAAGGATTCAGCTTTTGCAGGCAGTCAGGTATACTGCACCATGTAGAATTGATGAATAATAATTTGTGCAGTTAGCATGGACTATCATCTTGCCAAACTGGTCAAAAAACTGGTAGCCTTTTCCTGGTGGTGAACTGGAATAGATCAGCATCCTTTTATCTTTCTTCATTGCCAAATCAACTACTACTGAATAGGGTGGCAACAGAATGACACCAAGTCCCAGGGATAACTGAACCTTGTACTTTAATTTTCCCAAAGTTTCCCACATTCTCATTTGTAGAGCACTAAGAATAGCACTGACAGGTATAACTACTTGCTTCAATGTAGTACCAAAACTTTGTAGACGGCATAGTGTTCCGAATGGGGTCTTTGTCTTTACAAACATGGACATCCAGGGCATATCCCATCTTTTTGATGAACTTAAGAATATGAGAGGTCTTTCTGAGGCGAAGTATGGCCTGGTGGCTCCAGCAGAGGATCGAAAGGTATGCCTGTAGTCCTCATCTGAACCCAACGCACAAGATCACTCACCGAGGAGTGCAAAAATAAGGGTGACCCTGGAGGCTCTTCAAAGCGGGAGTGCAGAGGGTGCCTGCGCCATTTCCAATCTGGAAGACTCCACTGCAATGGAATGAGATTAAGAATAAGCTTGAAGAATGGGCTCAGAGGATGTGTTCAGACCTATTGGTGAAACTGGGACTCCACTAGGTGGAACTGCTGAGGCCAGGTTCTGAAGAATCCATGGAGTGATATGTCTCCGACTCGCTGTAGGTGGTGGAATATGTTTTTCTTATACAAGGATTGGTTCTTGTCATTGTGTCTATGGATGGTCCAAAGGGAGTGGGAGTACAGAACATATCGGATTTTGTGTCTCCAGAAGGAAGTCCTCCACCAATAACCTAGGCGGGGAAAGTGCTCTGATGATTGGAGGAAGAAGGAATAATCTTATGCCCTTTCCTGCAGATCTAGGGTGCACTATATATAACTGTGTTGGTACAGCAGCTGCTAGGATCAGCAACTTCAATGGATTAGAATTCTTTGAGGACTTTGAAGATCTAGATTTGTCATGTTTAGTTGAATGGTATTCTGATTGTGTCAAGGAGTCTGGGGTAATTCATCAATGTTGCATGGATAGAAGGGTCACTTGAATCTGCATTGCACTGTGCACTCTTTATTCAGTGCCAGAGTACATTGATCCAGTTGCATTGAGCAGTTTAAGTTCTGAGACTTTGAAATACATCGAGGGAGTGTGGTGCTTCATCCTAGACACACTGTGCATTGAGTGTGCCAAAACAGAATGTATTGATACATAAAGTGTTGAATACTTAAATGCTTCATGCTCTGGACATGTTTATGCACTGTGCATCGCGTGGTTCAATTCATCAAGTGTCGAGTGCTTTGATGCATCATGCACCTGGCCTCGACTGCTTCCATGCTCAGTGCACGAGTGCGTCAGTGGATCTTGCATCAAGCGCTTTGATATAGATTTTGCCACATACTTTGATGCAGCTTGTGCTGAAGCATTGCACTTTCAATGCTTGGGTTTCTTTGATGCAGACTCCAGAAGCTCCAGCGACTGATGGCGTGTTTTCATTGATGCAGGACAACTGCTGGAATGTGGTTTCGGCCTGCACCAATGGGGAACACTTACACTGGCTGTTGCTTTGGTCTTTTCCCGGTGAAGCAGTTGATGCTGCACTGCAGGAGGACCACCTGCTGTGACTCCCTACAGATTTATGCAGCTCCTCCTGAAGGGTTGCAAGCACGAGGTCATCCGTCCACAGGCAATTATGCTGGTCATGTTCTGGGCCCAAGCAGATATAGCAGAAGTCATGACTAGGTAGTAGACATTATCTTACCACAAATACACCACTTAAAACAGGACACAGTTGGCTCTTTCTTTTGCAACATTTCAATGAGGCAAGGCCTCTTAATGAAGGAGGAAAACAGATGGGGTTTTTTTTTCATTTAATTAGCACAAAAAGTGCTTTTCTAGGGTTGACTAGGCAGCAAGCCAACAAAAACTGAAGAAAACAGAGAAAAAATGAAAAACAATTTTTGAAAATTTTCAGGAGAGAGAATACACAGCTGTACTTGTGTTCGAAAAAAAATGACTGAGGAGGCTCATGAAGCAATTCCTTCATATACCCAGTAGAGCTCAATGCTCTATCACCTTGGAGAGATTAGTCCATTTGGTGCCATCGGATGATGTCACCCAAGTGCAATGGCTAATTCAGCCTGCTTATCAACAGAAAAAAAAACAAGTACTAATCAATGGATCTAGTTCAATTTTATCCAGGACTACCTATTTAGATAACATAACATACTTTTAAGGCAGGGAAGTTACATAAAGGTTGCTCTTTCTTCATGCCTTAATACTTCAGAAGTCCTAGGACTAAGGCTTTGGCTATAGAACAGGTCGCCATAGAGAACATTTACACTAAGCAGTAATTTCTTTTTCTTGTTCCTCCTACATTTTCTAAAATATCTTGGTATCGAGCAGGCATTTGCTTGCATTATTAAAGCTTCTGCTGGTGAACATGGTAGTGAAGGGAAAGAAGAAGCAGTATCACACAATTGAAAACAAAGTATAAAAAAGAATTTGATTGAAGCTGATTTTCAAAAGAGTTAGATCCCTAAACTGGCTTTTTTTTTTTTTTTTTTTTAAATGTACTAGTGATGAGTCCCTAAATTTAGGATCCTAGATTTAGGTTTCTAAAAAGTGGGAGGCTACAGGACCAAGTTAGGGTTAGCAAAAAAGTTACGTATTTAGCACAAATTCAGCACATGGCATTCAGTTTCAGAAAATGAATAGCATCCTCAATTTAGGTTAAGTTGTAGGATCCTAAATTTAGGTGAGGTTTTAGACAAAAATGTAGAATCTTGGCTAAAAATAGGAACCTCACTTAGAGGCCTAAATTTAAGAGCTAGGCTTATTTTGAATATCAGCCTCTGTCTTTACAAAAAGTAACTTTTAAAGGAAAGCGCTTGATGCATCTTAGGAGGGCACATACCGGTGTTTATGTATTAGTGCATTGAAAGCCATCCCATCTCTCCAGCTGGTGGTAAAGTTGTGGATATTGACATTGGGGTAACTGTTAATACAAAAAATACAACAAATTATTGTTTCTGGACAGGCTTCAGGAGATTGTACTACCTAGTCCTATCTTGTTCAAAATATCAATTTGCTTGGTAGCTCTAGTCTTCATTTGGTAAGCTTAGCCCCTGGCTTCTGTTTTGGTGGGGGGTTTTTTGGTCCAAACATTTTCTCTTTTGCTTTTTCAAATTTATTTAGACTAAAGACTATATTTGGTTATGGACATACTGCCTTTTTTAAATCATGTTGCTTAAGGTCACTCCTGTAATTTATACTTCATATTCCTCAAAACAGTGCAAGAGCACATTTCTGATGACCATCAGAAAAGCAGCATCCCAGCTCAGAAATAAAAAGGTGTGTATGTGCATGACTGAAAAGGAGGATGGGCCATCAAACTTAACATTCTGCTTCAGTAGTTAATAACCAGAAAAGAAAACTGCTGATAAAAGAAAAGCTTTGGTAAAAAAGTTTGATATGAGCTGCTCATGGAAGAACAGTACATTCCAAAATCAACACCCGTCGACATGCGCACACAGACTACAAAGCAGACCCCTTGAAAAATACATTAACTAAACAAATCTGAGCTATTTATCTTGTCAACTTAGTCTAAACGTTTAGGTGACATGTCTGCCAGGATGTTAACTAACAAAAGTCATTTACTTGTCCTGAAGCAATTCAGTTAGATATTTACACAATCCATAATGATTTTTGTGAAAACTCAGAAAAGAGGTGCTTTCCTAATAATCTTTTCATCTGTACTTACCCAGCTGTCTTCATCTGGCACCACAAGAGCAAGGCATCTTTGGCAGATTTCTTTTCCTTGTTATCTTCTGTTTCAACACTGATATCTTGGATCTGAGGTACACAAATCAATTTCAGTGAAACATATTTGGAGCCTCCACAGCTTCATTAATAAACCAACTCAAAGCAAAATGTTTCTGCTTAAAAAAAACCCAAGATCCTGCTTCTCCCCCCAAAAATTACATTTTCTTGTACTGAACCTGCGTATAGTATGAGACAGATCAAATCATCAAGATATAATGTAACTTGTCGTGACTTTTAAATTTATCTACTAAGAAAACAAAGTAATACTTTTATTGCTAAACAGACATTTTTATTTTGATATCTACATTTTCCACACTATAAAAAACCAAACAAGAAAACAAGGTATTAAAATTAAGATGGACTGTAATCATTTGTTGGAACATTAAGAAATCTGGGACTTGCATATTATGAAAAAAAACTTAGAGAGGAAGTGCTCTTTACTGATTACTTCAAACTACCCTCTACTGAAGGGAGTTTTCAGAAACTAGAAGAGTAACAGTCTGGTGATATTCGATCAATTTATTCAGGGAAATCTCATTCCATTTACTGATTTAAAGGGAAAGCAGAGTTGCTTACCTGTAACAGGTGTTCTCCCAGGACAGCAGGATGTAGTCCTCACATATGGGTGATGTCACTGGACGGAGCCCAATCACAGAAAACTTTGTCTAGAAAGCTTTGACTAGCACACTGAGCACGACATGTTCCCTGTGTTCAGTCTCGTTTGTAGCAAAAGTGCGAGCAAAAAATAAAATAAATGTTAGCGGACCCAAATCCGCAGGCTGGCAGGTGGGTTTCATGAGGACTACATCCTGCTGTCCTGGGAGAACACCTGTTACAGGTAAGCAACTCTGCTTTCTCCCAGGACAAGTAGGAAGGTAGTCCTCACATATAGGTGATTAGCAAGCTACAGGATGACTCGTATTACAACAGGCCAATAGCAGACAACTCGTGCAGAGGCACAATAATTGGGGTGCTATTGGCAATGATGAGGCAGCCTGAAATCACTGCAGGTGGTTGTGGAAGGAGTTGGGGATTATACTGGAAGAAACATTTCAAGACAGGTTGACCAAAGGCAGAGTCTTGACAGACTTCCATATCTCAGTGGTGGAGGGCTGCGAATGTGTGAAGAGGGCAACATGTCGCTGCCTAGGAAATGTCAGCAATTGGTACTGAACGATAGCGTGGTACTGATGTTGTCATGGCTGTTACAGAATGTGCCTGCACTCACCCCTAGAGAGGAAGGCCTGCTTTGTCATAGCAGAATTCGATATAGTCTGCTTGTCAGTTAGAGATAGTTTGTTTGCCCATTGGAACTTGCAGCTTGTCCTTGTCAAAGAAGGAAAGAATTGGGTGTATTTTCCCATGGAGTGCAGTGCGGTCTAGATAGAATGCAAGTGCACGCTTACAGTCCAAGGTGTGGAAAACCCTCTTGCCCTGGTGAGAAAAAGAGGCCTTGGGAAAAAGTGGGCAGAGTATATTATGAGTAAGGTGAGAGGCTGAGTCTACCTTAAGAAGAATATTAGGGTGAGGACGGAGGCCACTCTGTCACGGAGGAACCTAGGGTCGGGTGAATATGCAACAAGGGCTTGCAAGTCACTGAGCTTTTTAGCAGAAGTGATGGCTACGAGGGAAAATTTCCCATGTTAGAATTTTTATACTTATAGGAATGAAAAGGCTCAAACGGGGAATGTATGAGTCTTGTAAGCACTACATGTAGGCCCCATTCTGTAATCAATGATTGTAGAGGAGGCTTAGTCTGTAGAGAACCCATGATAAGCCGACTCAAGGGGGGTTGAGCCGTTAATCGGGCATCCCCTACTCTCATGTGGTACGCAGAATTGGAACTGAGGTGTATCTGTGTGGAGGATGTCTGGGGACCAGAATCTGAGGGGTATCCTAGATAGCCTAAGAGAGATGGAGTGGTACAGAAAAAAGGGGCTAATACCTTTTTGTGCACACCATGCGGTAAAACCTGCCCATTTCAAATGGTAAGATTTACTTGTGGAAGGCTGTCATGAAGCTGCAAGTACCTGAGAATATCAGTGAGTCTGTGTTATGAGACTGACCTGTGGGCAGGCGAATTGGGTACTGGAGTGATAGGTTGAGAAGTATGTGGAACATACTTGTCGAGGCTAGGACGTAGTTGTGAGAATCATTGGAAACCTGACCTGCTGTAGCATCACTAGAATTTTGGCTATGAGCGGTATCGGAAGAGACACATATAGGAGGCCTTTGTTGCAGGGGCGAGCAAAGGCGTCCATGAGAACGCATTTCGATGCATGTGTAGGGAGTAGAATCTGTCCACTCTGTGGTTTGATTCGGACACAGAGGTCAAAGGTTGGTTGACCTCAGCGCTGGAAGATTTTGCTAGCTACACATGAATTCAGAGACCATTGGTGAGGATGGAAATATCGATTGAGATGGTCTGCTACCGTGTTCGGTATGGCTATTAGATGAATGGCCCGTAGGTGCATGGAATGTGCAAGGGCCTAGGCCTAGAGCTGCGCGGCCTCCTGGCAGAGCAGATAAGAGCCTGTGCATGCTTGTGTGTTGGAATACCATATTGCACTATGCTGTCTGTCTGTATGCACAAAATCTTGTGTGAGAGGCAGTGTTTTAAGGCATAAAAGGTATAACGCATGGCTCGAAACTCCAGGAAGTTGATCTGAGACTTTTCTTGGAGTGGAGTAGACGCATTTTGGGTTTGGAGGATGTGGATTTGAGCTTTCCAACACTAGTTGAATGTGACCGTGGCCAAGATCAGCTGAGGATTTGGTACTGGATCAGTAATATGGATCAGGGACGAAAGCGGTTGAACGGCTTAGAGCCACTGAAATTTGAAAATCCACTGAATCTTACTCATGGCTAGTCTGGCCATATGAGTGACGTGGATAGTGAAATACCCTGCGGCCCAGCAATGAAAGAATTGATGGGCTGAGGCTATGTTGCATGAATGCAGAGATGTGGAGAATTTAACAGGATGTCTGCGTGGTTGTTGGGCAGGAAGTCCGTTGTGACTGTAGAGCACAGAACTACTCCATATGGGATTTATGGTTGTTGATCAGAAATCCGAGCCAAATTAAGAAGATTTATAGTGAGTCTTGGAGAATTTAGAGCTCCTTGTTTGGATTGATTCCTATTAGGCAGTCGTCCATGCAAGGAAAGGCATGAATGCTGTTTTACTCCATAGAGATGAGGCAGTCTTGCTAGGCATTTGGTGAAATACACAAGTTGTCAAAGCTAGTGCGAACGGCAGAACTTGGTATTGAAAAAGTTGTTGACTCATTATGAAGCGCCTAGAAAGTGATGAGAGAGGCAACCCACTTATTGTAGTAAGGGAAGCACTGTGTCGAGAGACACTATTCTGAACTTTCCCTTCTGAAGAAATTTGTTGAGATTTCTGAGGTCCAGGATGGGCGGAGATCGCCTGCTTTCTGTTGAAAGAAGGAATAGCGGGATTAAAATTCTCCGCCTTGTTGAGTCCGGGGAACGGTACCCTAAGCCCTGGTTCTTAGTGGGATGGCCACTGTGATGTCTGGCAAGGTTGAAAGTCCAAGAATCTGCCCGACTGGTGGAGCTGATGTGATCTGGATATCAGTTGGTTTCATGCGGGAGCGGTAAACGTCCTTCCTGCATGTCTCTCTGCTGTGCAAGAAAACATAGAGAGCTATCACCGGGTCTCGAGGTGGGCTTGCAATCGAGGCACTGTCTGCTGGACCTTGTGCATGGCAGATCAACTAGTGTATTGGGGACTTCGGGCCGTAATCAGGATCCGGAAGCCAGACTATTATCGAGTACGGAGTCCTGTTGCTGGCAATGGGAGGATGTCGCGAAGCAAACCCAAGTTGCTGGCAGAGAGGTTTCCCTTGGTGTTGTGTCAAACATAGCTATTAATAGCAACATGTGAAATCAATATGGTTTTTAGAAAATAGCATGACCTAGAACCTTCCGAAAACATCTGGCCCGTTTTAGTGACCAGGTCTTGATGGGATCAGTGCTGAAGTGGGATTAGAGTGCCCATCACCCTACGTGGTGGAGGCGCAGAAGGACGAGTCAGTGGCGATGACGCAGGCTGTCGTTGGTAGGTATCACAACGAGGTAGTGCCACAACAGTGCGAATATCAATGGCTCCGGTGTTAATAGATTTCAGGAGGCATCGAGGACAGCCTGAGGGACGTAAACGTCCAGCTCCACACTGTAAGCTGGTATGGTAGCACAGCTACAGAGGAGACAGGCTAGGCGTTACTGGCGCTTCCACATTATTTTGTGGTGGCTCAGTACCCGGCACCAGTGTCGGTGGGGAACGCCTCGGGTGCAGAGGAGCACAGGACTCGTGTACCCGGGCCTGCTTCGCAACTGGCTCAATGGACATTGATGCCGGTGCGGAATCAGTGCTGACACTGAACGTGGGACCACGTCGGTGCTGGCTGTTTCCCTCTGCGCTTGGCCCGGTCATTCTCCAGCACAGATTAATATGCCACTGATGTCCTGGATGGCGGTGGCGGACAGTCACTGTACCGGTGACGATGATTCCCACAGTGCTCGGCCCGGTCATTCTCAAGCGCCGAGGAGGATGCCCTCGCTGTCTCGAATGGCAATTGGTGACGGATTGTTTTAATGATCCAAAGGCAAGGTTTTAATGATCCAAAGGCAATGGTTTTAATGATCCAAAGGCAATGACAAACCTTTACCATAAGAAAAAAATCAGCAGAACCAGGGGTCACGATTTGAAGCTCCAGGGAGGAAGATTCAGAACCAATGTCAGGAAGTATTTCTTCACGGAGAGGGTGGTGGATGCCTGGAATGCCCTTCCGGAGGAAGTGGTGAAGACCAGAACTGTGAAGGACTTCAAAGGGGCGTGGGATAAACACTGTGGATCCATAAAGTCAAGAGGCCGCCAATGAAGAGTGGGTGACTCGCCAGAATGATGGCTACTGCCTGGAGACAATACCCTTATTCAATAAACATACACATGGTTACTGTGACTCCAACATCACTCTAAGCTTCAACAGCAAGAGGAAATGTGGAAAAAAGGATTTGCACTCACAAAGACGGGAGTAGCTGGCTTGTTACGGCGGTTACTACCCCAAACCAAATATCCAAATTACTACCTCCACCTTCCTCTATTCCTGATGCCTTTCAACTCGCTTGATCACTCCATTCTTATACTTCACTTTCAATGCATATCCAGCATAGTTCTCTGCTTCAACAGCAGGGGAGAAGAAAAACTGTTACTTCACACATCCAGCAGAGCTCTCTGCTTAAACGGCAGGGGAGAAGAAAAAAGGGTTCGCACTCACAAAGCGGGGAGTAGCTGGCTTGTTACGGCGGTTACTACCCCAAACCAAATGTACTTGATACTTCACTCTCGACGCATATCCAGCATGGCTCTCTGCTTCAACGGCATGGGAGAAAGACTGATACATCACGAATTTCCAGCATAGCTCTCTGCTTAAACGGCAGGGGAGAAGAAAAAAGGATTCACACTCACAAAGCGGGGAGTAGCTGGCTTGTTACGGCGGTTACTACTCCAAACCAAATGTGCCTGATACTTCACTTTCGATGCATATCCAGCATAGCTCTCTGCTTCAACGGCAGGGGAGAAGAAAAAAACTGATACCTCACGCATATCCAGCATAGCTCCCTGCTTCAACGGCAGGGGAGAAGATAAACAACCAATAAGGGCTGTATAACATAATCTGGGTAAAAACAAATAAGCATGGGTGTAGCTTGCTTATTGCGGCGGTTACTACCCCTACTACCTCTAACTAATCAAGCTAGATATTTCACTTGGATGCAGCTCCATCACCGCTCTCTACATTAATGGCGGGGGTGGAAGGGAATTAGAACCAAGAGCTAAGAGAAACAGATAAGTATGAGAGAAAAAATGAGGGAAGCTTGCTGGGCAGACTGGATGGGCCATTTGGTCTTCTTCTGCCGTCATTTCTATGTTTCTATATGTTTCTATTGTCACCATGCCTCCACTGCTCATGGCACTGTTTATCGCCCAAATTGATTTAGGTGCTTCGGTAGTATTGACGGCATCGACATGGGCATCGAGGGAATCTATGGAGGCACCTATGGAATAGATGAGAGCATAGATGGTGGCCCTGGTGGCAACTTGAACCGTGGACATCCCTATCCCTCTAGCCCCGATGAACCCAGGGAAGGATCGCAGGAAGGACACTCGCAGGCATCCTGGGGTTGACCGAGGGTGATAGACAAAGGGAGAAAGAAGTTCGCAATTCGGTTGGTAACCTGGGGGAACCATTAAGTGAGGTGACAGGAACAGACCAAAAATCAGGGCATAGTACTCACCGAGCGTCAATGAAATGTACGCGAAGGGAGACCCATGTAGGGAAAAATTATTTGTGAAGTAAAACTTCAAGTGTTTCCTTGACAAACAGTTGTGAGAAATCTCACAGAGCTCCTGAACGCAAGGCAAACTGCTTCATGGAAAAAAAAAAAAGAGACTGAAGCGAGACCCCTGTGGACACAGGAATCATGGCATGCTGGGTATGCTCAGTGTGCCAGTCAAAGCTTTCTAGAAACTTTGACAAAGTTTTCCGTGATAGGGCTCTGTCCAGTGACATCACCCATATGTGAGGACTACCATCCTACTTGTCCTGGGAGAAAGCAAAATTGCTTACCTTGTAATAGGTGTTATCCCAGGACAGCAGGATGTAGTCCTCACATATGGGTGACGTCATTGACAGAGCCCTATTGCAGGAAAACTTCTGTCAAAGTTTCTAGAAACTAGTCTTGTAGTGTAGCAATAAGCTTTAGCAAAAAATAAAATAATAAAAGGTATGAGACCCAACTCCGCGGGGTGGCGGGTGGGTTTCGTGAGGACTACATCCTGCTGTCCTGGGATAACACCTATTACAAGGTAAGCAATTTTGCTTTATCCCAGGACAAGCAGGATGCTAGTCCTCACATATGGGTGATTAGCAAGCTAGAGGCTGCGTCATTGTGTATTGAAGCAACAGTGAAGTATGGTTGTTGGAAATGAGTCAGCCGAAAATCACAGCAGGTTGATTGTAGAAGGAGTTGGGATTAAACTGGAAACAAGTTCTGTAAGACAGATTGTCCATAGGCTGAATCTTGTCATCCTTCCTTGTCCAAACAGTAATGAACTGCAAAGGTGTGAAGAGAACTCCATGTTGCTGCTTTACATATGTCAAGGATTGGCACTGAACGATAGTATGCTATTGAAGTTGACATTGCTCTTACTGAATGTGCCTTTACTCACTTGGAGAGGAAGGCCTGCTTTTTCATAGCAAAACTGTATGCAATCTGCTAACCAGTTGGATAGAGTATGTTTACCCACTGCGTTACCTGGTTTGTTTGGATAATAAGAAACAAAAAGTTGATTGGATTTCCTGTGGACTGCAGTGCGGTTTAAGTAAAAGGAAAGTATGTAAAGCCCGTTCTCCTTGGTGAGAATGAGGCCTTGGGAAGAATGTGGGTAAAACTATGGATTGGTTCAAGTGGAATTCCATAACTACCTTGGGAAGGAATTTTGGATGTGTACAGAGAACCACTCTGTCATGTAGGAATTTTGTGTAGGGTGAGTACATGACAAGTGCTTGCAACTCACTAACCCTTTTAGCTGATGTAATGGCTATGAGAAAGATAGTCTTCCATGTTATAAATTTAAGATCACAGGAATCTATGGGTTCGAAAGGAGAACGCATGAGCCTTGTTAAGACCAGATTCAGGTCCCATTCTGTGATTGGAGGCCAAATTGGTGGTTTAAGCTGAGTTAAGCCTCTCATAAACCTGCTGACAAGAGGTTGTGTGGAGACTGGTGCATCTCCCATCTTGTTATGGTAAGCAGAGATTGCACTTAAGTGTACTCTTACAGATGAAGTCTGGAGACCAGATTCTGAAAGATGGTATAAGTAATCTAGAAGAGAAGTAGTGGGGCAAGCAAAAGGATCCATTTTCTTCTGTCTGCACCACAAAGTGAATCTTTTTCATTTCAAAGAATAGTTCTTTCGTGTGGAAGGTTTACGTGACGCTATAAGCACTTGAGATACATTGGTTGAAAGATTGAGTGGTTGTACGATCAAGCTTTCAACATCCATGCTGTCAGGGATAGGGATTGAAGGTTGGGATGGCGCAACCGGCCCTGATCCTGAGTTATGAGAGTGGGAGCTACTCCCAGGCGAATGGGATCCCTGATCGAGAGGTCTAGAAGTGTGGGAAACCATACTTGTTGAGGCCAATACGGGGCTATGAGTATCATGGCCCCCTTGTCCTGTTGTAGCTTCACTAGAGTTTTGGTTATGAGCGGTATTGGAGGATACGCGTATAGAAGGCCTGAGTTCCAAGGGCAAGCAAAGGCGTCCTTGGCTGGCTGGTTCTTCTGTTTGTGTAGAGAACAGAATTTGTCCACTTTGTGATTCAGATGTGACGCAAAGAGATCCATTGTTGGTTGCCCCCAACGTTGAAATATCCTGGTCGCTACTGTGGGATCCAGGGACTATTCGTGTGGTTGGAACTGCCGACTGAGTCGATCTGCCACTACATTGTAAATGCCTGCCAGATAAGTGGCCCGGAGAAACAGAATGGTTCAGGGCCCAGCCCCAAATCTGTGCAGCTTCTTGACAAAGGAGATACGAGCCCATACCCCCTTGTTTGTTGATGTACCACATGGCAACTCTGTTGTCCGTTTATATGAGAACAGTCTTGTGTGAAATACAGTCCTTGAACGCAGGCAGCGCATAACGTATAGCTCGAAGCTCTAGGAAATTGATTTGAAATGTTGCCGAGTTTTGTCCAAGTACCTTGGGTTTGGAGATTGTTTATGTGAGCTCCCCAACCCAAGGTGGATGCATCTGAAGTTAATGTTATCTGTGGGACTGGTTGTTGGAAGGGTTGGCCCTTGTGCAAATTGTCCTTGTTCACCCACCAGAGAAGGGAGGAACGTAGTTGGTGGGTTACTTGAATTGGAGAATGCAGTGGTTGGATGGCTTGGATCCATTGAGATCTTAACGTCCATTGGGTAACTCTCATGGCGAGCCTTGAAATAGGAGTGACGTGAACTGTGGAGGCCATGTGGCCTAGTAAGGTTAGAAACTGATGAGCTGTTGCTTGTTTCTTTGAGTGAATTGATTTTGCCAATAAGGAAAGCGTTTCTGCTCGATCGTCGGGTAGAAAAGCCTTTGAGAGTATGGTGTTCAATTCTGCTCCTATAAATCGAAGGAGGTGTGACGGTGTAAGATGGGACTTTTGATAACTGATGAGAAAGCCCATGGAGTGAAGTAGAGCAATTGTTCGGTTGAGGGACACTATTGCTCCCTGTTGGGACTGACTTCTGATGAGTCAGTCGTCTAGGTATGGAAAGACGTGGACACTTTCCTTGTGCAAGTGTGCTGCTATTACTGCCAGACATTTGTTGAATACTCTGGGAGCAAAGGCAAGTCCAAATGGCAGTACTCTGTATTGGAAATGTTGATGACCCACCATGAAGCGCAGATACTTGCGATGAGGAAGGAATATTGGGATGTGAGCGTAAGCATCTTGAAGATCCAGAGAACAAAGCCAATACCCTGTTTGAAGAAGTGGAAGCATGGTGCCTAGAGAAACCATCCTGAACTTTTCTTTCTTCAGAATTTTGTTGAGATTTCTGAGGTCGAGGATGGGACCAAGGCCTCCGGTTTTCTTTGGAATGAGGAAATAACGGGAGTAGAATCCTCTGCCTCTCTGAGACCAGGGCACCGGCTCTACTGCCCTGGCTTTCAGAAGGGTGGATAATTCTACTTGTAACTGAAGCATGTGATTTTCGCTGAGATGAAATTGACTTTGCGGAAAATCTGTGGGAAGTGAGAGGAAACTGAGTTGGTATCCTCGATATATTATCGATAGGACCCATTGGTCTGTTGTTAATGGTATCCAATTGTTGTAAAATTGGGATAACCGGCCTCCCACTGGGAGTTCTGGGTGAGGATTTGAGAAAAGGCTGAGTTCTCTGGATAAGATTTCAAAAACCAGTAGTAGTGCTTATTTGTGGAGCAGGCTGAGGCCTAGATGGTCTCTGCTGTCGTGGTTGCAACCTTTGTTGTGTCCTGCAAGGCCTGGGTCGAGATGAAGGAGGGTAATACCTCCGCTGCCTGTAAAAAGGTCTTGTGATGTCCTTCCTTTGAGGCCTACCCCTAGTGTGCGTAGGGGGATCCTGAGGGAGGGAAGACAACTGTCTGAGTGTTTCTGTGTGTTCTTTTAACTGACACAGCATCTTGGACCTTAGATCCGAAGAGGTTGTCTCCCTGGCAGGGGAGATCCACCAACTTATCTTGGACCTCCAGCCTAAGGCCTTCCTTGAGCCATGCCCATCTTCTTGCACTGATGCCTGATGCAGCCACCCTTGAAGCAGCCTCGAAGCCGTCATAGGCCGCCTGGACTTCATGTTTTCCGGCTTCCATACCCTTGTGGATGATGGCCTGGGCAGCCTCCTGATATTGAGTAGGGAGAGATGGGACAAATTCTTGAATTTGTTTCCATAGATTTCTTTGATACTGAGTCATGTATAGGTGATAGGCAGAAATCCTAGAGTTCAACATGGCCCCTTGGAAGACTTTACGACCCAGGGAATCCAGAAATCTATGGTCTTTTCCTGGGGGGTTTGATGAATGTATTCGTGTTCTTCTTGACTGCTTTTGCGCCGATTCCACAACAACTGAGTGGTGAGGAAGTTGTGGCTTCTGGTATCCAGGAGTGGATTGTATTAGATAAGTACTGTCCATCCGCTTGTTTACTGCTGGGACAGAGCAGGGATGTTCCCAGAGACGATGTTGCAATTGTAAGAGAACATCATGTTTTGGAATTGCCACAACTTGCTTTGGCGGGTCGACAAGCTGGAGTACCTCCAAGGTTTGTTGCCTGATGTCCTGCTCTGTTTCTAATTTAAAGGGGATGGAGTCCGCCATCGCCTGTACAAAATTGGTGAAAGTGAAATCCTCTGGAGGAGACTGCTTTCTGGCATGTGGTGGTGATGGGTCAGACATAAAGCCTTCTGATGATGTGTCCGAGGCAGTGTCACTCCAGCACCTCAACAACAAACTCAGGAGTATGACACTTGAAGTCCTAGGTGGGGGAGGAAGGCTAGACAGTCCTGGTAAAGGTTTTTCAGGAGAAGAGTCCTCTGGATCTTCTTCTCTTGGATTAGATGGTAAGGAGTCTAATAAATCCTGGTATCGTTTGATGAGGATGCTATGTAGTGCTGACTCTGTGGCAGACTTTACGATTTTCCAGGGAGGTGAACAGGTCCATGTCCGGGGTCCCCCAGCGGCTGAAAAGGCGATTTGCCACCTCCTGCTTGAGAGACCACTCGTGCGGCCTGAAAGTCCGACTCAGGGCATCGACCAGGGTGTTGTCCACCCCCGGCAGGTACACCGCCCAGAGAGTCATACCACTGGCAATGGCCCATGTCCAAACCAAGACTGCCTCCAAGCAGAGGGGGAATGACCTGGTTCCTCCCTGCTTGTTCAGGTACCACATATGGCTTCCTGATTGTCCGTGTGCACCAGGATTACCTTTTTCGCTAGAAGTCCCTGGAACACCTGTAGGGCATACCGAAATGCCCTCAGTTCTAGAAGGTTGATTTGGAGCCTCCTTTCCCGAGCTGACCAGAACCCCTGCATGCGATGCCCTATGACATGTGCTCACCACCCCGTCAGAGAAGCATCAGTGGCAAGTGAGACCTTGGGGGGGAAGCCACTTGAAACGGGAACACCCATAACAGATTCTCGGGGATGGTCCACCAAAGAAGAGAATGACGCAGCTCATCAGTGACCGCAATGGGAGCATATAGGCCCTGGGGCGCCTGACACCACTGGGAATGCAGTGTCCTCTGTGCATGGCGCATGAGTAGTCGAGCAAACGGGGTGACACGCACATTTGCTGCCATATGGCCAAGGAGCTGAAACAAGTGGTGAGCAGAGACCTGGATGTGACTGAAAATAAGACATGCAAGAGCCACCAAGATTTCTGCCCTGTCCTGAGGTAGGTATGCCTTTTTCTGGACAGTGTCCAGGTGTGCCCCAATGAAGTCCAGTTGTCTGGCTGGCTGCATGTGGGACTTGGGGTAGTTGATCAAGAACACCAAGGTTTCCAGTGTGTCGATTGTGAGGCACATGGCCAACCGAGCTCCCTGGATCAAGCTGCCCTTGATGAGCCAGTCTTCGAGCTAGGGGAATACATGAACCCCCCCTGCCTGCGAAGATGGGCATAACAATTGCCAGACATTTGGTAAAAACCAGAGGGGCAGAAGCCAGACCAAAGGGCAGGACACAATATTGGTAATGTTGCTGGCCCACACCAAAACTGAGGTACAGCTGATCCCAGTGGAAAATGGGGATATGTTTGTATGTCTTGCAGATCGAAGGAGCAGAGCCAGTCGCCCCCTTTTAGAAGGGGGATTAGAGTGCCCAGCGAGACTATCTTGAACTTCTCTTTCACCAAGAACCGGTTTAGAGCTCTCAGGGTCCAAAATGGGCCGGAGGCCTCCCGTTTTCTTGGGAATAAGAACATACTGGGAGTAGAACCTTGTGCACTACTGGCCAGTGGGCACCAGCTCAACCGCTTATGCGGAGAGGAGGGCCGCGAGTTCTACCTGCAGTATTTGATCGTTCCCTACCACCCCCATCCTGGAGCTGTGGGGAGCGGGGTGGAAGTAGTTGAAAATGAAGCTGACGATGGACAGGACACAGAGATCTAAGATGATCGAACTCCAACAGTCCGAAAAGAGTTGAAGATGGCCCCCAACTGGGAGTCCAGGGTTCCGCAACTGGCTCTGACTCCCTTGCCACCAGTCAAAAAACTGGTGGCAGGGTTTTGCGGCAGGGCCATGGCTGCCCAAGGGGGCCAAGACTGCCTTTGTCTGGGTTTCCCCACTGGTCGTTGAGGCCTAGACCTTGCAACAGGAGGGTGATACCTGTGGGGCTGGAAAAAAGCCGCTTCGGATATGACCGAGCGGGCTTCCTAGCAGGCTGGGTGTCGGAAGTACTAACCAATAATTGTTGAAAGGTCTCGATAGTCCTTTGGCTGAGCCACAATCTCCTTGATCTGGACGTCAAACAGGTTCTCGACTGTGCAAGGCAGGTCTGCTAGACTGTCCTGGACCTCTGGGCACAAGTCAGATACCTGCAGCCAAGCTGTGCGCTGGGCCCCAATCAATGCCTGATGCAGCCGAACTGTGAAGGGTCACCGCGAGCCTCTGACCTGCCATCGAGCCCGATGGCCTGTCCTTATCCGAGGAATCGCTCACCGATATGGGGGCCAGTGGCGATGGCAGCGGTACGCTCAGAGACCTCTGAGGAGCATGAGGCACTAGTGCCAGCTGTATAAGAAACATTCCGAGCAGCATGTTAAGCCTTTCCAACAGCGGTGAGAGCACTGGTGGAGCAGGCTCTTGTGGCGGAAGTGGTACATGGGGAACCGGAGGCTCGAGGCCCTGCAGGACCAGGCAGAGCACCATCCACACACACCTCTCAACCTCCTAGAATACTTGGGAAGAGAGCATGGTTTGAGGAGGAGCAAGCGGAATCGGTGGACCCTCTGATTGGAGGAGAACCGATCCCTCCATGGACACTGGGGGCATCGCCAGAACCCAGATGATGCCATCAGAACAAGCATGCGGCAAGCAGTCGATGGTCAGTGGGTATCTGGAAGGAGCTCCGTCTGCTATCGACCACGAATACCCAAGGAAAACTTACTGAACTATGGAGGAAAGAGAAGGACCCCCCCCCCCTAAGGGACACGCGGAAGTAAGGAAAAAACACATTTTAGGAAAAAAGCGTGACCTCCTGAACCGCATGGTGACAGCTTCATGGAAAAGAAGAGACTGAGGAGTGATCCAGTGTGGACAAGTGGTTAGCAGCATGCTGGGCATGCTCAGTAGGCTGGTCAACGTTTCTAGAAACTTTGACAAAGGTTTTCTGTGCTGGGCTCCATCTAATGTCATCACCTAGTTGTAAGGGCAACCATCCTGCTTGTCCTTGGAGAAAGTATGGAATATTGCTTCAATGGGAACAAAAAAATCACATTTGATAAACAAAATCTTCGTCACAAATTTGAGAATATTTTTTAAAGCATGTAGCAATTATCCAGTAGTGCTTGGAAGACCGATCAAATCAATCTCCTTCAATATTTTCTGACTGGAATAATATGGAATTAAAATGAGTAAACTATCTAAATGATTGAAGAACAAGGCATTTGGGTGTTTAAAATTGTTAGATGAATGTATACCGATGTGATACACTATCTTACTTGGTTTTATTTTTTAAGAACCCAATTTATTTTTTTGAATTTAACTCTCAAAGCAGAAAACAATCATTAAAATATAAAAACATCAGATACAATATAAAAACAAAACTACATGAAAACCAACAAATATATAAAAAATAAGGAAAGCCATAAACTAAACATTGATAACATGCTAGAAAATGGACTATATTAATAAATGTTAAATTAAATGCACAATAAACTGCTAAAAGATTAATTATCAGAAAATTAAACTTGACAGGAATCAATGAACTCCAAGTAATAAGATTAATCAAAAGCCCCTTAAAACGCCAAGTTTTGATCTGCCATCTAAAAGCCAAATACACTAAACAATTACAAAAAAACAAAAAAACCCTTGACCTAAATTAATTAGTGGTGCTCCTGAAAGAAAGGCAATATACAGGTTTGACAGTTCTTGGCTCATTATTCCTCCAGTCTTAGAAAAGTAAATTTTAACAAAATTTGACTTCCGGTATTTACCTGGAACCTGAGTATGATAGTCCAGATTAGACCCAGAGTCAGCCTGTGATTTCCATCCACAATATCATGTGATCCCATGTTCTCCAAGTGCACCCGTTGCTCTTTCAGGAATTGGAGGGCTTTGTCAACATTCTCCAAACAATGGATGCGCATTCTTCCCTTGGTGGGTTTGGGCTATGGATATTTTATGAATGGGAGATAAAACAAGCCTCACATTTTCAGTAAGAACCATAACACAAAACCAAACATCATAGATACCATGCACTTCTAATTGAACAGATGGAGTAAAATGGTTACACTATGTATTCAGAAAATGGGAGTGGAAGAGTAGTGGGCTATGACCCAGGGAAACCAGGGATCAAATCCCACTGTCGCTCCTTGTGACCTTGGGCAAGTCACTTTACCCTCCAGGTACAAAATTACAGTAAGCCCTGTGGGGATAGGGAAATACCTATAGTACCTGAATGTAATCCACTTTGATGTACACTTTGAAGTGCTGAAAAGCAGAATATAAAAATCTAAATTTTACTTATTTACTTACTAAGTCTCTAGATTCATCATAAATTCATTATTTGTTACAGAACAAAGTTTCATCCTTAAAGGACACCCCAACATGAATTTTTAGCTAGCATTAGCTTAAATTTAGCAAGTGTTGCTTACCTGTAACAGGTGTTCTCACAGGACAGCAGGATGTTAGTCCTCACATATGGGTGACATCATCAGGATGGAGCCCAATCACAGAAAACTTCTGTCAAAAGTTTCCAGAACTTTGACTGGCTTCTACTGGGCATGGCCAGCAGGGGTCCCCCTTCAGTCTTATTTGATAGCTACAGGCAGTGCCGAAAAAATAAAACAACAAAACGTTACGAAACCAACACCGCGGGGCAGCGGGCGGGTTTCGTGAGGACTAACATCCTGCTGTCCTATGAGAACACCTGTTATTTATTTTATTTATTTAATTTCTTTTCCTATACCGATGCTCAAGACTAGGTCTTATCGTACCGGTTTACAATGTAACTGAGGGGAAACCAATTAACATCAAGGTAGAAAGTAAAGTTACATTAAACAGGGAGCATAAAACCTGGGCAATGGAAGACAGTACAGAGTTTAAACTAAGAAACAATTAGAGAGAGATAAATATATAAATCAACAAAAACTGTAAGATACAAAAACATAGGTTTATCCTAGGCAGTTATTAGCCTGGTATGTCCAGAGGGAGAAGGAAAGGGTGAGGTTGGGTGGGGGGAAGGGATTGGGGAGGGGTGGGGGAGTGAGAGTCAGTGATGGTTGAGGAGATCCTTCAGCGGTACAGGTAAACAACACTTGCTTTCTCACAGGACAAGCAGGATGGTAGTCCTCACATATGGGTGAGTACCGAGCTGAGGATGTCCGAACATGCACCAAATGTACCCAATGGCGTGCAATAGGCACAACAACTGGGGTGGACTTTGGTAGAGGACATCCTGAACCCCACCGGGAAGACGGAAGGGTGTTGGTACGTCACGTTGGAAATAGGTTACGCAGGACAGACTGGCCGAAGATGGAATCCTGTCTTCCGGCTTTGTCCAAGCAATAGTGGGCTGCGAAAGTATGGAGAGAGCTCCAAGTAGCAGCCCTGCAAATGTCAGGAAGCGGTACCGATCGTAGGTGTGCTACTGAAGTCGCCATGGCCCTCACAGAGTGTGCTTTAACACGGTCTTGGAAAGGAATGCCTGCTTGTTGATAGCAAAAAGATATGCAGTCCGCCAACCAGGAGGAGAGAGTCTGCTTACCCACAGGCTGCCCTAATTTGTTGGGATGGAAAGAGACGAATAACTGAGTGCTCTTCCTGTGGGCAACTGTACGGTCTAGGTAGAACGCTAGAGCCCATTTACAGTCGAGGGTATGCACAGCCTGCTCCCCTGGGTTGGAGTGGGTCCTGAGAAAGAAGATGGGTAGTATGATGGATTGATTAATGTGAAACTCCGAAATTACCTTAGGCAAAAACCTAGGGTGAGTGCGGAGTACCGCCCAGTCCTGCAGGAGTTTAGTGTTAGGCGGATAGGTAACTAGGGCCTGTAACTCACTAACCCTGCGAGCTGAAGTGATAGCCAAAAGGAAAATCACTTTCCAAGTGAGATATTTTAGGTCACAGGAGTGAAGAGGTTCGAATGGTAGTTTCATGAGCCGCCCGAGAACCAGATTAAGGTCCCAAGGAGGGGCCGGAGGACATAAAGGTGGCTTGATATGGAGCAAGCCTTTAAGAAAACGTGTTACGAGGGGTTGTACCAATATAGGGACATCCCTGACATCTTTATGGAAGGCGGCTACTGCACTGACATGCATTCTGATGGAAGAGGTCTTTAGACCTGATTCCGATAAATGCCAGAGATAGTCCAAAAACCTTGGAATTGGACAGGAAAAGGGATCAAGGGATTGCGAAGAACACCATGATGTATAACTTTTCCATTTATAGGAATAAGACTTTCTTGTGGAAGGCTTCCGCGAAGCAATCAGGACACGAGAAACCGAATCTGAAAGGTTAAGTGGCTGAAGGATTAAACCTTTCAACATCCATGCCGTCAGGGACAAGGCCTGAAGATTGGGATGGCATAGACATCCGTCGTTCTGAGTGATCAGAAGCAGGTGCGTTCCCAAGGGAATGTGCCTGAGGATGGAGAGATCCTGGAGTATGGGAAACCACACTTGGCGTGGCCAGTGAGGTGCTATCAGGATCATGGTTCCCTTGTCCTGGCGGAGCTTCAGGAGAGACTTCGAAAGAAGAGGAAGTGGAGGGAATGCATAAAGCAGACCGGCTGCCCACGAGAGGGAGAATGCATCTCTGGGCTGAGTCCTCGCTCCGAATGAGGGAGCAGTAATTGTCCACTTTGTGGTTCTGAGGGGACGCAAAGAGGTCTATTTGGGGATAACCCCATTGCTGGAAGAGAGAGAGTTCGCTACCGAGGGATTGAGAGACCACTCGTGCGGTTAGAAGACACGACTCAGTTTGTCTGCCAAGACATTGTGCACTCCCGGCAAATAGGTGGCCCTGAGGTACATCGAGTGGGAGAGCGCTTCCGCCCAAATCTGCGCAGCTTCCTGACACAGAAGGAAAGAGCCTGTGAGAGCTTGTATGTGTGTCTGCCGAGAATGTGAACTTCACAGCATCTCTTAAGTGGTTGAAGGACTAACCTTTCAACATCCATGCCATCAGGGACAAGGCTTGGAGATTGGGATGGAGGAGGCATCCGTCGTTTTGAGTGATCAGATGCGGGTCCTTTCCCAGGGGAATGTGTCTGCGGATGGAGAGATCCTGGAGTATGGGAAACCACACTTGGCGTGGCCAGTGCGGTGCTATCAGGATCATGGTTCCCTTGTCCTGACATAGCTTCACAAGAGTCTTCGACAGAAGAGGAAGTGGAGGGAATGCATAAAACAGACCGGTTGTCCACGGGAGGGAGAATGCATCCCTAGGCCGAGAATGCTGAGTCCGAATGAGGGAGCAGTAATTGGCCACTTTGTGGTTCTGAGGGGATGCAAAGAGGTCTATGTGGGGATAACCCCATTTCTGGAAAAGAGAGGTCGCTACCAAGGGATTGAGTGACCACTCGTGTGGTTGGAAGACACGGCTCAGCTGGTCTGCCAAGACATTTTCTACTCCCGGCAAGTAGGTGGCCCTGAGGTACATGGAACGGGAGAGGGCTTCTGCCCAAATCTGCACAGTTTCCTGACAGAGAAGGAAGGAGCCTGTGCCTCCCTGCTTGTTGATGTACCACATGGCCACCTGGTTGTCCGTCAATCAAGATTATGTGATTTGATAGGCAATCTTGAAAAGCCCGGAGAGCGTATCGGATTGCTCGAAGCTCCAGGAAATTTATCTGGTGTTTGGCTTCCTCTAGAGACCAGAATCCTTGAGTTTGTAGACTGTTTACAGGGGCTCCCCAGCCGACGTTGGAAGCGTCGGTGGTGAGAATTATTTGAAGATCTGGTGGGTGAAAGGGCAAGCCCTGTAGGAGGTTGGACTGATTTTTCCACCAGGCAAGAGACAGACGGAGTGCATCGGTGATGCGAACAATGGTCGACAGAGGCTGAGTGGCTTGGATCCATTGTGATTTCAGAGTCCATTGCATGACTCTCATGGACAGATGGGCCATTGGAGTCACATAAACTGAGGAGGCCATGTGTCCCAGCAGAATGAGAAATTGGCGAGCTGTTGCTGTGGGTTGAGACTGCAACTGGCAAGCTAGGGACACAAGGGTTTGAACACGTTGATGAGGAAGGAAGGCTTTTGCCTGTAAAGTGTCCAAGTCTGCTCCAATGAAGGACAAGGTTTGAGATGGGAGTAAGTAGGATTTCTCGTAGTTGACAAGAAATCCTAGAGAAATTAGAGTTTGGATTGTCAGGGTCAGGGAAGACCGAGCGATTTGCTGGGTTGTGGCCCTGATCAACCAATCGTCCAAGTAGGGGTAGACATGGACGCCTTCCTTCCTGAGGAACGCTGCAACCACTATGAGACATTTGGTGAAAACTCGTGGTGCGGATGCTAGGCCAAATGGGAGCACTCAGTATTGATAGTGGTTTTGGCCTACTAGAAATCGGAGGTATTTGCGATGAGACTGAGTTATCGCAATGTGGGTATAAGCGTCTTTGAGGTCTAGAGAGCAGAGCCACTCCACTCTTTGCAGCAGAGGGAGAAGCGAGCCCAGGGTTACCATCTTGAACTTCTCTCTGTGAAGGTAATTGTTGAGGGCCCGTACATAAGAACATAAGAAAATGCCATACTGGGTCAGACCAAGGGTCCATCAAGCCCAGCATCCTGTTTCCAACAGTGGCCAATCCAGGCCATAAGAACCTGGCAAGTACCCAAAAACTAAGTCTATTCCATGTAACCATTGCTAATGGCAGTGGCTATTCTCTAAGTGAACTTAATAGCAGGTAATGGACTTCTCCTCCAAGAACTTATCCAATCCTTTTTTAAACACAGCTATACTAACTGCACTAACCACATCCTCTGGCAACAAATTCCAGAGTTTAATTGTGCGTTGAGTAAAAAAGAACTTTCTCCGATTAGTTTTAAATGTGCCCCATGCTAACTTCATGGAGTGCCCCCTAGTCTTTCTACTATCCGAAAGAGTAAATAACCGATTCACATCTACCCGTTCTAGACCTCTCATGATTTTAAACACCTCTATCATATCCCCCCTCAGTCGTCTCTTCTCCAAGCTGAAAAGTCCTAACCTCTTTAGTCTTTCCTCACAGGGGAGTTGTTCCATTCCCCTTATCATTTTGGTAGCCCTTCTCTGTACCTTCTCCATCGCAATTATATCTTTTTTGAGATGCGGCGACCAGAATTGTACACAGTATTTAAGGTGCGGTCTCACCATGGAGCGATACAGAGGCATTATGACATTTTCCGTTTTATTCACCATTCCTTTTCTAATAATTCCCAACATTCTGTTTGCTTTTTTGACTGCCGCAGCACACTGTACAGACGATTTCAATGTGTTATCCACTATGAAACCTAGATCTCTTTCTTGGGTTGTAGCACCTAATATGGAACCCAAAATTGTGTAATTATAGCATGGGTTATTTTTCCCTATATGCATCACCTTGCACTTATCCACATTAAATTTCTCTGCCATTTGGATGCCCAATTTTCCAGTCTCACAAGGTCTTCCTGCAATTTATCACAATCTGCTTGTGATTTAACTACTCTGAACAATTTTGTGTCATCTGCAAATTTGATTATCTCACTCGTCGTATTTCTTTCCAGATCATTTATAAATATATTGAACAGTAAGGGTCCCAATACAGATCCCTGAGGAACTCCACTGTCCACTCCCTTCCACTGAGAAAATTGCCCATTTAATCCTACTCTGTTTCCTATCTTTTAGCCAGTTTGCAATCCACGAAAGGACATCGCCACCTATCCCATGACTTTTTACTTTTCCTAGAAGCCTCTCATGAGGAACTTTGTCAAACGCCTTCTGAAAATCCAAGTATACTATATCTACCGGTTCACCTTTATCCCGTAGGTCCAGGATTGGTTGAAGTCCTCCTGACATTTTTGGATTCAGAAAGTACCTGGAATAGAACCCTAGTCCCTGTTGCGAAAGAGGAACTGGTTCTATAGCGTTGGACTGGAGAAGAAGGGAAACTTCCTGCTCTAGAAGAACAGAGTGGTCGGTAAGTCTCCATGCTTGCAGAGGTGGAGAGTCCGAAGGAAGAGTTAGGAAGTTTAGATGGTAACTCTGTGCAATTATCGCTAGCACCCATTGATCTGTGGTGATGCGATGCCATTTTTCTGTAAAGTGGCTTAGTCGACCTCCTACTGGTATGTTTGGTAGAGGGATTAGGCATCTGCTCTCTAAGTGAAAGTCAAAACCCCGACGCAGGGCCTGGTGGCGGAGCTGTTGTGGGCTTTTGCTTTCGAGGTTCGCGAGGCTGAGGCTTTTGATACGGCCTCATTGACCTAGACTTGGTGTGTGGGGGATAATACTTCCGTGGACGGAAGGAGGACTTTTTAGGTTCCCTCTTAAATGGTTGTTTAGAAGGGAAGTCAGAAGGAATTGATGAGAGCTGTTTAAGTGTCTCGTGATGATCCTTTAATTCAGCAACTATTTGGTGAATTTGCTCACCAAACAAATTATCCCCTAAACAGGGCAGGTTGGAGAGCCTGTCCTGAACCTCCGGGCGAAGGTCAGAAGACTTAAGCCAAGCCCAGCGTCTTGCTGAGATGGCTGTAGCAGACAGTCTAGTGGAAGCATCGAAGATGTCATAAGATGTTCTTATCTCATGCTTTCCAGCTTCAAATCCTTTAAGTACGAGGGTTTGAAGGTGTTGTTGGAATTGTTCTGCAAAGGTATCTGAAAATTCTTGTATCTGCTTAAAGATGACCCTGTTGTATTGGGTCATATATAGCTGATAAGAAGCTATCCTGGAAATGAGCATGGCCCCTTGCTATACTCTTCTGCCTATACTATCTAAGAATTTGCTTTCCTTAGTAGGAGGTATGGATGAGTATGGCTTCATTCTTTTAGCTTTCTTTTGAGCTGACTCTACCACAACAGAGTGGTGGTCTAGCTGTGGTTTTTGAAAGTCAGGTGCTGACTGTACAAGGTAAGTAGAGTCAGCTTTTTTGTTTACTGGAGCAACCGATCCAGGAGTTTCCCAATTCTTTTTTAGAAGATCCAGAAAAACCTGATGAATTGGAATGGAAGTGATGACTTTTGGGGCATCCAAAAATTGGAGCAACTCCATTTGTTGCCTATCATCTTGCTCCGATTGAAGCTAAAAAGGGAATAATTCCGACATTTCCTTCACAAAATTGGTGAAAGAGAGGTCCTCGGGGGGAGAACACTTTCTGCTTTCAGCAGGAGAAGGTGGTGAAGGTAAATCATCGGTATCTGTGGAAGTATCATCACCCCAGGTGTCACAATCCCTAACAAAAAAATCCCTTATTTTCAACGATTATCTCACCGACGCCAAGCCTGATATTTGTGCTGTAACCGAAACATGGCTTAAGCCCACAGATACAGCTTTAATAAACCAACTCCCTACGCTGACCTACGACTTCTTCTCACTCCCGAGACTGAAAAAAAGAGGAGGTGGAATCCTTCTAGCTACTAAAAAAAAGTCTTAACTTCACCCAACACCCATTCACTTCTAACACAAAACTGGAAGTCGGTTTCTTCACATCACAACATCTTCAAATCCTGCTTGTCTACGCCCCCCCAGGGCTCCTAGAAGCAGACATCTCCCCAATCCTCGAAATCACCACCACACTCATCGACCTGGATTCTCCAACAATCATCTTAGGAGATTTCAATCTGCACATAGACAATCCTTCACCATCTAATAGCTGCGTAACCCTCCTCACAGCCCTGTCAGCAATGGGATTCCAACAATTAGTCAACGAACCCACTCACAAAGCAGGTCACACATTGGACTTGATCTTCAGCAACAAAGGCATTACGACTACATCAAATTTGAAGATCCAAAAAGTACCATGGTCGGACCACACTCTTATCTCTACCTCTTTCACTTTGAAAGAAACCACCACTCCTAATATCCCTTCACCCTCATTCCAATACAGGAGGCGATGCTCCCCAGATGATCTCAACAACTTGCTGGAGGCACAGCTCCCTCTATTAGATCTCACCGACCCGAACACTGCCATTCGCTCCTGGAATAATATAACAGAAAATATAGCAAACAAGCTCTGCCCTTCAACTATAAAAAAATCTCACACCAATGCCTCCAACAGACAACCTTGGTTCACCAATGAACTCAGAAAACTAAAACAAAGCTTAAGAAAGAAAGAAGCGACTTGGCGTAAAACTCCTTGTGACTTCACCATTTCATCATACAAATCCACTCTATACCAATACAAAGCCCTCACTTCAAAATCAAAGAAAGATTATTTTGCATCTAAGATTCACAACTTGGTCTTTGATTCTAAAGCCCTCTTCGCTTATGTATCCAGCCTCACTCAAACCATACCACGAGAAATCCCCAGCAACTTGGCACAATCCAAAGCTGAAGAACTCGCCCAGTTTTTCCAAAATAAAATCAACAATCTTTTAACTCAACTGCCTTCCAATACAGCTGATGCCCTCCCGACATATAATCACCCGACTTTCATAAACTCCAGCCTAAACACTTTTGAGCCCATCTCTTCCACTGAGATACAAACCATCCTGAGAAGAATGAAACCTTCGTCTCATCCTGCTGACCACATCCCCACCAAACTACTCCTATCTATTCCTGACTCAATAGCCACATCATTAACAAACATCATCAACTGCTCTCTAGCCCAAGGATCCTTCCCAGATGATCTCAAAATGGCCTCAATCTCACCACTCCTAAAGAAACCCAACCTTGACCCGAAGGACCCCAACAACTTCCGACCCATAGCTAACCTCCCATTCATCGCCAAGATCATGGAAAAACTAGTCAACTCTCAACTGTCAAACTACATCGAAGACAATAATCTCTTCTTCGCCCCACAACACGGATTCCAAAAAAACCGAGGCACAGAATCTCTCCTTATCTCTTTGACAGACCATCTCCTACTGGGCCTCGACAAAGGAAACTCATTCCTTTTGATCTTGCTAGACCTATCCGCAGCGTTCGACACGGTCAACCACGCTATCCTCCTAAACCAGTTGTCATCCATAGGAATCAGAGGCACCGTCCTTTCCTGGTTTAAAACCTCTCTCAACAATAGAGGTTACAAAGTCAAACTCCAAAACAAGGAATCCTCAAGATTTGACTCTACCATAGGAGTCCCACAAGGTTCTTCATTATCTCCGACTCTATTCAATATTTACCTTCTTCCTTTATGCCAACTTCTCACCGACCTCAATCTAAAGTTTTTTCTATACGCAGACGATATCCAAATCATCATCCCTATCAAAGACACATACTCTAATACTCTTGACTACTGGGAATCATGCCACCAAAAAATCAAACAACTACTCAACAGTTTACACCTCATCTTAAATTCCTCCAAGACTGAGATCCTTCTTATCTCGCCTGAAAACACCAACAACAGTACTCTTCCCACCAATCTTCCTACCACACAAACTAGAGACCTAGGAGTGATAATAGATAACCGGCTAAACTTCAAGGCACACATCAACAAAACAACCAAAGACTGTTTCTATAAACTCCAGGTCCTGAAAAGGATAAGACCTCTTTTCCACGCTCAAGACTTCAGAACGATCATCCAAGCAGTCATATTTTCGAAACTGGACTACTGCAACTCCCTATTGCTAGGTCTACCTTCATCATACTCCAAACCACTACAGATGGTTCAAAATTCAGCTGCCCGTATTCTGACAGGCGCAAGGAAAAGAGACCACATTTCACCCATCCTGAAAGAGCTTCATTGGTTACCCGTATACTTCCGCATCATGTATAAAGCCTTAACTATCACCTATAAAACGATACATCAACTCACCACTCTCGATCTCCAATTCCCTCTCCAAGTACATAATTCCACTAGACCTACCAGAGATGCATATAGAGGTTCCCTCCTGGTTCCCCCAGCGAAAACGACCAAACACATCACCGTAAGAGATCGTGCCACCTCCACAGCTGGCCCTCTACTGTGGAATTCCATTCCTACAGACCTCAGACAGGAGCCCTGCCTCCCAAATTTTAGGAAAAAACTTAAGACTTGGTTATTCAAGCAAGCCTTTCCGGACACAACTCAATGACACAATCCAATAACTCCTAAATCACCTTGCCGTTTGTTTATAACATTTATTTTGTATACTACATTTAAACTGTATATTGTTTAACCATTTCTATCCTCTTTTCTATTTTTCCCACTCCAAGTTTGGCCACCTTTGTTAAATGTAACTGTACCTTCTGTCACCACAGTTCTAGTTCTATGTTCTTAAGTTCTAAGTATTTTATTGCACCCCCATTCTATGTAAACCAGCAAGATATGTTTTCATGATTGCCGGTATATAAAAACTCTAAATAAATAAAATAAATAAGGGTCAGGTTGCTGACCTGTAGGACCACGAGGGGGTTGGATACCTGAAGGTCCCGGTTGAGGCTCCGAGAAACCCTAAGGAACCACCGGGGGCATCGAAAATACCTTTGGAAGTATTGGTGCCGGCATCGAAGGCATCGATGGAGCCGATGTGCGTATCGCCCTGGAGGAATGTATTGGTGGCGAGGGACGACACGGCATCGATGGAACCACTCCCGAAGGAGGAATTCGATACGGTGTTTCTGCACCAGATGAAGTTGGCATCGGAGAGCGCACCGGTGCTGTCAATGACCCAGGTATCACCGGTGGAAGGGCGGTCATGAGCGCTTCCATCCGGGCGAGCAGCGGTGCCAGCACTGCTGGAATCGGGTCGGTGACTGGTTCCACTCTCGGTGCTGGGGTCAGTGCCGAAGGAGTCTGGAACCGTTGCATCGCTTTGTCAATGGCCTCCTGGACCAGCCGGTCCAGTTCTTCCTGGAGACCTGGGGTAACAATACCCGGCTCCGCGGAAGAGGGAGGCTGAGCCGGAGGGACCACAGTCACCGGTGGAATCGCGGCTCCCAAATCCCGATGGGGAGAGGGTTGCCTCGGTGTCTCAGAAACAGAGGTGGACGGTGCCACTTCTGATCGAGACTTCTTCGGTGGCGGTTCGGACAGTACCGAGGTCGATGACTTCGATTCCTCGACGGTCCGAGACTTGCGATGTCTATGACTATGCTTTTCCCTCCGATCCCCACGATCCTCGGGGGAAGGGACGGGAGTCTATGGTCGTGGAGACGTCGATGGCAGATGGTCACCGGGAGGTTGCCGACGATGGAAGGACTTCGACGGTGCCGGTTCCGAGGACGTCGATGCAATGGACGGCATCGGAGTGTGAGCATGGAACAGGAGTCCCATCTTCTCCATTCTGGCTTTGCGACCTTTTGGTGTCATAAGGGCACATTTGGTGCAAGTCAGGACATCATGCTCACTCCCTAAACATAATACACAGACTCTGTGAGGGTCTGTGATAGACATGGTGCGCGTACAATCTGGGCACCGACGGAACCCCGACGCCATGGCCATTGACCAAAAATTTAGCCGCGGGACGGTCGACGGCCAGCAGGCCACGAAGGCCGAACTCGACGGTAATCGGCGAAAAACGGCAAAAAACTTACCAAAACACCGCGGGCTAAATTTAGATAGAGGGAGGACCCCTGTGGGGCAAATTCTACTTCAAAGAAGTTCAAGAAGAATTTCCTGTCAGGAATGTCGTAAGAGCTCCTTAACCGCGTGGCTACTGCTGCGCGGAAAAAAGAAGACTGAAGGGGGACCCCTGCTGGCTGCAGGGTTGGTGCCGTGCTGGGCATGACCAGTAGGGGCCAGTCAAAGTTCCAGAAACTTTGACAGAAGTTTTCCGTGGTTGGGCTCCATCCTCGATGTCACCCATTTGTGAGGACAACCATCCTGCTTGTCCTGTGAGAAACTAAAGTTTCTGAACAATGGAATACTTAAGAAAGAGCAAAATGCAAAAATATAAGAAACCCACATTCCTAAAGATGACATTTAAATTGCTAACATCTCAAAATAATTTTTATTTTTTACCTTTGTTGTCTGATCTTTGTATTTTTCTAATCAGTTGGTCCTGGTTTCTTTTTCCTATTTTTTTCCCTTGTCGCTCATTTCCTAATTCCTTTTCAGTATCTTTCTTCTACAACTGTCTTCTTCCCTTCCACACACACATACACGCTTTCTCTCAGACTCCCTCACACACTCAAGCTCTCACTATCATATGCTCTCCCCCCCACACAAGTTCACATTCTCTGCAGACACACATACAAGCTCTCACCTTCTCACCTCTCCCCAGGCTTACATTCTTATGAACACACAGACACATCCAGGCACCCATTCTCACCCACATACACACAAACCCAGACTCCCATTCTCATCCACGCATACACACATTCAAGCACCCATTCTCATTTCCACACACCCATTCTCATCCACACAAACCAGCGCACAGCTTCCGGTTCTGCTTCCTCCCTCCAGCAGGAAGATCAGTTGGCCTCTCCTATTACCACCGGCCTCCTGCTATCTTCAAGCCGTACGGCTACTCCTGGAGGAATTCTGCGCAAAAAAAATTTAAAATTCTGCGCACAAAAACTGAAAATTGCAAAATTCTGCAAACTTTATATTCGTCAAAATAACACAATTTACATGACAGTCTTTAAGAAATTACATTTTAAATTAATACAGAAAAAAGTTATTAAAGATGCAGAATTTTACATATTTTGAGCAGAATTTCCCTAGAAATTCACTGTAAGCGTGTCCCTTCCACTCGCTCTCCCCACTCCCCTGGCCACTTTGCCCTCAGGCCCCAACCCTTCCAACCTGCCAGTATCACTCGGCTCAACCCTTTCCACTCTATTGCCAGTCCCAGACTTTGACCCTGTTCTCAATACTGCCCCTCACACAGGCTCCCCTCAGTCCCTCCCCTCTCTCACACACATGCTCCCTCTCCCTAATACAGGCTCCCTCACTCTCTCGCGCACACACACATCCCCTCATTCAAGGCCCTCTCTCTTGCATACACACCCACACAAGCTCCCTTTCTCTTTCACACATACATCCTCACACAGGCTACCTATTTCTCTCTCTCACGCAGCCCTTAACACAGGCTCTGTCTCACACATACACAATTCCTTCGCACAGGCTAGCACCCTCACATACATACAATCCCTTTTTCATACACACGAGCTCCCAATGTCTCACACATACACACTCCTTCACAATCTCTTCATATAGGCTCCCGCTCTCTGAAACCCACACTCAAGCATCCCCCCAGGCCCTCTCTCTTACCTTACATGCTCTCACACCCCCCACCCCCACTCCCCTCTCTCACACACATTCTCTCTCACCAGCATCCCACCCATGCGCTCTCTCACATCCTCCTACTCTCTCTCACCCTCCCCGACATACATTCTCTCTCACCGGTATGCCGCAAATGGGGCACGTCCTGCGGGACGCGCTCCATTCGCAGTGAAGATGAAGGCCCGGCGCACCATTCGCGGCACATGGGGGCCTTCCATTTTCGCCTTGAGCGGAGCACAGTCCATTCACAGCACACGGGGGGCCTTCCCTTTTCGCCACGAACGGCGCGCCAGGCCTTCATCTTTGCCGCGAACGGAGCGCGTCCCATGTGCCACGGGACGCACTCTGTGCGTGGCATGCCGGGTTCTCCTCTGCTTTTTTCTACGCAGGGGGAAAATTCTGCGCTCCGCAGTAGCACAGAATTCCCCCAGGAGGCCCACCGAACTTCCTACTTGGGGGGGAGGGGGTGGAAGCGGAAGCTGTGCGCGGCGCTTCTGCTCCCCACCCTCCAAACAGGAAGATTGGTGGACCATATGGCCGCAAGACCGCTTCCCCATGTGAAACCGTGCAAATGCACGGAATGGTGCACCGGATCTGGATCCTCCTCTTCACCGTCGCAGGGATGGGATCCCACGATGGCCTTGCAGTTCTGGCGCCAGTTGGGTGGGCCTGGGTCCAAATTGGGCAGGCAGCTGCCCACCCATGGCTATGCCACTGCTTGTGACCTGGACTCTCTGGTCTGACCAGCATGGAATTTATGTTATGTTCCATCAAAACCTTATTGATAAAGGACACTTCTAGACAACTCCCAGATAGCCACTGCAACTCTCACACTATCTGCTCTGTGTGAAACTGCAGATTAAACACTGGAAGCCTGAGCAAGCCCAATTCCTACAGTGATGCTGCTTGTTTGAAAATACCAACTCCCAGACAGCCACAGGAACTCTCACACTTTCTCCCATCCACACCACCCAAACCCTGCCTGCAACCTACCCCAGGGGAGTAAGATCAGCAGCAAAATGCCACTGCTGGCAGCTTGTCTCAGTGGGAGAGACAGAGAGACAGTCTGAGTTCAATAAAAAAAAGCAGTAAAAAAAAAAAAAAAAGCCTGGCTGCCTGGCAGGCACAGCAGCAAAAAAGAACAAATATCTTTTTCAGCAATGGAAAATTAATTGTAGCAAACTAGCAAAGTAGCAATAGCAATTGAATAAAGATTTGAGACACCCAGAGAGCTCAAAGAGCAATAACCTTTTCAACCAGAAGCCAAGAAGAAAGTGCACTGTGTGCTATGCTTGCTTAAGGTAGAAATACAGCAGGAACAGCATCACAGAACACCGAGAGCAGCGATTGGCTGAATTAGAAAAATGCTTTGCTCTGATACATTGGCATTCTGGTCTCCTTGCCAATCTGTCTGACCCACTCTATGACAGGGCTGTGAGGTCACTTATGACTCACAGGAAAGGGCTGGTTGTTGCTATGGATACTCCCACATGGCCTTCTCCTATTTTCAAGAGGCTGCTAAGAAAGCACTGCGAACCAAACGAATGAAACTAATATGATATGTTTCATTTGTGGGGGATCGCCATGCGTTTCGCGGACCCCCTGAATCAAACGAATAGGGCCTATTCGTTGCGGATGACACATTCGTTGAAAACGAATGCACATCCCTAGAAAACAGGATTTACATTCAGACATCATCTAAAAAAGCATGGATATGTGCAGTCTGGGTAAACAAGCATCGAGGTAACTTGCTTGATGTGGCGGTTACTACCCTCAACCATTAAACCTTATGCTCACCTTTGATGCAACTCCAACATTACTCTCTGCATCAATGACAGTATATAGCAGGAAATTTGAAACAGTTACCAACAAGGGCCTTGTATTTGGTGGTTGATGAAACAGATAAATATGAGAAAATAAGTGTGGGAACTTGCTGGGCAGACTAGATGGGCCGATTGGTCTTTTTCTGCCGTCATTTCTATGTTTCTACTGATATATTAAGTTCTAGGATGCTCCTTTGTCTGTCTTTATTACTTCATTAGTACAATATGTTGCCGGAAAATATGGAAAAAGTTCTTAGTGTAGCTGGGTTTAAAAAAGGTTTGGACAAGTTCCTTGAAGAAAAGTCCATAAACTGTTTTTAAGGTGGACTTCGGAAAATCCATTGCTTGTACCTGGGATAAGCAGCATATAATCTATTAAATTTAGGAATCCTGCCATGTGCTTATGACCTGGATTGGCCACTATTGAAAACAGGATGCTGGACTTGATGGAACTTTGGTCTGACCCAGCATGGCAAAACTTACGTTATGTTCATTAAAATTAATGGCACCAAGGCTAGACTGGTGGTTTGGTCACAGTGCTATGCAATGCCATGCGGAGGGACATAAGTTTGATCCATGACTCAGGTCCTCCACTTTCCAGGTCAGTTAGAAGGGCTCCAGAAGCAGCATTCACATACAGGCCCAGATTTAGGTACATGGCATCTAGGCAACTACCTAGGGCACAAAATATCCAGGCCCAAAGAGGATCCTGCTTCCACTTGCTTTAGGGCAGTGTACTGGCACAGCTTCATGGGGAATCATCATGGCACTCTGCCTGTGGGCACCAAAATTGCAAATCTGACTCTGTTCACACCTTTAGGGAGGTAGTAAGTCCATCATTGCGCTATGGGGACACTTAGTGGCCAGATTTAGGACACATAACTACAAGATTTCAAAATGAACCCAGTGCATGGTCCCTGGTAGAGGACTTCCACTGCAATGAATGAACTAAAGCGAGCTGGTAGGTGATATAGGTGGGGAGAAATCCTTGAGCAGCCACAGATGAAGATTCCTGGTATCAGATCCCAGCTCAGGCTTACTATTGAACTGAAAGCCCAAAGGAGCAGAGTAAACTGCCACATCAAAAAATAATGGCACCATAAAACAAGAACTAAACACCCCTTTTTAAACAGAGTGCAAAAATTGTGTTGTGACAAATATTTTTTTGAATTTCAATTTCTTACTAGTCAAAACTACACAGCATTGCTCAACTGTGGATCAGCAGACAGATGCAGTTCCTCGGCCACAAGTGGAATTTCTCACAGGCACCACTTTCCCTTGGGTTCTGCTGAACTCCGAAACAGCTTCTCACTTTATGCCAAACCTCTCTGGTGTTGGTCTCCTCAGATTCTGACTCTCTCTGCGTGTAATGCTCAACTTCTATAGGGCTTTGTGGAAACCCCAATTTTCCTTTCAGCTTCTCATTTCTTAACACCTTCTGGAACCTAACACCACTAAGTGTAGCATCTGTTCCTTCACCTTGGCTCATGGCCCTCCAGAGCCTCCTATCCAGACACTCTTTCCTCAGTGAACAATTTCTTTGATATCACTATGATACCTTCCCCTATTGGATTGTCACTCATGGAATGGTATACTTTTCCATGCACTACACCCTTAATCCCTAAATCTAGACAATTTTAACATATAGTCTACATTCACTCTAAGCAATTTCCAGTATCCAGTATCCTTATGCAGCCTGCTTAGAGTGAGTTAATGTAGACTATATGTTAAAATTGTCCAGATTTAGGGATCAAGTGTGTAGTGCATGGAAGAGTGTATAGATATATATAGATATTTATTTTATTTAAATTCTTTTAATATACCGATGCTCAAGACAATGTCTTATCGTGCCTGTTTACAATAGAACTAGGGGAATACCAATTAACACGGATAGAGAAAGACAAAGTTACAATAAACAGGGAGAGTAAAACATGGCCGTTAGAAGAGAAAGAAATAGTTAAACAAAATCAACTAGAGGGTAAACTAAAATAAGCAGAGAGCAATTGATTAAATAGCAAAACACATTTGGTTAACAGAGGTGCTAAATTAGCAAGTTATTTAAATAAGTAGTTTCTAGCATAACAGTTCCTTTGTGTAAGGGGCAGAGGACGCAACCGAAGGGGGCAAGGGAGGGCAGGGACCGGAATCGGGCGGAAGGGAGGGAGTTAGTGAACAGGGTAGGGAGGTACTAGGGAGAGGTGTGAGAGTCAGTGCTGGTTGTAGAAGGCTCCTTCAGCGGTATGCTTGAGCGAACAGCCAGGTTTTCAGTTTCTTTCTGAAGGAAAGATGGCATTGTTCCTGGCGTAGATCTGGGGGAAGTGAATTCCAATGATGCGGTCCAGCGGTGGATAGTGCTCGTTTTTGAATGGAGTTGTGAATAGAGGATTTGTTCGGGGGAGCCTGGAGAGATCCTTTGTATGCGGATCTAATCGGTCTTGAGGAAGAGTGGAGTTTGAGAGGGATGGTGAGTTGGAGTGAGGATTGCTGATAGATGGTTTTGTGAATGATGGTCAGTGTCTTGAAGAGTATTCTATAGTAGATGGGTAGCCAGTGTAGGATTTTTAGAATCGGTACGATGTGGTCCTTACGACGAGAGTTTGTAAGGATCCTGGCTGCAGCGTTTTGCAGCATCTGTAGTGGTTCAGTAGAGGAGGCAGGGAGACCGAGCAGTAGTGTGCTGCAGTAATCAATCTTTGAGAACAGTATGGCTTGAAGGAGTGAACGGTAGTCATGAAAGTGTAGGAGAGGTCTTAGCTGTTTTAAGACCTGTAGCTTATAGAAGCCTTCTTTTGTGGTGGTATTAATGAACTTTTTGAAGTTCATTCTAGAGCAGGGGTGGGCACTTCCGGTCCTCGAGGGCCACAAACCAGTCTGGTTTTCAGGATATCCCTAATGAATATGCATGAGAGAGATTTGCATGCACTCTGCCTCAGTTGTATGCAAATCTATGTCATGCATATTCATTAGGATATCCTAAAACCTCGACAGGTTTGTGGCCCTCGAGGACTGGAATTGCCCACCCCTGTTCTAGAGTCAAGAGTGGCCCCAAGGTCTCTTCACCTGGCTTGCTAGTGGTATAGTTGTGATGCTGGCAGGGGGGTTATTATCGCTGGGGGAGATGACAAGGAGTTCTGTTTTGGACGTATTAAGAACCAGGTTGAGACTAGAGAGAAGGAGATTGATGGCGTGAAGGCAGCTGTTCCAACAGTTTAGTGTGTTGGAGATGGGATCCGTGATAGGGATATAGAGAGAAAGAGAGAGAGAGAGAGACGAAATGAAATGACTGTTTGTAAGAGAAAATGCTCATAATTATTCTAAAATCCTCATTAGGTTTAAAAACATCCGGACGAATTTTAAATCCCCTGCGCATAAAAAACGAGTGTCACGCATGTGGTCGGGATTACGAGCAGAAGTGCTGGGCCCAAGGAAAGGGGCAGTCCAGGGGCCGGGGAGTGGCAGGACTTGAGGCAGCAGGTACAGCAGCCATTATAAAATTTAAAAAAAAAAAAAAAAAAAAAAGGAGGTAAGGTAGGTTAGGTTTCAGGGGTGGGGAGGAGAGGGGAAGGGGGAAGGAAGATTAGGGTAGGGGGTTACGGAAGTTCCCTCCCAGTCCGCTCCTTAATTGAAGTGGACTGGGAGGGAACTGGGAGAAGCCCAATCTCGTCGCCTCACATACTTTAAAATTAGGCCCCCCCTGCACGGCCTCTGGATTTTATAACCTTGCATGTATGGATGGGAAGCAGCTACTGCTTCAGAGCTTGAAAAACTCTCCACTTCAAAGTGACAAAGCAAAGTTTAAATCAAAACAATCACTTTGATAATAAGCTGCTGAATCAAATGTTGAAAATATAAAATAAAGTTTTATAGGGTGAAAGGTGGAAATTTCATATAGGGGTACCCATAAACTCATCCAGGGCTAGGATGCCAACATTTTAATCATAAATACCACACACTGAGTCCAAATTTTTAATGAAAGAAAAAAAAATTTTTTGAAAAATTCTTTTAAAAGCACTCAATCTAGCAAGCTACTTAGCTTTCTTCTTTGTGCTGAAAGATCCTCCACCAAGAAAACAGACATGACATGGCTGCATTTCGAAGATTAATTGCTCTTCAGGGGTCAACTCCATGTTTGCTCCAGTGGCTCTGGTTAAAAGAAACAAGCAGTTATAATATCCATGGCTTAAAAAAAAACAGTTCCTTCAATAGCTATCTTTAAAGAACCTGTGTGACTTGGAAAAAAAACAATCACAACAAATCAAGAAAATGTGTCATGCTACTGATATATGCCAAGAAACAAAGTTATTGAGAACACCATTATTGCCCTACAAAAGCATAAAAAAGGTATAAGAGGGATTTCACCAATGACCAATCAAAATCTTCATTTAAGCCTTTTGGAGAGCTGGTTTGTAAAATATGAATTAAAAAATGTTTCTTATAATTTAAATGGGCCCATTCATCACCTCCCCAGAGTGTTCTATGAGTAACTTTTATCTTTCTTTTGGTCCATTCTACATAAACGTTTGGACATGGACACACTGACATATCACAAAAATAGAATTGCAATCAGTGTGTGACCACTTTACACAATAGCCAGATGCTGAATCAATCCATGATCGTGGAAATGCAACAATCGCATGATTTACTTTGAACCTGTTCCCCATTAATTGCTGTGGTTTCCAATGCAGCAAAATGAGAATGGACCACATGGGCTCTAACATTCTGTACATAAGAAAAGGCAATTAAGGGCTGTTCTTTGGGAAAAAAAAAATTCATGAAGGGCTAGAATGTGCTAGTATTTAATTGCCACAGACTTGGTGGCATATTTAAGTACACAAACAGTCTTAGAGGAAACTTGATAAGGTTTATAATCCAGAAGATCTTGACGCTGCATGTTTCCTTGCCTGATGAATTGACCTCACTGGATAGCCTTGTTTAAATCTATCCATCAGGATATCTGCTTGTTGATTAAAAAGCTCTAACTCCGAACAGATACTTCTAATGCGGAAGAATTGGCTAGTGGGTAAACCCCATTTGAACCCCATGGGATGATGAGTTTGAAATGTCAACAAATCATTTTAGCAATGGCTTTGCGATATATTGTAGTTCTAAGCTGTGCTTGTTGGATGTAAATTTGTTCATCCAAATATGAAATTGCCAACTGATTGTATTCGGAAGTAAATTTCAAATGATTATCTAAAGTGTTTATCCAGCATGAAAATTCCTGTAACTCAGATTCTGACCTCCTCCAGATCAAAAATACGTTGTCTGTATATCTATGCCAAGCTATTATGTTTCCACCATTTGGACAAATAAATGAATCTCTCTTTGAACAAGGCAATTTAGAGATTCACCACTGATGGCACCATGGATGGCCCCATTGGAATACCCTGAATTTGTTGGTAGTACTTATTGCCAAATAAAATATAATTCTGAAAGAGGACCAATTGTGCCACTTGTACAATAAAGTCAGACTGAATTCTCTGTGGAACCGATCTTTGCTTTACAACTGTAGCTACCACATCTAGTGCTGCCTGTTGTGGAATATTGGTGTACAGAGCCTGTATGTCCATGGTCACCAAATAGGCTGTAAATCCAACTGTACTTGCTGTAAATTCCTTAAAATTGTGCAATGACCTGAATGTACGATGGTGTTAATGTCACTGCCATCTATAAAAAAAAAAAAAAAAATTCCACAAATATGGACAAGGGTTCCAATAGAGACCTATTCGAAGATACTCTAGGTCTAATAGTTGGCACATGCAAAATGTTATGAATCTTGGGTACTGAATATATGTAGTCAGTATATGTGGATGATCTATTGTCAAGAACAATCTTTCTTTTAAAGTCAAAAAGGTAGCTGTTTTTACCAAAGTAGTAATAGACATTTGTAGCACAGCAGTATGATAATACAAAAGAGGACGGTAATAATTTTGATCTTCAAGGTGGAGTGACATTAACTTTTTATATTCAGACCAATCCTGTATTACAATCACTCCTCCCTTATCTGCTGGTTTAATTACTAAATGTAAAGTGCAAGATAAGGTTGTTAATGCTTCCCTAAGTACTTTTGTTAAACTGTGGGATCTTTTCACAGATAGTCAATTTGTGCAAGATTCCAAAATATCTGTTCCTTGAGGGTTTGAATATGAGGATCTAAAGGACACGGTGAATTCCATTTAGAATGATTTTTAACAGTGGAATGATCCTCCATAACCTTTGTTCTGGAAAAAAAATAATCTCAAACTTCTTATGAATTTATGCAACACTATTAGAGCATGAAAGGAATCATGATCCATGGTGGGGATAACTGATAACCCCCAGTTCAACACCTCTTCTTATGCAGTAGTCAATGATGTACTCGATAAATTGATTACTGCTGATACTTGTTTGACGTGTCATGTGTCTTTGAGGTGGTGGTTCCTCTTGAGGTGTTGATTGGTATTGTCTTCTGTACAGACAGTATATCGCAAAGCCATTGATAAAAGTTTGTTGAAATTTCAAAGTCATCATCCCAAGGGGTTCAAATGGGGTTTACCCACTAGTCCAGTGGTTCCCAGCCCTGTCCTGGGCCCCCATAGCCAGTCAGGGTTTCAGGATATCGACAATGAATATGCATGAGAGAAAATTTGCATGCACTGCCTCTAACATGCAAATTTTCTCATATGCATATTCATTGTGGATATCCTGAAAACCCAACTGGCTGGGGGGTCCCCAGGACAGGGTTGGGAACCATGGCACTAGTCAATTCTTCCGTATTAGATGTATCTGTTTGGACTTTGAGCTTTTTAATCAACAAGCAGATATCCAGGCAGATAGATGTAAACAACTAGGCTATCCAGTGAGGGCAAGAAAACTTGCTCTTTTTTCACAGCATCAACATCTTCTGGATTATAAACCTCATCAAGATTCTTCTGACAGTTTGTGTACTTAAATATATTACTATGGCTGAGGCTATTGTGTCAAAAATCACTGACACATTCTAGCCCTGCATGAAATTTTTAAAGAACAGCCTTTAATTGCCTTTTCTTGTGGACAGATTATTATAGACCACGTGGTCTATTCTCTTTTTTCTATATTGGAAACAGCAATTAATGGGGAAAATGTTCAATGTAAATCCTGTGATTTTTGCATTTCCACGTCATGGATGAGCAGTGGAATGATCCAATATCTGGCTATCGCATAAAAAGGACACACTGATTGCAATTCTGTTTTTGTAATATATGTCAGTGTGCCCATGTCCAAAAGTTTATGTAGGATGTACCAAAAGAAAGCTGAAAGTTAGACTCATAGAACATGGATCCCATCTGCATACTGTTACCATCAGTGTACCAATAGTACAACCATTGCATGGAGAATGGACATTCATTTAATCAGTTGAAAAGGGCCATTTTAGAACTGGTTTTAGAGTCACCCTGGGAAGGTGAAAGAATGGCCCATTTAAATTATAAGGAACATTTTTGGATTCATACTTTGCAAGCCAGCTCGCCAAAAGGCTTAAACAAAGATTTGGATTGGTCATCGTTATTTTGAAATCTCTCTTATGCTTTTGTAGAGCAAGAATGGTGTTCTCAATAACTTTGTTCCTTGGCATGTATCAGTTAACACGCAACATATTTTCTTGCTTTGTTGGGACTTGTTTCCAAGTCAAATGGGTTCTTTAAAGATAACTATTGAAAAAACCATTGTTTTAAACTATGGATATTATAACTGCTTGTTTCTTTTGACCAAGGCCGCCGGAAACATTGAGTTGACCCCGAAGAATTAATCTTAGAAACGCGGCCACATCCAGTATGTTTTCTCGGCAGGGGATCTTTCAGCACAAAGAAAGCCAAGTACCTTGCTATATTGAATGCTTTTAAAAGAATAAAAAAAAAAAAAACAACTAGCTGTTGCCTTCATTAAAAATTTGGACTCAATGGGTGATAGTGTTGGTATTTATGATTAAAATGTTGGCACCCTAGCCCTATGTGGGTTCATAGGTAGCCCTATATGAAATTTCCACCTTTCACCCTATTAAATTTTATTTTATATTTTCAACATTTGATGGAGTTGTTTATTTTCAATTATAGCTTGAAGCAGACTATAAGATCCCAATAACAAGTAATGCCTTGAAACACTAATGCTAGTCTAGAAGGAACTAGAGAGAGATTAAAAGAATCACTTAAGTTTCCCCAGAGGTCATAAGTCAGCACGATCACTTTGGGGAAGGGTTATTTCAGGTACTACTTGATTAAGGTATATAACTACAACATTTTTCAAAATACCAGAGTTTACACCTCAGTCAAAACATCAAAGAGCAGGTCATTGTATTAATCCACTGAGTTTTCTATGTACCTCATTCCTTACGTCTGCTGAGCTCCACCCAGGCTTGAATAGAGACAGCAAGGAAGAAGTGACAAAAGCAACTACACAGGAAGTTCAAAAGAGAAAAGGAAAGGGACATGATGCCAGTATTAGTTATCCTACTAGGATTTTATCAAATCAATATCACTAAGATGGATTCTGTAAAAGAAAATGTAATTTTATTTCCCATTCTTTCTATTGAGGTAGGGAGAAAATGGCACAATGAGTCTTCTCAGAAGGTTCCTGCATAGCTGAATGCCCAGAACACTAAATACAACAGATACTGCTTGAAAGATTAATGAAATATTTTATAATTGAAGCAGTACATGCCAAGGAAAACATTTTAGTCCAATTCAGTAGAGAGTTCAAACAAACATTAAGATCATCCTTTTCTTTCTTCCTCGTCTCAGAATACAGGCCTGCGGAGTCTTCTTTGAACAGGAATACTTCAGTGCTGCAGCTGACATTCTCCTTTCTGTCTCCTCCCCTACACCCTCCACTTCTGAAATGCACCCATATCCTTCTGGTCAGAAAATGAACACATGGGTGTGTTCATTACTGCAGAGGTGGTTCAAATGATTTTTACTTCTTTGGTAATAATGGTGTAAAGAGTTCTGTGAAAGCTCTGCCTAATTAGCTACTCATCATTATGAAAAGTAAAATCAGGGGATTGCTGCATTGAAACTTATCACAACCCCATTCAGCCCCTACACGGATACAAAAAGCAGAAACAGGTATGGCAATAAAATGTACACATATTTTATTAAAAGTACATAAGTGAAAATATGAGAAACATTAGGACAAAAAGGAACAACAGGAATAGAACTACAAGAAGTTGACATTCTACAGAGCCACATTATTGTACTGATTTAGGAAGCATGCCCTCTGCCACCATTCTCAAACTACAAAGTCACCGAGGTTCGGCCTGCCACTCCTGCCCCAATTCTTTAAAGGTGATGTAATCACAGATGTAATATCCTCACTGTGTCTACCACAGCAGCTTGGCACAGTAATCACCAATGTAATTACATGTGCTGTCTGAACCAAGGAACCAGTTTTCCAACCTTGGTGAGAAAAAGCCAGGCAGCCAGGATCCAGTTACAGCAACTCATCTCCATTCTCACACACATACCACATAACACCAAAACCTAATTCTCAAATGAGCAACTTCCAAAATTAGGCTAAGAGGGAAGAAATAATCTCCATCTATAGTAAAGGATTGCAATTAGATTTTTAAAGCTGAAAGGAAAAAAAGGATGTAAATAAATGTAATCACTATAATAAAATCTGGCCATTTTGTACTCCTGTATTATTCATGGGCAAACAACGGCTTTTAAATCCAGACAACCAACCCAAAAGCAGGAGTTACGGGGGACATAGATGACTAAAGAGTTACAGCTCACTAGACCTCCAGCACCTTCCCTCACTATATCAGACCTCCAGGACACCACCCACCCTCTACAAATGGGTCCACTATATGGCCTTGGGTCAAAAAACAAAAAAGTTTGTCTATCCCTGATGGACCAGTCTTCTACATTTTTTCTTCTTCTAAAAAAAAAGTCTGACAATACAGGATTCATTGACAAAGTAAGGCGTGCAGTATCTCTAGCAGTCTCATCTCAGTTCCCTTATTGCAAAAAATTATTATACATACAAATAAGCCATCAAATTTTCATAATAAACCCAAAATTTTTAATTAAGCATAATTCCTAAAAAAATTTTTATTAAGCCCAGAACTATCTAAAACCACTCACACTTTCACTACCACATACTCCCACATACAGTCACATCACTGTTAAAATCGAATGACCTAACGGCGTTATACTGGGGTATACTCCTTCGTAAATATGGCGAGAAAACTCCCCAGAAATTAATAGACCAATGGAACACTGACCTGGGTACCGTTTATGACTAAGACATGGAAACAAATTTGGCTAGCAGCAAATTATAGCTCCTTTTGTCTTAAACGGGTAGAGCTCATGATTTGACTGTTAACCGGGACGTATTTAATCCCCCTCTTAATTGGAAAATATATGGAGATGCTGCAGCCTCATGTTGGCGGGGTTGTGGGGAGGTGGGATCCTACATGTACATGTGGTGTCAGTGCCAGAGTCTTAGTCATAAACGGTACCCAGGTCAGTGTTCCATTGGTCTATTAATTTCTGCGGCGTTTCTGGCATCAAGTAATGCAAGAAGTTGCGGATATCTTAGGCTTCCCCATTAATGTCCCACCCACACTTGGTTTACTTGGTAGATGGGTGAGCGTGTCAGTCCCTAAAAAATTTTGCCCCCTCATATGATTCACTATAGCTACTTATTGGCAATCAAGTCCTGATCTACACCACTGGAGGGTGCAGGTTAAGGAAATAGCAGATATTGAACGTATATGTTATGCTGTTAAAAATGAAAACTTTAAATACCAGAAGAAATGGGGTCCTTACCACGATTTCTATAATTCTATTTGATCAATGTTTTGTTATCTGGGGGACTACTTTAATTGTTGTAACACAATTTGTGGATTCTTGTTTGTCCACTGCAGTGTACTGTAATTTGTGGATGTCCACACACACACACACTCTTTATAATGTTAAAAATTTGTTAAATAAAAAGTTAAAAAAAAAATCTAATGTCCTAGGTGATGAAACAAAGTTATCTCACTCAATCATAACAAAAACAATTCATCCAACCCAATGAAACATACAGTGTATCCTACCTAATGAAGCATAATATCCCTATTACAATCCTCAACACAGCACAATGATTGATTATACACAATACTTCACTTAGGCTGAAAAGTACTTTCTTCAAGATCTATATATAAAGGAATACTTCCTTTAAAATTAAGACTGCATACAAATGTCCACAGGAAGATAAAGTCCCATGAAGAAATTCAAGGTTTCTGGTTACAGATGAATGTCCAAAAAATATTTATATATATGAAGTCCCTTCTTCTAAGAGAGATATAGATATGGTACCTGAGCAGATATGGCAATTGCCAAAGACCAGACTACACCACCACATCTGCTGCCTGCTGTAATAACCAAGCAAGGCAACATCAAACCCGGGTCTCCTGCCTTATCCCCAAGCAAGGGGGCACCCTGAGGCATACAGAATGCCCCACCATGTGCCGCCCAAGACACCAGTTCACTGCTGACCTGGACCGTGACGCACACCTACACTTCGTCCAAAACGCCCTTACTGGCCCGGGTAATCACCATTGGCATGAGATAGGGAATGCCCTTGCCTCAAAGCCCCCCACCAACATTTAGCTGTGGCCGACATCAATCCCCCAACAATCCCTCCAAAGCCTCCTGTAGAGCATTGTTGAATATATCGCATCCAGTGTCCAAAAGATTAACGCTGTCCAACCTAAACAAAGCTTGACAATGGACATCCACCCATTCGTGCCCGATTTGGCGACCACTAAGCTTGCAGGTTCATATGCCAATCTGACTGCTGACCTTTTTGTACCCTCTCCTCCACTGTTTCAAATCATTCAGTTTTGGATGTGGAATAATGTCAGACCACAAGAAATGGGAATGTGGGAAGTAGGATGATAACCCAGCCAAGTCATTCTTGATCCTCATAATTAATTGCTTGCTTGATAATTCGCCATGGTCATTGCCCCCCACATGTATTATGATGGTGTCCGGGGCTGCTGTTGAATCCCTCAAATGCTGAAGGGGTAACAAATGGTCCCAATGCATGCCTGACTTGCCCATCCATGTCATAATCAGCCTGTGAGGTGCCAATCTCAAGTGCGGTCCATAGGGGCAATCGTGTGCTCTCTTAGCAGTCCAGTGCACAAAAGAGTGTCTGATAATCTAAGTTGTCAATTATGCCTGGTGTGGATCTGCAAAAATAAAAATTAAAAATTATGAACAGGTGTACTGCTTGGTCCAATATGACATAAGTATTGACTGCCATAGATTTCCATATTCCTAGCCGCTGTATGGTGTCGATCCATAGACCTGCTTACGTTGCACTCATGGCTGCTCCAATCATAAAGGAGTGTGTGGTAAAATTCTTGGCATCCAGGCCCATTCTTGTTGCAGCCATTCTGAGCACAACAGAGAACTGATATCTGGTCACTGGAAACTGTTCAGCATGCACCAAGTAATGTATACCTCCAGAGGGTCAAACAGCTAGATACTTTTCCATGTTCTGGACAGGACAAGTGATGCATGCCTCGATCCTCTTCAAAGAAAGGATTGCACCCTTTCCCGAATGATCATTTTTCGACCTGTGTATCTTTATATGGAGCGCTAGAGGTGTGCATGTCATGTTCCGCAACAGTATGCCACAGGAACCCAGATCATGCTTGTCAGATGGGACCAATTTGCTCACACGTAAAGCTCCAAAAAAGGCCAGCGAGAAGGCAAGGTGAAACAGGTTGGTTTCGAAGTTGGAAGCGCAGATGGATGCCAAGAGCACCCATAGGGTCCTTAGCAGGTTGTGTGAAATTGGAAGCCATGTGTCCATGGTTTGCCCCAACTCTCTCGACCAATCCACCAACATCTTCAACAGGAAGGTCTTGGTGAGATCCCCCCATCCACATGCCTTTGAGAAAAAGGCCAGAACTGCTAGATGTCCCCATTTCCTTGGCCAAAGAGATGTACTTTATCATCAGATCATCTGGGACTGGTCCTGGCCTCCAGCCGTGTTGCGTTAGAAATCTTGTCATGCGGTCATAGCTTCGGCAATATGCTGACCATATGGCCACAGCTAAGGACCTTCGTACTAAGTTCCTGGTGGTTGGAGACCAATTGTCAACAGGTGCTCTGGCACTGGAGTTCCCTGTTCATCTGCTGTGGGTACCTGCTTAAAAAACAAATCCCACTTAGCATGAGATAAGGAATCAGCAATACCATTACAAACCCCTGGAACATGCCTGGCCCTCACTGTACTACTGACGTGTGAACCCTCGAGGACAATCTCCCTTAGCAAGCCTGGGGATTAATTCCAGGAATACGACGTTCCTCTGCAAGCCGAATTCGGCCCGCGCAGCTGGCCAAGGCTCGGTGCACCATACCCCTTGACAGAATACCCCGAAGCCCCAGTCCCTTGAGGCATCCGAGTGCATATCCAAATCTATGCTCGACAGCAGGGGTCCCTGCCACACAGACACACCATTAAATTTATACACAAATGATGCCCATATGGAGATGTCCGTACGCATAGCCTTTGACACCCTCTGGAAGTGATGTGGCTTACTGATGCCAACTGTGGCAGCAGTCAACCACCTCAAGAAAACTCACCACATGGAAATTTCTTGACAGGCGAAGTTCAGTGTCCCCAAGATGGCTTGGATCGATCTCAGCTTGAGTTTCTTTGCTGTCAATGCTTGTTGCAATATTACACGCAGTTTCGCCACATAGAAAAGCTGTTAAATAGTCATCTGGAAGCCTAGAAGCCATGTTGATCGAATTCAACCCTATGCCAAGAAAAAAAAAAAAAAGGACTGCAGAAAGACCTTCGGTTTTCTTGTGGGCCAGGGGAATACCAAAGTAGTCAGCAATGGATTGGAATTCTTGTAATAGGTGTGCGCATGCGTCAGATTCCTTCAGCCCGATGAATAAAAAATCATCAAGGTAATGTATGATGTTGCTTGATCCTGCCTGCTGTGATGTCACCCAATGAAGGAAAGAACTGAAGAGCTTGAAATAGGAACATGAAACTGAACATCCCATTGGCATACATTTATGAAAGTATTACTGGTTTCTGAACCGAAAGCCCAACAATGGGGAAGCTGCGCGGATGAACAAGCAGCAACCTGAAGGTTGATTATATCAGACTTGGCTATTAAGGCACCCACACCACACTTCTTGAGCAATGCGACAGCCCGGTCAAATGATAGGTATTGCAGTGAGCACTCTTCGGGGGGGGGGGGGGGGGGGGGGGGCTGATCATTCACAGATGAGCCTGGAGGTTAGCAAATGTTCTGGATAAGACATAACTTTCTGGGCTCTTTCTTAAGGACCACTGCCAAAGGTGATAGGTAAATATTTTGAAAAAGCTGATGTGAAAATGGACCTGCCAACTCTGTGTCCAATTTCGCTTGTGCAATGTTTGTGTGTTGCATCACAGATGTAGCATTGGAGGCAGTTGTCCCTGGAATGAAAAGGGGGAATCCATCACGGAAACCTTGGACAATCCGTTGTGCCTCTCTGTACTTGGAGTACCAAATTGCTGGTATTTATCTCCCTTTTCCATTACTTTCTCCCATCCATTTCTTGGAGCATTTCGTGACCAAATGAGGAGCGGCACAGGATGAACAAACATGCTTGAACTTGTAGTCCTGGAGAGTGCATGTTGATCTGTTGTAACGCCAGATGTCTTGTACCTGTGCTGCTCCTGTGGTCTGCACGGTTGACGACTTCCTTGGTGCCCATGCGTGCGCTCTTGCATCGCTTGTCTTGCGTGTCATCTGCTTCAACCACAAGCTAACATCCTGCATTCCCCAGGACATGAAACTATTTTCTTCCATCTTGTCCCGGAATTTCTCTTCATAATTCAGCCACGCTCAGCCATCATGTTCCTTGTAAGCTTCAAGGATGTTATCTGCATAGCTTAGCATGGGGCCCTACAATGCTTATATGCAGGAATGCACAGATCCAATTGATGATATTCCTAGGGATTCTTCTGTCAGCCCTATGTGCCGCACCCTCATCCTTGGCCTTCCTCCTTGTGCCCCTCCGATGCCTTCCCTCCATGATACGAAATATGTCAATGCAAGATTGCTTTTGAATCTTCCTACGAAGGAATCTGGGAATGCTCTCCCACAAATCAGATAGTGGTGAGTGCTGGAGGACCTCTAGATGCTTCACTGGCTTGTGCTGCTGGGGGCTGAAGACTTATCGACCGTTGAGTCTGAGTCGAATGTATCCGAGGAGCTAATCACTTGAACTAGAGGCTAGCCCTACGCTTGAGCTTGGCTTTAAGTTTTTTGTCACAGGCTGTCTTCCCTCCATCAGCATGCCCGCTACACTCCGGTCTCCCCTCTTGCCTCCCCCTTGACGTCACTATTCTGGGCTGCCGGTCCCATGCTGCTGGGTGCTGCAACTACAGCCGGAATCTGTGGATTAAGCTTGTTCCTGTCTGGCAGGTCCGACTTGCGATATGCCCAGCATTGGTGGATTCCCAAGGACCTCCTGAACAAGTGGTGCAGTACCACCTTCTGCACTCCAGTGCTGCTCAAACTGGCACGTGGAACTTCCTATACTGTCTGCTGTTGGCTGTGTGAGATGCTGATTCCGGGGATGGGAGCTGGCCAATGCCCGCATGGTGAAAGGTATGGGTACAAACCACCAAAACCGCCGTACAATGGGAAATCGCAGTGCATTGCTCCACTGTGGAGACGAATGACAGGGCCCCATCCAGGGACTAAGCCAGGTGCACTGATAACCCAAGCGGCTCTCTGCTGCCATGCTGCATTATCACAGTTCATGTATGCTGGATGGCCAATGGCATGACCTTGCCCTCCATATCCAGACTGCAAGTGTGGGCCCCCGAGGGCCAACCACGTGCAGTTTGTATTTGTGCTGATCCAGTACCCCTAACTGTGTGGAGAATCCTGTTGAGGATTTGTGTTCCACCCGCTTTGTGGCTGTGTGCTGCTGTGGGAGCTCTGGGATGCAATGAAAGAAACGGGTGTCCCAACAGGGGTGTCCTGCTGCTGATCATACTCTGCATTTGCCATCATAAACGTGGTCTCCCTTGCTGCATGTCAGGTTGGTGAGCTCTCCCGCTTCTGTTGGGTCACGTTAGGTGGGCTCCCATTGCGATGTCTTCCCTGGTCGAATATGTTGCCACCCTCCTGTCTCGCCACTATATCTCCCCCTAGTCTCCGGTCGACATGCCATGGTTGAGGGTCTGTCTAGCTTTATTTAAAATGAATCGCCTATAAATTAGGCGATGAACAGAATGAACATAAGGAGCCAAAAAACATACATAAAATTATGTAGAAATACAGAAAAAACATATCAGATACATTAAAAGAAAATCCAAAAAGTCTTAAGGACTAAAAAAATGCCTGTCTGAAAAGCCATATTTTTAAGGAAATCTTAGAGGACTTCATAAGGTCCACCAGCCTCAAAGATACAGGAAATGTAACGCCCATCCTCTGGAATTCAACTGAGAAAGCATAGTCCTTGGTATTACACAGCCTAGCTTGTAGTGGAGAGGGTATGTCTAAAAGGCCCCTTTGGGAAGGGTGCAGCTAACTAGTAGGGCAGTAAAGACGCAGCAGAGCATTGCCCAAGGGAGAAAAAGCAGAAGACTAATTTAAAAGTAATAAGAGCAACCTTATACTTTTTTTTTTATACTTACTGTTTATTACATTTTTCAATGATATAACATACATTGAATAGAAAATGGTATTAACATAATGTTTTCATCACACAATACATTTAAAGTAAATATCATAATCATACCTTCCAATAGCCCACTACTATAAAGGGGAGATCCATCATCAGAAGACGACTTATTTTTATACAAGGCAAAAGAAAAAGAAACTATCATTCTTTATGAAAAGCGATAAACAGAAACGGTATATATCACAGAGCATCCATCTACTTTATGAGGTTATTATTTAATCTTTAGACTAAACCTTTATCTCAACCGTATCCACAATTCTATCATTCACACATTTTTTCAACTGAGAGGGATGAAAAAATGTATAAGTGAGTTCTCTATATTTAATACAGCATTTACAAGGAAATTTAATGAAGAATTGTGCTCCCAATTTAATCACACTAGGTTTTAACTCTAGAAATTCTTTTCTTCTGAGCTGCGTTTCCCTAGTTAGGTCAGGGAAAATCTGGACATTCAAACAAGAAAGGGTTCCCATGGACTTCGAAAAAACACTCTAAGGATCCAGTCCCTATCTGAATCCAGCAGAAATGTTATTACTAATATTGCAGGTGTACATTCTTCCTCTGTAGATGTTTCAAGAATATCTGTTAAATTTAAATTTGTAGGGGACAACTGCTGCCTTTCATTATTTCAGTTGAAAGCTTTTTCCTGGTAGGCAGATAATATCTTTGAGAGTGGTGGTAATGTCGCCTGTGGAATCTTCAAATGCTCTATGGCATATTTTGTCCATATTTCAGACTGTGTAATTGTCAATTTCCTTGGAAAATTAATCTGAGGTTTTTGCTTCTTTGTTGCTTTTCTAGATTTTCTATTTTCCTCAGCAGATATGTATTATCTTTTATCATTTCTTGATAGTTTTTCAATTGCCCCATATCTGTTTTCAGTATATTCCCTTCTTTTTCTGCTTCCATCTGCTTTTCTTTAACTTTCTTGAGCTGCTTATTCATTTGGCTCATATTAGTATTAACAGCAGTTATCTGTGCTGTTACATTTTTATTTACAGTCTCAATAGCCATCCATATTCTTTCTAATGTGAAAATTTCTGGTCTTACCAGTGGCATCAAGATAGGTTCCTTTTCCTCCTCCTCGGTTTGCCAAGCCAGAATCTCCTCTAGAGATTGAGTTTCACCTCGGCAGATTTCTCCTCCTTCTGCCCCGGCTACTCCTGGAGACTCCAGTCTAAATGGGGTTTCTTCCAATTGTCATGGAGACTCCTCCCCGGCATCATCCGGGGACTTCCCCGGCAAGACCAAGGTAGTTGTCCGTCTTAGTGCCGGGTTTCCAGGGGCCGTTCTTTCTGGAGATAAAGATGTTATTGAATCTATGAGGCTGTCTGATATTATAGCGTCTCCACGACTTGCCTCTAGCGATTCTTCACTCAGCTCTCTGCTCCGTCTGAGGACATGGGCGTCCGTTGGCCCTCTTTGCTGACCCGGAGTCTAGGCTTCCAAAATCAGCCTCTCATGGGCCCTCCACTTTCATCCCGAATGGGGCATTATTAGAAATATTTCAGCAAGGTAAGGAGAGAGACGAGACGCGTCCTGCCTCTAGCGCAACATTTTGGATCTACAACCTTGTACTTTATACGCTCAGCGATGGATAGCTAGTGTAGATCAATGGAGACTAGGAGTGATATGATCTCGTCTGCTTGTGCCAGCGATGAGTCGAGCGGAGGTATTAAGCAGCAGCTACAGGGGTTTTAAAGTGACTGCTGGTAAACCCAAAAGGATAGAGCTACAATATTCCACGATGGGGAGAACAGAGGCCTGTACTACTGTCCAAAGATCAGAATTATCAAGCACATGTTTGAGACCACAAAGTACACACAGTTTGAAGAAGCCAGACTTTATTCTACTTTTAACATGGGGTCGAAAAGAGAGCATTGGATCAATTAAGACACCTAATTTGTGGATGAAAGAATCAAGCACAAAAGAGGTATTATCGATCAAAATTGAAGTGTGTAGCGTGTTTTGGAGAGGTCAAGAGACAACTTATAAAATAACCATCTCAATAGTTGACATGCACAGGGTAACCAAATCCACTATCTCAGACCAAGAAGAATGGATCCGAACAAAAAACTGAATATTGTCTGTGTATATTTTATAACCCTTGCACAACCCTGCTAACACTTTACACAATGGTGAAATAAACACATTGAAAAGTGTAGCTAAAAGTGCTGATCCTTGTGGCAGGCCAGTTGTAATTTCGGCCCAATGGGAAAAATTGTCGAACTCAACTCATTGGTGACGGTCTGAATGAAAGGATGAGAACCACTGCAAAACAGCACTGGAAATGCTGCTTTCACGTAAACGATGAAAAAGGATAGCAGGATCAACTGTGTCAAAAGCCGCAGTGATGTCTAAAGAGATGAGGATATAACTATTCCCCCGAGTCTAAACCTCTTCTAAAGGGATCCAGAAGTGACAAAATTAACAATTCGGCACTCAGATTTTCTAAAGCTGTACTGATGAGGGTCTAAAATTGGCTTGGTCTCAGTCAGGCCTATCCTGTAAAGTGCGGCCGTGTTTACCCTGCTCCTAAGCCGCTTCTAACTCACGTTCCGGCTGCGTTAGCCCTTCCTGCGATCCCGAATCCCCTTTAACCTAGTTCTACCGCGTCCTAAATTCCCCGGGTAACCCTTCCGCCCGCGGCATGCATATTGCATGCAAACGAGCGAATTAGCTCGATATTGCATGCAAACGAGCCAATTAGCTATTCCCCTAGCATCCCGTAACCCGCGCTGTGACTAACGCTACCTTTCCCTGCCGTTTTCTCGCGCGTTTAACCTGCAAACTTACCGCCTACCCTGACCCAGGCGGTAGAGGCAGGGGTAAGGGTAGGTGGCAAGCTTTCCCCCAGACCCCGCTCACCTGCCCCCGCCGCGATCATGGGTGCCGGTCTCCGTGGCAGCCCCAGTCCTCTCCCCTGCTCCCGAAGCCAAAAAAAAAAAAAGTGAAAAAAACGTTGCAGCCCCCCTCCGATGTCCGGACTGGGGCTGCCACGGAGACTGCAACGGCAAAGCGACTTTTCAGTGTCCCCCCTCCTCCCGGAGCAGGGCGGCTTCCGCCCTGCTCCGGGAGGAGGGGGGACACTGACAGCCGCGAAGCTTTCCCCCAGCCCGGACACCTGCAAAAAATTTAAAAACTTACTTTTTACAGCGGCGAAACTGAGCGGCAAAGCCCGAACCCGACCCGGCGAAGCCCGAACCCGACCCGGCCCCCCAACCCCAAACCCGGACCCGACAAGCGACGAAACTGAGCGGCGAAACTAAAAAAAAAAAGAAAAGCAATTTTTTTTTTTTTTCAAAATTGACAATTTTGGTTTTTTTCCAAAAGCGACTTACTTTTGGGATCTGTCAAGATCCCAAAAGTAAGTCGCTTTTGGACGCAAGCAAAACTTACTTTTTACAGCAGGAACACGACCTGGCTCCGTAGCTCCTCCCGAAGACACGGGAAAGCGTACAATTGGCCGCTGAAGACGTGACGTCACGATGTCACGTCTTGAGCGGCCAATTGCACGCTTTCCCCGTGCAGGCGGCCATCTTTGTCTTCGGGAGGAGCTACGGAGCCAGGTCGTGTTCCTGCAGATGGCTGTAAAAAGTAAGTTTTGCTTGCGTCCAAAAGTGACTTACTTTTGGGATCTTGACAGATCCCAAAAGTAAGTCGCTTTTGGAAAAAAACCAAAATTGTCAATTTTGAAAAAAAAAAAAAATTGCTTTTCTTTTTTTTTTTTTTAGTTTCGCCGCTCAGTTTCGTCGCTTGTCGGGTTCGGGCTTCGCCGCTCAGTTTCGCCGCTGTCATCTCTTCTCCCCTCTCCCGGAGCAGGGCGCGAAAAGCAGCCTTGCTCCGGGAGGAGGGAGAACAGACTGACAGCGGTCCGGTTGGGGGTCCGGGTCGGGTTCGGGTTGGGGGAAAGCTTCGCGAATTGCTGTCAGTGTCTCTTCTCCCCTCCTCCCGGAGCAAGGCTGCTTTTCGCGCCCTGCTTCGGGAGGAGGGGAGGGGGACTGGCAGTCCCGACTTCCTGGTATCTGTCATTTCAAATGACATTTGAAATGACAGATACCAGCGTGGCGTGAAGCCTTAGGCCCGCGCACCCAGGATCCTGTATAGGCGCTCTATCCAGTATCCTGGGTTGCGCGGGCCTAAGGCTTTTCGGACGCGGCTTACATTTGCATATAATTAGGCTTCAGGATCGAGCGGTAGGTGAGCTGCACTGTGCGGGCGGTAACCGCGGGTGCCGTAGGCACTAACGCAGCTCTTCCTACCGCTCGGTACTGGATAGGCCTGAGTGTGATCTGACAATTAAAGGACAACACTAATTTCAATCAATTTACCAAAAAAGGGAAGAGAAGAGATTGGCCTATAATAAGGATCAGACTGATCTAGATCATGTTTCTCTAGAAGAGGTTTAACAGAAGCTTTAAGGCAGATGAGAATTATACCCTGAGAAAAAGAGATTGACTAGCACTTGGAAAGATGGAAGTAAAGCTTCTTTGATCACTTTCAACACAAAGCTGTTGCAGCGGTTCAAAGAGCAACGTGCAGGGCTCATTTTAGCAATGACCTGGCCAAGCTCCAACAAAAAGAAGGGATAGAATTCACTCCAGGTGGCTTCTGACTGAACAATAGAAGAGGAAAGTCAGTCTAGTACAGTAGAAAAAGAAGCTGAGAGTGTGGAAACTTTGCTTGTGAAATGATTCAAGCAATCTTTACTATGAAGTCTACTTGAAATGGCGGAGTTACCAAATGATCCAGGTAAGGAGTTAGTGAGGGATTTAGCAATTTTGAAGAGTTCTTTGGGGTTATAGCAGAAATCGTGAATCTGTTTAGAATAACAGGTGTGTTTTGAATCCTGAATAGCAGAGCAATACATATTTAGCAGAGAGCGATAGTCTGTTAAAGATCCGATGGAGTGATATTTACGCCATCGTCATTCACTATGCCGTAATTGTGTTTTGATAAGTCTAATATCTGTTGTCAGCCAGGGAGAAAGATTTCTCTTTGATTTCCTCTTAGGTTTTAAAGGGGCGATAGAGGTCAAAGTAGTTTGTAATGATTATGGACGAACTACAGACTGACTCATCATTATTGATGGGATAAAAAGAACTCAAATTTGTACTAGCGATCTCACTAAGTTCTGGCATATCAATATATCCTCTAGTCATAAGGGGTCCATTAGAATTAAAAAGGACAGGCATGGTACTTTGAAATTAATTAGGAAATAGTCGGACCAAGGCACAGGAGTGATTACTACTGAATCAACACGTGTTCAACAGAGAACTTTTATCAAAAACTAGGTCTAGAATAATGCCATGCTTGTGTGTAGGTGAGGAAATAAGCTGATCCCACCCCAGGAAGGAAAGAATAATGATAGATAGTTCCTTGGGTGACACAGCCTCTCCAGAAATTTGCAAATTGAAGACTCCTAGAATTATCATATTATCCAAGCTAGCCTTGGATGAGACCAGATATTCAAAAAATGGGGAAAGGTCATGGGAGAGTAATGCAGGACGACAATATACCAGACATAACCTCAAGACATCAGAAAAGAGGACCAAACATTCATAGGGAGAGTCGCCACCTACGTCTTCTTGGGATCTTAAAGTTGTCCTTATAAAATGATTAAAAGTCCACCTCCCCACCCTTTTTTTTCGGCTGGGAAATGGCTGTGTAACCAGAAGGAGAAATTTGATTGAGCAAAATGGCATCAGAAGATAGAAGCTGGGATTCAGTGATAAAAAAAAATCAGGCGAGTATTTGCAAATCAAATCTGCAACTTTGTTCATTTTCTTTTTAATTGCTTGGGCATTAATCAAGTAAATATTAAAATGATGTAAGAGGGAGAGGGTTAGGGGCTCTAAGCAATGTATTAATGGGTATTAAACAAGTCTTGCTTCACGTTTTTGAAGGAGTTAATAAACATGTGGATAAAGGTGAACCAGTAGATATAGTATACTTGGATTATTAGAAGGCGTTTGACAAAGTTCCTCATGAGAGGCTTCTAGGAAAAGTAAAAAGTCATGGGATAGGTGGCGATGTCCTTTCGTGGATTGCAAACTGGCTAAAAGACAGGAAACAGAGAGTAGGATTAAATGGGCAATTTTCTCAGTGGAAGGGAGTGGACAGTGGAGTGCCTCAGGGATCTGTATTGGGACCCTTACTTTTCAATATATTTATAAATGATCTGGAAAGAAATACGACGAGTGAGATAATCAAATTTGCAGATGACACAAAATTGTTCAGAGTAGTTAAATCACAAGCAGATTGTGATAAATTGCAGGAAGACCTTGTGAGACTGGAAAATTGGGCATCCAAATGGCAGATGAAATTTAATGTGGTTAAGTGCAAGGCGAGAGAACTCATGAATATAAACATATGGTATTTGTATAATTTACATTTTTTATTCATAAGATAACATATTAAAACAATCCTAACTAGACAAAAAATTACTATCTAGCGCAAACATACACACCTCACCCCACCATTCAGTCTCTCACTTTAAAACCACCCACCATGAATTGCACAAATCCCATGTGATACCAATAAAACCCAGTTTACCCCAAAATATATAATAAGTATAATACACTCTAATTGTTTAACATTTGAAAAGGATAAACATTTGGTAAATGCTTTCACATTGTCACAGCAAGTCCAACAAAGCTTATCAATTATTCTCCAAAATCATCACAAGGTTTCCACCCGATGACTTGTATTATCCAAAACTTTCCAAGACAACGTCAGCATCATCCACTGGATCCATCCGAAAAGGGCACCTTGTTTCACCCGTACTCCCCGGGCTTCATCAGGGAAAATATATCGCCAACGAACTTCTACATTGCCCTCTTTTCACTGTCTTAAAAATAATTCAAAAACATTATAAACAATCCAACAGCCACTAATATAAATATCTATAACCCATCAAACCACAAATTCTACCTTTTATATTGCTTACCTGAAGCAGAGTTTTGTTACATTGTATTACATTTTGTTTCTTTGGTTGCAGTGTGAGCAACCTGCGATAAGGAGATAAAACAATTGAACATGAAGTAGTTTCTTCCAGCGAGTTGAAAGATTATTGCATACAGAGCTGGGTTTTAAAGACAGGAGGTGCAAATTTTAAGACAATGCAGAGAAAGCAATATAAAAGGTAGAATTTGTGATTTGATGGGTTATAGATATTTATATTAGTGGCTGTTGGATTGTTTATAATGTTTTTGAATTATTTTTAAGACAGTGAAAAGAGGGCAATGTAGAAGTTCGTTGGCGATATATTTTCCCTGATGAAGCCCGGGGAGTACGGGTGAAACAAGGTGCCCTTTTCGGATGGATCCAGTGGATGATGCTGACGTTGTCTTGGAAAGTTTTGGATAATACAAGTCATTGGGCGGAAACCTTGTGATGATTTTGGAGAATAATTGATAAGCTTTGTTGGACTTGCTGTGACAATGTGAAAGCATTTACCAAATGTTTATCCTTTTCAAATGTTAAACAATTAGAGTGTATTATACTTATTATATATTTTGGGGTAAACTGGGTTTTATTGGTATCACATGGGATTTGTGCAATTCATGGTGGGTGGTTTTAAAGTGAGAGACTGAATGGTGGGGTGAGGTGTGTATGTTTGCGCTAGATAGTAATTTTTTGTCTAGTTAGGATTGTTTTAATATGTTATCTTATGAATAAAAAATGTAAATTATACAAATACCATATGTTTATATTCATGAGTTCTCTTATGTTGATGTAATTATATACATAGAGAGAACCTAGTATAGACTTTACCCTCAGTGTGCATTACCTTAAGTGCAAGGTGATGCATATAGGGAAAAATAACCCATGCTATAATTACACAATGTTGTGTTCCATATTAGGTGCTACAACCCAAGAAAGAGATCTAGGTGTCATAGTGGATAACACATTGAAATCGTCGGTACAGTGTGCTGCGGCAGTCAAAAAAGCAAACAGAATGTTGGGAATTATTAGAAAAGGAATGGTGAATAAAACAGAAAATGTCATAATGCCTCTGTATCACTCCATGGTGAGACCGCACCTTGAATACTGTGTACAATTCTTGTCGCCGCATCTCAAAAAAGATATAATTGCAATGGAGAAGGTACAGAGAAGGGCTACCAAAATGATAAGGGGAATGGAACAACTCCCCTATGAGGAAAGACTAAAGAGGTTAGGACTTTTCAGCTTGGAGAAGAGACGACTGAGGGGGGATATGATAGAGGTGTTTAAAATCATGAGAGGTCTAGAATGGGTAGATGTGAATCGGTTATTTACTCTTTCGGATAGTAGAAAGACTAGGGGGCACTCCATGAAGTTAGCATGGGGCACATTTAAAACTAATCGGAGAAAGTTCTTTTTTACTCAACGCACAATTAAACTCTGGAATTTGTTGCCAGAGGAGGTGTTTAGTGCAGTTAGTATAGCTGTGTTTAAAAAAGGATTGGATAAGTTCTTGGAGGAAAAGTCCATTACCTGCTATTAAGTTCACTTAGAGAATAGCCACTGCCATTAGCAATGGTTACATGGAATAGACTTAGTTTTTGGGTACTTGCCAGGTTCTTATGGCCTGGATTGGCCACTGTTGGAAACAGGATGCTGGGCTTGATGGACCCTTGGTCTGACCCAGTATGGCATTTTCTTATGTTCTTAAACAAGAAGGCAGCCGAAGACCCCAGTGGTGTTTCACACTAATCAAGTCACCATATCTGCCCTAATGAACAACTACTGGACTAGGAAAACACGAAGAGTTAGAATGACAGGCAAAGGAAGGCAATACAATGGAGGCATCCAGTTCATCATCACTTGGCACACACAAAGGAGCTCTATTGTTGTGCTCTGTCATACACGCACACCTCCAGCACCTCCGGCTCTTGTCATCCACACGGGGGGAGGAGGGGCATCAGCATGGGTTGGGGCTATCGCCCGATGTTGATTCAGCTGTCGGGGTACTCGCCAGGCAATGAAGGCAGGATCCCTCTGTGGTGAAGTCAGGTATAAAATGGCTCAGCTGTTCCAGAAAGAATTGGTAGACATAGCCCCCTTTTTTCCACACCATGAGTTCACCTGGGCCTTCGATGCAGGGGTCGGTGCCGGAGCAGTTTTGAGGTAGCCCCTGAACGCAGACTGTACTCCTGCGAGCTCTGTCATGTCCATTTTGGTAGGGGATTGGAAACAACCCAAGATACCTAACTTCTTGGGATTGATGATGACCCTCTAATTGCGTGGGAATTGCTTTGACCGCATAGCAAAGTCTTCGCCTCAGCTCCATCCAGATTCCTCCACCTTTTTTGTTTTTTCCAAATTGCCAAGTGGGGATTCAAACCCACAGCCATTGATATGGCTAAGGCTGAGTTCTGTGTCAGGCAAGAGATTGTTCCTGGCCTTATGGGACTCCTTCCCCCTCCCCGCTGCCTGACCGCGTGTTGCCCTCCCCCAGAACACTTGACCAATTGAGCTGCCTGCTGCTGGCTCCGTGCTACCACACTGTTAAGGCAGTAATCCGAGGAACCATGCAATGATTATGTCTATTGGCTGGAGTTCTGGATGCAGACACGATCCAAAGCTGGCAAGTAACAGAGGCGGGATATGCCTCGGTTGCGGCCCTTTAAAATGGGCCACAATGTCATCAGCCTGTGACTGCTCTTCCCCCTCCCCTGGCAGTGTCATCGGCACATCAGGGAAGGGCCGAGGAAGAAGGGGGGAGAGAGTTGTGCCATGGCTTCCATCACCCCGACAGATTGCTGGAGTCCTGCAAGAGGCCCACATATGGATGCTTGCATTTCAGGAATCAAGTCTACAAATTTCTGAAGTCTCATGTTGGTATTCCTTTGGCATAAGACTGCACACCCTGTTATACACTAGAACAATTAGATAGAAAGGTGGCTATACACCATTAGTACATTAAGGGAATGACTTTCACATAGTCATATAATGGACAGGTACTGGGGTAATTTTATTCCTGCCTACTCTTATTGAATTCTCAAACAGAAATTATAGAGATAATTTCTCTTTGGAAATTCACTAAAAGTACACAAGTAGAAAAGTACCCATGTATTTTGCCTCTTGTGTATTTGGGGGTAGAATAGGAGGGGGAAAAGATGCGCATATATTGGAATATTCGATACATGAAAGTAGTTTTCTCCTCTACCAACTTATGGGAATAATTATATTTACCGTGGCTAAATATAGCTGTCTAGTTAAACTTGGCATGGGGCAATTTACAAGTAAGGGATGTAGCCCCCTAACTCTGTGGTAAGTTGGCTAGATCCCTTTTGAAAATGGTCCTCTACATGCCATTTTCATGATGTACAATAGCTTCCACACAAAATTCACCCAAGAGAGGATCAGGCAGTTCTCCAATGATATACAGCAAGCTTAGTGCATTCTGTAGCAACAAAGGATAAAATGGCACAAGTTGACAGGGACTGTTATATGCTAGAATGTATATGTAGAGAAAACACCCTGCGGAGCAATATATATACATTACTCCTCATGCTGATAAAATTATCTTTAATCAATTGTACAGTATGGTTTATGCCATCACACAGTTTGTTTAATTAAAACCCAACAATGTGAGCATGGTGTGACATATGGTGAAATACTTACAAGCCTCTCTCCTGATAGCACTTCCAGCAGTTTAATGAGCATCCGCCCATCACGAAGATCTGTATACAGGTCTGTAATTCGGCAGGACACACGGGACAGGTGGGAATTAACCCATTTCGTGAAGGTCTTCTTCTGAACAGCCTCACGTTCATCTGGTAAAATAGAATGGCACTGTTACTTTAAATAACCCAGGCACCCAATGTATAACACAAAAGTGCACTCAGTTCCAACAAGCATTGAACCAGATGTATATTTACAGACTGCATGTAGCAGTCAAGTCACTAGGAAACCTCTAATTATCCAAAGTATGAATACATTATTAATCTTAGCAATGCAACTACAGGACGATTCATCCATTTTATCTGACCTTTTCCCATTCTAGTCATTTGCAATTAAAAACATAAATAAAACCCAAGTGATTTTACAAAAGTTAAAATGAACTATAAAAACTTATTTTTGCAGTCAAAAACATTTATATAAATCTGAACCTATATCTGTCATTAACATGCCATATGTTTTCTTAAGTGTTTGTTTGTAGAGAAAAGTTGGAAAACCTATGGAAGTAATTTTCAAAGGTTTCAAGTGCATAAATGGACTTTTGAAAATTGCTACAATATATGCTATTTTTACACAAGTACATCCTTTTGAAAATTACCTCCTATGCTTTCACTTTACATGTTATGATTACTTTAGAACAAGGTACAAGGGAGAGGGACATTACATACACGACTTTTAATTGTCAACTGAACTCTTCACCTGAATTGTCTTACATACAATGAGTGTGCACCCAGGCTTCTTCTCTGGAATGTCAAAAGATCAATTATAGGTATATAGCAGAGATCAGGATTGATTAAGCCCATGGCAGTGATGGTATTTAGTATTAAAATTCTAGAATTTTTACAGTGGAAAACTGGTATATCAACCATTTTGTTTTGTTTGATTTTGTGTATCTTATTGTTGTTCCTTGCCATGAACACTGGATACGTTCAGGATATAAAATTTTTAAATAAATAAAATGTACTCAGTCTCCTATATAACACAGTCTCTTTCCCGTATTTATTTTTCTTCTGATTAAGGTCTAGGATCCCAGTGTCCTTTTCTGAGCTCTCCCTATATTGGGGTCTAAGGATGGATTGCATATCAATGTATAAATTTCTTTGTACTTTTCCATTATTTTATAAATTTCAAATTTAGTGTATATCCTGCCTGTTTCAAATAAGTTATATAACTGAATATTTAAACTCAAAGCTACAGTTCAAAATAAAATAGGGCTTGCCTGGTGGTTCAATGGCAGAAATATGTGGAAGACCTGGGTTTTACTCCCATGTTGGATCTTCTGCTCCCAGGCAGCCAGGGCTGAGGATGATGCTGATGAGGCAGCATTCACAGCCCCTGATGAGAGAGAAAGTCATAGTCTTCGTGCAATGGGAGACACCAAATGGCAGAAGTTAGGTACCCTGATTGCAGGGTCCCGAAAGGAGCTTGATATGTATGACCCTGGCTGAGAATGTTTTTTACTGTAATGGTTGGGGGCTAGATAAGCTAGGGAAAAGCCAAGTAGCTGTGAATGAAGGCTCATATATGTTGCCACCTATCAGAAGCTGGTTCTGAAGGAACTGGATTCCCAAATGCAAAACAACCCCAAAAGATTTAAAAGTGATTTAAAAAGGTAATATAATTATCTTAGCAGGTGATTGTTAACCAAAACTGAATCATCAATGAACATCTATTTCTGAAATTCATCCCAATACCTTTCTGTAGCTACAATGAATAGTCTTGGGGGAATTCTGCGCTACTGTGGAGCACAGAATTCCCCCCTGCGCAGAATTGCCAAATTCTGCGCAGAAAATGGCAGAGGAGACTCTGGCATGCCGCGAACGGAGCAAGCGAAGATGAAGGCCCCGGTGAGAGTGAATAGGGAGAGGGGTGTAAGAAAGGGGAGGGTGTGAGAGCATGGGAGGTGAGGGGGATCCTTGAGTGTGGGTGCCAGAGAGGGAGCCAATATGAGGAGATTGTGAAGGAGTATGTATGTGCGTGAGAGATTGGGAGCTCATGTGTATGAAAAAGGGATCGTGTATATGAAAAGGGGATCGTGTTTATGTGAGCATGCTAGCCTGAGTGAAGGGATTGTGTATTGGGAGGCAGAGCCTGTCTGAAGGGGTGCAGGGGAGACAGACATAGGTAGCCTTTGTGAGGATGTATGCGTGAGAGAGAGGGAGCTGGTGTGGATGTGTATACAAGAGAGAGAGGGACCCTATATGAGGGGATGTGTGCGCGTGAGAGAGCTTGTATGAGGGTGTGTGTATGTGTACTAGAGAGAGGGAGCATGTGTGTGAGACAGAGAGGGACAGAGGGAGCCTGTGTGAGGGGCAATACTGAGAACGGGGTCAAACTCTGGGACTGGCGATAGTGGAAGGGGTTAAGCTGAGAGGTGGAGGGGAGAGATACTGGCAGGTGGAGGAGTTGGGGCCTAAGAAGGCAAAGTGACCAGGGAAGTAGGGAGAGCGAGTGGAAGGGACACTTACAGTGAATTTCTAGGGAAATTCCACTCAAAATATTTTAAATTCTGCATCTCTAAATAACTTTTTTTTTGTATTAATTTAAAATGGAATTACTTAAAGACTGTCATGTAAATTGTGTTATTTTGACCAACAAAGTTTGCAGAAATTTAAGTTTTTGTGCACAGAATTCCCCCAGGAGTAAATTAAGCAGCAGTAGAAGCCAAAATAAAAGACTGCCATATCCATGAGAACACCAATTTCGATTTGGGTGGTTTATGGCTATTGTTTTATATTCAAGGAGGAGGTCCAATATACCAGCTTGCCATAAAGCAATATCTTGACTTTCCCTTTCCAACTATTGACAAAATCAGTGCTTGGCTATAAGACATCCTTTGCCAAAAAGATTTTATGATGTTTACCTATATACATGTTTTCTGTCCAGTGACCCAGGATACAAAACATCAAGTTCCAGGGAACCTTTTTATTAGTTAAAACAATGTTAAATGTTTTAGCAAAGAGAAAATGGGCTATAGGATCACACATTCAAAGTCATAAATAAAATTAAAAAAAGTGTGTGGTAGCACCTTCAGTAGACCTCCAGTGTAAAGAGATCACGAGAAATCACTTATACTAGAAATTTATTGAGTGCTTCAGATGTTGAAAACTTCAAAGTATAAATCTAAACAACAAGCAGTACATCGCTTAACAGTCCTGTGTTTTGCCCAAAGGCTGTGTAGGGAGGGACTAAATAGGCAAAATCTCAAAACTGCAAAATAAAGATATATCAGTTCCTTATAAGGACAAACACAAAGCATGGGATACAAAAAACAGAAATAATGAACTTGTACATAGGTACATACCTAAAGAAGTACATTGGTAAAACATATCAAGACAAGCAAAGCTTGTGGCATGGATTACAAACTGGTTGACTGACAGAGTGTGTAATGATAAATAGAACCTACTCTGAAGAGAACAGTGTTAAGTGGAATGCCACAGGGCTCAATACTGGGACCGGTTCTGTTCAGTATCTTTGTGAGCGACACTGCAGAAGGGACAGAAGGTAAAGTTTGTCTATTTGCAGATGAAACTAAGATCTGCAACAGAATGGACTCATCTGAAGGAGCAGAGAGAATAAAAAGTGATTTAAGGAAACTTGAAGAGTGGTCAAAGATTTGGCAGCTGGGATTCAATGTCAAGAAGTGCAGTTACGCATCTGGGATGCAGTTATCCAAAAAAGCTGTATGTGATAGGGATTGACAGACTGATATGCACAGTCAAGAAAAGGCTCTTGTGGTAATGGTGTCTGGCGATCTGAAGATGGCAAAGCAATGTGATAAGGCAATAGTTAAAGCCAGAAGAATGCCAGGCTGCATAGAGAGAGGAATAGCCAGTAAGAAAAAGGAGGAGATAATGCCCTTGTACAGGTCCTAGGTAAGGCCTCACCTGGAGTACTGTGTTCAGTTCTGGAGCCCGTATCTCAAAAAGGATAGAGACAAGATGGAGGCGGTCCAGAGAAGGGTGACCAAAATGGTGTGGGGTCAGTATCTGAAGGCTTATGAGGAGAGGCTGAAGGATCTAAAATGTATACCCTGGAAGAGAGGAGGATGCAGGGGAGATATGATACAGGCTTTCAGTTACTTGAAAGGTTTTAATAATGCACAAACTTCAAACCTAAGGAAACAGTAGAACTAGGGGTCATGACTCAGAACCAATGTTGGAGAATATTTCTCATGGAGAGGGTGATGGATGCTTGAAATGATCTTCCGGAGAAGGAGGTGAAGATGAAATTAGTCAAAGAATTCACAAAGGCATGTAGATCCCTAAAGGCTAGAGGATGGAATTGAAGAAAAGGGAGCATGGGGGTAACTTGCTGGTGTGGCGGTTACTACCCTTAACCAACATGCCTTGATGCTTTTGATTCAACTGCAACGCTGCTCTCAGCTTCAATGGCAGAGGGAAAAAGAGAATTTGATTTAGACAACAACCGAGGGCCCCAACTTTTATGGTCTAAGGAACTGAAACATGGCAGTACTCTGCATGGAGCAGTAGTTACTACCCTTAACAGAAGGCATGGCATTACTACCCTTAACCAATAAGCCTTGATGCTTTTGATGCAACATCACTCTCCGCCGGCGGGGGGTGGTGGGGAGGAAGAGAAATTGGATTGAGTCGACAACCAATATGGGGCCTGACTTTTATGTTTTGGGGTACGGATATATAGACATAAGGCAAAAAGCATAGGACTGCTTCTACGGCCAAGTCCATAAGCAAAGCATGTCAAGTAGCACTCTCAATTTTCAAGGCTACTCATCACCCAGTAAAAAATATTGCTAGCAGTATTTTTTTTTTTTTATTTATTTATTTTTAATGATTTATCATATGGCTAGGTGATAACTTCTTGGAGTGGCAGTTGCTACCCTTAAGAGTAACCTAAACAGCATGACAGATACAAACATAAGCAGCTTGCTGGGCAGACTGGATGGACCATTTGGCCCTTTTCTGCTGTCATTACTATGTTACTGTGGGGCCAATTCAATACAGTATGCTCAGTCGAGCATACTGTTTAATCTGCAGTTGGATACAGGTTGTATACGCGTGTCCACAGTCCCTTATGCTAAAAGGGGATTAGCGCCTCCACAACACATGTCCAATGCACCGCGAAACTAACAGCGCTATTCACATGCAAATGCATGTTGATGAGGCTATTAGTTCATTGTCCCAAATGCAAAAAAAAAAAGTGCGTGCAATATGCACATTTTCACTCTCAGAAATTAACGTCTGCCCAGAGCAGGCATTAAATTTCTGAGCGCCCCCAGAAAGTTGTACAGAAATGCAGAAAATACTGGGTTTCTGTACATCCTTCAATTTAATATCATGGCAATATTAAGTTAGAGGAATAAAAGATTTTTAAAAAAAATTATTTTAAAGGTGCCGGCAGTCAGGTTCGGAAAACGGATGCTCAGTTAACCAGCATTCGTTTTCCGAACCCATGGCTGTATGCAGATTAGGAAAACGGACGCCGATAAATTCAGTATCCGTTTTCTTAAGCGGCGGACAGCTGCAGCCAATCAACTTCTCCCAGGTGTCCGCTGTCAAGGAGGCGCTAGGGGTATGTAATCGACCCTAGCACCTCCTTGACAGTGCGACCCCTAATTTTAATACTGCATTGCGCCCCAAGGAGAGGTGCCTGGGGGTGTGACAGGAAAGCGGGCGCTGAAAACTCAGCACCCGCTTTCAGTGCTTTTGTTTGTTTTGCATCGCCCCTATATGTTAAATTTAGAGGAGATTCTAATTGGCCTTCCATGTCTAAGTCAGAATACCACCTTCTTTGTAACAACTAATTTCTCAAAGATCGCATCACACAAGCCATATTATATAATACTGAATAAAGACAATCTACGAGTAATCTTTTTAATGTTGATGTACTTCCTGACTTTCCCTGGTAACAGTTCTTTTCTCCAATCAGTACGCTTTCCATAGCAGTCCTAAAATAATTGACATTTTACAGCATCAACCCATTATCAAAACTTACCAATCTTACCATTCCATAATCAAGATACATAGCGTGATTTGACATATCCCAACCCACACCTGACACAGCAGCCTCCCTTCTAAAAAGAGCTGATGCTGCCTCCAGTACTCTGCACCCAAAAGTTGCATTTCCTGATATTTATTAAACCAATAATGTTGGGTGAAAGTATATGCAGACTTCCAGGTACCTGTCTTTAAGGTCTCTACTCTCCCCATCTAAGAGACAAATATAACCCTGGCAGAATGGGCCTTCACAAATGCTGGTTCATATTTAACTTACCTTGCATAGGTCAAACACATATGTTTAATTATCTAGCAATGGCTTGAGATGAGGTTTAGCCTCTCATTTGATCCACAGAGCACAAACAACAGAGCAGGATTTCAGACAACTCTTGGTATCAATTCCCTTTCAAATGGAGAAATTACTTACCTGATAATTTCATTTTTCTTAGTGCAGACAGATGGACTCAGGACAATGGGTTATATGCTCCCCTGCCAGCAGATGGAGACGGAATCAGGTTTCAAAGCTGTCACCCTAGATACACCCCTGCAGTGACCTCAGCCCTTCAGTATGCTCTTCAAAAGCCATTGTAGACATACTATTGAACAAACTTGATTAAAACGTGATTAAAAACTTAAGGACGGATAACTAACTGTACTCAACCAAACGCTGAATCCCAGCTGATGCCCTGATCTAGGAATTGGGCGACAGCTTATCTGTAACCTCTTGGAATAGATATTCATTTCATGGACGATTCCTTGGCACCGTTCTTGGGCAGCCGTGGGCGGGATGCTGAATCTGTCTCCACCAAGAAAAATGAAATTATCAGGTAAGTAATTTCTCCATTTCCTAGCATGTAGCCAGATGGACTCAGGACCAATGGGATGTACAAAAGCTACTCCCGATCGGGGTGGGAGACTGCCTGCAATCCGGTTAGCACCACCCTTGCGAAGGCTGCATTCTCTTGGGCCTTAATGTCCAGGTGGATAGAACCTGGAGAAGCTGTACAAGGACCACCATGTCGCCACTCGACAAATGTCAACGGGGGACAGCAACTTAGCTTTCGCCCAGGATACTGCCTGAGCCCTAGTGGAATGAGCTTTAACCTGGAAGGGTAATGGCTTTCCTGCCTCTACATATGCTCCAATAACTACCTTCTTGATCCAGTGAGCTATGGCAGCTCGCGAAGCTGGTTCGCCCTGTCTCCTTCCACCATGAAGAACAAACAAGTGGTCTGGTCTTGTGCGGTTCTGAAAGTTCCAGATACCGCATCCAGAACCTACTGACATTTAAATGGCGGAGGAGGCAGTATTCTTCCATGTCTTTATGCCTACCTATGGATGGCAATGAAATGAACTGATTCACATGAAACTCCGAGACTACCTTGGGCAAGAAAAGAAGTATGGAATGGTACGAAGTTGTAATGCTCCTGGAGTCATTTGGAGGAATGATTCCCTACCTCGACAAATCCTGTAGTTTAGAGATGTGACGAGCCAAGCATACTGCCACCAGGAACACAGTTTTCAAGGTGAACAGGTGTAAGGGCAGACTGCGCAGCGGCGAAAGGAGGGCCCTGCCAAAAATTCCAATACTAGATTAAGATTCCACAAGGGGACTGGCCAGAGATGCATTACCCCTTTTAGAAAATGGGACGTGTCCGGATGCACCGACAGGAGGGTTCCATTCACCTCACCTCTGAAGCGAGAGAGAGCCGTTACTTGGACCTTGAAAGAGAAGGGACAATCCTTCATTCAAGCCGTCCTGTAAAAAAATCCAGAACCAGAGGGATTTTGGCCGTCCGAGGGGTAACACTGCGTTCCTTGCACCAGGCCTCAAATACTCTCCAGACCTGCACATACGCTAAGGACATGAAGAGATTCCACGCACAGAGCAAGGTGCTAGTTACTGCCGCCGAATATCGCCGCTTCATTAGGCGCGGCCTCTCAAGGGCCAAACTGTAAGACAAAATAGAGTCACATCCTCATGAAGGACCAAACTTTGCTGGAGCAGGTCCCTGTGCGGTGGGAGGCCCAGGGGATCTCCATCAGAAATCTTCGCATGTCTGCATACCATGGGCACCTGGGCCAATCTGAAGCCACCAGAAGGACTAATCCCCTGTGGTGCTCAATCCTGTGAATGACCCTGCCCAGTAGTGGCAACGGGGGGGAAGGCGTATAGTAAGTCCTCTTCTGGCCAGGTCTGAACCAGGGCGTCAATCCCCAGAGCTTGCTTTCTTCTGCGACTGAAGAATTGGGGAAACCTTCGCATTGTGAGATGCGGTCAGCAGGTCGATGGACGGGAGTCCCCAGCGATCTACCAGCAGCTGAAAGGCTCTGGCTGACAATACCCATTCTCCCGGATCCAGACTCTCCCTGCTTAGAAAGTGTGCTCTGATGCTGTCTTTTCCTGCGATGTGGGAGTCCAAGATCATCTGTAGATTCAATTCAGCCCATTCCATAAGAAGATCTACCTCCAGAGACACTTGCTGGTTCTTGATTCCTCCCTGGCAGTTGATGTAGGCTTCTGTTGCGTTCTCAGACATCATGCTGACCGCCTGACCTTGCAGTAAGTGGCTGAACTGTAAAACGTCAATCTGACCACTCAGGCTTCCAGACTATTTATGTTCCAGAGTGCTTCTTTCTTGGTCCAACGTCCCTGGGCCGTCAGTTCCTGGCAGTGAGCTCCCCAACCCCGGAGGCTCACGTTTATGAGGACCAGCCAGTTCGGCAGGGACAGGTTTACACCCTTTGACAGGTGGGCTTCCTGATGCCACCACTGGAGCCGAGAACATACTTCCCTCGGTAGGTGGAGATGAATTGAATAGTCTTCAGACAGCGGGTTCCAGCGCAACAGCAGGGGAGAGCAGACGTGGCCGCATGTGTGCCCTTACCCACAGTACTGCCTCCAGGGTTGACGCCATCAAACCGAGGACCTGAAGATACTCCCCAAGGTGTGGAACTATCATCAACCGCCGCACTTGGGATATCAACTTCCTTATCCATGAAGGTGGGAGGACGACCTTGCCCTGCTTGGTGACAAACTGGTCTCCCAGATATTCCAGGGACTGGGAGGGGTTGAGGCTGCTTTTGTCCATATTTATGGCCCAACCAAGCTCCTGAAGCAGGGAAGTCACCCTGCTGGTCACTGGGAGACTCTTTCAATGACTTTGCCCGGATCAACCAGTCATCTGAGTGCACCAGGACTCCCTCTTTCCTCAGTGCCACCGCTACGACCCCATAATCTTGGAAAATGTTCTGGGGGCGGTGGCCAGGATGAAGGCCACACCCAGAACTGATAATGGTGTTCCAGTACCGCAACGCGTAGGAAACGCTGATGTTCTTGCTGAATTGAAATATGAAGGTAGGCCTTAGAGAGGTCGAGGGAGGTTAGGAACGCTCCTGGTTGTACGGCCATTATCACGGAGCGCAGAGTTTCCATACGGAAATTAATTACCTGCAGGTGTGTGTTGACATTCTTGAGGTCCAGGATGGGGCAAAAGGAACCTTCCTTCTTGGGTACGATGAAATAGATAGAGTAACGTCCTGTATTTTCCTGGGGCACAGGTACTGGAATTATAGCCCTCAATTTGAGGAGCCTTATCAAGGTAGACTCTGCTGCCTGCTTCTTGTGCTGGGAGTGGCAAGGAGACATCATGAACATGTCCCAAAGAGTGCCGCAAAACTCCAGTGATTATCACTTCCAGGACCCATTGATCCGATGTGATCGTCGAGACTATCCGCCACCAGAGCCTGATCCTCTCTTGAACTGTTGGGGACGAAAGGACAGATCTACCAAAAGGCCAAGTCCTATAAAAGGTTGGGTTTCTGAAGGGACGAAAATGCTTGGAACCTCTGAGATGACACCTCATAGAAAAGGGGTGCTGCAATTGCTTCTTATCCTCTGGTAACTGGGGAACTAGAGATTCGCCCCACTTACTGGCCAGCTTTTTCAACTTGCTCCCAAACAAGAGTGATCCTTTAAAGGGCATTTTTGTAAGATTAGCCTTGGAGGCTGCATCAGCTGACAAATTCCGCAACCATAGCTGATGTCTGGCTGCTACTACGGAAGCCACTTCTATGGCTGAGGTACGGACAAATCACAGCCCACATGAGCAAAAAAAGGCGGCAATGGATTCCATAACTGCTCTGGAATTCAGCTCCGAATCATCCACCTCCTGAGAGTGACGCAGACAAAAACGCGCCACAAGAGTGCAACAGGAAGCAATCTGCAAGGTCACTGCTACTGGGTCAAAGGCCTGCTTCAAGATAGATTCAATCCGCGTATAATGCACATCCTTCGAGACCACTCCTCACTCCATGGAGAGAGTCAACTGTTTAGATATGGTGCAGACAAGCGCATCCACTTTGGGAAAACGCAAACGCTCTCTCACAGCTGGATCCAGAGGGTAAAGGCCCCTTTTGAAATTGCCTCCGGGGCATCCTATTCAAGATCAATCAATTCTTGAATGGCGTCCATGACAGGAAAAAAGCAGGAGACTTTATGCAAGGAGACCAAATGGGATTCCTCTGACAAAGAATACGCCCCAAGCACTCCGAGCATCTTCAAGGTCTGGGAAATCAGGGCCAGCAGTTCATCTCTATGAAAGAACCATAACATGGTTCCATACGGCTCCAAACCAGGAGGAATTTCACCATCTTCCAAGGAATCAGGATCCGCCTCATCATCCATGCCATCTGGGTCCCCACTGGGAAAACCCGTGGCGAACAGAGGCGTGCCATGGTGCTTAACCATAGGAGTGGAAGAGGGAGGGGCCACCAGCTAAGGATCAGACCTGACTGAAGTGGGGAAAGTGGAGGACTGCACCTGAACAGAGGCTTGTAAACACTGAAAAAACTCCACCCAAGAAGTCTGATCCAGACCAAGCCCAGAAGGCAATTGAGCAGGCCCAACTGAACTGCCATCTCCTGCGGAGGAACCAGTCAAGGGAGTGCCAAGATCTGGCACACTTCCAGCCAAAGCCGTATCCAGACCATCATCAGAATAAAGGATCCAGGCTTAGCAAAATCCAAGGAAGACAATTCCCCCATAGCATCCGAGCAGTGCTGTTAGAAGACAAGTCTGTTATGAGCACAAAAGTTGTGCCTAGCACGGCATGCACTGTGCACACCAACATCCTGTAGAGGGCAGTAAAGCCCACACAAGCACGTGCGAAAATGCCGCTGCGGCCTACCATGCGGCGAACCAAGAAAAGCCTACCGTGGGGCCTAGCCCACCTGGGCTGCTCAACCCGCCAGGCTGCCCAGTTCCCTTAACCCCAACGGGAGTGGAACGTTGTCGGGACGGCACGCCGAGAATGGAGATCGAAGGAAGTCCTAAAACCCTCTGTCTCTGTAGGTAAAAGTTTTTTGTTTTTTTTTAATTTACCGGCGCTCAGCGCTTACCAGCTGAGTACAGAGAAGGGCTCCAGCTGCAGGGGGAGAGGGCATCTGCTGTCACCACCTCGCTCGGCCTTCTGCACCCTCTGCCTTTCAGCTGTACAAGCAGCTAAGTCCATGCCGGGAACTGGCTACCAGACCAAGGCACACCTCTGAGGACCATGGAAATCATCTCAGGAATTCTCAACTGGGGGAGGGACCTTTAGGTATCACTGCAGGAGAGTGGGGTTTTCGTTTCTCAATTTAAAATTCTCCTTTCAAAATTCACAGCAATCCCCACAGGGAGATGCACACCCAACATCTGCTGGAGACAGAGACTACTGGCAGGCTGGTGTCACTGCAGAAGTATATATACTATGATGTCAGCTTGCTCCGTCTCCATCTGCTGGCAGGGGAGCATAACCTACTGGTCCTGAGCCCATTTGTCTACACACTAGAAAAGTAAACTTATGAGCACAACTGTAGATTCTACCATTCAGAAGAACATTTCCTATTGAGAAAATAAGGCCAAAGTTAGCGCTGTCGCTACTGTATACAAATCTCTCATATTCGTCGTGGATATCCTGAAACTTGGCCTGTTTGTGGCACGCCATCACTGGTCTAACAGGAACTCAAATGCCATAATGCTGGAACATCAAGACCACAACCTAACTTATTTAACAAACTAATGGCCTTACACCAGTTAGATCCTCAAAACATTCTTTAAAAAAATTCTCTAATCAATGAGAAACAAGATGGCAAAAAAGCCCTTATAAAAACAAGCTAGGCTAGTTAGCCAGAGGGATTGAATATAACGTTTGTATCTCACTCATATTTGACTAAATCTAAGCAAGCATGTGTCACTGCTGTTTCAAAAGGCTGATGTTGTTCAAAAGATAAAAATGTCATATGGTTTTCCACATGCCCAGGCATACCAATGTGAATGTGCAGTTTTATTCATCAAAACAGTTTCCTTTCCTGCCGTTAGGTCTTTATGATAAGCACCAAGTGATTAAATATCTGCTTCCTCCTAACAGATTTCTCTCCCACCTATCTTAACTTCAAATGAACATACTTGTGAAATACTACTGGCCTAAAACAATGAATATCCCATTGGCAGCTAGTTTAGAGAAGGTTTTAACCATGTAAAAGATTATTACTTTCACAACCATCTTCCCTCTTGCAATTGTTTGAGGGAAGCTTTCAAACTGATAATCTGGTGAACAAACCTGCGGTCTTCCACTTTCAGTGATGAAAATTCGCAAAGTGGAAATTGTATTTGCATGGGTGATGAAATCAGGAATTACAGCAACAGCAGTAAATTACTGCTTTAGCAGTGCTGATGCACACAGAGCTCCGCTTTATTTTCTATTGTATTGTGGGACATGAAATAACTACATGTGCAATTTAGCTCTGTATTCACAACTACTTGATTAATTTTGCATTCTTGACTAAATAGTGCAGCTGTTCAAAGGTATGTATTTTTAGATCTTAAAAATGTAATGAAAGAGAGGATATGGGTGGAGTCCCAACTACCCAGAGGCTTGTAAAAACACTTCTTTCCCAAGGGGGTAACGACGAAAGCGCATCATGAAAAGTATGCGCTACAGGAAGCCGGAAGTAGCCTCAATGGTTGTACTGATAGTACATTATCAAACTTATCTCGAAGCAACATTAGCAGGGAAATTTCCTTTGGCGGAAACCCTCACAACAATAGGATTAGTAAAAGATTTGGTCAGTTCACTTTTAATATTTGTGATTTAACAAGGTTGATTTCCTTTACTTTATCTTAATTCTTGAGTATTTAAGCAATAATTTTCCCCAGTGCCTTTCTTTATGTGGCATCAGACAGTGGCATAACATTTTAAAATGCATGGATATTAATTCCCTTATCTAAATTTGTGAATATGCTGTATACATTTAAATAGCACCAACAGAGATGATCAGGAGGTGCTTATCTGACCAGCCTTAAAAGTAGGTTTACTCTCAGCCATAGAATAACTCAAAGTGAAAGATTTGGGGGGCTAAAGAATACAGTCAGACATTAACAAGTAGGGAAAGCATGCAGAGCCTGGCTTTATAGAAGGGTTGTATGGGGGGAATGGGTATGTGGAAGGTATAGGGCTGTGTTTAGTGTGGAGGGATTATGTGCATGTGGGAAGTATCAGGGAATAGATACATGTATGTTTTTGGGTGGCTAGCGGGCTGTATGGAGGAGTTTGTGGAGAATTTGTATGTGTAGGAGAGCTATGACGTGTGGAGTTTTTTTTTTAGGATATGACTGTGAAGGACTGTATATGCATTGTATGTGTGTGGAGGGGTTGTGTATGTGAGGATGCCTGGGGGTATGGATATGTATGTTTGTGTGTGTGGGATGTAAGCTAGTGTGTGCTTAGGTGTCAGAGTGTGCGTATGTAGGAAGATGATTAGGAGTTTGGGAGGTAATGTGTAGCAAGATTATGTGTGGTAAGGGGAGTTGAGGGTGTTGTATTTTTGGGGAGTATTGCTGTGTGTATAGGTCGGGATGTGGTTGGGGCAAGTGCATTTGTGGTCATCGACAATCGAGAAGCTGTCATTTATTTTTGTCTGTGTGTTTGGGAGGGGGGCAGGTGGTAGGTGTGAGTGTGCTGGAAGCAAATGTGCATGTTGGGTGTAAGCATGTATACAGGGAATTGCAGGAATGTATGGGGAGTCAGCAAGTATGTGGGTAGAAGGGATGTGATATATGTGAGGGTATGAGTGGGGGGAAGTATATGTGTGTTTACTTAGGAAGCACTATTTTGTACCATAGTTTGCCAGCTGCTTCAGTTATTTTCCCTGTCTCTCTATCTTTATACCTCTGTGACAAAATGCTCATAGGATAAGGTAGAGTGTCTGGAACAGAGAGCTGGTCAGCATCTTAACAGTCTGAACAGCTTCTAATAGTTTCTCAATTAAAGCAACGGGGATTTTTCTTTAGAGGATGGGTTCTCTGAAAATACTGATCTGATGTTCTGGTTTTCGAAGTCATCTGAGACAGTCACATTTTCTTCCTGCATGTCAAATTTGGGGACTTCCATCCCCCTTTAATCAAAAGATATTGTGCCTCCAAGAAAGATGGACATCAATCCTTTTAATATTATTCTTTCCAATATCAATGTTAGAAAACATACAAAATAAAAACTAGCTTAGAGTACCCCAGACATGCTTACAAACATTTCTTGTATCAGACACTATCACATAACTCTGAAGATATTTGATTTACATAACTATACAACAGAAGAATAAAGCCAGAATATACTAAAAATTAAAATTTGGAATGGTTATTTTTCTTCTCTGTCAATTCCTGTTCTGTGAATCAGAAGTAACATCAGAAAATAAATTTCTTCATAGAAAGAGTTAATATATGGAATGGCCTTACAGGGGAGGTGGTAAAGGCAACAATAAAGGAACTCATGAAAGCACGGGATAAATATTGATATTCTCTACCTGTGAAGAAGGTAAGGGAAAGCCAGTGACCAACCAAAATCTACAGCATACATCAAGAAATAAGCTGAGCACACTAGACAGGCCTTAGCATTGCCTGCGCTATCATATTCTCTGTTTCTAGCAATTCTCCACAAAGTTCTGGACATTCAAGTATTCCCTGTCCCACAAGTGAAGATCAAATGAAATCTCAAGAGAAGATTTAAAGTTGATCTTGTGACCAAGCGCTCTCTCCCATATACCATCCACCCAGAGATGAGATACTACTCCCTTACCACACTATACAATCAGTAAAAGGACAACTATCAACCTATTAACAGAAGAGCAAGGAATATATACAGTGAGGGTTGTTCCAGACTGGTGTGAAAAGAATTGACAGATAAGCTAAAATTCTCATTTTATAGTCCCTCCCAGTCTGGATCTCTGAGATTTACTTAAGTATTATCTTATTGGGCAGGGAATCATTCAATGACAAGTGATTTAAAGTTGCAACACTGCATTTGGCGAGGACCATATATAAATATTGAAGTGCTGCGAAAAACTACAAAGGGAACGCCAGGCTGTTGTGCTGCAAATCTGCTTTATAGAAACAGTTTTTTTTCTGCAAAAGTAGTAAACACCGCAAGGCTGATATTTAGCACTACCAGCCAGATAAATTTATTTAATTAGCGGCCACTGAATACCCGGCTATGTTCGGATATATTTGCATACAATGGAGGTAGTGCATGCAAATCCATCTCATGCCTTTTCATTATTGCTATCCTGAAACCAGGTCTGACTGTGGCTCTTGCCCACCCCTGATCTAGGCAGCGGTTCTCAACCGGTGTGTCGCGACACCCTAGTGTGTCGCCAAGCACCGGCTGCTGTGTCGCGTGTTCCCGGTCCCTCCTGCTGCTCTTTCTTCCCTGCTGCCGTTGCCGCTGGGCTATCAGCACGTTCAAGCCCAGCGGGAACGGCAGCGGCGCTAAAAGAAGCTGTGGCACTTGTGGCTGGGCCTTTTCTTCTTCCCGCGCCCCCCCCCCCCCCCCCGGAACAGGAAGTGATACGCGGTGTGCGGGAAGGAGAAAGAGCCGGCCCGTGCCGCGTGATAAAGTAGCAGCGGCAGCAGCAGCATCATCGCCCCCGGGCAATCGAAGCAGCCAGTAATCGAGAAATGAGAGAGCAGCAGGAGCCTCTTGCGGTCGATGGAATTCTACTTTCTTGGCTTGCGGGGGCTGGAGGAGGAGGCTGCTGCAGCTAACATTTGTGCTCGGGGAGGGGGGGGAAGAGGAAGTGAGTGAGAAAGAAGCAGCCAGCCTGCGTGTGATTGAGAGCAAGTGTGTGAGTGAGAGAAACTGGTCAGAGAGCTGATGTGTGTGTATATGTGAGAGACAATGAAAGTGACTGCTCAAGGAGAGGACTGATGTGTATGTGAGAGTGTGAGACATTAGTCAGGGAGGTGACTGATGTGTGTGTGTGTGAGAGAAAAAGCATTGAAGTGAGAAATCTGGGTATGTGAGAAAGCATGGACGTAAGAAGCCTGCTGTTGGGGGAGGGGGTGTGTGTGTGAAAAAAAGCATGGGAGTGAGAAGCCTGATTATGTGAGAGAAAGAGCATGGGAGTGGGAAGCCTGTGTGTGTGTGCATGCATGAGAGCGAGAGACTGGTTGGTAAGGTGACAGGGTGTGTGAGAGAAAAAGACTGGTGTGTGTGAATATGAGAGAAAGAATGTGATTCAGGGAATGAGAAGCCTGTGCAGTGGAGAGCGAGCATGGAAATGAGAGAGAGACTGGTGTGTGTGTATGTATGTGTGTGTGTATGTATGTGTGTGTAAGAGAGAAAGTGATTATGGGAATGAGAAACCTGTGCATGTGAAGAGAGTGAGCATGGGAGTGAGAAACCTGGGTGTGTGTGAGAGACACAGCATGGGAGTGAGAAGCCTGTATATCTGAAAGAACATGGGAGTGGGAAGCCTGTGTGTGTGTATGCATGAGAGAGATCAGGTGACTGGTGTGTGTGTGTGTGTGAGAGAGAGAAAGAAAGTGATTATGGGAATGGGAAGCCTGTGCATGTGGAGAGAACAAGCATGGGAGTGAGAGACTGGTGAGTGTGTGTGAGACAGAGAAAGTGATTATGAGAGTGTGAAGCCCGTATATGTAAGTAGAACACGGGAGTGGGAAGCCTGTGTGTGTGTATGGCATGAGAGAAACTGTTCAGGAAGGTGACTGGTGTGTGTGTCAAAGACTGGGAGATGATTAGTGTGTGAGAGACAGAAACTGGTCATGGGGGCATGACTGATATGGTGTGTGTGTGTGAGAGACATGGGCATTAAGGAAGAGGACCATGAGTATAGAGCTTAGCCTCTACTGCTGCTTCTGCTGTGTGTTACGGCCTGCATGGAACAGGAGTAGGAGAGCTGCTGGAGGGGGTAAGTAAAGGTAGCTTTTTAAGTTTATTTTTCTTGACTGACTGCCATTTTAATTATTTAATATTATGTGATGTGTCTGCTTTTTTTTTAAATATTTTATTGGTGTTTGGAGAATTTTTTAATAGTTTTTATGAGTTTTTAATTGTTGGATGTTATTCTGTTCATAGCTGTTTAGAAACATTTATTCTGCTTATTAGTATAGTTTTACAATTATTTCTGTGTGGGGATCTATAGCTGCTTGCTAGTTCTGTTTTCCTAATAAGAGGTGTATTGGTTTTTAGGGCCTGATTTAATATTTATAGTGTTGCCTTTTCATAGATAGGGTTGCTCCTATTTGAGTGTATTCCATAATACAGGTGTAAATGTGTGCGGATTAGTTTATGTGCATTACTACAGATCCTGGGAGTATGTTAGGTCGGTTCTGTGTCTGTTACCGAGATGAGATATTTTACTAGCATGTAAGAGTTTTATCAGTCTTATTTGTTGTGTTTTCTCAAAAGGACATGCATAGGTGGTAAACTGCTGTCTTTTCATAAGTAGGGCTATTGAGCTTGGAAGTAGAAGGAGTTTGAGTTGCTGTTACTGAGATGACACCAGAACCAGAATATCTTTTTTGTAGGGTGAGTTGTATGGGGAATGTCATAATTCTGCTTTACATCCATTACTGTGGGTCAGGGGGGTTCCCGTGGATGCAAACTGTACTTTTACATCTAGCCCCATGACGATCATGGGTCAGTGTGTCACGCATGTGAGAACCATCTGTCAGGTGTGTCCCGACAGAAAAAAGGTTGAGAACCACTGATCTAGAGGGTGTTATTCAGTGAAATCCTGTATTCTTTCCAGAATGGTGTGCAAATGTTGAATCATGTTGACCTGGATAGGTTGCTATGTGGGCTTGGAGCACAGCATCCCGAAAATGCCTTCTCCCAAAATGATCCAAGACCTGATGTTCAAATACAGAGGACATAGAGATGTGCATCTTAGATATCTGACCTTTTCAGGGCAGATGTGACCACAAAAGATTGGTATGGCAACTGGGGCTGGTTGAATCCCTCAGTTGCACAGACGTGACACTTAGGATCTGCTTTTTTTTTCCCATCTAGTGTGGAGTATCCCATATTCTTCTACATATATCCTGGTATAGAGTGAATAGGTACTGCCACCAACTCCTTAGGAGCATCCAGGCTTAATGCTGGCCCTAGTTACTATCTTAACCAACTCACCCTGATCTCAAAATCCTTCCCTTCTGCCATCATTTTCCCCATACCTCAAACACCCCCCCCCCCCCCCCCAGCAAAAGTATCCTCAGATTGAAGTGAACAGAGAGACTAAATCAATCCATGCTCACAGGCTGCAGTGAAGGGTTCAGATATCTAGGCCAGGATTGCTGTCCTTGGGGATGGGAGTGGTGGAGAAGGGAGCAGAATGTGCAGCCCCAAAAGTTTGCCACCTTAGTAACAGGCCTACTAGGCCTTTGCATAAATTCAGATCCGCATACAGGTACTTCAGAAAACTAAAGAGGTATCCTGGATTCTCTTTCAATATGGAAATCAAATAGATGACAGAATTTGACAGACTGACCATCTTCCATCTCTTTCTCAAGGTGTGCCAAAAGTCTGAAGCTGGACTTCTGGAGACCAATATGTCACAAGCTCTGGAGAAAAAAAAAAAAAAAAAAGAACTAGCCTTCAGATGCAGACACTTTAGTGCAACTCCAGAATCCCCCAATTCTCAGATTTGTGCAAAGGGAATGTGTGTCAATGAGTCTACATTTTTGATGATCCTTTGGTGCTATTTTTCCCTGGCTTCGTATTTGAGCAGTTTCAGACTGATGCTTGACATATGCTGGGAGATCAAAATCTGTCTCCATCTTTAAATTTTGATGCTGAATGAGCCATTGCTTCCTTCAGCAACTCCTTGCATCCAGAAGACTGTGTAGCTTCATGATCCTATTCACAGGACCCATCTTCAACATAAGACAGTAGCCTCACCCTTCTGATCTTGATAGCCCTTCATGGATATCCTTGAGCAGATGCTACAATAGGATGTACCAAGACTCATTATGATCAGCATTGGATATCTCTGACTGCTGTCTGGGAAATGTTGAAGCTGCTGGTCTTCTTGGACATTGTGAGAAAAACAAATGATGCAAAATCAAAAGGAAGACATTTTAAGTTAAACTGAAGTGGAAAAATACACTCTCTGAAGGGAAAGCAGCTCAAAACAGGCCTGCTGACAGTTTTGTTGATTTTTTGACATCCTAACTGCTAACAAAATCTAATTTAGAAATAAGGATAAAAAAGGCTTGAGTTGAGCAGATCATCATGTCCTATCTGTGTGACTGGTGGTTCACCACATCTTCAGAGAATAAATCGCTTGTCAACAGGAATCATATCATTCCCAATACAGAAGTGCCTGCACTGCTAAAGAAATGTTCTCTCCTTGTCTGGATTTTTTGCAAACATTCCAAAACTAGGAAATTAGTACAGGCAACCCCTGGTCTCTCTATATCCTGCTCGGCAATATGCTGAACACAATTACAGGAAGATGGAAAGCATCCTTAGTATCATGCTTTTGCTTATATGTTATTCAATCTCCCAAGCTTCCCTGAATTCTTAGAATCACAAGAATTCAGGTCAAAAGTGCACAGGGAAATCTAAACCCAACTTCAACAGGCTATTGGCCACATTATTGGCAAGCTGTCAGGATGTTTCTCTGGTTTACTGTTTTGCAGTTCAATGGACACAAAACGTAGCAGGCAATAACAGAAGCAAAATAGTAAATTCTAACAATCCTTAGAGGAAAAGGCATGATTCTAAGAATTAAAATATCCATGGCAGCAGCTATTAGCAACAGCTAAACATTGGAAAGAGTACATTACAGCAGCACTCTGGGGCTTGCAATCAAGACATGTTCTCATGCCCCAGAATCTATTTTTTACATCTTAAGTGAACACTACTCATTGGTACTTATTTGCAAAAGAAAATAAGGTAGATAAAGAAAAGAAGGCCCAGTCAGCTTGCTCATTTTCCAGTACAGTACACCTTACTTGATCTCCAGTTTTTTACCTTCACATCCACAATCCTAAAGAGCCTCTGTGCTCATCCCATGTCAATATTAATTTTTTTTTTTAACTCCTACTGCCTCCATTAGCATTACTGCTGGAGAATTTGATTGGATGCAGAATCCCACAATTTGAGTTTTGATATTATAGATAGGAGTGTGAGGTTAAAGAATAGCTCAGAGCAGAGAATTCAGAGTAAGGCTTCAAACTTGTGAAAAACTGGTATTTTTCTCCCATTCAAAAGATAAAAGGTGCCATATCCTTAAAATAAATAAATAAATAGAATTCACCTACCAGAGTAGTCCTCCAGTCTAACTGCAATATCACAATGAATGTTTCAACTACTGCTTATATCCATACAACATAGAATCAGATATACTGAAATTCAGTGAAAAAGTCTGTATAAAGTTACACAAAGAAGCAACTGTAGAGTGACATTTTTGTATGTTAGTAACAAAGTTTATCAGAGTTGAAACTATAAAGCTTAGAAAGCTATTTACATGCTAACAATGTATATATATTTTAAATGTACCTACATCATTAAAAACAGTACCGAAACAAACAAAATAGTAAGCTCACTTAACCAAATGAAAAGCATGCATAGACTTTAGTGCTCACTGTGTGTGTACTGCAAGGTCAGGTGGGTCTTGTACCCGGCTGGCCAACGTAATATGGTGCCAGGCCTTTCCCTGGCAAGCCGGGGTTACAGTTGGGGGAAGCTGCGGCTGCCTGTATCTGGGCTCGTGCTGCAGGAGTAGGCAAGGGAGTGGGGGGGGGGGGGGGGCTGTGAGGAGGTTTATTTTCAAACCTCGGGATTCCTAGGGAACAGATTGGTTCCTCTGTAGCCGGGGCAGTCGGGAGTGGGAGGAGTTGTGGGTGGATTCTGTTATTCGGCAGGCATTTGCTGCTTACCTGCCGTGCGCCTGGACGTCGATACCCGCCCGCCCGGCCCTATGTTTTGGTTTCTGTTACGGTTTGGGGGTTTGGCTTTGTTGCAGCTGGGGGGGTGGCGGGTAGCCCGAGCCAATTGGGGGGGGGGGGGGGGGGGGGGGGGGGGGAGTATGCAATTGTTAAGTGTCTGATTTGACAGGTGTCAGGTCAGTGGTTCCTAACTGAACAACTGGGTGCAGTTGTTGTTGGTGCGACTCCTTGCTTGGGCGGTGGTCGACATGGTCAGTCCCTTGCTCGGTGGTGGGAGTCATGGGGGGCATGTTCGTGATGTGACTGCATACAGGCTGGGATAGCCTCTGATTGCCAGTCTTGCTGGTCCTTGGCTAATGGGTGGGGGGGGGGGGGGGGAATTGATTGTTACAGTGAGCTGGCTCGGGCTCCGGGATGTTTGTGAATAAAAGCTGCGGCCTGTTGATCCCAACTTGTGTTATGTGTATTTATTGGTTGTAAAGGGACGGGCGCGGGCAGAAGCGTCTGTCCTGGCTACCCATATTACTGCCACACAAAGAACTGTCTTTTACAGTCACTGAATATAGCACTAGCATTTTCATGTTTCATCTTAGTCTCAAAGAATAAAGAATGCAATCATTTTGCACTAACATGACTAAAACAGCATGACTGAAAGATGGCCCACATACAGAAGATCCCTTTTTCAAGTAACTACAAATACTGAGCAAAGTCAAAAGAATATCAAATAAGATTGCTGGTTTAAACCAGCTGAATTGTAACTATTCCTCAGCATATCACAATGCCTGCTTCTTGGTGCTATTGCTTTCTCTTGGGTCTACTTTTTGTGTCCTAATGATTTTTTGTTTCTTCTACATTTACACTTATTTCTAATAAAAGGAGTGAATAATCTTACTATTTGTTGTACTCATTTTCAAAACTCTCCAGAGCCCGCTTTTCATACTGATACGTGTGAAGCATGAATTTGATACAACAGTAATATCTGTATGGGGTTACGAATAAAAATCACTACCTAAATTTGCATAGATTAAAAATGGTGAGATTGTTTTCCTTTTTTGTTCTTTTTGACTTGTTCCCTTTCATTTTTCTCCCCCTTTTTCCTTTTGAACAATGGGCCATAAAGAAATGGATGCTTTCCTTGAGAGTTTCTATACTATGGTTTTGTTTAAATTTGTATTGTGCCTGGAATTACAGTGACAAGTTTATCTTGTGTTTACATTATAAATTTCAACAAACAAAACTATAAAAAAAATGATGAGAATGGCTTAGCAGAAGTAGCAGGAGATTTCATAAAACCTTGAATACAAATAAGCTCAAATAAATTAAAAAAAAAATCAGAAGGAAAAATCTGAATTGTCTAGAAAAATGTATGTGATTTAGAATATATAGTTTCCTTGGTCAGCTAACAAAGACGTACAACATACTGGGTAAGTAAACTGCTAGTAAACAAAATCTGCATATACAGAAGCACCCAGATTTTTCAGGTAAATCTCAGTCCAGCAAAGTACTCCATTGACATCAGAAGGGTACATCTAATGAGAATATGCGTCCTTAAATTCACACCAATTGGTTCTCAACTCTATTTAAGGAATATAAGAGCTAACATAACATTTACCAGCAACACAACTAAAAAGGAGACAAAAATTGTCAAGAAATAAAATGAAAAAAATACACATTAGATCTTGTGTCAGCTCCAGTAATGATCCCAAAACCAAGTTATATTTGCTAGCATTAGAGTTTAAGGATTCAGCATCACTACACCTCCCTGATATTTCTCCACCAGCTGTGGCTTTGATTTCCAATCAGTAGCCACTGGCCAGACTTTTATTGTTCTTGGACCAAGCAATCTTGTCTTAAGATTCATACAGATCTTAATAATAAAAACATAAAATACCATTAGAGTTTAAGTGCAAACATGCTTATAGCACTACTTTATAGTGAGAAAAATAAGACAGAAGAATTAAAATTCAACAGTGAAAGTAAGGCGGCGGCCGATTAGTCTGACCTCTGGCAAGTAAACTAATGTGATTGCTGCTAATACAGAAGATAATGCAGTTTCTAGAATCCAATAAATTAAAAGATCCAAATCAACATATTTTTACCAGAAGTAAATCTTTCAGATGAATCTGATCAACTTTTGACTTGTATGACCAGAGTTGGATCAGCAGAGCACATTAGTGTACTTGGATTTATGTGAGGCCTTGGATCTTGGCAGCCAATTCATTACACAGCTCTTATTTCTTACATACAAGCTCTTTATTTTCAGTTTTTATCATACTTTATTTTTCATGGGATTATCAGTGTTTAGTACAATTAAAAACAGAAGAAAAATCAGTAAAAAAGATGACCTGTTTTTCTTGAGTAAATAAATATCAAAGTTTATTTTGCTAGAGAAAAGTATGAAAGCACCACTCTACCACTCCTCCTGGCCCAGCCGGGGTAGGGGTAGGAGGTAAAGTCCAGGTATTGTAATTGGTTAGTGAAGCTGGCCCATTACTAATTCTGTGGTACCAAAACACAATTTTACATGTTCAGTCTTACAAAATGCAGGTGACAAAGAAAACATTTGTAAAACCTTGGATTTTTGGGGTAAAGTTTGGTTTAAACTGAAAATGAAGGATTCTGCTTATATAGTATAAATACAAATGATCTTCTAGGCTAACAGATTTTACAAGGAATCTGCTTTTTGATTAGATAAATGATTGGGTTCTGTCTTAGTCAACTTTAATGCACAAAAATAAAGATTAACAAATTTAAAAATATATAATGTGATATCTTTTTATTGGACTAAATAAAAAAGGTATCACCTAGAAAGTTTTTTCATTTATTGATATTTCCACGCATAGATTAGCAACATTTACAAAAATACACATTTTCCCTTTTAATGATGGAGGAAAAAAGCACTGAAGCTATAAGCTTTGCTGGCAGCATGAGTTTTAGATTTGTTTAAAAATAAACAGAAAAACATACGTGCCACAAACAAAAGATGTAACAGGGTGGGGAGGAAATGCACTTATTGTCCCAAGTAAGCGATCACAAGCTCTGAAAACTTCAACACTACAGCACAGTATGTTCTCCCTCTCTCGGGAACAATTCATACAATTATCAGGGAGGGAGAACATTTCTGCTCAGTTGTAAAAAGAAAAAAAAAATCTCTATTCCCTTTTCATTTTGTCAATCTCTCAAATACAAATATATGAGGAGTAGTTTTGTTTATTTTACAGTATTATTTGATAGTCACTGAAAACCGGTGCAGTGTTAAAAATGTTCCAGTCAGATGTATGTATGGGTTTATGTGCCAGGTTTACCAGGAAACAGAGAACTGTTACTCAAACAGTATAGCCTGATAATTCACATTATACAAATATTTGGAAATTTGCTAGGGAATGTCTAGCTAGACTCGCATGCAAATTTTCTCTCATGCATATTCATTGTGGATATCATGAAAACCCGACTGGCTGGGGGGGGGGGGGGGGGGTCCCCAGGACAGGGTTGAGAACCACTGCTAGAGGGTCATTCACTGATCTTGTCTACTTGGCTTTTATGACAAAATATACCGTTTTATCTGAAGAAAAAAAATAGGTTTATTCTCATGTCTGTGTGTGTCCCCCCTAATATTTTTAGCAGAGCATGTCAGAAGGTCCAAAAGGATTCTCACTGAGGAATTTTTACTCAAATCCATGAGTACATGCAGACACGCATGTGAGTCTCAAAAAACAGGCTCTTAGTTCTGCTTGGATCTTGTAAGGTTACTAAAACTTAGTAGTGGTGAATCCAAGTATCTTTATTTTGGTATGCTGATGGAATTCATTCTAAGATTAAAAGGAAAAACCTGATTACAATGTTCCAAAAAAAAAAAAAAAAAAATAGGCACACATAATTTTTGCAAGAAATTCAGCTTGAAAATAAAAAGCACAAAAATACAAAAGCAATTGGGTAGCAACGTGTAAGTATTTCTTTTTCATTCAGAAGAGTAGCAGCAATACCATGTCATAAAAAACTACACAATACTATGAACTCGGTTAAATTGGATTCTGAAAACAGGAGAATACTTGTTTTTGCTAACCTATATAATGAACATGTGTTTTGTTCCCAATTGTAGCAGTCCACCCAGTTGTTTTGTCCTTTAACTCCAACAGGCTGGGAGTGGTGGTGGGTAAACAGACCTTATTGAACTGGCGGATTGCATTGCCTTCTGCTATGCACAGGCAGGCCTTCCACTAGCCGGCAGAGTAAAGGCTCACTATATGCAGGCTATGGCGACGTCGGTGGTGCATTTACGTGCAGTCCCTTTCGTCGAGATCTGCCAAGCTGCAACCTGGAGTTTTCTTCACATGTTTACGGCTCATTGCTTGCATAAAGACGGGCATCAGGACAGTGTCTTTGGTCCAGGCTTGAACCCAGCTCTTCGTGCCTTTGTGGAAACTAGACTATACCCTGCTGTTCCACAGAGCCACAGTTGTGTTGTGCGCATTGGCACCTTGTTCGGTCGCTGTTGATCTCTCCTGTTCGCAGGGGCCATCTGGAGCTTGGTATTCACCCATATGTGAGGACTACTATCCTGCTTGTCCTAGGAGAAAGCGCAGTTGCGTACCTGTAACAGGTGTTCTCCTAGGACAGCAGGATGTTAGTCCTCACATATAGGTAACATCACCCAATGGAGCCCAGCACAGAAAACATTTCTCAAAGTTTCTAGAAGCTTTGACCAGAGCACTGAGCATGCCCACGCGAGGTCCCCCTTTGATCTCGTAACATAGCAAAGAAATGAGTGAAAAATAAAACAAACCGAAGGTGAACCCAACATTGTGGGGGGGGTGGGCAGGATTCCTGAGGACTAACATCCTGCTGTCCTAGGAGAACACCTGTTACAGGTACGCAACTGCGCTTTCTCCTAGGACAAGCAGGATAGTAGTCCTCACATATGGGTGAATACCAAGCTCCAGATGGCCCCTGCGAACAGGAGAGATCAACAGCGACCGAACAAGGTGCCAATGCGTACAACACAACTGTGGCTCTGTGGAACAGCAGGGTATAGTCTAGTTTCCACAAAGGCACGAAGAGCTGGGTTCAAGCCTGGACCAAAGACACTGTCCTGATGCCCGTCTTTATGCAAGCAATGAGCCGTAAACATGTGAAGAAAACTCCAGGTTGCAGCTTGGCAGATCTCGACGAAAGGGACTGCACGTAAATGCACCACCGACGTCGCCATAGCCTGCATATAGTGAGCCTTTACTCTGCCGGCTAGTGGAAGGCCTGCCTGTGCATAGCAGAAGGCAATGCAATCCGCCAGTTCAATAAGGTCTGTTTACCCACCACCACTCCCAGCCTGTTGGAGTTAAAGGACAAAACAACTGGGTGGACTGCCTGTGGCCGGTAGTGCGATCCAGATAGAATGCCAGAGCCTTTTTACAGTCCAAGGTATAAAAAGCCCATTCCCCTGGGTGGGAATGAGGCCTCAGAAAGAAGGTGGGTAAAACGATGTACTGATTGATATGAAAATCAGTTACAACCTTGGGCAGAAACTTCGGATGCATACGCAGGACCACATAATCGTGAAAGAACTTTGTGTATGGTGCATATGTAACCAGAGCCTGAAGCTCACCGACCCTGCAAGCCGAAGTAATAGCCACCAGGAATATAACTTTCCAGATGAGGAACTTCAGGTCACAGGAGCGCAGAGACTCAAAAGGAGGACGCATGAGCTGCGCCAGGACATTAAGGTCCCAAGACACAATCGGAGGCTGAAAGGGGGGGTTCAGCTGGAGGAGGCCCCACATGAAGCGGCCCACTAAAGGCCAGACCAAAACTGGCATGCCAGCAACACCTGGCATGCCAGCAACACCTGGCAAGCCTGTTGCCACTGGGACCGTAGGGTCCACTGGGCTCTCCTCATGCAGAGGCTAGCCAGAGGGATCACATGGACTGAGACCGCCATGTGGCCCAGCAGGCAGAGCAGAAGGCGAGCTGGCACCCTCCGACTGTTCCGGACAAGGGTAGCCAGTCAGGCGAGGGCGATCGCCCAATCTTGGGGCAAAAAAGACAACATTTCACCTGTACCATGTCCAGCCTGGCGCCTATGAACTCCAAATGAGGAGACAGACAGAGATGAGACTTGGGGGAAGTCTATGGCAAACCCCACTGTCTGCAGCATCTGCACCGTCAAGGTCAAAGCATGCAAGGCTCATCCAGTCATCCAGGTAGGGGAACACATGCACCAAGCAACACCTGAGGTAGGCGGCCACCACCGCTAGACATTTGGTAAAAACATGGGGTGCCGATGCCAGCCTGAAGGGCAGCACTTTATACTGATAATGTGCTTTCCCCCGACCACGAAGCGGAGATAGTACCAGAGGCTGGGGACAATTGCAATATGTGCGTAAGCCTCCTTGAGATCGAGGGAGCAAAGCCAGTCTCCTCCTTTGAGGAGCGGGATCAGCATGCCCAAAGAGACCATCTTGAACTTTTTTCTTACGAAACTTGTTCAACGCCCTAAGATCGAAGATGGGGCACAAGCAGCCATTCCTTTTCGGAATGAGGAAATACCTCGAATAGAACCCTCGGCCCTGTTGACAGCAAGGGACCAGTTCCACCACGACTGCCACAAGGAGGGCGGCGAGTTCCATCTGAAGAATGGCCTGGTGGATGGATGAATCCCACAATGGACATGGGGAAGAGGTCTTCGGGAGCTGACTGAAGTTTAGACAGTACCCCTGACGAATGACAGTGAGGATCCATCGGTCCACCGTGATCTTCTCCCAGCAATGGGCGAAGCTCAAGAGCCTGCCACCAACCGGGGGAATCACTGTCAAGGGTACAGTCAACTGACCTTTGCTCCCTCGCCACCAGTCAAAAGCCTGTGGCCGGGGCTTGCTGGGGTCTGAGCACTGGTTGGCGAGGACGGCCCCTGGAGCTGGTGTGTGGCGTATGAGCCCAGGAGGCTGGAGGATATTTCATCTGCAGGTAAAAAGGCGTCCAGGAACCAGACCTGGAAGATTTCCTGGCCGAGGACGAGCCTTCAGAGGTACTAGCGGATAGCTGTTGAAGGGTATTATGATGGTCCTTCAATTGTGCTACCACATCCCAGACCTTATCCCCAAAGAGGATTTTCACCAGTGCAGGGGAGGTCGGCTAGTCTATCCTGCACCTCCGGCCGGAGGTCAGAGGCCTGAAGCCATGCCATTCTCCTGGCACTGATGCCCATGGTCACTACACTCGAATACATCGTAGGTGGATCACACCTCATGTTTTCCCGTTTCGAGACCCAGTAGGACAATGGCAGAGAGGGCCTCCTGCTGCTGTTGTGGCAGGCTCTCCGCAAGGTCTTGGACCCATTTCCAGAGATTGCGATTATATTGGCTGGGAGGCGGTGATACAGGCCACCAGCATGTCACCTTGGAAGACTTTCCTGCCGACGGCATCAAGCTCCCTGAGCTCACGGCCCAGAGGGGCAGAGGCATGGGTGTGGGAGCGCTGGGCCTTTTTCAAGGCGGACTTCACGGCCACCGACTAGTGGGGGAGATACTGCCTCTCAAGCCCCACGGCCTGCTGCACCAAGTAGGTGGTATTGATCTTTCTATTAATGGGGGGAGATAGAAATGGGGTGCTCCCACATACGGAGGAGGTCCTTAAAAATATCTTGGCTAGGAACTGCCATGATCTCTTTAGTAGCATCAACGAACTGGAGCACTTCCAGCATCCTCCTCTATAAACAGCTGAAAGGGAATGGCTTCAGCCATGGCCTTGACAAACCCTGCAAAGGACAGGTCGTTGGGGGGGGGGGGGGGGGGGGGGGCAAGTGGCACCATTCCTCTGGTGGGGAAGGCTCCAAGAGGGGGTTGTCCGAGTAATCAGAGAACAAGTACATGGAGGCATCACCCCAAGGGTCGTAAGGCCCTTCCTCCTCACTGGGACCAGCGCGCCATGGGCGAGGTCTGTGAGGGGCATCGATTCTGGGTGCTGACAGCTTTGTAGGCCTCGAGGGCACTGCAGGCATCAACGGTTCACCCAGGATCGAGGGGACCAGAAGTTGTGGTAGGCCGGAAGGACCCAGCAAAGGCTCGGGGAACCGTGGTACCGGCTGTATCTTTCTCCTCCGAGGACTCGAGAATTGCGATTGCTCCGGTGGGAGATATCAGTGGCAGCTGGGGAACCGAAGGTCGCTCAGGTACCGGCTGCGTTGGAAGAGCACCCAGGAGGTCGTCCGGACGCTCAAGCAGGGGTGCTAGCATTGAGGGCGGAGGCTCAGGCACCGGTATGGAGGCCAGTGGCATCAGCAGCTCAACGCTCTGATGAGCGTTGAGCACCATGGACTGCACCCTGCGGTCCAACCCCTCCTGAATGTCTGGAGTGGTCAGGACTAATGGAAGGGGACGAGGCATCACCAGCTCTTCCTCGGATCTCCGAAGTGCCGTGGTGCCCAGTACCGGTGTCGGTGGGGAATGCTGAGGACTACTGGGGGGCATCGGAGGATGGGGCCTCAGATGGCCAGTGTCGCTTTGAAGGCAGCTCGGCAGGTGCCGATGCTGCTCCGGAACTGGTGCCACACGAGAAGAACATAAGAAAATGTCATATTGGGTCAGACCAAGGGTCCATCAAGCCCAGCATCCTGTTTCCAACAGTGGCCAATCCAGGCCACAAGAACCTGGCAAGTACCCAAAAACTAAGTCTATTCCATGTTACCATTGCTAATGGCAGTGGCTATTCTCTAAGTGAACTTAATAGCAGGTAATGGACTTCTCCTCCAAGAACTTATCCAATCCTTTTTTAAACACAGCTATACTATGGCGACCGGTGGCAATGCTTCACGGGATCTTCTTCGATGCTCAGTCTGGTCATTCCCCGGCACCAAAGAAGCGGGCAATCACGATGTCCGGGAGAGCAGTGAGGCCATTGAGGATCTATCACAGTCAGTCCCCTCTGATCCTTGCAGGTACTAGCGAGAGGAACAGCCAGGGGAATCTTATCCAAGGGCTCCCAGCGACCTCTCTGCATCAATGGGACTGACGCAGGAGTAGAAGGAGCAGACTTTGGAGTCCTGAAAAGTTTCTCCATCTTATCGAGGTGTGCCCAATGCCCTTTGGGGGTCATCTAATTGCACAGACAGCACCCAGGGATGTCGTGCGAGGCCCTCAGGCAGAGGATGCAAACCTCATGCGGATCCATGATGGACGTGGTCCACGGGCACTAGGGGCACCAACGAAAACCGGTTGGCGCCATAAAAACACCCGGTGTGCGGTCGATGACTAGCGGTCACTGTAAGGAAAGATTCGGGAATAAACTGCAAAGTTGGAAAAAGGGGATAGAGAATCTACTAGACCGTGGAGGCACTGACTGTGAAGGGGGACAAGACGAGGAAAACGACAGGAATCCAAAACTTATTCGAGAAAAATAAGAAAGTATCGAGAGCTCCACGACTGCGAGGCAACTGCACCGTGAAAAAGAAGAGACTGAAGGGGGACCTCGCGTGGATGTGCACATAACAGCAGGCTGGGCATGTTCAGTGTGCTGGTCAAAGCTTCTAGAAACTTTGAGAAAGTTTTCCGTGCTGGGCTCCAACAGATGAAGTCACCCATATGTGAGGCCTATCATCCTGCCTGTCTTAGAACTAGCTTTTTTTTTTTTTTCTTTACTTTGCTCATTCTTCAGTTACTCCACACTTTCATTCATGTCACGGAAGTACAGCCAGGACACTGCTGACTTGCTGCTTCTGAGACATCTACAATCCTTCTCAGTATGGCTGCCTCAGCCTGTCATTTCCTCATGGAACAGCACTATGGCCATGTTCACAAGACTATGAGCCACGGGAGCACAAGGGAGGATTTTTTCCAATGAGAATTCTAAGAGAACAAAGATTTCCCTGCATAGATATTTCTGGAGTGCAGTTGGAGAGAGATAGAGTAGGCCAGCAGATGTGCTGCTCGTGACTCTGCCCTTTAGGCCTGCTGTCCCCTGCAGGGATTTACACTGAGTATGCCACTCAGGCAGGGCAGCTGGACATCAGTGGATGGCTTGAAAAGAGACAAGCTTTAAAAGAACTAGGAGTTAATGCATCAAGTCTTTGCTGAATTTGTACTGTGGGTGTTGGGGCTGAGAGCTGCTACTAGGCCCCTGAGATATGTTACCAGGGTACTGTTTGCTGCAGCCTATGCACAGAGAATAAAAGGTCCCACAGATTGGAAGGAAGATCACTAAAAGAGGAGTCATTAGGAGAGCATGAACAACCATTGTCATATGTCTGCAGGGAATGAACTCTATCTGGCCCTTGCATAAATTAGTGAGCCATCAAACTGTACTCCTGTGACATCTACCACCATATTAAAAGCATAATTATTCATATTCACCAGAAGTAAGCCTGTGAATTACATATAAATACAAGTTCTTTATTGTTATAATTTTACCCCTTGAATCCCTGGTCCTTCTGGGGCAGAAGGGGGGGGGGGGGGGGGAGGGGCATCCCAGTTGAACTCTATTCATGCTTTCATTACCATCTGATGCTCTCAGAAGAAATGAGGGCACATCACGCTGCTGCTAACCCCTTTGGGTAAAGGAATTATATGTAGCACAGAAAATGCCTTCTGAGGGACTAGATGAAATTGTGTATATTTATGCTTGTGTATTATTTGTGTAAATATATACCATTGAAGGTTAAAGTGAGCTCACTAATAAGGTATGAAAGGCCTTGGTACCAGCATATTTAAGGTTATAATATATTGCCCAGCTTGACTGTGTATCTATATTCTCAAAAGTTTATGGTTAATCCTTTATGTGCATTTCATTTACTATAGCCATGGTTCTTGAAATAACACAAGCACACTATGTTACCTTAGTGTGTTCATTGGCTTACAGGTAAAAAGGGGTTGGGTGCACTACTAGAATGCTCATTTTAGAGACAGCTCCTCCCTTAGAAGTCTATTTATCAAGGGTGAAGATTATACAGGGGAACATAAAACATCATGGGGCATTGGAGGGGATTTTAACATTGTTGCTGACTCTGTTAAGACTACCAGAAAATCAATCTGAAAACAAGAAACAAAGGGGTTAATTTTGTAATGTCTTACAGATGTATCAGGAGTTCCCAGTCCCCCTGAAGAAAAGTCTTTTTATTCTAAACCTAATGATTCATATTCTATGACTGATTCCACAATGTTATCATATATCTTGCTTAATAGTATCTCAGTCCAAACAGGAGTTGCTTCCATTTCATATCATAACCCCATATAGACAAAAACAGATATATAACAGACTTCATCAGATCCTCATAATTGGAGGTTACATTCTTGTTTAATAAGAAGTTCGGCTCTTATTTACAGAAGTGTTGGCAAAAATGTTATAGCCATAAAGTAGAAAAGATTGAACCCATGTTATGTTGAGAAACAAAAGCTTAGGAGGAGACCTTATCTTATTACAGAGTAATAAGCAAGTTCAAGTGGCTATAAAACAACATATTTGATTGTATGTCTGACTAGAATAAAAGAGAATAAAAGACTTGGATGCAAAAAAGATGGCACTGGATGGGCTAGAAGAAATATTGACTGTGTAATGGCAAAATTAAAGGGCAAGACACCCTAATCTCATGGAAAAGGAAGATTATTCTGGTTCAATATTTAAAAACTGCATTTAAATTATAAATTGGACACAAAAACCAAGTTATAAGGATTTTTTCAAGCTTACAATTATAAAAGTTACTATAGACCAAGCAGAGATTTTTAATGCCCCTATAACTTCAGACAATTTCTCAGGTTATTAAAGTTATTCATTTAGCAAAGGCTCCTGAACCAAATGGATTGGGGTCAGAATTGTGTAAAATCTTGAAGGAACAAATTGTAGGGCCTCTTTGGCCTTGAATAACTACTATTGAAAAAGGTAAACTACTTGAATATGAAAATGTGGCCATAATAGTAATTCACATAAAAAGGTAGGGCTCAATGTTTTCATCAACAAGGATTTCAAAATTCTGGCAAAAATACTAATTTTGAGGTTAGGTAAAATGATATGGAAAAATGAAACTGGATTCAGCACAAGAAACATCCTTTTTAAAATACTAGGAAAGTGATAACTGTCCTCAGAACTAGGCAGAATGGTAATAGAGCTCTGCTGGCAAGCCTGGATGTATAAAAAAAAAAAAGCATTCAATGACATATCCTGGTCATTCTGTTTTGGGTACTAACTGTGGAGAGGGTGGGATGAATCTTTAAATTAAATAAAAATAAATACAGAATCATGTATGTGCTGGTCAGGCTGTCCTACACACTCAAAAATGCCTATTAATGCTGCCTTTTTGGGCCATTTAATGCTCGATTCTGGTTCATTGGGCTCTTTGCTTGGTATTCCACCAAAAACCGTCCCTTAGGAATCATAATTAAGGGCTTGATTTACTAAAGTTTTTTCCCAATTCTGTCTCTATGGAAAAATGCTTAATCAAAATGGCCCTTAACTGTAACTCGAAGAAAAATCTTTGGTGGACTGGACAGTCTAAGGAACTGGAATCAAGCATTAAATGGCCCCAAAAGGATGAACGAATATGCATTTTTGAGTTTCTTTACTTAATATACCGCCTTCAAATAAATCAAAGCGGTTTACTTCAATATCTCCAATATATTTTTTAATAGTATTTTAAAGACAATTAACAATACAATAACAAAATTAATAAATCTTAAAACTCAAAGCACTAAAAATCCTACAAAAAGAATTAAAGAAAAACAATTACCAATCAATTAAAAAAGCACAGTTAGATAAGCATGCCTTTAAACCCTTGTTAAATTTTGCAAGCCAAATGACGTGACCATATTACTATATATGTGCATATTTGCGCGCATGGTATAAAATAGGTTGTACGTGCATACATGTGAGCCCACTTATGTGGGCGCACGCATATGCCACCTCTACCGCATAAATGGGGAACTTTAGTAGACAGATGCGCTGACGCAATTACCAGTTTCCTCAGGTAAGGGATAGGACTTCCTAACCTATTACTTACATGCCATCCATAGCAGTGGTAAAGTAATGCAGCAAGGGACCCCGGCGTGCATTTCTGCGCGTAAATACTTATGTGCACATTTCATGTTAAGTCCCAGAATGCCTACATCTCACCCAGACCATACCCTGCCCCTTTTTTTGCAACTTATTTGTGCACATACTGGGTGATACGCATGTACTCAGACGCCTTTTAAAATCAGTGCGCGCCAGGCAAACATACTTGCGATCTCCCAGTTTTGGTGTGTGCCAGGCTTTTAAAATTCACCCCAAAGAGCATAATGATCTTCCTGGTACATAACGAAACAAGTTTGCCAAATATTGTGGTTGGCCTATATTTAATGCTTTAAAAGTTAGAAACTTTATTCTACATAAAACTGGGGGCCAATGAAGATTTAACAATTGATCCCATAATCATCTTTTCTATTTTTGAGCAACTGGTTCCAGGACAGCTCATGGGCTTCTAGTTTATAGAGTGTTCTGTTGTGTCTGTTTATGGCTTCTGATCTGCTTGATCTTTTTAATTCTTCTGATGTGATTTTACAAAATGACTTCATTGACCTTCGTTTTTTTTCAAAAGACTAGCACAGTTGCTTCTGATTTCTCTTCGGCTACTTTATAACGGTTAAGTCTCTGCCAAATCTATATGAAGTTGCATGCAGACTCGCTCATTGAATATTGCCGGATCCAGCGTATACCAAGAGGCTTGCGAATTTTAAAAGAACCACACTTGTATTTGGAGATCGAGGATTTTGTGACGCACTAGAACTCTATTCTCAATAAATGTAGTCTGGACCTTATGATCTTAATCATCAAAACTGCTCAGAATAATGTTGAGTCCATCAAGGTTGAGATCTGAGAGGCATCCTCTCAGTTAAAAACCTCTACCACTTCAGATGTATTTTCAGATGACCACCAGAAATTAGTGGACAGTCTGGAGGGCTTAACAGGATTTTTAAAAATTTAAACTTTCCAAGTTCCACTGTGACAAGTTGGATTATTCGCGATACATCCCTAGATGAATGTTGTCACTTCTGTGTCTAAAAAGAAATTAGTTACTTTAGATTCCTCCAGGGAGGATTCCTCCAGTGAAGAAAATTAATTTTCATCTAACATTTCTAGTTGTGATTCTATGCATTTTTTATCCAACAGCAGTGTCACAGAGAGGAGGCTACAGTCAACACAGGGTCTGCAGAAACAACTGTCTGACCCTCCGCCAGATTCGGGATCCAGATGATTCACATGGTCACAACAGTTTCAGAATCCCCATTTTGAATCTATCTTCAGTTTCTCTGACTCCCAATACAAATATCTGTGTTGTCTAAAGAATTATCTTTTTTGCCAATGCCTAGGCAAGATTTCTTTTCATTGGAGGTGTGTGTTTAAATTTGTTAGGATGCTGCGTCTCAAACATTTTTTCTGGGATACCCCTGAGACAGACTTGTTGATTGTGAAGACACTATCTCCATAGTTACTACATGGACCAGAAGATTCATTTATTAACATATTCCACTCAGTCGAAGACATACAATATCAGCAAGTTTCCAGAAATCACTACCAATGCAATTTATCCAGGAGTGAATTACAAGCCTTTCGATCACTGGAGAGCAATCAAGAAAGGATTTTCAAACCAGCAAAGGAGATCAAATTGTCACTATAGATCAGACCATGTACTATTGCGAAGTACAATGACAGCTGTCTGATAGGACATATTATAATGCCATTACCATATGATCCAACAGTTGAGTGGAAGCATATTATAGATCGGTTGGTTTATTCTTTTATTGTTTGTTTTCTTACTTCGAAGGAGGTCTCTTTTCTTAAGATCTGCCAACCAGAGACTCCGGTCTTTTATATCTTACCGAAGATTCAAACAGTTAATTGATCCCCCTGGGAGACTGTCTCCATATGATATTTACTCTTAGAACCACTGTCTCAGTTTATGGATAAACTTCTGGCTCCAATGGTCCTGCAGCTACCCACTTATGTAAGAAACTCAATTTTTGATTACTTTGTTGGATACTTTTCAGGACATTTTTTTTTAAATTTATAGTTTATTAAATTTCTTAACATTTTCCAGTGAAATAAAATAAGAATATTGTGAATTACATTGCAATAATGCAATTAGCACATTTACATACTAAAGGAAAAAACCCAATTGTAATAATTCAGTCCACATTACGGGGAGCCTTTTTTTTTTCTTTTTTTTTGAAAAAACACATGAAAAAGCAAATGTTGCTTACCTGATGTAACAGGTGTTCTCACAGGACAGCAGGATGTTAGTCCTCACAAATGGGTGACATCGAGGATGGAGCCCACCACGGAAAACTTCTGTCAAAGTTTAAACAGAACTTTGACTGGCCCCTACTGGGCATGCCCAGCAAGGCACTGACCCTGCAGCCAGCAGGGGTCTCCCTTCAGTCTGATGTTCAAAGCTACAGGCAGTGCCTAGAAAGTAAAAACAAAACAAACCCAACACCGCGGAGTGGCGGGCGGGTTTCGTGAGGACTAACATCCTGCTGTCCTGTGAGAACACCTGTTACATCAGGTAAGCAACATTTGCTTTCTCACAGGACAAGCAGGATGGTTGTCCTCACAAATGGGTGAGTACCGAGCTGAGGATGTCCTGACTTGCATCAAATGCACCCAATGACGTGCAATAGGCACAACAACTGGGGTGGAATTTGGTAAAGGGCATCCGCACCCTACCGGGTAGGTGGAAGGGTGTTGGTACATCACGTTGGAAAAAGGTTACGCAAGACAGATTGGCCGAAGATGGAGTCCTGTCTTCCAGCTTTGTCCAAACAATAGTGGGCTGCAAAGGTATGGAGAGAACTCCAGGTTGCAGCTTTGCAGATGTCAGGAAGCGGCACCGATCGAAGGTGTGCCACTGACGTCGCCATGGCCCTCACAGAGTGTGCTTTCACACGGTCTTGAAAAGGAATGCCAGCTTGCTGATAGCAAAAAGAAATGCAGTCCGCCAACCAGGAGGAAAGAGCCTGCTTACCCACAGGATGTCCTAACTTGTTAGGATGGAAAGAGACAAATAATTGAGTGCTCTTCCTGTGAGCAACTGTACGGTCTAGATAAAAAGCTAGAGCTCGTTTGCAGTCTAGGGTATGCAGAGTCTGTTCCCCGGAGTTGGAGTGGGGCCTGGGAAAAAAGATAGGTAGTATGATGGATTGATTAATATGAAACTCAGAAACTACCTTAGGTAAAATTTAGGGTGAGTGCGGAGTACCGCCCGGTCCTGCAGGAGCTTAGTGTAAGGCGGATAGGTAACTAGGGCCTGTAATTCACTAACCCTGCGAGCTGAAGTGATAGCCAAAAGGAATAACACTTTCCATGTGAGATACTTTAACTCACAGGAGTGCAGAGGTTCGAAAGGAGGTTTCATTAGACGACCAAGAACCAGATTAAGGTCCCAGGATGGGGCCGGAGGCCGTAAGGGTGGCTTCAGATGGAGCAAGCCTTTAAGAAAACGTGTTACTAGGGGTTGTACCGAAATAGGGACACCCTGTACACCTTTATGGAAGGCGGCTACCGCACTGACATGCATCCTAATGGAAGAGGTTTTAAGACCTGATTCAGAGAGATGCCATAAATAGTCCAAGAATTTGGAGATTGGACAGGAAAGGGGATCAAGGGACTGAGAAGTGCACCATGATGTGTACCTTTTCCATTTGTATGAGTAAGACTTTCTTGTGGAAGGCTTTCGTGAAGCTATCAGGACTCGAGAAACGGAATCTGAAAGGTTGAAAGGCTGAAGGACTAACCTTTCAACATCCATGCCGTCAGGGACAAGGCTTGGAGGTTGGGATGGAGGAGGCATCCGTCGTTTTGAGTGAGCAGATGCGGGTCCTTTCCCAGAGGAATGTGCCTGCGGATGGAGAGATCCTGGAGTATTGGAAACCATACTTGGCGTGGCCAGTAAGGTGCTATCAGGATCATGGTTCCTCCGTCCTGGCGTAGCTTCACGAGAGTCTTTGACACAAGAGGAAGTGGAGGGAATGCGTAGAGCAGACCGGTTGTCCACTTGAGGGAGAATGCATCCCTCGGCCGAGAGTGCTGGCTCCGAATGAGAGAGCAGTAATCGTCCACTTTGTGGTTCTGAGGGGACGCAAAGAGGTCTATGCGGGGAGAACCCCACTTGTGAAACAGAGAGGTCGCTACCAGAGGATCGAGTGACCACTCATGTGGTTGGAAGACACGGCTCAGCTGGTCTGCCAATACGTTGTCTACTCCCGGCAAGTAAGTGGCCCTGAGGTACATGGAGTGGGAGAGGGCTTCCGCCCAGATCTGCGCAGCTTCCTGACACAGAAGGAAGGAGCCTGTGCCTCCCTGCTTGTTTATGTACCACATGGCCACTTGGTTGTCCGTCTGGATTAAGATTATCTGATGAAAGAGATGATCTTTGAAAGTGCGGAGCGCATAGCGGATTGCTCGAAGTTCCAGGAAATTGATCTGGTGTTCGGCTTCCTCGTTGGACCATAACCCTTGGGTTTGAAAGTTGTCCACATGGGCTCCCCAACCGATGTGAGAAGCGTCGGTGGTTAGGATTACTTGCGGATCCGGTGGAAGAAAGGGTAAGCCCTGAAGGAGGTTGACCTGAGTCGTCCACCAGGTTAAGGATAGGCGCAGCGCTTGTGTGACTGTGACTATGGAGGACAGAGGCTGAAAAGCTTGAATCCATTGGTGTCGTAGAGTCCATTGTGTTACTCTCATGGCTAGTCGGGTCATGGGAGTGACTTGAACCGAGGATGCCATGTGTCCTAGGAGAATGAGGAACTGGCGAGCCGTGGCTGTGTCTTGAGACTGGAGCTGGTGAGCTAGGGACATGAGAGTGTGGACCCGTTGAAGCGGAAGGTAGGCTTTTGCCTGTAAGGTGTCCAAGTCTGCCCCAATGAAAGATAAGGTTTGAGATGGGACGAAGCAAGATTTCTCGTAATTGACAAGAAACCCTAAGGAAAGGAGTGTGTTGATTGTCAATTGTAGGGAGGACCGGGCAATCTGAGGGGTGGAGGCCCTGATTAGCCAATCGTCCAGATAGGGGTATACGTGGACACCTTCCTTCCTGAGGAATGCTGCTACAACTACGAGGCATTTGGTGAAGACTCGTGGAGCAGATGCCAGACCGAAAGGTAGTACTCGGTATTGATAATGGTCGCGGCCTACTAGAAACCGCAGATATTTGCGATGGGATTGTGTTATCGCAATATGGGTATAAGCATCCTTTAGGTCGAGGGAGCATAGCCAATCCCCTTTTTGCAGCAGAGGGAGTAACGTGCCCAGGGTTACCATCTTGAACTTTTCTTTTTGAAGGTACTTGTTGAGGGCCCGAAGGTCCAAAATTGGACGTAGCCCTCCTGACTTTTTTGGAATTAGGAAGTACCTGGAGTAAAATCCCTTGCCTCGTTGAGAGGGAGGGACAGGTTCTATAGCATTTGATTGCAAAAGAAGGGATACTTCCTGTTGTAATTGAGTCAAGTGGCTGGATAGACTCCACGCTTGAAGAGGCGGGGAGTCTGTCGGAAGAGTTATGAAATTGAGGTGGTAACCCTGTGCGATAATTGCCAGCACCCACTGGTCTGAGGTAATCCGTATCCAATGCTGTAAAAAGTGGCACAGACGACCCCCTACAGGGATGTGGGGGAGTGGGATATGGCATGTGCTCCGTGTCGGGAAGTCAAAGGCCTGCCGCAGGCCCGGGAGGTGGGGCTACAGCAGGTCTTTGTTTCCGAGGTTGGCGTAGCTGAGGTCTGGTGGAGGATCGAGCCGGACGAGGCCTAGTCGACGGAGGGTAATAACGACGTGGCCGAAAGAATGACTTTTTAGAGTCCTTCTTAGGTGGTGGTTTGGAGGATACCTCAGATGGAACAGACGAAAGTTGTTTCAACGTCTCGTGGTGATCCTTCAATTCCGCCACAATCTGTTGAATCTGTTCTCCGAACAGATTGTCCCCCAAGCAGGGTAAATCGGCTAGACGATCCTGGACCTCTGGGCGAAGGTTGAATGATTTTAACCAAGCCCAACGTCTGGCTGAGATGGCAGTAGCTGAGACTTTCGTGGAAGCATCGAAGATATCGTAGGCCGTTCTGATCTCGTGCTTCCCAGCTTCAAATCCTTTGTGAAGGAGGGCTTGAAGCTGTGGCTGGTATTGGTCCGGTAATGTGTCAGCGTAGTCCTGCATCTGTTTAAGGATAGCTCTGTTGTATTGAGTCATATAAAGTTGGTATGAAGCTATGCGAGATATCAACATAGCCCCATGATACACTTTCCTTCCCACACTATCAAGGAATTTGTTGTCCTTGATAGGGGGAGTGGAAGAGTGTGGTTTTAGGCGCTTGGCCTTCTTTTGCGCAGACTCAACTACAACAGAGCGATGATCCAGTTGAGACTTCTGAAATCCTGGTGCTGACTGAACGAGGTATGTTGAGTCAGCTTTTTTATTAACTGGTGACACAGATGAAGGTGATTCCCAGTTTTTCTTTAAAAGATCCAAAAAGACCTGGTGAATGGGGATGGAAGCGATGATTTTTGGGGCATCCAGAAATTGGAGCAGCTCCATCATTTGGTGCCTGTCATCGGTCTCAGATTGCAGCTGAAAAGGCACAATTTCTGACATCTCCTTTACAAAATTTATAAAGGAGAGATCTTCAGGAGGAGATCGTTTTCTACTCTCTGTAGGAGATGGTGGGGATGGTAAATCTGTATCTGAAGATGTATCATCACCCCAGGTATCATAAGGATCATGTAGGGCTTGCAGTCCTGAAGGACCTGGTAGAGGATCCAAAGGCATCGATGGAATCGGTGCTGCAAGCGGAACTGTGAACGGCATCGAGGGCTTCGGGGGTACCGATGGAATCGGTGCCGATCTTGGAATCGATGGAGCCGAAGGATAAATCGGTGGAAAGGTATGTGAAGGCACCGATGGAACGACACCGGACGGGGGAATCCGGAACGGTGTTTCTCCTGTCGATGAATGTCCTTCCGGAGATGATGGTGTAGTCGGTGCTACTGGAATCACCGATGGAAGGGCGCGCATGAGTGCCTCCATACGATTTAGTATCGGTGCCAACGCTTCCACTAGAGGCTCAGTGGTCGGTTCCCTCCTCGGTGGCAGAGTCGGTGCTGAGGGGCGGTGCCTGAGGCGGTGCCGGTGGAGGCTGGAATCTTCGCATCGCATTCTCGATGGCCTCCTGGACCAGCCGGTCCAGTTCTGCCCGGAGACCAGGGGTAACCATACCCGGCTCGACGGGAGAGGGAGGCTGAGGCAGGGCCGGAAGTACCACCGTAACCGGTGGGATCACGGCCCCCGCACCCCGGGAGGGTGAGGGTTTCCTCGGTGCCTGCGAACGAGACGTGGACGGTGCCAGGTCTGACCGAGGCTTTTTCGTCGGTGGCTCGGCCTGTTCAGAGGTCGATGGTTGTGGATCCTCGACGGGCCGAGACTTGTGCCGTCGATGGCGATGCTTATCCTTCCGATCTCCTCGCCCATCCGGGGAGGGGACAGGAGTCGACGGCCGAGAAGTCATCGGTGGAGGACGGTCACCGGAGGGTTGACGATGGTGGTGCAACTTCGACGGTGCCGGTTCCGATGACGTCGATGCTATCGATGGCGTTGGGGTGGGTGCATGGAAGAGGAGCCCCATCTTCTCCATCCTGGCTTTACGACCCTTAGGTGTCATTAGGGCACATTTAGTGCAAGTCAGGACATCATGCTCACTTCCCAAACATAGAACACAGACCCGATGAGGATCTGTGATTGACATAGTCCGGGTGCAATCCGGACAACGACGGAACCCCGTCGCCATGGCCTAGGGCCAAATTTAGCCGCGGGATTGGTAAGTGCCAACAGGCCTCTAGGGCCAAAATCGACGGCAGTCGATGAAAATCGGCAAAAAACTTACCGGCTTTCGCGGAGGTGACAAAAATTTGTCGAAGGGAGACCCCTGAGGGGCAAATTTTCTTCGGAAAGAAAAAAACCGAATTCCTGTCAGGAACGTGGTAAGAGAGCTCCTTTCACCGCGTGGCAGCTGCTGCGCGGAAAAAAGAAGACTGAAGGGAGACCCCTGCTGGCTGCAGGGTCAGTGCCTTGCTGGGCATGCCCAGTAGGGGCCAGTCAAAGTTCTGTTTAAACTTGACAGAAGTTTTCCGTGGTGGGCTCCATCCTCGATGTCACCCATTTGTGAGGACAACCATCCTGCTTGTCCTGTGAGAATATCAATAATAAACTTAGGAGATTCATACTATTTTTTGCCATTTATACAATCCAATTTGAGAGCTGCAACTTACTCTATCCACCTTTATCTTGAAGAAAAATTTCCAGATGCCCAGGGTCTGTGAAAACAAATTTATTCTTTTGAAATGAAACTAAGCATTTGCAGGGAAATTTGAGAAAGAAAGTAGCCCCAAGGGTCAACACTCTCTGTCTCAATAATAATTGTTTTCTCCTTAGCTGTGTACTCCTGGAAACATCTGGAAGTATCTGCACTAGTTGGCCACAAAAACTAAAGCCCTTATTTTAAATTTTATTTATTTAAGCGTTTTATATACAGAGTTACATTGGGAACATCACCCCGGTTTACAGGTAACATAATGCAGCAACAGGCTTTACAATAAACAGGTAACAATGTAGCAACAGGAATTAAAAAAGAGTACAGAAAAACACCGCAAACTAATTAACTGTGTCGAAAGGGCATATATTACATGCATGGGAGGATGATGAATAGCATGGGTTGCTAGGGCCTGGAGGACATTGTCCGGAAGCATAAACATGTTCAAGAAGATTCACTACAACCTGAGGGAGGAATGTACAAACAGAAAGGGTAAAATTACGAGTTTTCGAGATTATGTATTAAACAGTGTAACTACAAATGGGTATTTACAGGTGGGGGGCGGAGGATGAAAAAAAAAGGGGGGGTATTGAATGGGCAGTTCAGGTGTAAGTCTGTTTAAAGAGCCAGATCTTGAGGTTTTGTTTGAATTTCTTTGGGCATAGTTCCTGGCGAAGACTATGGGGCATATTGTTCCAAAGGGCAGGCCCTGCGATGGAGAGAGCACGCTCTTTGGTAGACATAAGCTTTGTAAGTTTAGGCGAGCGTGTATGCAGTGTGGCCCGGTATTGTGTTCTGGGGGTCTGTCCAGGGTACGAAATCAGAGGTGCTCTTTGAACCAAAGCATGTCTAGGTTGTGACGGGATTTATGGATGATGGTGAGGTATTTGTACATTATCCGTGATGTAATTAGCAGCCAGTGTAGGTGTTTGAGGAGGGGGGGGGGGTGATGTGATCATATCGGTGGGCATTGGTGAGGATTCGTGCAGCAGAGTTCTGGAGCATCTGAAGGGGCTGGATGGCATTTTTGGGGAGGCCTAGGAGGATGGCATTGCAGTAATCAATTTTGGATAAAATAGTGGCTTGGAGAATTGTGTGAAAGTCATTAAGGTGAAGCAGAGGCTTTAGTTTTTTTTTTAGCATGTGAAGCTTGAAGAAGCCGTCTTTTAGGATAGAATTGATTAACTTTTTTAGGTTGTAGTGGTTGTCCAGGGTGACGCCGAGGCTGCGAACGTGTTGGGAAAAGGAGGTAGTGGGGGGTAGTGTGTTGGGCATGGGAAGGTTGGAGTTGTTATAATGGGGTGAGATGAGTAGGAGCTCAGGGTGCTGATGGCTGAGAGGGCTGATTCCCAGGTCTTCATGGCCTTAGGTATGGTATCTGTTATGGGTATGAGGATCTGAACGTCGTCCGCATATATAAAGTGCGGAAGACCAAGCTCGGATAGGAGATGGCAGAGGGGAAGGAGGTATATATTGAAGAAGGTAGAGGACAGTGAGGAACCTTGAGGTACACCTTGAGACGGGTTAATGGGTTTTGATTCACAGAGCCCACTTTTTACTCTGTATTGCCTGTTAGATAGGTATGATTGGAACCAGCGGAGTGCGGAGCCGGATCTGCCGATTTCTCTTAGGCGCTCTATTAGGATGTTATGGTTAACTGTGGCAGATATGTCCAGGAGGGCCAGGATGTATGATTGACCTTTGTCAACAGCTTTCAGGATATAATCAGAAAGGGAGGTGAGGAAGGTTTCGGTGCTGTGGTGTCTGCGGAACCCATATTGGGAGGGGAGGAGGATGTGATGATTGTCTAGGTAGTTTGTTAGTTGCCTATTGATTGTTTTTGCTAGGATTTTTGAAATAAAGGGAAGGTTGGAGATGGGGCAATAGTTGGCAGGGTTGGTTGGGTCGAGGGAGGGTTTTTTTTTTTTAATGGATTTTATTATGGCTTGTTTAAGTTGGTTTGGACTGTGCCAAGTGAAATAGAGCTGTTGATTTAAAAAATAGGCTTGGAGATAATGTTAGGTATGGTGAGGAGGATTTTGGTGGGTATAATATCTGAGGGGGTGCACTGTAGGATTGATTTTCTTAAGGATGGATTCTATCTCAATGTGTGTGGTGGTCTCGAATGACTAGAGTACTGCAGGAATGTTTACTGCTTGGGATGTGGTGGACGTAGTTGCGGTGGGGTTTGTGGTAGGGGTATTAGAGCATGTGAGAGTAGGAGGGAAGCATGCCATGATTTTTTCTATTTTATTGTGGAAGCATAGCGCAAGTTCTTCACATTTGGTTTTGTCATCTGTGTCAGGGGAGGGGGTGGGAGTGGTTTTAGTTAAGGTAGAGACAAATTCAAAGAGGGCTCGGGCATTAAATTGAAGTTGATGAATCCTTTGGGCATAAAAGTCCCTTTTGGTCTTGTCAATGGCCTCCTGGTAAATGTGGAGGTAGGATCGGAACATAGATTGTAGGGCTGGGGATTGTTCCTTACGCCATCTTTTTCTAGTTTCCTGAGATTGTGTTTCATGGTTTTAAGCTCCAGGGTGTACCAGAGTTTCTTTTTAATATTTGCAGGGTTAATTTCTCAAGATTGTGTAGGGCTGACATTATTGGCTACAGGGTTGGTGAGTTGATACCATGAGGAAAGAGCGGACTCAGCGTCAGTAAGGTCTAGTATGGAAAGTTCGCAGGAGAGGGCTGCGATGAGGTCATCTGTTTTTCATGGTCTACGGAAATGAATTGTTTTCTTGGAGAGTGTGGGAATGAGAGTGTTTATGGAGCAGGTGGTTTCAATGTGAAAATGGTCGGACCAGGGGATGGGTTTGCAAGTGAGGGGATCAGGTTGGATCATGGGGTTGGTGAAGATGAGATCAAGGGTGTGGCCTGCCTTATGTGTGGGGTTAGAGATAATTTGCTTGAAGCCTAGGGCATTCAGTGATGAAAGTAGGGAATCACATGATGATGATAGGGGTACAGTGTCCACATGGAGATTAAGATCCCTGAGGATGATCGCAGGTAAGTTTATGTCTAAGTATTTGGTAATATATTCGATCAAGTCTTACTTTTGTAAGACTAAGTTTTTTCAGGATACTTCTAATATGTCTTATCTGGTTACTCTATGTGGAAGCTTTGTACACTAATATTCCCCAGCCTTGGGCTTTAGAGGTTATCACATCTTATTTAGATACACGTGTACATCCACATCGCATTCAGATATCTTTTTTGGTGGAATTGAGAGAGTTAGCATCGACTAGGAATTATTTTGCATTCAATGGTCAATACTACCAGCAAATTAATGGGTTAGCCATGGGTGCAACAATGGCACCCGATGTAGCCAACCTGTATATGGGGGCTTTTAAGTCATCATAGCAGGAAGCACATCCTTTTTTGGATAGACTGCTCCTGTGGAAAACATCAATGATGTTTTTATTTTGTGGAGCAGTATCTGGGGTTCAGTGACGAATTTGTGATTTGGCTTAATAACTTTGACTCATTTGAAATTCATAGCAATGATACATATCAAGGATTGCTTTTTTGGATCTAGTCATCATTAAAACACTTACAGGTATTAGCACCACACTTTATAGGAAATAGACTGACACCAATAGTTATTTACATTTTCACAGTGTACATCCCATAACTTTGAAGCATAATCTACCTGTTACCCAATTTTATTTATTTTTTTTTATTATTACACCGAATGCCTGTGTATGCAAAGTTTTTTTTTATGGGCACCGTTCTCACATAGCGTGATTTTTATTGCCTCATTAAAATTCAACAGCTGAACGGATTACCTGCATTTTGCCTTTCTCCCCTGGAATTGGCAAAGTGTGCTATGTCATTCTCCAGCACTGGCATCTTTTACAACTACATCCAGCATTTGAAGAATCACTGCATTTTGGTTTTACATGTGGTGCTAATCTATAGGATGGCAATTTCATCCGAGACACTGCTACTAATACTCAAGCTTCTCCCAGTCATGCCCCCTGTGGAAATTGTTCGGTCTGTTCAAATTAGATGTCACAGATTCGTTAATCATCACGTCTAGTGGCTATCATATCCATCTCCATTATTCAACCACGTCAAACTAGTGGGGTTATCTATGTAATCTAATTCCCATGTGCTAAATTTTGTGTTGGTAAAACTATTCAGATGATTAACACAATGATGATTGAACAACGCAGCTATCTGAACAAGAGCCAATGGTTACACACTGCATTGAGTTTGGACTCAAATTTAAAGATCTTCAGACATGCATCATGGCACAGTAGTGATTTCTACCATCACTTTCTACAAATTGAACAGTGTTGGATTCATTATCTGAATACCTAGTTTCTGCAAGGATTGAATACTGACGTGGACTTTACAGTTTTTCTTTAAACAAACATTTTTCAAATGACTAATCTTTGCACTATGTATGCATGTATGATTTTCATTTGGTAAACAATTTAGGGTTTTTATGGGTCTCAACGTCTCAGCAGGGTAAAATGTATGAGAATATAAAAAGCACAAGGGTGAAGGTAGTCTTCTGGCCCCTTCCTCTGTGAGAGCATTGTCCCAATCGCGCCCCTTGATACATTGGTTTCCACAATAAACAGTCTCTGTGGGTCAGGGTAAATTAAAATCAGAGCGGTTGTAAAGGCCTGTACTAGTTGTTTGAAAGCAAACTGTTAGGGTTCATTTGAAGGGAGACCCCTTAAGTACCTTTGTTAAAGGGCTTCCAATTTAGAGAAAACCCAGGATAAAGCAGCAGTAAAAGTTTGCCAATCCCGGGACGCACTTAATTTCTTTGGCACAGGCCACTGGGCCATTGCACTTATCTTCTTTGGGTCCATCCATGTTCTGTCAGGAAAGTTAATGTGGTCCAGAAATTCCATGGTCTGTTTATCAAATTCATAAAAAAGAGCTCGAGAATTCCATCAAAAATATACGCTAGTCATAGGAAAAGATGGAAATGTTATTTTAATTTTGAAAAAATGCTCCAATAAAACTAATTTTATAGCCTTTGTTGTCGATTTTTTATTGTTATTTTCGGTTTTTTTAATTTTTTAATTTTTAATTTTTGATTTTCAATTTATGTTACAAATTTTTACTGTTTTTGTAAATGTGAAGAACAGAAAAAATGCTTAAATATTATTGTGAATGTGAACTGCATCAGCAAGCCAGTCGGCGGCAGACCAAGAATTTTTATGGTGAGCGCCCGGTCTTCTCAATCATTTGCAGTCACTTATATAGCTTTGTTTCATCTTTGTATTTAAGTAACTAGAACTGATGCAAGCACTTCTAAAAGACGACGGTGACTATCAATGAATGTCCTTGAGAACGGCTCAACTGCGGCCGAAGTTTCGCTGTAAAAACAGCTTCATCAGGAGCCAAGTTTAAACACAATTATTCACAGGTTCCGTCGCTGAAAACAGCTGATATTGCGTCTTCATGAAAAAGTGTTTGAATATAAGGACCGAAAGGTCTCTTTACTGCACTTCTATATCCATAACCTCAACGTTATCACTAAATGAAAAGATAAAAAAGTGTAAGGCTAAAGAATTTTTCTTATACTTATCTTAACACGGAGCAGGTAATCGTATCCTTACTCTGGACACACTGGTCTCACTCATGATTTCAAAATGGACAGAACACTATCACTGATTTCTTCACCACTGTTATAGGGCCGCTTAGCCCTTACGTGACCAATAAAAGCTCGATGATGTCATTACGTGCTGAATCGAAATTCACAAAAAGTCTAACGTCATTGTGGACTGAATTTAAAGAAACACCTGTAGGTCTGAGCTGGCATTTAACCCTTTGGACTGTAAAGTGTCCAAACGATGTATCCAGCGTTGTTCTGACTGAAGGAGTCGGCGATCATAATCGCCTCCTCGCCAAGACTTAATCATAAAGTCTGCAGATAAGGGAGGCAAAATTGTACTTATGGACCGTTCACAGTATACACGAGAGGTTCAACGTCAGCTACAAGATTCTCGTTTTTACCTTCCCCTGATTCAAGACCCAACAGAACAGATTATGCAAGAAATTGAAGCCATAGTTACATGTGGAAGTCAACTCGGTTTTTTGACAAATAAAGAAGCGGTATTTTTGATGCGCCCACATCCGAAAGTACCTCTATTTTACGTGCTGCCAAAAATACACAAAGACCTGCATAACCCACCGGGCAGACCAATTGTTTCAGGAAGAGATTCAGCTCTTGAACCACTTTCTCAGTTTGATTTTTTTCTTGCCCCGTTTGTCCCTAAATTGCCTTCTTACGTTAGGGACTCCCAGCAGATGATTTCGTTATTGGAACATATTCACTGTGACATGACAAAAATTTTTTTGGTTACATTAGATGTGGAATCTCTCTACACGAGCATACCTCAAACAGAGGCTATAGACATTGCTTTCGATTATTTTGAATTGCGACCTCGTCCACACCGGATACCCTCTACTTTTCTTTTGTCCTTGCTACAAATGGCCTTACAGAAAAACTTTTTTGCTGTTGAAGGAAAATTTTTTCAACAAATACGTGACACCGCCATGGGGGCCACCATGGCGCCTGATCTGGCTAATCTCTATATGGGTCAGTTCGAAAAGACATGGATCAATAACAATAATCCATTTTCACATCATATAAGATCCTGGCACCATTATATAGATGACGTGTTCATCTTATGGCAAGGTACTAAAACTAATTTTGAGTCTTTCTTTAATTGGCTCAACTCGCTGAATCCTCATCTCAAATTTACAGCAAATTTTCAGGAGCAACAAATTGTGTTTCTTGACATACTTGTAACAAAAAAGATTAATGGTTTCACTACACAGTTATATAGGAAACCGGTAAGCAGCAATACCTTGTTGCATTTTACTAGTGCCCACCCGAGACATCTAAAAGAAAATCTGCCTACTAGCCAATTTTTCAGAGCACGTCGCCTATGCACAACTATGGAAGATTTTAAAAATCAATCCAAAGTACTCACACAACGTTTTTCGGATCGTGGATATCCGACAAGATGTATAAGGCGAGCCTACACTCGTGCCAAATATACACATCGTGAATGGCTGTTTTTACCCCGATCAGACAGTACAACGAAGTCGGACACTTTGACTTGTGTGATTCCCTTCTCTTCAATGTCTTCTACAGTTAAAACCATAATATCGGAAAATTGGCATATTTTACGTTCTCATGAAGTATTTACACAGAAGCCTTTATGCACCTACACCCGCGGAGCCAATTTAAAGGATCAATTGGTTTATACAGATTCTTCCCCGCGGTTGCCGATTACTGAAGAGGGTTCACATCGCGCATGTGGACAATGCTCGGTATGCCACATTATGATGAATGTCACTGTTTTACATCTTGCTTCAATTCATTTTACGTTGACTCTTAGATCCAGCACTACCTGCAATTCTTCGGGAGTCATATATATGGTCCAGTGCCCTTGTGAAAAGGTCTACGTGGGCAAGACAAAACGACCTTTAAAAACACGTTTGATAGAGCATCGCTCCTGCTTAGCACATGCTCGAATGACTGCACCAATGGTGAGTCATTGTCTTGATTCTACACATACGTTTGAACAACTACGGGTTTGTGTTTTGGAATCAATAAGCCCCTCTTGGCGAGGAGGCGATTATGATCGCCGACTCCTTCAGTCAGAACAACGCTGGAAACATCGTTTGGACACTTTACAGCCCAAAGGGTTAAATGCCAGCTCAGACCTTCAGGTGTTTCTTTAAATTCAGTCCACAATGACGTTAGACTTTTTGTGAATTTCGATTCAGCACGTAATGACATCATCGAGCTTTCATTGGTCACATAAGGGCTAAGCGGCCCTATAACAGTGGTGAAGAAATCAGTGATAGCGTTCTGTCCATTTTGAAATCACGAGTGAGACCAGTGTGTCCAGAATAAGGATACGATTACCTGCTCCGTGTTAAGATAAGTATAAGAAAAATTCTTTAGCCTTACACTTTTTTATCTTTTCATTTAGTGATAACGTTGAGGTTATGGATATAGAAGTGCAGTAAAGAGACCTTTCGGTCCTTATATTCAAACACTTTTTCATGAAGACGCAATATCAGCTGTTTTCAGCGACGGAACCTGTGAATAATTGTGTTTAAACTTGGCTCCTGATGAAGCTGTTTTTACAGCGAAACTTCGGCCGCAGTTGAGCCGTTCTCAAGGACATTCATTGATAGTCACCGTCGTCTTTTAGAAGTGCTTGCATCAGTTCTAGTTACTTAAATACAAAGATGAAACAAAGCTATATAAGTGACTGCAAATGATTGAGAAGACCGGGCGCTCACCATAAAAATTCTTGGTCTGCCGCCGACTGGCTTGCTGATGCAGCTCACATTCACAATAATATTTAAGCATTTTTTCTGTTCTTCACATTTACAAAAACAGTAAAAATTTGTAACAAATTGAAAATCAAAAATCAAAAATTTAAAATTTAAAAATTTTAAAAACCAAAAATAATAAAAAATCGACAACAAAGGCTATAAAATTAGTTTTATTGGAGCATTTTTTCAAAATTAAAACAACATTTCCATCTTTTCCTATGACTGTTTATCAAATTTACATTTTTCCACTTAGCATACAGTTTGCACTTTTGAAGACATTCAAGGACCTGACAGACTTGCCTATCATATTTTGCTAACATTTCTCAGAAAATATCAAAATGTAAACTAAATAGATCACCACACACTGATCCAGCATGTCTCAAAATATTGTTTCCAAAGTGATGAAATGTGGCAGGGCATTCCTTAAGCCAAATGGAATTACGAGGTATTCTAAGTGTTCATAATGCATTAGGCCGTTTTTCTATTAGTCCCCCTCTCGAATACGAACCAGGGTATACATCCCGCTCACGTCAATTTCGGTAAATATTTGAGCAGTCTGAAGATGTTCCAACAGTTCGTTTATTGAGGGTGATAGCATTCAATGCAGGGCTGATTTGTGCTATCCTTGATAGGTACAAAGAAGAGAGGTGCCCCGCTGGGGATGTTGAATACCAAATGAACCCTTTCTATAGGTTTTCTATAGGTTTTCCTGAGATAATCCTGAAGCACCTTCAACTCCATTTCAGATAAATAGATTCGTCCAAAAGGAATTTCGATCCCTGATATTAGATCTATGGTGCAGTCATATAGTCTATGTGGGAGAATTGAATCCTTTTAGTTGGAGATGTCATAAGGAGCATATTTCTCTGGTACTTGTCCACCCTTAAGCTCTTTGGCCAGACAACCCAAATGAGTTGATTTCTCTTCATCAGGCTCCCCTTCTCGAATTTCTTTGTTTGGCATACAGTTCTGTTAACAGTATGTGGAAGGAAACATTACCTGCCAAGTCTTACAGTTAATATGAGACTCGTCATTTAAGCTATGGAAGACTGAGAATGACTGGAAAATGTGGCATCTTAAGATCAAATGCAATAGTCTCCTGGTGATTATGAATCATCAATACCAGGGGATGGGTCATGGTAGTAACAGGTCCCGATGCTAGAGTAAACCATCAATGGTTTCTACTAAGGTACTTAGACCTTTTGATCGTATGGGGATTCATAGCTGGGCTAACATTAGATCCAGGAAACAGACAGATGCCCCAGAATTGATCATGGCTAATGCTGGGAATTTGGCTATTTTCCCAGGTCAGTCTCACTGGCAAGGTGACATGAGAGAGACACAACCCTAGGACCATGTTTATGCTTACAAAGGCACCCAACTCCCGAATGGTCCCTTCCACTAAGGCCAGGAGATGGAGTTTTTAATTTATAAATCACCTAGAGCTTCAGCAGGTGAGTAATAAATGTAAATAAATAATAAAATAGTATCACTTGGTATAGCACATTATATTTAATTTATTTATTTATTTAACATTTTTCTATACCGACCTTCATGGTTAAATACCATATCAGGACGGTTTACATCGAACAGGGGTAAAATAACTAGATAAAGGAAGAAAAACAAAGTTACATTACAACGAGGACTGTGAACTTGGAAGCTTAGGAAGCTAGAAGAGAAATATAAAGTTAAGTTAAAGGGAGAGAAACAAATTCCGGACTAGAGGTAGTCCAGACTAGAGATAGTCCACATGTTAGAGTCGGTATCCATGCTGTCAAGGTATTCAGAGGAGGGGAGGATCCATTAATCATGGGTAGATAACGCCTAATGTGTATCCCAGGGTTCTGGGAAGGCTTGGCGGAACAGCCACGTTTTGAGTTTTTTCTTAAAAGTTAGCAGGCAAGGTTCCAGCCTAAGTTCTGCAGGGAGGTTGTTCCAGATGGCTGGGCCTGCTGTCGAAAATGCTCGGTCCCTGGATGCGATGAGTCGTGTGGCTTTGGTTGGAGGGGCTTGTAGCGTTCCTTTGGATATTTCTCTCATTGGCCTGTTAGAAGTATGGAGTTTTAATGGAATTTCAAGGTCGAGATAAAGGAGATTATAGATGAATTTGTGTATTAATGTTAAAGATTTGTGAAGGACTCTGTAATTGACTGGTAACCAGTGTAGATTTCGGAGGATGGGTGTAATATGATCATTCCGGTTGGTGCTTGTCAGGATTCTAGCTGCAGCATTCTGTATCATCTGGAGAGGCCTGATGGATGAGTTGGGTAATCCTGTGAAGAGCGCGCTGCAGTAGTCTATTTTGGCAAAAATCAATGATTGAAGAACTGTCCTAAAGTCGTGGAAATATAAAAGGGGTTTGAGTCTTTTTAATACCTGTAGTCTGAAGAAGCAATCTTTGGTTATAGTGTTAATCATACTCTTTAGGTTAAGACGGTTATCAAGTATAACCCCAAGGTCTCTAACTTGAGTATGAGAGAGGGCGTGGTTATGTTGGGCCTGTGACTGATAGTTATCTTGGAAGGCGGAAATGAGGAGGAGTTTGGTCTTTTTAGCATTGAGGACCAAATTTAAACTGTTGAGGAGATTAGTGATAGAATGTAGGCAGTTGTTCCAGATCGAGAGTGATTTGGTGATGGATTCCGTTATGGGGATCAGGATCTGCACATCATCCGCGTAAATGTAGTGAATAAGGTTGAGGCTTGTTAATAGTTGGCATAGGGGGAGGAGGTAGATATTAAAAAGGGTGGGGGACAGGGAGGATCCTTGAGGTACTCCAAGTGATGAATTTGTTGGTGGTGATTCTTTATTATTTATTCTGACCTTGAAACTTCTATCGCTATACTCAGCTGACATATCTCTAATCATTTGTGGTATAACAGCAGAGAGTCCTGAAGTGATGCTTCCACAAGTGAATAGAAGAGAAACTGGGCATACTATTAGACATGAGATCAAAGTGAGTAACATACAGTGCACTCAGAAAGTATTCAGACCCCTTCACTTTTTCCACATTTTGATATGTTACAGCTTTATTTTAAAATGGATAATATGCTTTTTCCCTCCTCAATCTACACACAATACGCTATAATGGCAAAGCAAGATCAGGCTTGTAGAAATTTGTGCAAATAAAAAAATACCTGAAATATCACATATGTGTTCAGACCCTTTGCTATGACACTCAAAGTAGAGCTCAGGTTCATCCTGTTTCCAATCATCATACATGAGATGTTTTTCCAATTTGATTGGAGTCCATCTGTGGTAAAATCAATTGATTGGGCACACCTGTCTATATAAGGTCTCACATTTAACAGTGCATGTCAGAGCAAAATCAAAGCCATGAAGTCAAACCTGTAGACATTTAGGACAGGATTGTGTCAAAGCACAGATCTGGGGAAGGATATAAAAACATTGCTGCAGCATTGAAGGTCCCAAAGAACACAGTGGCCTCTATCATTCTTAAATGGAAGACGTTTGGAACCATGAGGACTCTTCCTAGTGCTGGCCGCACGCCAAAACTGAGCAACTGGGGTGAAAGGCCTTGGTCAGGGAGGTGACCAAGAACCCAATTATCACTCTGTCAGAGCTCCAGAATTCCACTAAGGAGATGGGAGAACCTTCCAGAAGGACAACAATCTCTGCAGCACTCCACCAATCAGGCCTTTATGGTAGAATGGCCAGTCTGAAGCCACTCCTTGGCATATGACAGCCTACTTAGAAGAGTTTGCCAAAAGGCACTTAAAGGACTCTTAGAACATGAGAAACCAGATTCTCTGGTCTGATAAAATCTGAATGTCAAAAGTCATATCTGGAGAAAACAAGACAGTGAAGCATAGTGGTAGCATCATGCTATGGGGATGTTTTTCAGCTGCAGGAGCTAGGAGACTAGTCAATCTACGAAAAGATGAATGGAGCAAAGTACAGAGAGATCCTTGATGAAAACCTGCTCCAGAGTGCTCTGGACCTCAGACTGAGGCAAAGAATCACCTTCCAACAGGACAATGACCCTAAGCACACAGTGAAGACAGCACAGGAGTGGCTTCGGGACAAGTCTATGAATGTCCTTGAGTGTCCCAGCCAAAGTTTGGACTTGAACCCAAACATTTCTGGAGACATCTGAAAGTAGCTGTACATCGACACTCCCCATGCAACCTGACAGATTGAGAGGATTTGCAAAGAAGAATGGGAGAAAATCCACAACTCCAGCTGTGCCAAGATTGTAGCGTCATAACCAAGCAGACTTGAGAGGCTGTAATTGCTACAAAAGGTGCCTCAAAGTAGTACTGAGTAAAGGGTCTGAATACTTATGTAAATGTGTTATTTTAGGTTTATTTAAATTAATTTGCACAAATTTCTATAAACTTGACTTTGCTTTGTCATTACGGGATATTGTGTGTAGATTGAGATAGGGAAAAAGGCATATTATCCATCTTGAATAAGGCTGTAACCAAATGTGGGAAAAGTAAAGGGGTCTGAATACTTTTTTTTTTTAATTTTTAACAAGTTTTCCAAGAATCTTGGTTACAGAAATAGCAATCTATTTGTAAGGACTTCCAACAAGTAAGAAATTATAAGAAAAATACACATTTAAACAGTGAATTGCAACACAGTCTACATATAGAGAGAAAGTAAAAAATAAAGTAAAACAAGAAAAATAAGCCATTATTGAATATATAAAGACATTTTTTAGCCTCTAAGGAACAGCAGCAGCACTAGGAGTGGACATCCTTTGCTCAGAAAATTATCCAGCTGGGTAACATTATAGAAAATATAACTATTACTGTATTTGAGTACATATTTGCATGGATATTTCATCTAAAGATCCTGCCCATATCCAAAGCCCACTGTCTTCTTTCAAGAAAAAGTTTACAACAAAATTGAGTCTCAACATCAGGCAATACAGAAATCTTTTGCCACAAAAAAACAAAACAAAAAAAAAAAAGTTTAAAAACCAGCTTATTAGATTCTATAAGAAATTCAACCAAAAGAGTAGCCCTATCTTTAATTAAAGAATCCAATTTCTCCAAGAAAACAGATAAATCAAAGGGATTTCCATGAGAGCAACTTCCTGCAATTGCACATTTTGCAGAATAATAGACTTTAGTAATTGACGGGATAGTTTCTTTGGAAAACCTGAAAGATCATTAGAGATTTCTCAAGCATTTCCTTGGGCGAAATAGGACTTCTGGGAAAGTTCAACATTCTAAGATAATATCTTCTAACATGATTTCCTAGATTTTCCACTCTCCTCTTTAGATTTAAATTCTCTCTCATAATCACCGTTTTGCTGAATTGCATTAGAAGTCTTATTTTCAAAAGAGATTAACTTCTCAGCATGACCTTGAAAGCTGAGAAAGTTGAACACTTTTTGAATGTACTGTAAGCACTGAGAAATTTAACAGCAGACAGGTAAAGCACTTCCTGTCATATCTAGACACTGTCAGAGGGTGTGTTTATTGATTGAAAATCTGACTTCAAGGGAAGTGGAGGTGTTTAATGCATCACTAGTGTTTTTAAAGGACAACTATATAGCCACATTACTGTGCTATAATTTCATTTACTATTGCTAAGAGTGAGTGAGTAAAGGCAAAAGTATAATAAAGATGTATTCAGGAGCTAAGGTTTGCACACAGTGCTTACATAGAGACGGGTAGCATGAGAGGGCAGAAGTGCCTCAGTGGATGCAAGAATCTTAAGAATGCTAGCTCACCTAGAACATACTGGTTGCTACCTAGTACAGGGATAGCCAACTCTGGTCCTTAAGAGTCACAAGCAGGCCAGATTTTTAGGAATGGCTTAACATAGTTCTCCTTGTACAGTACCAAACAAACCTAAGATCAGCGAACAAAGCACTCCTTACTATCCCATCAATAAAGATGGCAAGACTAACACAAGTAAGAGAGAGAGCACTGTCCTTGGCAGGACCCATACTGCGAACACCATGCCACTGGAGTTAAGTTTGCAAAAAGACAGCAAAACCTTCAGAAAAGGCTTAAAAACCTGGCTATTCAAGCAAGTCTATCAAATAGAGAAGGGGAAACAGTGAGGCAGGCGAAGTGAGAGGTATGAACAAATAATGTGTGTAGCTGTATTTCTATCTCTGTTTTTACTTTACCTTCTCATCCATCACCAGAAGGTAAATTTGACACTTATAAAGTTAGAATTATTTTTAAACTGATAAATCCTGGACAGTATTGTACCACAAACCAATTATATCATTTAGAAAACTATGTACCGAACCATTATGGCACTTGTGTAAATTAATATATTTCAGCATCCTTATTTTATGTGTCCTATTGTAAACCGTTGTGACAGATCCTTCTTAACGACAGTATAGAAAAGATTTAAATAAAATAAATAAATAAATGAATGAATATCCATGAAATAGATTTGCAAGCATTGCTTCCATTGTATACAAATTTATCTCATGAATATTCTTGTGGGTATCCTGAAAATTTGGCCTGTTTGCGGCTCTTGAGGACTGGAGTTGGCCACCCCTGACCTAGTGCCTGGAGACTAAAATTTACACACTAGGATAAATGTATAGTTTCAGCAACCAATCACAGCTTTCAATTACCACTATTAAAGACCAAATCGTAATTAAATTTTATAGTAGAATAGATGCAGTTAACATTCAATATAACATTCCCTCTGATACCAAGCAACATAAAACAAAACTAAGTAATGTTACTCACACCTCTAGTGTACCACAATGCAACAGGAATCAGTAACACAATTAAAGTTGAGGCAGGAGCAGATGTGTTGTATCACAACAATTCTAATACTAACAAATGTGGTCCAATGATGCACTACATTTTCACCTTTTCATGTTACCATACAATAAGTAAAATCTGATACAGATATTGTAATACAGTGCTGACCATGCTCTAAAATCAGTCATATATAACATTACAGCATAAAAGCACCTCAGAGATGCAAACTGCTTTAAGCTTCTTCCCATGAAAGTCACTCAACTTGACTTGTGGCATTTGTGCATCAGTCATGCTTCTATGCTGATTTATAAATGGAGCTAGGAAAACTCCAGGCTTTGACTGACATACCGACCCAGATTCCAAGGCCTGTGCTACAGTGAGACACCTTGACATGAGACAGGTGACTATAGCGTTAAATACTGGTTCTGATCAAACTTATGGAAGAAAAATATCCTTCAAAAAATTTGATGAATTAGGTATCGGTGATGAAGTAATAACTGAATTTTCTTTCACTGATCCCAACTCTAGTTAAATCCAACCTTAATTTCTAATGTCAACAAAAATGTAACTGAAAGGAATGAACAGCAAAAATACTAAAAATATACAAGTCTAAAGAATGTACTCCCATCAGCTGAAAATATGTAAGCATGCCATTCCTTTGTCCTTTGCATCAGATATACACATCTTACATGTAGCGTGCCCTCTATCCACCAACAGGTTTAAACACACACAATGGAACAGTATGCGTTAAAACCTGTTATGTACAAAACTAATCAGAGCATAAGGCAACATAGCCCTGCCTCTCTGCCCCCCCCCCCCCCCACCTTTTTACAACTTTCATCTGAGACTATACTAGCTCACTACTCCTGCACCTCTCTAATATCAAATCAATCCGTCTTTTCTGATGTGAGTGCTAAAACAAGGTCATAGACAGACACGATCTACTGATTAGTAGTCTTGTTTTTTTACTTTGTAAAAATGAATGCCTAAAAAGCAGCTCTGTAGATGTGATCTAACCAGCAATAACTGTGCAACAGAAGCCTACAGAGCAGTATTTAAGACAGAAGGATAACCTTGGAAGGCCACAGATCTCTTTCCCTTCACACAGGTGATACCCAGTGCACCCAGGGGTGGAAAAATCTCAAGTATAAGAGCATCTAAAATTTGGCTCCCACTGCTGTGGCTCAGGGCAGCTTCCTAATGGAAGAGAGAAGGTGAGGTAAAGGCTGGAGGAAGTATGAGATGCTGGACTATGGCATGGGAAAGAAAAAGCACTATGTTAGAAATACAAAAAAGCCAAAAAAAAAAAAAAAGCCATGCCCAATTCCTCTTTCCCCTCCAAAAAAAAAAAAAAAAAAAAAGAGCAATGATAAAATGCAAACACAAGTGAAGAAAAAAAGAAAAGGGAAAAAAAAAAGGAAAAGCTAGAAATTTTTCCCTGGCTTCTAAAATTTTGGCTGCCACTTATGTATTCTACATAATTAGGGCCGCCTGCAGCAAAAATGAAGCATATCCAGGCATACCACGAGCAAAGGCTGGCCCGCTTGCGGCGAAAGAGCAGGCCACGGCTATATGAGGAGATTGGGAAGAAGTGTGTATGTGTGTGTGAGAGAGAGATTGGGAGCTGGTGTGTGTGAAAAACGGATTGCATATATGAAAGGGTGCTTGTTTGTGAGAGAGGGAGCCTTTGAGAGGATGTGTAAGAAAGAAAGTGTGTGAGTGAGTGTATGAGTGAGAGCTTATGAGGGGGGGGGATGAGCAAGAGAGCCAGTGTACAGGGGTGTGTGAGAGAGAGACATAGGTAGCCTGCGAGAGGGTGTATGCGAGAAAGAGAAAGGGATTCTGTGTGTGTGCGCATGCAAGAGAGAAAGCGGACTGTACGAAGGGATGTGTGTGAGAGAGAGAGACACACACGCACACATTGGGAGCCTGTGAGGGGTAGTATTGAGAAAGGGGTCAAACTCTGGGAGTGGAAATAAGAGTGGAAGGGATTGAGCCTAGTGGAGGAGGGGAGAGATAGTGGCAGGTAGAGGAGTTGGGGCCTGAGAGGGCAAAGCAAAAGAGACTTGCCAGAGGAGTAGGGAGAAAGGGTGGAAGAGAGACTTACAGTGAACTTCTAGGGCAGGGATGGCGAACTCCAGTCTTCAAGGGCCGCAAACAGGCCAGATTTTCAGGATATCCACAATGAATATGCATGAGAAAGATCTGCACGCACTGCCTCCATTGGATGCAAATCTTTCTCATGCGTGCTCATTGTAGATATCCTGAAAACCTGGCCTGTTTGCGGCACTCGAGGACTGGAGTTCACCATCCCTGTTCTAAGGGAATGTTGCTCAAAATATTAAAAACTCTGCATCTTTAAGTAACAACTTTTTTCTGATTTTTTGTGATTTTCCTTGTTTGATTTATAATAATAATGGTCCCCAATATTGGTCTTATTGGATAACATTTCTTATATTTGTTTTCTTTTCATATACATATTGCATATTTCCCTTATATATCCATATTCGATGTCTTGTTTTTAGACTTGTTATGAAAAATTCTGAAAAAAAAAGGGATCCTTCATAAGCTGGACCAAGACCACACTGAGGTCCCAGGACACCACGAGGGGCATTAGAGAAGGCTTCAGCTGAAGCAGATCCTGCATAAAGCACCCCACAATAGGTTGAACCAAGATGGGCAAGCCATCTACCCCTTGGTGGTAGGCCCCAATGGCACAGAGATAAACCCTGATGGAGTTGGTCTTTCGGCCAGCCTCCGAGAGGTATATGAGGTAATTAAGTAACTTCAGTGTGGAGCAAGAAAACGGATCCAAGTTGTGTTGCTCACACCAAACAGAGAACCTCCTCCAATTTAGGCCTAAGACTTCCTAGTGGTAGGCTTTCTGGACGCCACCAGAACCCGAGACACATCATCCGAGAGGTCCAGGGGCTGCAAAATCAGCCTCTCAACATCCAAACCATTAGGGACAAAGCCTGGAGGTTGGGATGGCGCAACCTGCCCTGATCCTGCGTGATGAGGTCTGGAAGGTCCCCAGATTGTTCCGCTCCCGAAGGGAGAGATTCTGCAGGAGTGGGAGCCAGATCTGTCGCAGCCAATAGGGAGCAATGAGAATCATGGGGCCCACAATGTGTTGGAGCTTCAGGAGAAAGTCTTTGGCACCAACGGAAGCAGAGGATACGCATACAGGAGACCCTGGACCCAATGGCAGGCGAAGGCAGCCAATGCTGTTCTGCCGTCTTCCCTGAACAGGAAGCAGAACTGAGCTACCTTCTTGCTGCAGAGGGAAGCAAAGAGATCCACGTCCGAGGTTCCCCACCGATGGAAGATCCAACCTGCAACCTCCTGCTTCAGGGACCACTTGTGGGGGGTGGAAGGAACAGCTCAAATCATCCACCACCACATTCTCAACCCCTGCAGGTAGAAAGCTCGAAGCCAAATACCCTGGGACAGTGCCCATGACCAGATTTGAACCGCCTCCTGGCAAAGGAGGAATGGCTTCATGCCCCCCTGTTTGTTGACATACCACATCACCACTTGGTTGCCAGTCTGGATGAGGACCGCCTTGTTGGCAAGGCAATCTCGAAATGCCCAAACACCTTATTTGATCATCAAGAGCTCCAGGACGTTTTTCTGACACTGCGCTTCCTGAGCACACCAGTGACCCTGGGTGTGGATGCCCTCCACGTGGGCATCCCAACCCAGGAGGGAAGCATCCATGGTGAGCACAATTTGAGCAGGGGAGGGTTGGAAGGGCACCCCAATCATCAAATTATATGGATTCTCCCACCACGCCAGGGATTTCCGGAGTGGTGGAGTAATACAGATGCACACCTGAAGGTCCTGGGTGGCCTGGCGTCACTGGGACCCTCAGGGTTCACTGCACCCTGCGCATGTGAAGTCGAGCAAAGGGAGCAGTAACATGGACGGCCGCAGTCATGTGCCCCAACAGTCGCAACATGTGGTGCACTGAGACCTGGCGACTCAGAGGCCTCTTCCGCCAGGGACTCTATGGTGAGCGTCTATCCCAGGGCAGAAACGCCCTGGCTTGCTTCGTGTCGAACGTGGCACCAATAAAATCCAGCTGAGTTGATGGGACAAGCTGGAACTTTGAATAGTTGACCAGAAACCCCAGGCTCTCCAACATCTGAATGGTGGAGTGCAGGACCGCAGCGTCCCTTCCTGGGTGGCACTTTTGATAAGCCAGTCGTCCAGGTAGTGAAAAACCTGCACCCATAGCTTCCGTAGGTAGGCCCCTACCACAGCTAGGCACTTGGTGAAGACTCAGGGCGCAGACACCAGGCCAAACGGTAACACCAGATACTGGAAGTGTTCTTCACCCACCACAAACTGGAGGTATTTCCTGTGAACACAGGATATCTCAATGTGGGTATAGGCATCTTTTAGCTCCAAGAAGCAAAGCCAGCCCCCGCCCCCCCTTTGCAGAAGAGGAATCAGGGCGCCCAGCGAGTCCATCTTGAACCTTTCCCATTTCAAGAATTTGTTCAAGGGCCTCAAATCCAGAATAGGACGGAGATTCCCTGTTCTCTTTGGAATCAGGAAACATCTGGAGTAGAAGCCGCTCCCTCGTTGCCTTAGCAGAATGAGTTTGACTGCCCTGGCCATTACAAGGCGGGGAGCTCCTTCAAGAATATGTCCTGATTTGCAGAAGGGCCCCATGAGGGGGACACAGGGGAAGAGTCTGGAGGGACACCCTGAAAGTTCAATCTGTATCCCTGACAAATAATTGATAGGACCCACCGGTTGGAGGTAATGGTCAGCCAACAGTCTGCGAAGAACCATAGCCGGCCTCCGACCGGAGGGTCCGCTATCTAGGGCAAGGGAAGCTGGCCTATGCTCCCCTCTCAGTCAATCAAAAGCCCGTGGCGGGGCTTTGCTGGGGTGCCGGCGAAGTCCTAGGGGCCTGTTGTTGCCTCAGGTTTAACCTAGGGCTAGCCCGCTGAGACCTCACCCTTGCTGCCAGAGTGTAGAACCTCTGCAGACGTAAAAAGGGCACCTCAATCCTTGCCACAAGGTCATCTTGCCGGGGGACTGTGGGTCGGAGGTGCTGGCTGAGAGGTGTTGGAGGGTCTCATGATGATCCTTCACGGCTGGGCCACCGCATCTTTAATTTTATCCCCAAAGAGATTCTCTCCAGTACAGGGTGAATCCGCAATCCTCTCCTCTGCCTCCCAGTGGAGGCACGGAGCCAAGCCATGTGGCGGGCACCATGCTAGTTGCAGCCACTCTTGCTGCCATTTCAAACATGTCATAGGCAGACTGGACTTTATGTTTGTCACACTCCAAGCCCTGCTGGACCAGCTTCAGGAAGACCTCCTGAAGCCGCTGAGGCAGGCGCTCAACCAGTTCCTGGACCTGCTTCTAGAGGTTCTGGGAATGCTGTTTCATATACAACTGGTAAAAGGCAATACGGACAGCCAGCACTGTGCCCTGGAAGAGACTTTCCTGACCAAGGTGTCCAGTGCCCTGTGTTCCCGACCCGGGGAAGCAGAAGCATGGGTACAAGAACGTTTTGCTTTCTTGAGGGCAGACTCCACCACAACAGATTTGTGTGGAGCTGACGCCACTCAAAACCTGCGGTAGGCTGAACCAGGTACCTTCCTGTTCACAGGGGGTGCTGAAATGGGATGCTCCCAGAGCCGAACAAACAAATCCTTGAATATGTCATGGACTGGGACAGCCACCACCTCCTTAGGCACATCCACAAACTGGAGAACCTCCAGCATCTTGTGGCTGGCATCCTTCTCCGTCATGAGCTGGAAGGGGATGGCTCTTAAACATGTAAGAGCTCTTTTCAAAGAACATGTATAATTCTGCATGCTTCCTCTTCCTAGCTACACCATGAGCCCCAGAGTGTGGTAATTAATAGGCAACTGCACATGGATAGCTAGGCCCCACTTTGTGCAGTGTACATGCTTCACACACAGGCTCCCTTCTCTCTAGTGCACATACACACCCCTCTCATACAGGCTCCCCCTCTCTCTCACACACACACATCCATTCATTCAGGCTCCCTCCTCTCTCTCTCATCTTTCCCCTCGAGCCACCCTCTTTATATCCTTCAAGAATCTTTTGGCGGATGATATTAAGTAAAAACGCTTAAGAGTATCAGAATAAAAAGTGATTTAAGAAAGCTTGAATAGTGGTTGAAGATTTGCCAACTAGGATTCAATGCCACGAAGTACAAAATCATGCATCTGGGGTGCAATAATCCAAGAGAGTTGTATGTGATGGGGGCCAAAAGACTAATGTGCACAGACCAGGATATGGAACTATAGGCTTATAGATCTGAAGCAGCAAAGCAATGTAATAAGGCAAATAGCTAAAGTCAGCATCATTCTGGCTTGAGCTGGGCTGCACAGAGAAAGAGAAGTACAAAAAAGGAGTTGATAATACCCTTGTCCTGCTTCTCCTGCTTACAATGAGCAAGCTTGAGTGTAGGATTCTTAAGGGCTGATTAAAGGTATGGAAGGTTATTCAGAACACATCAAACTGTCCAAGATGATGTCCTGTATGCAAAGCCAACTGATAAGAGCAACATATGGTAAATTTGTCCAAGGTAGGGCAAATCAAGACAAGTTAATGTGCACATTAGAGTTACCTAAAAATGTGTCTGGTTTGTAAATCCATAGTCTAAGGGGACCCATGAACTGAACAGGAGGATGCATGTTACACTCATGCTAAAATCTCTCTATTACCAGAAGCAAACACATTGAATATTTGGCTGTAAATAGTTGAAATAGAATTTGTCTAAAATCAAAGTGAAATTCAATGTAACCCAGTGGTTCCCAACCTGAAGAACATGAACCCTCAGAGAATTACAAGATCATCCCAGGGGGGTCCTCCAGAAGGGATGCAAGAAAATTTAGTTAGGGAGAAAATGAGAGAGCTGCTTCTACCTGTGATTAGCTGAGCTGCTGCCACAGACCAGGAGAGTGAGAATGAGAGTGGGGCCTATTATGACCCTGAACATTTCACCCCACATTGCTGTGGACCAGGAAGAAGACAGACAGAGGGACTTTTCACATATATTAGAAGCCTCAGATCTCACTGCCACATGTTCACTGGAAGTAGGGAAGAGAGCAGCAGACTGTAAACCCCACTGCTGTACTTCTGGAAGATGAGGAGAAGAGAGGGGCCAATTGCGGATGTCGGAACCTTTGCAGTCTCTGATGAGCAAAGCAGGGGAAAGCTGGGTTATCAGAGTAAGAAACATTTTCGAGTACTGCCACACGCTCTGCCATTGACAGTGAGAGAGAAGCAAAGAACTGCACCAAAAAAAGTGACTAGACTGGCTCAAATGAAGAAGGAAGGAAATTGGACTTGAGTTGACAGTGAGGGGAAAGAAGGAAAAAAGAATGAGACAGGAATGAAGAAATGGAAGATAGAGAAGAGGCCAGGAATCCATGACTGATCTGGTTAAGGGGCATGAGAATGGATGACAGCCCTTCAGAAGAGAAAAAGGACCCCCAGAAATCATGCTGGATAGAGGTAGAGAGTGAGGGAGGGATAGAGGACAAGCATGGACCAGGAAAGAAAAATTACCACCAGGGATCAAGGAGGAGAGGATGGAGTGTCACCCTTACAGGAGGAAGGGAACAGCCAGCTGTGGATATGACAAATAACATTTTTATGTTTAATAAGGGGACACACAGACAGGCATGGAGCCTTCTTCCCTTTAAAAAGCAGGCTTTTTTCCCCCTAAAACCTAAATTATATCTTTTTCTGCATGAGTTTGGAAGAAACATAAAAGAAAATAAAGTATAAAATTAGAGCAGGCTAAAAAGGGGATCAATTTTTAGGTAAGGTTAAGTTTCAAAACTTTTTAGGTGGACAAGCACCTATTTACCTATGTAAAAAGACCCTCTGAAAATTGCTATTCCCCACCACTGATGGTAAAAGTACCTGCACTGTGATCAGCATGCATACTTTTTACCTATAGAGAAGTAAGGAGCAGGGCTAGGTTGGAGGAAAGAAAGTGCATACAGGGATTTACTGTATTTTAAAATCCTTGTGCATACTGTCACGCATGTACTTTACACATGCTTCAAATCAGATTGAAGATAGGCAGGAACAAGAGTACTGGCTTTCTCCTGACAGCCTGAGTTTTCAAAAGGAAACCTCTGAGGGTAGTTTCCCTTTGAAAATGATTGCAGTTCTGCAGAAACCAGTGGCGATTTTCTGCCACATCATGCCTAGTTGCCAAATGAACTGTTTTGAACTTGCTTCCTTTTTCCCAGTGCAGCTGGATTGAAAGGTGGAATCATCTCAACTTTCAATTCTGAGGGCAATTTTTAAATAGCTTTGGAACTTGCCCTCCCTACATATTCAGTTTAGATTGAAGCTTGATACATTATGAATGATTCTGAGGTGCTTATTTCTTTTGTTATGGCATGCAAAATTAAAGAGACGTGTGTGTTTTTGAAGCTGAAAAGGGGTCCTTGTTCCTTGAAAGGCTGGGAACCCCTAGTATAACCCATACATGAAAACACAAACACTTTCTATATTGTGTGACTTCACCTTAAACCCTTCCCAGATCAACCTTTCCCTCTCTTGTTGAGTTCATGATGTAAAGTACAATGTTCAAGAATTTTACTGAGCACAGTCAGGAGGAACTGTGATACTCAGCATACAAAAGCATGGCTGGCAAGAAATGAACACAAGTCCATATCATGAGTGGTGTTTTATGGACAGCAAAACTAAATCATCTTGGGGGGAGGGGGGAGCTGTGAACTAGTATAGAGTGGCTGAAGGGAAGATTATGGCTTGCAGGGTGGCAGTAGCCTCCCTGTTGCTGGAAGGGTGGACAGGAAGTTGATGGAAAGGTTGCATGAAGCTATGCTGGTGAAGTTTACAATGCAATTCCTAAATCAGCAAGAGGCATCAGTATGTGCTTGGCAGAGATGACAAAACAACTTAAGTAATCGCCTGTCACTGTGAGCCAGGGAGCACACATTCAAGAGTGGATATGCAATTCAGCTTCAAACACCAAAACAAACACAAAACAAAAATGTCTGCAGAAATCCAAATCTCTGTATTTTAGTCACATTCCACCTAACCAGTAATGTGGATACAAGCTTCAGTTCAGCTTTGTCAATTACACTTTTTCTGGCATTCTATGAAAGACATTCCACAATATTTTAAATGTTAACAACTGGCATGGTGCCTTAACAGCAGCATCCAAGTCCATGCCAAATCCCATAGAAACTTGCATTCCAGAGTGGTATCAGGCATCCTGTACCCAATCTAACAGGCTGGGGTTGGCACATCAAGGAGCCGATGCAAAATCATGTGCAGTGGCTTGCGTACGGTTTAACATGCGATTGGAGGCGCATTTTGGACGATCATCCAAAACCCTTGATGCAACACGGGAATTGGGGCAGCCAAATCACCACGTAGCTAATAGCGCTCATAACATGTAAATTACATGTAGATGAGTCTATTAGCTAACTCCTGTGATGCAAAAAATTTCCCGCATGGCCAACATGCCCTTTGCAACATGGTAAATTTTTACACCAGCCCCAGGCTGGTGTAAAGGTATGCCACGCTCAAGAGAGCATTAAAAAAAAATCCTGCTTTGTGATTCCTCCTAATAGTATCGTAGCAATACTAAGTAGGAGGAATTAAATAAAGCAGATTTAGTTTAAAACATTTTTTTGAAAAAATAAAATAAAATTCTGGACGCCCAATAGACAACACACAAGATACACAGTGGAGGCAGTGAATCTTGTGTGCCTCTATGCTGGTAGTGGAGAAAATGGACGCTCGTAGATTGAAAGGGTTTTCCCAACCTGCTTGACAGCCACCTCTCCTGTGCCCAATGCCGATGAGATGGAGGGTCGCACACATTTTCCCCAGCACTTCCATTTTTGCACGACACCTAATTTAAATATTGCGTCGCACACCCAGGAGAGGTGGCTGGGCGCGCGTTAGGAAAACGGGCACTTAACACTCAGCAGTGTTACGCGCCCATTTTATGCACACAAATATTGCATCTGCCCCCAAGATTTTAGGTAAAAAGAAGGGAGAAATGGAAAATGCAGAACTTTCAGCTCCTCAAAATTTAATGGCACTCAGCCTCTTTCCATATTCTCTCTTTTCACACAGGTAGCTTTTTACAGCATAATTTAACTGCTTATGCTTTCTGGTGGGAATTTGATATTTCAGATGCATTAACTGGTGGTTACTTTTTGGCCTCTTAAAACTGGCTCCCACTAGAAACTAGTGCAGACTTCAAAAAAACGTAATACATGCTCTAAGCCAGCGGTTCTCAAACCGGTGTGTGTCACAACAAACCAGTGTGTCACCAAGCCCCAGCAGGTGTGTCACCCATTTCCTGGTTTCCCACTGCTCTCCCCTCCCCTTCACCTCCACCCCAGCCAAATGCACACAATTCTTCAATGAACACTGCTGCTGTTCCTGCCCGGGCTATCAGCACATTCAAGCTTAGAGGGGAATGGCAGCAGTGTTCGTGGAAGCCGGCAACAGCAACATGGACTTTTCTTCTTCCTGCCCCTGTGGCCCAGAAGAGGAAGTGATGTTTGGCAGGTGTGCGGAAAGAAAGGGCCATGCTGCTGCTGCTACAGAGATAGTGTCTCAACGTTCCCTCCACCACCCACCACAGAGGGTGCGCTCCAGTCTCCTTTCTGAGACAGTCCTTCACTGCCACAGACCCAGGGCAGCTAATTGCCAGATTTCCCAAACAGCTGTGTGCAGGATATCCTCATGGCCGCGTTCTCAGCTGACTGCTCTGCACCCCAATTATCGAAGCACAGGAAAACAGCCGACTGCTGCTTTCATATCGCTGCAGGGCTGGGGGGAGTCACTCCTGCTGCAGTTCCCAGCATGTCACAACTCTGCTTTAATAGCAGCACACCGGCTGTCCTTCTTAGTCACCTACAGGCCGATACAGTAAAGCGAGGCCGCGGTTACCCTGCTTCTAACCCGCTTTGTACCCACAATTTGGCCGCACAAGTCCAACCCGCGATTCACTATCCCTTTTAACCCATCCTTACCGCTTCTTTAAATCAACGGGTAACCCTTTCCGCCCGCGGCATGTATATGATATGTAAACGATCGGATTAGCTATTCCCTCCCATACAGTAACGTGCGCCCCGATTATCACCTTTTTAACCTGCAGTTTTGCCGCGTGTTTAACCTGCTAATTTACTGCCTACCTTTACCCCTGCGTTAATGTGAAGCGTCAGGTCAGAGACGAAATTTCACGGGCAAACAACCCCCTCACCCCCCGGGACAAGACCTTTAGAGGAGCCAGGATCGGGCAAACTTTCCCCCAGCCCCCGCTCACCTGCCCTGGGTGCCGGTCTCCGGAGCAGCCCCAGTCCTCTTTCCCCTCCTCCCAGGGGCAGTCGACGGCGAGAGCAGCTTCAGCAGCCCGGGGCGGATCGGGTGCTCCCCTTGCGAGGCAGCTTCCAGCAGCCCTCGCCAGCGATGGTGAATGAGCGCACACCGTGACCTCTGACGTCCAGCCGGGCGCTCAGGTCACGTTTATCTTTCTTGATTGACTGCCATTTTAATTACTGGGTACTATGTGATGTGTCTGCAGTTTGAAAAATTGTATTGTGTTTGGAGAATTAATAATTTTGAAGTTTTTAATGACTAAGTGTTATTCTATTTATTAGTTGTTTTGAAATATTATATTTATTATTCTAGTTGTGGAATTATTTTATATTTCTTGATGAATGAATAAACAGAAATGTGCTGACAAAAAGTGAACTGGGAACAGCAAGAAGCCAGACAGTGTATGCAGGGCAACAAAGGAAAAACAAAAACATTAACTTGATGGTCACTTTCTGTATTTGGTGAGGGTCTGTGCTCTGAGAGTGTGACCCTGGTAAGGTTTAGGGCCTGGTTAAATATTTGTAGCATTGCCCTTTCATAGGTACGGTTGGTTACTGTTGAGTGCATTCCATAATTCAAGTGTAACTTTTTGCATATTAGTTTGAGTACATTATTGCAGATACTGGGAGTCTGTTAGGTGCTATATTTCTGTTTCCATTTCTTCAGTTTTGCACTGCATGCAGAGAGGCTTTTATGGATTTCCATTCCAGTTTCTCTCTCCATATTTGTAATTTGCAGTCTTTCTGTACTTGCTGAAGGTCAATTCTGTGTGGGTAATCGAGGTGAGGTATTTTACTGGCATGTAGGCATTTGTATCAATCTTATTTGTTGTGTTATCTCAATAGGACATGCACTGGTGGTAAATAACTCTTTTCATAAGAAGGGCTATTGCGCTTAGTAGGAGAGCGAGTTTATGTTGCTGTTACTGAGATGACACCAGAAATATCTTTTTTGTATGGTGAATTGAAGGGTGGAATGTCCTAGTTCTGTTCTACACCCATTGTTGGGAGGGCAGGGCAGTTTCTGCAGATGCAGAATATAAATTTACATTTAGCCCTGTGAAGATCATGTGTTCACTGTGTCACACATGTGAGAACCATCTGTCAGGTGTGTCCTGACAGAAAAAAGGTTGAGAACCACTGTTCTAAACTACTGTGAAGAAAGCAAAAAACATTTCTAGGCAAAGGAATTTCTGTTTGTTTCCACGGATCTGATTAGATCCAAAGGTCATAAAACTTTCACAGGATGCCAACATCTACTGCTCTCAGGGCTTTATTTACTAGTCCTGGGGAAATTCTGTGCATTACCACAGAAGTATTCCTATTTCTACAGCAAAGGAACTAATTATGAATCTGTCTTTAAATATATAGATCCTCAACCAATATGGTTTAACATTATTGGAACCTTCTTTAAATTTATTGTAATTCGCTTTGAGGTCATTCATGGTAAAAAGCAGAACATCAAATGCCAATAAATACATACATATAAGGCTCTTCACCAGTCAGACTCTGTGAGCACAGGACAACTCAGGAAGAGTAGCCAGTACAGCTGAGCCAGCAAGCACAGAAAGAAATGCAGCTGGAAGGAACCCTAGAAGCCCTTCTTGTGAGAAGAGAAAAGCATGTGCCAGGAAGCTAGATTGCCTGGCTCTTTTAGGGTCCTCAGCTTGCAGCTTCCTGCCTTGCATGTTCTCCAAAGCAGGCCACTTATGGGGATGGGAGAACTGTTGAGCATCAGGAACTGGGGGAAAGGTTGAGCATGAGGAACTGGGGGAAGAGAGACAGGGGAGTGGCTAAGGAGGATAGAGAGAGGAGGGTGAGTGTGTCGGGAGGGAGGGAGGGGAGGGCAGGAAGGATGTCAATGTGGGATATGAAAGAGAAAAAAAATGTTCATACTGGAGATTTAGGCCTAGTGGGTGACAAATCTGGGGGGGGAGAGAGAGAGAATGTTTAACTAAAAATGTGCAAATTTTAAATTACTCAAAGGTGGTAATTATATTATTTTGATAATTGTATGCAGAGTTTTTAATTTGCACAGTCACTTCCTTGCTAAGAAATTCAGCATATATATTTCTTCACCAAAAACTTACAACCCTAAACAAATTATTTCAGACCTCTCAAACAATAATGAACTTGGTACAATCCCAGCTAGCTGAATACTGCTCTCGCTGTCTACTGAACATGCTCACCAAATGAATACAATAAAGTATTCTTATGTACTGTTTTATAATTATACTTTTAGAATAAGATTATATTTTATAGTTCCTTTTAATTTTTATTCATTTTATACATGCTAAATTTGTAAACCATCATGAATGTTTTCAGAATGACTGTATATAAATGTTTTTAAATAAAATAAAGCATGTACTCAACTGTCAACCAGCATTTCATTCCAGCCTTCTAAATCCTACATATAGGTGGCTCAGTTCCTAAGTGATGTGCACTTCTATGCAGAAAGTTCGATCCCTGGATTGGTCTTCTGGCTTCAGGGTCAGCCAGAAGTCAGTCACAGTCCCAGGTGCAGGGAGGCCGGTCCTAAGGGTGACACTGGATTCAGGGACCATGACTGCAGGGTCCCTGCATTCATGCTCCAGAAAGAGTCCTGGTGCCTGGCCCCTGGCTCAGGACCATCACGGCAATGACTGGATAAATATAAGCTGGGAGAGGATATAAAATAAAGGAAAAAATCCCCATGTAGCTGTGAATGAAGCCTAATGCACCAGAAACCAGTCCTGATTCCAACTGAGATGGAAATGTAAAGGAGCAGGAGGAAACTATATATAATCCCCAAACAATTTTGTAGGTAGAGGTAAATAAAATTTTTAAAATAAAATACAAATCCCTATATAAACATAGATTAAACTATTTTCTTTGTATAATGCAAAGTTTGCAACCAATTTTAGAATTCCAGAAATAGTGTTAAGACATGGGGGCCTCCTGAGCTCAGCTGGGCTTACAATCTTAGGCTCCCTAGCTGATATTGCCCTCAGGACTCTTCCCCTGCCCTTCAGGGCCCCACCAAGAGCAGGGAAGATAAGATACAGTCCTTCAGATGCCTGAAAGGTTTTAATGATGCAAAATCATCACACCTTTTCCATTGGAAAGAAATCAGAAGAACTATGGGTCATGAAATGAAACTTCAGGGAAGACGACTCAGAACCAATGTCAGGAAATATTTCTTCACGGGGAGAGTGGTAGAATTCTAGAATGCCCTTTCATAGGAGGTGCAGAAGACAAAAACAGTGAAAGAGTTCAAAGGGACATGGGATAAACAATGTGGGTCCCTAAAAACTAGAGGATGAAAATGAAGAAAAAAGTGCATGGGGGTAACCTGTTGGTGTGGCAGTTACTACCCTTAATCCATAAGCCTACATACTATTAATGCAACTCCATCATTGCTCTCTGCTTCAACAGCAGGGGAAAAGAGGAATGGGACTCAGACAGCAACCAAGGTCCCTGATGTTTACGGTCTGAGGAAACAAATAAGCATGGAGTAACTTGCTGGTGTGGCTGTTACTACCCTTAACCAAAAAGCCTGATAGGTAGAAGCTATCATAAAGAACAAAATTGTAGAACACATAGATAAGCATTGTTTAATGGGACAAAGCCAACATGGATTTAGCCAAGGAAAATCTTGCTTCACTTATTTGCTACTTTTTTGAGGGCATAAACATGGATAAAGGTGAACCATTTGATTGGTTAGCTTTTACCATGTGGTTCTTTCTGATTGGTGGATTTGTAGGCCTTTTTTTTTTTTTTTTTTTTTTAAGAGAAGAGGAAGGAAAAACATCTGTCTGTAGCGTCCCCAGTTGTTTTGCCTCTGTGCAGTCTGTAACTTAAGAGGCTTCAGTAAGTTTTAAAAAAAAATTGTTTTTCTTAAGATTAACAACTTGGGGGTAACCATAAGTATTTTTTGAACATTGTGAGCTCGTCTGCTTTCTTTGAGGCTTTTTGAAGGATTTGAATTCATTAGCAGTTTCTACTGCAGCATCTTTCAGCATGATTAAGGTAGGTAATCTTTATTGGATAACTTTGTGAGATTCAAAATTTTCTTGTAATATTTACATTAGGTAAATTGTTTAAAATTTTTCAGTGGACTTATGAAGCTTTTCGGTCTTTATTTTTTGAGATTAATAAGCGAGCCTCGTTGCCAGTAAGCTGCGCTGAGTTTAGAGTGAAGCCCCGATGCAGCAAGTATTGCCACTTTTGGAAGAAAAGTTTGATGCTGATAAGTTTTAATGTAAGAGCTTTGAGGGTTTTTTTTCACTTGTGATGAGGGCTTTAAAATCATTTCCAAGCTATGGTAGATCATACTTAAATCAGGTAAGTGATTGTTTAGTGAATATATTTTTTGATTATTTTTTCCTTCTTGCATTTTAGATTCCCTGAAGCAGCCTCGTTTTTGAGATAAAACTCGGGCTCTGGTCGGGACTTTTTCCTATATGAAATTTGGGATTTATCCTGCTCTTATTGTTTGATGAGATATTTTTATTTATTTATTTATTAAAGGCTTTTATATGCCGACTTTCTTGATACAAATCAAATCGGTTTACACTGAACTAAGCAGTAACTATAACCAACCAATCAACAAGAGATATATTAAAAAGAGCATAAAGTTACATTATAACAAGGAAGCCTTAACTGGGAGTGGGAAAAAAAAAGAGAGGGAGAACACATGGCATGGGGCACATTTAAAACTAATCGGAGAAAGTTCTTTTTTACTCAACGCACAATTAAACTCTGGAATTTGTTGCCAGAGGATGTGGTTAGTGCAGTTAGTATAGCTGTGTTTAAAAAAGGATTGGATAAGTTCTTGGAGGAGAAGTCCATTACCTGCTATTAAGTTCACTTAGAGAATAGCCACTGCCATTAGCAATGGTTACATGGAATAGACTTAGTTTTTGGGTACTTGCCAGGTTCTTATGGCCTGGATTGGCCACTGTTGGAAACAGGATGCTGGGCTTGATGGACCCTTGGTCTGACCCAGTATGGCATTTTCTTATGTTCTTAAGATATTGTACTATATACAATGGAGTATGGGAGGGAGGCTAGGAGCCAACCTCATGATGACTTGTGAGCGTAATTAGCGTTTGTTTATTTACATAAGTGATGGAACAGTTCTAGGTCAGGCTGTTCGGCTAGAGGCGGGGAAGGCACGGCAGAACAGCCGTTTTTGGGCAGGAATTCTTTGTTCAGACCAATATATTATTTTTCTCTCTATCGAGTTAGGTAATTTGAATGTCCCATTATTACTGCACTGCCAAATTGGTTAGCTTCCCTGATTTCTCTTAGCATTTCATCATGTCTGATCATTTTGACCAGGTGGATGGTAGTATACTCCCTTTCACTATGGGGTAGATTTTCAAAAGGGTATGCGCATAACCCCCGAAAACTTACCCCAAACCCCCCCTGCGCGTGCCAAGCCCATTTTGCATAGGCTCGGCGGTGCGCGCAGGCCTCGGGACGCGTTTAAGTCCCGGGGCTTTCCTGGGGGGCGTTCTGGGGGGGGGGGGCATGGCCGCAGCCTCTGGACCGGAACCTAGCACGCCGGCAGCCAGAAGGAAAGTTCCCTCCAAGGCCGCTCCGATTTCGGAGAGAACAGGCAGCACGCGCAGGGCTCGGCGTGCGCAAGGTGCACAAATGTGCACCCCCTTGCACGCGCCGACCCCAGATTTTATAAGATACACACGGCTACGCGCGTATCTTATAAAAATCCGGCGTACTTTTGTTTGAGCCTGGTGCGTGAACAAAAGTACACGCTCGCGCTATTTTATAAAATGTACCCCTATATTCTTACCCAACACACACGGGATTTCTACCCATATAGTTTCTACTGAGCATTTAGTCTCTTGTATGATCTTTTTCCTGATGGACTCTATACCCTCATGGACAAAAAGTGCCACACCCCCACCAAGTTGATCCTCCATATCATTGCAATATAATTTGTGCCCTGATATAGCTCTGTCCTATTGGTTATTCTCTTTCCACCAGATCTCCGAGATGCCAATTATGTCTATCTCATCATTCACTGCTATATACTCTAATTCTCCCATCTTACTTCTCTCACACACACACTAGCTGCCTCTCTTTCTCATACACAAACACAATGGTTGCCTCTCTCTCTCTCTCACACACAAGCAGGTTGCCTCTCTCTCAGGAGCACAGACACAAGCGGGTTGTCTCTTTCTCAGGGGCACAGACACTCAAGCAGGCTACCTCTGCCTCACACACTTGCAAGCAAACACACTCTCTCTCACACGTACAGACACACATTGAGAAAGAGACAGCCTGCTACAAACACACACAAGCAGGCTGCCTCTCTTGCACACATACACAGAAGTGGGATGCCTCACATACATACAAGCGGACTCTCTCTCTCTCACAATTGGGGGGGGGGGTTTGCTGTTTAACTGCTGCCGGCCTGTGCTCCGGCAGCAGTCTCGTTGCCCTTTCTCGGCCGCCATCAGTGGCCTGCAACATTTGTTTTTGTGTGCCACTGACCTGAACTCCAGCAGCAGCCCACAGCCTCTTTTAAACTCTCCGTGGCCCACAGTGTCTTTCCTTTACTCAGGCTGCCGCTGGCCTGGGCTCCAGGCAGCAGCTCTCAGCCGCTTTTCTTTCTCTCTCAGCTATCACTAGTGGCCCACAGTGTCTTTTTCTTTAGCCACCCTCTTCCTGTTCTCTAGCAATGGCCCACAGCCTTTTTTTTTTTTTGCTTTTTTTGCCGCCACCAGTGGCGTGCAGCCTCTCTTCCTTTTCTTTGGCTGCCACTGGCATCTGTCACTCTGTTGGGAAGGTGAGGCAGCTACTGGAGGTGTGTTTCTGGGGGGGCGGCAGTTTCCTGTTCCAGAATTTTGCCTGAGGACACCACTTCACCCTGTGTCATTACACAATGGCCCCCGCCGTTATACATGTGCCGGTATGTATTTCAAGTGCTTTAACTGCCTAGCAGGTTTGAATTAAGAATCCCTGCTAGAAAACAGAAGGTATGAACAGCAATGGCCAAGGATAGACCCAAAGCTATACAGTGAAAACCATACCTCCAACAGTATTATATGGTGTGTATGTGGTTGAAGCCAGTTCCATTTGGGCTGGATGCTCAAGAGTAAGACATCCTGGCCATGAAAAACTCAAACATGTACCAATACAAAAGAACCACAACCGCAGACGAAAAGGTATGAACACTGCCGATTTAAGAGAATTCACACACAGAAAATAAGACGTGATTGATGGGGGTCCTTTTTTTTTTTTTTATATAAAGTCCACCAGCAGAGACTTCATAAGCCCAAGGGGACCATTTACAGAGGGTTTTATTGGGGGGTTTTGTGTGTTTCTAAATTTTATTCGGTATTGTGGTGTGCTCTGTCTCTCTTTTGATTACATTCATGGAGATATTTGATTTTAATTTATATTCCGCTTTTCATACTTTCAGTGCTTCAACTGACTGAACTGGTATTGTATACTGAAACTGCACTTCTACAGTACAAAGAACGGGAGACCCACACTTAAAAATTGAGACCCAGCATACAGAATTAAAAATTATAATTTAGCAACCCGCTCCATTTTTGCTTAGCAGCTGTGAATTGCTGAGAAAAACGCAGTGACCATATCATATAGGCACAAAATTCTACATCAAGCTGCTATAATGATCTGCTCTCACTTCATAGCACACTGCCAACAGTTCGATGAATTTCACTATCATCTCTCCAGCACAGGACATTCATTTCAAAACTGAAACCAGAGAAGTTCATATCAAAGTGAAAAAAAAAAAACCAATCATGCCTATCAGGTAAATGAGTAAGTTCTTTATCTTCTGCATAGGAGTAGCCAACTAGGAGACAGAGCAGCAGATTAAGAAATAACAGCTCACAAAATCACCTTGGCAAATCACAATCCTCTACCGCTCCAGGAACAAATTTAGGGACTCATTCACAAAGCCACCTTAGGCTGTTCACCACGTGTTAAATGGCCTAACATACAGGCCGATACAGTACAGTGCGCTCCGAAGGACCACACTGTTAACCTGCCCTTGGACGCGTGTTTTTTTCCCCTTACCCCTTATTCAGTAAGGGGAGGAAAACGCGCGTCCAACCCGCAGCACCTAATAGGGCCATCAACATGCAAATGCATGTTGATGGCCCTATTAGGTATGCCCGCACGATACAGTAAGTAAAATGTGCAGCCAAGCCGCACATTTTACTTTAAGAAATTAGCGCCTACCCAAAAGGTAGGCGCTAGTTTCTGCCAGCACCGGGAAAGTGCACAGAAAAGCAGTAAAAACTGCTTTTCTGTGAACCCTCCAACTTAATATCATGGTGATATTAAGTCGGAGGTCCCGAAGAGTAAACAAAGTTAAAAGAAAAAAGAAAAAAATTTTTTAAATGGGCCGGCGGCTGTCGAGCCAAAAACCGGACACTCAATTTTGCCGGCGACCGGTTTCCGAGCCCGTGGCTGTCAGCGGGCTCGAGAACTGATGCCAGCAAAATTGAGCGTCGGCTGTCAAACCCGCTGACAGCCGCCGCTCCGGGCTAAAAGGAGGCGCTATGGACGCGCTAGTGTCCTTAGCGCATCCTTTTGCCTGTTTCTACCACACCACCTAATTTAAATACTGAATCGGCGTGCACTGGCGAGTGGCCAGGGCGTGCGCCGGGAGAGCGGGCATTCGTCCGCTCTCCCGCGGACTTTACTGAATCGGCCTGATAGGGATAAAGCAAGGTATTTGAAAGAGTTGTAGCTAACTTTCCCCAGGAACACTGGGACATTAAAGAATGTAACCAATGCTTTCGGAATCCTGTAATAAAAGGGCCAATAACCCAAAGTTAACATGCCCAAAATTAATGAAAAAAAACTCCAAGGGTGTGCATAGACTCCTTGTCCCCCTCTCCCTCGGAGGCAGCCATAGATAGAAACAAAATCTGGAGCAATTTTAAAGTCCAGCACCCAATTCCAAAAGCCTCCCTTCAATAAAAAGGTACAGCCTCCAGAAACTGGGACCTCCACCTTATCCAGTACTCATAATTCCGGTCCTGATGATCCAGTGGGGGTCCAGGATACCCTCAGGCTCCAGCACAGTGATGGCCATTTTTCAAAATAGTGCCAGCTGGCCAGGCCTGGCCTTTGCCCCTATTACATAAGGCAGACAGGGCCAGAGCCTATGGGGTGCTCTGGGCCCCAACTGGACCACCAAGGCTGGAGTTATAAGTAAGAAGGGTTCCAAAGTGTCAGTTAGGGGTTTTGGACTCCAGGGGCCAGATTTATTTATTTATTTATTTATTTTAAGGGGAGGGGTTGAGGGACAGGACTTGCCCCAGACTTTAAAATTGCCCTAAATTCCTTTTTTTAGTCTATGGCTACCTTCAGACATGGCAGGTAGGGGTGGAACAAGGGTATTTCATTACTTTGGGGCAGGATGATGGGGGGCTGTCAGCCCCTTTAAGCAATGGTGGTCCCACAGTCCTGGGGCTGCCATCTGACATTGTAAGGGGGCATTTACCATGGGGAAAAATATTGCAGGAGTCACAGAGTGATAGAGTCATTTACCGTGGCTTTAGTGAATGAGACCCTTAGATGGGTAATTCTCTGCTGCAGAGAATTACCCAATAGTAACTCGACTTGAGCTGTGATTTGTAAAGACAAATCACAATCCCAACACTGAAATCCCTTCCTGTATCATTCTGCCTAAAAATATTCAAAGCTGCCTGGATGTCATTTGAAAGGAAATTACTTGAAGGTTTAACTGGTCTCACAGTGGCAAAGACTAGGCATTATTGTGACTCCTGAAAAAGATGGACTGGAATGTGCATTCTCTCACTTTCCAGTTACATCATGTGAGAAGTGGAAGAAAGACCTATTAATAGCACATTTTTCACAGGCTCTTATTAAGAAGTAGCACAGCCTTTGGTCTCTAACATGACTATGGTATTTGCTCTTTTAATGTATAGTTCCTCTTGAAAACTAAAAGGCCTTTGAGAAGATGAGAAACACAGTGGGGGTATTCAGTGTATCTTATTCTTTGAAGACTGAAGCCAGCCTAATATTAACCAGTCTATTTCTCACAAAGGACACACTCAGCTTACTACCATAGTTTAAGTCAGAACTGTACAAGGTTCTTTGTGCTAACATGGACCTCACCCACCATCGTGACCTTCAAATATGAATAAGAAGTTATATGCAACAACAATTATCCTCTTCTACCAGTTTTAATGATATTTGCTCTGCTCTATAAGTTTTGTTTGTTTTTTCAATGCCTTGTCACATTCAATAAAACAAACTGGCCTAGCCTGGTGGCAGTAACTTCACAGTGCACTTTCATTTGGAGGGACCTGGGTTTGATTCCCAGCTCAGGTGCTCCACTCCTCAGATTGTCTAGGAATGCTGTGAGGGTGGGAAAATAGATCCCATACTGGCGACACACCTCATAACCAGATTTAGAGCCTAGGATGAAAACCTGACCAAGGACTGTCGCTGCAATGTCTGCACTAAATGAAGTTGGAAAAGCAAGAAGAAAAATCCCCAGGTAGCTGTGAAGGAAGACTCATGTCACTAGATACCAATCCTGGTTCCAAACGAAATGGAAACCCAAATGAGCAGGAGGAATCTACCAAGCAAAAAAATTATTCTCTGGTCTAGAACAAACAATCTAATAGTTACCTTCTTAAACAATTTGAGATTTTATATTAACTGTAATACATACTGATCTTATTAGTGATGAACAATAACCAGAATGTTCGTTGTGATAACCTTTTAGCTTGAAAGGATTACCTAGCCTAAAGTAGATCTTGCCCTTTCTAATAAAACTTAGGGGCCGATTGGTGCTAATTGTGCTATAAGGAGATTAAGAACATAAGAACATAAGAAATTGCCATGCTGGGTCAGACCAAGGGTCCATCAAGCCCAGCATCCTGTTTCCAACAGAGGCCAAAACCAGGCCACAAGAACCTGGCAATTACCCAAACACTAAGAAGATCCCATGCTACTGATGCAATTAATAGCAGTGGCTATTCCCTAAGTAAAATTGATTCATAGCCATTTATGGACTTCTCCTCCAAGAACTTATCCAAACCTTTTTTGAACCCAGCTATACTAACTGCACTAACCACATCCTCTGGCAACAAATTCCAGAGCTTTATTGTGCGTTGAGTGAAATTTTCTCCGATTAGTCTTAAATGTGCTACTTGCTAACTTCATGGAATGCCCCCTAGTCCTTCTATTATTCGAAAGTGAAAATAACAGAGTCACATCTACTCGTTCAAGACCTCTCATGATCTTAAAGACCTCTATCATATCCCCCCTCAGCCGTCTCTTCTCCAAGCTGAACAGCCCTAATCTCTTCAGCCTTTCCTCATAGGGAAGCTGTTCCATCCCGTTTATCATTTTGGTTGCCCTTCTCTGTACCTTCTCCATCGCAACTATATCTTTTTTGAGATGCGGCGACCAGAATTGTACACAGTATTCAAGGTGTGGTCTCACCATGGAGCGATATAGAGACATTATGACATTTTCCGTTCTATTAACCATTCCCTTCCTAATAATTCCTAACATTCTATTTGCTTTTTTGACTGCTGCAACACACTGAGCTGACGATTTTAAAGTATTATCCACTATGATGCCTAGATCTTTTTCCTGGGTGGTAGCTCCTAATATGGAACCTAACATCATGTAACTACAGCAACGGTTATTTTTCCCTATATGCAACACCTTGCACTTGTCCACATTAAATTTCATCTACCATTTGGATGCCCAATCTTCAAGTCTTGCAAGGTCCTCCTACAATGTATCACAGTCTGCTTGTGATTTAACTACTCTGAGTAATTTTGTATCTTCTGCAAATTTGATAACCTCACTCGTCGTATTCCTTTCCAGATCATATATATATATTTTGAAAAGCACCGGTCCAAGTACAGATCCCTGAGGCACTCCACTGTTTACCCTTTTCCACTGAGAAAATTGACCATTTAATCCTACTCTCTGTTTCCTGTCTTTTAACCAGCTTGTAATCCACGAAAGGACATCGCCTCCTATCCCATGACTTTTTAGTTTTCCTAGAAGCCTCTCATGAGGGACTTTGTCAATCGCCTTCTGAAAATCCAAATACACTACATCTACCGGTTCACCTTTATCCACATGTTTATTAACCCCTTCAAAAAAATGAAGCAGATTTGTTAGGCAAGACTTCCCTTGGGTAAATCCATGTTGACTATGTTCCATTAAATCATGTCTTTCTATATGCTTTACAATTTTGTTCTTGAGAATAGTTTCCACTATTTTTCCCGGCACTGAAGTCAGGCTCACTGGTCTATAGTTACCTGGATCACCCCTGGAGCCTTTTTTAAATATTGGGGTTACATTAGCCACCCTCCAGTCTTCAGGTACAATGGATGATTTTAATGATAGGTTACAAATTTTAACTAATAGATCAGAAATTTCATTTTTGAGTTCCTTCAGGATCCTAGGATGCATACCATCCGGTCCAGGTGATTTGCTACTCTTTAGTTTGTCAATCTGGCCTACTACATCTTCCAGGTTCACAGTGATTTCGCACCTCTACAATGCGCATTCAATGTGGAGTGAATCTAATAGCACTCATCACATGCAAATGCTAACGTGATCCCCTTATTTAAATATTGCATGGCGCCCCCAAGGAGCGCATTAAGAAAGCGGGTGCTAACTGTTCAGTACCCGCTTTCTGCACATATTTATTGCATCAGCCCCTTAAGCAGGGTACAGGAAGAAGCCAATTACATCACTTTTGAGTCTTTCGGCTAAGATCAAATGTGAGGTCTTAGTCACTGACTGAGGATGGTTTCTTCTTATCCTTTTGGCTGATATTGAGAATCTGTGCAATATGACCCGCTAGGGACCCAATTACATTACAACCATTGTCAGAGCAGGAGCATTAAGCCTCCTGCTAAAACATGAATAAAATGAACTACAATTTCAAGTGTGATATGAATGAGAATGGGAAGATCCACCCATAAATTTCTGACCCTCTTCCACACCACACTCTTGTCCTTTTCAAATGGCTGTTTGGTATCTTAAAGCAATAGTACTAAGTAACAGGCCGATACAGTAAAGTGCAGCAGTGGTTACCCTGCTTCTAACCCGCTTTCTACTCACAATTTGGCCGCGTTAGTCCAACCCGCAATTCACTATCCCTTTTAACCCATCCTTACCGCTTCTTTAAATCAACGGGAAACCCTTTCTGCCCGCAGCATGTATATATGTAAACAATCGGATTAGCTATTCCCTCCCATACAGTAACATGCGCCCCGATTATCGCCTTTTTAACCTGTAGTTTTGCCGCGCGTTTAACCTGCTAAATTACCGCCTACCCTTACCCCTGCGTTAGTGTGGAGCATCAGGCAAGCCCCGGCAGAGACAGCAATAGGCAGGCTCCGGTCCAAATAGGCTCGACATTATTAAAGCAAATGTGAATAAAGTACAACAAAACTAAACTTACTGCATGTGAATGACAAACAGTCCTCTCTCTCCCCCCCCTCCCGAGGCACGCACTGTGGCTCCCCTGTGTCCCGGGGGCAGCCGGCGGCGAAAGCCGCTTCCAGCAGCCCCCGCCGGCGAAGGTGGATGAACGCACGCCTGTACATGCAATTTGGGCGCTCAAGCCAGCGAAAGTGCATGACTGAACGCCGTGACGTCACGCACAGTGTGCGCTCATGCGCCTTCACCGCCCAAATTGCACATATATATATATATATATATATATATATACACATACATACATACATACACACCCCTGCACGACCATCAACCTACCAGTATTCTCTGCAAAAGCCAACTGTGGACAAACTAATAAAAACTTGATTATTAACAATCACTCCAGTACTCAGCCAACGGGAAACCACTGAGCTCAGACAAGGAATGCAATAACACTAGTCTAGGGACTGGATTGACACTTACCAGTAATCCCTGGAAAATGCAGCCACGCAGGACCACCTTAACACAACCATTTGGCAGCCAAGGAAAGGAAGGTGGATCCACCTGTCTGTACTAAAGAAAAGGAAATTATCAGGTAAGTAGTAATTTCTCCTCTCTTAGCATTCAGACAGGTGGATCCAGAACCAGTGAAATGTACTAAAGCTACTCCCAAACAGATCGGGATGCTGCCCACGGTCCAATCAAACCCACACATGCGAAGGCTGCATCCTCCTGGGACTGCACATCCAGGAGTGTAAAGAGGACCATGTCGCAGCTCAGCAAATGTCGATGGGAGACGACAATCTAACCTCTGCCCATGACACTGCCTGAGCCCTAACCTGACTAGGCAATGGTTGCTCAGCATCCACATATGCAGCCATGACTACTTCCTTAATCCAGCAGGGCTATTGCAGCCCGTGACGCCGGCTTGTCCAGTTTACTTCCACCATGGAGAAAAAAAAAAAAATAGGTGATCCATCTTCCAGAGAGGTTAGAAACCTCCAAATACGTCTCTTGGCATTCAAGGGCCATAATAGGAGATATTCCTTCGTATCTCTTTCCCTATCCAGAAATGGCAGGGAAATGGATAGATTCAAGTGAAAATCCAAAATCACTTTTGGCAAAAAGGAAGGAACAGTATTGTAGCTGTGTCACCCCCGGAGTAACTCACAGAAATGGCTCCCATCAAGACCAAACCTGCTGTTTGGATACTCGACACGCAGAACAAACTGCCACAAGAAACACTGTGTTCAAGATCAGTGACCTCAAGGAAAGGTTACACATCGGTCGAAAAGTAGGACCCGCTAAAAAAATCCAAAACTAGATTAGAATCCACAAAGGCATCAGTAACTACAAGGAAGGCTGAAGATGCTTCACTCATTTCAAGAAACGGACCTCATTTGGATGAGCTGACAAGGGTCCACCATTCACATGATCTTAGAAACAGGCAAGAGCTGCCACCTGTACTTTTAATGAATTAAGGGCCAACCCTTTACTCAATCCATCCTGCAAAAATTCCAAAATAAGCTGGATCTTAACTGAACAAAGAAGAATCCCTCATTCTTCACACAAAGCCTCAAGCACTCACCAAATCCACACATAAGCTAAGGAATTGGATAACTTTCTCGCTCATAACAAGATAGTAAATCACTGCAGTAGAATATCCATGCTTCAGCAACCAAGCCTTCTCAAGGGCCAAACTGTAAGACAAAATAGAGTCGGATCTTCGTGAAAAGCAGGCCTTTGTGCGCCGGAAACTGGAGGGGAGAGTCCACCAGGAGCCCTTGCAAATCTCATGCCACAGTCTCCTGGGCCAATCTGGTGCCACCATCCTATATCAGTCCTATGTCAGGCTGGGAAGAACCAGGCTTAGTAAAATTAGATGAAGGCAATTCCCCCTGAGCCTCCAAGCAGTGCTAAGTTAGAGGGAATGCCAAGCTGAGATGCCTGAATATGACAAGCAGCACAGAGGGTAAGGCGCTTAGGTTTCTTTGTTATAGGTGCCAGTCTGTCAGTTCATTTTAACAGGCGTCTGAGAAATATGTGTCCAGCTGTATTCGTGCTGCAAAAAAACCAGGCGCCCAAAATTTAGGAACGCAACACTGTGCCTTGATAAACATCCAACAACAAATCTCCCATGAGGCTATTCAGATTGTGCACGTAAATAAGCGCATGTACGTGTACACCCAGTTAGACACCCCTAACCAACTGAACGCCCAACAGGCGCCCAACTAGGTGCACAAACTGGACGCACAGCCAGACACACTAGCACGAACTGACGGAACTTAAGAGGGCAGCCTAATGATAAAAAAAACAAAAACACACGCGAAACGCCACTGAGGGCTACCACACAGCAAACAATAAAAGCCTGACAGCAGGTCCTAGCCAAAAGGCTGCTCAACTCGGCGGGCTATCCATATCCTTAAGCTCCCCCGGAGGAGAGGACAAACTTTGGATCCTTCTGGGGTTTTTTTTGGTTTTTTTTTTTTTAAACATTCCTTACCTGAGCTCAGCCCATCCCAGAAGAGTACAGAGTTGGACTCCAGCTGCGGCAGCTTCCTGCACCCACTTGCCTTTTTTTTTTTTTTTTTTTTTTTTTTTTTTTACAGTTAAGTCCACACCAGCTGAAAACCAGCTACCAGACCAAGGCAGTCATCTGAGGGAGGGATCCAAAGACATCACCTCAAGAATTCTCGACTGAGGGAGGGACGAGAATAACAGGGGCGAATAAATTTCCTTCTTTTCTCCTTTTAAATCTTTAAGCAATCCAGAGTAAGGAGATGTACATCCACCATCTGCTGGAGACAGAGAATACTGGCAGACTGTCAGTGCAGAGGTATATATACACCATGATGTCAATTTTGCTCTGTCTCCATCTGCTGGCACAGGTGCATAACCCACTGGTTCTGAATCCATCTGTCTCAACACTAAAAAATATTGTACTTGGGAGTTCCGTTAACTGTTAAAAGGTGCTCTAATTACTCCAGAATGCTGCCGGTTGGTTAATATCAGGCCACTAACATAAGGAGTCACATTTCACTATTGCTTTACAACCTTCACTGGCTCCCTGTGCAATGGCAAAATAAATACAAAACTTGTGCTAATACACAAATTGCTGTGCTCAATACATTGCCATAGATTAATGCTCTGCTCCAAATTTACAACCCTAGCAGAAAATTACGCTCTGCATAAAGGGGCTTGCTGGACATTCTGTCTATGTGGCATGCCAGACATGTAGACACAAGGGAGCATCCTTCTTGGTCACCGCCCCTTGGCACTGATGGACTGCCAGAAAACCTAAGAAACTGTTTAAAACCTTTTTCTTTCAACTGGCTTTTCCGTAAGTCTCTGTCTAATGCCACTCGTCCTAACTGAACTATCATTAGTTTTATGTTCCTTATTTGACTTGGTAGGTGATTACTATTTGATTATTTGCACATTGCCTTGTATGTCACGATTAGGGCCTCAGTAGTATATATATAAATAAAATAAATAAGTGGAGTTAGGGAACGAAGTTTAAAAACCCACAAGTCACATGACCCTAATAAAAGGTGTATATTTTTTATATTAAAAAATACAAACTATATTAAGAAAAACTAGGATCTTCATCAAAAAGTACCAAGCCATATTTGTTAAGTTTTAAATTGATCTGATTTCTTATTGCAGAAAGGAGATTTAAAAAAAATCTAATAAACTAAACTAAGAAAGCAGTAAGCTAAAAACATAAGGGGTCAAGTTATACTGCTGCTTCACACACAAAATATGGATAGACAGCAAGTTTCAAACAACTTTTTCTGTTTGCCACCCAAAACCGATATTCTTTTATTTATATTTTCTGAAGCAGATAACATGCTGGGTTTAATATTATTATACCCAGATGTTCCAAATTTGTGTTTTAAACAAGAAGGTGCATTGCCTCCTCCCTACTGTTCCCTGAGCACTGATATTCCATAAGGTTTTAATTACCAGTTCCTCTGATTTCTTTGGGATGGCTTGAAGTATCTTATTACCATTATTTAATATTCAACACATATGGTATTAATACATGTCCTACAAGATATGAAAATATGCAATCACCACTGCTGGTTAAAATATTTTAGGACTATGAATCTTTACACCCTACCCACCCCCAGTCTCTCCACCTACATCTCCGAAAAGAAAGACCAGCAGTACTTTACTAATCTGCTGATTCAGAATTAGAAAAAAATTAATTTACATGATTTGCCTCAAATAATGTATGATCTCTATTTTTTTCTCATTGACTACTTGGGACGCTCTGTAAAACCCTCCTTTCCTTCCACACAGAAAAAGTCAGGCCTTCAGAATGTTATACCTTTAGTAGCGTAAACGTAAGCATGAAATTAACATATGCATGTTATACTCTGACTAACAACTGTACCCATTCTACGCCCGGGTGGCGAGCCTTTCCCCCGCACTCCCCCTCTTACCAACCAAGCTGTCTCTCGCACTCTCCCACCACACCACACCATATTCTCCCTCATCGGCATCCCCCTCCCCTTATATAGGCTCCCTCTCTAACACCCAGTCAAGCATCCCCCCACCCACCCTCCCTTACCTCCCATGCTCTCACACCCTCCCCACCCCCCTCTCACCAACCATGCTCTGTCACCCCCCTCTCTCACACACACTCTCTCAGACATCCCCTCCCATATGCTCTCCTCACACCCTCCTGCTCTCTCTCACCCTCCCCGACACACATTCTCTCTCACCGACATGCCGCGGAACCCGCACCGTTTGCGGCAAAGATGAAGGCCTGGCGCGCCGTTCATGGCACTTGGGTGCCTTCCATTTTCACCTTGAACAGAAAATAGCAGCGGAGACCCCGGCATACCACGAACAGAGCACGCCCCACGGCACACGCTCCGTTCGTGATGAAGATGAAGGTTCGGGCTCGCCGATCTCAACACATGGGGGCCTTCCCTTCTTGCTGTGAACGGCGCGCCGGGCCTTCATCCTCACCGCGAACTGAGCGTGTGCCGCGGGGCGTGCTCCATTCGCGGCATGCCAGGGTCTCCTCTGCTATATTCTGCCTGTCCCGCCGCGATGGCTGCTGTCCTTCGTACCTCTGGTGTGTTTGAGCCTCCAAGGCGGCCAGGGAGCCACCTGCGCCATCTATCGGCGGGCTGGGGAACATGCATAAGCACTGACAGACACACTACCAAGCCAGATATATTATGGATTTGACATTCACAAAAGCAGCTAAAAGTGTGTCTTACAAAACCATTTAAAATACTCTGGATCTCAGCTCTGCTCTAGCTGTTTGGTTGAACTGTGACAGAAGATAGTATTTAACAACAAAAGCAGACTCCAGGAGGCAAAGATGCACTCGCAGCAGGCCACCTGATTTTTTCAGATAACCAATGCAAGTCCCACAAAAAGATCAGTGTTTATTAGGCACGAGAAGCTGTTGAACACAGCAGCAAAAATGGTGTGGATCATGTTATAAGAGCAGAAATACAAAAAAATAAAAATACAAAAAAACTGCAGGAAAATGAATGTGGCACACACAACAGCAGCTCTGCATGCTTTCCCTTTAAGGTCAGTCAAAGTGTGTGATTTCTCCCACTGCCATCAACACAAGGGTTCAGAGGAAAAGTATAGGTGTGCCTGCTTTCATTCTGTAGATTGTCCAGTCAACCCTGGCTCAGGCTGGAATCAAAATATATTTGCATATGGAAACTGTCTTTTGGCCACCCTTGCAAGGTCCTCCTGCAATTTATCACAATCCACTTGTGATTTAACTACTCTGAATAATTTTGTATCATCTGCAAATTTGATTAGCTTACTCGCATTCCTTTCCAGATCATTTATAAATATATTGAAAAGCACCGGTCCAAACACAGATCCCTGAGGCACTCCACTGCTCACCCTTTTCAACTGAGAAAATTGACCATTTAATCCTACTCTCTGTTTCCTGTCTTTTAACCAGTTTGTAATCCATGAAAGGACATCGCCTTCTATCCCATGAATTTTTAATTTTCTTAGAAGCCTCTCATGAGGGACTTTGTCAAACGTCTTCTGAAAATCCAAATACACTACATCTACTGGTTCACCTTTATCCACGTTTATTAATCCCTTCAAAACAATGAAGCAGATTTGTGAGGCAAGACTTCCCTTGGGTAAATCCTTGCTGACTGTGCTCCATTAAACCACGTCTTTCTATATGCTCTGTGATTTTGATCTTTAGAATAGTTTCCACTATTCTTCCCAGCACTGAAGTCAGGCTCACTGGTCTATAGTTTCCTGGATTGTTCCTGGAGCCCTTTTTAAATATTAGGGTGACATTGGCCACCTTCCAGTCTTCAGGTACAATGGATGATTTTAATGACAGGTTACAGATTTTAACTAATAGATCTGAAATTTCATTTTTTAGTTCCTTCAGAACCCTGGGATGCAAACCATCTGGTCCAGGTGATTTGCTACTCTTTAGTTTGTCAATCTGGCCTACTACATCTTCCAGGTTCACAGTGATTTCGCACCTCTACAATGCGCATTCAATGTGGAGTGAATCTAATAGCACTCATCACATGCAAATGCTAACGTGATCCCCTAATTTAAATATTAGGGTGACATTGGCCACCTTCCAGTCTTCAGGTACAATGGATGATTTTAATGACAGGTTACAGATTTTAACTAATAGATCTGAAATTTCATTTTTTAGTTCCTTCAGAACCCTAGGATGCATACCATCCGGTCTAGGTGATTTGCTACTCTTTAGTTTGTCAATCTGGCCTAGTACATCTTCCAGGTTCACAGTGATTTGGTTCTGTTCATCTAACTCATCGCCCTTGAAAACCATCTCCAGATCGGTATTTCCTCAACATCCTTATTAGTAAACACAGAGCTCATCTGCATACTGCTCCCAACATCCCCCGGGACAGGAGTCCAGAGGTCACAGCAAGCGATCCAGGGACTGAATTCCACAGGCCCAGCTTCCAGAGGCCCTGCACCCTTTGCAGTAGAAGAGGACCAGAACGGTGCGGGAATTTCAAACCCTTAAATTCTTTCAGTGAAGATCAATTTAATGGTGTTTAAAGAGGATTGGTAAGTTTAGCTTTGGGAAAACTTTGGACTTGTAAAAGTTTGGAGAAAGGTGAAATAGTGGGCTATATTCTTTAGCGTTTGTGTGTGTCTGAGATAATAAGCAAGCCAGAGATAGTCAATTCTAGTGTCTGTCTTTCCCACCCACTCAACCCTTGATTTTTATGCAAGAGACACTTTCTCTTTAAAAATCAATCAGGCTCTTATCTAAATCATACTATTGTACCAGCCCTTATTGAAAGTTTAATCATCCCCTTATAGGACACTAGCTGATTAATTAGTAAATTCACCTGTAAATGTAAAGTACTCTAATTCCAACTCCAATAGTATCCTTAAACTTAACTAGGAACTCAACAAAATTAAGATGAAGCCAGCAGACCATGAGTGTGATTGAGAGAGAGATTGGTCAGGAAAATGACTAGTGTGCATATGTGAGACTAGGCAGGAAGATGACTGGTGTGAGAGACACAGAGACTGGTCGTGGGGTCAAAGTGTGAGTGTGTGTGAGACTGGTTATGGGTGCTAAGGAAGAGGACTGTGAGAACAGAACTTCGGCAGCCCTTGCTGCTTCTGGTGAGTGCTATTGGCCTGGAAGGGAAAGGAGAGTTGCTGGAAAAGGTAAGTAAAGGTGGCTTTTTAAATTTATTTTTCTTGATTGACTGCCATTTTAATTATTGGGTATTATGCGATGTCTGCTGTTTTGAAATATTTTATTGATATTTGGATATGTTTTAATAATTTTTATGAGTTTTTAATTGTTGGATATAATTCTGTTCAGCAGCTGTTTTGTAACATTTTTAGTATAGCTTTACAATTATTTCTGTGTGGGGCTCTATATCTGCTTGGCTTATTCTGTTTTCCCAATAGGAAATGTATTAGTGTTTAGGGCCTGGTTTAATAGTTATATTTCTTAGATAGGGTTGTTACTGTTTGAGTGTGTTCCATAATACAGGTGTAACTTTGTGTGTGTTAGTTTGTGTGCATTATTACAAATTCTGAATCTGTTAGGTGCTATATTTCTCTTTCCATTTCTCTAGGTTCGCACTGCATGCAGAGTGGCTTTTTTTGTTTTCCATTCCAGTTTCTGTCTCCATATTTATAATTTGTAGTTTTTCTGTACTTGAAGGATGTGTGACAGAGGTGAGGTATTTTACTAGCATGTAGGCATTTGTATCAATCTTATTTATTGTGTTTTCTAATAGGATATGCATTAGTGGTAAATTACTGTCTTTTCATAAGGAAGGCTATTGTGCCTGGTAGTAAAAGGAGTTTGTTTTGCTTTTACTGAGATGTCATCAGAACCAGAAATCTTTTTTGTATGGCGAGCTATACAGGGTAATGCCCTAGATCTGCTCTGCACTCACTGCTAGGGGTTGAGGGGATTCCTGTGGATGCAGAATAAATGTTTACATTTAGCCCCATGATTGTCACATGTTCAGTGTGTCACGCATGTGAGAACCATCTGTCAGGTGTGTCCCGGCCAAAAAAAGGTTGAGAACCACTGATTTAAATCATACGTGTATTCAAATGACCATCATAAAGCACTGGGTTAACCTTGTATTTCTTATCCGGCAACCCACAACAAAACTTTTCTGGCTTAAAATGAATTAATCATCAGTCACTTGGGATAACACTCTTTAAACAGTCTTTCCGTTACTCTTATCAAAAAGCTTTTTTCTCTATCAAGCATCCGCACTCTAACCAAGCATGGATGCTTGACAGAGAGCTTGTTGCTGGAGCTAAGTGATTTTCTGGTCTAAGGAAAAGTACTCAAAGCTGACGACACACTGGTTCATAAAAAGGCGAGCTCAGTACATAAGACAGTGCTGCAGCTTGGTTTTCAGCTGCCTTGTTGAACTTGCTAGTGGAAAGGAATATAATATACTAAGCTGACTGAAAATAACATTGCTTGGAGTGTGAGGACACAAGGAGTTAGTTGGGGTGTTGAAGACAGCTTAGGAGTTCAAAGACTTTACATGCACAAGTTTTTAGAACAAGAGTGGTCCAAGTTTCTGTTTATGGAATAAGCTTACAGCCAGCAGATAAGTGCATTTTTGAAAAAAGTTTTCTAATAATTATTTTTTTGAAAAAAAAGCTTTTTGATAAGAGTAATAAAAAAACTGTTCAAAGAGTGTTATCCCAAGTGACTGATTAATTCCTTTTAAGCATAGAAAAGTTTTGTTGTGGGTTGCCGGATAAGAAATACAAGGTTTACCCAGTGCTTTATGATGGTCGCTTGGATACACATATGATTTAAAATAGCTCATTTATAAGTTACATCTAAAGGAGTAACATTCTCAAGGGACTTAGGTTGCTAAAATATTTTTGGAATGTTTGAACAGTGGCCAACCCATGGGAAACCCCCAAGGTAAAAGCCTATTTAGCGATAGTTGGATTACATCAACTCAATAAAAGACAGAATGGACAAAGTTAGGTTGGTTGCTTCTGCCACTCAGTTTGTTTAAACTATTGTTTATACTGTTTGTTTATACTGCTTTGAATGATATAACTTGTCTGCCATAATCCATTAAATATTTAAAAATGAAGGTCAGAAAGCTAAATGGACTTTATTAGACTGTACCATGATACTAATTTGAGATTAGTTTTTGTAAATTAATTTCTTCATTGGTTATGTGCAATATCAGCTAAGGAGGAGTATAAAATTAATCTCCCCATAAGCAACAAAATGGGAGGCGGAGCCCATGGCCCCCTCCAGAATTCGGCAGACTTAATTTTTCTCCCTCCTACTTTCAAATTGCCATGGGAGAGGGACCTTCTTAAAAAAAAAAATGCATTGGTGGCAGTGGAGCAGCATTTGCTGCATTGTCCCGCTCCCACTTGCCTAGGATCCTCTCATACTGCTGATTAAATTAAACAGGAGGAGGAGACAGCTGGGTCTCTCCTGCTGTGTCCGAGCATCACACTTTGAATCATATCATTCAAAGCATGACACTGGGGCCCAGCAGGGAAGGAGAAGAAAGACACCAGAAGCTCTGCAAAGCTCCTGTCTCCTCTTTAACTTAATCAGTGGTGAAGGGATCCAGGGAGCACAGAGGGAGTGACTTAGCAACACAGAGGGTGGTGGGAGTGAACCTACTGGGGATCGGGAAAGAGGGAGGACAAAGTGAACTACATATTGGGGGGGTAAGTAAGGAAGTGAACCAATCATGGGGGGTTAAGGGAAGGGATAAAGTGAAGGATTGGGGCAAAGAAAGGAGAGAACTAGATTGTGGGGGAAGGGAGGGATAGAATGAATTTGGGATGGGGAGAGAGTGAACTGGGAATGGAGCAAAGGAGGGAGTAAAGTGGATTCTGAAGGGAGCGAGGGACAGAGTGAATTGGAGATTGTAGCAGAGGAGAGGAAGAGAGATGTGATGGTGGCAGGAATGATCCAAGGTGAGTGAAGGGTTCATGGGGGAATGGAGTGAACCAGGATAAGTGAAGGGACCAGGTGGAGGAGAAGTGAAAGAGAGATCAAAGGGGCTTTAGAAGGGGGGTTAAGGGAGAAAAAAAGATACAGGTGTGAGGGGGAGCTGTGGCTTTCTTCCTTTAACCCATCCCAACCTTCCCTTCTCCTCCATCCCATCCTTAGTACACCCTCTTTTTTCCTCCCTCTTCCACCCCCCGCACTACTTGCTTCCTACCTCCCAACCTTGGATCCTTCCTCCTCCATCTCACTCCTGACCATTTTACCCCCTCCCTCCTTTACTCCCATTCCCTTTCCTTATCCTCCCTGAATCCCCATCCCCTCCTCCCTTTCCCTCTGTCCTCCTCCATTATCCTTCATTTCCTTCCCTCTGTGATATCCCATACCCTCCTTTAAGAAAATGCCGTACTGGGTCAGACCAAGGGTCAATCAAGCCCAGCATCCTGTTTCCAACAGTGGCCAATCCAGGCCATAAGAACCTGGCAAGTACCCAAAAACTAAGTCTATTCCATGTAACCATTGCTAATGGCAGTGGCTATTCTCTAAGTGAACTTATAGCAGGTAATGGACTTCTCCTCCAAGAACTTATCCAATCCTTTTTTAAACACAGCTATACTAACTGCACTAACCACATCCTCTGCAACAAATTCCAGAGTTTAATTGTGCGTTGAGTAAAAAAGAACTTTCTCCGATTAGTTTTAAATGTGCCCCATGCTAACTTCATGGAGTGCCCCCTAGTCTTTCTACTATCCGAAAGAGTAAATAACAGATTCACATCTACCCGTTCTAGACCTCTCATGATTTTAAAACACCTCTATCATATCCCCCCCTCAGTCGTCTCTTCTCCAAGCTGAAAAGTCCTAACCTCTTTAGTCTTTCCTCATAGGGGAGTTGTTCCATTCCCCTTATCATTTTGGTAACCCTTCTCTGTACCTTCTCCATCGCAATTATATCTTTTTTGAGATGTGGCGACCAGAATTGTACACAATATTCAAGGTGCAGTCTCACCATGGAGAGATACAGAGGCATTATGACATTTTCCATTTTATTCACCATTCCCTTTCCAATAATTCCCAACATTCTGTTTGCTTTTTTGACTGCTGCAGCACACTGTACCGACAATTTCAATGTGTTATCCACTGTTATCCACTCTTTCTCCCAAGACCTAATGTATGTAAAGGAATGATAGCTGGGGTGGAGATAAGGGCAATTTGCTAGTGAAACAGGCACTCCAATTTAAGAAAACAAAGTCTTGCTTTTAAATTTTGCTGTTTTGTTTGCTCTTATCACACCATCCAACCTAATTCTCCACCCAAATGCATAGGTGGGTCTCTCTTCTCAGTGCACTATAGCTTCTGCAGCCTTGTCTGTGGCTGACTGCCAGGGACCTCTTGCTGCAGCAGATACCAGTTATTAGCACCAACTTTCTTCCACTTGCACAAAAGCTGTAAAAGCCGCTTACATACAGCAGGATTCTCAAGGAACACTTTAGCACTAGTTCACACTGGACACATGAGCAAGCAATTCAGCCTTGGAATAGATTATAAATTGGTAAATTGCATTAAATTGGTTGAATGCTAGGCAGAGGATTATGGTAAATAAAATTGATGTGAAAAAAGGGAAGGTCCAGTGGAACGCCACAGATAAATTCCAGGCCAAATTGTAGTCATTTTCATAATACTGTATGAGGGCCATTAGGGAAAACATGTCCTTTGGCAGATGCCACCAAGACATGCAACAAGGTAGATAATCCAGATAGAGTAGAAAAAAATGGCACATGATCCAGATTGTGGCCACTACAATGTAAGGTAAAAAACTGCAGAGCTATATATTTGGGGCACAAAATCCTTACAGGTAAATTTTAAAAAGTGTTGCTCGTGCAAAAACGGCCCCAATCATGCGTATGTGCGTCACATACAAGCAACGCAAATTTTAAGAAGCAGGGAAGTATGTACGTACATACCTGTGCACACGTTAAGAATGAGGCAGAAAAGGGGCAGGACATGGGTGTTCTGGGGTTGGCCAAGACATACATATAACTCCCAAATTTTGACAGGCTGAACAAGGCAACGAGTGCTAGGTTTCATGTTAACTTTATTACTGGTCCTGATGAGGCACAAGTCTGGAGATTTAAGGCCACAGGGACTTTGAACACCGGGGGAGGGGGAGAAAGAGAGAGAGAGAGAGAGAGAGACAGACAGACAATCTGACACTATATATCTCCTATTGTAAGAGGGACACTTTCAACTCCAGGTAAGTTGGGGTTTTTTTTGGGGGGGGGGGGGGGGGGGGCAATGTTACATTGGGTCTGCCTAACGTGGAAGGGTCTGTAGACCCTTATAACACCACCTCCCCCACCATAAAAAAAAACCCCACCCTGAGTAGGAAGTGCCCCTCTTACTGTGGGAGATGTATAGAGAGTCATATTGTCTCTTTTTTTGGTCACTTTTGAGCACACACGTAAAGGCTCCATATATATGCATGATAGGGATATTTTAAGGGATACACGTTTACTTGCACACAGGGTATAAAATTAAGCATAGTTTTGCTCATGTGCCTAATGCACGCTTTTATGGGGGCACACGCACTTTTAAAATTTACCTGTTAGAGAGCAGTACATGACTGCTGAGGTTCCCAAAGAAAGCCCAGTCTCCATAGGATGATGGGCCATGTAACAGGGCCTGCCATTCAGAATCCAAGCAAAATACGAAAGAACCAATCCCCAGAGAAACAGAAGGGGGTCCACAAGGACCCAGAAATAGAGCATGAAGGGTATAGGCAGCACCACTTTGTTAGCTCACACAAAAACCCATCCACCATACACCTAACAGTCAGATGCAATGGGGATCACAAGCAGGGTTCAGAAGGGAGGAAGTTTTTCATCGGGGCAGCAGGCAATACCTCTTTGGAAAAGAAGGGATGTAAAACAATTATGCTCAGACACCACTGGATAGTGAGCCAGCATAAGGGTGTGCTTTGAGGGGTTTCTCTGTGAAGACAGACCAGTTGGTGGCAGTGAAAAAGCAGAATAGCAGAACAATAAAATTGAATGGATCAGACTTTTAGAAATAGCCAAGGCTATAGGAATGTTAAAGTTTGCTAAGAGTTAGCATAAGAGATAGGCATATAGACCAGTTAGAAAAATGTTATGATTACCAAGAAACTAACCCATGGGTGTGCAGGTTTGGGGGGAGTTGAAAGCCAAGTTTCTCTCGAGTTTTGAATTTGTCTAATTACTGTTATGGCAAATCCTCATTGTTCCTAAGATATTACTAATAAGACCAGTTTGCTTACTGTAAATGTTATTTTCTATAGATAACAGGATGAATTAGCTATGTGGGGTTGATATTATCTGGTGACAAACACCCTCGTCTATCCAAGTTGGTATAGCTTTGAGCTCTACTGAACATTTGAGTTCCTGCAGGGGTGTTGCCTCATGAGTTTCCTCAGTCTCTACCAGAGCTAGTTTAGCTATATAGTTGACTCTCCAGGGAGGCGGGAGGGTATTCTATGGCTAATTTATTCTGCTATCTACGGAAAACATCGAGTAAGTAGAGATCGGCGATCACTGAGCACTCAACATCCAAGCTGTCAAGTTGAGAGCAGAAAGGTTGGGATGGTACAATGTTCCATCTTCCCAGGTTATTAATGCAGGGTCCGTTCCCAGATGTATGGGAGGATTGCTGGAAAGTTGCACATGATATACATACTAGACCTGTCTGGGCTATGCTGGGTCTATAAAGATCAGACTAGCGCTGTCCTGAAGAACCTTCTGGCAGTAAGTGGTAACCTGTGAAAAAGCGTACATGATGCTTTGTTCTCAATCAAGGGGGAAATCGCGCCTTGAGTTAGTCTAATCACTTGGCTAAACTGAGCAAAACTGATTTAGTTTGTGTTCTATTGGGATGTGATTAGGTCCACCAATGGTAGACCACATAAAAAAAAAAGTTTGTCGGCCACTGATTGTGTGGTTGAAACATTCTGCTGAGTTGATCTGCCAGCATGCTGGAGATGCTTGGCAGATGGGTAGCCTGTAGAACACCTTGATTTCTTTCCGCCTAATTGCAGAACTTCAGGGCTTCCTGGCAGAGAGGCCATGATCCCATTCTTCTTTACTTGCTTACATTACAACCTGATTGTATGAATCAGGATGCTCTTCCCTTGAAGAAGAATGTGCAAAGGTTGATAGAGTATCTGATTGCCATAAACTCTAGAAAATCGATTTGTTAGCAGCCTTCTTGAAGAGGCCAGAAGCCTTGGGTTTGAAGGATTCTGGTGTGTACTCCCCACCCTTTGGTAGAGACATCCATTACCAGAACTTCTTGATGGGGGGACAAGAGAAGAGGGAACTCCGCCATTGAACACTTGCAGGTGTAGCCACCACCAAAATTCCCATTTCATGGTTGCTATGACTTGCACTTGAGATGACAACGATTGCGTTAGTTGATCCAACTGGGTAGGTAAATCCCGCTGGAAGTAGCAAAGATGGGTCAATAGAAGCACATAGATTACCGTTGCCATGTGACCAAGGACTACCAGGAGCCATTTGGCAGATGGAGTATGGAGAAGAGGAATAGCAGATAAATGACATCACTGTGTTCTCTTGGTCGGGAGGCAGGCATGTTCTTTCCTGTACTGAGTTTAAATAAGCCCCAGTGAATGAGTGTCTGAGTGGGCTCCATGCTGGATTTCTCAAAGTTGACCAGGAAACCTCAGCAGTGTACAAGAATTATGGTCAAGCACAGAGAGCAGAGCACTTTGTCCCTTGAGTTCACTGTGATAAACCAATCATTCAATTACAGGAAGACTTGTACTCCCTGGTGAGAGATGGGCTGCCATTATTGTGAGGCATTTCATGAAGACCCTCAGGCTAAACGGAGGCCAAACAGCAGCATTCTGTACCTGGAAGCAGAGGTAGCACCAGTGCGAAGAGTGGATGGGTATGCGAGTGTATTCTTTAGATGCAAGGTACATATCAAAGGATTTGTAAACTGGTTGGAGTAGATGGCAGATGCCCTCTTCCGCATCCAGGAATGATGTTTGGGTAATTGCCAGGGTCTTGTGGTTTGGCCTCTGTTGGAAACAGGATGCTGGGCTTGATGGACCCTTGGTCTGATCCAGCATGGCAATTTCTTTTTTTTTTTTTTTTTTAATTTATACTTTATTAAAGATTTTAAACAATACAGTTGTAAAATCAAAAGAACAAATTTTGTATGCTAAGAAACAATATTTCCACAATCTCTTAACATCCTTATTAGCATCAAAACTCCTAGTCCACAACATGAGAGGAATTTAAAAGGTAAAAAAAAAAAAAAACAACACAAATATACTGCAACATACTCGTTACATACGGGAGAATATTTTTTTAAACAGCCTATATCTCAACCTTTTTCTTTATCTTCCAGAAAGGTTTCCAGGTGGGTGGGTTCATGAAAAATAAACTTATTCTTATGAAGGACAACCACACATTTGCAGGGAAATTTTAAAAAGAATGTGGCTCCAGAGTCAATACTCTGGGCTTCATATTCAGAAATTGTTTCCTCCTTAATTGTGTGTGCCGTGACACATCAGGAAATATCTGGACCCTTTGTCCGCAGAATAAGAAATCCTTATTCCTAAAATATTTTTGCATTATTAAATTCTTATCATTTTCTCTACACAAAGTTACCAAAAGTGTAGATCTTTGTGGAATATCATCCATTGATGATTCCAAAAAGGATGTTAAATTAGGTGACTGCTGCTGGACTAGGTCCATACCTTCCCCTTCCCACCTGGCTCCTTAATCTGGTGTTCATAACATAATATATTTTTGATATACTTTTATCGTCTATTGTCGATATTGACAAAACTTCCGTTAAATATTTTTTAAATAACTCAGTCGCAGATAAGAGTCTGGTAACAGGAAAATTCAGGAATCTTAAGTTCTTAATTCTTAATTCATTTTCCAGATTCTCCATCTGCTTGTGGGTTACCAAACTATCTTTAATATGAGAATTATTTATAGCTTGTAAAGATGAAACTTGCACTGATGGTTTTTTCCCCATCTCCTCTAGTTGTTTTAAACGAGAATCATGTATTTCTAAAGTATTTTTAATTTCGACAGAGGTTTTGTTATTCTGACTAATAGCGTTAGAAACTATCTTCTGAAGTTCAGTAATTGCTCTCCAAACATCTCCCAATGTAATATTTTGTGGGTCTATGGATTCTGTAACTACACTATGTAGTCCCAAGCTCACCATATCCCCATCTGATTCTACCTCACTACCCCGAATGGGGTTGGGAATATCACTCGCAGTTGGATTAATAACTGCTTGTGGCACATTTGGGGGTGGTTGGATAGGAAGATCCATCAAGGATTGAGATTGCTGCACTTGGCCAGGGCTGTCTGATGCACCTGAAGAGAAGGATATATCAGGGATAGATTCACGAGCAGATTGACTCACTCGTCTTATTACATGAGAATCTATGGGACCCCTTGCCACTTGTACAGCAGGCGAAGAAGTCCACAATTTAACCTTCCTTTTCTTACCCATATAGAAACAATTTTACATGCCAAACAAAAATTCTTACCAAGGGGCGCGCGCCGGCGTTCCGGCTCCCCTGGATGACGTCACTAGAGGGGCGTGGCCTTGGGATAGTCCGATGTTACCAGCTTTTGATGTTACAACAAGCGCAGCGACTAGAACCCCTCTGGCCTCTCCTCTCCTCTCCTCGGAGAGGTTTCTCCGCTCGAATGCCTCCGATTCAGGGTCACACCTGTCCCGAATTTATCCTGCGTTCCGGCTCCCCTGGATGACGTCACTAGAGGGGCGTGGCCTTGGGATAGGTAGCGCCATTTTCTATCAACGCGCCCAACGCCCGAGAGTGGAAGATCACAACGGGACCCCCCCCCCCCCCCACTGGACCCCAGGTAATTTAAGACATTTTGGGGGGGTTCGGGAGGGTGGGGGATTTATTTTAAAGGGTCGGGGTGGGTTTTAGGGATGTTTTAGTGTGCCGGTTTTCCCGCCCTCCCCCTTCCCCTCCCCCCGATTTTTGACGATAAATCGGGGGAATTCCTATTAAATATCGCCTCTAACGATTTTTGACGATTTAAAATATATCGGACGATATTTTAAGTAGTCAAAAAACGATTCACGTCCCTAGTAAGCAGATGTGTAGGGGCCAAACCAATTTGCATGGATGGAAAGGGGGCTGCAGCTCTGCTCACTTCTGGTATAGAATGTGCTCAACTTATTATTTGTTTAGGAAAGATGTCTCAATTCTGACAGATTCCAGGGTTGACTTGGTGTGCTTTTGGGAGTAGACGTGCTGCAAGGAAAATGCATGAGCGTGTCAGATACCCCATGGGGCCGGTTTTGAAAAAATCCCCATGGCTGATATTTTCCTGCAATCTGCCCCTGGTTGTTGCATACCCTTAGTGGCAAAATTCATGAAGCAGGATGCTGCCAGGCCTTATTAGTTAAGGGATTAGTTAGGAAGATTCAAGTTGCACGGTTTATGTTTTCACTCCCTGCCAATGGGGGAAGAGTGAAAGGTTATAGTATCTTGTTGCACATATTTTGCATTTCATGTATGTTCGAATAAAGCTGTTGTGGCCATTTCATCCACTGAATAAAGAGGCTTACATGAATATGGAATAAAGTGAATATTTGGCAGAATGGTTCAAGGCCGCCACCTGAACCCGGAGCGAATTACAGGCGAGACCCTTATCCAGACCATCCTGTAGGAAATGAAGGATCAGCGGGACAGTCGCCTCCATGGTTTGGACCCCGCGGTCGGAGCACCAGGCTTCGAAGACCTTCCAAACTCGAACGTAAGCGACGGAGGTCGAAGGCTTGCAGGAACGAAGCATCGTTGAGATCACTGTCTCCGGGTAGCCTCTGTGGCGGAGACGGCGCCGTTCAAAAGCCAGGCCGCAAGACAGAAGAGTTCTGCCTGCTCGAAAAATACCGGCCCCTGACGCAGAAGATGAGGAAGATGGGACAGGCGAAGTGGGCCGTCCACAGTCATCTGAAGTAGATCTGCGAACCATGGCCGACGGGGCCATTCTGGGGCGACGAGAATTAACAGTTCCTCGATGATGTTCCAACCTGCGGAGAACCTTGCCGACCAGAGGCCAAGGAGGAAACACAGAGCAGTTGATCCGACGGCCACGGAAGGGCGAGGCCATCCACCCCCTCCACGCCGCGCTCTCTCCTGCGGCTGAAGAAGCGTGGAGCCTTGGCGTTGAGAAAGGTCGCCATTAGATCGAGGCGTGGAGTCCCCCAATGACGGACGATGAGATGCATTGCCTCGGAGAGAGCCCACTCGCCGGGGTCTAGCTGTTGACGACTCAGGAAGTCCGCCTGAACGTTGTACACCCCGGCGATGTGAGAGGCCGCTATCCGGACGAGATTGCTCTCCGCCCACTCCATCAGGGGAGTTGACTCGAGGAAGACATGCTTGCTTCTTGTCCCCCCTCGACGATTGATGTAGGCCACGGTGGTGGCGTTGTCCGAGAGGATCCTCACCTCTCTGTGTCGCACCAGGGGAAGAAAACGCTAGAGAGCGAAATGCACGGCTCTCGTTTCCAGGCGACTGATCAGCCACTTTGCCTCCTCTGGCGTCCAAGTCCCCTGCGTGGCGCTTCTTTCGCAGACGGCGCCCCATCCCGCGAGGCTGGCATCGGTGGTCACCACCACCCAATTGGGAACCTCGAGCGAGACTCCCCGAGCCAGATGCGAGGGGACAATCCACCAATCCAGGCTTTTCCTGGCTAATGGTGGAAGCGACAGAATCACCTGATACTCCTGGGAGACTGGTTTCCAACGGGATAGTAGGGACGCCTGCAGTGGACGCAGGTGTGCAAACCCCCAGGGTACCATGTCAATGGTGGAGGCCATTATTCCCAGGAGCTGCAGATAATTCCAGGCGGTTGGTTCTTCCAAAGCCGAAAACCAAGACACGTGCTCCCTCAGGGCTTGCGCCTTGTCCTGGCGCAGGAACACCATACCCCGCCGGGTATCGAAGCTCGCTCCTAAGAAATCCAGGTGTTGCGAGGGCACAAGGGAACTCTTTGGAAGGTTCACCACCCAGCCCAGAGAGCGTAGGAATTGTACTACTCTGGCCACTGAGGTCTGACCATGTGAGAAGGACTTCGCTCGAATCAGCCAGTCGTCTAGGTACGGATGTACTAGGATACCCTCCTTGCGGAGGGCCGCCGCCACCACTACCATGATCTTTGTGAAGGTCTGAGGTGCGGTCGCCAAACCGAAGGGAAGCGCCTTGAACTGAAAGTGTTGACCGAGAATCTTGAAGCGAAGATACCGCCGGTGAGCCGGCAGGATGGGAATGTGCAAGTATGCTTCCGAGAGATCCAGTGAAGCAAGGAATTCTCCCTTGTGCACTGCGGCAATCACTGATCGAAGAGTCTCCATGCAGAACCGGCTGACCCTGTGGGCCTTGTTTACCTCCTTCAAGTCCAGGATGGGCCGAAAGGAACCGTCCTTTTTGGGAACGATGAAGTGAATGGAATAGTGGCCCAAGCCCACGTCGAAGGGGACGGGAACTATGGCCCCTATTTCCTGCAGTCGGTCTAGTGTTTGTTGAACCGCTATCCTCTTGAGATCCGAACCGCAGGGGGAAAAAGATGAACGGTCCCTCGGGGGGCGGACAAACTCCAAGGCGTAACCGTCTCTTATGGTGTCCAGCACCCACTGGTCCGTGGAGATAACTGCCCACTCCTCGTAGAAGTCCATGAGGCGGCCTCCGATCCAGGGAGGAGAGAAGTGGGCTTCTTTGGCATCATTGGGAGGACTTTGTGGGCGGATTTCCCTGCCCTGGACCCTCTCTCGCGGGCCTCCGCCCACGAAAGGAACGAGACCAAGGCTGGGGATCTTGTCGGCTGTGTCCGGGAACCGGACTGCCGGTAAGACCTATAACGTCGCTGTGCCTGGCCCTGGTTCTACCGGAAGAAAATGACCTGAAGGAACGCTGTCTATCCTCCGGCAGCAGATGCACCGAATTTTTTTCCCCCAGTGACTTGATGATCTGATCCAGGTCCTCTCCAAATAAAAACTTCCCCGAAAGGGGAGGGAGCCAAGGCTCGACTTGGAGGAAGCATCCGCCGCCCAGTTGCGAAGCCACAAGAGCAGTCGGGCTGCTACAACCGAAACCATGGACCGCGCCATTACGCGAAAGATCATACAAGGCGTCCGCCCCGTATGCTATGGCAGATTCCAGACGGTCCGCCTGGGCGGCCTCTTCGGGGGGCAACTCCTGAGAGGTGAGAAGCTGCTGTACCCAGAGTAAGCTGGCCCTTTGCGCGAGCGAACTGCACATCACGGCCCGCATACCTAGGGCAGAGACTTCGAAGACCCTCTTGAGGAAGGTTTCTAGTTTATGGTCTCGCGTATCCCGCAGGGCCGTTCCACCCGTGACCGGGATGGTCGTCCTCTTGGGTCACTGCCGACACCGCGAATCCACCTTGGGCACCTTGATAAGATCCAAAAAATCCTCAGGGAGCGGGTATAGCTTTTCCATGGCACGTGTGACCTTCAAGGACGCCTCGGGAGTGTCCCACTCCCTGGTGAGAAGCTGTAGGAAGGACTCATGGATAGGGAAAGCCCTTGCCCTAGGACGGAGGGCGGCAAGTACTGGATCCCCTTTGCGAGAAGAGGTGGCGACGGCAGGAGCCACAGGGATCGGCTGATCTGGAGGTGGGTCGAGGTCCAGCTCCTGAATAATATGGTGGATGAGTTCATCCAGCTCTTCTTTTTGAAAAATCCGTAGGGCTCGAGGGTCGTCCCCCTCCGTATGTCCATCCGGATGCGCCTCCGGGGGTGCCGGAGAGTCGTCTCTCACCGGCGAAGCCGCCCCCGTGGTACGCCGGGGTGGCACGGGAGAGGGACCCGGCAGGGATCCAGGCATAACGGGCAAGGCGGTGAGACCAACAGCAAGTTTAAGAACCTTGGGGGAGGGGCCCCCAGGGGATTTGGCGCCTGCGCTCCCATACCCTGCAAATAAGCCATGTGCATTGCCAGAATAAAATCAGGTGAGAAAAACGGGGAGCTGATTGGAATCCCTGGGGGGGGGACCGTCCTGGGAGCCCCGGTCGGGCAAACTCCCCGCCGGGGGCAAAGCCTGTTGAGAGCCAGTGCAACCAATCCTGTCTGCATCTGGGAGCGAGTCCGTCTCACACTGTCCCCCTAAAGTGGCCACCGTTCCCGCCAAAGGCGGCGTCGTGGCCAGCCCGCGCCGCCCGGGCTGAGGAGGCGGCAGGTCCGAAATCGCACTGGAGGACTGCAGGGTGCCTTCCCCGTCGGGGAGGAGGAAGCACCGCTCACAAAGCCCCTCCCTCAGAAATTGATTCCCGGTTCGCCGCAGGCCTCACACCTCGAGGACCGCGACATGTCAGCACCGGGAAAAAAAGCCTCGGGGGGGGGGGGGTGGGGGGGGGGGGGGGAAAACGAGCTAGTGCCGCGGGGGGGCCCTGGAATGGCCCTAACAACCCGCCAAAGGGGTCCAGGAACTGCGGGGGAAAACCCCCCGTTTCAGTTGAGCACACACCCGCAGGCGGAGCTTGCGAACCGCAGGACCCACAAACGACGCGTGGAGCGGCCGGAACCACTGGCATCCACGGGGCACCACCAAAAAGAAGCAAACCTGTGGAGAAAGAAACTAAAAAAAAAAAACTTCCACTTACCCCAACGGAAGAGGAAAGGAGTACAGAATAGAGAAGGCAGAGCCACAGACACACACACCGCCTCAAAAATTGAAGTGTCATTTTTTTATTTTTTTTAATTTAAGGTTCCAAAAATGAAGAAGAAACATAAGACAGGGGAAATACTGTGGATAAAAAGAAAGAAATAACCAAAAATGAAGAAACCCTGTCAAACTGGGGGAGCTAGTGGATCCCCCCACTCTCATCTGCTGGAGTCAGAAGAATACTGAGCTCCAGCAGAGGGTGCACTACTCTATATGCTGACGCTCTCAAACTCTGTTCTGACTCCATCTGCTGGTCGGGGGATATAACCCACTGTCTGGACTGATCCAGGTACGTACAGGGAACACATGTTTTAAAGAAACTTTTCAAATCCATCAGTACTGGTATTAAACTATAGTGGAAGCTCAAAAACAGCCATTGGGGTTAAGACCATAGAAGCCACAATATTTTAAAAATTAGGAAATATTTTGAGGGGGAGGACTAAACTGGAATACTACACCTTTAATAAAACAAAAACAAATCTCCCATCCTATCTAAATGCAAAACAGTGACTAAGATGAAGATAAACTACCATGAACTGCTGAATCCTATAGGTTAATGTTTTACACTACTATAAAATGTTATCAGCTACCAGAGTTACAATTTAAAAATGTTTTTCCTGCATTCAAGCCCCACCCAACGCCAGATCAGTGTCAGTATTACTTTACAAGCTGCCTTCCTCCTCTGCAAGAAGAATAAATAGCCTTTTGTTACGGGTAAATGGCTGAAAGACTCCTCCCAGCATGCTGCTAATAAATTGCCATTTTTCATTACCCATGCTTTGAAGGGACTAGAGAAAATTGTTAAATGATTTTTCTCCAAATCTGAAAATATTCTTGTTCAAAACTACATATGAATGTTGAAAAAGTACAAGAATTAGTATATCAATAAAGAGAAACCTATAAACAATCCATCTCTTTGCCCCTAGCCTCATCCTAATCTCAAGTAAACAGACTAACAATGAATTCTTGAAGAGCTATGATTTCAACACACAAAGATTAAACTCTCAAAAAAAAAAAAACCCACTAAAAATTGTCTCATATACTATCACCATCTTATATAATACATTAAACACTTTTTTCTTTAAAAATGAAATTCTACACTTTAAGACTTTTTAATTTATCACATCAACGTGGTAGACTTGAAAACACATAGGGCCGGATTTTTAAAAACTTACGTAACCTGTCTTACGCACGCCAGGCCTATTTTAAAAAGGCCCAGCGACTCGTGTAAGTCCCAGGGATTTACAAAAGGGGTGGTCTGGGGCCAGAGGCCTCCTACAGAGCGGCCATTGCCACTGTGTTGGATGATCGCGTGCCGGAGGCAGGCGCAAAAGGTAACAAAGGGGGGGGGGGGGTAGGTCAGGTTAGGGGGAAGGGAAGTTCCCTTCCAGGCCGCTCCGATTTCAGAGTGGCCTGGGAGAGAACAGGGGAAGGCAGCGTGGCTCGGCACGCGCAAGGTGCATAACTGTGCACCCCCTTGCGCGCGCCGACCCCCGATTTTATAACATGCGTGTGCCTGCTACAAAATTGGGCGTATATGTGCGCGCATCGGGTAGCACGCGCACACGTAGGCCGCGTGCGCTTCTTTTAAAATCTACCCCATAGTATTGAAAAATGTTTCCCCAGTGCTGGTGTTCAGAATTATGCTTTTTCATAGGGCCTACAAAAGGTCAAAAATTTAACTTCCTAACATTTAAAAACTTTTCATACCAGACCCAGCCTGGTACCCAGTAAATGTGATACTGGCCTTTAAGGTGTTTGAACAATTGGGAGAAGATGTTAGTGTTCTGACTCACTCAAGATTCTTCCCCTTTTCAAACGAAAGAATATTTGTGGCATCCATGGGTACTGAACAAAAACTCTTATGAGACATCACCATGCACCTTCTGATTAATCAGGGATATTGCTCATTTTAGATTGAGTGTGGAGGTGAAGAATAAGTTACTTTTCAAATTATGTCAAACAGTTTTTGAATTTAAGTGCATAATAAATATTTCAAATAAATATACACACTAAAATTTACTAAGCTGAAAGACTTTTAAAAATAACACACACTAGTAAGATAGTGTTTGTTTGCTACTATTAGAATTGTTTTGTATGGGCGGAAAAAAGACTGATTCTCTGTGCTAACGCAACATGGCATTTTGTTTGCCAATGTCAGAATTCTGATCTGACAAGGTGAAAGTACTGGTTGCTGGGCAAGTAGATACTACTTTGATTCCCACCTTCTGACCCATCCCATTTTTTTTAATATATAGATCACCCCCACCTAGGATGGACTAATTTTAGTCCTGTTGCTGGTTACTCACTAATATCAATCACCTAGTTATCAATTTTAAAAACTAGATTTGAAAAGACACCTAATAAATTTAAAAACCCTAAACGTTTAACAATTCTTAAATTGAGACATACCTGCTCCTTAATCAGCCTTTAAGACTTATCTACTTTACAAATTAAGATGAAGACAGAAGCCCAGCAGTGAGATGGGGCTATCCAGTCTATTGCACTGAGTGCCCAATATATGATTATCTATTCATTGGTGAGAGGGTGCATGTGTTCACCTGATGCAAAGAGCTCCTAGCTCTCAGAGAATGGGTCAATGCAATACAGTGCACTCAGCAGAGCGCACTGTTAACCCGCAGTCGAGAGCGGGTTGAATAGGCGCTAATCAATCCACTAATGCAATAAGGGTATTAGTGCATATTCAACGCGTGTCCAACGCGGAGTGAATCTAATAGCGATCACATGCAAATGCATGTGAATGAGGCTATCAGGCATTCACTCCCGATGTGAAAAAAAAAAATGTGTGACTCGGACGCACATTTAACTGTCATCTATTAACGCTTTCTGAACCCTCGGCATCTGTTTTCTTTACAAGCAGACAGCCATCACGAAAACAGACATCGGTTTCCCTTACTGGCGGACGGCCGAGTCACAAAAACAGACACTGATAAACCCAGCATCTGTTTTCATGAATCTGCCGTCCACCAGTAAGGAAAACAGACACCGGGTCTATCGGCGTTTGTTTCGTGACAACCGTCCGCCGGTCAGGAAAATTTACGCCGATAAAATTGGCGTCTGTTTTCCTTGCCAGCAGACGGCCAAGTCACTAAAACTGATCGGGTTCTCGTTAGCAAGGAGGTGCTAGGGTCTCGCAAGCGACCCTAGCGCCTACTTGCTAACAAGACCCCCTAATTTAAATACTGCATGGGGCGCATTAAGAAAGCGGGCACTGACTGTTCAGCATCCACTTTCTATGCTAATTTATTGCATCGGCCCCAATGCTAAATATCCTTAACTCCCTCAGAGCATAGCAATCCACTTTAAACGTAAATAACTTCCAGGCCATGCTTTTGTTTGTTATTTGTTGTCCAGGAGGGGGAGGAAAAATATGTTCTCTCCATAGTGTACAGTCTCTGGATACCCTGCTCTTAGCTTAAGTACTCACTTCGTCACATCAGCCGTGTATATAATTTTCTGTCAATACAACCAGTGATCTACTCCGAACATAATTAACTCACTCTGGTCTTAGTGTCTAACTGTGATTGTAAATAATTCTTCAGGTTATCCTTTTGTTTGAATATTTTCTGCCCCCCATACATGGTTACCCTTTTTGCCTTTATAGCTCTTAGTCTCAATTTCCCAGATCAGTGTTTATTGTAAAGCCTGTTGCTACATTATGTTATAAGTAAACCGATGTGATGTTCCCAATGACTGTTGATATATAAAATGTTTAAATAAAAATAAATGTGTCCGATCTCTGGAGGCCAGAGTAGCAGACCTGGAGGTGTGAAGCAGACAGAGGTGCAGTTGTGCTCATAAATTTACATACGCCTGGCAGAATCTGTAAGATGTGTAGTATTTTAAGATAACATGAGTGATTAGACATAATACATCTATTTTCAATGTGTTTCAAATTAAATTATTTTATGCATCACAGAACAGCACAATCATTAAACAAACCATAGCAATAAAGGAAATAATAAAGTGGTCCTGTTCAAAAAGTTTACATACCTTTGGTTCTTAATATCATGTATTACCTTCTTTTGCATCAATGACTGCATGCAGTCTTTTGTGATAGTTGTGAATGAGGCCCTTTATTTTCTCATTGGTAAAACTGCCCATTCCTCTTGGCAAAAAGCCTCCAGATCCTTTAGTCTCTGATTGTCTAGCATAAACTGCATATTTCGCGTTCTCCGCAAAGTGGCTCACTGATGTTGAGGTCAGGAAACTGATGGCCAATCCAGAACCTTCATTTTTCTTCTGTTGCAGCCACTGAATGGTAGACTTGGCTTTAAGTTTAGGATCACTGTCATGTTTAAAAGTCCAAGTGCACCCCTGCGCAGCTTCCTTGCTGATGAATGCAAATTCTCCTCCAATATTTTCTGATAAGATGCTGCATTCTTCCTGCCATAAAGTTTGACTAGATTCCGTGTGCCACTGTAGCTCGCACTGCCCCCCAAAACAGAAGAGATCCATCTCCATGCTTCACAGTAGGGATGGTCTTGACTCTTCACCAAACATAGCTTTTATGGTTGGGATCATAAACTTCAATTTTAGTCTCATCACTCTAAATGATTTAGTTCCAGAAGTTTTGAGGCTTCTCTAGGTGCTGTGTGGCATATTGTAAGTGGGCTGTTTTGTGCCAATGGATTAGCAATGCCTTTTTTTCTGGCAACTCTACCATGCAGCTCATTTTTGTTCAAGAATCTCCTTTATTGTGCTGCTAAAATACCCACGCCACTGTTTCTTTGTTTCAGAGAAGCCTGTATTTCAGTAGAAGTTGCTTGTGGGTTTTTCTTTGCATCCCAACAAATTTTCCTGGCAGTTGTGTCTGAAATCTTTCTTGGTCTGGCTTGGTATTAACCAAACTCATAATTTTCCACTTCTTGATCAGAGTTTGAACAGTACTGATTGGCATTTTCAAATCTTTGGATATCTTTTATATCCTTGTCCTGATTTATAAAGTTGAACTACTTTTGCTCCCAGATCCTTTGACAGTTCTTCTGCTTTCCCCATGCTTCAGTAATCAAAGTCAGGGCAGCCCCGGATGAAATGCACAAGGATTTCTCAAAAACTAAGAAACTCAATGCCTATTTAAACACAGACATCAATTACAATCAAACAAGGCACAGGTGTAGATAACCACCCTTATTATTAACAGCCCAAAAATTCAAGGGTATGCAAAGTTTTGAACAGAACCATTGTATTTCCTTTATTGCTATGGTTTAATGATTGTGCTATTCTGTGATGCATAAAATTGTTTAATTTGAAACATTAAAAATAACAGCCATTTGTTTTGTCTGATCACTCATGTTTTCTTAAAATGTTATACATCTTATAAATTCTGTCAAGGGTATGTAAACTTATAAGCACAAATGTATATAGAGGAGACCTTTAGGAACATCACAGAGTAGTCCCCACTCTAGTCTAGCAGCCACTGTGCTGCTGTGGAGAAGCAAGTTCACCTGGCAGGGGACCATCATATTGGTATGGCAGTAAATGATCTTGTAGCCAAGACCTGCCTCCAGGTGATGCTTTATCCTCTTGCATCGAGGATGTGTCTGCAGGGGTCCAGGCCCAGGAGGAAAGAGTTAGGTCAGACGCTGGAAAGTTAGGAACGTTTAGTTGGGTGGCTGGTGGTAACTTGCCTGCCTAATGCAAAATTGGTGGACCTCACATGGCATCTAAATAAGATTTTAGAAAGTGCTGGGAAGGATGTGGTTGTCATGATACACGTAAGTACTAAAGACTTGGGAAGATGCAGAAGTAGTCCTGGGGGAATTCTGCGCTACTGCGGAGCGCAGAATTTGTGCAGAATTCCCCCCCACACAGAACTGCCAAATTCTGCACAGAAAATGGCAGAGGAGACCCCAGCATGCTGCGAATGAAGCGTGCGAAGATGAAGGCCCCAGAGCGCTGTTCACGGCGAAGATGAAAGCTCCGGTGAGAGGAGAGGGGTGTGAGAAAGGGGAGGGGGTATGAGAGAATGGGAGGTGAAAGAGCAAGGGGGGGGATGCTTGAGTGTGGGTGCCAGAGAGAGGGAGCCTATATGAGGAGATTGTGAAGGAGTGTGTATGTGTGAGAGAGATTGGGGCATTCGTGTGTACGAAAAAGGGATCGTTGGATGTGAGGGTGCTAACCTGTGTGAAGGGATTGTGTATGTGTAGACAGAGCCTGTGTGAAGGGGTGCATGAGACAGAGACATAGGTAGCCTGTGTGAGGATGTATGTGTGAGCGAAAAGGAGCTTGGTGTGGGTGGTATGCAAGAGGGAGGGACCCTGGGGATGTGTGTGTGCGCGAGAGAGTGAGGGAGCCTAAATGAGGTTGTGTGTATGTGTACTAGAGAGAGGGAGGGAGGGATAGAGGGAGCCCTGTGTGAGGGGCAGTACTGAGAACGGGTCAAACTGACTGGCAATAGAGGTGGAGGGGAAAGATACTGGCAGGTGGAGGAGTTGGGGGCCTGAGAGGGCAAAGTGACCAGGGGAGTAGGGGAAAGCGAGTGGAAGAAACACTTACTGTGAATTTCTGGGGAAATTCCTGCTCAAAATATTTAAAATTCTGCATCTTTAATAACTTTTTTCTGTATAATTTAAAATGTAATTACTTAAAAGCTGTCCATGTAAATTGTGTTATTTTGACCAATATAAAGTTTGCAGAATTTTAAATTTTGTTTGCGCAGAATTCCCCCAGGAGTATGCAGGTGGGAGGCTCTAGAGGCTAAATTTAGGCTCTTAGTACCTGATTCACTAAGGGTTTTTCCCCATAGATACAAAATGGGATAAAAGCCTTAATGAATCAGACCCTTAGGTAGGAAACTGCAACCATGGAAGTTCTGGATTTCATTCTTAGAAATGTTCCCAATTCCACTTACAGAATCCTAGAAGCAGGCCAAGCTCGAGTCTCAATGTGTGGATAAAACAAATGGTGCAGGAAAAAGGGTTTTGGGTTTGTTGGGAACTGAGGAACATTCTGGGGAAGGGAGAGGCTAGTTCAATGAGATGGGCTCCATTTTAACCAGAATGAAAACAGGCTGTTGGTGCAAACTTTTAAAAAGGAGATAGAATAGCTTTTAAACTAGATCATGGGGAACAGCAGACAGTCACTCAACAGCACATGGTTCTCAAGGAGGTATCTTCAAAGCAAACTGGCAAGCCAATTTAGAATGACCCAATAGAGAGGTGGTTGATAAAAATGACTTCAAACTGCCTATATCATCTGATAATAAACAGGTTGAGAGTACATATAAACTGAAATACAAATAAAACTACATTTAAATGTCTATCTGCAAATTTCAGAAGTCTGAAAAATAAGACTGGAGAGTCAGAATATATGACACTAAAGGAAGATATACACCTACGCAGCATCTTGGAGATCTAGTGGAAGAATAACAACCAATGAGACACTGATACCAGGATACAAATTATACTGATGACAGGGCAGATAAAATTGGTGGAGGGGTGCTCATTCTAGGAAGAGAGCTGTGTTCATAGTGGGTGAGTAGGGGGTTACCCCCAACTCTTAACATAGACTTGGGGTAATCTGCAGTTACTACCTTAAACTTGCTGGGCAGACTGGATGTTTGGTCTTTTTTCTGTCATCAGTACTATGCTAGAGGGCCCATGCTCATACTTGGTGGGGAGAACTATTCTTATGCTGAAGGGGCTCTTTATGCTTTTCAAGCCATGGATGGCCTTTTATGAAGGGAAGAAAGTCAGGCTAGCATTACCATAACCTGTAACACTAATGCTTTCTACTACTAGGGGATCCTTGAAGTGACCAAATTTGCAGATATAAAATTTTCAGTCATTGAAACAGCAGCCAATTGTGCAGACCTTGTGAGATTAGGAGACTGGGCTTCTAAATAGTAGTTGTAATTTAATGTGGATAGGTACAAAGTAATGCAGGTAGGAAAAAATCTCAGCTACAGGTACAAAATGCTGGGTTTCATATTAGGAGTCACCACCCAGAAAAAAATGACCTCTGAGTCCTTGTGGACAATACCTTGAAATCTTTGGTTCAGTGTGCTGTAGCAGTCAAAAAGGCAAATAGAATGTTAGAAATTATTTGAAAAGGAATAGAGAACAAAACTGAGAATATCCTAATACCTTTGTATATGATGTGACCGCACCTTCAGTATGGTGTGCAGTTCTGGTTGTCCCATTTCAAAAAAGATGTAGCAGACATAGTTAAGGTACAGAGAAGGGCAACAAAAATTATAAAGGGGATGAAAACCTCCCTAATGGAGAGTCTAAACAGATTATGGCTCTTTAGCTTGGAAAAGAGAGGACGGAGGGGATATAACTGAAATTTATAAAATCATGGTGAAGAATGTCAATAGGAAATGGTTATTTACCCTTTCAAAACACTAGCAAAATTGGAAACTGGCAGATTTAAAACAAATTGGAAGTACTTTTTCACACAATGAACAATCAAGCTATGGAATCTGTTGCCAGAGGACTTGGACAAGGCAACTAACACAGTGGGGGTCAAAAGAAGTTTAAACAAGTTCCTGATGGAAACTATTAACAGTTATTACCCAGGTAGACATGGGAAAACTAGAGCTTATCCCTGGAAGTGAGATGCAAGAAATGGATCAAATACTGTCAGCGACAGAATGCTGGACTTGGACTTTGGTCTGATCCAGCATGGCACTACTACTTTATTATTTTTAAAGTTTTAATATACCGCCTTCTCCAGAATTGATCGTAACCGTTTACATAGTTACATACATAAGCAAATAAGTTAAGAAACATTAAAAAAAAGCAAAATAATATAATATAGATAGTACAGCAAAAATGAATACTGCTATCTAAAAAACCAAAACATAACTGTCTATGAAAACATCTTAAGGTTTGGGAGTGAGGTGCTTTCAGGAAATAAATGTTTAGCATAGGTTGTGCAAGTATGTACTATGATAATTCAATATCAAAAGCCTTCTTAAATAAAAATGTTTTTTCCGCTGCGTTTTAATGCAGCTAGATCTGTGCAAACACCTAAAGATTCAGGAAAAGCATTCCAAGTAAAGGACCGGCCACAGAAAAAGCCCTCTTTCTAGTAATGACAAGCCTGGCAATTTTCATTGTGGGGGCATCCAATAAGTTTTTAATCAAGCAAACGCATTTGTCTTGTAGAAGATTCATCATGGATAAGTTTAAATATGATTTATATAGAATATGAAAGTGAACAGGTAGCCAGTGTAATGAGGCCAGGGCAGGTGATATATGACTCCAGTATTTAACATTAGTTGAGATGGGCATCTGAATTTTGAACGAACTGCAAGGGTCGGGTTATGTAGGCAGGCAAGGCCAAGTACAGGGCATTACAGTAATCAAGTTTAGTACGTATTAAGGCCTGTAAAACTATTCTAAAGTCATACTTGCTCAGTAATGGCTTCAATCTTTTGAGTAGGTGTAGTTTATAAAACAAGGTATTGACTACTTCAGAAATGTGAGGGTGCATAGTTAATTTAGTGTCAAGAGTTACACCTAGATTGCAAGATTTCTTTGAAACAGGAATATTAATACCATCAATAGTTAATGAGGCTAGTGGAGGATGGCCAGGATTACTTATTACTACAAGTATTATTGTAGAGAGAAATAGGTCAGTTTTTTCCATATTCAATTTTAATTTACTGTGCAATAGCCAAGTTTTCACAACATTAATATATAGTATTAGAAGAGCTAGGGTCTCTCTCTAAGATGAATTATAGGGAATACAAAACTGAATTATCATCGGCGTAAATGTTGAAGTTCACGCCAAATCTGGCCAAAAGATGACAAAGGTAGATGGTAAATATTAAATAGTAATGCTGAGAGGACTGATCCTCATGGAACACCATCTTAAACCATTTGGATTTGAAAGTGCCAATTCTGATTTGTTGTGAACAATTATGAAGAAAAAAGAAGGTGAACCATAGAAGATCTGTACCAGTGATGCCTATAAACTTCCAGTCTGGTTAATAAAATGTCATGGACTAAGAAGGTGTCAAAGGCTGCTGAAATATCCAGTAGTACTAGAATGTAATCATTTATATAAAAACCTCTTAAAACAGTGTCTAAATATGGTAATGGCAGTGTTTCAATGTTGTGGCCTTGTCTAAAGCCATACTGATTTTCATTTAAGTATTCAGTGAGCTGAAATAATACAACTGATTTTATGATTTTTGCCATGGTTAAGTCTATAATTTGTAAGATCTAAAGGATCTGCTGACTTTTTTGGGTATGGGAGAAATAGTCACTTGTTTTAGAGAGCCAGGATATAGACCTGATTGAAGAGAAATTTACATATCTGCTAAATATAAGGAAGTGCCATTCAAACCCATTTTAACAAACTAGTGAGACAAGGATTCAGTGGACTGATGACTTCATATTTCTTAAAATTTTGATAGATATGGAACCTACAGTAGAAAAAGGATTCCCATGAATGAGGGAATAATTATATTATATTAATTTTAGGCACAGGAACTAGAACAAGTTCTGTTCTCAGAGCAAGTGAAATATTACACTAAGATCGTGGAAAATTTTTATTTTTTATTTTTTTTTAAGAATTCACTCCTGTTTTCACACAAGGCCAATGCACTAAATCATGCAGAACTGTGCACACTATTTTGCTACTGGGACTTCTATCCAAATAAGCCTGGTAGCAAAGTAGTATGCCTAGTTTCCCTACACAATACTTCAGAAACTAACTGCACTTAATTGAGGTGTAGTTTTTGGGGGGGGGGGAGGGTTGCCCATATCGCATTTGTAAAGGTTTTTCTGCCATAGGTATCCATAACTAATGAGCTGTGATGCATAATTTACATGACAGTAACTTATCAATTTAAATACAAACTTGCAGAGGTATAAAAACTACAGGAAAAAAGTTATTTGGAAGGAAATAGTTAAATTTTCTCACTAAAAGGGCAAATACTATTAAACTCATACTCTTCCAAACTGTATTGTTAAATATTACAAGGAACATACTGAATGCTTTGCTAGTTCATCCAACTGATGCAATTCCTATGATTGAAAACTCCATTACTCAAACCTGTAAATTGCAGGGACGCTTAACAAAGACCACTCCCTCCTCCCCCATTTGCTATTGTTAAAAAGGACTGAATCTGGGATAGTCCCTGTTATCACATTCAAGGCTATAGTACAGGAGGGAAAATGGAGTTGTTTATTCTGTATGTACCATGCATTATCTTAGTGCAATATTTACAAATGTATTCTAATAAACATTTTCTGAAAAGAAAATAGTTTCTACTACATAATAAATTCACAGAGAATAAAAACTGTTTAAAAAGAACAAAACAGTTTGCAGTATTAGAACTAAGGAAATGCTGGAACTTACCCTGCAGTTGTTTGAATCTTCCCTCTAACTGATTGTAATTATATGGCACCTGAGCTGTGTATCCGAGGGCCAGCGGCCCTGGCATACTGGATGTTCTTTGTAATTCCATTTATGACAAAATTTGCAAAAGATACAAAGTGCTCCAATATATACTGGTCAAACTCCAGCCTCCTCAGAAAAGCGGCTTCATTGCCCAGTGAAAATACTTGGCTGAACCTTAAGTAAATATAGCTTCGGTTCAAAATCCAGCTCCGTGGGCTGATGGCAAAGCTCTCTGTAACGGATCCAAACCTGACCAGCGTGGGGGCCTCAGCATGCAGTTTACTGGGCTCCAGTGACTTCCAAAACTAACCTAACCACTTCTAAAAGTAAAACAAAACCTGAAATTAAAACAAGCTTTCAAAGCATGCTCTGAGAAGAGGAATGCAGGCATGCCCTCCGCCTCCCTTCCAGGAGCAGCACACCTCTTCCAACCTTTCTGCTGGCTTGTAATTTAATCACTAGCCACTCACTGTGTATTTAGTGATGATGTCACTTGATTAGCATAAGGCATTGTAGAGGAAGGAAAGGCTGTACCATAGTCAGAAAGGGGGAGAAGGAAGCATGGAATGAAACAAAACGACCACCTAATGTAGCTACTATTCCACTACATTTAATGATACTACAGTTTATTCCAGCCATTTAAATCAAAAGCGGGAAGCACAGCCCCTAACAGGAACAAATTGGAAGCACCCATAAATGCTATGGGTAGGATGGTACCTCCCTAAGTAAAGCTGGTGGAATTACAACCTTTTGTTAGAAGCCTCATGTAACGGAAAAGTCTCAGATTACCAGCACATTAAAATGCAAACATTCTTCAATTGTCTTTACGGTTCTTTTTTTTTATTAATATTTATCTATATCTATAGATCTATATATCAATAGATTATATAGATATATATAAAACATTCTGGCATTTAGCCCGTGTGTGTACTTTGCACTGAGTCAGACCCAAGCGGTGCTTGCTGCACAAGGAAAACTGAACAGAACCCTCCACAGTCTGATAACCAGCAGAGTTCACTGAATCTGCCTACACATGACATCTGACAGGACAGACGAGAGAAAAAAAAATCAGTCTCAGCCTGCAGCTGAAAACTCAGAAAATAAAACTTCAGATCCACCATTATGTCATGCCCATCCTACCAACACAGATTAATGATTAACATTTGTGAGCACTGACAGTAACTGTTTAAATCTACTACATTTTATATATAAATGCTCCGTTTCGAATGGCAGAGGCAGGTATTACTGAGACTGACAAACTTGTGAACTAGTACTCTTAACATTGAAGTAACTAAAAGTTACCTAAATTTAACAAATCATTCTGCGAGCTTCTAGATTCAAGAATTTTGTTTTCACTTTGAAACCACCACCCACTAGAAAAATGCAAGGCCTTCAATGCCAGCATAGATCATTTCACACTCCAGACTAGCTGTGTGCTAACACTTTTCTTTGAATTTAAAAAGTCTGGCATTTACACAAAGAGCTACTACCACTGGTTTGTGATAGTCAAAATTATTTTCCATGAAAGTTAGTCTCTTTCCTCCTACCCAATAATAAACTAAAGCGTCCCTCCACATTTAAAAATAGCATGTCCTAAACATTACAGTGGCACAATTTGTTTGTACTTTCAAATAATTTGAACTTAGCAACACAGTTAAATAATTAAGTTGAAATTGTAAACTGTGAAGCTGTCTTGCTTTACATCTAGTTCATTTTTGTATATCCATATGTGCCCTGCACAAAACCATGTAAGGCCTCCCACATACCCAGAGTAGTATGAGTTACAGTGCATTCAGAAACTATTCAGACCCCTTCATTTTTTCCACATTTTAGAACATAAGAAATTGCCATGCTGGGTCAGACCAAGGGTACTCTGTTTCCAACAGAGGCCAAACCAGGCCACAAGAACCTGGCAATTACCCAAACACTAAGAAGATCCCATGCTACTGATGCAATTAATAGCAATGGATATTCCCTAAGTAAACTTGATTAATAGCCGTTAATGGACTTCTACTCCAAGAACGTATCCAAACCTTTTTTGAACCCAGCTACACTAATTGCACTAACCACATCCTCTGGCAACAAATTCCAGAGCTTTATTGTGCGTTGAGTGAAAAAGAATTTTCTCCGTTTAGTCTTAAATGTGCTACTTACTAACTTCATGGAATGCCCCCTAGTCCTATTATTCAAAAGTGTAAATAACAGAGTCACATCTACTCGTTCAAGACCTCTCATGATCTTAAAGACCTCTATCATATCCCCCACTCAGCTGTCTCTTCTCCAAGCTGAACAGACCTAACCTCTTCAGCCTTTCCTCATAAGGGAGCTGTTCCATCCCTTTTATCATTTTGGTTGCCCTTCTCCGTACCTGCTCCAATCGCAACTATATCTTTTTTGAGATGCGGCGACCAGAATTGTACACAGTATTCAAGGTGCGGTCTCACCATGGAGCGATATAGAGGCATTATGACATTTTCCGTTCTATTAACCATTCCCTTTCTAATAATTCCTAACATTCTGTTTGCTTTTTTGACTGCTGCAGCACACTGAGCTGAAAATTTTAAAGTATTATCCACTATGATGCCTAGATCTTTTTCCTGGGTGGTAGCTCCTAATATGGAATCTAACATCGTGTAACTACAGCAAGGGTTATTTTTCCCTATAATGCAACACCTTGCACTTGTCCACATTAAATTTCATTTGCCATTTGGATGCCCAATCTTTCAGTCTTGCAAGGTCCTCATGTAATGTATCACAGTCTGCTTGTGATTTAACTACTCTGAATAATTTTGTATCATCCGCACATTTGATAGCCTCACTCGTCGTATTCCTTTCCAGATCATTTATATATATATTAAAAAGCACCGGTCCAAGTACAGATCCCTGAGGCACTCCACTGTTTACCCTTTTCCACTGAAAAATAGATTATTTAATCCTACTCTCTGTTTCCTGTTTTTTAACCAGTTTGTAATCCACGAACTGACATCGCCTCCTATCCCATGACTTTTTAGTTTTCATAGAAGCCTCTCATGAGGGACTTTGTCAAACGCCTTCTGAAAATCCAAATACACTACATCTACCGGTTCACCTTTATCCACATGTTTGTTATGTTACAGCCTTATTCTAATGTAACCTAAATAGGGTGTTTACCCCAAGGGCACACAAACATTTACTTTGCTTCAGGGGCTGCTCCGGCTAGCATTCCTCCCATATCCTGTGCTCTCTATCCTAGAGGTGGATTCTTTTTATGGGGGAAAACTTTCATTTATGGCCCAGACAGCATGCACATCCCTGTATTTCTTGATAGCTGCAACATCCCCTGGAGGGAGATGCTGGGACAAACTAGGCAGGGTGTTAAATCATAATTTTACTGATTTGTTAAAATCAAAATTAAAGTCCATTTTATCCATAAATATGAAGTTACAGATGAATTTGGTATGAGTGTTCCCTCTGGGTAGATGTCCTTTACTTCAACATATTGAGCAGAGCTTCCCGTGGGGATGAAAATGTGCACAAAAGCTCTCCCAGCAGCCTACTAGGATTCCTATATCAGGGGTCTCCTACCACAAAAAAAACCCCAGTCTTTACTCGAGTCTCCATCTCAGTCCTGAATACCCAGCCCTGTGTCCTGGTCTCATATAGGAGCAGATCCAGATGGAGGTCCCCAGATCTTACTTGCCTCCTTTAGTGGTTTTAAATGGAGACTCCTCGTGTTGAAAAGTCTTTATGATCAGGTTCCTGCTATTCCAGCCTGGCTCCCAGCAAGGAGGAGTGACTAAAAAAAAAAAAACTCACAACAAAAAAGGGAATACATTTTTTAATTCAAAATCTTCCTTGACTAGTGCTCTATCACAGGTGCTTGCCACATTCAAAGGGTGAATGGGCTCACTGATCTTCAGCCCCTGTCCTCTGAGTAAAGCCAGCGAGGATTTATTTCCCCATAGGAGCAAGGTTTAAACAGTCCCTTTCCAAAAATAGGTTTCTTCTGGCCATCAAATGTCTCATGCTGCCAAGTCTGTCACAGGTGCTTGCCACATTCAGGGAGTGAATGGGCTCATTGGTCTTCAGCCCTGAAACAGGAATCCTACAGGGGTTCCGGCAAAATGTTTCCTCACTGCAACTGATAACAGATAGAGCCCTCTGGCAGGGAGTGCACAGAATAGGCCCACTTCAAAAAGCAAAAAGCCTGATGAGGCAGGGAGGCCTCACCAGGAAGGAAAACCCAGACATCCTTTCTGCTCTGTCTCTAACCAAAAACTAAAATTAGTTTGACTTGCAAAATGGCAGAGCTGGGATTGGTTAAATAGTCAAAGGCAACCAATCCCAGCTCTCCTGGAATGAGGAGGCTGAAGGGGATGGAAGGCTCCCATGGTCTGAAATATCAAGACTGGGACCTAGGGACAACTAGTGGTAGACAGCTTCTGGTCACACTAAAATGGATATTATGCTTTTTTTCCCCTCCTCAAGCTACACACAATACCCCATAATGACAAGCAAAATCAGATTTGTAGAAATTTGTGCAAATTAATTAAAACACAAAACAAAACTGAAATATCACATGTACATAAGTATTCAGACTCTTTACCCAATACTGTAATTGCTGTAAAAGGTACCTTAAAGTATCAAGTTTCCATGGGTATGCCGCTACAATCTTGGCATATCTGGATTTAGGTATTTTCTAACATTCTTCTATCAGGTTGGATGGGGAGTGTTGATGCACAGCTATTTTCAGGTCTCTCTAGAGATGTTTGGGTTCAAATCTGGGCTCTGGCTAGGCCACTCAGCACATTCACAGAGTTGTGCTGTAGCCACTGCTACTTTGTCTTGGCTGTATGCTTAAAGTCGTTGTCCTGGTAGAAGGTGAATCCTCACCCCAGTGTGAGGTCCAGAGTGCAGATTTAAATCAAGAATCTTTCTATACTTTGCTCCATTAATCTTTCCCTCTATCCTAGTTAGTCTCCCTGTTCCTGTAGTTGACTACATCCCCACAGCATGCTGCTGCCACCACCATGCTTCACTGTAGGGATGGTATTTGCTAGGTGACGAATGGTGTCCTATTTTCTCCAGGCATGATGCTTGGCATTCAGGCCAAAGAGTTCAGTCTGTTTCATCAGACCAGAGAATCTGGTTTCTTATTTTCTGAGAGTCCTTTTAAGTGCCTTAAGGAAAACTCCAAGCAGGCTGTCATGCACCTTTTACTGAGGAGTGGCTTATTGGCCACTCTACCATAAAAACTTGGAGGAGTGCTGCAGAGATGGCTGTCCTTCTGGAAGTTTCTCCCATCTCCACAGCAAAACTCTGGAGCTCTGTTAGAATGGCCATCAGGTTCTTAGTCACCTCCCTGACCAAGGCCTTTCTCCCCCAATTGCTCAGTTTGGGTGGGTAGCCAGCTCTATGAAGAGTCCTGGTGGTTCCAAACTTTTTCCATTTAAGAATGATAGCGGCCACTATGTTCTTCAGGACCTTCAATGCTAGAGCAATTTTTTGTACCCTTCGCCAGATCTATGAAGCTTCATAGCTGTGATTTTGCTCTAACATACTCTGTCAGCTGTGGGACCTTATATAGAAAGGTGTGTGTCTTTCCAAATCGTGTCCAATTAATTGAATTTATCACAGGTGGACTTCAATCAAGTTGGAAAAACATCAAGGATGATTAATGGAAATGACCTCAACTGAGTGTCAGAGCAAAGGGTCTGAATACTTATATAAATGTGATATTTCAAGTTTTTGGTCTTTTTTTTTTTTTTTTAATTAATTTCCATAAATTTCTACAAACCTGATTTAGCTTTGTCATTATGGGGTGTGTATAGACTGAGGAGGGAAAAAAAGGCATATCCATTTTAGAATAAGGCTGTAATGTAAGAAAATATGGAAAAAGTGAAGGGGTCTGAATTCCTTCTGAATGCACGGTAATTACCAGCAGAAGCAAGTCAGCTGGATTTGTGTGGCAGAATTTACCATGGTTTAAAAAAAATCTTATGCCAAATTTAAGAGAAATCAAATCCCAAGTTCCATGGATTTTGCATAAGTTTGAACTTCTTCAGGAACCTAATTTTGCAACGTCTGCACATCTGAGACCTGACCTTGGTGTGGGCTTTGGGGAGTTTCTGCTTATACAGTCTCTTTCACTGTATAAAGTTCATTGTGCAAGTTTATGTTCCCTTCAGAATATCACCAGGAACAAAAACCATGTTTAAGATAATTCAGTTAGCAGCTAAGACAAACAAAATCCTTTTTTTGCTTTCTGATTTTTATTTACTTCCTGAAGAGATACTAGTATTCATCATTTACAAAAAGAAACTCCTTCTTAGCCGCTCCCTCTATTATGAAGATATCAAGTTATTGCTCCACTGATCTCTAGGCTCTGAAGCAGAAGTAGAGAATACATGACTAAAACGCAGATACAGGGAATGCATCATCTGCTCTCTAGGTAAGGCACTGTCCTCTCACTACTTAGTGAGTCTCCTATTACTACTGCTCAGGAAGGAAAGGTTAAGTCGGCCATCATAGTTGGTGATTCAATTATTAAGAATGTAGATAGCTGGGTGGTTGGTGGACATGAGGATCATCTGGTGACTTGCCTGCCTGGTGCGAAAGTGGCGGACCTCATGCATCACCTAGATAGGATTTTAGATAGTTCTGGGGAGTAGTCGGCTGTCATGGTACACGTGGGCACCAACGATATAGGAAAATGTGTGACGGAAGTTCTTGAAGCCAAATTTTTGGGGGGGGGGGGGGGGGGGGGGGTTTAAGATAGAAAGCTAAAATCCAAACACCTCCAAGGTAACATTCTCTGAAATGCTTCCTGTTCGATATACAAAAGCAAGCAGAGCTCTGGAGTCTCAATGCATGCGACGTTGATGTAGGGAAGAGGGAGTTTTTCCAAAAGGATGGCACTGCCTTAATCAGGGTGGAACCAGGCTGCTGGTGTGAACCTTTAAAAAGGAGATAAAACAGCTTTTAAACCAGAACAAAGGGGAAGTCGACAGTGACTCAGCAGCACATGGTTTAGAGAGAGGTATCTTTGAAGGATACTAATGAAGCAGGAGAATTAGGAAATCCCAAAAGAGAGGTTCTAATAAAAGCAAAGTAGTGCATGTGCCTATAAAGAATCACTGGAGCTAAAAGATTCCAAATTGTCCTTGTGAACTGAAAAGCAGGCTGTTAAAAACAAAAAGTATACTTTGAAATGTATGTATGCCTGTGCCAAAATAAGTATTAAGACGTGAGAGTTAGTGTATATAGTAATGAATGATGAGACTGACAAAATTGGCATCTCAGAGACCTGGTGGAAGGAGGACAACCAATGGAACAGTGCTATATCAGGGTACAAACTATATCGCAATGACAGGGAAGATCAACTTAGTGGGGGGTGGTGCTTTATGTCCGCGATGGCATTAAATCCAACAGGAAAAAACATCCTGCATGAGACTAAATACACAGTAGAATCTTTATGGGTGGAAATCCCATGTGTGTTGAGGAATAGTATAACGACCGGAGTATACTACAGTCCACCTGGCCAAAATAAGATGGACGATGAAATTCTAAGAGAAATTAGGGAAGCTAACCAATTTGGCATTGCAATAGGAGATTTCAATTACCCCAATATTGACTGGGTAAATGTAACATCAAGACATGCTAGATAGGTAAAGTTCCTGGATGGAATAAATAACTGGTTCAGGAATTAACAAGAGAGTGAGCTATTTTATATCTAATTCTTAGGATTTGGTGGTAGAGGTACTAGCGGTGGGACCACTTGGCAACAGTGATCATAACATGATCAAATGTGAATTAATGACTGGAAGGGGAACAATAAGTAAATCTACAGCTCTAGCACTAAACTTTCAAAAGGGAAATTTGATAAAATGAGGAAAATTAGAAAAAACTGAAAGGTGCAGCTACAAAGGTTAAGAATCAAATTCAAAAAGAAACTAAAAACACTTCTGTTCAACCATGCCTACACAGAATAGCATTCCCTTCTTCTCCTTAGCCCGCCCCCCCCCCCCCCTTCCAGGTGACTGCCCGCTCCTTACATTAAGGAGTTATTCAATGTAAATTGTAAATTGTTAATTTGTTAAATTGTTAATTGTGATTCTCCGGTTATGATTTCCTTGTTTTCTATCCTTCATACTGCCTTTTGGTTACCCCCGCGCCCAGTTACTCTCCCTGTTGAAATGTACTTTCCAAACTTGCAGTTATTATGTGAACCGGTATGATGTCCCCACTAATACCGGTATATAAAAGTTCCTAAATAAATAAATAAAATAAATGTACAACAGGCATGGACATTGTTTAAAAATTTAATCTTAGAAGCACAGTCCAGATGTATTCCACACATTAAGAAAGGTAGAAGGAAGGCCAAATGATATCTGGCATGGTTAAAAGGTGAGGTAAAAGAGGCTATTTTAGTCAAAAGAACTTCCTTGAAAAGTTGGATCCAGCTAAAGAAAATGGGAAAAAGCATATGCATTGGCAAGCTAAATGTAAAATATTGATAAGACGCTAAGATAATTTGAAAAGTATGCTGTAGAGGCAAAAACTCGTAATGAAAACTTTAAATTATATCCGAAGCAGGAAGCCTGCAAGAGAATCAGTTTGACCATAAGGTGACTGAAGGGTTAAAGGGACATTTAAGGAAGGTAAGGCCATCGCGGAAAGACTAAATTAATTCTTTGCTTTGGTGTTTACTAGTAAGAATGTTGGGGAGATAACTGTTCGAGACTATGTTCCAAAGTGATAATTCAGATGAAGCAAATCACAGTGAACCTGGAAGATGTAGTAGGCCAAATTGACAAACTGAAGAGTAGCAATTTACCTGGATCAGATGGTATACTCACACAATTAAACTCCGGAATTCATTGCCAGAGGATGTGGTTAAGTAAGTTAGTGTAGCTGGGTTTAAAAAAGGTTTGGATAAACTGCTATTAATCAAGTTGACTTAGGGAATATTCACTGCTTATTACCGGTATTAGTAGCATGGGATCTATTTAATATTTTGGTACTTGTAACCTGGATTGACCACTGGTGGAAACAGGATGGTGGGCCTGAAAGACCTTCTGTCTGATCCAGTATGGCAGCTTCTTATGCCCTTATGAACAAAACCCAAAAAAGAAAGCCATGAAAAAGACAAGCAGATATTCTGAAGACTCTAGTACATACAGGGTTTATTTTTTGGGTTTTTTATTTATTTATTATTTTACAATAATTAAACAAAGATACACTTTGTATGAAATTGTAAGAGAATATGAAAAGAAATGTAACAAAACTTCCATTCTAGTAACTGAAAAGCAGAGAGATACATTATAAACAAGAGCCCTACCACTTCCCATCTTCATAACTCAAACCCATAAAGAAACAGTAGGGGAGTATTTTCTAAACTTAAAGGAGACATCGAATTAACTTAAACATCAAGTAATAGATTGGCGACTATACAATCACAGTATATATTTTTTTATTTCCCCAGTTATTAATCGGTGGCAGAATCATGCCTTCTGCTATTTAGAAACTCCATCAAGTGCTCAGGGTTGAAAAAAATAAATGTACTACTAGAAATCTTTATGACACATCTGCATGGTAATGCAGTTGGAAAGTAGCTCCAATTGCATTTACTTCTGATCTCATAGAAAGGAAAACCTTGTGTCTTAATTGCATTGGTCTAGCTAGGTCAGGAAATATACAAACAGGTTGTCCTTGATAATTTACATTCAAATTTTTAAAGTATGCTTTCATTATAAGGCTAAAGTCCTGTTCAGAATAAAGAGAAACAAATAATACGGCTCTTTCTATAATTTCAGGATTTGAATTTTCCAAGTACTGGGTTAGATTAAGGAAATCCGGCCTATTATCTATCACACTTTGGGAATTTCCAGTTCTCTGTAATAGAAAACTGATCTTTTTTACAGCTGGTATCTGATTTGGAGAGATTTTTAAGGCCTCCTGAAGAGTACATACAGGGTTTTAACACCTTTAAACCAGCACTAGAAATTCTTCCATATAATGGTTTGGACATGCATATTTGTGTGCACTAGTGATTATACAGGCACCGAGCAATATTCTTCTCAACCTATGCTGAAGCCAAGAAAGGCTATATTGCTTTAGAAGAGCAACTCTATGTACGTTGTGTGTTGTTTTTTTTTAATGTTTTATTTGATTGGAAGAAGCGATTCATAAATTCAAATCTAAATAAATAACGGATAGCTAGCTATACTAAAATATTTCAAATGAGTATATAGCAGTACATAACTAGTTAAATTGCTACAAATGAAATGAATAACTTGATATGATTCAAAGGATGTATGGAAATAAATCTTTACGCAAATAATTAATATATCTGGCTCATAATGAATCTGTTGTGAGAAAAGATCACATTTCTGGAAAAGGTCTGCAGACCATGTATTCAGCGTATATGGACAGGAATAGAAAGTGAGCCAATTTATTTTCACAATTCGCTAAAATACCTGTGATAACAGCCTGACATTTTATTTGGAATATCACAGAATTGAGGTTGTTTTTTTAATTAGATATTCTCTGTTGGAAAGATAGACCCTTGAGCCGAGACAAGGTTGTCACTACCACCAGGAGATGGCCCCTGTTGGTCCTCGTCATCGGGAGGCAGTACAGGAGAAAACCCAACTGGACCTTCACCTATACCAGCCCTCGTTCCCTGCAGGTTGAGCCTTGGGTACCGGGGCCGGCAGGACTTAGGCATGGGTCTCTCAAGGCATGGAACTAGAAGCTGAAGCAGTGTCAGATGATCCAAGTGTTGAGGCAGGCAGTGGATAAGTGGAAACAGGAAGCGAAGCAGCAGGGTAAAGAGGTCAGGCAGAAGGTCAGGGCAGGCAGAGATCAAGCAGACTCTAGATACCAGGCAAAAGTCAAGGCAGGCGGAGGTCAAGCAGAGTCAGCCGAAGCAATCAGAACCAAAAGATCAATCCATAGGGATGAGGAGCAAGGCAGGGACTAGGAACAGGAATGCTGGAACTAGGAATCAGGAACAGGAGGCAAGGCATGAACGCTGGAATCAAGGCAGGAATCGGGAACGCAGACAACTTGCACTCAAGAATGAGTAGGACCTGTTGCCGAGGCAAAGTGGTGGTAGCAGGGCAGGGTATATATACCCACCCTGCCTGTCGTCATCTTCATGGGCTGCAGGGAACTTTCCCACTGCTGGCCCTTTAAATTCACTGCAGAGGCGTATGCGCATGCCTAGGGAGCCGGCGCGAAGCTCAGCATCGGCGGTGTGTGAGGGTGCCTCATGAGCAGACCGCTACCGCAGCAGTCTGCATCAGCAGAAGCAGGAATGGGCATCCTACCGACCCAGGTGAGGGGAGACGGTCGCGGTCTCACGCGATCAGGGATCCTAACAAATACTCCCTCTTAGCAGGTCCAGGTTTTCCCAGATGGGCGGCATGGAACTGCTGGAGTAGTGCCTTGTCTACTATATTGGAGGTGGGCTCCCATGTATTTTCATCAGGTCCAAAACCTTCCCAGGCAATTAAATATTCCCATCTTTTGTGATGGCGTCTTACATCCAGTATCTCCTTCACTTGGTTTATCTGTACCTCTTCCGCCAACACATCCTGTGGTTTGGGAGGCTTTCGCCGCGGCCAAGACAAAACTAGAGGTTTCAAGAGAGACACATGAAACATTGCGTATCTTCAGAGAAAAAGGCAGTCTCAGACAGTTTGCGACAGGTCCAATTCGTTCGATGATGGAGAAGGGACCAATATATCGAGGAACCAGCCTCATTGAAGGCACCCGGACGCGGATATGGCGGGTACTAAGCCATACTCTGTCCCCAGGGTTAAAGAGGTGTGCAGGCCACCGATGTCTATTGGTCCCCCTTCTTTGCCTCTTCAGCTGCTAGCCGGAGATTGTTCTGTGTGCTGGTCCAGCGGGAGAACAGTTGTTGTGCTGTGAGCTGAGCCATGGGAGAGGGCATCGAGAGGTGTGGGAAGTGGCGGGACCGGTTGTTTGCCATAGACTACCTAGAAGGGCAAAGAGCCAGTTGCTGAGTGGGTGTAAGAGTTGTGCAAAAACTCTGCCCAAGGGAGCAGGGAGGCCCAATCATCTTGTCTACTGTTTAAGAAGGAGCAGAGAAAGATCTTTAAAGTTGTCTGTTGTCCTGCGGATGGTATGCCGTGATAAAGTAGAGATGGTCAGCGAACTTCTTACACAGCGATCGCCAGAAATTCGCTGTGAACTGAGCTTGGCGATCGGAAGCTATGTGCTGCGGAAGCCAATGAAGGCGGAAAATGTGCTGAGTGAAAAGCTGGGCCAGTTCAGGGGCTGAAGGAATTTTAGGGACAGCAGTGAAATGGGCCATCTTTGAAAACCTATCGATGACTACCCAGATTACTTGGTAACCATTCGACGGGGGCAGGTCAACTAAAAGGTCTGTCGAGAGATGGGTCCATGGTTGCAGGATGCCCCAGGGATGTCCGGTCAAAGGCTTCTGTCAGGCAGTAATAGACATAGGCCTTAATGTCCTATCCATTTGCAGTCACCAGTAATACTGCCGCAAAAGTCCAGCGTATGTGCTTTTCCCGGGTGCCCAGTGATGAGGGAATCGTGAGCCCAGGCTAGGACTTTCCACTTGAGGCGAAGGGGCACCACCATTTTTCCTGGTGGGACAGCCTGAGTGGTGGCTAGGAGGATCTTTGCAGGGTCGATAATATACTGGGGAACCACAGAGTATTTTTCGTCTCAAAGGCCCTGGAATGAGTGAGCATTCTTGGAGGCTGGTCTGTAACGTAGGGTAAAGTTGAACCACCTAAAGAATAGCGACCAGCAGGGCCTGACTAGGATTTAACTGTTGGGCATAGCTGAGGTATTCTAAGTTCTTGTGGTCCGTAAAGATAGCGATGCGGTGTTGTGCCCCCCTCAAGCCATTGCCACCATTCCTCAAATACCATCTTAATGGCAAGAAGTTCCTTGTCTCCAATGCTGTAATTTCTTTCAGCTAGTGTAAACTTTTGTGAGAAATATGAACATGGCAGCAGGGTACCCTTCTCAAAGTGCTGGCTCAATACAGCTCCCACAGCCGTGACAGAGGCACCACCTCTACCACGAAAGGGGCATGAGAGGTCTGGATGTTGAAAGCACATATCCTGTAGGAAGGCGCCCTTCAAATCATTGAAAGCCACAGTTGTCTCGGGCAGCCATTGTTTGGGGTTGGCCCCCTTCTTGGTGAGTGCAGTGAGGGGTGCCACCAGGCGAGAGTATTGAGGAATAAAATGCCTGTAGAAATTGGCAAATCCCAGAAGTGTTGTAGGCCTGAAGTCCAGATGGTTGTGGCCAATCCTGGATGCTGGAGACCTTCTCTGTGTCCATGTGGAATCCTGTGGTTGAGACGATAAAGCCTAAGAAAGGAAGGGATTCCTGTTTGAACAAGCACTTTTCTAGTCTGGCAAACAACTTATGGTCTCTCAGACAGAATACGCACCTGACCTCCCAGCGATGGGAAAACAGGTCCCTGGAGTATATTATCATGTCATTCAGGTACACAATGATGCTAGAGTGGAGCATGTCCCGGAAGACCTCATTCATGATGTTTTGGAAGACCGCTGGGACATTGCAGAGGCCGAAAGGCATCACTAAATACTCATAGTGGCCGTCACTGGTATTAAAGACTGTCTTCCACTCATCACCTGGTTTGATGCATACGAGGTTATAGGCCCAATTTTGTGAACAATTAGCCTTCTGAAGGCAGTCTAGCAGCTTCAGGATAAGTGGTAAAGGATACAGATCTCTCCTGCTGATGGCATTCTATCCACAGTAGTCAATACAGGGCCATAAGAACCCATCCTTTTTAACTACAAAGAAAAAAAACAGCACCAACTGGTGAGGTGGAAGGGTGGATGAACCCCCTGTCGTGGTTCTCCTGGATATATTTGGACATGGCTTGGGTCTCTGGCAGTGACGGGGGGTATTCTTGTCCTTGCGAAGGCATGATGCCTGGGAGTAGGTCAATGGCGCAGTCAAATGGGTGATGCTCAGGAAGCGTCTCAGCTTTTTCCTTGGAGAAGATGTCTGCAAAATCGGCATATTGCGGAGGCAAGGTGAGTGGTGTGGTAGCCAGGAGGAGCCCGGTTCGAGGAACATCTGAGGCAGGTAATGTGACAGTGTGCCGCCGCCCCCCCAGGCAGCCAATTGTAAGGTCTCCCAATCGATGTGGAGGGATGCATCTGGAGCCAGGATAGGCCCAAGACCACCGGATGTATGGCCTTCTTCAGGACGAAGGAGATCTCCTCCTCATGGAGGATCCCAGTAAGTAGCCTCACAGGGATAATCCATCCAGGTAAGGGATCCCCACAGATGAAGGAAATCACCAGGGGAAAGACCTAATTGACTGACCAGGTCTGTTAGAATAAAGATCCCTCTGGCTCCGGAGTCGATTAGTGCCTGGGTAGAGAAGGCACCACAGGGATAGATGATAGTTACAGGTGCAGTGCAAAGGGGAGCAGGATTGATATAGTCCAGAGTCATCTCCCCGCTTAGGCTCTGGAATTTCCCAGCCTCTTGGGACATTGTGCTAGCATGTGCCCCTTGCCAGCGCAGTAGAGGCACAACCCTAGAGACCGCATCGTTGTTTCTCTTCCAGAATAAGCTGGCTCTGGCCAAGCTGCATGGGTTCCTCTCCCTGAGGCTGGCCAGGTTCAGGAGGTGAGGACGGGATCAAGGGCCGAGAGAAAGATAGAGATAGTGGTACTGCCTTATGGCAAGGCTTAACCTCCTGAAGGTGCTGCTGGAGGAGACAATCAATACGATCGGAGAGGTCAATAAGTCCCTCTAAGTCAGGGGTGGGCACTTTCGGTCCTCGAGAGCCACAAACCAGTCTGGTTTTCAGGATATCCCTAATGAATATACATGAGAGAGATTTGCATGCACTCTGCCTCAGTTGTATGCAAATCTATGTCATGCATATTCATTAGGATATCCTAAAACCTCGACAGGTTTGTGGCCCTCGAGGACTGGAATTGCCCACCCCTGCTCTAAGTCTTTAGGTAGTTCCCGAGCAGCCAGCTCATCCTTAGTCCTCGAGAACAGCCCCTCCAAGAAAATGATCCTGAGACTATTCTCTCACCACCCCAGCTCGGAGACTAGGGTATGGAACTCCACTGAATATTCCACCAGTGGACGTGACCCTTCATGGAGGTCAGAGGCTGCCACAGACTGTCGCCCAGGTTCATCGAATACTTGCTTAAAAGTCTGTACAAAGCATGGGAGGTCCTGAAGCAGAGGGTCTCCGTGTTCCCACAAGGGAGAGGGGCTCAGGCCAGGGCCTTGCCGTCCAAGAGCGATGGAATGAATGTCTTGACCTGGTCACTAACGAATTGGGCCTGTTGCAGAGAGAAATGCATAAAAACAGTGGTTTAGAAATCCATGACACTGTCAGGGGTCCCCAGCATAATGAGGAGGTGCAGGAAGGTGAAGAGCCGCTGGGGAAATGGGTGGTGTCACTGGATCAGGAGGATGGGTGCTGGTCATCGGGGCGGTGTCCAGGTGGCTTACCAGCAATCCCACTGTGGCGGCTAGCATATCTAGGCAATGCTGTTGCAGTCTCTGGGCCAGTCCGGAGATAGCCTCCAGGCCAGTCAGGTCCGCCGGTTCCAAGGCCTCAGCAACCTATTGGAAAGGTGGACCCCTGAGCAGAGTCGAGGTTGTCACTACCACCAAGAGAGGGCCCCTATTGGTCCTTGGTGTCGAGAGGCGGTACAGGAGAAGAAAACCCAACTGGACCTTCACCTATACCAGCCCTCGTTCCCCGCAGGTTGAGCCCTTGGGTACCGGGGTCGGCAGGACTTAAGCACGGGTCTCTCAAGGCATGGAACCAGAAGATGAAGCACTGTCAGACAAGCCAATGGTCGAGGCAGGCAGCGGACAAGCGGGGTCAAGAGGCCAGGCAGAAGGTCTGGGCAGGCAGAGATCAAGCAGAGTCGAGATACCAGGCAAAAGTCAAGGCAGGCGGAGGTCAGGAAGAGTCAGGCGAAGCAGAGTCAGAACCAGATCAATCCATAGGGACAGGGAGATAAGTAACAGGAATGCTGGAACCAGGAATAGGAGGCAAGGCAGGAACGTTGGCATCAAGGCAGGGATCGGGAACACAGACAACTCGCACTCAAGAATGAGCAGGACCCGTTGCTGAGGCGACGTAATGGTAGCAGGGCAGGGTATATATACCCACCCTGCCTGATATCTTCGCGGGCCACAGGGAACATTCCCGCCACTGGCCCTTTAAATTTGCTGCAGAGGCACACGCACGCACCTAAGGAGCCGGGAGTGGAGCTCAGCGTTGGCATCATGTGGGGGGTGCTGTGTGAGCAGGCAGCTGCTGTGGCGGTCAGCATCAGCAGTGGGAGGCAACGATGGGGAAAGTAGGAACGGGCCTCCTGCCCGCCCAGATGAGGGAACCCCATTGCGGTCTCACTAGGCCGGGGATCCTAACATTATCATTATGAGACTTGGAGATACTTTTCAAACTACTGTCTTCATAAAGATCACAGATTGTAAACAGCTTTTCCTCCATTTTCAGTTACCATTCACATTCTTTTAAACAGAATCTACCTGTCAGCAGTTTTCTCATCTGCATAGAGATTGTGTTCCAGCATTAGAGAGCATAAATTTCAATCTGAAAAATTAGGAAGACTATTTTTACAGGTGGAGTCTATTTTCTGATTGAGAGACCTTTCTTAAACTATCAGTGATCTGACACTAATGTAAAGTAGAGATCCACATTTGTTATGAATTTTTCAATCATGTTAAAAAGATATAGGACATTATTTATGAACCTTGTTTGGCATATTTTACAGTTTCATTCCATTTTTCAAGAATTCCCTTTGAACATTTGGAAAAAGCAGGAATTGGGACTATGGCCAATATGTGACAGTGACCTGATGTATGTATGATTGTCCCTAAAACAAAACAAAAAAAAAAGTTTATCATGTCCGCCCATCCTTCTTTAAATTATATCAAGTTATTCACTTCATTTGAATCACATTGTTTTACTGGTATTTTATATAATTATTTTGTTTTTTTTTATTTATTTTTGCTATATATTTGTGAGAGAGAAAAAACAAAACACTTTGTAAAGAACCCAGAGAGGCAGCTGGTATTAAGTTTGGCTAATTGATCCTGCTATCTACAGAGAACCCTTTTTACCGGTAAGCAAACTTGCCTTCTCCGTTGACAAGCAGGACTGAATTATCCATATTGTGTGGGGTTCCCAAGCTGAGGGTTGCAAGGGACACCATTACTTAAGGCAACCCAACCTCTCCAAGTGAAGCGTGGACCACTGGTTGAACATGCTGCACAGAACACTTGTCATAGTAACATAGTAATGTCAGCAGAAAAGGACCAGATGGTCCATCCAGTCTGCCCAGCAAGCTTAAGGTAGTAATTGCCTCTCTGTGCAGTTTACGTCCATATTTTTCTTAAGGGTAGTAACTGCTGCTCCATTCAGTTATCCCCAAGCCTTATGATAACTCATAAAAATTGCAGCTAACAACATTTTTTACTGGGTGATTAGCTTTCTTGAAAATTCAGACAGTGCTGCTTGATGTGCTTTAAGGACTTGGCTGTAGTACAGTCCTGTGCTTTTTCCCTTATGTCTGCAGATTGGTACCCCAGCCGATAGATGTCTGGGCCCTCTTGGTTGTTTGAATCCAATTCCCTTTTTCCCCCCTGCCATAGAAGCAGGGAGCAATGTTGCAGTTGCATTTAAAGCATCAAAGTTACTGTCTCCATGGGACAATGTCCAGACAGTGGTGGGACATGAAAGTGTGAACAGATGACCAAGTAGCAGCTATGCAAGTGTCTTCAGTGGAAATGGCCCTGAAATAAATCCACTGTAGCTGCCATAGTTCTCACTTGATAAGCCTTGACAAAGACTAATCTGTAAGCCAGCTACCACGTGTGCTATACAGTCTGCTAGTCGAGTGTCAGGATGTAGGCTCTGTAGCACATGTACACAGGATGAAATCTGCAATAGTGATTTTGTTTAGGAATAAACATAATATCACAGCTTCCTAACCTATATGCTGCAGGTGAATTACAGGTAAATCACAATAAATGATAAGGCTTACTGTTTAGTCCAAGTAACCAGCCTGGGTCTTTGCAGAATTGCTTCTTTCCAACGCAGTTCACACACAATGGAGACAAGACTGTAGTTTGTAGAAAAAGGGACAAGACCTTCACAATATAATTTAACATTAGTACATGGCTTTGTAGAACTCATGGGTCTCCTCCAGGATTCCATACTTCGTTTAGGTCTCCATGCCATCTAAATGCTGGGAATACCTATGAGGTGTCCCTGAATTTCTTTTGAGTCCTTTGAGGACTATTCTGGATCCTCAGGGGCAAGGCCATATAGTAGCCTATCTGTAATGTGGAGCTGACTATTTCTAAGCCATTCTGTGGCTCTGAACTGGGCAGACCTTGGTTTAAAACCAGAGAATAAACCTTCTTCCCTGACAGAATCCCCCCACCCAAAAACACACACACACACACACACACAGTGGGGCCTTCCGAGAACCTCAAAGTTTCATTGGAATCTGGCATCACAGCACAGTCTAGAATAGAGTTAGAAAAGGAAAGTACATGAGAACATAAGATTTGCCATACTGGGTCAGACCAAAGGTCCAAACATGCATAGTAATATACTAACATAGTAGTGAAGACAGAAGTTTAAGGTAGTAACTGCAGCTCTGTGCAAGTTAACACTAAGCCTTATGTTAAGGGTAGTAATATTTACACTGCACATTGAGCAGAGGATTTCAAAATATCCATAATGATGCTTAGATTCTTTTCCTGGGTAGTGACTCCCAATGTGGAACCTTACATTATATAGCTATAATTTGGGTTGCTGTTCTCTACATGCTTCACTTTGCACTTGTCCAAGTTAAATGTCATCTGCTATTTGGATGCCCAGTCTCCCAGTCCTGCAAGGTACTCTTGAAATTTCTTACAATCCTCTTGTGATTTAACAACTTTGAATAATTTGAATCAGTAAATTTGATCATCTCACTCATCGTTCCCATATCTATGTCATTTATGAAATCAGTGGGCCCTTGAGTTACAAACAAATTTCGAGTTAGACCAAACATATGAGAGAGCGCGAGAGAGCGAGTGAGCCAGAAAGCCAGAGACCAACCATAGACAGAGACAGAGACTAACCATAATGCCCTCATACTAGATAGGTATTTTTACCCCTATATGAGGCCCACCTAGTTACTCGAGGTGAGGTGTAGGTATTAGTGTTGTGTTAGGGGCCACTTTGACATGCAGAGTGTGACATATGAACAGAACAGTGCACTCTTGTGAAGATTTGATGACCTTCGGAGTGAGGAAACTCACCCAAAGATGAGATTTGTGCAATGTTCTCTCAACCTAGCTTGATGTTACCCAGGTAGAAAGTCCATATGCAGATATTGTAAAGGAACTGGTGGAGGATGAAATTGTTGTTTCTGGTAGGTTAGGCACATTTTATAACTATTTGTTGAGTACACTAGGAAATTATTGGTGTTGCTGGTAGTTACAGAAATTATACAACCATTTTTTTATTATAGAAATGGTTAGGTAAGGGGTGCTTTTTGGAGGTTTGGAACGCATTATGGGTATTTCCATTATTTCCTATAGAAAAAATAGTCTTGACTTACAACCAACTTGAGTTACAACCAGCCTTCTGGAACCAATTGAGTTCGTAAGTCAAGGGTCCACTGTACTTTAAAAAGCAGCGATCCTAGTACAGATCCCTGTGGTACTCCACTATTTACCTTTCTCCATTGAGAAAACTGACCATTTAGTCATACTCTGTTTTCTATTTTTTAACCAGTTCTCAATCCATAACAGAACACTGCCTCTTATACCATGATTTTTAAATTTCCTCAAGTCTCTCTCATGAAGTACTCTGTCAAACGTTTACAATATCTGGAGCACTGGGTGGGGCACCCCTACAGGCATAGAATGCGATGTCTCTGGTGCCCTGGGTGAAGTGCCCCTTCAGACACTGGGTTCAATGTCTCTGGAACACTGTATGAGGTGCCCTCTTCAGGTACAGGGTCTGATGCAACTGGTGCACTAGATGAAACACCTCCTTCAGGCACAGAGTTTGATGCACTGGATAAAGTGCTCCCTTCAGGCATGGAGTCCATCTCCTCAGCCTGAGCACCCTCTTCAGGCACAGAGACCGGCACAGCAGGATGAAGAGCCCATCCCAGTCACTTTTCAGTCTTAGCTGTTTGCAGTAATTGCAATTCTTCTCTAGCCCTGTTTTATTTACGTAACATACATGGAGATCAGTCCTCTTTATGGCATTTTTCGAGTTCCTTAATTGTTAAGCCAAGACCCCAATGGGGGATTGAACTGGAATCTGCTCCAAAGCTTAGGAGAGAAGTTTGGATCAAAGAACCCTGGAGGTCACACCCCTGAGAAAAGGGGATTGGCTGGGTATCAGCTAAAAGCATTGCTGGGAAGCAGGAAATGGTTCACAGCAACCTGAAGGCTGACCTGCTCTTGCTACCGAACCTGCTTCTTTCTGAAGGTGCAACTTACTCTTGATTCCAGGTCCTGGCCTCTAAGTCAGCTTCTTTTCCAAGCCTACTTCACAGTGAACTTGCTACTGATTCCAGCTTCTGGCCTGTAAGTTCAGCTTTTTTGTTCAAGCATGCTTAATTGTGAATCTGTTTCTGACGCCTGCTTTTGACCTGCAAAGCCAGATTTCAAGTTAAGCCTGCTTCTGTGTAAATCATTCCAGATTCCAGTTCTTGGGCAGCACTGCAGCTTGCTACTCAGCCCAATCCAGTTCCTATGTGCAACCTTCTTGATGCCTGACTTTCCAGCCTGAGCACCCCTGCTCCATATCTGCGAGCATCAAGAGGACAGGAACCTGGCATTAATAGAACCTAATAGCCTAGCATCATTTTCTTTCTTAATTTTTGATAATCTGCTTGTGTATATCAACAGATTCCTTCCAAGGAACACCTTGGAAATTTCCCACCTTAATGTAGATGAATAGTCCCTGGGTTCATGTTGAAAGTTAAAATCTTCTATTGTATTTTAAATCACTTTAGCCTGCACTTTGTTATCTAACAAAGAGGTGTTAAATCTCCAGGTCCTGCGAGTATTGATCATAGCCTGAAAATTAAGTGCAGTAGATACTGAATGGTAATCTGAAATAGCTGAAGATAGGATACTGCAGAATTCCAAAGGAAATATTAAGGGTTTGCACTGTAAATGATCAATCCTAGTATAAGAATAAAATATTGGGGAAAAAATGTATAATCTTTTCTATTAGGATTCAAGGACTTCCACTGCAGTTTGTAAGTATTGGCAAGCAGGAAAAAATCCAACACGTGGTGGTGTGCTGGTAGCAGAAGAATTAGATGTATCTAGTACATTCTCCCTCTGAGTAAAGGGCCTGAGGAAAATTCCAATAGAACTTTGGAAGACTGGCAAAGAACTCACTATGCCTATGATTGGGACCATAAATATTAGCCAAGGTAAACTCTTGAGAATATAACTGGTAATTCAAGAGTTCATATCGAGATTCTGGATTAACGTCTGAAGTCTCAGTGTTGATGGATAGAAATTTATGGATTAAAATACAAGTACCTGGAGAGCGAATGACGTCACCGCGCAGGACGGCAGCCTGAGCTCCGGGCTGCTCATCCCCCGCACAAGAATCGCTCGCCATCGGCGTTTCCAGGCCTCTGTTTTCGCCGCAAACTCACCCAGCTGCTGCCCAAGACGTGAGGATGGCGGCTGCAAAAAAAAAAAACGGATCTTAAACAATTCTCCTTCGCCGCAGCCGCGGCGGAGCTGGAGCCGGAGGAGGGAACCAAAATGGCGGACAGGCCGCGTTCATCACCGGGACCGGCGGAGGAGGTAATTCCCGGGTCCCTGGGGCAAGGGGACACCTCGATTCCCACCAGAGAGGAGTTTAAGGCGTGGTTTGGGGCCCTCCATGATGATATGGCTCAGTTTCGTCGGGAGATGGAAGAAATAGTAGCAGGTCTTAAGACTGACGTTACTGAGCTCCAGCACCGCGTGGAGTCTGCTGAAGACAGCTTGGAAGAGCAACAAACCTCAGTTCAGTCCCTAAGCACAGACTGTCAAAAAATTAAAGATTTGCACGATGAATTGACGCGCCATGTAAAAGATATGGAGAATAGATTGCGTAGATCCAACCTCCGGTTCCGGGGTGTCCCTGAAGAGGCGACCTTCTCTGACTGCGCTAGGGTGGTACAAGGAATATGTGCCCAGCTGTTAAGGGAAGGCGAAAGCCCGGAAGATAACACCCCTATTCTGCTAGACAGGGCGCACCGGACACTTGGAGCACCAAGAAATAACCAGGCTCGGGACATAATTGCATGTTTTCATAATTATGCCATCAAGGAAAAGGTGATGGGGATAGCCAGGAAACAAGGGACTGTGACCTGGGAAGGACACAAGATAGAAATCTTTCAAGATCTGGCATTCACCACAATTCAGAAGCGGCGTGAGTTTAAAACGTTGGTGCAAGCTTTACGCGACCAGAACTTTCATTATAAATGGCTTTTCCCCTTTGGACTCAGCTTCACTATTAATGGGATAACCTCCAGGGTTCAGAAGGTACGGGAAGCAGAGGCGATCCTAAGTGCGGCAGGCATCATATCTACAGCGACCAGGTCTTCAGCGGCGGAGACTATAGATACCACGCGTCCACGAGACTATCCCAGATGGCAAAGAGTGCCCAAAGGAGGGAAGCGATTGCGCAGGCACCCGGAAGAACCCGACACGTCTAAGGGCCCAGGCTGAGGCGAAAGGACTAGTTAGAGCTTCCTGCAGGCTCTAGTGACACATGGATTCATAAGTAAGGTCACATAAGTGAACTTTAAAGGTGGCCTCAGTTTAGGTTTTTGGTTAAAGTTTAGCAGACATTATTGCACTTTGTCAGGTGAAAGTTGAACGGTTTCTGCAGGCTTGGTTACAAGGAGAGGGAGGGGGATGGGAGGGGGGAGCCTGCCCGATGATGTCATCGCTCTCGAAAGGCGAGATCCACGGCTGGATGAGTGGATCATTTAGGGGATGGGAAGGGAAGGGGGGTGTGGGGGGGGGGGGGGGAGGGCTTTGCACTTCCAGAGCAGGCAGCACTTTGGATTATATCTAGAGCGGGTAGCATAGGGCAGATGGGACACGAATCTTGTTTTTACCATCATTTAGACCAGCATGTGGGCCAGACCAAAGCGTTATCAATCTTAAGACCCAGGTAGATGGCTAGTCTGAAAATTGTTTCTATAAATACCAAAGGGCTAAATAGTCCGAGAAAACGGAAAACGTTTACTCATGACATGAAAACCCAGAGGGCTGATATTGTGTTCTGTCAGGAGAGGCACCTGGCAAAAAGATTTGAGAAACTTCTGCACTCCAAAGATTTTCCTCAATATTACCATGCCACCGCCACAAAAGGAGGTAAATATTGTGGGGTGGGCATATTGCTTTCCAAACATCTTACGGCAGAGGTGGGCACAGTACTAAGAGATGTAGACGGTAGATATATTTTATTGAAGGTGACCATACAAAACACACTTTATACATTGGCTAACATATACGCCCCAACGGGTGCTCAAGCAGAATTTATCCATAAGATTTCTAAAATAGTGGGGGAGTGGTCGGAGGGGCACTTAATTTTAGGGGGGGATTTTAACATCACTAGGAATCCCTACCTGGACAACACGGGCACAAAACTTGGTGGAGGACAAAAGGGGAGACTGGCACTAACGCACCTCATTGAGGATAGGGGACTTACAGATATCTGGAGGTTACTAAATCCTTCTACACGAAACTACACATTCTTCTCCCACCCACATCAATCTTATTCGAGACTTGATTTCTTTTTAATAGACAAAGGGTTAGTCGAGTTATGGAAACTGACATTGGCAGTATAACTTGGTCAGACCACGCTTCTGTCTGGTTAAAACTAAGTCAATCAGGGGCAGACCAGGGAACACGGTTTTGGCGACTTAATGACAGGTTACTAGAAGATAAAGATTTTGTAAAGGAGATCAAAAAGGGCATACAGGATTTTCTTGACATTAATGATGATGGGGAGGTATCGCCAGATACATTGTGGGAAAGCCTCAAGGTGGTCCTGAGGGGCCTTTTTATATCCCGGGCAACACATGTTAAACGTGAATCTGCAAAGAAAAGATTACAACTTCTGGAATCCATTGAAACACTGGAACTCCGTCACAAACAGTTCAGGGAAAGTCATATCTTGCAGCAGTTAAAAGTGGCGCGTAGAGAGTTACAGGATTTGGAGCTAGGAAGGCTTGCTCACCAGCTTGATTTACTTAAACAGAGACACTTTGAGTACGGGAACAAGGCGAGCAAACAGCTGGCAAGGAAATTAAAGGAACAGGAGGCTAAAACTCAACTTACTAAAATTAGAGATATCGATGGCCGGTATATTCATTCCCAGGGGAAGATTGGGGAACGTTTTAATAAATTTTATCAGGAGTTGTATGACTGTGATGGGACAATACCTGATGCGGCAGTCTCTCACTATTTAGAAAACTTAAATCTTCCGATATTAGACGGGAAAGCTAGTGAGATTCTGGATAGAGCGGTGACGCTCCCAGAAACGATGCAGATGATTAAAGAGTTGAAAACGGGGAAATCACCGGGGCTGGATGGTTACACGGGGAAATTTTATAAGGTCTTCGGACAGTCGATAGTGGCCTCCTTAACAAACATGTTTAATGGTTTGAGGACCTCTGGACGTATATCCCCACAAGCCAACACGGCGGGGATTACCATATTGGCAAAACCGGGACGGGGTCATACATTGTGTGGATCCTACCGGCCAATATCGCTCATTAATATAGACTTGAAGATTTTGGCAAAAATCTTGGCTAATCGCCTGGGTCAGGTTGCTCCACTTTTAGTTGCGCCTGATCAATCGGGATTTATACCAGGCAGACTAGCGTCCGACAATGTCAGGAGAGTGGTTGAACTAGTTGAATATGCTCAGAAGAATAATATACCCACCACTCTATCTGTGGATGCTGAAAAAGCCTTCGACAGGGTTCATTGGCCATTCCTTTTTCAAGTTCTTACTAAAATGGGTCTAGGCGCTTATTTCATTAATTGGGTAGCTAAATTATACGATCATCCCCAAGCCCGTATTAAGATTAATGGGGCATATTCACCTCCATTTGAGGTAAAGCGAGGGACTAGGCAAGGGTGCCCGCTTTCCCCACTTTTGTTTGCTCTTTCACTAGAACCCCTCGCTGCAAGGATTAGAAGTCTAAGGACGATACAGGGTATTCCAGTGGGGGGATGTGACTATAAAATCTCTCTCTTTGCCGATGACCTGTTGTTTACTGTCACCGAACCTGAGATCTTACTGCCAGAATTGACTCAGGAAATTCGGAATTTTGGGAAAGTATCCGGGTTTAAAATGAACGAGGACAAATCAGAATTGATGAATATCTCTATGGACGGGGCCCAATACGAGGCCCTAGCGGACCAACTTCCCTTTAAACGAGCTAAAACGTGGGTGAAATATTTAGGGGTTAAGTTGTGTTCTAACCTCTCACAGCTGTTTGCTCTAAACTAGGAACCCCTTACCAAATCAATCCAAAAAGATTTGGATCGATGGGATAGCTTGAACTTATCCTGGATGGGGCGAATAGCTGCGGTAAAGATGTCTGTTCTACCAAAATATTGTTACCTGTTTCAGACGCTCCCCACTAAGGTCCCAGATAAAGCCTTGAAAATGTGGCAGAGAAGGTTGTTTTATTTTATATGGAAGCGAAAGCCTCCCAGGGTGGCTCGCTCGGTCTTATATAAAGATAAATCACATGGAGGTCTGAATGTCCCCAATTTATCCTGGTATTACTATGCCAGCTTATTAGCAGTGGTGGTTCACTGGCATTGCAGAAGTCCCTGTAAACCATGGATACTGATAGAACGGGCTCTAGTAGGAGACCCTCCACTAACCTACAGAATTTGTTCATCCCACAAACAGCGCGGGAAAAATCTTACGACTTTTTCAGAGGTGGTGATGCAGGCCTGGGCGAAATGGAAGGGGATGCTCATTGGGGATAAGGTTCTTCATCACAATACCTCATTTTTGTATAATCCACTCTTCCCTCCAGGACTGGAAGGGGCCTTTATTAAGAGGTGGCAAAGTAAGGGGCTCACCACGATTGGTCAATTGTGGAAAGATAATAAAATTATACCATTTAGTGAGCTGCAGGACAGATATTCTCTAAACACGTCCGATCACTATGTATATTTACAACTCACACACTTTTTCAGTGCACAGCCTAGGTAAACTGTTAAGTCAGGAGAAAGCAATGTTTGTTCGGTTCTGCGAAAATGCAGACCATTTTGTGAAACCAATTTCCAGAATATATTCACTCCTAAATGGTCTGACAGGAGTAAAACCTGTGCACCAGGTGAAATGGGAACGTGATATAGGTGAACCTCTACCTGCCACAGTATGGGAGAAATGTCATCTAAGTTTAGGCCGTAGCTCGGTTTCAGCATTATTAAAAGAAAATGGCTATAAGGTACTATACCGATGGTATCTCACTCCTGATAGGCTGTATCAGATGACTATTCGACCTAATGACAAATGTTGGAGACAGTGTGGTATGGCAGGTACTTTTTTACACATGTGGTGGGACTGCCCTAAGGTGCAACATACATGGCAGGAGGTTATGGCTTATCTGCAGCACACTTTAAGGATTCCAGTAGTTTTATCCCCACGGAATTGTCTGCTGCAAGATGTCCTAGACGGGGGCACAACATGGCAAAGATTGCTAGTCTTGCAGGTGGTCTTAGCTACTAGATGCGAGATTGCATTCTGGTGGAAGAAAACCGAGACGCCTGCTTTGAGTGATGTAATTGCAAGACTAGAGAAAGTGTATCATTTAAGCCATTTAACAGCTATTCGTAATGATCAAATGGCCAAATTCCACAAAATTTGGGAACCCTATATATCAGGGAGGGACTCAGTCCCACAAGTTGGGGGAACTACTGCTAGCCATTCCTAGTGCTCCCTTTTGAGTTTAGTATGGTAAAGGGGATAGTATGGTCCCTCGAGTACATATGGCACACCCGCACACTGGCAACTTATGTGATTCTATTTCCTGGTTAACATGCTGGTCGACTCAAGGTCGCACTATTGCGTTGCTGTTGCTCTATTTAACGATGTCCTACTGCTATATAGCCACTCCGGATTTGCTGCTACACAAAAGAAGGGGGTGCAGATTTGAGGATCAAATACGAGGGAGTTGGGTGGGGGGGTATGAGGGATTTCGGGTGGGAAGGGAGAATGGGGACATCAGGGACGGTTTCCACAAGTAGTAAGGACTAGCACCGCGTGCTAGGAACAACACGGACGCATGATTGACAATTTCACGTTTATTTAGTGGTCTCAGCACTAGTACGGGATCAACCCTGTCTTTTATTTTATTTTTCTATAATGCTTAAATACTAACAGAGAATTTGTACATTTCCATTTTCATTATCATGCCGTCTTCTCATGTATACTGTTGTACAACGTTTAAAATACTTATATGATCCTACAGCTAGACCCGCTGTATGTTGTTCTTGTTATAATATGGTATTGTGCTGTGGTTCTGTATTATGTTTCATTGTATAAAACCAATAAAATAACAACTTAAAAAAAAAAAATACAAGTACCTCTACTTCTGGAATGAAAAGATGTTGTATATATTTATCCAACCAAGCTCCTTTTGCGCTTGAGGTGCTCTGAATGGGACAAATGTGTTTCTTGAAGAAATACTGACACTTCTGGTCCTTCAAAAATTTAAAAACTCTTGATCTTTTTATAGGAGAGGAGAGCCTCATGTCATTTAAAGTACATTAACTTTAACAGTCATCATCTTAGAAGAGAAAACAGTATGACTAATTTTCATACTGGCGAACAAGTATGCATGTACATCAGTTCGTTGGCCTGTGCCCAGAGAAGTGGCCATTTTATAACATATGCACACACAATATAAAATAATCTTGCCTTGTGCACATCCCACTTCTACCACATGATGTGCTGACGCCATTTGCCTGTTTTACCAGTTCGTTCCCAGTTTGCCCAATTAAGAGAAAGGTCCTTCAAATCCCTCTAATTTTATAGCTTGCACTTGTCTTAGTTATCCCTGATCCTTTAAACCCCACAGATTTGTCTAGTTTTCTTATTTTTTATTACTTGCAGAGCATTCAGAGAAGAAGTAAAGTTACGTGGCAGGGGGCCTCAATGCATGCTGGACTGCATAAGTATTTACGTGCAAATTTCTGGTTCATGTACCACCTATGCCCCACCCAGAACATGCCACACCCCTTTTTGAGAAGTTCTGAGATGTGCATGCAGTGGCATTTACACACATATAGGTCTGGCTTAAAATCTGCTCAGCGCAGGTAAACAATATATTCGCACATCTCCTAACTAATTCATGAGTTGGGCTCTTAAATTTCACCTTTACATGTTTACTCAAATACACAATCAAGTTTAAACAACCCAAGAAAACAGTAATTTGCTGACAATAAACCCTGCATTTTACATAGGGAGTGCTGCATGTAAGAGGTATTTAACACATTTGAAAGCTGTGCTTTTATTATTTTTATAATTAACCAAAAATCTTAGAACTAGCCAGAGTGAGGCAGAAAGTGTTGCCAAAAACTGCAAATGAGCCAAGTGGTAAGCTTCAGGTGTTAACACAGGAGAAAAGCAGGTAATTAAGATGATTTTAACATTATTAACTAATATCACTGCTGCTTCCTATAGAAACTTGGAAGCCTCCATATTCCAGGTTCCCATAGGAACAGTGGAACCCACCATATTGCCAATCTAGGGAGGGAGAGAGCTCTAGTCCCTAGGCTTGCACTACTTTTAAACCAACCATAGACTTCATCCCCTTCTAAACTGAAACAATAAGCAAAAGGAAAATGAAAACAAATCCAAAATAAAGTAACTTTATCATACAAAACATGGCCATGAATATGAACCCTAATAATGTAAACCGCTGTGATCTTCTTTGGAACGATGTAATATAAAATGCCGAAATAAATAAATAGGATCTTAACACCTTGAAGAATAAATATATAAAAAATAAATAATTATTTTGAAAAAATTATTATAAAAAAATCTTAAATAAGGAAAAATGAACAAAAACTTCTACCAGGAAGATCACAAAAAACTGGAAATACTTGCAAGCCTCTGTGTCTGATCATAGTTAGGTATTCAGGTAATTATGTAATTATTGTGCATGCTCACCAGATACAATATTATAAAGCAATCTCATAGGGGGCTCAGTTGACCACAACAGGGATTTGCAGCCTCATCTCTAGGTTGTCAAATGAAATTCAACTCAGGCCCACAGTGACAAAGTCAATACCATCTAAAATCTGTTTAGTGGCTTATGCAGAATAAGCTGGTGAACTCAAATCAGCTCTCACTGGACAGGTATCCATGCCACTTAAAAGCCACCATTACAACTTGTACCTTCAGCTGACAAGATAAGGACTAAAATAGTCAAACACCTTCTTACAGCCTGATTTACTAAGACTTTTTTCTATGAGAAACAAGCTTTAAAAAACTGGACTCTGAAATTGTTCAAGAGCAGGGCTGAATTATACTGGCAGAACAGTGTGGGGAAATCTGCACAGTCACTCTAAGCACTGCACCTCTCACAGATAAAAGGAGGACTTTAGTTTTTAATGCTTTCAGTCTGACACCTTTCATAAGCATTAAATTCACTAGAATTTCAAGGGTTCTCTTTTTGCTAGTCATTGGCTTGCTACCAACTTTAGTCCAAACTTGTTATAACAAAACTTCTATACTATACTAAGCAAAATAAAACTAAATGAATCTTCAAATTATTTTACTCTGTTATGAAACAACTCTGCAATTTATAATTAATGCTCAAATCGCAAGAGCAGACAGGGAAAACAAAACATGTCAGTGGACTGGCACTAGACCCATGGAACTCGCCCCCCCCCCCCCCCTCACTTTGCATGCTAATAATTACATGACATTTTGTCACCAACTGAAAACATGGCTCTTCTACCAGCAAAGCCAAGAACCTTTCAGTCCTGACCCATAGGTTACCCAAGCAGATAAAATTGTTTTGGCCATTGTCCCCATGTCCATAACCTAAGGACATGGATCAGTTCCCCTGGTTTCTTACCCTCAACAACATGGAGATTTTCAAACTAATATCTCTACATACAATCTCTCAACCCTATAATTCAAATGTAGATTCCACTATAGCTCTTTCATAATCTGCCTTTAACATTATCTCCATTGTAATCCACAATCAGCGGTTTTAACTTTACTGTATTTTACTTTGAAATGGTTGTTCTCTCATGAAAGGCAGAATAGAAATCAAAAATTAAACTAATTTAAAATTAATGGTGACCTACAGAGAGATGTAGACATATGGCAGAGATAATAAATTAGTGTCAGCGAGAGGGAGAATGACCCCAACTTGCACACAGCAATGCTAACAGTCAATTTCAGAGGAAATTTATTTTCTACAGCCATTAGCTACCAGGAAGAGAGGGATGTTTCTTCCCCCAAGTAGGTAATATAAAGGAGAAAAAAATGTGTCAGCTTAATTATATGTTGGCATTTTAGAGCTGCACCAATTATTTTTCCTTAAAGTTAAAATATTTCACACATATGTATAACAACTCTGCAGGGAATGCATGTGGTCACCCAACATCAGAGCTCAAATAAACCCTTTACCTCCAACAAGAGACTGAAAATTCTCCTAGCTACCTAAATGCCATATAAACACACATCATCCCCTAGCAGCAGTGAGGGTGTGGCTGTACTTAGAAAAAGTACAATTAAACAGTGCTCATCAATAAACCACAAAAGCAATGCACAATGCCTAAAAATATCCTCAGTTAGTCCCCTCAATTCACTGCAGCCTGTCTGGTATGCCAAGATCCACTTCTCTTGTTGTTGCTACAAGTTCTGGTTTCTTTGGCTTCCCTGACCCTTACTGATTGGAACACCACAAAGCTTTAGGAGTAAAAGAGAAGTGTTGAAGAGTTTCATAAAGCAATGATAGTTAAAATATCAACTAGACCATTTCTTGGTTGTATTGGTCCCTGTTCTTATTTCTAAGTCTCCTTCCTTTTTGTCTTAGTATATTTTAGTCCTTTGGTTTCACACTTTCAAGACACAAAAGATATGCACCTTAGTAGTTTTTATAAACTGTCTTTCCAATTTTTCAGCTATCCATGCTAGAGTCAGGGGCAGTTCTACGATTAGGCAAGGTGAGGTTGTCTGCTCAGGTGGCAAATTATTTGAAGCAGCAGCAGCAAGTGCTCCTCCCAAAATGTCCCTGAGGTGGCTGCCTCATTGGAGGGCTATAAGATTCAGAAGCACTCTAGATTATTTCCCAGTGTGACCTCCAGGGTACTCTAAGAGAAGGTGTGTCCGTAGAGCCTTTCCCCTCAGCTTTTTTCCTGAACGTGAGCTAACATGGCTTGAGGCATTCCAAATTTTGGCATTCCAAATTTCGGCATTCCAAATTTCTTTGGCATTTCCAAATTTGGCATTCCAAATTTCATTCCAAGTTTTTGGAGCATGGCAACTGAAGGCCACAATGTCTTGTACAGGATAGTCTACCTGAAATTAGAGGAGGGGAGGAAAAAAGAGCCATTTGGATCAAATTTCTCTAGTGGGAGTGTTTATTCACACCTTTAGACAAAGCAGAGAGTTTTGAATAGTATTCTGCTTTTGACCAGAAGCTAGTGCAACTGGTGTAGTATTGGTGTTATTTGGTTGGTTTGGCCCCTACCAAAATTCCAGTGGCTGTATTCTGTAGAAGCTGGAGGCATTTCAGATTGTATTGTGAGATGTTGTGAAATAGAAAGTTGCAATATTTAATTTGGCTAGTGATTAACACATGTATCATAATAGCAAGATTATGTTTGTGTTTATCAGGGTAGTTACACAGTTGGCGAATCTGATGCAGAAGCATAAAAGTAGTCCTTATCTTAGAGATAAGAATTTCTATTGTGAGGTTCTGATTACATTGAACCCCTATGCTTTATACTGACTCCTTAGGTTTCAAGAGGGTATTTACCAAGAAAGGTAAAGATTGAAGGGATGACCCCGACAACTAAGCCAAGAGGAATTCTGGTTGGAGGAGTTTAATTTGAGTTTGTGATTTGCTAATTCATTGGGCTACTCCTGAAATAAAATTATTGCAATTGGCAATGGATGAGGTTTGGTCTGATCTGATCCCAATTTTATGCAGAGTTGTATGTCATCTGCAAATAAATGGCATTCCATACTGAAGGCCTGAATGAGGTCGCAGATTGGGCAAATATAAAATGTTGAAAAGGACTGAAGGGAGGACTGAGCCCTGGGGCACTCCATGGGTGATATTTCTGGGATTGGATGGTTTGTTGGACCATGTAACTGATTATGCTCTGTTAAACAGAAATGATTCAAACCACATGAGGGCAGTACCTTTAATGCCAATGTCTCTTAGACATGGAATCAAGAGTTGATAGATGACCATGTCAAAGGTGGCAGAAAAATCTAAAAGAATTAGGAAGAAGTCACCACCTTGGTCTGATGCAGGTAGATACTGTTAGTGATGACCATAAGGATAGAGTCTGTTCCATGGCTCTCCTGTAGCTGGACTGGAGATGGTGCAGGATATTGCTTTCCTCTAGGAAGTAAACCACTGTTTTTCACTAGCTTGGACAAGAAGAGAATACTAGAGATGGGATAATATTTGTCTATTTTCGGATCAGAGCCTGGTTTCTTCCTTGTGAGCTCAGGCAAGTCACTTTACCCTCCATTGCCTCAGGTACAAAACTTAAATTGTAAGCCCTCTGGGGATAGAGAAATACCTACAGTACCTGAATGTAAACAGATGTGATATCTCAGATCGAATGTCGGTATATAAAAAAATAAATAAAATAAAGATGGACTTGATAGCCACCTTTTTTTGTGAAAACTTTAGGGAATCTTGGGTAAGAATGGCATTAATTATAATAGTTAACCAGGGGGCTACATCATGTTTGAGATTATAGATGAGTCTTGGGAGGACAGGGCCAAAGAGGCTAATGGATTGACTGATTTTTTGAAGGAAGGATCTTCTCTACCTCTTGTGGGGAGATTGTCATGAAGTTAGATAATGGGATACTATCAGGGGATAGTTGAATTGATTTGACCAAGGATGAATTAGTGAAGCAACTTGTGCCTGAGCAAGGCAGATGTGGCGGCATCAAAAGCAGAACAAATAGTTTGATTTTTTCCATGAAGAGTTGAGCAAACTCTTCTGCTGTGCAATCATCTGTGGTGGTAGAAAATGTTTAGGATAAAGGCATGGAGAGTTTCTGTTCCAGTTCAAAGAGTTTACCTGGACAATTCATGGAAAGTTCCAGTTTGGAACTTCACTCCCATCTAGGAGAATTGGTTGCTGAGGTGGAAAAATATTTAGAAAAAGTTAAGCACTAGCTCAATAACCCTGATTCAGCCTTCCCCCTTGGCCATGATATGCTGCTGCCCCTCTCACCCAAAAGCAGTATATGGTTTCCAAGTTTGAAAAAAAGGCCCTTGGGCGAGTACTGGTGGATGGGGTGCCTATGGGAGCTGAGAGAAGATGATTAAAGATTGAGCAGTAATAGAGGAAGTGGAAAGTGAGAACGTTTTCTAACCCCAATTAATCCATGTCAATCTAAGTGTGTGTGTGGGGGGGGGGGGGGGAGAAAAATTACTCTCAAACCCCCCTCCCCCCCCCCAGCTAATATGACCTCCCTATTCTTTGCTGTTCAAATTACGTCAATCTATCCCACGGGGCAGAAGAGTTTGACCTTCTCTACTTCCCTCTTCTTTCCCCTTTCCTTATCCTGTTTCCCTCTTACAGCTTCCCTTCCTCTTTCCTTCTCTTCCCTCTCATTCAAACACTGCATGGAGCTGGTATGAGTGAAAGAGTGCCACACAACATTAAACCATATCCCACTCTTCCAAGTGATAGATGCTAGGGAATGGTGGGAGGCAGGTGGCAGAGTTCCCAGAAAAGTCATATAGTTGCAGCTTCCTAGAAATATTACCGACACTCTGCCACACCTGTCTTCCTCCCTTTCCCAGCATTCCAAATCACTGAAAGGGCCAGATTCCAAAGGATGCCTGCTCAACAATGTTCCTCCTTGGAGCCTTGCCCACCACCCACACCCCCCCCCCCCCCCACCCAATGGAGAGCAGAGAGGGGGGAAGACAGTGGCAACAGCAACAGTGCAGAAGACACAATGGGCAAGGTGGGAGCAACTGCAAAGTAACTGACAGTGAGTTGGAGCCAACAACTAAATCCACATGCTCCTAACTGACAAGACAAGCTGACAGTGGGAAAACTCCACAAGAAAGCAGGAAGAATCAGAGCGCTCCAGCATGTGAAATTTGCTGTATGCAGCTGCCTGCTGTTTTACAGATTTATGTCACGCCTTAATGGGAGAGAAGATGGCACCATTTCAGCCATCTTAAGGAGCTGATTGCTTTATACGTTACCTGAATGGAGGTCTGACGACAGTCAAAATAACTATCTATCCATATACTGAACTTCAAAACTTTGGAGGTGACTAAAAAAGAAATCAAATTTGTAATAATGGGAATTATCAATTTTGTTTTAAAAACCACATGAATAATCTTCCAATATATTTTCTCAAGTACCGCTGCTTTAAGCAGGAGGCCCATTATTTATTTATTTATATAGTGTGTGTTTTTATATACTGAAGTTTGGAGAGGTCCTTCACTCCAATTTACACCAACAACAACGTAATACATAAACTATGATTGGCATATTAAACATTGGAAACAACATAAAGCAGTAACTAAGCAGACAGTAATTATAACGATTATCATAGTCGGAGACTTATTATATATTATACTTATATTTATCTGCATTGGCAGCAAATAAAGTATAATAGAGACATTTTGTGTTAAATAACCTTGATAGTGTTGATGACATTGATAAGGTTGGTAGAATGTTCAGTTTAAAAAGTAATTTTACAAGATAATTTTACAAAACAATTTTATAAAGTAACAATTTTGTGTTAAGTAGCTATGATAGCATTGATGACATTGATAAAGTTGATAGAATGATCATTTTTACATCTTGAGTGACGGGTGGGGGGGTGAAAGGGATGTAAGTGTAGGGTGTATAATGTCGTGATTTGTGATTTATGGTGATGTCAATTTAACCAATGCCATCTTTGTAGGCTTGTTGAAATAGCCATGTTTTGAGTAGTTTGGGGTTTTTTTGTTTTTTTGAAGAGTTTTGTGTCATTTTGAAGCATTAGATTTTCTGGTAGCGAGTTCCATAGATCTGGTCCGGCTATTGAACTTGCTCTTTCTCTTACTATTGTGAGGTTTGCAGCGGAGATTGGTGAAATTGCTGGAAGCGCTTTGTTGACTGATCTTGTGTTTCGTTGAGGAAGATGCTTATGGAATAATGTCTTTAGGCAGTTGGATTGGTTGGTATGTATGGTTTTGTGAATGATGGTGATCATTTTGTATTCTATTCATTTTTTGATGGGAAGCCAGTGCAGATCTTTTAGCATCAGGATGATGTGTTCTCTCTTTTGTGACCGGTGAGAATATTAGTCACTAACTGGCTGGGAAACAGACTTAAGCTACTACAATGGTTGCAAACATTTCTTCCCTCAATGCAACTACTGTTTTGGTTATTGATGTTTGGGTGGATCCTTGGACACTGTGGCAGCTGACCAAGTCCAAGGGGGGCAGTCCCATGAGGGACCACGGTGTCAGGCTAGACTCTGGCCACACAAACACAGATTTGAATCTTTATTTAAACAGTTTTGGAAACCACCAGAGGTGGCAGTAGTGAATAGTAGATGTTGAGCCCGGCTGGACGAGTATCCCACAGGACGCTGGAACAGCAAATCCTCTGCTTGGCTGTGCTGTAGTGGAAAGAGACTGACAGTTATGAGTACACAGTGAGAAACATACAGAGTCCCAGGTAGAATAGGAGACGTTCCGAGACAGGGAGAGCAGGCCCTCGAGGAGAGAGTACCTGATCCCTTAGAGCAGAGAGACTCAGTGGTATTGTACTCACACAGAAATTCCACTAGACGAGAGGTCTGGTACTGGAACAGAGGGCAGGCCCTCGAGGAGCAAATACCTGGTTCCAGGGAAGCAGTACTGTGGAATAGATGGTAGTTGTACTCACAGATGGAAACTGTTAGTGAAGTCTTCCAAGTAGAAAGAGTGGTAGATGCAGGCAGCAACTCAGGGAACATGGGCCCTCGAGGAGCGAGTACCGGTTTCCTGATAGCACCTGAAAGAAGCAGAAGAGGCCCCCGAGGAGGGATACGCCGTTAGCAATAAGAGTTCCAGATAACGCTGGAGTGGCAGAGTAGCTTCGGTACGGAGAGCGAATCCCATCCATAGAGTTCTGGGTTGCTAACACGATTAGCTAGCAAAAGTTGTAGGCTTAAATATCCGGGCAGCATGACGTCATCTCAGGGGGACGCCCCGAGGTTCGCGCCAACGAGGAAATAAAGATGAGGGTGGCGTGCGCACATGTGCCCTATGGTACACCTTGGAGGAGCATGGTGGGAAGCAGCATCAAAGCTGGTCCGGGGACGCCGAAGAGGACGGCAGACAGACGGCGCGGTAGCCAGTAGTCTGAGGTAGGCGGGACGAAGCCGTCATAGACCGATTGGTCGCAACAACTACAAAGAGTACAATTTCCAGACAGAACATTTTAGAAACTGCTACTTCTGTTTCTGAAGCTGGAGCATATAGAGAGTCTGCATTACTTACAGATGAACATCACTAGTCTATTTGTGCAGCTTGCTGAACTGAAGCATTTCCAGGTGAACCAGGAAACCTGCCCTTCAGTTCAGTGAGTATAATTTTCAAAGGGACTTCCACAGATAACGTAGTACTTACTTACAGAAACTGAGTTCTAGAAAATTCTACAACACTTGCAGAAATTTATTCGTATATACACTACATATGCATAATTTTAAGCATCTAGGAAAGAGGTGTTCCAGGAGTAGAGTCTGGACAGGGTTGGAACTTGCACGCATAATTTTTGATTTTAAAGTATGTGTGTACATTTTCTTGGCAAAACTGTATGCACCAAATAGCAGGTGTAGTTGTGTGTAAGTAGTTTAGCTGGGATCATTTTCAAAGCAAAATAATGCATGTATACATGCTTTGAAAATGGATGTAATTTGTGCATGTTATAAAATTATCCTAAAACAGTTTTTATTGACCCTAACCTGGATAAACACACCCACCAGGTCTGTCACAATACTCTATTAAAATCATTTCAAATATGCAGAAATTCAAAGTTCAATGTACAAATTCACATTCACAAAAATAAAGCAAACAAACAAACTGAGGGATTCAATAACAAAGTGAGTAAAAGTTCCTGACAACATGAGAAATTCTGCTTAAGTTTAGATTATTGAAAAACTGTTACATTTGCAAACAATGCAATAATAGAATTTCACTCTAGCCCATCTTTTCAGCTTTATGAAGTACCAGCTCAGAGGAGTAAAATAGATTAAATGTGCAGTGAAGAAGGCACATCTTCCTAATTTAGCAAAGCTGGTCTTAGGTTTCTCTTCGGTATCAAGTGAGTTCTTCAGATGTCCTTATCATCTGACCTTCCTTCATCAATACATTCAGCAATCCTGAAGGCTTCTACATTATTCATAAACATTTCTCATGGACTGGCTTCCTCCCAATAAATGCTTTTTGCTAAATCAATGCTCTAATTTTGTTAAAATGTTCTAGACTCTAGCCACTAGAAATATAGCAAAAGGTCAAGTGTCTTCAGCATCCAAAAAAACAGTTGAAATCTTTTATAAAATGCTTGTAAACATCCGCTGTTGCAATTTGTCAGACATTATATGGACATGTGCCAAAAATCCCTCAGTATAATCACATGCAAAATCAGCAATCAATGGCAAAGTAGCTTTAGCAAAGCTGCATGTGCATATTTGAAATGGCTCAGGAACCGTCCCTGAGCCATTTCAAAAAAGGAATCAAGACATGGCTCTTTAAACAGGCATACCCCAACTCCTCTCAAACCTAGCCATTGCCCTATTTAGACTACCTCAGCTCCCGCTCAGCCTACCTACCTTTTCCCTGACCTCCCCCATACCTTTCCCTGTACCCCTCTCCCCCCCCCCAGCGCCCCTCCTCCACCTCCTACCCCGCCCTCTTCACCCCTTAGCAAGCTCTCCCTGAAAACACCCTTGCTCAATTGTACCCTGTTCCCTCCACACCTCTTCTCCGCTCCCTCCCTCATTTCCTCCCCCCTTCACCAGCATTTATCTGTACATACGTGCACTTGCCTCCTTTCATACTGTAAATAAGTTCTATATGCTAAGTTCTTAAGTGCACATGTCTCCTTAACATTGTTTATATTTCACTTGCATATCTAACCCTAGCATGAATGCAAAAGTTGTAACTCTGCTCGTTGACTCTCTTCACCTGTACTTTTGTATATTATCCAGTTAGCCCCCTTCCTCGTTCATTGTAATTTCCTTTCTCAGTTACTTGTAAACCGACATGTGTCCTACGAATGCCGGTATAGAAAAATGTTAAATAAATAAATATTAGTGTCACAGAATTATAAAATGGTTAAGAAAAAAAAAAAGTTAGCACTGTATTTTTTGCAATACAGTGAAAAAAAGCAATCAATGACTTAACATATAGATTCACTTCCCCCAGTTTCCAGCAATTTTGAGGCAAATGCCACAAGATTTCCACTTTATTGTAGAACATAGTCCTGGCCACAGAATCATGGAAAACTACTCAGCCACCTAAAAACCAAGATGCTCCACCTCCCATCTGCTCCTTTCTGATGCACCTTGCCTGTATCCATCCCATTGAGCTCCAAGTCAGTCAGACAGGCCCTGATTTCTAATAAGCAATATGGGAAATTGCCTACATGCCAAATTTTGAAGACACAATCTGGTCCTGCCACCAATACCAGCAAAGATTTTCAGCAATAAGAAAAATCATTGCAGCAATAAGAAATCATTGAGCTGGTGTGTGCCCTCAAATACTGTGGTGATTCTGCCTCTCACAGATTTCCTTAGTAACAGGAAGCCTGTTTGGGAGGAGGGGGAGAGACTACTGCAGGGCCTGTGAGCACATCAGCTTACAGGTCCAATGCAGATTATTCTTCCTTGCCACCGTCTGAAGACCTTGGCAGCCTACGACCATGACCAGCAGCAGTACTAGCACTAGCCAAAGAAGGTGAGGGGAGGACCCAGGGGCTGGATGGAAGACCCAGGCAGAGACATTCCTAGTGGACACTTCCCTCCTCCCCTCAATATTTACTGAAACTCTTAAATTCAAGCTTGGGGGTCCAACCACCTTCCATCTTGCTGCTGGCCATGCAGCAAGGCATAGTCCTGGTCGCAGCTGCCTGCCTCCCACTGCCAATGTGACCCAGGCAAGATAAATGGAGAAGCAAGGTAAATGAAGAGGGGAAGCAGAAGGGGAGAGAAGGAGGAAAGACAGCTAAGGAGAGGATTTTATTTATTACACTGGTCTATAGCCAAAATGCTCCCAAAATGAATGTAATAAAACTTTACTAAATCTGGATCACTAAGGACAAAAATACTTAAAATTGTTGATTGGTTTTAGTTTTCAAGAGATGCTACTGGGTTAGTATATATGACTTGACTTGGGAATTGTGGAAGAAAGCAAGTTAAGAAGGGAAAAGATATAATACATCTTTGACTGAATCTATAAATAAATCTATGACTGGTTTGGAAAGTACTTGCTTTTTTGGGCACAACAAAGAATGGGAAAAACTAAAGCAGTCTTTAAGTATCTGAGTGGTAACTTTCCAAGGTTAAGTGAAGCTAAGATAAAGGAAAGTATCTGTTGGTCCTCAGATTTGTGAACTTCTGCGAGATGATGCATTTAACCGTGCATTGCATGGCATGGAAAGCCTTCCAGTTAGTGGTAATAAATGTTCTCGGAAACAATTAGGCAGATAACTACAAGGAAATGGTAGAAAACCAAAATATACAAAAGCCTTTGCTGCAACATATCACTAAAGATACATTCTTTGCACTCATCTAATTTTCTCCCACCAAACTTTGGAGCAGTGAGGGATGAGCATGGCGAACAATTTCACCAGGATATTGCAACAATGGAAAAACTGTATCAGGGCAAATGGAGTCCATCAATGCTTGCAGACTGTTGCTGGACAGTGACAAGAGATGTTATATTTAGGGGTCGATTTTTAAAGCAGCGCACGCCCATCCATGTGCACGCAGTTCCCAGCTCGCACCATGGATGCGCCGATTTTATAACACTGGTAAACAAATTTCTGGGAACATTTTGTTTCCTCCACAACCTTCAATGAAACAAGTAGATTTTAACAAGCTAAACACAAATATGCATTTATTGTGTCTGTATCACGTACCGTTTGCCAGAGAAGTGCAATATACATTAAGCATTCTTATGGGTCTGTAGCAGCATAAGCTATAATGGCAATATTGGCACCACAAAACAAAATGTTTTGCCACAGATTTTCGTTTGTAATCACTGTCCGACACTTCGCGGATGAGCATCCAACAATAGTCACCCAGCATGGAGGGGTTCCACTTGCCTTGATACCGTTTCTCTATTTTGACAATGTCTTGATGAAACCTTTCACCATGTTAGTCACTCAAGGCGCCAAGGTTGTCTGGGAAAAAGTCCAACTGGAAATGAAGAAAATGTATCTTCAATGACATGTTGCACTTCATCAATTTGTATGCCTGAAGCAGATTTTCAACCTGTTCAGTCTGCTCCTTATAGTTGCCTAGATGGTTATAAATGACATTCTTGAAGGCTGTCCACGAGACATATTCTGTACCTTGCAGATCATCAAAGTGGCTATCCTTCATCACAGCTCCAATTTGTTGGCCAACGAAAATACCTTCTTTTATCTTGGCATCACTTTACCGTGGAAACATTTGTTGGAATCTTGCAGCTGAGCTGGGGCTTGCCAGAGCAAGTTCTGGCATGATCAGGCAGAGTTTCTTGGTGTATTTTTAAAAACATTAGTCTGTTACATTTTACATTGCTTATGGCTGTCAAAAATGCAACATGAATTTTAAAAATCATAAAAACTACTGTCCAGCAAGAAAATATATGTACACAAGATTAGGTTTTAAAATTTCACAATTATTGTAACACAAAATTGGCCATTTCTCAAAAACCTTACGTGATGTACAAATTTCAAAGTAATATCTGTGATCAGCATCAAAAAATCTATTTGGAACACCAAAAGGCCTGAAGGAAACAAAACTCTTTGTTTACCAGTGTAACATGCGCGCACATGTTATAAAATCTAATGGGCGTGCACACGTGCGCCAGATTTTAAAATCCGTGTGGGTAGTACGCGCAGGCGGGGCAAATTTTCGCTAAATATGCGGGGCGGCACAATTGGGCCTCCCCTAGGTCCTTCCCAGTCCGCTCCAGTTAAAAAGCAGATTGGGAGGAACTTCCCTACCCCCTGCCTAACCTTCCTTCCCTTTCCCCTCTCCTCCCCACCCCCTAAACCTAACCTAACTTTCCCAACATTTTTTATTTTATTACTTACCGCTCCTCTGGAGCAGCAGTAATCTCCACGCACCAGCTTCTCTAGTTTTCTATCAGTTAACGGGGAGAGACAGGTTGCAATCTAAGGGTGGGTTTAATAGGGAAGGAAAGAAGGAAATGGAAGAATGCAAGTAATGAAAGATAAAAGAAATAAATTAAGAGAAATGAATACAGAACAAAAATAATTCAAAGACAAAGATTTGAAAGTGATTTTATATGTATAGAATATTTTTTAATACACAAATTTTTCAGTAAAAAAAAATGATTTGTACATATCAAACAAAACATATGTAATGCTATAAAAATGTGCCACAGAGTTTAAAAATCTTTCCTGCAGAATTTTCTACTTGCCACAGAGTCTACTTTAGGGAGGAAACTGGAAGGTTGTGCCAATAGTCAACACTAACCAACAGTAAGTCAGCGTCAACAGTACTTACTGACGTCACAATCAGGCCGATTCAGTAAACTGCGCGGGAGAGCCAGCGCTCCAAGGCGAGCACCCACTCTCCCAACGCACGTCCAAGCACTCTCCTGGGAGTGCAATTCAGTATTCAAATGAGGGCCCCCGCTAATAAGGAGGCGCTAGGGACACTACCGCGTCCCTAGCACCTTATTGGCGGAAGCAGCAGCTATCAGCAGGTTTGACAGCCGATGCTTAATTTTACCGGCATCGGTTGTCGAACCCGCTGACAGCCACGGGTTCGAACATGGACGCTGGAAAAACTGAGCATCCGTTTTCCAACCCGCGGGCAGACTTTTTTTTTTATTTTTGGGGCCTCCGACTTAATATAGCTATGATATTAAGTCGGAGGGTGTACAGAAAAGAAGTTTTTTCTGCTTTTCTGTACACTTGACCGGTGCCGGCAGGAGTTAATTTCTGAGAGTAAAATGTGCAGCTTGACCGCACATTTTACTTTCTGTATTGAGCATGACTAACTAATAGGCTCATCAACATGCATTTGCATGTCATGCGCGCTATTATTTTGGGGGGGGGGGGGGGGCGGTTGGCCCCGCGTTTTCCACGTGCTATTACCCCTCACTGTATAAGGGGTAATAGCACGTCGAAAATGTGCGTCCAAATGGGGGCTAACTGTGCGCTCGGCCTGAGCGCACCATACTGAATTGGCCTGAATGTGCTTACGTTCAATGAAACAGTTTGTTAGACAAAACAAAAATTTAAAAAGCTTTTTTTTATTTTAAAATCAAAATCTCTACTTTTCTTAATTCTAGACTATTTTGTAAATGCAATAATACATGGACTGCATATTAAAGAGTATCAATATATAAATCACAAGCACAGAAACAATAGCACTTACTGAAATGTATTTACATATATTGTTATATATGTTATTTATATAATCTGAGCATGTGCTATTGTATTTAGAAACCATCCTGAATTCAACACACTCCTATATTTGATTTTAAGGTTAAGGAAAAAAAAAAAAAGAGAGACTTGTAATCTTTTATAGTACATTGAACCAGGATGAAGCCATGCTTGCTTTTCCACCTCTAATGACAAATGTCAAGTATGATACATATTACCGACCTTAATCCAAGAAAAATCTAGTAAGAGCAAGCATCAGTCTTTCAGTTACTTGAAATGGGGTAAGTGGTCTCTGTCACCAAAATGTAAGCCACAGGATCAAATTCCAATGTAGATTTTTGCAATTGCTTGGGTGAGGGAGGGGTGGGGAGAAAGGGTGGCAAATAGCAACTTTTATCCTCTCTCCCTGGGGTTCATACCATCAACAATGTTGTATTACTGACTGCATATCTGGTCCATACTACTCGTTTCTGACTGCTAATTTTGTTTGCAATTGATTTGGCAGATGCTTTGTGGTATGTTCAGCATAAAGACATGAAAAATGTAATTTTAAAAGAGTTTACAGTAGGCTATTTTAGGAAGGGCCGTGTAGGCTTCCTGTTTATCTCGGGAAGTCTATGTAATGTCCGGAGAGGAAATAGTCTAGTCACAAGCAACCACCACACCAAGGAAACTGAGGAAATTGCCTCCTTAATCCCCTTAACAGGAATTACAAAAAAGCAATGTAACTATCTTCCATGGGTTTTTTTTTGACCCAGCAGTTTTCTCCTGTTCTTTTGGGATTCCACAGCTCAGTTGGAACCAGGGCTAGAATTAGGCACTACTTAGGGATTCCCCCTCCACACACACTATTTTATATTCCCTCCCAATTTACTTTTCATCCAGTCATTGGAGAGACAATCTTTGGCTGGGGCCAGGCACCAGGGCTCCTTCTGGAATTCTTCCATCCCAAGTCCTAAATCTGGCCACTAAGTGTCACCATTGAATGAAGACTGACTTTACCTCCCCATCCTCCCATGCCCTGGGAGCTGTGAATGTTGCCTCCAAAGCAATCCCAGTCCTGATCAACCAAAGCCGGGAAACAAACCCAGGTTCCTCCACATGGTAGTGTGGAATTCTCAAAAAAAGTCAGTGGCCATTGTATGTTTTGATAAGTCTGTAAAGTACTCAAAATAAAACCTTTTAAATCTCTAGAGCTATAGCCTTGCAGTTTCTAGAGCTCCAATTTTATGCAAGTTGACAAAGTGGAAAGCCACCTTCTCTGCTGTTGCAACTTGCTCATCACAACTGGTACCTTACTCATTCCATCCCTAATCATCTCCAACTACAAACCGTGCCCTTGCTCTGCTCTCCTGACAACTGTCAATTTGCTCTGCCCCTGGCCTGCTCCTGTCAGTGCTATGTTTTCTCAACTCTTACTTACACTATTACTAATCATTGCTATACTATTAGATGCACATACTTCTACCCATGCCATTACTGCCGCCTCCTCCTTAGGCCAGCTCAATTAAAAGTGATGCCAGCTGCAAACAATTGGGAAGGTTGGTGGGGGAAGGGAAAGACATCTTCAGAAGGAACTGGGAGAGGAATCTAGGAGTAGGGAGACAGATTAGAAGAGAAACTGAAGGGAAGGAAAACTAGAAGGCAAACTGGAAGGAGGGAGATTAGATTAGAGATGGACAAAGGGCAAACTGGAAAGGAAAGAGGTGGTAATGGGCATAATGGGGGTGGGGGTGGGGGGGGGGGGAGTAGCCAGAGATAAAGGGAAAATAAAAATAGGTAAAGAAACAAGGAGAAAAAAGAAGCAAGGCAAACAATCTCACGGGTAGAGTAGACCAGAGACTGAAGAAGCAGAGGTAGGCAAAAAGAAATTAGCATTTTTGGGAGGGGAGACTGTAGTGAGAAGGTGGGAGATTAAGAACAAGTGAAGAGGAAAAAGTGAAAAGTAAGAATTGAAAGGAGGAAGAACAAAAATGGATTACAGGAAAAACTCCAAAGCAATAGGAAATAACACACACTGGCAATTTAGATGCAAAAAACAAATACTGCAGTCCAAGAGAATTTGGGCAAAAACTAAAAATCTTATTTCAAGTACATCTAAAACAAGAACCCTGTGAGGGAATCAGTTGGACCATTAAATGACGCCATAAAAGGATGCTCAGGGAGAATAAACCCACAGCAGAAAGCTACATGAATTCTTTGCTTCAGTCTTCATGGCAGAGAATGTTAGCAAGATACCAATACCAGAACTATTCTTTTAAGTGATGATTCAGAGGAGATGAAGCAAATCACTGTGAATTTGGAAGTGCTATAGCAAATTGACAAAACCAAGGAGCTGAGGCAGACAGAGAGGTACATTGATGAGACCTTCAGGGACATAATAGCCAAGTCCCAAATCCAGTCTGGCAGCCCCAGTGCTGCCTTGGATCAGAAAGATCTCCCAGTAGGAGAACATCACCCTGGTGTAGCAGGAAGTGATTCTGTAGCAAGGACCTGTTGTCCAGCTGATGTATTGTCCTCTCGCACTGAGGACAAGTCTCCCAGGGCTACTGCCCAGGAGGGAAGGGTTAGGCCGGCCAGCATAGTTGGTGATTCAATTAATAGAAATGTAGATAGCAGGGTGGCTGGTGGACGTGAGGACCGCCTGGTAACTTGCCTGCCTGGTGCGAAGGTGGTGGACCTCACGCGTCTCCTAGATAGGATTATAGACAGTGCTGGGGAGGAGCTGGCTGTCATGGTACATGTGGGCACCAAAGACATAGGAAAATGTGGGAGAGAGGTTCTGGAAGCCAAATTTAGGATTTTAGGTAGAAAGCTGAAATTCAGAACCACCAGAGTAGCATTCTCTGAAATGCTTCCTGTTGCACATGCAGATCCCCAGAGGCATAAATCTGGCCACATTTGCTTTATGGCTTATATTGTCAAGCCAGTGAAGCACTGGGCTTGTCTAATCATAGGTTGCGTGGGACTTATTATTCTCCAAACGGGGATATATAATAAAGGCAAGCAATGTATGACAACTAATGCATGCACTTATCTCAATCCTCCACTCAACAGGTAGTATGCGAAATCCTGGAATGCATCCTCTGACAACCATATGGAAACTGCAGGGGTGCCAAACCATGCAGCATGGAGGCCATTTTTCAAGTTACATGGTCTAACAATGCAGGTGAAGGGGAGGGGCGGTTTAGGGAGTTATTTCTACATATTTGGCAGGCATTTTCCTTTTCTCAAAGGCACTTACCTGGGGCAACCCTTAGCTTTTTTACCTGAAAACACTGGCAACGGTAGCCTAGTCATGAAAGGTTGATTGTAACCTCAATTATAGGTTCCCAATCTTAACCTGCTCATACAATGGCAGGTTTTGCCATGGGTGTTTATTTGAATTTACTTATCTTCCTAAGTAGAATAGCACCAGGCAACTGGTATATGCTCTGTAGATTGGCTGGTGAGTTGTCAACTCAAAGCAGGACCAGGTTCAGGCCTGGATTTACTTTCTGGATGGGTGATGTCACCATACAGGATGGTGGGTTATATTTATTGTAACTTATAATTGCTCTTTGCCTTCAGTCTTGGCAGGGAGAGGTGAACTAGAAATGCAAATTTAAAGACCTACTAATCCAAGGGCAGCAAGATATATAGAGGAGTGTATTTGCATGTTGCTTGCTTTCAGGAAGCTGTGCACTTATCACTTGTGGAATGTGAAGGAACACCTTACTCTGTGGGAGATAATACTAGCTTTTCATCAGCAGCTCTGCTATTAACCAGGTTCAAATCTACAGCTGTTTTTAATTCTTCACAGCCATTAGTAAGTCAGCAATACTTGTAGCATGCATTACTTTGGAATACAGCAGCCCAGTGGGGACAGCCAGTATTCCCAATTGAAATATGACAGCCCAGTAGGGATAGAAAGCATTCTCAATTGAAAGAGCTAGTCATTGACATTACACAGCATCTGCAACCTACACAGTTGGATTAAGCTGACCAGGTCATGTATTAATTTTTCTATGATAGCTTTCTCAAATTTGAACCCAGACAGCATGGCTGAAGGTGTTCTGGACTCTTGGTCATTAGTCAGATTGGCAGAAAAATGAACATCATTTAGATCTTATAAGCAACACTGGCATGGTGGCAAAAGGAATGCATGCAACTTACCTGGATGGGCAAGCATGGGACAAGTTGGGAGTGGTCAATAACCATCATGAGGCAATAGTTTGGCATATTTGCACAACTGGGCTGCATCGTTCTTCACCCTGGTGGTAATGATTTGGGTCCCCTCTCATGCATCCGACTTATCAGGAAAATCAAGAGTAAAACTGTCATCTTACAGTCAATAGCGCTAGCAGGAAATAACTATTCAGACTATGCTCATGCACAGATGAATTTTGGAATGGGGCTAGAAAGAAAAGCATGAGCTGGTCTACAGGTCTTTGGTTAAGCAACACGGTACATAGCAGTTGAAGAACAAGGTGCGGTCATCCTCAATTTTGGGCTCAGAATGGATGACGTCTACTTGTTTGATGTGCGCAATTACATTTTAATAAAGATTTGCAAGAAGCCATTCATGGTGCATTGGGGGAAATCTGTGTGATAGGGCCACAACTTGGAAGGGGCAGGGGGAAGTGCTAGCACTGCCTCCTGTATGGCGGGGTAACCGAGCCAATGGTGCAGTAAGTGCTGTTGGGAAGCAGCAGAACTTTCCATGCAGGACTGCTACATCCAGCAGCATGAGGGGCCAGATGGACTCCTGTTTATTTATTTATTTATTTGTTTAAAGAGTCTTCTATACCGATATTAGAGAAGACATCATATCGGTTTACACTGAACTAAGGAGCGGAAAATTACAAAAAACAGGGGTGAGGGGAGGGGGAAACAATCGAACCAATAGGAAAGAGAGAAAAGCACAGGTAAAAAAAATAACTGGTGAACTTGAGAAACTTTGAGAACAGATGCAAGGCAATTCAAACATTGACATTATAATGTATAGGGGGAGTGACTGAGGAGGAGCTGTTAAGGGTTTTGGGGGAAGGCTTGTTTAAAGAGCCAAGTCTTTAGTTGGGATCTGAATTTTATAATGCATGGTTCTAGCCTAAGGTAGGTCGGAAGTGAGTTCCAATGCATGGGACCAGCAATGGAGAGCGCCCGATCCCTCGTTGATGTAAGGTGAGCTTTCTTTAATGAGGGCACATGGAGGGTCCCTTTGTTAGAGGTCCTGGTAGGTCGATTAGGGCATGTAAGGCGGAGGGGCTCTTCGAGCCAGTCGGAGTTGTGTGTGTATATGGCTTTGTGAATAATGGTAAGTGTTTTATAGAGGATACGAGATGGGATGGGGAGCCAGTGCAGGTCCTTGAGGATTGGGGAGATGTGATCATATTTATGAGCGTTGGAGATAGTTCTGGCTACTGCATTCTGCAGCATTTGGAGGGGTTTTATGGAGGAGTAGGGTAAGCCTAGGAAGAGGGAGTTGCAGTAATCCATTTTGGACGCTAGTGTGGCCTGGATGACGGTGCGGAAATCACTGGCATGAAGTAGAGGTTTCAGTTTTTTCATGACATTTAGTTTGTAGAATCCCTCTTTAAAGGATGGCATTGATGTATTTTTTGAGGTTCAATTGCTGGTCAATCTGAACCCCAAGGTTTCTAGCGTAGGGCTGCGCGTGAAGGGTCTTGTAGGCGGGGTCATTTGCGAGTGCAGGTTTAATAGGTAGATGTTGGGAGATGAGGAGCAGTTCTGTTTTGGAAGTATTTAAAGCTAGCTGGAGGTTAGTGAGTAAAGTATTGATGGCTGCAAGACAACTTCCCCAGAATTCAAGAACGTTAGATAGAGAACCCTGAATAGGAATGATGATTTGCACATCATCAGCATAAAGAAAGAATTTGAGGTTGAGTTCAGATAGGAGTTGGCAAAGGGGGTAAGGTAGATATTAAAGAGGGTCGAGGAAAGGGAAGAGCCCTGGGGTCTCCCTGGGAGAGAGCATAATGAAATGACTCAGCATTGCCTATCTTTACAGTGAATTGCCTATTGTCGAGGTAAGAGGAGAACCATTTGAGGGCCGAGCCTAAAAGGCCAATGTGGGATAGGCGGAAGAGGAGGTGATTATGATTTATTGTATCAAAGGCCGCCGAGATGCCCAGCAGGGCAAGGATGTAGCTGTGACCTTGGTCCATTCCCCTAATGAGGTTGTGGGCTGTGGTGTGGGCAAGAAAGGTAAAGCGACAGGTGGTGTCTGGACCTGCTAGCTGGCCTATAGCTGTATGGCAGACAACTTCCTGGAAGCCACAGGAGAAAGGTGAAGCGTTAGAGGGTGTCCAGACATGCTAACGAGCCTACTGGGGTAGGGTGGGACAACCTCCTAGAAGCCACAGGAGTGAGCTAATCAGCCAAGGGGGCCACAGCCTAAATCCATAGCGGGCAAAAGGTGGTATTGCTGGCCAGGTAGAATGGTATGTATTAATATTAGATTGGCTCAGGAACAATTCATTTGTTGCACTGTAAATATTATAATAAGCTGTGTCCTTTCTTTTCCACTTAAAATGGTGTCAGTTCATTAATATGTTGTATTGTATTTCCGGGGTTTGAGAGAGGAGAAGGGGGAACACCCAGAATGCCACTGTTAACAGCACTGTGAAGAAGTTACAAGCCCTACCCTGCCACCATTACTGCTAGGAAGGTAGATTGGATACAAGAAATGTATAACAACTCCATCCTATAGAAACAGATACAGCATTAAATATTTGTTCTCCTTCTCACTAACTGAAAAGGCAGGAACCCACCTCTCAATGGGGAGATTCAAGCACCAGACAACAGATTTCAAATAGTGCTGGAAGAATTGTTTCAAAGTTAGAATTAGAAATTTAATTTAAAATTAAGTTTACACAAAATTTTTCTACCTTCTTATATTATAAACATGGTGTTTTATGCAGTTTTCATATCAGAGCAAAGGTCTCAATGAATTCATTTATTTAGATTTATATTCCACTTTTTGCACTTTTTTCAGCACTTCAAAGTGCTGAAAGAAGTTCACATTCAGGTACTGTAGGCATTTCCCTATCCCCAGAGGGCTTACAATCTAAAGAGGCAATGGAGGGTAAAGTGACTTGCCCAAGGAGCGACAGCAGGACTTGAACCCTGGTCTTCTGGTTCGTAGCCCACTGCTCTAACCACTAGGCTACTCCTCTACTCCATTGCCAAAGCTCAGTAATGTTTCCTTTTTTTAAATTCCATTTTATCTTACAAATATATTTTAAAATAAATAAACTAGTCTAGAACAGATAACAGTAAAGACCTAGCATAGGAGAATCAGGTAACAAGTTTATAGCAGAGTGCTTCCTTGACATTACTAGTTACTTTGTTTGAAACCATATAAATAATTGAAGCATCTGATTGTATTATATATCCCATAAGTGATTATTGGGTTTTCAAAGTTGTAAAAAAGTGTAATGGTATAATAAATACATACATTCTAGCAAATAAGGGATAATATAACTTATTTAATCTTGCATTAGACAAAATATTTCACTAATGTTTTTTTTGAATACCAAAAGATTTTGGGGAAATTCACATCAAGAAACTTTACTAAGATCATCTCTTTTCAGCTGAAAATTTTTCATACCAAATATTTTTGGTCTGAAAAAATGTTTTTTTTTAACCAAATACCTCCCACATTACCACTGTGACAGGTGTATATCTCAAAATACAACCCAATCTATGAATACCTTCAATGACTGTCTCTTTCTTTAAACATTACTTAATGTAATTTGAACGCAGGCTGTTGCTTTATCAATCCAAACAACTACTACAAAATTATATGTGGAAGAGGTGGCTGGTTCCATATAATTTGAGCATTACTACCTAGTAATGACTTTATATCTTTTTAATCAGCCATCCAACTCCATCCATCAGTTTTATATTTCTGAGTATGATAATCAATTAATTGTGAAAAAAAATATATTTTTTAAATTTTTAAAGTTTTTTTAAGCACTACAAAAATGCGCATATAATTTTAAAATATTAATCTTTAAATGCATTATAAACAATTCTTATCTTTGTATTAATCACAAAACTTGCTCTCAGTCTCATGGCTCCAAATGTTATCTTCGACGTGATTAAGAATTTGCTGTCCTACCAATGAGGCTAAGTTTCAGACATCAATCATCTTTCCTTTTTATTTTTTAAGCAGGACATTTAATCCTTCTGCTTTGGGAATAGTTAACTGCTTTTAAATCCTAGGTACTTCTCTGTAATACACTTCTTACATATTCTTGTTTGTCATATATATTTGTCTTCACTAGACTAAGGTCCATAGAGCAGGGACTGTTGCTTATGTGTGTCTGCACAGCGCTGCATGTGTCTAGTAGTGCTTTAAAAATAAGTAGAAGAAGTAGGAGTAGTAGTAACAGGGTCAGGTGTTGGGGCATTAGCCCTTGCCCCATCATTGCATATAAATTCTCAACCCCAGCCAAAAGGCCAAGAAGAAAGTCTTCAGCTCATAGCTTAGACCCCACACTTGAATCTTGCCCAAAAGAGGCTGAGAAGCAAACATCTAAACATCAAATACATGAACCAAAGGATGGACATTTAAGAGGATAGCGCAGATGCTTACCTGTTAACAGGTGTTCTCCTAGGACAGCAGGATGTTAGACCTCACATGTGGGTGACCATTAGATGGAGCCCAGCACGGAAAACTTTGACTGATAGACTGAACATGTCCAGCCTGCTGCTATCCGCATATCCACACAAGATCCACCTTCAGTCTCGTAATATAACAAAAAATAGGAGCAAGAAAAAATAACACAACAAACCGAAGATGAACCCAACATCATGGGGAGGCGGGTGGGATTCCTGAGGACTAACATCCTGCTGTCCTAGGAGAACACCTGCTACAGGTAAGCAACTGCGCACTTTCTAAGACAAGCAGGATGGAAGCCCTCACATGTGGGTGATTACAGAGCTCCAGACTGTCCCGTTCGACCAGAGAGACCCACAGTAGCCGAACAAGATGCCAACGGGCACAACACAACTGCAGTGCTGTGAGGAAAAACAGGGAGCGGTCTAGCCCACAGAGAGCACAATAAGAGAAAGTTGGACTCAGGACTGGAATAAATTGCACAGTCCAAAAGCACTGGCCAAAAGCACTGTCCTGTCAACTATCTCTGTCAAGGCAGTAGTGAGCAGCGAATGTGTGGAGAGAACTCCAGGTCACAGCTCTACAAAATTTCAGCGACAGGTACCACACGCAGATGGGCCACTGACGCCGCCATAGCCTGCACAGAGTGAGCTTTCACTCTGTCAGTCAGCTGAAGGCCTGCCTGTTCGTAGCAGAAGGCAGTGCAATCTGCTAGCCAGTTGGACATTGTTTCCCCATCACTGCTCCCAGTCTATTGGGGTCAAACGACGCGAAAAGCTGAGAGGACTGCTATGGGTCGCAGTGCAATCCAAATAGAATGCAAGCTCCTGCTTGCAGTCCAGTGTGTAGAGAGCTTGCTCCCCCGGGTGGGAACGAGGCCTTGGAAAGAAGGTGGGAAGGATGATGGACTGGTTGATGTGGAAAGCAGTCACCACCTTAGGTAGAAATTTGGGATGCTTATGCAGCACCACACGATTATTTAATTATTCATTCATTCACTTTTTATATGGGATATTCATGAGAGCTTCATATCGGTTTACATCACGTCAATGTAGAAATCCAGCAAAGCATAACATTAAAATAATCAATAAACTGAGCTAAAAAGAATCTTAAAAAACATTTAAAATGTTTTAAAACATAATTACTATAAATAATTAAAAATAAAATTTAGATTCTAACATGGAAGAAATTCGTGTAGGGAGTGTAAGTAACCAGGGCCTAGATCTCACGGACCGTGCGAGCGGAAGTGATCGCCACCAGGAACATGGCTTTCCACGTGAGGAACTTCAGGTCACAGGATTAAGAGGCTCAAATGGATGCCACATATTAGCCTTGCCAGGACAATGTTGAGATCCACAGGGTAGCCGGAGGCCTAAGCGGGGGCTTTAGTTAAATGAGGCCCACATAAAGCATCAGACAAGAGGCTGGACCGAAACAGGCACACCAGCAACACCCTAGTGTCAATGAACTGGAGGATCTCCAGCATCTTATGACAGGTATCCTCCTCTGACAGGAGCTGGAAGGGAATGGCCTCTGCCATTGCCCTTACAAAGCTGGCAAATGACTGATCTTCGGGAGGAGACAGACGTCATTCCTCCAGCAGGGAAAGCTCCAAGAGGGGGTCATCAGAGAACTCCTAGGATAAGTCCGAAGAGTCATCACTACATGGGTCATAAGGACCCTCCTCCTCGCTGGGGCCCGGGCCCCAAGGGCACCGGAGGCCGTGGGGGCACAAACAGCATAGATGGAACCCCCGGCTTCAAGGGGGGCATCGGCCACTGTACACAGAGGGGAACCAATGACCCAAGGAACTGTGGGCAAGGGTGCCTGGTCTCCAAGGCCTCATCCTCCTCATCGGACCCGGGAATTAGGATCGCTCCAGTGGAGGGTGTCCGTGGCGGAGGAGGCATAGACGGCCTCTCAGGCACTTCAGCAGGGATGCAAGCATCAATGGTGGAGGCTCGGGTACCGGTATGGGGGCCGGTGGCGCCAGCAGCTCAATGCACTGGAACGCTTTGAGCACTGCTGATTGCACCCTACAGTCCAGCTCCTCCTGGAAGTCCTGGGGGGTCAGGACTGATGGAGGGGGATGAGGCATCACCGGCACATCCTTGGGTCCATGAGGTGGCATGGCATCCTGCACTGTAGCCAATGGGGGAACACATTGGGCTACCGGGGGCACTGGAGGATGGGGCATCTGGGGGCCAGTACCCTTTCCATGGCGGCTCGGCAGCAGACTATGCCGCTCCAGACCTGGAACCGTGAGGAGACTGCGATCGGTGTCTATGCTTCCTTGACTTTCAGCACTCGGCCCAGTCTTTCCCTGGCGCAGAGGATGACAATGACCCCGAGAGGGGACAGACCACAGAGGATCGATCTCCCTCTTCCCTATCCTTAAGGATACTGGATAGTGGGACCACTAGGGGAAGGGATGGAGACTGTTCCCCACAGTCCTTGGACATCGAAGACACCGAAGCCAGATTGGAAGGTTTTGGAGACCTGAAGAGCTTCTCCATTTTATCCAGGCACGCTCAACGCCCTTTGGGTGTCATTTGGTCGCATAAACGACATCTTCGGACATCGTGAGAGGCCCCCAGGCAGAGGATACATACCTTGTGTGGATCGTGATGGACATGGCCAGCAGGCACCGTTGAAAACCTGACAACGCCATAAAAAAAAAAAAAAGGCCAGCACGCAGTTGATAACAGACGGGCACCACAGTGCAAGAGTTGGGAATCAACCGCGAAGAACGACAAAAGATCGAAAACAAGTGTACCTACCGAAACGGATGGATACTGATCGCGAAGGGGGACCCACCAGAAAAAACACCTGAAAAAGTTAAACAATTTCAATGAGTTGGAGCTCCACCACCGTGAGGTTACTGCACCACGGAAAAGAAGAGACTGAAGGGGAACCTCGTGAGGACACACGGATAGCAGCAGACTGGGCATGCTCAGTCTGCCAGTCAAAGTTTCTAGAAACTTTGACAAGAAAGTTTTCCATGCTGGACTTCATCAGATGATGTCACCCACATGTGAGGACTATTCATCCTGCTTGTCCTAGGAGAACAAAGTATGCACTCAGGGAGCAAGGCACAGGCAGCTGGAAGATTTCCAAGACTGGATTGTCAAATTCTGAATTACTTCCCCCCCCCCCCGGCCTACCTATGCAGCCCTAAACACAAATCTTTTATTCTATTCAATAAAATTAACAAGAAAGCAAATCTAGACATTCACATCATCTGAATACTTTTTTTTTTTTTTTTACACTAAAAAACATGCAAAGTTACTGCTACTCCTTTCCAACAGCATAGTTTAAAAGTTAGATAAAAAGAAACAGAGCTCAGCTTCTCTGGAGCTGCTTTCCCTGGTCGGTTGAGGCATTTTGCTCAGAGGTCAGGAATGTGGGCATGCCACCATGGATTTCAGGAAATCATTTACAGAGCGTATAAAAAGTGACTTTACAAGTACACTGCCTCAAGGCTGAGCAGGAATGACAGGATACCTCTACTACTCCACAGATGAGCTTGATTAATCCATGCCTAACCGTTTATCGCTTCTTAGTAAGTACTATGCAAAATGTGTATAATTGTTAGTAAAAATGCAGATGTGACACACCAGAATCTATACAGTAGATTCTAACACTAATACACACTGTCCAATTTTATATAGTATTCATATAGTTTAATATTTCTCCACTAAAGAATTGCTCAAGTGTTTAATTTATTGTATTGCACATTCGCTTTCATAGTGTCCTTGACATGCCACCACTATACTAAGTATTTTAATCATGTGAACTTCCTTTAGGATCTTGTGGTTAGAATTTCTGGCAGCTCTAGTGATGAAGCAATAGTCCCATAAATCAAAATTATTACACAACCTAAGCAAAGGATGGTATCATAGCCATTTCTTCTGCAACAAAAGGTTTGGGTTTTTGGGGAGGGGTTTTTTTTTTTTTTTGTTTGTTTTTTTACAAAATACTTTTTATTCTGTAGCTGTTCACACTACAATATAGCATAACAAATAGCATCATGGGTCCACGTCATCTGGTATAAAAAGTAGTTTGGGTTTCTGAAAAATGAAAGAGGATACCAGTAAAGCTTTCAAACTGGTCAAAAGTTGTACGATACATTAAGGGGAGAGAATGCTCTTTGGTAAATCCTGCAAAAAAAAAAATAATAAATAAATCTAGAGCTGCTCTTACTAAGATGTGATTAACCCAAGCAGCTTTTATTTTTTTTTTGGGGGGGGGGGGGGGGGGGACAATAAGGAAAAGGGAGAACATTTTGTTTTGCCAGAAAATGCTATTTTACTCCATTACTTTATCTGAATGAGATGTGCTGCAGCCAGTCCCTCTTACTTCATAGGAGTGCCACTGAATGTATGTTTGCCTTGAAAACAGTGAGATGAGTTCTTCTGCCAAAGTAAACAAGCAAAGCTAACACTTATGTAGTGCAGTGCTGGTTAGATCTAATAGCACTATAAAAATTAGTATTAATAGTAAGAGGCACTGGCCATAGCACACAACTTTCTTATGATAGCCATATTAGACCTGGAGAGAACTGGCTTCTTTATAGGTTATAATACCTTTCAAATAGACCAGCAGAAAACATATTACAATTCATGAGTTTCAAGACTGCAGAACTGAAGAAGGAAGCTTTGCACCATAGGAATATCATTGAGGGGGGGAGTTTCAACAATATTAGGTGGTATTCAGAGGAAACTGGATTTAGCTGCATCTTAGAGACTGAAGACTTTAAAATTTTTAAAGGTGAGCACCATTAGAACTGGCAACAGAAGGTGTTAGAGGCTCCCATACGGGGTCATTTCAGTTCCCATATCCTTCTTTCCTGCATGTTCTTAAAAATTCCACCAAGTACTAGTTAGTGTATACGTATTGGATACAGAGTGTCCTGGCTGAGAGGAATGCTGTCCCCCTTGCAGTTGAGGTTGGAAAAAGTGAAACAACTCTAGATTTGTTCAGTTTGTCCCAGAAAGTATTTGTTGGGACACTTTTTGCACTGAAAGAGGACTACTTTCATAAATTTGCAAGTAATTATGCAGGTATTTCTGAGTTTATAGAATCCAGTTGGTTGTGCATATATGGTTAAAGGTGTCCCATTCTAATTACATGATAGGATTCCTCTTGGTACTGAAACCCGATTAGCTCATAGTTTATTCCAGACATGTAGGGTGGAGAGGCTGAGAAGTTGTTTGCAGGCTATGATGGATAGGTCAGTGTTACTCAGTCCTGTTAATGCACTACTTTAACACCTTTTTCACAAATAATTCTATCACTAGCCCCAGTGACCAGGATTCTGCTAATTGTCTAATGCAGTGGTTCTCAATCTTTTACAATTTGAGAGGTACCCCAGATTCGCAAAACTTCAAACGACGCTACATTTACATTTCAACATGATGCTTGAGCTTATTTTTCAAATGGCATTTAACTGCTAAATAATACGTATACACATCAGATGCTGACATTGCTGTATTCTAACAGACCAGCAGAGACACACACACACACACACACACACACACACACCTTTGTCATCTTTCTGACAAACTGGTGCCAGTTTCAAGCCTAGAAGAGTTATGGAGGAATCTGCAGCAGGAAGGAGGAAGCATCAGATAGCCCAAGTTTACATTGCTCATTTTAGGGAGATGAATATTACAAGTGGTCACTTCTCTCACCTGTTTCAAAACTGTGAACTGTAATTTGTTAACCAATGTACACCACTGGTGTGACTGCATTTTCAATAAAAGTGTGTCCTTTTGAGATATTGATCAGGTCTTTTTGTTTGCCACGCATTAGTTCTTGTTGCATAATTATATAGAATCATCATAAATAAAATCAGTAAAAATATACCACCAAAGACAAAATAAAAAACAATAAAACTTCACTGTGATCTTTGCTAAGTATATGAATACAGTTACTCACACTGCTCATCAAACTTTAATACTCAGGTGTGAGTAATATAACAGTAATTTGCTTTTCCTATGTCAAAACTCAAACATGACATTTTTGTGTCAGGAATGCAATGACACCATTCTAAAAAACATTCTATAATGTTAAGGAGCGAAAAATTTTTGGACATTTTAGGTTGATAACTTCATCTGGAGTATTTTCATTTTTACCATTTTAACAGTTTCCTTCAAATTTAAGAAAACACAGTAATTAAGTCATTAATTTTCAGATATGTTTCCATTAAAGAAAAAATGGTGGTTTCAAATCACAATTTCCAGTAATGATTTCAATACACAAAAGACACCCGAGAAAACCAGGAAGCTCTAGCAGTCATTTCTTCAACCCTTAAACCAATTACTATCAGTATACATAATACAACTCCTTGAACAGATTTTCAGAAAAAATAAATTTATAATACTTCACAGATCCTACTTTGTCTTGTATGATTTGGATACATACAAAATTAAGTTCTGCAAAAATCAAACATGCTAGAGCAAACGCTTTCTTTATATTGTAACAAAATGGATGTCAGCAGACAAGCATATTTATCCCAGTTTGATCAGTTCCTTCTGCCTACTCTACTCTAATGCTGATCAACACTTCTCCTTGCCTTGACCCCTATACTAAAGCAAATCTTCCAGATGTCAGTCACACAAACTTGACTGTCTGCAGGACTTTCTATCGCAGGGGTAGGCACACTGCAGCTTGCAAGCCAAAGCCAACCCAAAGGACCATTTTTATCTAGTCCATGTGTCAAACATCAATAGATTTACCAGCCCACTGCCACTCTATTTCACCAGTGTCATCAGCAAAGGTATCACTATCATTTACGTCTCTGAGCATAATTGGACAGGACCTTTGATGACACTTCAGTATCCTTCCCCTGCTTGCCACCAGGAGGTGGGGAAAGGTAGGTTCTAATTTAATCTATCCCCATCCTGTTTTTCTCTTTCCTCTTCCCTCCACTTGTCCTTAGCAGTGGGAAGACCCCACTCCTTCTGATGGTGACTTACTGGTAGCCACAAACCAGATGAGAAACAGGAATCTCTTTTCTATTTGGCAACCGAAAGGCAACAGCAGATAACAGTGCTACTTGCCTGCACTCACAATGACTCAGAGGGCAACGCTGTCTAGTTCTGGACATCTGGTAACACTGAGAAAGTCCCCAGCACCAGCAGACCACAACTAGATAGAAGGCCTCAGTGCCAGATTGAATTCTCCTCTATGCTATAACACCTGGGCAGTACTGTAGAGTCCTCTGTTTGCTCACAACGTGTAGCAATGCACATCCTGCCCAATGCAATTTAAGTGTAAAGCAGAGTTGCTTACCTGTTAACAGGTGTTCTCCAAGGACAGCAAGATGTCAGGCCTCACACGTGGGTGACTTCAGCAGATAAAGCCCGATGCGGAAAACATTAACGTTTCTAGAAACCGACTAGGCACACTAAGCATGGCCAACATGCCCTATACCACGTCTTCAGTCTTGATAAAAAATAAAACAAAAATAGGAGAAATCCAACTCTGCAGAGTGGGTTTCTTGAGAATTGACATCCTGCTGTCCTCAGAGAACACATGTTACAGGTAAGCAACTCTGCTTTCTCTCAGGGAAAGCAGGATGGTAGTCCTCACACATGGGTGAATCCCTAGCTACAGGCAGCTTCCTAACAGAAAGGAGACCAACAGACATCTAACCAGGTGCCAACAGGCACAACACTGGTACTGTTGGTAACAGAGGGGGAGACAGCCTGAATCCAAACAATGGGCCCTAAGTTGGAAGAGTTGGGTTCTACACCTCAAACAAATTCCTGAGGACAGACTGGCTGAACCTACTATCATGTCTGCCATTACTATCCACACAGTAATGGGATGTGAATGTGAGGAGAGAACTCCATGTCACAGCTTTATAGACCTCTACAGGAACTGCTCACAAGTAGGCCACTGATGCTGTCATGGCTCTGACAAAATGAGCCTTGTAATGACCCCAAGATGCAGGCCCACCTGGACATAACAGGAGGAGATACAATCTGCAAGCCAATTAGATAGTATCTGTTTGGCAACAGCAACACCCAAACTATTCCTATCAAAAGAAATAAAACGTTGGGTGGACTGTCTGTGGGCTTCTGTCCACTCCAGGTAGAAGGCCAAGGCTCACTTGCAGTCCAAACAGTGCAATGCTCATTCACCTTGATGTAAATGGGCCCTGGGAAAGAATATTAGCAGGATGATTGACTAGTTAAGATGGAAATCTGTCACCACCTTAGGCAGGAACTTAGGGTGATCTTGTGTACATACCCTATCATGATAGAATTTTGTATAAGGTGGATAAGTCACTAAGGCCTGGAGCACGCTGAAGTGACCACCACCAAAAATATAAGCTTCCAGCTCAAGTACTTCAGGTCACAGGTGTGCAGCAGCTCAAAGGGAGTCTTCATGAGCTGAGCAAGTACCACATTGAGGTACCAAGACACAGTGGGAGGCCTTAGGGGAGGCTTCAATTAAAGCAGGCCCCACATGAAATGATACAGAAGTCAGTCTATAAAAACCAGGAAGCTAGTAAAAAGCATAGACCAGTCGTCTTAGTTCTTAAATTATATTTATTAGGGTGATCAAAGATGAAACAATAGCAATTAATCCAAATGCCCAATCCAAAATGACCAGATATATATAATCCAAATGCCCGACTGGCCGAATTTTGCCTACAATATTGGCTGAATCAGGGACTTCTTTGGAATATCTGTACAGCTATCTTTATTCAAATGGTATGAATTCTTAAATTATAGGGTCTTTATGGCAGCGTGCATGGGTGTCTAAGTGTGTATTGCATGTTTGACACCAATTCCTTCAATTCAGCATTGCTTTAAAATATTCACATTCAAAGACATTTCCAGCTTTGTTTCCTAATCAGTGGCCCAGCTCTCTGCAGTAGCTATCCTGTCCCTGATTGGTTCTTTGCCAGAGTCGGGCATTTAGATTATACATACCTGGTTGGTCATTTTGGAATGGGCATTTGGATTAATCAGTATTATTTCATCTTTGATCTCCCTAATAAATATAATTTAAGAACTAAAACTGGTCTATGCTTTTTACTAGTTCCACATGAAATGTACAATTTTTAGGCTGTACAGAGATGGGTGTACCATCTACACCATGGTGGTATGCGCCAATCGCACTAAGATGAACCTTGACAGAGTTGGATTTTAAGCCAGCCTCCAAAAGGTGTAGAAGGTAGTTAAGCAGTTTTTGTGTGAGGCAGTACGGATCCAGGCCCTTCTGCTCATACCAAATGGAAAACCTCCTCCATGTCAGCCCATAGGACTTTCTAGTAGAAGGCTTTCTGGAAGCTACAAGGACCAGAGACATCCTCAGAAAGATCAAAAGACTGCAGGATTACCCTCTCAATATCAAGGCTGTAAGTGACAGGGCCTGGAGGTTGGGATGCCACAACCTGCCCCGATCTGGCAGACATCAGTCTGGGAAGTCCCCAGACTGATATGTTTCCAGATGGACAACTCCCGCAGGAGTGGAAACCAGACTTTTCTCGGCCAAAGAAGGGCTATTGTGATTATAGTCCCTCTGTCCTCACAAAGCTTCAAGCGAGTGTTCACCACTAAGGGAATCAGAGAATACGCGTACCCTTTCCCCAATGACAGGCGAGGGCATGTGAGGCTGGATTGCCGTCTGACCTGGACAGGGAGCAGAACCAAGGCACTTTCCGTTTGCAGGGGGATGTGAACAGATCTATGTCTGGGCCCCCCCAAAGGTGGAAAATCCAATTCACCACCCTCTGGTCTTGGGACCACTTGTGGGGTCTGAAGGCTCAGCTCAGCCTGTCCGCCATCACTTTTCCATTCCGGCCAGGTACAAGGCCCTGAAGACCAACCTGTGGTCTGGAGCACTTCCTGACACAAGAGGTATGATCCCGTGCCTCCCTGCTTGTTAACATACCTCATGGCTACTTGGCAGTCGGTCTGGATCAGGCCAATTTTGTTGGGACAGTCGATCTCTGAAAGCCCATGATGCATACCTGATCGCCTGAAGCTCCAGGAAGTAGATTTGAAAAGAACATTCCTGAGCTCCCCACCCCAAAGCAGATGCATCTGTGGTTAGCACAATTTAAGTAGGGGGACTCCAAAAGGAATCCCCCCCGTTCCAGATTGCAGAGCACTCACCTTCAGGACAAAGAGTCCCGGAGAAATAGGCTGACACAGATGCAATCCTGGAGGCTCTGAGTGGCCTGGTGCCACTGTGACCTCAGGATCCATTGGGCTCTGCGCATTTGTAACCATGCCAAGGAAATGACATGGACGGTCGCAGCCATATGACCCAACAGTCAATATGTGCCAGGTTGATACCTACTGCCTCTGTTGTACCTCTGTCGCAATGGTGCGGCAGAAAGGCCCCAGCTTGAGCCGTGTCTAGCAGGGCTCTGATGAAATCCAATTGAAGTGACTGACTGTGATGGGACTTCGGGTAGTTGAGAACAAATCTTAGTGACTCCAACACCCGAATTGTCAAGCACATGGACCGGATGGCCCTGCCCGAGATGTGCTCTTGAGCAGCCAGTCGTCCAGATAAGGGAAAACATGCATTCCCAGTCTGCGAAGGTGCACTGCCACCACGGCCTGGCATTTTGTGAAGACTCATGGGGTGGATGCAAGCCTGAAGGGCAACACCTGGTACATGAAGTGCTCTTTCCACACCACAAATCTGAGATACTTCCTGTGCATCCTTTATGTTGAGAGAGCATAGCCAGTCCCCTTTTTGCAAAAGGGGCCCAGGGAAACCATCTTGAACTTTTCTTTTCTTAGAAACTTGTTCAAGGATGGGAAGGAGTCCTGTTCTCTTTGGAATCAGGAAGTACCTGGAGTAGAATCCCCACCATCTTTGCCTGGTGGTATGGCCTCGACCGCCCTGGCTAGTAAGAGTGAGGAGAGCTCCGTTTGTAGCACCTCCTGATGTGCTACTGGCACACAAGATGGGCACAGAGGGCAATTTGACGTGACACCCAATAGGTTTAATTGGTACCCCTGGCGAATGATGGATAAAACTCACTGGTTCAAGGTTACACTGGGCCACCGGTTCACGAAGAACCGCAGCCTGCCCCGACCGAAGGATCCATCATCCCAGGTATGGGCAACAGGCTTATGCTCCCTATGGCCCAGTCAAAACCCTATCCTGGAGTTGATGAGGAGCCGGCTGGGGCTTGGGAGCTCTCTGCTGCCTGGAATGGCCATGGGAGCTCTGATGGTGAGTACAGGATCAAGGAGGCAGTGGATAATACTTCCTTTGGTGACAGAAAGACTTCCTGGGCCCTTGTCTTGACAGCCTCCTGGATGAGGAGAACAAGTCTGGAGTGCTGGTGGAGAGCTGCTGAAGGGTTTCATGATGGTCCTGGAGTTGGGCCACAGCATCCTTCACTCTACCTCCGAAGAGATTCTTTCCAGTGCACGACACATCAGCGAGATGTTCCTGCACCTCTGGTCTGAGATCTGAAGCCTACAGCTATGCCAGTTAGTGACTGCCAATTCCCATTGCAGAGATCCTCGATACCATTTCGAAAACATCATAAGTCACACGGGCCTCGTGTTTTCTACACTCCAAACCCTTGTGCACCAGCAACATGAGGGTGTCTTTCTGCTGTTGAGGTAGCTGCTCAGTCACCTCCTGCATCTGCTTCCAAATGTCCCACAAGTACTGGCTCATATAAAGCTGGTACGCAGCAATGTGAGGAACGAGCATGGCACCTTGGAACACCTTCCTCCCAAGAGTATCCACAGCTCTGTGGTCCTTCTCCAGGGGCACCGAGGAATGGATCACAGTTCTTGCCCCTCTTGAGGGTGGATTCAACTATCATCAATTGGTGGGGCAGCTGACACTTATTGAATCCAGCAGCCTTCTGGACAAGGTAAACCCCATCCAGCTTCCTATTCATGGGAGGCACTGTGAGGGCAGGTTCCCACATCCTCAGCAGTAACTCCATAAGGATCTCATGTACCAGGACCACCACAATCTCCTTAGGAGGCTCCACGAATAGAAGAACCTCAAGCATTTTGTGCCTGGCATCTTCTTCAGTCAAAAGCTGGAAAGGGATGGCCTCTGCCATCATCCTGACAAACCCTGCAAAGGTGAAGTCCTCAGGCAGGGACCTCCTTCACTTCTCTGGAGAAGGGTCTGATGTGAGACCATCTGAATCCTCGGAGGATTAGATCTGATCATCCCCCAAGGCTCATAGGGACCCTCATCCGCACTGTGTACCACAGGGGATGGTGCCCTAGGTGCTTGGCCGACATCCAGAGGAGCAGGCACTGATGGAACTGGACGGGGGACTACTGGCCTCTGTGTCTCCATCAGCTTCGGCAGAGCTTTCTCCTTGGAGGAACCGGCGATGACCACTGTATCAATAGGGGGAGACCTCAGTGTCTCGCTGGGCACCAGTGCTGTCCCAGGAACAGATGCCAGCAGGGGTCGGTAAGGCATCGATGAGCACATTGAGCTTCTCCAGAAACTGTACGAGCACAGGTTGTATCAGCTCCGGTGCTGTTGGTGACACGGGACCGAAGCCCTGTAGCGCCCGCTCTACTGCTACCTGAAATCTACACTCCAGCTCCTCCTCCAATGCCAACACAGACTGGGAGGAAGGAGCGGTGACCAGATTTTCCTCAGACCCGCAAGGGGGATCAACGACTGGCACTAGGACCAGTGGAGACCATCATGAACACCGGGCATCGATGGATATTTGGCACTCCTCACCACGGGGTTTGCTTCAGGGGCTTCGCAGCAAAAGCCGCTGTGTCCTGTGCCAGTGCCGTACCTGGCACTGTGCAGCAATGGTGAAAAACGCCGATGCTTCTTGGTCTTCCCACAATGCTCAGCCCAGTCTTTCCCTGGTGCTGAGGTTGAGGACAATGAACCAGACATCCTCAGCCAGGAGGAGATTGACAACAGTTGGTCTCTGGCACCCCTATCCATCAGTGACCTCGATGGAATAGATGGTCCCACAGATGTTGATATTGTGGTGTCCATCGGTGTGGCTCAGAGGTCCTCCAATGCAGATGCCAATGGCTCAGACTTCTTTGACCCAAAGATGAGATTATCCATCTTGTCGAGCCAAAGTAGACGCTCCTTCAAGGTCATCTGTGCGCATAAGCAGCAACCCCGGACATCATGCAATACACCCAAAGGATGCAAACCTCATGAGAATTGGTTATTTACATGGTCCTTGGGCACCGGGTGCCTCGGCAGAATCCAGACGAGGCCATGTCGGGGCGAAACAAACGAGAAATATACAGAATGATGGCGGCAGGCGTCGATGGAAAATGGGCGCAGAGGCACTGCCACCAAGGGGGGGGGGGGGGGGACAGACTGCGAAAGAAAACTTACCCAAATGCTGAGAACCCTGACTGGGGACACTACGGGGAGATACCAAGGGGGACCTGGCGACTGACTTTCGAAGAGAGACAGCAAAAAAACACAAAAAAGAAGTTTTCCACAAGGCAAAAAGCCAATGTTTTAGAGCTCAATCCAACCATGATGCTGACAACTCCACGGAAAAAAGACTGAAGAGGGACCCCACGTGGACATGCTGGGCATGCTCAGTGTGCCCAGTCAAAGTTTCTAGAAACTCTCATGAGGTTTCGAGAAATTTTGACATAAGTTTTTCGCATCAGGCTCCATCTGATGATTTTTTTGAATTTTTTTTTTTTTTTATATGTCACCCATGTGTGAGGACTACCATCCTGCTTGTCCTCAGAGAACAGTACAAAATTTCATTTCAATTAGCTATGTCTCCTGCCAATCAATGTTGCCACTTTTACCCTGGTGCACACTGACTGGCTGCTAAGGATTAGTTTGAGTAGCAAAGGTAAGTTTTCCAGGGGGATCAGCTCTCCCTGCCAGTTCCTTGACCAGAGCTTCGAGTGTCCCCCTGCTATTCAAATGGAGTTCCAAAGATGACCAATCCCTGGCAAAAACAAGAGCCACTAACGTGACCCTGTATAAAAAATTTGCTACTTTAGCTTTATCCTGTCTCCCATTAGTTGGAGTATGGCCAAACCATCCTACTACCCATGTAAAGAGATAAGCCACCTTAAACCCCCCCTCCCCCAAGCCACCTCCCTCCTCAATTATAGAATATACTAAAGCCTTTCCTCCCCGTGCTGGTTGACCTTTCTTTCCGTGGAAGCTTACTACAGCAATCGCATGCAAGCTGACTGACATCTCCCCCATTTGACTTGCTGCCATTCTGGAACCCCCTCATTTCTTCATCCGACCTCACATCCCTTTCTCTGCCCTGTCCTTATCTTACCCTTTGTATTTTTTTTGAAGCAGCCTTGAATTCTGTTATGTTCTGATTACTCCTCTACTGGTAAGCTTTTCTAAGCATTTACCACGCTCTTAAAGAAGTACCTCCACATCATGACCTCTTGTCCTCAAGTTTCTTTTTATACAAAATGTATCTTCTTGAACTGAAATATTTCTACCATAACTCCTTTTCTCTTTCCTCCAGAAAGTAGAGAGTTATTTAAGCTTCTGATAGTGCTTATCTTACAGGCCCTATACCATTTTAATAGCCCTCACCTGAACTGCCTTAACCCTCAATATTCTTACAAAAATGTGATTTTCAGAACTGAACACAGAACTTGAGGATGGAGGGGTCTCAATCTCCTGTATAAGGGCAATGTTACTTTTTTTTTTTTATACTACTGACATCTTTTTATATACACCTAAGAATATTGTTTGTTTTCCCCCAGTACTTTATAGTACTGACTTGCAACCTTCAAGTCAGAAGTTTACTCATTGCTCCCTTTCTACTAAGTAGCTCATCAGTTCCTACCCCATTAATTGATGTCTTCATGGCCTCATCCATGCTTTTACACTTTTTCAAACTGAACCACAGCTCCCAAGCTCTTAGCCATTCTTACGTTTTTTATTAAGTTAGCTTTCAGTGTTTCCTCCTATTATGTTTACTCAAGTTTTATTATATATTGTTCTTCCTCCACACTGTATGTATGTTTCTTTGTTACCCTGCCGCCCTGTATCATCTTGTAATATTGCTTAGCTTAGGGTCTCTGCAGGGTGTACAGCCCCTCTTCTGATTGGGTATTGCTTGAATGTTTCTGAGCTCCCTGTTGGACCTATTCCTGTTTTGCTCTCTCTGTGTGCTCTTGCCTCTTCCTATCGGTCCCTTGGCCAAAAGCAGCCCGAGTGACTCACTTCTTGTGGAGTTTTCAGTTGAAGAAGGCTCTTTACAAGCTAAAAGCTCATTTTCATCCTCTTACAAGCTCTAAGAAGCATCATCTCTTCACCTCTCATTCATTATTAATCCACTGCTACTGTCAGCTTTCAGAGAAAACTTATTACAGCTGTATCAGTCTTCCCTATCTGTGCAGCTAATCTTGGGACTTTCTTATCCACAGCAAGTGTTAAATACTTCTTCATTCATATAAATGTTTTTAGTAACCAAGAACTGAGTTTATCTGATATCTATCTGCAGTTGGGATAAGAGGTTTAAATGACCATGTAGAAGCTCAAACTAGATAAGTACCAAGGCCAGAATTTCTTTTTTTTTTTTTTTGGCAAAAAGGCAACATTTTTCTTCCAGTCCTTCAACAATATTGCTAATAAAATGTGTCTTGTTGGCCTTAGCAGTGAGCCCAGAGGTACCCAGTCACTATACCTTCACCAGAATGAACTACATTACCACAATCTGAGTGTTGTTGCTTAACCAACAATTCATCCAGTTAAAACTTTTACTCCAATGCTGGCTAGTTTACCAGTTTTCTATGTGTAACCATGTGATAGGCCTGAGAATTTCAAACAGGCAAAATCCACTGATCCACCCTGATCTATTACTTCGATCATTTGTTGCACGAGATCTACCATCACAAAGTAATGTTATACAGAGTTCTGTATTCTACTTGTTTCAAAAGTACTGCACCATCCTTTTCTTCATAACTTTCGCCCACTACGAAAGTTAAACTAATAGGCTTGTAACTGTATTTCCATTGTATTTCCTCTGTATTTCCACTTTTGTTTAAAAGGACCACTTTTGCACTCCCTCTAGTCCCTGGTGCTCTCTAATAAACAGAACTGTGAGGGTTGCAGTCAGCACTTCCTTGAGCTCCCAGTATTCTGAGGTTTAATCCCTTCAGACCACATTGCTTTAGCACAACTGGAAAAGTATCCTATTGGTTAAAGCAGCAGGCTCAGGACCAGGGAGGCCAGGGTTCAAATGCCACTGATGTTCTGTGACCTTGAACAAGTCACTTCACCCTCCATTCCCTCAGGAACAAATTTAGGGCCTGATTTACAAAGGCTCATCTCCCATTCTGGTCTACTGGAAGAATGATTAATAAATGAGGCCCTTAGATTGTAAGCCCTTATAATTTGCCTTGAGCTACCAATAAAAAGACATGAACTTAAAAAAAAAAGTATGTTAAAAAAAATAAATAGATTTGTGCTAGATAACATCTCTGAAAGAATACAGACAGGGCAGCTGTGGCCTACACTGAAAGTCTTATAACATTAGAATTAAGGACCTAAATATGTATACCCTAGAGAAGAGAAAGACAGTCAAATACCTCAAAGGTATACAAAGTGCACAAGAGGAAAACCTCTCTCGGGCTAGATCAGAGCTTAGTACATGCTGCCATGTGGATAGTTCCTGGCTCAACTCCCAGATCAGATGTTCTGCATCCTAGGTTGGTTAAGGCAGAAGATGCTACAAAGGCAGAGTTCACAGCCCCCTTGGGAGAAGAGAGTCATGGTCAACATCTGGTGGCTGGACTTAAGAGCCCATGATACAGGGTTCCGGAAGCAGCTTTAATGCATGGCTCCCAGTCTTAGGACCATCACTACAATGGCTAGACTAGAAACAGTAGAGGAAAGGATCTAGTCAAATAGAGGAATAATCCCGAGGTAGTTGCAAATGAAAACTCATGGTACAGAATCCAACTACTAGTTCTGATTGAGGTGTAGAAAAAGGAGACCCTATAATCCTCCATCAATCAAAAGCAAACTTTTACAGTGGAAAGGAAATTCTAGGACAAGATGATGCTCAGAGCGCGTTGTCTCAGGAGTAAAATTAGAGAATATATCTTCATGGAAAGGGTGGTAGATGAATCAAATAGCCTCCTACTACAGATGGAGATAAAAACACTGACAATTTAAGGTGGCATGGGGTAAGCACAGAGTCCTTAGTTATAAAGGAGTAAAATAGGAAGAAAAATCAACCAAGGCCTAAAGCAAATAAATAGAATTAAATTGGCAGACTAAATCAGTCTTATGGTACTTATCTGCATCATAGTGAATGTTTTTATGACCATTTCACAATAAGTTTTGTCCCAGTTTGGATTCATTTTTTTGTGTATGCAAAAAGATTAAAATTTATGCCTTGTTTATTCCTTTCTTCATTAATCCCACTTTCTTTTATCATTACTATTCCTTTTGATTTTTCTTTCCCTTATATATCCCACTCCCCCCAAAAAAAAAAAAAGCTGTACATTTTTTTTTTTTTACTGACTAGGAAATTCTCTTCAATTTTCTTCTCTTTTTCCTATTTTTGCCTTTCTTCTGTGTTTTCATACTTTCTGAATGCACAAATCGTTTCCCTATTCTCTTCTCTTTGCTTACACAAAGATTTGTTTTCTCTATGCTCCATCTTATTGCTGCCCATAGTTCCTTTGTACCCTTTAGATTCTTGGTTTGTAATACGGGTTTCCTCAGTTTAATAACCCATCATCTTGAAGTCAGCTTTCTCCAAGTCCAGATCCCTTGTCTGGTGCTGATACTGTAAAACCGCAGGAGAGCGGACAAACGCCCGCTCTCCCGGCGCACGCACCGGCCCTTTGCCGGTGCGAGCTATCCAGTATGCTCCAGCATGCAAATTAGGCGACGCGGTGCAAACGAGGGAAAGGAGGCGCTAGGGACACTAGCGCGTCCCTAGCGCCTCCTTTTGGCCTGGAGCGGCGGCTGTCAGCGGGTTTGACAGCCGACGCTCAATTTTGCTGGCGTCGGTTCTCGAGCCCGCTGACAGCCACGGGCTCGGAAACCGGACGCCGGCAAAATTGAGCGTCCGGTTTTCGGCCCGACAGCTGCGGGCCGAATTCAATTTTTTTTTTTTTTTTTTTTTTTTTTTACTTTTTTTACTTTTGGGGACCTCCGACTTAATATCGCTATGATCCCGCGCGCATACCTAATAGGGCCATCAACATGCATTTGCATGTTGAGGGCGCTATTAGGTGCCGCGGGTGGGCCGCGTGTTTTCCTCCCCTTACTGAATAAGGGGTAAGGGAAAACACGCGTCCAGAGCAGGCTGACAGTGCGCTCCGACGGAGCACACTTTACTGTATCGACCTGTAAGTGATCTAGCAAAGAATGTCAATCAGCAACATTCAGCACCATCTTGCCAAGCTCTCTTCTTCATGCTATAACACTGAACCTTGGAGACTATACTTGTTTTAGCAACTTAAACCTTAAGAAACTTCACAAGTTGTTAGTTGAACAGTATTCAAGATAATTTTCTGGAGCCAGCAAAAGGCGCCCTACCTGCTAAGGCCTTTATCCGAGAGCGCTCAAATAGTCGTGCAGAGCTGTTTTCATTATCCCACTCATCATCCCACCGATTGTTAACATCGCTGTATTGCTGTTGAATTTCAATGTTGTCATACTCTGTTTGAACTGCAGTCATTTTCAGCTCCTCTACCTTCTCCTCCTCATCAGCTTTTTCTCATTCAGCTCTGGGGAGACAAAACAGCATATAGTATTATTGAATATATTTTGCAGAGGTTGCTCCTTCAAGGCCAGCTTGATGGTTCAGTGGCAGGTACTGCAGAAGACCTTTTAGGACTGTCAATGTGATAGCTTGACTGAATTGTGAGCGGGATATAAAAAATAGGGGGAAACCTCATATCAGTTCCTATGAATTAAGGATCATAGTGCCATAAGCTCAAGAGAAGCTGGTTATGATTGACTTGGAAGCCCAAGGAGAAGGAGAAAGAAAATTGGGTCAAAAAAAAAAAAAAAACCCAACAACGTTTCTTCAAATAAATTTTGCTTACTCTTAAAATTCAATGAACAAAGTTCATGGTCTAGGACAAAATAGAAAACAATATCAATATTTCCCAGTGAGAAAAAGGAATTGTCAAAGCAATCTAACCAGGACTTCCCAAAACTGTCTTGGTGACCCTATAGCCAGCTGGGGTTTCAGGATATCTACAGTGAATATGAATTTATATTTTTAAAATTTCTTCCAAACTGCCTTCCCAAACTCAAAAATAAATCACCCAAAGTATTGTATAACATGCAATAAAAACAAACAGCAAAGATACAAAATAAAGAGATGCACACATCCGGAGAGTCCAATTCTGACCCCCAACCACCCACCAAAAAATTACTTCATACCTACATAACAATGAAGGAATATCCATACACATGAGAGTGAGGCCACCACCCTTCACAATATCAGCTCTCCTCAGTCATGGCAATGAGCCATGCTTTGACCTTTCTGAGGAACGACAGATAATTCAATTTCTGTCTAATCTCAAGAGGAAGTCTATTCCAGAATGTGTGTGAAAACAGTTGTGCAGACATTGGACACCTAGGGGCGGATGCAAAAAAAAAAAAAAAAAAAACACCGAAAGCAGGCGCAGAGTATTCAGCACCTGCTTTCCTAGCACGCCCGCAGGCACCTCTCCTGGGGCACCGTGCAATATTTAAATTAGGTGTCACGTTGTCAAGGGGGACCTAGGGTCGATTGCATGCCGTTAACGCCTCCTTGACAGCGGGAGCCCACAAGCAGTTGGCTGTCAGCGGTCATCCACCGGTTAGGAAAACAGATGCTGAATTTAATCGGCGACCATTTTCCTAATCAGTGCACAGCCATGGGTTCGAGAAACAAACGCTTGGTAACTAAGCATCAGTTTCCCAAACCCATCTGCTGGCACTATTTTTTAAACTTTTTAAAAGTTTTTCTTCCTCCTATTTAATATTGCAACAATATTAAGTAGGAGGATGTATAGGAAAGCAGTATTTTCTGCTTTTTTGTACAACTTTTGGGAGGGCTCAGAAGTTAACACAAGCGTTAATTTCTGAGCACAAAACTGTTTTAGATGTACTTTTTTTTTTTTTGCATTTTGGGTGATTAACTAATAGCCTCATCAACATGCATTTGCATAAGGGGATTAGGTAGTATCTACACAACCCGCGTCCAACTGCGGGATGAACAGTGCTCTCGGCTGAGCGTGCTGTATTGCAGCAGCCCCCTAGTATATGCAAATTTATCTCAGGCATATGCGTTGTGAAACAATTGGATATGGGGTGATCAGGACACGTTTGAGGAAGCCTTGATCTAACTAAAGCATGAAACATTTGGTACCTATAAGTGCTTCCTACATGGTTAATGGTTGCAATCTCAACAAAGAATGCACAACTCCAAAAAGGAATGATTTTCTTACATTCCTTCAACAAGATGATAGAACAATTATTGTTGCATACTGCAATTACATGTGCCTTAGCTGAAAATGCTAGCCATTAATCTTATTTTAATTAATTTTAGTCTGAACTAATATACTGAACCTTGAACAAAAGAGAAATCATTTTTAGTTAGTTAGTTAGTTATTGTTCTGTGTTCCATGTAAAAAAAAACCCCGGTCTAACCCCAAGACCAGGGCAACCTTTTCGTTACTTGTAAACCGGATTGATTTGTATTGCATACAGGAATTCCGGTATATAAAAATTAAAAAAAAAAATAAATAAATAAATCATATCTGAAACCATAACATTTTGTGAGGAGAGAGGAAAAGTACATATGCAGTTACTAATACTTCTTACAGAATGAAAAAGCAAGAAATATATACATCTTTAAATAACTTGTTACAGAACAAGAGAATAAGTTTGCATATGAACAGTTTCCAGTATACAGCTATTTATTATATAACAAGAGTCACAATAAGTTTTTTGTGGTGAAGACAGGGTAGAATTTTCATTACACCTTTCCTTTTAAATTTTATCAGTCTTAAGAATCTGTGCGCTCTAGCTGGGAAGAAAAGGCTGCTTTGCACATCTTGCTTTCTAGGTAGACCTTGAAAAAGGAGTCAGAAATCGCGCGTTAGTTTCAGACGGCCGTGTGGGTCCAGGCGGCCGGCGGCGGCGGGAGCCGGGTGGTCGCGTGTTAAATCTAGGCCGCGGGCGGGTGGGCGCCTGTTCCAGGCGGCAGCGGCGGCGGGGGGACACGCGTTAGTTCGAGACGGCCGGCGGGCGGCGGGTGGTCGCGTGTTAAATCTAGGCCGGGTCCGCACAGGCGCGCATTCATTCACTGCCGGTGGGGGCTGCCGGAGGCAGCCCCCACTGGCATTGAATGAATGCGCGCCTGTGCGACCCCTGCGATTCGGCGCTCAAGGCGTGACGTCACGGCATGTGACTGCCTTGAGCGCCAAATCGCAGGGGTCGCACAGGCGCGCATTCATTTCATCCAGGCGGAGGAGCCGGTGGCGAAAGCAGTCGGCTCCTCCGCCTGGATGAATGAATTCATTCACTGCCGGTGGGGGCTGCCTCTCCGGCAGCCCCCACCGGCAGTGAATGAATGCGCGCCTGTGCGGACCCGGCCCAGATTTAACACGCGACCACCCGCCGCCCGCCGGCCGTCTCGAACTAACGCGTGTCCCCCCGCCGCCGCTGCCGCCTGGAACAGGCGCCCACCCGCCCGCGGCCTAGATTTAACACGCGACCACCCGGCTCCCGCCGCCGCCGCCTGTACCCACGCGGCCCTCCGACAGGTATTTAAAAATTTTTATTTTTTCTTCTGACAGGTTTTATGTGTCCCACATCATTACATTTTCTCGATCATCTCTGTATCGCTTTTTTTTTTAAATTGTGTTTTATTGTTTTTGAGTGTCTTAAGCAGTGTCGATGGATTTGTTACTAGACTCACAGTCCTAACTCCTACTAGGGGGAGGCGGTAAACGAACACGTTACGGCCGCGGCAAAACAGTGCGTTACTAATGAGAGAACCTGAGTGCCCGTTACGGTATCGGAGGGGAATAGCTAATTCCTTCATTATACAGCTAATTCGTTCATTTACATGCCGGGTGCGGGAAGGGTTACGCGTCTGTTTTAAGAAGCGCTACGGACGCGCAAAACTGGAGACTGTATCGCTGGTTTGCCTTACGCGTCCGAATTGTGCGCAGCGAGCTCGTTACAGACGAGAAATCTTCAACTGAACTTTACTGTATCGAGCTGTGTATGAACAGCCTGTCAGAATTCCTGAACAGGTCTGTGATCTTGAGGTATGGTAGTACAGTCCACCTGATGTCCAGACAATGTAAATCTGATTCCCTCATACCTGATTTGTCCTTCCTGAAGGCCAGCAGGGTGGTTGAAAAGGCAACAGAATTTTGGGTAAAATGGATGGGACTAGATGGAGGGTCACTACCTCCTTGGAGAAGACTAAGTATGGGTCCCTGCATGAGAGGGCCTGTCCCTGAGATGTGTCTTGCTCAGCAGATAGCCAAGAAAATCACCTTAAGAGAGAGATCCTTAAGAGACACCTATCTCAGTGGCTTGAGGGGGGGGGGGGGGGGGGGGGGGGGGGGGGGAGGTGTCCTGTCAAGGCCCTGACTACCAAGTTAAGGTCCCATAGAGGGACCAGGGGGCAGAAAGGTGGTTTGAGATGCTTTACCCCCTTTAAGGAAACATACCACATCCAGGTACGATAGCCTTTGACTGGGACCCTAAATGCTGAGATGGCCGCTATCTGCAACCTGCTGAATAATTTTTTAAATGTGGGTGACCTCTACTCTATACAAGGACATCCTGCCTTCATGACAGGTCTCAAACAGGCACCATACTCTGATGTAGGTCAAAGATGTTGACTACTTCCTAGCCTTCAGCATGGTGGCTTTGACTGAAGGAGAATACCCTTTTCTACTCAAGTGTACCCTTTCAAAGAGCTGGGTCTTCTAGGATTATGGAGCCTTGGAGAAGAGAGTCTTGTCCCTCCAAGAGGTGCAGGAGAGAATCCACAGTCTTTGGAGGTCCGCATATCATGTTCTTTTTAGCCAGTCTTGCGCTACTAAGATAGTCAAGGTTACTTGATTCTCTATTCTTTACATTTTCGCTATTCTTGACAACAGTGGGAATGCATACAACAGGCTTCTGGTTGGCCAGGCCCTGAGCAGCGCATTTATTCCGCTGGAGCCTAGTTCTTGTCTTCGGCTGAAGAAGTCTTTTGCCTTTCTGTTGTGTCGGGATGGCATCAGGTCCATCACAGGCTGTCCCCATTTGCTTATGATCACGAGGAAGGCTTTTTTACTCAGTTCCCATTCTCCTTGATCTAGTTTGTTTCTGTTCAGAAGTCTGCCTAAGTATTGCGTGTGCCTGTAATGCATGCTCCCCCATCAGGCTCTCTAGGTTCTGTTCTGTCCAGAGATATGGCTGTTGTCTCGCTAGCTGGCTATGCCATCATTGACAGATCACGTTTAGGATGCTTGGCTCCCTGAAAGGACTTAGTTCTAGACTTCCTCACCCACTGGTAGCTAGAGCTGCTGCACTTGTGCCTTCAGTAATATCTGAGGTGCTCACCCCTCAGATTCCTGGAGCTGGACTTTGGCCTATCGTCTGGGAGTTGGGGGCTTTGCCTCCCTCAAGCTCTTCACTAGTTTGTCTAGCTCCTCCCCAAAGAGCAATCCATCTTTGAAGGGTAATTTGCCCAAGTGGGCATTAAAGGCCTCATCTGCAGCCCAGTTCCGGAGCCACAGCAACCTTATGGCTACTTCCGAGGCCAAAGTCCAAGAAGTCATCCTAAAGAAGTCAGAGGGCATCTGCTAGGAAGGCTACTCCTGATTCAATCCAGGCCATAGCCTCTGTGTCTGGCACTTGATGGACTCAGCACACTACCGCTCAGGCCACATAGCCCCCACACATGGAAGCTTGCAAGGCCCAAGCATTAGTAGTGAAGGATTGCCTTAGCAAGTTTATCTTCCTATCGTATTAGTCCTCCAAAGCCACCCCTCCTGCCACTGGAGTGGTGGTCCTGCAGATAACAGCTGATACCAAAACATCCACCTTGGAGAACTTGAGAAGGGAATCTCTCATATCTTGTAGAAGCAGATAGACCTTCCCAAGGATCTAAGTTCCTTTTCAGTGGATCCTGGGGGAAATCCCACTCTACCATAACCATATCTTTTAGAGCTGAATGTAGTGGGAAGGTCTTTTGAGGTTTTCTCCTCCCCAGGAGGATGTGGGTCCCCTTCAGTGTGGTCCTCCATCCTAGGATCTCTAATCTTGAGGGCCGCCAAGGTATTTGTAATCAGGGCTGGCAATTCTTTTTTATGGAACAGGCACACCATTTCCTCATCCAAGAACCACTCCTATTTCTCTGAGAAATATGAGTCCAGCCTCAGGGAGTTTGCTCTGGAGTTCAGAGTCCTTGAGGACCGCCCTGGGCTTGCAGAAGGCCTAGCCTTCTAAGGGAGTTCATGCCCTGCATCCTCAAATGGGAAAGGGTCCCCTAGTTACTTTGCATGGCCTGGTAAACCCGATGCATGAGTAGGACAAATTCAATTTAGAAGGCCCCCTGAGGGTCCCCCCATGGGGCCACTCAGCTACCTAGGCTTCCCCATGCTTTGCCTCTGATGATCCAGCTGAAGGTGGACCTAAGACTTCCAGGTCACCCAGAATATCACTTAGCTGCAGGGTGTTTGCTTCATCTTGTCCCCCATCTTCCCTGCTTGTAGAAGCCTCACCAATTGGCTGCTCTACTGGAAGAGAGGAGGAGAGAAGGCCGGGATCCTCCCTAGTCGGGTGAGAATCGCAGTTGGCAGAGGGAACCCACTACCGTAGGACTAAGTCCCGCAGGCGGGGCATCTCTTCTTTCTTAACACACCACTTTTAGTTAGGCTTCCCAGTAAAAAAAAAAAAAAAACCCACAAAACCGCTGAGGCACCAATGTGCACGTGTACACCCAGGCCTGCCCCTGTTTCCACCCACTCTTGACTCTCTCACTGCCTGAACGGGCCCTTCCTGACTTCCGTGTACATTGCATGCTATGATGAGGTAGCCCTTCTATCACTGTAGCGGTTTCTCCTTTCCTTTTTGTTTTTTAAACGTACTGCGCCACCATGGAAAGGGAAGATGAGAGAAGGAAGACTCAGGATGAGGTACTTGGCATCAGTAGTTCCTGACTTCCTGCAGGGATGGGGAACTCCCCTGCTAGAGTAGCCACTCCAGCCCCCGTGAGGGCTGGGGCACAGCCCAAGGGTCCAGGAAATTGTGGCTACCAGGAGAAGATCCACCAGGACTGCTCCCAAGCCAGAAAGGGGGCTTTCAGACAGCAAACTAAGAAACAGACGAACCGCACTCATCTGCTCCTGCTGCGAGACAGAACTACTGGGGACTGCCTCCAGCATGCCTCCCTTATTGGGGAAGTGACAGCACACCTAAACTGAATGGAGGTATGTTTTCTGTCTACACCAGCTGTGGAAGTGGAAATCTCTATTGTGAAGACTGATCTAGCAGGGGGATAAGGAATGCATATTATCCATTTTAGAATAAGGTTGTCATGTAGCAAAATGTAGAAAAAGTGAAGGGGGTCGGAATACTTTCTGAATTCTCTCTCTCTCACACACACACACACACAGGGTGGCCAATGGAAAAGTAGCCTGAAATGCACTGTACTAATTGTGTTGAAATATTCAAGTGATATTACCCTAATTATTTTTTAACATATTAATATCTATATGTATTTAGTGCACCTACTGGCAGCTGAACACAATGCAGCCTGCAATAAAAAAACATTACAGACACTCCCAGAACTCAATGATCATGGATTCCCAGAATGATAATCGCATTCAGGAGTTATATATTTAATTCATCCTAAGTTTTATTTTCTTAAAAGAAATACAATTTAAAAGGAATACATTTTCATTCTGTTTTGCATGAATATAAGTAAACTGACAGCAAATGATGGTCAATGTTGAAATACTTCGGTATAGGTAATTTCTCAGGATGAACAAGCTAGGCTGACCCCATGTCTCAGACTACAATGGTTTTGCAGTGTGGTGTAGACAATCAGGGTTTTGGTCCCCTGTCCAATAGGCCCAAGGCGACAGGGAAAGAAGTGGAGGCCACTCTACACAACCAACAATGCTAATGATGAATCTTAAAGAAGACTCCCTGCCAGCCTGCACAGAACGATATCAAGGCAGCAGAGATTACTGAAGGTATCAAGGGAAGGTAAAAACAGGAAACAAAGTAGCTGGGTATAGATGATGCTTTATTACACTGATGGTTTAAGTTATTAACACTTGCGCTTAGAACCATGTCAGCACTTGGGCGGTGCTCTCAACATCTCAGACCAATGAGAGACCTGTTTGGGCTTTTGAAGGAACTCCTTTCTGAGAATATGTATAAACATGCATGCCTCTTTCTAGCTACAGCAGGAGTCCCAGAGTGTGATAATTAATGGGCAGCATGCAGGGCATGGTTAGCTGGGCCCCATTTTGGGGTCGATGCAATAAAGTGTGCCAGGCCAAGCACACAGCTTAATGCGCTGTTGGATGTGCATTTTGGACTTGTGTCCATATCCTCCAATGCACTAAGGGGATCAGCGCATCCAAAACTCACAACCAAACAAAGGAGTAGCTAACAGTGCTCATCACATGTAAATGCAATGTAGATGAAGCTATTAGCTATTACCCCACAATGCAAAAAATCCCCAGTGTGCCCAAAGTGCATTTTTTAACCTATAAAATTTCCACTTGCCCTGGAGCAGACAAAGTCTTCCTGCATGTCAAGGGCTCAACAAACTTTTAAAAAAAACTTTCTGTGGTTCCTTCCTACTTAGTATCATCATGATACTAAGTAGGAAGAACCACAGCAAGCAGCACCATGCCAAAAAAAAATAAAAAAAAGGGTTCTGACTAAAAAAAATTTCAGAGCGTACAATATACATCCATAATAAACACGCTCCAAGCCATGTAAATTGCATGTGCGTATTGTGCTGGTCAAGTAGCTGCCACAGGAAAAAACAGATGCTCATATTGAGTGTCCATTTTCCTAACCCGTGCACAGCCACGTCTCCTAGGCACCTGATGTTATGGACACATCCCTAGAGCATCTGTTTTAGCGTGATAGCTCATTTACATATTGCATCGCGCGCATGGGAGAGATGGCTGTACGTGTGATAAAACATGTGCCTAGTTTGGACGCATGTTTTTTTACATATACTTTATTGCATCAACTTTTTTGTGCAGCACACATTGCAGATAATACCTCATCTCCCCTGTCTAAGTACTTCCAACCTCCATCTTACCACCAGGCTTAGTGAGACAGGAGAGGGTTCCCTTGCGCACTGGATGAGACTCCCTCCTCAGCCTCCCTCCTGCACTTTCCTATGTCATTGACACCCACATGTAACACTTAGGAACCTAGGAACATAAGAAATTGCCATTCTGGGTCAGATCAATGGTCCATCAAGTCCAGCATCCTGTTTCCAACAGTGGCCAATCCAGGCTACAAGTACCCAAACAATAAGTAGATCCCATGCTACTGAGCGTCCCTGCATGGGCTCGGCCACACTGAGCAGAAACGAGTCACTTTCCTGTTGGACTCTGTGGCGAAAAGATCTATTGATGGCCATCCCCACCTTTGGAAGATGGCCTCTGCCACTTCATGATTTAGGGACCATTTCGTGGGGGTGAAAGACCTGACTTAATTTGTCCGCACGAGTATTGGCAATACCTGGAAGGTATGTTGCTTGCAACTGAATGGAATGGCGGTTGGCCCACTGTAGAATGGTGAGGGCTTCCTGGTAAAGAATCCATGAGCCCGAGCCTCCTTGTTTGTGGATATAAAACATGCCACCTGGTTGGCCATGTAGACCATGACATGGCGATCTTGGAGGTGGGAGACAAAGGTTCACAGCGCATAACGTATTGCTCTTAGTTCTAGGAGATTGATTTGAAATGTCTGCTCCTGTCGGGTCCAGAGGCCTTGTGTCTGGAGGTGATTGAGATGAGCCCCCCAGCCCTTGCGGGAGGCATCTGTGGTAAGGACCGCATTGTGTGGCAAAAGAGTGAAAGGAGCTCCCTTGGTGAGTGTCGGCTTGCATAACCAGTCTAACTCTGCTATTATGGCTTCGGTCAAGGACACTTTCCATGTTAGTGGTTGAGAATGTTGCTTCCATTATCATTTGAGATCCCATTGATGTGTCATGTGGAGCCTTGTATTGGATACTGCGTGAATCAAAGCCGCCGTATGTCCCAAGACTGTTAAGACTTGACGAGCTGACGGCGATCTGGTGAATTTCAGTTGCCTAAGAGCTGTCACATGGTGCGTCTCCTGTCGTGCGGCAGGAAAACCCTGTATTTGTTGGTGTCCAGACAGGCTCCTATGAATTGGATTGTTTGTGTAGGCTGTATTTTTGGTAATTGATGATCAAGTCTAATCGGTTGAGTCAACTGATTGTGTCGTGGAGATGTTGCTGCAGCATGTTTGGGTTGGAAGCCACAATCAGCCAATCATCGAGGTAGGGAAAGATTATGATTCCTTGTTGACGAAGGAATGCCACCACCACCACCATGCACTTGGTGAAAACCCTGGGTGCTGTTGAAAGGCCGAAGGGAAGGACTTTGTATTGAAAGTGCTGGCCGTGGACTTGGAAGGATAGGTATTGCCAGGAGGAAGGATGCATTTAAATATGAGTGTACTCATCCTTGAGATCTATGGAACACATCCAAGCATTGGGCTGGATCTGGGGTAATATGGATTTGAGAGAGATCATCTTGAATTTTTCCTTGACTATGAATTTGTTGAGTTTATTTATTTATTTAAGGCTTTTATATACCGACTTTCTTGATACAGATCAAATCAACTCGGTTTACATTGAACTAAGCAGAACTATAACCAAACCAGTCAACAAGTGACAATAAGAAGGAGCATAAAAGTTACATTATAACAAGGTTGCCTTAACTGGGAGGAGGAAAAAAAAAGAGGGGGAGAAAGAAAATAATTACTATATACAATAAATAAATTACTATATACAATGGAGTATGGGAGGGAGGCAAGGGGGCCAAACCTCATGACGACTAGTGAGCAAGATTAGCGTTTGTTTATATACATAGGCGAAATGATAATTCTAGATCAGGCTGTTGGGCTAGTTGTGGGGAAGGCACGATGGGACAGAGATCCCCCGACTTCTTGGGAATGAGGAAATATGGGGGGAGTAGAAACCCGCATTCTGGGTTGATGGAGTCTGTGAATTGCTTGTTGTCGTAATAAGGAAGTCACTTCCTCCTCCAACTGTGTTGGGTTGGCTCTAGACCCTCTGGCCGGTAGGTGAGTGAGCGGTGGTGGGCACTGGAAATGGATTAGAGGCGGACAATGTCCAGCACCCACTGATCGGTTGTGATCTTTTCCCAATCCTGGATGTGCACTGATATTCCTCCTGCAAACACCGCCTGTGGTGGTGGCAGGGCTATCTTCAAAAACACTAATTGGGTTTGGTTGAAGCAGGTTGTTGAGCTTGGGGCCGCTGCCGTCCCCTGTGGTTTTGGTTTTGTTGGTTCTGCTGGCATGGAGTTGTTTGGTAGGGAGGTGGACAATAAGAAGCATATGGTCGATATGCTCTTCGTTGGAAAGGTTGTCTTTGTGTTGGGGCAGAATATCTGCGCAAAGTTGAGTACGAGTGTGGAGTGGTCAGGGACTGCACCTCTACAGACTGCTCCTTGAGCTGTGCCACGGTTTCCTGAAACCTGGTGCCGAATAGATTGTCGCTCTTACAGGGCAAGTTAGCTAACTTGTTGTGGACATCATCCCTGATTGAACTGGCCCGGAGCCAGGCCCAGGCCACTTGCCGTGCTGCAATAGTGGCTGCAGACGCATGGGAGGAGGTCTCAAATCAGTCATATACCATGCGCAGCAAATGTCATATTCCCACTTCGATGTCCTGAACGGAGTGAAGATCTGGGGAAGTCTGGTTTGAAACAATAATGTAAAATCTCCCCTAGTTTTTTCCGCTCTATCTATATTACTATACTGCTATATTGTTATAATTATCACATTTCACCAGTGTTGTCTCAAGAACAATGGCTACCAATTTTGGCCCAGATTAATTTTTAAACCCTGGTTATATTTTTAACTGACATATGATTCAATTTGCCACTTGAATTCGGAAAATGTGGTTTTGCTGAATGTATCCTCTTTAAGAGTAGCCAAATTGATTCATAAAAGAAATCATTCCAATGTAAGATTACTCAATTATGGTATAGACTGCTACAGAATATTAGGTTGACCAAAGATCTGATTATCTCCAGGCATTGCCTGAAAACCTGGTTATTCTAGTGGTGGGAAATGTCTGAGAACTATGAAGGTAAAGACTGAATCTTTATAGTATGAATGGGTAGAATACTATTGTCTGGTATAAGTGTAAATACAGAGAAGAGATAGAGTTGCTTACCTGTAACAGGTGTTCTCCTAGGACAAGCAGGATGGTAGGCCTCACATATGGGTGAATACCAAGCTACAGGATGTCCGAGCAGGACAAAGCAGTAAACTGCACAGTGGTGGAGCACTACTTCCATCCTTTACCTACAAGGCAGCCGACCCACCAGGCTGGAGGAGAGTTGGGTTCTACAAAGAAAGTCAGGAAAAAAGACTGACAAATCCCCATGCATAGCAGGGATGCCTGAAGCAGGGGAGTGATGAGAGTGCAAACAGAAGCAACTGCACATCACGGAAGTCAGTACAGGCAGGGTTTCTGACAAAAACAGTGGATCTAGTTCCTCCTGGAGACAAGAAGCACCCAGAGATATAAACAAGAGAGACCCTAGGACGAAACTTCAGTTTCCTTCGGTGTGAGAAAAAGAAGAAAAAAAAAAACCACCGAAAAAAATGAGGTTTTAGAGCCCTCCAGAAGAAACTGTTGACCACTGACAGCCAAAGATTTGGAGAAGAGTGCCCAGGTATGGCTGGTAGGCCAAATGGGCAGAAGAAACCCATGCCATGCCTGAAAGAACAAGCAGCAAACCACAGCAGGGCCTGGGACAGATACTGCGTGTCAAAGCTTCAGACATAGTTGACTACACAAGACAGCATCAAGGGTTTCAGGGGGATGAGAGACAATCCCTGAAACTGACCTGTAGCCCAAAAACTCCCAAGTGTTGTGTCCATCGGTGCCCGACGCCCTCTCTCCACCCTCCTTACCTCTCTGGCGCCTCCCTCTCCGTCCGCGGGAAGACTGGCCACCGCGGCGTTCTCCTGCCAATTGTCCTCGGGCGTTCCTGGACCGGCTCGACGCTGCAATCACCATGTTTCCTGGAGGCCTAGGGGCGCGCGTACGCGGCCCCGAAGTACCAGCATTGGCGCGAACCTCGGGGGCATCCCCCGAAGATGACTTCACCCGCGACGGATATTTAAGGTCTTGGAATTTGCTAACACATTGAGTTAGCAAGGGTTTCGGTACCTAAGCTGCCTCCTCGGACTTACCAGAGATACCTGTTCCTCGGGGGCCTCGCTCTCTCCTTGTTTTTTCAGGTGACAGTCTGGAACCGGTACTCGCTCCTCGAGGGCCCTGATCCCAGACTTGCTTCATATACTCCTCTGCCTGGAAGTCTTCACTACCAACTATATCAGCTACATCAGTGAATTACCATCATTCTCTCTGAGCTATCCCTGGAACCAGGTACTCGCTCCTCAAGGGCGTATACTTTCCAGCTCATGGGCTTCATTGGGACATTGTGTGAGTGTTACCTTTTGCATACCCTGCCTACTCACTATATCTCAGTCTCTCTTCAGGTCAGTCTCCAGGGATCGCTGTTCCAGTATCTGAGGGACTACAGCCCAGCCAGGTTTACCAGCTCACTACTGCCATCTCTGGTGGTTCAGTATACTGTCTAATAAAGAACTAGTGTGTGTTTGTCTCCTAACTCTGAGCCTGACCGGTGGTCCCTCTTGGGATCATTCCCCGGGGGCGTAGTCATCTGCCACTGGTCCAAGGATCCACCCTCAACTCTCAAAGAACTACAAATCCCGAACAGATTGCTAACTACTATCTGATTGCTCCTCCCATCAAGCATCAGATCCAGAACAGATTGCTAATTTATTATTATTATTAGGATCAATGTTATTTTTTACCTTTTTGTTCCCTATCCACTTGTTAATTGTAAACCAACATGATGCGATTTTATCGCGAATGCCGGTATAGAAAAATTTAAAATAAACAAACTCCCTAGCAAATCCAAAACACCAAGCAGGGAGATGAGCTAGAACTGAAGCTCTCTCAAGAGCACCTGTCAGAACAGGTTCATCTAACCTGTCACAGGATCGCAAGGGGAACAAGAAGGCCCTTTGGGCAACCTAGAATGAGAAAAAAAAACTAAAGCAGTATTGCCCAGAGAATGGCAAAAATAAGTGGAAAAACATGGTATATTCTTCCCTGCAGGTATACAGAGATATACCATGGGCATTTTAGCTTTACCTCTCCTCCCCCCAACAATCCCATTGGAAGTAAGGAGGTAGACCAGAGGACTGGTGATGCAAGCACAAGTCGCCCGGTTGTCTATCAACCCCTAGCGAACAACTCACTGAGATGGAGCACTCAGTCTACTTGAAAAAGCAGAAGCTGAGAACGATTACCCCAAGGTAGAAACTTCCCCTCGTAAGGGAGTATGTGGCCCAGCAATGGGCAACATTGCATTATACAGGAGTCCTCTGTCCATAGATGGTGTGATCCTGAAAAAGGGCAAAAAACAGCTTGCACGCTATGGCAAGCAAAGGGCAGTGCCTCTGTTGCAGGGTTCTTGGCCCCCCAACTCCCTCAGCCATGGGCATGGCAAAAGGGTGAAAGGCACAAATTGCACAGCTGATGGACAAACTCTCCTTACAGAGGAGGGGTTCTGCAGGCAAGAATGACTGACAATGGTAATCCTTAAGGAAGATACAGAGATCAGCAAATTCCAAAATGACTCCCGAGTAGGGGGAAACCTGGCGGGTCACCCAGGAGCAACACTGGACAGGATCCCTCATGGACAGACCTGCTGCATCTTAGAGCGCTCAAGGGAGAATGGTATTCTCAACTATTCTTGGGGCTGATGCCAGTCATAGCAGCGCCATCTCTTGTCCAGGAACGGAAAACAAGGGACATCCCTCAAAGGTTGCCCTGGAACCCAGTCAAGTCTCCACTTCCAGAAGGCAGAGGGAAGCAGCGAGATTAGGGACTAGCAACCCCTCAAAAGAGAGTTGCAACACAAGCACCAATCACTGAGGAACAGACACGACCAAACCATAACAGGCAGCCAGCCTCAGATAGGGAAAGTCGCCACTGCAATCCCCAGTGGGGGCCCCAGCTGAAACCAGTCCAGTGACTGCCGATGCCACAACCCGGCCCTGTCCTCCAAGGAGACATGCCATTTCAGAGGCTTGGGGCTCCAGATCAGAGAAAAAACATGTCAGGGACAGAGTCATGAGGACTGTTCCATAACAACATGGTAGAGAGCAAAAGACATATGCCTCTGCTGAGAAAGGAGAGGACACTGGAGCCACTTTCGCGATGTCCACTCACCTCAGAATCCAACTAGGAGTGCAGTCCTAGGTCAGCCCTGCGGCTGTGGAACACAACCTGTTGTGACCACCCAGAGGGAACCAACCAACCACACACACACAGCCCAGGCGACAAAGGGCAATTGGAAGTCCTCCACTGCGAAAGCATGCTGGGTGGACTCATGCCATGGTAACCCATCCACAGCCAAATCCAATATCCTGAGTGCCGAGCTTGTCATAGCAATCCCACACCACAGCGAGGACCAAGAAACACGAGGCCCGAGTCGGTGTCTACACACCACCCCACAACCAAAGGACATAGTGTGTAATGACACCTCCCCTGCCAGTGTTCCTCAGCACTGACAGGAAGGCTGAGACCATGTCGAAAGATGGCAGAACTCTAGTGTGGCTAAGGACTGCACAGGCAGGGAGAATGCTACCTGGCAGAGACTGAGGCCCTTGGAACAGATGCCTAATCTGTCACAACTGCACAAACCTGCGCATCAACACCACAATAACTCCAGCGAAGTGGAGAGGAGTGTGACGATGGCATCCCCAGCACTACTGCGCTCTGGGTAAGGCATGGTGGAGAGTGGCGGTCTATGGCGTCGCCCCCTTCAGTGCCGGAGAATGCTTTGGGAGGTAGCCATCAAAACCGCAGTGGAACCAGCGCACCTGCGAGTCCCACAGGGAACAAGTGCAGTGAAGTCCCTGGCAAGCGCAGGTGCTTATGGAAGATTGCAGACATGCCCTGATATCTATAAACAGTTTGCTAGTAAATAGTAGAGATGTGCATTCGTCCTGGTTCGGGGAGCATGAAATCCGAATGAGGTTTTCCCGAAATTTCGGGAAAAGTTTGTTTTCGGGTTTAGTGCACGCTAACATAGAAACCCCATTAGTGCGCACTAATCTGAAATTCAGGTACCCCGAATTTAAAAGGCCTGAACCGCGGGAAATACAAAATTTCCCGCGGTGGGCCGAAAACGAATCCCGAACCGAAAGGTTCCGGCTTCGCATATCTCTAGTAAATAGCATTGTTCCTGGCGCCACAGGTGCCCACAGATGTCGACCGCCCAGGGGCCCCAACACCCGAAGGTTTGGGCCAAAGAATTCATGGGCATCTGCAGGGAGAGGCCCTGCAGCCCAACAGGTCATCGATATCAAAAGGAACAGATGACCGCTAATGCAGACAGCAGTTTCCCTTGGCTCACCAATTCAACCAGTGGTATCAATGCTGCGAACTCAATGGCCTCGCAAGCATTACGGCTGACTAGAACCTCACTAGTGCCCATTAATATTGATGGTGTGCACATCTTGGCAGGATCCCCAACACTGGGATTGTCGGCTGAAGGGGCAGTTCTGAACTTCCCAGTGCTCTGTAGTGGACACCACTCAGGAGCCCTTAGGGCACCGGACCAACTGTGTACAGATGCACCAGCGCACCAGGGTGCCTCGAGTAGATGGCAAACCCTGTGCTCGATCCATAAGAGACCAAGAAGCCCTGCCCCCCAAGGGCTGCAGGGCCATGCGGGGGCTTCAGAGAGTCTCGGCGGTCGACGGCCACAGGGGCAACAAGGGTGCTCAATGGCAGTGGGGCTCAAAACAGTTGAGGCAGTAATGAGAGGCAATGGTGGTCTTATGGCCTCTCCGGTGGCCCCACACCTTGATGGCCTCGAATGCATCGGTGGTACTGGGGCAGCACCTCATCACGATGGTATTGAGGTTATGCTGGCACCAAAGTCGTGCACCTTGACGATGTAATGGGGTCGACAGCATCGAGGGCTTGCCACTGCTTCGACCTTGCCAGCCCCTAGGGTGGCCATGCACACACCTTGATAGATCAAGGGCGTCGATGGCCCCGTAAGCATAGCAGCATTGATGGTATCGAGGTCACCAAAGCACGGAGTGCAGTGAAGGGACAGAGGCAATGAGAGCCACGAGGGCACAGAGGCATCGAGGGCACTGACCATGGGAAGTGCACTGAGGGCCATGTGCTGAGGGGTTGAGTGCCCTGAAGGTACCAAGACATTGAGTTCACCGAGGCATTGACTGCACCAAGGGCACAGATGCAAGTGCACAGAGGGCACCATGTTGAGGGATCGAGTGCATCAAAGGCACTGTGACAGCGAGTGCATCAAGGGTACTGAGTGCATTGAGGGCACCAAGTCATCGAGTGCGCCACATCATGGCACCTAGGGCATCAAGGCCTCCATGCCCAAACCCATGCAGTGAGACTCCAGTTTTACCGATGCCACCGAAGGCCAAAAGGGCATCGTGGATGGACATGCATCTCAAAGCAACGAGGGTGATCCAGGACCTCGACGGTGTCAAGGGGACCATGATAACCGAAGATGGGCCCCATCCCCAACGCAGTCCAGACATCGATGCATCGGATGAACGGTGCACTGGTCACAGCTGTGTATGGGCAACCGTTCATGGGCATGGCACCGAAGTGCGACAGCAAGCTGCTAGCCCAGGCTCCGCTCACCCAGATAGATTGCATTGCCAAGGCTGGCAAGCAGAAGGGGAGGCAATGTCAACCAGGACTCCCACCTGTGCAGACTAGCTCCTTGAGACAAGGAGGAGGATGAGCTCTCCTCCCCACAGGAACGGCATGGTCCTTGATCCTTCCATCGTCTGAATCCACCGATGCTGAGCGATTGGTGATCCGCCATGGAACTATAGCCTGGGTAGAACTCAGGCGAGTCCCCAGGCTCAGCGGCCTACACAGATCACAGACTGCATAGTCCAATCCTGTCAGCACTGTGGAAAAAAAGAAAAAACAGACAGAGCAAAGGACACAAATAAAATAAAAAAGTAAAAAAAACACCTCCTGCAGGTTTTTGTTTTAATAGACTGTCAGGCTGCATAGAGGAGAATCCACCATGTGACTGGCAGAGAGTTAGAAAAAGAATAAACTACAAGAAAGAAATGCTGCAGCTCTAGAAAAAACAAACAATCACTTACAAAACTGTAAGAAGAGAGCAAAACTGAATACCGTGAAAAACATTTTCTAATAAAACAGAGCATGAACTCCACCACTGTAAGACAACAGCTCTGTGGAAAAAAAAAAAAAAAGAGACTGAGGGACTCTGCCTAGGTAGCAGGGTGATGACTACAGCTGCACATTCTCAGTAGGGCATGCTGAAAGCTCTAGAATCTTTGAGATCAAAGTTCTGTGCCGGGCTCCATCTGATAATGTCATCCCATGTGTGATGACTACCATCCTGCTTGTCCTAGGAGAATATAATGGACTACTGTATGGTTAGAGTGGAAATTAATGTCAGTATGATTACAATGTCCTAGATGAAAGGCCAGTCATAAAATGACAGCTGATCACAGCCTTCGCACGTAGTCACCATGGCCCGGCAAGTCTTTCTGGTGCCTCTCCCTGATTAGTTGTTTAATCCCACTGGGGCCTGCACAGGCTGCTACACTGCTGACCATTGTGAATCCAAGGCTCCAAGAGACAGGGCATGTATAACGCATGGCATATTCTAAGTCAGCCACTCACTGTATGCATACTGCCATTGTGCATACTGCTGCTTCTGTGCAGCAGAGCACATCAGTATGCACAGAGACAGTAGCAGTACATGTTCTGTGATTACTACCATTACCTTCATATACACAGACATGACTTGTACAAGCCACCCCTGCCCACCAAAACAGACTATCATCCACACACAAATTGTCTTTTATATTTAAGAGAGGATGTGATGATTGCAGGGATTTGGGGCATTTGTCAATGGTAAGATTCTTTGACGTTTTAAACCAGGTGCTCCCAAACTATGGCCTGCAGCCAAATTATCAGACAGGTTAACTCAGAAAAACGCTGACTTGGCAAGACAACTCGCTGGTCAAGAGATTACTGGACCAGACCCTGCTCTGGAGTCACAACATAGCAGGAGCAGTGATTCTCTCAGATAGGAGAGAGGGGCAGCACCCAGAAATGAAGAAATGACCCCTTTTCTGTTGCATAGCCCTGACTGTTCATGTCATCTTTAACCGTCAATTCATGTCCTGACTGTTAAAAGCTGCAGTGGAGAGAGACTCAGAGCAAATGGAGAAAGAGACTAACTCCTGAAGAAGCCCGAGCCATGGCTGCCTGCCCCTCCCTATGGCCAGCAGACCTGCTTCAGCCTGCCTGAGGTCTCCCCACATAAAGAGAAGGTCCTGCCTGCTGCATAGTGGCCAGGACACTAGAGACTGTGCTGCCACCCAGGGATGTAAGCCACAGCGTCTCCTGCAGATCTGCCAACTGGACCTCTTTAAAGGTGAGAACTGATTGCAATCTTCTGCAGTCATGGGGGCCAGTTAATTACGTTTATTAATTAACAAACTTGAAGCAAGTTGAAGTCTCCGATATGTTTATGTTCATTAATGTTGCAGAGCTTTACTCAGTATAAGCCTATTCTGTGTTAAGGGCCGCAGAGGCATGTGCTGTCGATCTTACTCTAAGTAGTAAAATTGAAATGTCTGAAAATAAAGCAATCTGATTCAGAGACAAACAGGTGTCCTTTCCTGGGCTTTTCGTATCACATCTAAGGTAATAAGTAGTAAGTTTCTGTAGCATGGCCAGTACTCCCCCAGAGAGGGAAGGTGGGGGAGAGCCAGTCTCCTCCTGACTACGTATACCCTTACATTGCCTACTGAAGGAACAGAGGGATGAGAGAAAGGAGGCCATTTCAGGGGTAGTGATGGCAAATTTATACAAATGAGGGAAGGATCAAGTGGTCGGGTTACCCCCTCCCCCAGTCCTCAAGTGTCCAGTTCTGGTCTATGGAAAAGTGAACAACCCTGGGGGTCAGAGGAAGGGAGAGGAGGAATGAAACGACCTATGGGCCTGTGTCCCAGATCTTTGAAGTACCTAGCAATGCCCTGCTCAGATCTATATTTCTATAGCATTCCTAGACGCAAGTATACAAAATCTCTCATGCATATTCATTGTACATACCCTGAAAACTCAACTGCCAAGAGCTCAGGGAGGGTAGGTTTGGAAACCAGTGCTCTAGAGATAAATTCTTATTTATTCTTTACTGCTAGATTTTTTTTGTAAGATTAGTTTGTGCTCGTGATAAAGTTCAAATTTAAAGAAATAAAAACAGTGTTAGAACAAAGACAAATTATGCTGCAGCATTCTTAGCTCAAGTAAATATTTATGAATAGAATTCTAAACTAGATGGAAGGGTGTGTGCTGAAATGATGTTTTTACATTTTTTCCCAGTGCCTTTCTAGACTCCTTCCTGTTCAGCTCCCATCGGAACCATGTCAAGCCTCCAGCAAGTCTCCTACTTTTTTTTTCTAACCACATTTCCTTCCACACATAAGCCAAACACTAATTATTAACTGCAAACGAGATTAGTGCTCTTTCTGAAACTACTTCCAAAACTATTCTTTCATCACAACAGACTTTACCCCTGAGAAATCAGAATCTGCTTCTCCATCTCCTGAGGGACTGATCCATAAGTGAAACAGGGGCATAATTTGTATATGGAATTTATTTCCTGAGCAGGCCCCATGGCTCATGCCATAGCAGTGTGCTGCAGTACGTTAAATTTCTATTTGTGGGAGGTGGGGAGGGGATGACAAACCCTTGAGCCCAGGGAAAGAGGGAAGGCAACTATAACTATGAGAGTGACCTTTACCAGGTCACCGTGGCACTAAAGGGATAAATCTTGCAGGATAATTCATCTTCAGCCCATTACCAGACAAGTGAAACTGTTGTCTGGGAAGACCTTCCAGAGAAAAGAAGAAGGTATAAAATTGGAGGTGCATTTTTTTTTTTTTTTTTTTAATAAAGGTACAGCAAGAGAAAAAAAATCCATCTTTTTCTCCTTTTCTATTCTTATGCAATTGATCTCTAGCTTCATCTGTATTTTAATAGTGTTCTTGTGTCACCCTTCTCTCATTTTCCCCTCTCTACCTTGCCATCTCAAAGGCTTACTTCCCCCTTTGTCTCATCTGAGTTATTCCTCCCCACCCCACCCTGTCACTTCTCACAACTATGTTCCCCCTTTCCTTGAAGTTTCTTCTCCTCTATATCCCCAACTCAATATGCTGCCTCCTCTCTCTCTCTCAGCAGCACACCATGCTGTCATTTATATGGTCATGCCCTATTTTACAGTCTCCCCATATTGGTTCCACCACTATCTACAAGCAGAATAAGTTCTACTAGCTGCTTCATTTCCTTCGAGTCTCAAAGTTCCCAGCAATCTCAGAGAGCAGGATGTATAAAAACTCAAACTGAAGATCAATTCTTGCAAGTTTCAGATCTTCCTATGCTCCTAACATTGTATAAAAGCATTTCTGCTTACAGTAAACAGCAGGATGAATTAGCTATGACATGTGCAAAGTCATCAGACGGCACCAACCGGATCCTTCTCTCTAGCTCAGAAGAGCTTTGACCATTATAGAGCATGCACGGGAGCCACTTCATTTCATTCATAGCTTATCTTCTGATAGATAGTTGACTCTCCAGGGAGGTGGGTAGGTATTAAGCATGGCTAATTCCTCCTGTTGTCTACAGAGAACACTATTTACAGTAAGCAAACATGCTTTCTCCATCAAAAAGATGACTGAATTAGCAGTAACATTTGGGGAGTCCCATGCTGAGGGTTGCATTGGTGCAACACTTAATGAAAAACAACCCAGCTCCCCAGACTACTCAGGGAACAGGTTACGTAAAACTGCTTGCCCAAAGTTATTGTCCATTCATGACAGGTTTGTCAGACAGTAGTGGGATGTGAAGTTATACACAGATGACCAAGCTGCAGTTTTGCAGGTGTCTGATAGAAACAACTCTCAGATGAGCAACTGAAACACCATGGCTCTGACCTGGTACAAATCGATGGAGACTTATTTGAAGACCAGCTAGCACATAACAGTGTGCTATACAATTTTGCTAGCCAGTTGGACATGGCGCATTTGGCAACTGCTATGCCTAGTCTGTTAGGGTTGTAGTCGATGGCGTCAGGGCTAGTGCAAGGGTATTAGGCACCCTAGGCAAGCCTTCTGCCTTGTGCCCCCCCGGCCACATTCACTCAGACAGGCCCCCCTCTTACAAACACACACAGGTTCGTGGTCTCATTTACACACGCACTCTCCCTCTCTCACTAATATCATTGCTCTCTCATACACATACAAAGGTGCCACTCATGGCCCGCCAAGAAGCACCTATTCTCACACAGACAGGCCCCAGGAAAGCACCCATTCATTCTCATACACAGACACACCCTCAGGCAGACTCCCATTCATTTAATGCACACAGTGAAGGTAGACCTCCTCTTTCTTTTGCCAGCAACCTTGGAGACTCTCTCCTTCTTCTGCTGTCATTGTCACTGCTGCCGCATGGCTATTGGGGAGGCGCCAATCGCTGCTGCTGGCACTGAAGCCCATTTTGCTACCTCCTCTGTGCAGACCTCATGGTATTAAAAGTTTGTGGGGCTTCAGTTCCTCCATGCTGATCTCTTACATGCTACTCTTGCACATTCCCAAAGATAACATATGCCAATCACTAAAAATTGAAGCTGTCTGGTCTTCGTTTTCTAAACAGTTGTCACAGGCTTTTTTTTTTTTTTTTTAAACACATTCCCTTTCTTGCCCTTTTGCCAATTCCTTTTACAGGGTCTCTTTTTTTTCTGTTTCTTCTCCACCTGTCTTCTTCCCTTCCTCCCTCAAACATACACTCAGGTTCTCATTCTCACATGCTGTCTCTCTCTTATATACACACAGGCTCACTCTCACATGGGCTCTCACATGATGTCTCTCAGAACATACAGGCTCATTCTCACACACAGTCTCTCAACTCACTCTCTCACACTACAGGATCTCAAACTCCCTCACTTCTGGGTCTCCTCTTCTCAGGCCAGCACAAGGTGGGATCCACGGCAGACCTGCCACAAACGCTGCTTCTCCTCTGCACATGGCTGATGTTCCTCCTCCTTCCTGTCTGGCAGTTCCAGAAACATTTTTCTTCTGGGACCAGGCAGGCAGGAAGGAGGAGTACCTGGAGGCTTGGAGGTGAATTTTTCTTCTGGCGGTGGTGGGATGAGCTCCATGGCCCCGTTGATCTTCCTGCTATGCACAGCTGGCCCACAGCATAGAAGCAGCACACTTCCCTGCTCAGCTGCCTGTGGGATGAGGGCCACCAGCTGCCACATAGGCCTCCCTGTTGGCCATCAGCACCCCCCTATGGCCCTGCACCTAGGGACATTGGCCTCCCTACCCCACCTTGCTACACCACTGGCTGCAAGAAACAGCTGAGAAGCTGGACTATGAGGTTGTGTTCTTTTCAGTAATAGGCTAAAGCTCTTTTGCAGTCCAGAATGTGAAGGGTCTTTTCTCTTGTGAGCAGGGGGCCTCAAGAAGAACATGGGTAAGACAATGGACCGGTTGATGTGAAAAGCAGAAACCACTTTGGGAAGGAACTTAGGATGAGTAAAGAGTACCATTCTGCCATGGAAAACTGAAGATAAAGCAAAATTGCTTACCTTGTAATAGGTGTTATCCCAGTACAAGCAGGATGCTAGTCCTCACATATGGGTGACATCAGTAATGGAGCCCTATGTACGGAAAACTTCTTTAAAAGTTTCTATGAAACTTTTGACTGGCACCAGAGTGCCTACTGAGCATGCCCAGCATGCCATGATATTCCTGGCCACAGGGGTCTCCCTTCAGTCTGTTTTGTAGCAATTAGCGTTAGCCAAAAAATAAAATAAAACGTATCGGACCCAACTCCGCGGGGTGGCGGGCGGGTTTCGTGAAGACTACATCCTGCTGTCCTGGGATAACACCTATTACAAGGTAATCAATTTTGCTTTATCCCAGGACAAGCAGGATGCTAGTCCTCACATATGGGTGATTAGCAAGCTAGAGGCTGATTCATTTTGTATGTAAGCAAACTTGTAGTCTTGTTGATGGAAATGAATCAGCCGAAGATCACAGCAGGATGGATGTAGAAGGAGTTGGGATTAACTGGAAACAAGTTCTTTAAGACAGATTGTCCATAGGCTGAATCTTGTCTTCCTTCTTTATCTAGACAATAGTGAGCTGCAAAGGTGTGAAGAGAACTCCATGTTGCTGCTTTACAAATGTCCAGAATAGGTACAGAGCGAAGGTGTGCTACTGAGGTTGACATCGCTCTGACTGAATGCGCTTTTACTCGCCCCTGGAGAGTAAGGCCTGCTTTTTCATAACAAAACTGTATGCAGTCTGCTAGCCAGTTTGACAAAGTATGTTTACCCACTGCTTTACCAGGTTTGTTTGGATCATAGGATACAAATAGTTGACTGGATTTCCTTTGGACTGTAGTGCGGTTTAAGTAGAAGGATAGTGCACATTTACAGTCCAATGTATGTAAGGCTCTTTCTCCCTGGTGGGAATGAGGCCTAGGAAAGAATGTTGGTAGAACTATGGATTGGTTCAAATGAAATTCCGTGACTATTTTTGGAAGGAATTTGGGATGAGTACGGAGGACCACTCTGTCATGTAGGAATTTTGTAAAGGGTTTGTATGTGACAAGAGCTTGTAGTTCACCGACTCTTCTAGCTGATGTAATGGCTATGAGGAATACAGTCTTCCATGGTAGACGTTTTTTTCAACACCACTTTTCGAATCGACCCAGCCGGAGACGATTGTGTTGAAGAAGAATGGTGCTGGTAAGAGCTGTATTTAAACAATTGTTCCATTTTCTCCAGCCGAGACGACGGCCCTATCGATGTCATGGTGGCACATAAGGGACAAGCCCTAACATCGTGGGTCTCACACAAGACAGAGGACACAATCCTTGGTGAGGGTCGGTAATGGACATGTTCCTGGTGCACTTTTTAAAACCTGAAGCCATTTTTTGGGCCGGACAGCCGTCGACGCCAATGACCAGGAACAAAAACATGTCAAAAACGGCACGGAATCGCGAGAAAAGGTAGAAAACTTACCGCGATGGTATTTCTGAGGGGAGACCCTTGCGGCAGAAGTTTTCTAAACTTTTTGAAAAGTTAAAGTTGTGGAGATTTTCCACAGGACTCCTAGGAACCGCGAGGCTAACTGCTTCGCAGAAAAAAGAAGACTGAAGGGAGACCCCTGTGGCCAGGAAATATCATGGCATGCTGGGCATGCTCAGTAGGCACTCTGGTGCCAGTCAAAAGTTTCATAGAAACTTTTAAAGGAGGTTTCCGTACATAGGGCTCCATTACTGATGTCACCCATAGTGTGAGGACTAGCATCCTGCTTGTACTGGGATAAACAGATTACCAAACCAGAGCTTAAAGTTCACTGACTCTTCTAGCCAATGTGTAATGGTTACAAGGAAGAACATCTTCCATGTAAGGAACTTCAAGGGTGGATGACTCCAGAGGCTCAAAAGGAGGCTGCATGAGCTGTGTCAAGACCACTTAAAGATCCCACAGGATGGCAGGCTGTGAAACTGGTAGTTTTAGTAAGAAGCATGCCATTCATAAATCTTGCCACCAGATGATGAATTGAGATGGTCTGCATCCCACTTGAACATGGTATGCTGCAATGGCACTCAGATGGACAGTCACAGATGAAGTGCTGAGACCCAAAGAAAGCAGGTGCATCAAACAATAGCGCAAGTTCTTCGGGGTGCAAGTGAATAAATCTAGTGAACATGTTTCACACCAAAGGGAAGGAGTGAAGACGTAGCCTAGTGGTTAGAACATCAGTCATTGGAAGCCAGTGTTCAAATCCCACTGCTGTGCTCTTGGGCACCCGCCATTGCCTCAGATACAAACTTAAGCCTAGATCAATCAAATAGCTATCAATTCTGTGGAAATATCACGTTAGCAGCTATGATAAAAAAAAAGTGGCGTGGTTAGGAAAATTTCTTAAATACCACATCGCATAGGTAAATTTCATAACTCGCAATAAAATCTTGTGCCCAGGACAAAGTATCGCGGTGTGCAACACATTAGCGCATTCCATCTGGGAGATACATGCAAAATTCTGGCCGGCATGTGCTGAGCGTCTTTTAAAAGCCAACAGATTACACCCACATGCACTTGAGAAAAAAAATAGATAAAGGGGTGGTGCGTAAGCATGTGGGGGTAGGATAATAGATGTGTGCACTGGGGTCCCCTGCCTCGTAACTTACTACTGCTATGGACAGCGTATAAGTCATAAAAGAAAAATCCACGATAACAGGGGTAAAGGAAGTCCTATCCCTTGCCTGGGCAAACTAGGCACAAACTGGTAAAACTGGCAAAGGTGTCAGCACATGTCCCTTTTAGTTTAAATATTTGGTTATTTAAAGTAACCACAGACAAACCTTCAGGTTGCAATGTCTCTTACGCACTCCAAGGCTATTCAGAAAAATAAACATTTTCAATCATCAACTTCTTGTTTCTTCTCAATGACTCCCCCCCTTGTAGCCCAGAACACATCCACATGAACCCCTATCCCAACCTTAAGAATACCCCCCACTTGGATTTGCACGCACATGTGCGCATCCATTTCAAATAATACATGCATCCAGCCTGTTATACCATGTGCACATATATGAGTGCATGTAATACAATGGCCATGACCATTATAACAGGCATATATATATGCATGCATGGTATAACATAGGGTGCACATGTACGCACTTTCAGCCTATTTAAAAAGGATGCACTAATGTACGTGCAAATCCTGCTTCCATCGTGTAAGTGGATCAGTGAAACAGCCAGTATCAAACTACTAGTACCTTCCCCCTAACATCAAAGACTTAGGGAGACAGGGCAGGTAAGAAAAGGGCTTTACTTTTGGCCCAGCAGGGCTATGTAGGTCTGTCAGAAAAGCTCTTGTTTTATTGCTCACAACAGCAGCCACGATAACAGCCGCTATGGCGTGATATAAACCTTTTCCCCTCTAATGCACAAAAAAATTTAAAAAAAAAAAAGTGTCATTAAATCAGACGTTAAATCCTGCGGTAATGTGCATTATTTTTCTGCAAATCGCGAAAGGAATCCCTCATGCAAAGTTTTCTAGCTTTTGCTTACTCATCATATTTGCATGCAAACGTGCAACATAATAAACATCCCTTTTATCACACCTTAAGGCCCTAACACAGTTTGATGAATGACCCTGTTAGATTGTGAGCCCTTTGCAGACAGGGAAATATCGACTGTTCCTGAATGTAATCCACTTTGAATGGCTGAAAGGCAGAATATAAATCAAATAAATACATACCCACCTGGCAGATGGCTTCCTGGTCAAAATCTTGAAAATGAAAGGACACTATTATCCTTGCAACATCCATGCTTATTTGAGTGAGAGCAAGTAGGAACGGGTGGAGCAAGCATCTGCATTCCTACGTCAGCAAGGAGTCCACTCCAAGAGGAACTGGTGGTTCAACTAACAACTTGATAAAGATAAGAGAATCACAGTTGTCTGGGCCATTCTGAAGTGATGAGAATGAGACAAGCACTATCCCTCAATGTCTATATTGTCTTCACCAGCAGTGGGAGGGGATGGAAAGTGTAGATAAACTGTGATCCCCACAAGACAGGAAGAGGCCTGCAGCCAGGCAAAGATGTTTGGGGTGTATAAAAACTTCTCCACCCTCCTGTTTTCTTCCATAGCAAAGAGGTTCATTGTGGGACTCTCTCAGAGATCAAACAGATAGTTTGCCACCAACTGGTCCATTGACCACTCATGGGGGAGGAAGACTCAGCTGGTGATCCATCAACATGTTTGTAGCCCTAGAGAGGTAGGCTGCTTGTAACGAAGCCCTATGTTCTGCCATGCAAATTGATAGGGATTCCTGACAAAGGATCCAAGAGCCTATGCCCTCTAGTTTGAGGACAAACATTGATAATAGGTTGCCTGTCTGATTTAGAATCTTTTTCCCTTGGAGCAGTGCAGAAAATATTCTGAGAGCATTCCAAATGGCCCTCAATTCCAATAAGTTGATACGAAGTTGTCGCTCCATCCTGAGCTATGTTCCTTGAGACTGCAGCCTCCCAGTTTGCGCTCACCAGCCTTCAGGGCAGCCTTCAGTGTATGCATTGGTGCTCACCAAGACCCAATACCTGCAGGGAGGAATCCTCCCCTCCAGGATCTCTGGGTTTATCCACCATCCAAGGGAGGGCTTCATCAAGTGGGTTATCCAGATCAGCATAGAGAAAGGCTGAGACAGCTGATCCCATTGCTGGTAAAGACCCCATTATAGAGGCCTCATGTGGCAACATGTCAGAGGCACCATGTCTACTGCAGCTATCATGTGATCAAAACCATTAGAATAGCACAGTCAGCTAAGTAGGAATGCTCTCTCAAGCACAAAGTCCATCCAAGCAGCAATAAATTTGATTTGCTTGGGTCAGAATTAGAGTAAACTGGGAGCATTTATGAATCCTAGAGACTAGAAGAGTTTGATGGTTCAGACCCAGTCTTAGAGAACTAGTTCTCTGGATGGGCCATTAGAAGCCACTCATCCATGTATGGAAACAAATTCCTTGCTGGTGCAGGAATGCTGCCACCACCAAGCACTTTGTGAAGACCTTCGGGCTAGTGAGAGGCCAAACAAAAGGACTTTGTGCTGATAGGGGGATTCGCCCACCATGGAACAAAGATACCTCCAGTGACTCTGATTGATCAGGATATGGGCATAAGTATCCTTCAGATGCAGGGCATCCAATCCTCCCCTCCACCCTCTGAAGGGAAGAATGGTGTGATCACCTAGAATCTGAATAGAACAGATGAGAAAGCAACATTGGAATCTTTCTAGCCAGGAAGAATAGGGGGGGGGGGGGGGGGGGGGGAAAGACTTGAAAGAAGCATCCCAGCACACAACTCTGATCACCAGAACCATCTGGAGAGCAGAAGTGTGAAGCAGACTGTGTAGGATGCGCTGACGTTATCTATAGTGCTGGCTGTGCCAAGTACATCATTAGCACCAGCTGCACTGTGGTGACAGGCACTTCAATGGCATCAGTTGCACCAGCATTGACTGTCAATAGTGCTGAATGCTCCCTGTGACTTGCTCATTTGGTGGATTTCTCTGAAAAGGAGCATTGCTTCTTGTTGGAGGCCTCAGGAGCTCCCATGAGGGATAAAGCTCAGGAACAAGACATTGAATTAGGGTCCTCTGGCATCCCATGTGCTTCGATTTACTCAACTCTGAGCCACCAGCGAATTCCAGGGGCCCGAGGAGAATGGACCATTTCTTGCTGAAGTCTGAGGAGCAGAAGGAAAAGTGGTGCCTATGCTCAATAGGTTGATAGAGCTTAGCCATTTTATATGCACATTTTTTTCTGTACCCTAGGCAACATCCTACCACAGTGGAAGAAATTGGCAGAGTCATGGTTGGGGCTAAGGTTGCAGTAGCAGAGAGCATGTTCATGATACGGCCACAGTCGCAGGCCCAAGAATAAGTCCTTTACCCGGGATTGACTTTTGAGATTTTGTATTTATTTATTTTTTTAAAAGGAGGGTAGTACTGAAAACTGCTATTGTAGGAGCTGCAAGAGTAGTGAGGCAGACAATGGTGAAAGCCTATGAAGAACTATAAAAAAATGAGAGTATAGCTACACAGATAAAAAAAGAAGCCGAACAGGTGGTACGAGCCCCTGTATTTAAATTTGTATATAATCTTGTATATAATTTGCTACTAATTCTCGCTAATTTACAGCATAAGAATTGTTATTTGCGTTATATTTTTCTGCTCTGTCTCTGACTTATACGTTGCTACTACTCTTTGCCCTCCCCCCCCCCCCATATGTTTTTTGTACATTCCTCCTGTCAGTTTGAATGTAAACCGGTATGATGTTGCACACTAATGTCGGTATATAAAAGTGACAAATAAATAAATAGTAGTCAGAGTTCCTGAACATGCTCAGTAGGGTAAAAGCTCTTTTGAGCTAGAGAGAAAGGTCTGTTAGTTGCCGTCAGATGTCACCCTTATGTCATGGCTAATTCAGTCCTGCTAGTTGAGGGAAACACACTTGCACAATGGAATCCCCATAAAAATCTACACTGGAAAAACATGTATAGCCTAAAAAAGGGGGAGGGTTAATGATAGCAATATTCATTCAAATACCTTAAATGTATAAATATTGTAGAAGAAGCAAACCTTTTACAATGGACAGGAATTTATACAAGAGGTCATGAAATGATTCTTAAGAGGGGGTAGGCTTGGGAATATCAGGACATTTCTCTACAGAAATGGTGGCAGATGGATGGAACAGCCTTCCAGTGGAAGTGGTAGATGCAAAAACCTAACAGTGAAGCAAAAAAACTAAACCGTATGCAAGGTAGTATGGGATAAGCATACAGGATCTCCTAGTTGTGAGGATATGAAAAACAGATTAAATAGGCTTTGTCATACTGCAACAGATGGAAATGCACAGATCAGATGAGCCTCAAGTTCTTTATTTGCTTTTATATGTTACGTATTTAGTTTAAACCTGCCATTAAAACAAAGCTTTGCCTTACATACAGAAAAGCCATCACAAGTTTAACACTTCCAAACATACACTACGAAAATATGTATTTAATTCTATCAACAGGAAACAAAATTCATAAAGTTCAAAAAGAAATAAAAAGAAATGATTTTGTTTCCTGAGGGAAAACATGCATTTACTTTTTCTAAATATTTTATTTTATTTTATTTGCAAAGAAAAAGGGTGGGTGCATTCAGTGTTTGTTCTGTAAACACAACTAAAGGCCCTTAAGAACATAAGAAATTGCCATGCTGGGTTAGACCAAGGGTCCATCAAGCCCAGCATCCTGTTTCCAACAGAGGCCAAACCAGGCGACAAGAACCTGGCAATTACCCAAACAATAAGAAGATCCCATGCTACTGATGCAATTAATAGCAGTGGCATTCCCTAAGTAAACTTGATTAATAGCCGTTAATGGACTTCTCCTCCAAGAACTTATCCAAATCTTTTTTGAACCCAGCTACAGCTACAAAATTTCCCAACGCTCACCCAGGCACCTCTCCTCGGCGCGCGATTCAGTATTCAAATGAGGGCCCGTGCTAATAAGGAGGTGCTAGCACGTCCCTAGCACCTCCTTATTGGCAGAAGCGGCAGCTGTCTCGCCGACGCTTAATTTTACCGGCATCTGATGTCAAACCCGCTGACAGCCACAGGTTCGGAAAACGGATGCCAGCAAAATTGAGCGTTCGTTTTCCAACTCGCGGGCAGATTTTTTTATTTTATTTTTATTTTTTTTAATTGTTGGGGCCTCCGACTTAATATCGCTATGATATTAAGTCGGAGGGGGTACAGAAAAGCAGCTTTTTCTGCTTTTCTGTACACTTGCCTGGTGCTGTCCGAAACATAGAAACAACGGCAGAAGAAGACCAAACGGCCCATCCAGTCTGCCCAGCAAGCTTTCACACTTTTTTTTTCTTCATACTTCTTTGTTACTCTTATTTATTTTTAATTTTTATATACCGATGTTCCTGTAAAGAATACATATCACACCGGTTTACAAGGAACTGAACAGTCGCCTCCAGGGCGGAAATACATTAAAACAGTCGCCTCAAGGCAGAATACATTAACACAAGTATACAGGAAAACTATTAAAGAGAACTTTCATAAACTCAATTAAATGTAACTGGGAACCATAAATCAGGAACATATGTACAGAGGTAGGTATATCGTCTGTCGCTTCACCAGATTTTAGCTCTCAGGGAAAGCTTGCGTGAATAGCCAAGTCTTTAGCTTCTTTTTGAATGTCGGAAGGCATGGTTCTTGGCGGAGGTCCGGTGGGAGCAGGTTCCAAAGATGGGGACCTGCAGTGGACAGAGCTAGTTTCCTCAATGAGGTTTTTGTTGGCTGGGTGTGAAGCATGTTCTGGTATGCACTTCTGATTGGTCTATTGGAGATGTGTTGCTGTAGTTGGAAGGATAGGTTGAGGGGGGAGATGTTGTGAAGAGCCTTGTGAATCATCATGAGGGATTTAAATTGTATCCTAAATTTTATAGGCAGCCAGTGAAGATTTTGGAGGATAGGGGTGATGTCATCCCATTTTTTGGTGTTAGTGAGAATTCTGGCCGTCGCGTTCTGGACCATCTGAAGTGGTTTGATGGTGTTGGCTGGCAGGCCCAGGAGGAGTGAGTTGCAATAGTCCAGTTTAGGGAGGATGATAGATTGTAGTACCAAGCGGAAGTCTCGGAAGTGTAGAAGAGGTTTTAATTTTTTTAAGACTTGCAATTTGAAGAAGCAGTCTTTGGTAGTATTGTTTATGAACTTGGTGAAGTTGAGTTGGTTGTCCAGAAGAACACCAAGATCTCTTACTTGTGGCGTGTGGTCGATTGATGTGAAGGAGAGTTGGGTGGAAGTAGTTGGGTTGAATAGAGAGCACTTGTCTGGAGCTATTATGAGGATTTCAGTTTTGCTAGTATTTAGCACGAGGTTGAGGCTTGTTAGCATGTTTTTGATTGCCGAAAGGCAGCTGTTCCAGTAAGACCACGTTTTGTGGAGGGATTCCATTATCGGGATGAGGATCTGAATGTCATCCGCTTATAGGAAGTGTGTTAGCTTGAGGTTAGATAGTAGATGGCAGAGTGGAAGGAGATAAATATTGAATAGTGTAGGTGAAAGGGATGATCCTTGAGGTACCCCCAGCTTTGATCTGATAGGGAGTGATTCTTTGTTGTTAATCCTAACCTTGTATTGCCTGTTTTCAAGGAAAGATTTTGAACCAGTTGAGCGCTGAACCTGTTATACCAATATCTGCTAGACACTGAATGAGGCAGGAATGGTTCACAGTGTCGAACGCTGAGGAGAGGTCCAGTAAGACGAGAAGGAAAGGTTGACCATTTTCCAGGTTGATGAGGATGTTATCAGAAAGCGAGGCTAGTAGAGATTCAGTGTTCAGTGACTTTCGAAATCCGAATTGATTGGAGGTTAGAATGTCACTCTCTTCTAGGAATTCGGATAGTTGTCTGTTTACTACCTTCTCCATGATTTTTGCAATCATTGGGAGGTTGGCAATTGGTCTGAAGTTAGCTGGGTCAGTGGGTGGAAGATTAGGTTTTTTAAGGAGAGGCTTGAGAATAGCAAGCTTGAGTTGGTCAGGGACTTGACCTTGGGAGAGCGAGCAGTTTATGATGTCTGCTATAGGTTTAGCGATGATGTTAGGAATGGAGAACAGTAGATTGGATGGGATGTGGTCAAGTGGGTGGGACGAGGGCTTCATCTTCCTAAGGATGTTTTCAATTTCTAAGGCAGACGTCTGCTCAAGGGAAGCCATCGAAGCTGTAGTTGCTTTGTATTGCATGTGGGGTGGGTGAGAGTGTTGTGTGCTGGTGTTGGGAGGGTAGTTCGGTTGAGGAGAGGGCCCCTTGAGAGGAGCGAGGAGGGTGTCTATTTTTTTCTCAAAGTAGACCGCCAGTTCGTTGGCTTTGTTGGATGCTTGTGCGTCTGGTATAAGAGGGGTAATTGGTTTAGTGAGGGCTGACACATAGGAAAACAGAGCTCTAGAGTCGAAAATAAAGTGGTGGATCTTTTTTGAGAAGAATTCTTTCTTGGTTATATTGATGATGTTTCTGTAAGAGTTTAGGCAAGATTTATAAGCCAAGAGGGTAATAGTGGACGGGTTTTTTCGCCACCTGTGTTCCTTACAATTGAGCTCTTGTTTGAGTGACTTCAACTCAGGCGTGAACCAGGGTTTCCTGTTGTCCTTTTCAGGATGGAGCAATTTCGTGTTCATGGGGCATACTTGATCAGCCACCCTATTGGTGATGTTGATCCATGAGGTAGTGGCAGTGTTGACGTCTGAAAGGTTTAGTTGAGCTAGTTCTTTGGATAAATGAGAGCTGAGGATTTCTCCAGTACAAGGTTTTCTGATGGCGACTGAGGTTGCATGTGTAGTTTGGGGAGGGTGTTCCATGATCTCTAGAGCCGTGGAGATGATTCGGTGGTCCGTCCAAGGGACCTGTAGGCATGATGGATTGTTTACGGACGATATTCCTTCATTTACGAAAATGAGGTCTAACGTGTGACCTGCCTTGTGGGTGGGTTCGTTGACAATTTGCCTGAACCCCATGTGGCCGAGGGAGGAGAGTAGGGTTTCGCAGTTGGTGGAGCGAGGTAGGACGTCCACGTGCAGGTTGAAGTCTCCCATGAGGATCGCTGGTTTTCCTGCATTAAGATGTTTGGCGGCTAGTTCAATGATGGGGGATGGGTCTGCCTCGAGAATTCCTGGGGGAGCGTAAATCAATCCGATTAGAAGGTATTTTGATTTGAAGAGGGCAAATTCGAGGTTAGCTGTTGTAATTGTGGCTTGTAGGGTCAGGCCTAATCCTTTTTTAGCGGCTAGGAGCAGCCCTCCTCCTCTTTTTTTGATCCTGGGAATAGAGAGTAGGTCATAAGCCTGGGTAGGTAGCTGATTTAGAAGTACTGTATCTGTAGTTTTTAACCAGGTTTCTGTGATAGCACAGATGTCTGGTTTAGTATCGTTTAGGAGGTCGTTGAGGATGTGTGATTTTTTAGAGATGGACTGAGCATTGAATAAAGTCAGTGAGAAAAGTGCCAGGCCTAGTAGTTGTGTGCAAGGCGTTATAGAGATGGAGATGATCCTCTGTTGTTGGTTGCGTGAATGTGGGTAGGGCTTAGGGAGTCTCCTCAGACGGTTGTAGAAGATAGGAATGTTGAAGGAACGCATGGTGGCTACTGGAACTACGGGCAGTGCTGGTAGATCGAGTGGGGCTGGAAAGGAAGGAGCCTGTGGCTATGATAGCTGGTGGAGCTCTGAGGCTTCTCAGAATGCTTGAACCACCAGGATGTGGTAGAAGAGGGCAGAATAAGCAATAATGGAGGCGAAGCAAATGTTGAGCCGTACTAGAGGCCGAGTCTCCACTTGAGGCTGCACGAAGGGGCGTGTAGCACTGCTGTGGTGGGGTAGTGTAGCGAAAGGAGGGCCTTTCGTCTGAATCCTCACAAAGGCTCACAAAGGAGCGCACTAAGGGGCAGGCCCCTTAGGTTGCGCTCCTTCAGGTGCGCGACGCCCCAGGGAGAGTCTGCAATTTAAGGGCCTGAAAACAGTGCTGGGCTAGACGGCTGGGTTGGGGGTGGGAGCAGTATCACTCACCACGTGGTCCTGCTGCTTCTCTTTATTTTGCAGGTTTCTGAGCCCTCTTCTCCCTTTTTTTCTCTTAATTTTCCGGTTCACTGTTCACTGCTGGCTCACAGAAGGGAGGGGTGAGCGGGCTCTTGCCCCGACTGGGCTGTGCCGACCGCACAAGCCCCTGCAGTGGAGGAGGAGAGAGACTGAGAAAGGATCGCGGCAGAAAAAGGGACGCCCAGGGAAGCGCCTGTAATTTAAACGCCTGAAAACAGTGCTGGGCTAGACGGCTGGGTTGGGGGTGGGAGCAGTATCACTCACCACATGGTCCTGTTGCTTCTCTTTATTTTGCAGGTTTCTTGACCCTTATTAGTAACTTTTTGGTTCTATTTACCTTCCACCCCTGCCACTGATGTAGAGAGCAGTGCTGGAGCTGCATCTAAGTGAAGTATCTAGCTTACAGGCCAATACAGTAAGGAGCGGTAGGAAGAGCTGCGTTAGTGCCGGGCGCACCCGTGGTTGCCGCACGCAGTCCGGCTCACCTACCGCTCGATACCGTATTGAAATGTCATGCAAATGCAAGCTGCATCCAAGCAGCGTCCGTGACGCGTTAGGCCCGCACAACCCATTTTACTGTATAGAGCGCTATACAGTATCCTGGGTGCTCTGGCCTATAGCTTCACGGACACGCTGGTATCTGTCATTTCAAATGACATTTGAAATGACAGGTACCAGGAAGTGGACAGTTCTCCTACACTCGGGATTGCCAGTCCTCTTTCCCCTCCTCCCGAAGCAAGGCTGGGGGGGGGGGGGGGGGGGGGGGGGGAGAAGAGAGGACTGGTGAAACGATATGTAAAGTGTAAAGCAATGAAGCGACTTACTTTTCTTGCAGCCCTCCTCTGGAGACGGACCGCGGCTCCTCTGCCGCCCGGAAGCAGCTGGCGGCGAAAGCGGCCCCGCCGGCGAAGATGGATGCCTGCACGGGCGAAAGCGGCCCCTGTGCAGGCATCCATCTTCGCCGGCAGCTGCCTCTGGGAGGCAGGGGAGCTGCGGTCCGTCTCCGGAGGAGGGCTGCAAGAAAAGTAAGTCACTTCGTTGCTACTTTTTTTTTTTTTTTTTTTTTTCGCTTTTTCTGCTTTCGTTGCTTCGGGAGGAGGGGGAGAGAGGACTGGGGCTGCCCCGGAGACCAGCACCCATGGACGCGGCTAGGGCAGGTGAGCGGGGGCTGGGGGAAGTTTGCCACCTACCCTTACCCCTGCTTCTAACGCAGGGGTAAGGGTAGGCAGTAAGTTAGCAGGTTAAACGCACGGCAAAACTGCAGGTTAAAAAGCGATCATTTGGGTGCGCGTTACTGTATGGGAGGGAATAGCTAATTCGATCGTTTACATCTAATGTACATGCCGCGGGCGGAAGGGGTTACCCGGTGATTTAAAGAGGCGGTAAGAATGGGTTAAAGGGGATAGTGTATCGCGGGTTGGACTAACGCGGCAGAAAAGTGAGTAGAAAGCGGGTTAGAAGCAGGGTAACCGCGGCCGCACTTTACTGTATTGACGCAGACGACGTACAAATACTTATTCCAATTCAAAAATCCATCAGCGAAACCCTTCAATACTGGGAAATATGCTTGACATCCATTAATTCTCTCTTCTCCAATCTCCACCTAGCACTTAACACCTCGAAAACTGAAATCCTCATCCTAGCTAACCAACCCCTCAACTCAATCCACCAAATGATTCTCAACGCCTCACAAGTTCACACACTACCGCCCAGTGTCAGAGATCTAGGAGTAACCCTAGACAATCAACTCTGCTTCAAATCTCACATCAAATCACTTCTAAAAGGGGGCTTCTACAAACTACAAATCCTCAAAAAACTGAAGCCCCTTCTCCACGCCCATGACTTCCGCACTGTTATGCAAACCACCATACTAACCAAACTCGACTATTGCAACTCCCTCCTTTTAGGCCTCCCTTTCTCTACCATTAAACCACTCCAAATCCTCCAAAATGCCATGGCAAGAATCTTAACAAACACCAGAAAAACTGACCACATCACTCCCATACTCCAAGACCTCCACTGGCTCCCCATCACCTTCCGTTCCCAATATAAAACACTTACCATCCTCCACAACACATTATACAACAACAATTCACCCTGGCTTGAAGACATGCCACAATTCCGTCAAGCTAATCGCCCCACTAGAAACACCCTTGCTGGCACTCTCCAAACCCCCTCACTTAAAATTGGGCACCTCACCGCCACTAGGGATAGAGCCTTCTCCATTGCGGGCCCTACCCTCTGGAATTCCCTACCAGTCAAACTCCGCTTAGAACCATCCCTGAGCCATTTCAAAAAAGGAATCAAGACTTGGCTCTTTAAACAAGCATACCCTAATCCCACCCAATCCTAACCTATGTTGCTGTCCATGATTCACCTCAGTCCCAACCTAGCCTATCTCCTTTTCCCTGACCTCTACCTACCATCCCAGAACCCTCCCTGCCCCCTCCCCCACACCCCCCCCCTTCGACCATCCCTTCTCCCCCCTTGCTCCCTCCCCCAGTGCCTCCTCACCCCTCTAACTATCACCCCCCGAAATTACCTTCACCCTATTTACCCTTTCCCTCCATCCCCTCTTCCCCCACTCCCATTCCCTCCCTCCCCTCCATACTTCGTTCTTACGTGCACCTTCCCCCTGTTCTACTGTAAATAAGTTTCATATGCTAAGAGTATCAAGTGCACATGCCACTTAACATTGTATACTAGTTCATTTGCATTTCTATTCCTAATCGAATGCAAATAGTTGTAATGCTGCTTGTTAACTCTCCTCTCCTATACTTGTGTATTCATCCAGTTATCCCCTCCCCTGTTCATTGTAATTTCCTTTCCTTCTCAGTTTTTTGTAAACCGACATGATGTGTCCTACGAATGCCGGTATAAAAAAGTTTTAAATAAATAAAATAAATAAACCTGTTAATTGGTATGGGGTAGTAACTGCTGCAATAAGAAAGCTACTCCCACGCTTATTTGTTTACCCAGGCTGTGCCATTCAGTCCTTGTTGGTTGTCTGAATATATTTCCTCTTTTCTTTATTCCCCCCTGCCATTGAAGCAGTGAGTTGCGCCGGATATGTATTCCAAGTGAAGTATCAGGCTTAATTATGTTTTTACCCAGACTATGTAATTCAGTCCTTGTTGGCTGTTGCCTGAATATAAATCCTCTTTTCCTCTTTCGCCCCTGCCGTTGAAGCAGAGAGAGCTATGCTGGATATGCAGTGAAAGTGAAGTATCAGACTTATTTGGTTTGGGGGAGTAACCGGCACAACAAGCAAGCTACTCCCCAGTTTTTTGTGAATGCAAATCCTTTTTACCACATTTCCTCTTGCCGCTGAAGCATAGAGCAATGCTGGAGTCGCATTGACAGTGAGAATGTTTATTGAATAAGGGTATTAATCTCCAGGTAGTGGCTGTCATTCCCGCAAGCTACCCCCATGCCTCTTCTCTTCATTCACATCCTCTAGACTTTATGGATCCACAGTGTTTATCCCACACCCCTTTGAAGTCCTTCACAGTTTTGGTCTTCACTTCCTCCAGAAGGGCGTTCCAGGCATCCACCACCCTCTCCATGAAGAAATACTTCCTGACATTGGTTCTGAGTCTTCCTCCCTGGAGTTTCAAATTGTGACCCCTGGTTCTGCTGATTGTTTTCAAATGGAAAAGGTTTGTCATTGTCTTTGGATCATTAAAACCTTTCAAGTATCTAAAGTCTGTATCACATCACCTCTGCTCCTCCTTTCCTCCAGGGTGTACATATTTAGATTCTTCAATTTCTCCTCATAAGTCATTCGATGAAGACCCTCCACCTTTTTGGTCACCCTTCTCTGAACTGCCTCCATCCTGTCTCTGTTCCTTCGGAGATACGGTCTCCATAACTGAGCACAGTACTCCAGGTGAGGCCTCACCAAGGGGATAATCACTTCCCTTTTCTTACTCTATATTCCTCTCTCTCTATGCAGCCCAGCATTCTTCTGGCTTTAGCTATCGCTTTGTCACATTGTTTCGCCGACTTCAGATCGTTAGACACTATCACCCCAAGGTGTCTCTCCTGCTCCGTGCACACCAGCCCTTCCCCCGACCCACCGAATACAGTTCTTTTGGATTTCCACACCCCATATGCATGACTCTGCACTTCTTTGGCATTGAATCTCAGCTGCCATATATCTTTGACCACTCTTCCAGCTTCCTTAAATCCAGTCTCATTCTCTCCACTCCTTCCGGCGTGTCCACTCTGTTGCAGATCTTAGCGTCATCCGCAAAAAGACAAACCTTACCTTCTATCCCATCCGCAATGTTTCTCACAAAGATATTGAACAGGACCGGTCCCAACACCGATCCTTGCGGCACTCCACTTAACACCGCTCTCTCTTCAGAGTAAGTTCCATTTACCATCACACATTGTCTTCTGTCTGTCAACCAGTTTGCAATCCAGGCCACCACCTTGGCACTCACTCCTAGGCTTCTCATTTTATTCACCAGCCTCCTGTGCGGGACTGTATCAAAATCTTTTCTAAAATCCAAGTAGATGACAGAGCGCTCTTCCTCGATCCAATTCCTTAGTCATCCAATCAAAAAAGTCGATCAGATTTGTCTGACAGAACCTTCCTTTGGTGAAACCATGATGCCTCTGGTCCATCAATTCTGTTGCTTGTAGATAGTTCACAATTCTTTCCTTCAGCAGCGACTCAAATACCTTTCCCACCACCGAGGTGAGGCTAACTGGCCTGTAGTTTCCAGGCTCCTGTCTGCTCCAGCTCTTGTGAAGCGGGACCACCGCTCTTCTCCAATCACGCGGCACCACTCCCATTTCCAGGGAGCTATTGAACAGGTCACACAGCGGAGCCGCCAGCACATCTCTGATCTCCCTCAGTATCCTGGGATGAACCTCATCAGGCCCCATGGCTTTGTCCACTTTCAGTTTTCCTAGCTCTTCCCATACATTCTCTTCCATAAACGGAATTTTCATCCATTCCGCTTCCCTCCAGTTTCTTGTTAACTAGTGTCAGTCCTTCTCCAGGGTCTTTAGTGAATACCGAACTGAAGTATTTGTTTAATATTTCTGCCATTTCTTCATCAGTCTCCACCCATTGATCTTTTTCACCTTTCAATTTCAGTATACCACTTTGAACTTTTCTTCTGTCTCTGATGTATCTGAAAAATTATTTTTATTTATTTTTTAATTAATAATTTTATTGATTTTCCATTGTTTAAGACAGAAAAGAAAACATACAATTTAGCTTGATAGACCTATCAAGCCAATATACACAATGTAAGAAAAGAAGAAGTTAACATATTCCTTATGCCTAAATCAAATGTAACAAGTACTTATGTCAACAACAGAGGTATTAAATCATTGGGAAGTTCAATATTAACAATTATCTTATTAATACGGTAATTTCACAGACTGTGCTAATTCTATTTCTCTTATTTACTCACTAGCGAGGGGGGACGAGGTAGTTAATCTCTTCTGTTCGACAAAAAACTTTAATTGATCTGGGAGAAAAAAAAATAAAAACATCTTGTTCTTTTTTAATTACACATTTGAAAAATGTTTTGTCACCTCGCTTTACCTCTTTGGCAATCCTTTCTTCCGCTTGAATTTTCGCTTTCTTGATTGCTTTCTTAGTCTCCCTCAGGTCCACCAGATATTCTTCCTTGTGTTCCTCTTTGGGATTCTTTATATTTCTTGAATGCTGTTCTTTTAACTTTTATTTTGTCAGCCACCTCCTTTGAGAACCAGATAGGTTTCATTTTTCTCTTGCTTTTCTTTACTTTTCTAACATATAGATTTGTTGCCTTGGTAATTGCTTCTTTTAATTTGGTCCACTGTTCCACATCTCTCTTGTTCTCCCAGCCTTCTAGTTCTTCCTCCAGGTACTTGCCCATTTCAGCAAAGTTTGTGTTTTTGAACTGAAAAACTCGAGTCTTCGTGCCACTTCTCCATTTCCTATTTGTGAGATGAAATCATACTGTATGATGATCACTGGTGCTGAGGTGGGCACCCACCTGGACATTAGAGAAATTATCTCTATTAGTGAGAACTAAGTCGAGTATGGCTCCCTCCCTTGTGGGTTCCATTACCATTTGTTTGAACAGAGCCCCTTGCAGGGCATCCACTATCTCTCTACTATTGTTAGATTCTGCAGAAGGGATTCTCCAGTCTACATCCGGCAGATTAAAATCTCCAACAATCACAACTTCTCCCTTCTTTCCCATCTTTTCAACTAGATCTTTGTCAAGCTCCTCCATTTGATTTGGAGGCCTGTAAACCACTCCAATAGAAACGGAAGCCTCATCATCTTTTTTTAGGTCAGCCCATAGTGCTTCTTTGCCCCATCTTCCTTGCAGCTCAGATGCTTTGATATTGTTTCTGATATAAAGAGCCACTCCTCCCCCTTTCCTGTCCTCTCTGTCCTTCCTTAATAAAAGTTATAGCCCGGTACTGCCGTATCCCAATCATGAGATTCCGTGAACCACGTCTCTGTGACAGCAACAATGTCCAAGTCCGCCTCCACCATTAGGGCTTGCAGATCTGGGATTTTATTGCCCAAACTACGAGCATTTGTGCTCATAGCTTTCCAGCTTTTCCCGTTCAGTTACTTTCTGTATTGAGCGTGACTAATAGGCTCATCAACATGAATTTGCATGTGATGCACGCTAATAGTTTCGGGGGGGTGGGGGGGGGGTTGGCCGCGTGTTTTCCACATACTATTACCCCTTACTGTATAAGGGGTAATAACAGCGCGTCAAAAACACGCGTCCAAATGGGGGCTAACGGTGCGCTCGACCTGAGCACACCATTCTGTATTGATCTGACTGTGTCTCCCCACCCCCAAGATCCTATAAGCATCAGTAATATGGCCCTGTTTAAAAAATAAATAAATAAATTGCATACCCCTGCTCCAGAGAAGCAAACTGCTCCTTTCTCAGAACATAAGCTGTCCTGTTACTTTTAAGAGAGTCTTTAGAAAGATGTGTCCTTTTTAAAAAAAGAAAAGGGGAGGGGGGGACTATTTGTATTTAAATTCCCAAAAACTGAGGGAACCTACCTTCCGGAACTTTGCTAATCTGCTAATTCCAGTAAGAAATGGATATATGGTCTCAGACATCCTAGCTAAAGCTGAATTAATTGTCCATGCTTTGACAATTTCTTTTTTTTTTTTTTATACTAACTGTAGATTCCTTCCTGCATTCACCACATTCCTAGGGTCAGCTCTCATTCATACTAAACGGAGGTCTCCGAAATAGAGAAATGTAACCAGAAGCAAAGGGATGCATGCAGATAAGACAATCCCCTAAGACTTCAGTGATGTAAATTAAACAAATATCTAATTATTCTGATCTCTCTTCATTCTAAAATTGAATTTCTTTACAGCATAGCAAACAGTAAATGCAAGTTTGCTTACCATAAACAGTGTTTTCCATATGTAGCAGGATGAATTAGCCAGGCTCTCTGGGATGTCCCCCTGGCAGCCCAATGCAGAACTTTCTCAAAGTTCATAGAGCTGTGCACTGTGTGTCTGTGCAGCCGTTCCTGCACCATTACCAGTCTCTCGTCAGTTAAAGCAAAGCATCAATGTGCAGCGAATGGAGAAGAGTACAGGATAGAGATAGCAGGATGAATTAGCCATGCATCCCACTCTCCTCCCTGGACAGCTTCTACCTTCATGCTATCTATGGAAAACACCCTTTACGGTAAGCAAACTTGCTTCCCCCGCCCACCGCAGATAAGCAGGCTGAATTAGCCATGCTCTCTGGGAGTCCCCAGCTAAGAATTTCTACAGCACACTCTTAACTTAGAACCTTTGCAGTGTTCTCCAAAGAGGAAGTAAGTGTGCGAGAGAATTAATTCTTCATGGTGGACAGCTTAAGTCTGAGTAGCGAAGTGGCTGCCCGGCAGATATCCAAAATCGGTACATCTTTTAGGTGAGCTATAGAGGTTGCTGTGGCTCAGATTTGATCTGCTTTTACTCCATCTGGGAGTCTATCCTTGTGCGACGAGTGACAGAAGTTAATATACTGGGATAACCAAGTTGCCAATGTATGCTTAGAGAGACTGGCAAGCCTGGCGCATTTGGGTTGAAGGAGAGAAACAATTGTGAACTACATTTCGGGAATTGAGTTTTTTTTAATATTATAAGCCAGGGGTCGGGAACCCATGGCTCGCGAGCCAGATATGGCTCTTTTGAGGGCTGCATCTGGCTCGCAGACAAGTTTCGCCACACTTTCCCGCTGACCTAGCTGCTGCCCGGTCCTCCTCCGCCTGGGTTTAAAATGCTGTCAGCCCGGGCGGAACGCGGCAGGACAGCTGGAGTCAGCGGCACCGGCGTGCTCTCTTCTTCCCGCCCCCCCCCCCCCCCCCGCGGCCCGGAAGAGGAAGTGGAGAGTATCGGGTGCGTGCGCGGCAAGAAGAGGCCACGCTAGTGCGCTCGGCATCGGCCCAAAGAAAAGAAGACTGCAGCGCCTCGGAGGAAAATGAAGAGGTTCAACCGCGGCCGATGGGACTCCGCCTCCGAGAGGGCTGAAAATGAAGAGGTTAGCGTTGGGAGGAGGCTGCTGCTGCCGCGAGTTCCCGGGGTGGGGGTGGGGGAGAGAGAGAGTGAATGAGCGAGCAAGCATGTGAGTTTGCTCGCTCATTCACTCTCTCTCTCCTCCACCCCCACCCCGGGAACTCGCGGCAGCAGCAGCAGCAGCCTCCTCCCAACGCTAACCTCTTCATTTTCAGCCCTCGCGGAGGCGGAGTCCCATCGGCCGCGGTTGAAGCTCTTCATTTTCCTCCGAGCCGCGCTGCAGTCTTCGTTTCTTCGGGCCGATGCCGAGCGCACTAGTGAGGCCTCTTCTTGCCGCGCAGGCACCCGATACTCTCCACTTCCTCTTCCGGGCCGCGGGGGGGGGGGGGGGCTATGTTTGTGTGTGTGTGTGAGTGAGAGAGTGTGAGTGAGAGATTGCATGTATGTGACTGATTGAGAGCCTGTACATGTGAAAGAGAGTATGTCTGTGATTGAGAGCCTGCCTGTGAGAGAGAGCATGAATGTAAGTTTACCATTGGGAACCTGCATGTGTAAGTTTGTGATTGAAAACCTGTTTGTGTGAAAGAGTATGTGTGTATGATTGAGATCCTTTGTGTGTGAGAGAAATCATGTGTATGTATGATTAAGAGCCTGTGTGTATAAGTAAGAGAGAGATCATGTGTGTCTGTGTGTGACAGAGCTGGTTTAGGTGATGGAGCATGTGAGTATGTGATTGAGAGCCTGTGTTTAAATGAGAGAGAGAGACCATGTGTGTCTGTGTGTGATTGAGAGATGATTTAGGTGAGGGAGCATGTGAGTATGTGATTGAGAGCCTGTGTGTAAATGAGAGAAAAAGAGGACATGTTTGTAAGCATGTGAATGAGAGTCTGTGTGTGTGAGAAAAAGATAGCATGTATTTGTGTGATTGAAAGCCTGTGTGTGTGTAAGCGTGAAAAGATAGATAGCATGTGTGTAAATGTGTAATTAAGAGCCTATATAAGTAAGTGAGAGAGAAAAAACATGTGTATATGTGAGTACTGAGAGCATGTGTGTATAAGTGTGTCATTGAGAGCCAGTGTGAGAGAGAGCGCTGGTATGTGACAGAGAGGAGAAAGTTCCAAGCAAACCACCCCGCCTCCTGCTAATTCAGAACAATCTCAGGACACCTGGATATCAAACGTTCCCAGGTATGCAGAGCAAAAAAATTTTTGTATCCTTATTATTTTTCATTACTGGGTCTTTGTGTCTGCTATTTTGAAATATTTTGTTGGTATCTGGAAATGTTTTATATGAGTTTTTAATTATTGGATATTCCACTCATCAGCTGTTTCGAAATATGTTCTTTTTGTTAGTACAGTTTTACTGCTGATGATTTTATATTTCTTGATTTGTTTTATAAGGATGGGTGATGCTTCTTTTTTCCTTTGTTACACTGCATACAGAGACTCTGGCTTGTTGCAGTTTCCAATTCAGTTTTTTCTGCATGCTTCTTGTTATGCGTTTTGGTCTCTTTATTCTATGTTAGGTGAGGGACAGCACATGATTCAGGTGAGGTTTTCTGCTGGCGTGTAGTTTCTGTGTAGGACTCTATAGCAGCCTGACTTGGTCCGTTTTCCTAATAGGAGATGTATTGGTGTCTTAAGGCCTGGTGTAATATTTTCAGAGACTTATTGTACTTTAAAAGTGTAATCTTACATAAAATGCACACATTTACTTGTATTTAGTTTTAAACATATTGTATGGCTCTCATGGAATTATATTTTAAAATGTGGCGTTTATGGTTCTCTCAGCCAAAAAGATTCCTGACCCCTGTTATAAGCCAAAGTTTTTTTGTTTTTTTTTGTTTTGTTTTTTTAACAGTCCAAGGTATGAAGGATATTTTCTCTCTCCGTGGCATGTGGCTTCAGGACAAAAGTTGGTAAAGTGATTGTTTGGTTCAAATGAAATGCTGAGACTATTAAGCTGGGTTAGTTTGCAGGGTAACTATCATTGTAGAACTGTATATACGGAGAGTAGTGAACTAAGGCCTCTAGCTCGCTGACTTCTTGCTGATGTGATGGCCACTAGAAATAAGACTTTCCACATCAGGAATTTCATGGAGGTGGAATTTAGTGGTTCAAATGGCAGATGCACGAGTTTACCAGTTTTGGAGAATGTCCCAAGGAACTGCCGGTTTAGTGATTGGGTGTCAAAGTCTTATAGCCCCCCTCATGAAATGAGATACCAATGGATGTGTAGAAATGTCTTTTCCATGCAACGAAAGGTGATATGCTGTAATAGCACTGAGATGCACTCTAATGGATGACATAGCTAGTTCAGAAGAATACAGCAGTTGGAGATATTGAAGAATTTGCTGTGGGGAGCAGCTAAGCAGGTCTATTGCTGATCTAGTGTACCAATTGGAGTATCTGCTCCATTTGCCAGCATAATTCTTCCATGTAAACTGTTTCCTAGCGGAAATAAGAATGTCTTCAATGCTTGCCGGGAGAGTGAGGTAACAAAGCCTGCCTTTCAACCTCCAAGCCATCAGATGCAGAGAGGAGTGGAGGGGGGTGAAGTAGCATGCCCCCTTCCTGCGATACAAGGTCCTCCCGGCTTCCCAACTGAAATCAGTGTTTGAATTGTCAAATGTACGTGGTAAGCATACCACAGCTGTCTGGGCCACGCTGGTGCAAAGAAAATGTAACTTGCCCCAACATGGGTATCAGAGTACGCGTAGAATAAGTTGTCCACCCAGGGTAGTAGAAACGCATCCTGAGAGATCCTGAAAGTGCTGGGGAAGATGGAGCAAAACAGTGGCAGTTGTGTTAGCTTCCATTGCGAAGATGTCTCTGTGGGATGTTCCCCATTTTCTGAATAGTCAGTCCGCAACCTCTTGAATCAATGTCCACTTGTGGGGGTAGAATATCCTGCTGAGCCTATCTGCTTCTGTGTTCCATATCCCTGGCAGATATGTTGCTTGTAACTAGATGGAGTGGATCAATGCCGACTCTAGTATCAACACTGCCTCTTTGCAAAGTGACCGTGAACCAGACCCTCCTTTGTTTATATAAAGCATGGCTACTTGGTTTACATGGACAACCATCACTTGCTTCCCATCAAGGATACATACGAAGGTGTGGATTGCATTCCTGATAGCTCTCAGCTCTAGTAGGTTTATCTGCAGATGTTTCTCTTATGGTGACCAAACTCCTTGAGTTTTTAAGTGTAGTACATGTATACCCCAGCCATGAGTGGATGCATCTGTCATCATAGTGATTTGGTATTCCGGTGTTTGAAATGGTGCTCCCACATGCAGAACTCAAGGGGAAAGCCACCAATCTATGTCAGAGAGGTCATAGAGCGAGTTATGAGAACTCAACAAGACATTGGTTGTGTTGAGACCATTGAGCTTTGAGTCCCCACTACAGATGTTGCATATGAAGATGGGTGTGTGGTATGACATATAGGGCTGCTGCCATATGATTCAACATTGTGAGAACTTGATGAGCAGAGGCCCTCAAATGACTAGTGCAGAAGCCAGGTCATAAAAGGTCTGGATTCGCTGCACCAAAAGGAAAGCCCTGCAGAGCTTGGTGTTTATCAATGCCCCAATGAACTGGAGGAATTGGGTGGGAACCTTGTGCAACTTCTCATAGTTTATTACTAATCCCAATTTGTCCAAGCAGGCTATGGTCTGATGAAGGTGTGAAAGAAGTGTTTTCAGCCTTGAGGAGACTAGGAGCCAGTCATCCAGATAGGGATATCTTGATGCTTTTCCTGCAAAGATGGGCCACAGCCACCACTAGGCATTTTGTGAACACTCTGGGAGCTGAGGATAGGCCAAATGGAAGTATGTTGTATTGATAGTGTGTCGTGTTCACTTGAAAGCAAAGGTATCGCCAACAAGGCAGAAATAGCAGAATGGTTTTTAGAGATGTCATCTAATTTCTCTTTCTGAAAAAAACTTGTTCAAGGCTCGTAAGATCTAACATACATCTGAGGCTGTGTCCTTTTTGGGGGATGAGGAAATATTGGGAGTAAAACCCCTGATTGTGCTGTCTTCGAGGCAGCAGTTGGATGGCATCCTGCCCCAGAAGCGCTTTTACTTCTTTGTGAAGGAGATCCAGATTTTGGCGATCTCCCTGAGTGTGAGTGAGATTAGGTAGATCGGGAGCTAAGTGGAAATTCAGCTGATAACCATTCTTTACCACACTGAGAACCCAATGATCCGATGTTATGGAGGGCCATTCCTGGTAGGAGGAGGATATTCTTCCTCCCACCGCTATTGATGGCTGTAGCAGTGTCCTGCTCAAATATTCTGCTGGGGTTTTTGGGCCCTGTGGCTGCTTTTGCTGGCACGGATTTCTTTGGTGACTCCTTGCCTGTGGTTGTTGAGACTGTTGCCTCTGAGTCTGATAAGGCGGTGTCCAATAAGGAGTAAATGACCTGTATTGACTTCATTGGAAGAATGGCCTTTTATAGGACTGATAATGCTAGAGGGGTACTTTTCTCAGGAACATGAGCAAGGAGACTGCTGCGCTTTATTCTTTTAATTGCGATACTGTTTCATGGAGTCTGTCTCCAAACAAGATTATCCCCTTGCAAGGGAGGTCGGCTAGCTTTTCATGGACATCGTCCTGCATGGTGCTTGCCATGAGCCAGGCGATTCTATGAGCCGCTATGGCGGTTGCTGACATCTTTGCAGAAGTATCAAAGGCTTCATAGACTGTTCTGAGTAGCTGGTGCAAGCCTTCCTCCATGTCCAAAGGAATCTGTGTTTGTGACTGCCTGTCAGCACTAGAGGGACTTCCTTGCTTCAACCCTTGTAAACATTCATACAAATATGGAGTAATATAAAATTGGTGCTGTTAATCCTAGTATTCAGCAAGGCCCTTGGAACATCATCTTCCAAAGTCGTTTTAGGTATTTGCTCTCTCCGTCTGGTGGTTGTATTAGAGTACAGTTAACTTCTTGGCTTTTAATTAGACGACAATCGAAGCATGGGGGTAGCTGGACCACTCCCTAGTGGAGGACTTACATATTCTAAATTTTAAATGTTTCTCTCAGAACAGTGGAACCCTAAAATAGGAAAGCCCAAGATTTATCCAGTAAGTCCTCTAAAACTGATTGTGATGGGAGCACAGTTGGTTTCGATGGAGTCTTGAAAATCTGTAAAATTCTATGAACTTCCGCCTTCGGGTCTAGTATTTTTTTAGTCTCAATTTTCATGAAGGATCCTATCTTTTCTATAAATTTTGAATATGTTAAGTCTTTGCTTCCTCTTCCCAGTCCGCTGGACTAAAATCTCAGTAGTTTCCTCTACCCCTTCATTGACCCCTGGGGGGGGGGGGAAGATGGCAGTGATCTTATGGAGATATTTTGTCCTCTGACTCGCTTAAGGAAATCTTGCCCCAAGGGGTGGCTGGCATTGTGACAAAAAAGTTCTTTAGGATATCTAAGATTTGGGACATCGCCTGCGAGGCTGCTCCCCTTCCCCTAGGAAGGGCAGGATGCCGGTCCTCCCCCATGTGGCTGGCTACTCTCAGATGGGGTTTTTCATGGTAGTGCTGCTAGGACGGTGGAGTCTGGTTCCCTTTGTGAGTGTGATCGAACATGAGGCCCTGAATGGTACTTATGCTGCTTCATCAAGGGTTCTTGTAGTTGGGGCCACCATCACTTACGCTTTGATACTTGCGAAATGCCCTGAATATACACTTGTCCCTTGAAGAGGGAGAGGAGACTTCTCTGTCACTCTTAGGACATCTACGTCTGAACCACCTTCCAGTTCTTCAGCAGTGAATACTATTTGTGGATCTTGACATTACTGGGATTGACTACCCCCTTTGGGTTGTTCCTTATCTTTGTCTTGTACGCAGTGGCATCGAGGAAGGACTGTCGGATGAGTTGTCGTCCTTCTGCTTATTCCTCGACGCATGCATCAAAGCTGATTGCATCAGTCCCATTTCTTGCGTCTGTCAATGCATTGCATCATGCGTCAATGGTCTTCCGGTGCCAGACACTTTGGTGTGATTGACTCAATGCCTTGTGTGTCGATTGACTCTCCGAGCTGTGCATCGGTCTGCACCATGCTTGGTCTTTTTAGACGATACCGACTCCGCGCTACAGTTTTATTTTTCAGCAACACAGTAGGGTCTTTGGGGGTTTATCTCCTGAACCCATTCTGCTCGATTCCTTACTCAGAACTGAGCCAGCTACGTTTGGATTGAGGCTCCAGCGATGTGAATCTTTTGCCTGGCACTAGCTTCTTGGTCTTCTGAGCCAGCAACAGTGGGTCAGAGCATAGGAGCCCGATGGGTCGCTCCTTAGTTTTGCCATTTTTTTGGCCTGCTGCCTCTGGGTCCATGGAGACATCCTGCCATGCAAAATTTAAATCCTGGTGCCCTCTGAGGCCATGTTAGCACTTAAAAATGCTTTTAGGATACAGAAATGTGTAAAAAAATAGAAGAGAAATAGAAATAGAAAAGAAATTGAGCGAGAGCGAGAGAACTAGCTGTGTCCGTGAGCTGCATGGGAAGAAACGAAAAACTGACAAGAGGGGTAATTGCTTGGGACGGCCCACACAGGCGCGCAGAGCACAACTTTGTGAACTTTGAGAGAGAGTTCCACGTCAGGCCGCCAGGGGGATGGACCCAGAGAACATGGCTAATTCAGCCTGCTTATCTGCGAGAAAATTTACATCTCATTCAAACAGAATTCTCAGCTTCTGCCCTCCAAATCTGTTTTTCCAGATAAATAAGCCAGCATCACCTGGGTGCTGTAAATGCTACTTACCAATGCTCATACCATTACACAGTAGCTAACAAAAGATAGAAAAGGCAAAATTAGTTACCCAAATGCATCTGCGTAAGTTACAATAGAAGGGGGAAGAACTTCTTGCCCAGGTTCTCAAAGTCACTGGGAGGTCAGTTGTGAACCTTGCAAACCTGAAGAGCTCTCTCCTCTAATCACTAGATCCCACCATCGCTGCTGTTGCTGCAAAATTAATCTTCCTCAACAGCTTGTGGATGTGTCAGTAGATGTTTATTCATTTAGACATTTGATTATTTGGCTTAGCCAAAGTGCTTGTTTTTGCTAGTATCTTGAAGCAAAGATTTAGCTATAATTTCAAATAGCAAACTTAATTGCTTTTTTTTTTTTTTTTTTGACTCCCTGAGCTGAATTCACACACACACGTGCAAAAAAAAAAATTAATTCCATTTGGTATTAAGTTAATATTATTGTTTCTTTCTATACTGACCTGCCAGGAATTTATTATCCATCACAGCTGGATGATTTGATCACAAATCCAAAAAACACAACAAAAAAAGAAATGTGAAAGAGGGCTCTGGTGCACAATAGTGGCTTCTGCTCATGTCCGATTGAATTTGTCTGGAAATTGTATCTTTAACTGCAATAAACCCAACCCAACTTCTACTTCCATAAACACTCAGACCTTGCCAAAGTTTTATTTATACTGGCAGGAACCCAAGGTTTCATCATTTTTGTTCTGTTGGTTCATAAGCAGAAATGTACTCTGAGAAAAACAGCCATGGATACTTTGAAACAGATGTTGAGATTTATCACATTTTAGCTCTGAAGCATTATTTTCACCTGTTGTTAGATTATAAAATGTGTTATCTATACCACTGGTTCCCCACCTGGGATTCATGGACTCCTAGGGAACTGCAAGATCGTCATAAGGGTTCTGCTGGAAGGAAGGCAGTCAAAGTACATGCTGAGAAAAAGAGCAGGCTGGTCTCACTTTTGAGGAGCTCTGCTCTAAGGCTACTGCTCCTACCTAATACCACTGCCTGATTCCATCCTCAAGAAGCCCCAATTGGCACAAAGAGGAAGCAGGTAAGAGTATGCCTGATTACCATGACCGGAAGCCTGAAGCCACACAAGAGGAGGGGAAGCACACTGCCACCAGCACCTTCTACAGCCACTGCTCAATGAACAATGTCAGCCAGCATAGTTGATGACCCCCAAGAAATATTTATGGCCACTACTACATAACTGTCATACTGGATCAGATCAAGGGTCCATCAAGCCCAGTATCCAGTTCCAACATGGGCCAATCCATCTCATAAGGAGAAGGTAGGATCGAAAAGGGTCAATAGATTCCATGCTTGTATATGCCCAGAGATAAGCTAATGGCTTTCTCAAGTCTACCTGGGTTGAAATGATGAAACCAGGATATATTTAAATAAAGGTTATGGACTTTTTAAACCCAGCTACATTAACTGCTTTTAACACATCTTCTGGCAATGAATTCCAGAGCTTAAATTGTGCATATTTCTACAATTTATTTTAAATGTGCTACTCAGTAATTGCATGGCATGTCAACCCTAGTGTTTTTCATTTTTGAAAAAAGTAAATCTATTTGCATTTATCCAGTCCACTCTACTCATATTTTATAGACTATCAAATCTCCCTTCAACCATCTCTTTCTATGCCATTTATTTTAGTTGCCCTTCTCGTACCTTTTTCTAGTGCCACTATATATCTTTTTGAGATGTGGCAACCAAAATTGTACACAATCCTCTAGATGCGATTGCACAGTGGAACAATACAGGGGTATTATGATATTCTACATTTTTTTCCTAATAATTCCTAACATTCTCATTTGCTTTTTTTGACTACCTCTACACAGATGTGCTCTGGCTCTCCTGCTGGCCTGAACAGAGGGAAAAAAGATGCATTAAGGGTATAGTAAGACCATGTTGGAGGGCACAGAAAAGGAAAGCAGGAGTGAAAGGGAAGAGAGGGCAAGAGGGAGAGAGCACAGGAATGAAAATACTCAAAGAGCCTTAAGAGGGAGGAGGATAGGGGAAAACACTTAGGATGGGGGGGAGGTTAGGAAAGACGACCAGTTGGAAACAGGAATCTGGGCTTGAAAGACCCTTGGTTTGAGTCAGTATGGCAATTCATGGGCTGCAAGGGGAATAGGACAGGAGAGAAGGCACTCAGAAAGGGGCTATAGCGCTCAGAATGTGGCCATGGAAGAAACAGCACAGGAGAGAAAGTACTCTGAAATGGGCTTTGAGAGGGACGGTGACAGGAAGGCAAGGACAGAAGGGAAAGCAGGCACTTGGGAAGGGGAGCATGCAAGAGGAATAGAATCAAAGAAGGGGTGTTTTTAAATTGCATCTGGGTTTTTTTTCTTTTCTTGCTCAGTAACATGCATTGAGATAAGAGCAGGGAACACATTTATTATTCTAAGAAATAGGTTTGGTAAAGGTCTGTGTGTGAACCTTTTGGGAGTCAGGCACTGACCTGGCTAATCTCAGCGCTATGAGTGCTAACTAGAACATCTAACTTGCAGACCCTCGAAGAAAGTCAGGAAAATGATAATATAAGGAACTACAGTGACTGCTTCTTTGAATGAGCCACGGACAGAGCGAACAGTTTGTTTGTGGAGTTCCCGTACAGACTTCCATTTTTCGTGAAGTTGCTATCACGTAGACAGGAAGGCCTAAGAGGAAAGTTATTCCTGTATAGATTCTCTCTATTTCAATCTGTGTTATTACAATAGCCATTTGTCTTGATTAATCTATGTAATGCTTATTGTGCTGCTGTGTGCTGCTTATTGCTGATATTTACTTTTGATATTGTCTTTGCTGTTTATACAATTTTCTACCAATTATTAGTTATATTTAGTAAACTAAGTTTTACTTCTACAAGCTTGTGAGTCTTGTGTTCTATGGCATAATATATAACCATTCAGCCTAACCTTTTACAGACCAACACAAATGAAGAAGCTCCAACAGGAAGGCAGAAAGATGAATACAGTTTAACAGAGAAATCATTCTTAAAGCTTTAGATGTAAGGGACCTTTGGTTTTCCCTTACTAAAGAAGTTTACCATTAAGTTAAGAAGGTTCATTGACGAAACAAGTGCAAGAGGTTTGGATATTGCTCCCCTATGTGGGAACAAGAGATTGTGTGCCCTAGCTGTTTATCATCCCAACACACCTGCTAGCCTCATGGATTTTTAGTTTGGAATTTGAGTTAACAGGTTGTTCCCCGTCTCCTGCTTTAATTTTTCCAACTTTATGGAAAGAAGTAAAGCAGCTTTCCCATTTAGGAGCCTTGCCTCCGCTGGCTTGTCTATCCAGCCATTAAGCTCATTTTGGACTCTTAAGAATTTCTGAAAAATTCCCCTGAGCACACATGGTGACCTTCGCAATGGATTGGGGTGTTCTGCTGTATAAGGTTAGATTCATATTGTAAATAAAACGAAAGAAGGATACCACAAGCTACTAACCCTAAGACACAAAGCCATTTCTCAACCCTTCTGACTTCAGAACCGTCCTCCAACTGCTTATTTTCTCCACCTTCGATTACTGCAACTCATTACTTATTGGAATCCCTTCATCATCCCTCAAACCACTCCAAATACTGCAGAACTCAGCTGCCAGAATCCTTACCGGAAAAAAAAGAAACGAACACATTACACTCATTTTAACCTCTCTTCACTGGCTTCCTATTTCTGCACGAATTACCTACAAATCTATGACCATCATTCATAAAATCTTAAATGATGATCTTCATGGACTAAAAGGCTTAAACATTACCCCCCAAAACCCGCAAAGAAACCTACGCTCCAACAACACAGGATTCCTAAACATCCCCACCTTAAGAGATGCTCATCTTTCAACTACGCGAGAAAGAGCATTTTCCGTTGCTTCCCCCAAAACTTGGAACACCCTACCCATAGAACCGAGGACCCAGCACATCCAAAAAACATTTTAAAAAGACCTAAAAACATTTTTATTCCACAAACTCTATTCTGACACCTGATCATCCCAGCACTCAACAGAACTCACAAGCATAATCCTCCTCCTTCATGCTCTCCTGATGTACCCTCCTTTTCTACCCCTCCCTGCTCACTCCCTTGATCCGTTAAGTTCTTTGAAAATGTTCTCCGCAATATTCTGTTATTCAACGACTAACAAAATGTTGATTGTTCACAAAACCCTACTGTTCCCAACTACTATGTTAACTCCATTTGATTGTAAGATAATTGCATATGTTGGATGATAATTGCAGATTTGTAAACCGTTATGATGGCTCTTCCAAATAACGGTATATAAAACCCTACAAATAAATAAATATATAAGGAAAGATCCTGGCAGTCTTGTCTCTCCTCTAGAGGATTTAAGCTGTCTGGTGACCCAATTAGAGGAATTATATTTTTGCATTTACTGTTTTTTTTTTTGTTTTTTTTTTTTAACTCTCTCCTCTGTTTGGAGGCAAGGAAGCTTTATTCCACCTTTCCTGCTTCTTACTTAGTTTTTCCCTTTTTTGGGTTCAATTAATAATTTTTCCACCTGACAGTCAGTATACCAAATCTTTGGAGGAGGGAAATCTTTCATCCAGAAAGATACAGAGGTGTTACAAACCCCATCTAAAACAAGGGGTCCCAGTAAAGTGCACTACCAAGAGAAACAAAGACACAACATAAAGGTAACAAGAACTTTGAGGCTATTGAGGAAGGTTTTACTTAAGGGGTGAGAAGTGCCCACCAGACACTGCTTAAGGAATTAACAGAATCAAGAAAGAGTAAAATTCCCTTCTGGTGCTGTCTGAGGAATTAAAGGATTTCTTGGAAAATATTAAATCCGGGACTAAGTTCTGATTAAATATTGGGACTGTATACTTTCTAACTGCTTTCTGTGGGAAGATTTAAGAATTAAATTAGGAGGTGAAAGAGGATTGAATTAATTTCCATGTACATAACCTAAGGAATTTGAGTAAGTGGGAGAAGAAGAAATATTATAAGGAGTGCTTCCAAAGTGATTAGGAGGCTTTGCTAGAAGATGTGAAGTCACAAGTTTATTCTATCTGCTGTCTTATTATTTATTGCTGCCTAATCAATCGAATATGACAAGTGTAAATATTATTCAAACATCTGATCAAATTATCAGTAAAGACATTGGAAACCACCATTCTTCTCCTGTGTATTTAATGGATGCAAAGACAGTGTAAATTGGTAGTGTTGTGAATCAAAAGATTCAGACAGGGCTTGATTGCAAAGAAGCAGGGTATTTAACAACTTTTCTATACCGACATTAAAATACACATCATATCTGTTTACATTTTAACAAAAAGGTGGAAAATACAATGAACAGGGGAGGGGGAAACGGGACAACTGATAAATAAGAAATAGGAAGGCTAAGAAGAGGTGAGCTTAGCAAATTGAAACTAAATAAAGAGAAATAGAAATAAAATGGAAAAAGAATTTACAAATATACAAAAATATTGTATGATTACATGATTCAGCAGATTACATCGGATTTATATCATGGAACAAATGAGGAAACACAGAAGGTAAGGGGGAAGGGGGCAGGAGACATCGAGAATTAATCCGGGAAAGCCTGGTGAAAAAGCCAAGTCTTTAGCATTTTTCTGAATTTGAAAGGGCATGGCTCCAGGCGGAGATTGAGAAGTAGAGTATTCCAGTGAGTGGGGCCAGCAATAGACAGGGTATGATCCCTTGTGGCAGGCTTTCTTAAGTGGGGGGACTTGTAATGTGCATTTGCGGTTCGTTCTGGTGGGGCGGGAAGATTGTTTAAGTTGCAATGGTTCACTGAGCCACGAGGAATTATGTTTGTGGATGGCTTTGTGTATGATAGTAAGGATTTTAAACAGTATACGGTATGAGATGGGGAGCTAGTGTAGGTCTTTGAGGATGGGGTTATGTGGTCTGATTTGCGGGCATTGCTAATAATCCTTGCCATTGCATTTTGTAATATCTGTAGAGGTCTGATGATGGAGAGAGGGAGGCCGAGGTACAGGGAATTGCAGTAATCAAGCTTCGAAGATAAAGTGGCTTGGATGAAAGTTTTGAGATCATATGATTGTGGAGTAGGGGCTTGAGCTTATAAAAACCTCCTTTTATGACAGAGGTAATATGGTTTTTTAGGTTCAGATGTGTGTCAACTAGGACACCAAGGTTTCGTACAGGGGGTTGAGAGGTGAATGTGGCAGTCATAGGGTCGTTGGATGGAGAGAGCTTGAAGGTCTGTTGGTTATGGATGAGAAGGAGCTCAGTCTTAGCAGAGTTGAGGGGAAGCTGAAGGGAGGTAAGAAGAGTGTTAATAGAGGAGAGGCATTTCTCCCAGAAGTTTAAGGTAGCAGTTAGTGATTCCCGGAATGGGATGATGATTTGGACATCATCTGCGTAGATGTAGAATTTGAGACCGAGATCTGATAGATGACAGAGGGGGAGGAGGAATATGTTAAATAGAGGAGAGGGAGGAGCCTTGGGGCACACCTTGCGAGAGGGTGAAGGAGGAGGATTCTGAGGTGCCTAGTTTAACAGAAAAACGTCTGTTAGCTAGGTAGGATTTGAACCATAGGAGGGCAGTGCCAACGATGTCGGTCGGCTAGGCGAGAGATAAGTAGATCATGGCTTATCGTATCAAAAGCTGCAGAGATGTCAAGGAAAGCGATGAGAAAGTTATGGCCTTGGTCAAAGCCATTGAGGAGAAAGTGGCGAGTGAGAGAAGGAGGGTTTCCGTGCTTAAGTTCTTGCGAAACCAAACTGTGCAGAGTGAAGTATGTCGTTGTCATCTAGGTATTCCATGAGTTGGGTGTTTACAACCTTCTCCATGATTTTTGAAATGAGTGGGAGATTGGAAATGGGACAGTAGTTAGCTGGGTCTTTAGGGTCCAGAGAAGGCTTCTTGAGAAGAGGTTTGACTACAGCGTGCTTATTGGGGGGGGGGGGGGGGGGGTCGGGAACTGAGCCAGAGGAAAGGGAGCAGTTAATCTCTGCTAGTGGATGAGCAATAATATTAGGAATGGAGAGAAGGGTTTTCGTGGGTATAGTTTCGGATGGGTGGGATGCAGGCTTGGATTTCTTGAGGATTGCCTCTATTTCTTTAGAGGATGTGAATTCTATGGTGTTGAATGAATTTTTCAGGGGGGAGGGGTTGTTTGCAGGAGGGGGAGTGAGGAGTAAGTTGGCTATTTTGTTGTGGAAGAAATTAGCGAGCTCTTCACATTTCAAGCTTGCTTCTTCATCAGTGATGATAGGAGTGAAGGGATTGGTGAGCGCTGCGACGTAGGAGAAGAGGGCTTTGGGGTTGAAAGTGTATTGATGGATCTTAACTGCATAGTAATCGCATTTGTTTTTTTTGAATGGCATGGCGGTAAGTGTGTAGGTAGGATTTGTAGGCGGAGGCGCACTGTGGGTTTGGGTCTTTGTGCCATGCTCTTTCTTTGAGTCTAAGGTTATGTTTCATTAGGTGCAGCTCCGTGGTGTACCAGAGTTTGTTATTGGAGGGAGAGGTACGTTGCTTGCGGGTGATGAGGGGGCATATATTATTGGCTATATCTTGTGTGAGGCTGACCCAGGAGTTGACTGCAATATCGGGGGTGGAGCAATCGAGTTTGTTTAGGAATTCGGAGAGTGCTGTGGTAAGCTCCTCAGTTGTGCAGGTTTTGCGGTAGGAAAAGGATTTGTTGTTTTGTGTATGGCTGCAGGTATTAGTGGTGCTTGAAATGAGTCTCGATAAGAGTCTCGATAAGTGCAATTTTTCAAAATTGGCATATTCTCCAGAATCACAGTGAATTTTGTGATCGCCCGAGATTCACTTATACCAAAGGATCTAGTTTGAGGGATCAACTGGTGCATTCAGATTCTTCGCCATTACAATTTAACAATGGTCAAGGAAGACATCAACCTTGTGGTAAATGCTCCGTATGCAACATTATGATGGACAATACTCAATTAACATTACAAAATCCTCCATTAACTATCACGTTGCGACAGAACACCACTTGTACATTGATGGGTGTCATTTATGTTATTATTTGCCCATGTCAAATGTTATATGTAGGGAAAACCATCAGACAATTGAGAGTGAGAATGATTGAACATCGTTCCAGCATAAACACTAAACGCATAAGTGCTCCTTTAGTTCCTCATTGTCTGACAAAAGAACATACATTTGAGGATTTAAGGGTTTGTGTGATACAGCAAATATTACCCCATTGGCGCGGAGGGGATCTCAATAGAAAATTAATGCAAGCCGAGCAGAAATGGATTAACTTCCTTGACATTTTACAGCCTAAGGGGTTGAATGGGGAACAAGAACTGAATGTTTTCCTCTGAGTTGTGATCCACAGCTGATTAATCAATGACGTCACTGACGCTGCCTTTTCATTGCCTGTTTTTGATTGGTTCAATTCCTCCATTTAAATGTCCACCGTACGTCAATGCGGTTGCTGTCTCCTGCAATTCCGGAAGCAAGTTGAGACGGTGTACGTCCATATGAAGGTTTGGCAGTGCTCATCGAGTTTAAGATAAGTAACTTTAAATAAGTGATACAATATACATTTTTTAAGGAGTAAGAAATATATTTATGTTTTAATACAGGATACTTCTGGGCAATTATAAAAAGAGGAGACACCGCCGAAATTTGGCGGGTGTTTGAGAAGTAAACCGCTTTTGAATTCCAGCGGATACAAGTATGGGTTTGGTATGCTCCCGGAGAAACAAATATTGACGGGAGACACCACAATCCATTTTTCAAAAATTGTTTTGAAGACATGTTCGGGCAAGAAGGATGTTAGTACACTCCCGGTGAAACCAACACCGACGGGAGACACTTTAAGGAAATACCACGCTCCTGATGAAGCAGTAGCGAAACATCGGCCGGGTGTCGAGTTTATTTAATTTTCTTGTCCTTTTGATATAGGAAACAATTGTTCTGGACACAGTTATATTTTTGAAATACACTTCTGATATAGGAAATAATTGCTCTGGACTTAGTAACATTATTGAAAAATATTCGAAAAACATTCAAAAAACATAGTAAAAATCAAATTGATTAAGGATGAGAAGTCCGGACAACCCCTGTTGAATATCTTAAGGGGTTGTCACCAGGCTTGCCGATACGGTCAGTCTTACAATATAAATTTTTTTTTTTTTTTTTTTTTTTTACAGAAAATTGATATAAAAAAAGTTTTCATGAGCACAGTTAAATGATTTTTTTCTTTTACTTTTCCTTTGTTTTTTTGTATTTGATTGAATGGAAAAGAATTAGCTCTTTTTTTGCATACGTTTTTAAATAATGCCCATGCCTAATGTAAACTCAACTTCTGCAGCTGTTTCTTTATTTTTTTCCTAACCATTTCCCTCATTTTATCATAGTCACTGTTCTGAAAGTTAAATGCTGTTGCAGTAGATTTTTTTTTAGTGTCTTCCCTCCAGTTAAGTCAGATTTGATGATGTGATCACTATTGCCAAGTGGCTCCAACACATACTTCTCACACCAAATCCGGTTCCACTTAAGACTAAGTCTAAAATAGCTTCCCCTCTTGTTTATTCTTGTACCAGCTGCTCCATGAAGCAGTCATTTATTTCATCTAGGATCTTTACTTCTCTAGCATTTCCTGATGTGATATTCACTCAGTCAATACTACTAGAGTAATTGAAATCATCTATTACTATCTACTGATATTTTTTTTTTATAGCTTCCCTAATTTCTTTTAGCAATTCATTGTTTGTTCATTCTGGCCCCCACTGCTATTTTATTCCCCTTCACACCTGGAATTTCTATCCATAAAGATTCAATATTGCATTTTGATTCCTGCAGAACTTTTATCCTGTTTGACTCAATGCCCTCTAATATATAGTGCCACTGCTCCACCAATTTGACCATTCCTGTCATTTCAATATAATTTGTACCCTGATATCAGTGTCCCAATTAATTATCCTCCTTCCACCAGGTCTCTGAGAGGCCAGTTTTATCAACTTCTTCATATGTGCTATGTGTGCCATCTTATTTTTTTAGACTTCTAGCTTTTGCATACAGAGATTTCAAAGTATGTTTGTTTGTATTAATAACCTATCAGTTAACAGGGGTAATTTGAAATATATTTCTGCTCTATACCTATGTATTTAAGGCACCTGGTCCACTTTAGTATTTATTAAAACCTCTCTACTGGGATGCCCTAAATTCCCTGTTCTCTTAGTATCCTTCAAAAATACATCATTGCGAATCATGCACATCTGAGTGACTGTCCGCTTTCCCCCAACATCTAGTTTAAAAACTGTTCTCTCTCCTTTTTAAAGGTTAGTGCCATCAGGCTAGTTCCACTCTGGTTAAATTGAGCCCATCTTTCAGAAAAGCCCCCCTCCCCCCAAGATGATGCCCAGTGCTTAATAAAACTAAAACCCCTCTCCCTGCACCATCATCTCATCCATGCATTGAGACTCTGGAGCTCTGCCTGCTTCTGTGGTCCTGCACATGGAACATTTCTAAGAATGCTACCCTGGAGGCTCTGAATTTCTACCTGAAATCCTAAATTTAGCTTCCAGAATTTCCCTCCTGCACTTTCCCATGCTGTTGTTACCCACATGTACCAAGACAGCCAGCTCCTCCCCAACACTATCTAAAATCTATGTGACATGAAAGGGCCACCACATTCACACCAGACAAGCAAGTTACCAAGCAATTCTCACATCCAGCAGCCACCCTGCTATCTACTCCAATAATCGGATCAGCTACAATAGCCATCCTAACTCTTCCCTCCTGGGCATGTAAGCCTGGAGACATACACTCTGTGCGAGGGAATACTATATCACCTTGAGCGCAGGTTCTAGCTATAGGATTACTTTCTGCCTCACGAAGGTGTTCTCCTTCCAAGTGACCTTTCTCCTCCAAGGCAGCACAGGAGATGCCAAACTGGAGACGGGACTTCTCTATGTTCCTGAAGGTCTCCTCTATATACCTCTGTTTCCCTTAACTCGCCATGTCTGCCACTCTAGCTTCCAGAGATCAGACTGGTTCTGAGGGCTAGAAGTTCTTTGCACCTAGTGTACACATACAACCTATCGCCAGCTAGGAAATAATCATACACATGGCACTCTGTGGAAAAGACTGGAAAGCCTCCCTCTCGCTGCTAGACTACTATCGCCATCTTAATTTTGTTGATTTATTATAAAGTTAAAATTTCTAAAGGGACTAGGAATGTAAAGCTAATTGAAAGTATTTTTAGTCTATTGATATATTTTATATTTGTCTGTCAATGACCCTCAAAACACTACAATTAATTATTTATAACTACCTAGTTACCCTCCTTATTGACATGTTATGAATTAAATTCCTTCTGTATAAAATCTGTAGAACATTTATAAGGAACTGGGATAGCAAGTACTTCCAGTCCTCTTCTGCTGCAAGGGGTATGGGCCTCTGAGCCTTAAGTCTGGATTGCTCGCAGTGACCTCAAGTCCTCTCACAGGGGCTGCTGGGCAATTTATGCAGATAAGCCTTCCGGTCCTCTTCTGCACAATACAATTAGCCAAAAAAACAAGGTATGTATGGCCACGGCTACTCCAATATTAAGATCATAAGAGATGAATAATTGTGAGGCCTGACTATGTGTCTGCATCCTCTTTCAGTAGTAAGCCAAGGCAAATTTACCTTCCAATGTATGAAGGGCTTTCTTTCCTTCATGTGCATGTGGAAAAAGTGGGAAACAGGATGAATTGATTCATATGAAAAACAGACTATTTTTTGAAAAAAGTTTGGATGGGTTTGAAGTACCATCTTCTTGTGGAAGAACTACATATATGGAAAATAATGCACCAATGCCCGACGCTCACTAATTCTACTGACTGATGTGATTGCAACAAGGAACAATACTTTCCATACGACAAGTTCCAAAGAAACCAATTCTAATAGCTCACAGATGGTTTCACAAAAGCGCAAGAACATCAAAATCGCATGAAACAGGTTGTTTGGCCATTGGAGGTTTTCTATGCCATAGGTCTTTCATAAACTTTATTATTATAGGATAAGTAGAAATCAGCCTACCTTCTATTTAAACATGGTAGACCATTATGGCACTGAGGTGCACCCTGACTGATGAGGTACCATGTCCTGAAGAGAAACGAGAAATACTGAGCAACTCGACTCACTTGCAAACAAGTCCAAGGATCTTTGTTTACACCAGGACAAGAAGAGTTTCCATTTAAAGCTGCAATCCCTCCTAGTTGAGGATTTCCTGGCAGATACCAGGAAGTCTTCAAATTCCTTGGGTAAGGAAAGTGGCAATCAGCAGGCGCTACACATCTAAGTTGTCAAGTTGAGAGAGGTTCAGATGATACAGATGACCCTGTTCTTGAGTCAACAAATGATAGGTCATCCCCTAGAAATAGAGGGCCCGACAGTTTAATTAGGTACGACAATCACACTCGTCTTGGCCATGCTGGTGCAATAAGTATCAGGCAGAGCTAATCCTGGAGCAGTTTTGCAGCATCAATGCTATCAGGATAGGTGGAAAAGCATACAAGAGTTCTGCATGCCAGGTGAGTAGAAAAGCATCCTGAATGAAATTTTCTTAAAAGAAAATATCTTTTGCACTTTTCTGTTTTCTTTCCATCACCAAGAGGTTAATAAACTGATGTTCCCAAAGGTCGAACAGCCTGTTGGCCATTGACTAACACAAGAACCATTTGTGAGGATGAGGCAATCTACTAGCAATCTGTCGGAGATCCCTTGAAAGTAGGATGCTTGCAGAACAGCTTGATGTGCAGACCAGACGTATTTCACCCTAAAACATAACTATTCAAGCAAGCACATGAGAGTTCAATGGTTATATAGCATTCATGCAAGAGGAAAACTTTTGAAAGTAAAATTGGAGTAGCCTATTTTATTTATTTCATTTTTTATATTTGTATATTTTGTTTTACTTCTGTTATTTTTTTTTTATGTATTATCCTATATTTTCAAGCTTAAATTTTTATTTTTTTTTACTAGTTATAATAATGTTAATGGCAGATGGTTTTAATTGTTTATATCTGTAAACCATTATGATTGTCAAACAGAATAGCAGTATATAAATCTAATAATAAAGGTGGAAGGCAAACGATTGCCAGCATAGTTAAAAGGTGAGGCGAGAGAAGTTACTCCAGCCAAAATAACATCCTTTAAAAAAAAAAAAAAAAAGGGAAAAGGGATTCAAATAAAAAAGCAAAACAAAACAGGACACAGCATAAGCACTAGAAAGTAAGATGCAAAGCATTGATAAGGAAGACAGACAGAATTTGAAAAGAAACTTGCTATAGAAAAAACAAAACGTTTTCAGGTACATTTGAAGCAAAAAGCCTGCAAGGGAGTCAGATGATCAAGGGGTAAAAGCGGTGTTAGGGGAAGACAAGCCCATAGCAGAGATATTGAATTAATTCTTTGTTTTGGTCTTTACTGAGGAAGATAAGGCAGATACCAATGCCAGCAGTGATATTTAAAGGCAATGATTCAGAGGAACTGAAATAAGTCTCAGTGAACCTGGAAAATGTACTAGGGAAAATTGACAAACTAAAAAGAGTAGCAAATCACCTGGACTGTACAGTATACATCCCAGAGTGCTGAAAGAACTGAAAAAATGAAAAATTGCAGGCCTAGTATTGGTAATCTTTAAAATATTTAAATCAGTTACGATACCTGAATATTGGAGGGTGGCAAACAATGCCAGTTTATAAAAAGTGTTCCAGGAGTGATTTGGGAAACTATAGACTGGTGAGCTTGATGTCAGTACCAGGAAAAATGACAAACTATTCTATCCCCTATGCTTAATAACAGTTTGTATTTTGCATCCCTTGTTTAACACCCCCCCCCCCCACCCCCTTATCCCTGTAACCTTATTTTGTAAACAGTTATGATGGCGTTATTTTGACATTTCCGAATGACGGTATATAAAACTCATTAAATAAAATAAACAAACAAAAATTACTGATCATATAGATACATAGTTTAATGGGACAAAGTCAACATGGATTTAGCCAAGGGAAGTCTTGCCTCGCCAATCTGCTACATGGTTTGTTTGTTTGTTTTTTTTGAAGGCGTGACTGCACATGTGGCTAAAGATCAGAATTTTGTTTAAATTTCCCCCACGTCTCCTTTTTACTTCTTGTATAACAAAAAAACGAAGATCTGCCACTGTGTGCTTATGTTCCAGCCAATGCTTCACTAACGGGGCAGTTTCCACTTCATTCCGGAGCCTGCTACGATGTTCCTGAATCAGTGTCTTTATTTTCCTCAAATGTCTTCCCTACATAAAACAACCCACATGGGCATTTTATAATATATACAACCGATGTAGACTGGCAATTGGTAACCCCTCGCAAAAAAATTTTTCTTTGTAATTGGATGTATGAAAAACTGCACTGACATAGACAATCCACAAATACTACAATTTTGACATGGATAATGTCCTCCTGTTCCACAATCCCAATTCTGCTTGTGTATCAAATCTGTAGAACAGAGATGGATTTTTTCTTTAGGTACTCTGTGGCCAAATGGTCTAAATGATAAAATTGATTGGGCTGTGTGTTTTTAAATGTCTCTCCGATGTAAATGGATAGTTCCCTTTAAACTGTCTGAAGGTGGTTCAATCAGTAAGTAGGAGGGGTTCAGTTTTGAATGGTTTAAAAAGAGGTTGAGGGGGAGGAGTGAGTTTACCCCCCGGTTTCGGTTTGATATCGGCATTTAGAAGGGATAGTAGGAGCCAGTATTAGAATTTGATATGGTAAGTCTCCTTCGATTTTTCTGTGGTTTGCTCTATAATTTCTTGATATTAAGAAACTTTCTACTATGGGGAAACCATAGGTTGGGTCTTTCATGTAAATATTTAAGATATGTAATTCTGATTTGATTCGCTATAGGTAAAATACAAGAAATGGTAACGCCATTTGGTGAAATGGTGGTTTTGAGAGCTCGCTTGAGATGTGCTGAGGATTAAGAGTCGGGGGACGGATCTGTTTCTGTACATCTATGGGACGTATAGGTAAATATGTAAAAGTGTAATGTTGAAGTGATAGTTTGTATATAAAGTTGTGGTGGGATATCTAATTATTTAAAAACTTAGAATTGATGGAGAATATTTATTGTTGTAGATCTTTACACAGGAATATTGAATTAATAAAAGATGAAAATATAAGCAGCAGGAAATTCTTTGAAAATTCTCCAGAGGAAGCCTGTGAAAGGCGAAACATGTTGAGAAGATTAAAAGAGGAAAAAGAGAATCTAGAATAAATCTGTCATGAGAATGTATAAGATTTATGTAACTAAGTTTTCTGCTTGTAATTTGAATTTTGCATTGTGAAAGAAGATTTTCAATTTAAAAATGAAAATGTTTTTAAATGAATGTGAAATGTATGAGTGAGTGTAGTGAGTGTGTTATGAATGAATGACTAAGTCGTATGTTTGGATTTGAAGGTGGATATTCCTTGTGTGTTTTTTAAAATAAATTAATGTTTTGGAATTTTTCCATTTTGAATATTAATAAAGTTTGAGAAATCTATATATATATATATATATATATATATATATATATATATATATGTCACTATTTGTTTATGGATGATTATAGTCTGGTGATATATGATTAAATGCCATATTAGTTGTATCTGTGGCAAAAATTCCAGCAGAGAATAGTAATATTTGAATTTTTAGCCCACTTTCCAAATAATCTTCAAGGCATCTTACAGCATTATTAGTATTCAGATACAATGTCCCTGCCCCAAACGGCTTACAATGTAAGTGAGAATACAGTCATTACTGAATTCAAAACACTACCTGAAAGGACAACTATGTTTACTTTACATTAATAAAGATTGTGGAAACACACACAATCTTATCTGAAACAATGTCCTCCATGTAAAACTGAACCATCCCAATTCATCTCACTGCTCCACTTGTGCAAATGATGCTTAGACTCAAGTATTTTACAGACTAACTCTTTAGGGTTCATAAAGACCAAAAGGCCAAGAGTTAACAGATTTAGTACTCTTTACTTCATTTCTATGTACTACACTGTACATAACAGAGGCCAACAAATGTGTATGATGAACAATTGAACAATTATCGTTAATTTAAGGTTATTAGTGTCTGAATTGTGTTCTTATTTTGTTCTTAATTTTTGATTTATTATGTTCACCTGATTTCGTTCTCATATTGACTGTAAAGCTTGTTGCTGATTTACTGTTTTTTGTGAACCGAGGTGATGTTATCAACGTGCCGCGGTATATAAAAAAATACGAAATAAATAAAAATAAATAAAATACTATTTACATTATTTTCTTACTGGATACAAGTACTTTTGGTATATAAAGGGACCAAAAGCTAACACTTTCTAGAAGAAAAAGCAGCTCAAAGATGAGGTCATCTTTTGAAGTTGAAGTGAAGTAAACTCAATTCAATTGATCAATATCAGTTTAGATTTAGAATTTTTTCAGTACTGAAACTTTTGCTATCTAGCCTGATTACCATCAGGCAGGGATTTGACAATGGAGTAAGTTAAGCAATGGTCCTTTTGGATATATTCACTGTTATTAACACCTTAAACTTTCAGATTCTCTCCTTGTTTACATATCATAGGAATGTCTTACCATATTAAATTTGTTTACCTCCTGTAGCAAGTCAGAATCGCTTCCGCACTCTTCATCTGGCATGAAATTGCTACTGGGAATCCCTTGGGGTTCAGCATTATCAGCTGCCCTGTTTAATACCTCTCTCACTCCTCTGTGCAAGTTACTCTCTCATCTAGGAGTAAACTACACACACTGGGGCCAATGCAATACAGTGCACTCAGCCGAGCACACTGTATAACCCACAGTCTGATGCGGTTTGAATAGGGACTAATCAATCCCCTAATGCAATAAGGGGATTAGCGCCTATTCAACACGCGTCCAACGAGGAGTGAATGTAATAGCTCTCATCCCAAGCAAATACATGTGAATGAGGCTATTAGGCATTCACTCATGCAAAAAAAAAAAAAAAGATGTGAGTCTTGGACGCACATTTAGCGATCAGCTATTAACGCCTGCCTGGAGCTCAACTGACAGGCATCAGTTTCCTGAACCCCCGGGTGTCTGTTTTCCTAACCGGCAGACGGCTGAGTTAAGAAATCCGATCAGGGTCGCATTAACAAGGAGGCGCTAGAGGCCTAGTGCTTCCTTGCTAACGTGACACCCCCCCCCCCCCCAATTTAAATATTACATGGCGTCCCACTTGGGGACCACGTTAAGAAAGCAGGCGTTGACTGCTCAGCGCCCGCTTTCTACACACATTTATTGCATCGGTCCCTCTATGCTGCTAATCTACAGTTTTCCTACCAATACTATCATTCTGACCTGTAACATTGGAGTTAGTTTCCATTTATTTAACTGTTATTAAACACTGGCTATCCTTTAACAATGCAGGCAAGACAGAAATGATTATTTTGAATAGGTTCAACTTCAATGCCCCCCTCTGTATTTAATTTTGAGGATTGTAAATTATGAATACTTATACAAGTGTGCAAACTAGGTGTGGTTCTTGAAGCTAATCTGTGTCCCAAGATTTAAGCTGTAATTAAGTCAACGTTTTACAAACTACATACGCTTCAGAAATTAATACCACTATTGGACCCACATGACTTTTGTATTTTACTAAAGGCCCTTATAAGTCTCAATTATTGTAATTACTGGGAGACCAGTGTACATGGAATCACCCTTAGAGCTCTACAAATTGTGCAAAATTATGCTGCTTGGTTCCAGACTGCAAGACCATATAAAACTATTCTGTGTTCTATCCACAACTCCCTATCATTTGGAGAATTAAGTTCAAATTAGCTGTTTTGTACATAAACTCCTAAATAATGTATGTTCACCCTGGATTACAATTCTGCTGCTGATTTATAATCTACCACAAGATCTAAGATCTGCTCACTGTAGTCTGCTGGAGATACCCACCCACCCCCGCTTAGCTCACCTTGATGAAACCCATGACTGAACCTTTTTGGTCACTGGTGCATCATTTTGGAATGCTTTGCTGAACAATTACAGACCATGGCTTCTACTCAATCCTTCAAAAAAAAAAAAAAAAAAAAAAAAAAAAAAAAAGCACTAAACATTCTTATTTAAGTAAGCTTTTGAACGTCATATTTAAGATGCCACTATTGCTAGCTGGTCATTAGTCTTGCAAACCTCAGCTCATATGAGCTGTCTTTAGAGCAGTACGCATGCTCCAGACTGTCTTTAAGCAGTATATAATTTTCCAGATACAGACTAAATATTCATAGGTTACTTTTTCTTTTTTTTTTAATATTTATAATCACCGTTTACTTTCTATGTTTTATCCTACTGTCTATGTTGTATTGTACCCAGCCATCAACATCTTCTGAATGTGTATGGGTTATAAACGTTTAAAAATATAATAAAGGGAATGTAAGAAAATGATTAACAGTAAATGCGATAGAAGCCAAAACAGTAGCAGAATTCAAGTATGTACACAACAGATACACCAGGGTTTTAGTGGCTGGGGAGGAAGACCACCGATTGGGTACGATTTATTACAGGGACAATGCAATAAGTCCTGCTCCAAAAATTGGCATATTTTAGCACAAATCTTTCATACCATGCATGTTAAAAACACACAGCCCCACTCAATGCAATAAACTAGTAGTATGTAAATCAAACTGGTTCTAAAAAACCACAGTAATCCCAAAAAAGCACACCATAACCAGTGTTAAAACAGACATACAGAAAACCACAATAAAAACAGTGGTATAAATAGACATTAGTTTGAAAAAAATGCTACAGTATTCCCTATTGGTTGAGAGAAGTGACGTAGGCTGACCTGGTGGTGCACAGATTTCTGTTTTCTTGAACAGTCCTCTCTGCATGGAAATAAAAGGCAGCTTCTTCCAAGGCCATTTTGGCAGAGCTGGGTGATTTTAGGTGAGTTCTGAACTAGGAGTTGGGAGTTTTGTAGGTGGTGAGACAAGAAATGGTGGCAATAAAACATCAACTTCCACATATTCTCCCCACCCATATGTTGAAACATACCTTCAAAATAGTTGCTATGACCCTGTGTCAGAGCTCAATCCCCTTTGCCATACTGTCTCCATTTGAAGCAGGTGGGCACATCAACTCTTGCCCCAGATTTGGATCCTGATCTTGAGGAATGCCATGCCAGAAGGTGATACTGTGAAGCAGACAGTGATATCTGCAACTTTCTCTGGCAAATACTATAGAACTCCTCCAACGTGTTCAAGGCAGTGGAACCATACTTTCAAAATACCAAATGTACATTCTATGACTGCTCTGGTTCTCGTGTGCACCTCAATATGCCAGATTTCCACTGCTGTACATGGTGCTGACATGGCATGAACAGCCATGCTTTGCAGCCATTACCAGTATCTCCTGCAAAAAAATGAACGTTCATACTATTGGTTTTGGTACCCTCCACAGAGAGCTTACATGTGTAGCAAAATAGTATGCACTATAGCACCAAGTACCAGAAAGCGTTTATTATTCTACCTTTGATATCCACTCCAGTCAGCTAACATTTGATTGTATAGCAGAATAGTACACGCTTTTGGCACCATGCACCAGAAAGTGTGTTCTATTCCACTTTCAGAGAGCTTACATTTTGATATTTTAGCTTATGCTTTGGCTTGACTTCTATTTCAAACTTATCGAGCAACCAGTCTTTTCTATGTTTCCCTTCCATGAAATTTTGAGCCAGTGCTAAATGTGCAAGGATGAAGGAGTCAGGGCTGCTTCTAGAAAACTTGGAGACAACACGGAGGATCTTCATGTGCGCATTGCACAAAACTTGCATAGTCAGGGAATGAAAATGCTTCCTGTTACAGTGTGCCATTTCTCTCCCATGTGGAAGGGTGAGAGATCATAGGTGCAACTGATTTCACTTACTATACTCAACATGCCAGCTATATTGAAAAAAGTACGCTTCATCTCCTGCCACTCTATAAGTTGCTGTGGTTACTTAATGTATTCCCTGACACCCAAAGCCCTAAGTACCTGGCTGAAATGCCTTAAAAAAAAAAACCAAAAAAAAAACCACTTGTCTATACCATCCACCACAGCCATTATATTCTGGAATGAGCCAGTGGCAAGAAAATGCAAGGTAGCAAGAAGCTTGACCAAGCCTGGAATGACATGTCCATGATCAGTTACAGGATCAATATCATCTCTGATTTCTTCATAGAGAGAAAGAATTACCCTGGCGCTCACTCTATACATCTACACTACATCTGTCTCCAATAACACCAGTGTTGTCCTCAGGCGAAATATGTGCTGCCAATGTGCTTATCTCCAAACGGCTTGAACCAGGACAGCCTGCTCTTCTTGGACCCTCTTTCTTCTATAGTGATTAAGTGTTTTTCTCTCTCTTCCCTATCTCTTCTTTGCTCCAAAGCTGCTCTAATTCTAATACTTCAGCTCACCTGCAAAATGTACCAAACCACCAAAACACAAACGTACATTATTCATGTTTGGAACAGAAAAGCACCTAGACCCAGCGACACAATAGACTAAAATGGCCAGCAGAAGTGTGAATTCACTCCTGCCCTTACCCTGGCATTAAATTTCCCATGTTTAAAAAAAAAAAAAAAAAAAAGCACATGTATTTAAATTGTCTCCCTGCTAATGCAGCTCTCCGCATTGCCCTGTAATAACTAATAGCTTAGTTTACATGTGACTTACATACATCTGTGCTAAGCACAGCATGGTTTTGTAGGCCCTAAAATCCATAGTATGTAAAAGAGTTAGGTTAGTACCGAAAAATCCACAGTACCGAAAAATCCACAGTAGGATCGGCATGGAGTTGATGTCTTATTACATCAACTCCATGGCAGCACAGTAAGCAGGTATAAATTGGCAGACTATGTGGGAAGGACCAAGTTGGTACTGAGCAGCTGACATCTTCCATGCTTCTATGTATAGTCTAAATGCTTCTTTTCTTAATAAAGGAAGAATAAAACCTCAAATCAATATCCTATTCTAATATAGCTAATACCATCTCAGTTTAAAACAAAGTAAAATTATGAACTATAAAAGCTGACCTATTCAGATTTTACTCCAGAAATGCTCAGTGAATATTCTAAACAAGATCTGTTATTTATTTGGTTTGCTTACTCTAATGCATTTATCTTTTTGGCTCTTCAGGTTAAGATGTAAGCATTAAATGTCAACTTAAGATGTACATTAGAACTCCCAAACTTTATCATTCTACATGACAACTCAGCCCTCCCCTCGCCAAAAAAAAAAAGAAAGACACCATGTTGTATTTACTTTATTGTATTTGATAAAATCGCCTTTTGTAATAAAACAAACAGCAGCATAAAACCCTAATTATTTTGCTGATGGCCAAAAAAGATAGAACCCAATGCCTTGGAAACCATGGCTGGTGAATGTATTCCACACTGAAAACTGGAAAAATGCTCAGCCTAGTGACATGGCATTTGTTAGCCATTCAAACAAAGCAAAAGCACATTATCAGGGGTGAAAAAAATATTTAGAAAACTTATGCACGAGCCAAAATCTTTGAGCTAGAGAAATTTTTTTTCCTTTCCCTAGTTTTTGGGTATTTCACTTAATTTTTGGTTTACCGTACTTTGGTTATTTTTCTTTTACAATTTTGTTTGTTCTCAGATTCCTCCCTCCTTACATGTATTCTTCCTCCCAGCTTCTTCTCCTCCCTCCAATCTTTTCCCTTCGCCTCTGGCAACAGCCACCACACCTCTCTCAGGCTCCACCAGCAAAAGGAATCAAAATGTTTCCTGCTCACCAGCAGCATCCCTTCATTGTAAACTACCTCTCAACCTACTAGCAGCAACAGAAGAAGCAACCATGATTCCCTCTAGCCAGCCGAGGCTTGCTAACAGTAACACCTCTGTCCAACACCAGGCTCAAAGTTTTAGGTGCCGGTGAAATTTAATGCCTGGAATTTTTCCATCTCTTATTAGTGATGGAAATAAGGCACATTTTGGTATTCTCTAATCCTGATCAGACAGTAAGCCAAACGAATAACAGGAAGCAAAATGAACAGCAGGAAATAGGTTGGTGGAATGCCTACAAAGTTTATAGCTCTGAGTTGGTTAGTATTCCAAAGAAGCAAACTACAAAAAAAAAAAATCATATAGCAGCATTTAGTCATCCTTTCATTGAAGTAGCTTTTAAAAAAAAAATTTTAAAGCTATTTTACCAATTTTAATATACTCAATGGGCAAGACAATTGATCACATTCACAACATTATACAAATCAGTTTTCAACTGCTAGATATGTTCATTATATTTTAAATTTAGAAATGAGATTATGGTAAACCACAACAATATTCTGCTTTATGACTATATGAATGACACAAGTATTCAAATTTTCAAAGCCAGCTCATGTTTACAGAAGAGTTTCTCTTACAAAACAAAATGCATATCTTTCTGTGCTGATTTCACTAGACAGATACTGCAGTTCCATTAGTAGGTAAGTGAATTCTTAAGATGCAGCTCTGGCTGGCAGGCACAAACATCAATACACTTCTAAGCACCTTACTGTTTCAGTACAAGCAAGAGTTTCTTTATAGGCATGTTGCTGAGGAATCAGACAATCCATTAAATATGCATGATAAGTGTCCAAGTCTCAACATTTTATCTAATGGCTCCAGACCTATATAGCTGTCATTTTAGCCTTTTTTTTTGCCAGCAGATCAAACATTTAACTTCAAAATCCACATCATTCCCAAAAATGAATTACATACCTTTACTGGAGTATTAGAAAAAAAAATGCAAGTGTCCAACAGAGGTGACAGAAGAGGGGGCTGGCCCAGTAACTGCACTATCATGTGGAGGACCTGGCTTCAATTCCTGAGTCAGTACTCTACTCTCCAGGCCAGCCACAAATGGGGATTCTGTGGTAGTACCATTTAGTGCCCCCCTGAGGGTTCTTTCCAGTCATTGCACAATGGCACCACCTAGTGGTTAGACTTGAATACCATGACTGCAGGGTTCTGGAGCATGGCCAGGGCTGAGGACTGTCACTGCAACGGCTGGACCAATGCTTCTCAACCTTTCATGACTAATGTGCCCCTTTCAAGAGTTTAAAATGTATTGTGTACCCTCAGCATTGAAAAAAATTCACAAAAAATGATATTTAGATTTGAGTGTGATATTTGGACAGAAAGTGAAATTGGTGCAGTGGAGCAGTGGTAGCTGAAGGGCATATTTCTTGTGGCACTTAATTCTCTCTTCCTGGAAAGTTAATGCAAAAAGCTTGAGGGAGAAATGAAGGAAGCTACAGCAAAGGGGAAGGAACTGCCACATAGCCCAAGTTCACATTGCTCATTTTAGGGAGATGAATATTGTATGTGGGCATTTTTCTATCCACTGTATTTCTTCCTATATCGAAAAGAAATGCTAAAACTAGTATGTTGTGTATTCTAGGTATGAGTGCAGATTCCTGTAGACAAAGGATCACAGAGAGCAATGAGGCTGACCCTTCCTGACCAGTGGCAGGTGATTATTTCTGGCAATTCGGGTTCCCCCTCTCTCATGCAGCAGTAATGGACTGGCTGTGTACCCCACTCACAGGCTTCCAAGTACCCCTAGTTGAAAACCACTGATCTGAACTGAGTTAGAAGTGGATACAAATAGGGGGAAATATTCCCAAGTAGTTGCAAATAAAGGCCCATGATGGTGGATCCCAGCTCCGGTTCTGACTGAGCTGGAAGCCCAAAGGAGGAGGAAACCACTGGCACCACCACCCCCCCCTTCCAAAAAAGGATGACAGGTGAGAACTTAGCAAATACTGCAGACACCTTTTTATGTACTGCCACGTATGAACTGGGGGAACCCTACAGTCAGAAGTACATGGTTCAGAATGATGTATCCTGGTAGGATACTAACAAAACAGGGAAGTCAGGGCATCCCAATATAGAGGTTACAATAAATGCTAAAGTAGCCCAGGTGCCTTTAAGTAAAGAAAAGACAGCACAAAGATTCCCCCTGTCAACTAATAAGCAGGTTGTTAATATAAACAAAACACAAACTGAAATGTCTGTATAATAATGCTAGAAGTCTAAAAATTAAAATGGGAGAGTTTGAATGTATAATATTGAATGAAGATATAGATTATAATTAGCATCTCAGAGAAGTGGTGGAAGGAGGATAATCAATGGCACACTGATACCAGGATACAAATTATATTGCAATTACAGGATGGATCAAATTGGTGGAGGGGAGGGGTGGCGCTATATGTTGAAGAGGACATAGAATCAAACAGGATAAAAGTTCTGTAGAAAATAAAATTAACTGTAGAATCTTAATGGAGAGAAATTCCATGTAAGAAAAGGAATAGAATAGCAGTGAGGATATACTACCATCATCTAGCCAGAATGAACAGATGGATGAAATGCTAACAAAATTATCACCACAGTAATAACAGGCAATTTTAATTACCAATATTAAATATTGAATTTTTCCCACGATCAACGAATAAATCATAAAGTGAAAAACACGTATCAGGCTCTTTTTTTTTTATAGAAATATTAATGAAAATATAAGTTAATCATTTCTTGATACATAAAAAAGGTAAGAGCCTGATACAACATGTTTTTCACTTTACTATTTTAATTACCCCCAGTACTGACTGGGTAAACGTCACACCAGGATATGCTAAAGAGGTAAAGTTTCTAGATAAAATAACTGCTTCATGGAGCAGCTGGTACAAGAACGGACAAGAAAGGGGGTTTAGATCTAATCCTTAGTGGAACACAAGATTAGGTGCAAGTAGTAAGTGTTGGTGCCACTTGGCAATAGAAATAAGATGATCAAATTTGACCTGATAATTGGAGGAAGGATATTAAGGAAATCTACTGCAATAGCATCTATCTTTCAAAAGGGAGAATATGATAAAATGAGGGAAATGGTTAGGAAAAAAACTGAAAGGTGCAACTGCAAAGGTTAAGAAAGTTTAATTCAGGCATGGACATTGTTAAATATACCATCTTGGAAGCCCAGACATACAGTATTTCACACATTAAAAAAAAAAAAACTGAAAGAGCAAACGACTACTGGCATGGTTAAAAGGAGAAATAGAAAAGGGATCTGAATGAAGAAAACAGAAAACAGCATAAGCCCTGACAAATTTGATACAAAACATTGATAAGGAAGGCAAAGGCCAAATCTGAAAAGAAACTTGCTGTGGAAGCAAAAAAAAAAACCAAACCCAAAAAACTCATAATGAAAACTTTTCAGGTAAGTTTGAAGCCAAAAGCCTGTGAGGGAATTAGTTGGACCATTAGAAGACTGAGGGATAAAAGGGGCACTAAGGGAGGACAAAGGCCATAGCAGAGAGATTAAATGAATTTTGTTTTGTTCTTTACTAAAAAGATGTTGTGCAGATAGTCATGCTTGAAGTGATATTTAAAGGGGATGAGTCACAGGTACTAACACAAATCTCAGTGACTCTGCAAGATGTAATAAGGCAACTTGACAAACTAAAGAGTAGCAAATCATCTGGACCAGATGGTATACATCTCAAAGTGCTGAAAGAATTGAAAAAGGAAATTACTGACCTATCTTTAACTATCATTGAAATCAGTTATAGGACCTGAAGATTGGAGGATAGCCAACGTAACACTAATTTTTAAGAAAGGGGTCCAGAAGTGATACAGGAAACTATAGACTGGTGAGCCTGATGTCCATGCTGGGCAAACTGGTTGAAATTAGACTAAAGAACAAAAATTACTGAACTTGTAGTCACAGCTTAATAGGAGAAAGCCAACATGGATTTAGCCAATGGAAGTCTTGCCTTACCAATATGCTACATTTTTATTGAAGTATTTAATCAACATGTGGATAGTCAGTTGATATGGTGTATATAGATTTTCAGAAAGCTTTTGATAAAATACCTCCTGGGTGACTCTTTGGGAAATTAAAAAGACATAGAATAGAATGCCATGTTCTATTGTGGATTGAGAACTGGTTAAAAAGAGAAGACAGAGTAGGTTTAAATGGTCAATTTTCTTAATGGAGAAAGATGAATAGTGAAGTGCCCCAGGGATCTGTATTGGGAGCACTGCTTTTTAACATTTATAAATGACCTAGAGATAAGAACAAGTGAGGTGGTCAAACGTGCTGTTACAAAATTATTCAAAGATGTTAAATCATAAAAGGATTTTGAGAAATTGCAAGAGGACATTGCAAGACTGGGAATCCAAATAGCAGATGACATTTAATGTGGACAAGTGCAAACTGAAGACATATGGAAGAGCAACGCAAATTTTAACCACATAATGCAAGGTTTCACAGAGTCACCACCCCAGGAAAAGAATCTAGGCATCATAGATATATTGAAATCCTCTGCTCAGCGTGCAGCAGTAGCAAAGAAAGCAAATGGAATTAGGAAAGGAATGGAGAACAAACGTTCATAATGCCTTTATATCAGTCCATCTTGAGTATTTTGTGCAATTCTGGTCATCACATTTCAAAAAAAGATAAAGCAGAATTAGAAAAGGTGCAGATAAGTGCAACGAAAATGATACACTAGATGGAACGATTTCTCTATGAGGAAAGGCTAAAGAGGTTAGAACTCTTCGACTGGAAAAGAGAAAGCTAAGGGGAGATATGATAGAAGTCTATAAAATAATGAGCGAAACAGGTAAATGCAAATTGGTTTCCTCTTTCAAAAAGAGTACAAAGACTAGTGGATATATAATGAAATTGCTAGGTAATACATTTAAGAGAAATAGGAGAACATTTTTTCTATTCAACGCATAAACTCTGGTAAAAAGCTGTTAATGTAGCTCAGTTTAAAAAACGTTTTGGACAAGTTCCTGGAAGAAGAGTCCATAAAAAACATTAAGGTGGACTTGAGGAAATCCACTGCTTATCTCTGGGAGAAGCATGGAATCTAGCAATCTTTTGGGATCCTGCCAGGTACTCATTATCTGGATTGGCCACTGCTGGAAACAGTGGTCTGACCTACTTTGGTAAATCTTATATTCTTAAATAAAAGCAGTGCCACCTGCTTTCCTGTATCAGATTAATATGAAAACAGACTAGTACCTACTTTTTTTTTTTTTTTTTTTTTTAAATTGGTGTTACAATTCAGTTAGCAGGCCAGGCAGTCATTTCCATGCACCACCTAGAAGCAAACAAAATTCCAGCCTGCCTACCAGTACTAGGAGAGATAAGATAACTGGATACACTCTCTATTTAAGGTTTATCTAAAGCACATTCAACCAGTTTATCTTCAGCCTCACATTTTACTCCTGTTTTCCCAGGTCATTTGCTGGGCAGCAAATAGATTCAGTTCTAGTGAGGAACTATGCTCTGTTACAGAGAAAAAGTACTGCACTTACAGCAATCAGCTGTGGTTCCTGAACCTGTCCTGAAGGACCCCCAGCCAGTTGGGATATCTGCAATCGCTATGCATGAGAAATTTGCTTGCACTAGCTTCATAGCATGCAAATTTTGGCATTTTATTGATAATGCATTGCATAATAGAAAACAGCTAAGACACAGTATTGCAGGACTTTTTACATACCTAGAATGGAATTTTACCTCATGCATATTCAATGTGGATATCCTGAAAACCTGACTAGTTGGGGGTCCCCCCAGGACAGGCTTGGGAGGCCTCTGAGCTATGGCAAGCATGATCTTGCATAAAATGTATTAAATACTAAGGGGCCAATGAAATAACCAGTGGTAATGCTGCCGCACATAAAGGGGTAGATTTTAAAAAAATACGCCCGCATGTACTTTTGTTCGCGCACCAGGCGCAAACAAGAGTAAGCCGAATTTTAATAGATACGCGCGTAGCCGTGCGTATTCTTTAAAATCCGGGGTCGGCACAAGGCTGTGCAAAATTGGCAGCCTGCGCGCGCCGAGCCGCACAGCCTGCCTCCGTTCCCTCAGAGGCCGCTCTGAGATCAGAGCGGTCTCGGAGGGAACTTTCCTTCCACCCCCCAGCACCTTCCCCTCCCTTCCCCTCCCTAACCCCACCCCTACCTTTATTGCAAAAGTTACGCCTGCCTTGCAGGTGCCGGGCTGGCTGCCGGCATGCCATGTTCCGGTCCGGGGGCTGGAACCAAGGCCGTGGCCCCACCCCCGGGCCGGAACCGAAGCTCCGCCGTGACACGCCCCCCCCAGGAAGGCCCCGGGCCTTACTCGTGTCCCAGGGCTTGCGCGCGCATCTTACATATAAACCCACTTACCGATTCGCGACTTGTTCTTCATGAGTGCAAGTTAATGGCATGCAAAGGATACAATTAATAGGTAATGCAGGGAGCCATGCTAGCAGAGATCGGGTTAATGAGGATTTTTAGCACCTGGGCAGGGCAGGAGTTAAGTGAAAGCGCCGGTGTGGAGACCAGTTTGTTTTTGTTTTTTCTAATGCTTTCATGTTAACGAAGCAACACATAGAACCAATAAAGAGAAAGCAACATCTTAATGAGGCAGAATTACTGATCTGCATTTCATGCTCTCACTAGCAGTCAAAATCAGATCATGAATGGGTTAGATATTGCTCTACCCACCTTCACATCATCTTCTGGACCACTAATTTATTTTGTTCTGAGAATCAATCGCAGGTGTTCACATGCCGATGGGTGTCCACACGATTTGTTACATACAGCCATGAGTGTGCATTATGGTGCGAGTGTTTGGTGTACACAGATTTTGTTTGCATATCTAATTAGCATGTGCGGCCGTTATTACTTCCCGCATTACCTCATGTGCCAAAAAAATCAGCGTGGATCTTATTACATTAACCCCTAAGCAAGCGACCTTAGCGCCTCCTTGATAATGTGACCCAAATTTAAATATTGCATGGCACCGCCAGGAGGGGTGCCTGGGGGCATGTTAGGAAAGCGGGTGCTGAATGTTCAGTGCACACTTTCAATGCACAATTATCATATCAGCCCCAAAGACAGAATTACCACAAGGCACTAACCACCATAGTGCTCCACCCAAGTGAGTTAAATAGGACTTCTAGAAGTCTTCCAACCTTCACATTTGTTGAAGCCCATCTGTCAACATACAAAGAAACATAGAAATGACGGCAGAAAAGGACCAAATGGTCCATCCAGTCTGCCCAGTAAGCTTATGGTAATAACTGCTGCGCCTTACTGCTTAACAAGTACACACCAACTTGTACTTTCTAACTTATAACAGAAGCCTCCATAGATTTATCCCTTATAAAAGTTTCCAGATGGGAGGGGGGGGGGGGGGGGTCAGTGAAGGTATATCTATTCCCCTGGAGGCTAATCAAACATTTAGAGGGAAATTTTAAGAAAAAATATCCCCTAAGGATTATAGCGTTGTTTTGGCAGCAGGTTATTGCATAAACTATATTTTCCTTTTAGTGAATTTTACTTGACCTTATTGTTGCCAATATGGTGGATTTAGAGGGCATGGAGTATATTTAATATTTTACTTTTAAAATCAGATTTCTTTTTGTTGTAAACTCTTTGCTCAAACATCCCTAACCTGTTATGATTATATGCAATGTTTTGTTTAAAAAAGGATAAAGAAAAAAACTGGGGAAAAAAAAAAAAAAGTACACACCAACTTATAAATTGTATCCTAACAAATCTTCACAGGCAGAGAGTGGATATATTTGTGACAATTTCATAGCTCTTATTTAGTGAACTTGCACAAAGCTTGGGCCAAAAAGTAGCTCCTCTCTCCCACCAAGTCAACTTCAAATATACAATTTTTATTCTCCTTACTAGTGTCAGATTAGGGGTCTGCTTACCTCTCATATTTCCCAAATCAAAAAACAATTGCTCTGATTTTCAAGAGGATTTTTTCAAAACTCCCTATATATAAATTTCAATATACACACACTAGTAGTAAAAAAAAAAAACAAAATAAAAAACTTAACAGCCAATAGGGTATTATATAAAAGGTATATATAAACAACAACCAACCATCTGAAATAAAATTAAATCATGTAATATTCACTATCAAGTCTCCAATAAGGGGAGGGGGGAGAGAGATCACAAAGAAAACTAAAAGGGACTTATTTAAATCAAGAAAACCCAAATTAAAAGATAAGGCACCAGAGAATCGCAAATACTAAGCCACAAAGCAGGAAGCATAGCAACCCCACTATGTATTAAAAAAAAAAAAAAAGTCAATCGACTGGATTCATAGAAAGTATTCTTGCTGCCAGATGTCTTACACATTTAGCAGAGTATCCTAACAGAAATCCACCTCCCAAACCTAACAGTTTCATGCAGTTGTAAAAAAACAAAACAAAAAAAAAACCCCAAACAAAAAAAACCCAAACACAAAAAAACAAACCCCACCTCCTATTTTGGGTCTGCTTACACAAATCTGGGAAGACCCAGACCTTCTGACCCTTAAAAGAAAAATTCTTACTACTAGAAAACAATCTCAAAAAGCAAGTTTGCTTACTGTAAACTGTGTTTCCGTAGATAGCAGGATGAATTGCAGCTGACAACACTCAGACAGCATTCGCGCCAGATTTAACAATCCAAACTAATGCCAGCGTGACCAATGGGAAGTAGGTAACGTCATGACGTACTGATCTGAAATCAGTCAGAGAAACACCTGTAAATCTGAATTGGTGTTCAGTCCTTGCGGTTGTAAGGACTGTAAAAGATGTATCCAATGCTGTCTGAGTGTTGTCTGTCTTCTTGAATTTATGCAGGAGACCGGATGGTCCCGAGTAAGGATTCTACCTTTCCTTTTGCTCCGTCAAAGATAAGTACAGTCTGATTATATATAAATGATTTTATTATTATTTTTTTCTTAGAAATGAAAAGTGACTGAAGACGTATGTGTAGAGGCTTGAATAGCACTAATATCTGCATTGTGCTTCTGACAAGACGGAATTGTATGAAAATATGATCTTAGGCTCCTGAAGAAGCTGTTTGTCAGCGAAACTTTGGCCGCAGTAGAGCCGTGTTTCAAGTTTGTTACTCCGCCTCTTGTAAATGAAGTTGCTGCATCGTTTTGAAGCTAGCAAGGCTGGTTATAAATATTTAAAAATGACTGCAAATGATTGAGAAGTCCGGGCGCTCTTTATACTTTTCTGAGAGACGCCGTCTGGCTTGCTGATGCAGTTCCTTCTCCATCTTTAGATGACATCATGTCAAGCAATGCATATTGAGACGTCTCTATTTAACTTTTAAGTCATAGTTAAATACAAAATTAAAAATCAAAAAATAAAAAATAAAACATAACAAAAAAAAATTTTTTTTTCAAATTGGACTACAGAGCAAATGTGTTTTATGAAATAATAGCTTCCCATTTTTGATTTGATTATTAGCTTTTTGGGTTTGCTCAGCTCTTTTGGTGTTGTAGACAATAGTGAGACATGAAGGTATGGATGGATGACCAAGTTGCCACTTTGCAGATATCCAGTAATGGAACCTTGTTCAAGTGGGCAACTGATGCTGCAGTGCGCATATTTGGTGTGCCTGAGGCTTCTTGTGAAGTTTGATTGATCGTTTGTTGTAACAAAAAAGAATGCATTGTGATAACCAGCTGGCAATGGTTCTCTTAGACTGGTTGTCCAGGATCATTTGGATTAAAGGAAATGAAGAGTTGAGAAGGTTTCATAGTAGATTGAGTCCTTTGTTTATAGTAGGCTAGAGCCCATTTACAGTCAGTGTAGAGGTTTCTCATGATCATTGGTGTGCGGCTTTGGCAAGAAAATTGGTAGAGTGATGGTTTGATTGATGTGGAAAGGGGAAACCACCTTAGGAAGGAAGATGGGGTAACTACGAAGGGTAACCTTGACATGGTAGAATTCCAAATAAGGAGAGTAGTGAACTAAGGCCTGTAGCTCACCGACTCTTCTGGCTGATGTGATGGCTACCAGGAATAATGTTTTCCGTGTTCGGTATTTTATGTGACTGGTGTCTAATGGTTCAAAGGGTGGTAGCATCAGCTGTTCCAAGACTATATTCAGGTCCCATGGTACAGGAGGCTTTGTTACTAGAGATGAGCTTCGTTTTTCTGGGCAGGGTCGGGTTTCAGTTTGGGCGCTTCGTGGGAAAACTTTCCCATGGATCGTTTTTCGGCAAAAACGAAGCTGGAACCCTAACCTGAAACCGGAAAAACGAATCTCAAAAAAAAAAAAAATAAATAAATAAATCTGAATCTGAAAAAACCCACCCCAACCCTTCAAATTTACTGTATTACAACCCCCCCACCATCCCTCCCCAAGACTTACTAAAAGCCCTGGTGGTCTAGCGGGGTCCCACGAGTAATCTCTCCCTCCAGGCCTTCTGGCCTGCTACGAATCAAAATGGCACCGATGGCTCTTTGCACTTACGATGTCTTTACAAGAACTATCAAGCAATCAAGAAATAGTCATTAAACCAGCCGATAAGGGTGGCAGCATCGTTGTGCAGGATCATGAACAATATATACAAGCTTTAACAGATCAGGTCGCAGATCAAAAATACTATCAGAAATTACACGATGATCCCACACTTAAACTACAACAAATTACCAAAAATTTACTTTATGACAAATTAACACCTTCCTTAACCCATATGGAACGGTACTTCTTATTTGTGGAATACCCCTGCATTCCTATTTTATACGGTGTACAAAAAGTCCATAAGACTAATTAATCCACCCATCATTTCAAGCATGGGCTCTTTATTAGATCTGTTAGCGATTTGTTTTGGACAAATTCCTTCAACTGCATGTTAAAAGTATGAGATCTTTTGTCCAAGATACCACACAAGTATTGAAGAAATTGGAAAACATAGGTCAAATAGCTCCTTCAGCAATAATGGTTTCGATGGAAATCACATCTCTCTACATTAACGTAGCTCAAGAAGTGGCTTTGGATGTAATCCAGGAAACATTAAAGCATATCAATGAATAAAGGAAGGATTCCCCTCTTGTTTGTAATGGAACTAGCAAAGTTAGTACTCAAAAACAATTATTTTTTGTTTTAATAAAAACTTTTATTTACAGGTTCATGGTACAGCTATGGGGTCTTCAGCAGCACCTTCCATAGCAAACCTAGTTATGGACCATTTAGAACGATTACACATCTATGCTTCTCCATGGTTCTCTCATATTTCATTTTGGGCTAGGTATATCGACGACCTTTTATTTTTTTGGACGTCTGATGAAGTAACTTTGAATAAATTTCTAGAGTGGATTAATACTATTGATCATCATCTCAAGTTCACTTCACAAAAAAGCACGAAGCAAATAGTTTTCCTGGATATTCTGATTTCTATAGAAGATCATTGTTTACAGACATTGTACATCATAAGCCCATTGAGAAAAATAATTTACTCATGTACCATAGTTTCCATCCTCGTGCATTCAAGAACGGGCTTCCGGTAAGCCAGTTCTTTCGAATAAGAAGGCTATGTTCCACCAAAGAAGAGTTTAAGGTGCAAGCTCATTTTATGGCCAAAAAAATTCTTTCAACGGGGATACCCATACTCTGTGATCTGGAAGGCGTACAAGAGCGCTTTATTCCCCCCGCACAGCACTTCTCCAATACCAATCAATCAAACAAACCCACCACTTCAAACATATGTGTTCTTAAACACACGGATAAGGCTTATCAGATCACACAAAGTATTAGACGCCACTGGCATATTGTACAGTTGCATAAAGATATTTCAAGACCCTCCATTAATTTCATATCAACGTAACAGGAATATTCGGGACCATATAGTTCACGCCTCCCTCTCATACATGAAGGATCCGATCAGTGTGGGAAAATGTGATATGTGCGCCAACACAATCACTGGTCACCATTGGCAACATCCCCTAACTGGAGAAATATTCAATAGAAGACAGAACACCAATTGTGAATCCACCAACGTGGTATGTGTGCCCATTAATCTATGTGGGTCGTAAAAAAGACAGATGAAAGTACGTCTCAGAGAACATCATAGCCGGTTAAGAACGGGAAATTTAGAAGCTCCAATGGTAAAACATTGTGTCCAATGCCATCATTCCTTTGAGCAATTAAAATGGTCAATTTTGGAAAAACTTCACATTTCTGATCGAAGGGGAGATCTTCAATATCAACTTAATTATCGGGAACAATGGTGGATATTTAAACTATCCGCCCAAACACCCCATGGTATGAATGATAGTGTTGAATGGTTGTCCCTCATTTAAAACGATACAAGCAAGTGACTGGTCAGTACCACATTAGGCTTTCCGTGATTGGTTGTGACTGAAGTGAGTTGAAACAAACATATAAAAAACATAAAAAAAAAAAAAAGAGAAAAAAAAATCAAAATGGAGGATCCTTGACGGAAACCCTGTACCTGAGAAGAGGACACAGTCACGCCACGTTGCAAGGGCCGTATGTAACAATGGACTAACTAATATTTAAAGTATAAGATAAACATTGAATGGGATACGAGAGAAATTACTATCTTGTTTTTGTAGAAAATAAGTTAATCATCACCGCAGGCCCCTGAGGAAGTATCAAAACGAAACACGAGCCGTGTTGGGCAGAGCAGAGCGGCAGCTCTCACGGCATCAAGCCGGTTTCAAATTAAACAAGGACAGAGCGATGGCTCTTGGGCTGAGTTCCAGGGTAGAGCGGCGGCTCTTCATAATATTTTGCCGGTTCAAAAAGAAGGCAATGAAAAGCTTCAGTTAAAAGTGTCCCATAAAATCTAAATAACTAAACTGTGAATGGAAATCAATGATTAAAAAGTGGAAATAACAGTCTAAATGTATTTGACTGTTCAAAGCTTTCATAAGTAAGCTCTTCAAAGTAAAACAATTTATGAGATTTCCGTTCGCACAAATTTAGAATTCAGTTTCCATATATGATGTTGTGTTGTTGAATTATCCAGCTAACTGGCAGCAAAAGACAGAAAAGTCTCAAAAAACCCTACTAATCAGCTAAGTAGTGCTGTTTAAGACTTATCCGGTTAAGTAAGATATCCTAATTAAAAAAAAAAAAAGTTGCTACTTAGCCAGATAAGTAAGGAGAAATTACTGCTTCCCTGATAATTTCCTATCCTCTGAGGGCAGGTCAATCCCCATCAGTGAGTTATACACCTCTACCAGCTGATGGAGACAGAACAAAAGCTGATGTCACTGCTATATAGTCCTGCCCTGACATCAGCCCGCTACTATTCTCTTGGAAAAAAAAAAAAAAAAAAAACAGTGGACAACTGAACACTCATACTTCCAACCCAATGGGAACAGTAAACTCAGACAAAAGTAGTAACATATGCACTAAATTAAGGGGCTAGAATAGCCACTTATCAATCTTCATCAAAAAGAAGGAATCATACTCTGCAATGCTCACCCTAAAACGCTAAACTATAATTTCAACATCAGCAGCCTAGGTGGGTCTGGAATTGACCTGCCCTCAGAGGAAAGGAAATTCAGGAAGTAGTAATTTCTCCTTCCTCTCCATTCTGGCAGGTCAATCCCCACCAGTGGGATGTACCAAAGCTAATCCTAAAGAGGGCAGGAAGCTGCTAGAGGTCCAGTCAAAACTGCCCGTGCAAACACAGCGACCTCTCTAGCCCAAGCATCCAAGCAGTAATGCTTGGAAAAGGTGTGCAAAGATGACCAGCAAAACTCGGCAGGCAAAAAACAAAGTTCTGCCCACAATACCACCTGAGCCCTTGTGGAATGCAGTCTAACCAGTTTCAGCAAAGCAATCTCAGCAGCTACACAGGCAACCATAATGACTTCCTCAACACAATGGGCTGTTTCCACCACGGAGCACAAACAGGCTTTCAGCCTTCTGCACAGATTTAGTCACCTCCAAGTACTGCAGCAAATGACATGATATCTAAGGAACGCAAAAGATGTTACTCACTTTCATCTCTGTCCCTATCTAAGGTGGGCAAGGAAATTGACTGATTCAAATGAAACTCCAAAAACACTTTTTTTTTTTTTTTTTTTATAGTCCAAATCTGTACTGCTCCCAGACTCATATGTAGAAAAGGCTCCCGGCACAAAAAAGAGCCTATAGTTCAGAGACCTGACATGCCAAACAGAAAAACTATCTTCAAGGTAAGCAGTCGCAAGGAAAGACCACACACAGCCAAAAGGTCGGACATGCCAAGAACTCCAGAACCAAATTAAGGTCTCACAGAAGTACCGGAAGCCGTAAAGGGGAGGGGGGGGGGGAGGAGAGCAAAGATGCTCAACTACCTTCAAGAAACAGGACATGCCAGAATGGGAAGACAAAGGCCCTACATTGACTCTCCCCCCACCATAATAAGCAAGAGCTGCAACTTGAAATTTCAAGGTATTAAGGGCCAAGCCCTTACGCAAGCAGTCCTGTATGAATTCCAAAAATCAAAGAACATCCACCTTGAGAGGATGAGAACATCACTCAGAACACCAGGCCTTGAAAACCCTCCAAAACTATAATAGAGAAGGCTAGAGAAGTAGAAAATTTCCTGGCCCGAAGTAAGGTGAAAATCACAGCTGGCGAAAAACCCCGCTTCAACAACCGAGCCCTTTCAATGGCCAAACCTTAAGACAAAAGCTACCCAGATCCTCATGTAGAATTTTCCCTTCTCGCAACAGATCTTCCCAAGACGGTAGCCTGAGGGGACTACCCACCAGCATTCTCTAGAGATCGGCATACCACAGACTCAGAACCCAATCCGGTGCCACTAAAAGGATGGTGTTGGCTTGACTTGCAATCTTCCAGGCAATCCTGCTTATCTGAGGCCAGGGTGGAAATGCATACAACAAGGCACTGCATGGCCACTCCTGAACGAGAGCGTTTATGCCCAGCACATTTAAGTCTCGTCTGAGACTGAAAAAGCATGGAATATTAATGTTGTTGAAAGCCCCCCCCAAGAGGTTTAAGTCCAGCAGATCTCAGCAGTTCACACGGAGCTGAAAGGCTGTGGCCACCAGCTCCCATTCTCCTTGGTCTAAGTTTCTCCTTTTGAGGAAGTCTGCTCTGATATTTTCCTTTCTGTAATGCGAGAGGCAGATATACCTAGAACATATTGCTCCACCCACACCATGAGCACATCTGTTGATTCTTGGTTCCAACCCCGAATGATGTAAACTACCATCATTGCATTGTCTGACATTATCCAGACTATTTAAGCCTCTAGACACTCAGCAAAACACAAGCACGCTAAATAAAACGCCTGTGCTTCCCATCTGTTGATGTCCCACTGCCACCCCTCTACATTCTAGCAAACCTGCACCATCAACTCCTGACAGTTAGTCCCCCAACCCAGAAGGCTTGCATCTGTCTTGAGCACCAACCAATCCAGCATCTCCAGGGAAACTCTTCCAGAGATGATCCGCCTGTAACCACCAGTTCAACTCAGATCTCACCTCCAATGGTAGGAGCAGCCTCACCACATAATTCTACGACTGAGATCACATATATGCCCATGCGACAGCCATCAACCCCAGGACCTATAAAGACCACATGGTTGGATGAACAGTGTTCTTCAGGGTTCAAACTTGATCCATCAACTTTTGGATTTAAGTCTCTAGCAGAAATACTCAGCCCTGCCTTGTATCAAAGCAAACCTCGAGATACTCCAGAGTCTGAGATGGCTGCAAATTGCTCTTGGCCAGATTCACCACCCAGCCTAGGTCCTGTAGCAACAAAACCACCTTGCGAGAAGCACAAAAGACTTTCTTCCATGCTCTTGGCCCGAATCAACCAGTCATCCAGATAGGGATGAACTAGAATTCTGTCTTTGCAAAAGGCCACATTACCACCACTATGACCTCTGAAAAGGTCCTGGGTGCTGTAGCCAGCCCGAAAAGCAAGGCCTGAAACTGGCAATGGCGATTCAGAATGGCAACTGTTGATGTTCCCGAAGAATAGGAATATGCAGATATGCCTCCGTCAGATCCAGAGACGTGAGGTATTCCCCTGCTTCTACTGCCATGACGACCGAACGCATTATTTCCATTATGAAATTGTTATTGCTCACCCAGCCAGGAGGGTGGAGTTAGCAATCTATTAGGTTCCAGCTCCTCTGGGAGGAGTTAGCAAACTGTTGTGGCTCAACCTGCCAGGAGGGTGGAGTTAGTCTGTATCGACCAGCAACTCCGAGGGGAGGAGTTGGCAACCTGGTATGCGCTGGTTCCTGTAGAATGAAAGAGCTAGCACTCTGTTATAATTCTGCTTTGGAGTTGAGCAATCTGAGACTGATCCGCTAGGGAGTTAGCACTTAATATAATCTCTCTGTACTGAAGTAGCAATCTATAGATCTGTTCCCTTGAAGAAGGAGTAACAGTGATGATACTCCGTAGGCAGAATTAGTGAACTAATGTGGTTGGCTCCCACAGAGTGGAAGATGATATAATACCGCTCTATTAGTGTAAGGAATGAACACTTAATAGAAATGGTGAATCCCTGGGCCGATGGCAGATGACAATGCCCCCAAGAGGAGATCCTGAGAGGAACCACCAGCTAGGCTGGAGTATTGAGACAAACACAGATAGTTCTTTATTAGACTGGAAGTAGAACTACCAGAGGTGGCAGTAGTGAGCCGATGTGCTCGGCAGGGCTGAAGTCCTTCAGATACTGGAATAGCGATCTCTGAGTTGCTGAGCTGTAGAGAGAGACTATAGGTAGTGAGTAGACAAGTAGTGGATGATACACTCACAATGGCAGACGTCTGTAAGGTCCTCTTATGCAACAGAGAGTCTTCAGTATTCAGGAACAGGAGCCACAGGCGAGTACTGGTTCCTGTAAGCAGTCTGAAATAGTAACTCACAATAACTGTGTATGAGATGGCTTCTGGAATAGAAGAGAGTTGAGGAACAAAGGCCCTCGGAGTATCTGTTCTTATCTGCAATCTGTAATAGCAATCCATAGATATAGGTATGCGATATCTTCTGAGAAAGAAGAGAGTTTGTGAAGGGTTTTAGAACATGGGCCCTCGTGGAGCAAGTACCGGTTCCTATCTGCAATAACTCACGATCTCCGTACCTGCAATAATGTCTTAGACAGAAAAGAGTCTTTGGGATTAGGAGTGTAGGCCATCGTGGAGCGATTACCGGTTCCTATCTGAATAGAACTCACAGTGTTCATGTCTGCAATCGCTTTCAGGCAATAGGAGTCTTCTGAGTCTTCAGGAACATAGGCCCTCGTGGAGCGAGTACCGGATCCCGTCCTGTATCTGAAATCAAGAAGAGAGAGAGAGCGGGGCCCCTGAGGAGCGGGTACCCCTAGGTAAGTTTGTAGAGGCAGAGCAGCGGAGAAAGATTCCTCCTTGCTAACTCGACTCGTAGTTGCAAGCAAAGACCTTTTATGTTGGAAGCAGATGACGTCACTATGGGGGGACGCCCCCGAAGTTCGTGCCCTTGCCGGTACAAGTCTGGAGCGCGCGCACCCTTACATCATCAGGAACATGGCAGATCCATAGCATCAAGCCAGCCCGGGGACTCCGGGACACAGAGGCAGAGAGAAGCCACAGCAGCATCTGTCTGTCAGAGCCGAAGGAGTCGCCACAAAGGTAGAGAGGGTGGAACGAGGGCGAGAATAGGCACGAATGCAACAAAAATGCTTAACTCATAAATGATTGTTGACACCTTTGAGATCCAATATGGGTCGAAAAGACCCTTCTTGGGCACAACAAAATAAATGGAACAGCGGTCTGTATTCTTCTGCAACTTGGGAAGGGGAATCACAGCTTTCAGGTCCAACAGCATTTATAATGTAGCTTCCACTTCTACCCTCTTCTGAGGGGAGTTATACAGAGATATAAAAGATGTCCGGAAGGATGTGAAAAAATTCTAGAACCACTTCGAGGACCCATTGATCTGAAGTAATCTAGACCCATCTGTGATAAAAATGATAGGTGAACACCTATCTCCTGCACCAACAGGTGAGCCCACAAATCTTCATTGATAAGATAGAGGTGCTCCACTTCCAGAGCCTTCGGGGGCGAAAGGACAGATCTGTGGGATCTCTGGAAAGAACTTCACCCCATATGGCTGAAAACACCAGTAATAGAGAGTGGCCACTTGCCCAAAAAGTCCAGGAAATCAGCTTCTTGTCATCTGGTAAGCAAAGGACCTGGGTTTCTCCCCCCATTTATTTGCCATTTTCTCCAACTCACTGCCAAACAAAAGTGAACAATTGAAGGGCAGCTTGATAAGATTGGAAATAGTATCCAGTTGCACAACCACAGATGACGTTTAGCCGCTATAACAGAAGCAACACCTCTAGCAGCTGTGTGAACCAGGTCACAGCCCGCATCAGCTAAGAAGGCAGCCCCTGGTTCTACCACTGTTATCTGAAGCAGTGCTGCCCAGAGTCTTGAGAAAGACACAAGGTAGCTCAAGCCACCAGGGCACAACGAAGCAATTTGCAAATTCATCGCCACCGCCTCAAAGGCTTGCTTTAGGATAGCCTCAATTCTCCTATCCGAAGCATCCTTAAGAGCTGCAGCTCCCTCTACCAAGATGGTGGTTCGTTTTATGACAGAATACACCAAAACATCCACTTTAGGGGAACACAACTGCTCCATGGCCTGCAGATCCAAGGGGTATAAACCCACCAAGGTATGTCCTCCTTTAAAGGATGCCTCTGGCGAACTTCATTCCAGATCAATCAACTCTTGAATCTCATCCAGGAGAAGAAAGAAACATGAAGCCTTGCATAGAGTGACCAAATGGGATCGTCCTTCTCTATCCCCGAGGAATCAGCCCCAGCCACTCAGAGGGTCTTCAATGTCAGAGATCAAGCTCGGCAATTCATCTCTATGAAAGAAATGGAGAAGAGTTCTATGTGGCTCCAAATCTGGGGGAATCTCTCCATCCACCATCATTGGTGTCATCTTGATCCATTTGCATTCGAGCCTTGTCAGGCCACACTGTGCCTTGGCGCTTAACCTTGGTGCCAGGCACAGAACTCCTCTAACCGCACAGACTTAAACCAGTAGGTACAGTCGACTCAGAAGCCCGCCCCTGTAAAAAAGTGTTTATAATCCCTGGAAGAATTCCACCCAAGAAAAGGACGACTGGTCCATAGGTCCGAACCTGACATCCTGAGAGCAAGTTTCCCCTGAGGAATCAGCCCATGGATCAACAAAAGAAGGTGAAACTAGTGTTGCCCTCGGTCCCACTCCCCTTAGACCGAGGAGATGGGCAATCGTTGACAAAATCAGAAGGCATTAAGTCCCTATGAGCATCCAGGCAGCGCCAACACAGGCTTAAAGACAGCTCTGGCTATATTGCCCTGATATGGCATGCAGCACAAATAGATAAGGCAGTCACGTATAGACATGCGCCCAACTCGACGCACACAAAAGTGCAGTCAGGTTCTCACATGTAAAAGCCTCACCCAAAATGGATGCACAAAAAATGTGTCCAGGTACACACGTATAGTACGCTTGCCCAAAACGGGCATCCATACACACACAAGGAACGCCCAAGTTAAACACCCAAGGTGTGCATCCAGAAACAAGGATGCACAACTGGCAACGGGCACACATTAGGGATGCGCAGGCATACAGAGATGGCATACAGTGAAAAGATGCAAAAATCACCCTCGTGGCCTACCATGCGCCAAAAAAGGGAGAAGCCTGAGAGCGGGGCCTATCCAAATGGCTGCTCAACCTGCCATGCCTGAACTACTCCACACCTCCCAGAACTCTCCAGAGATGTAAGCATGAAGGCCAAATGCAAAGGAAACAGACCCAGTAGGAAAACTCTCTGCTCTTTTTTTTTTTTTTTTTTTTTTTAAAGTAAAAACTTTTACCAGAGCTCAGCCCTCCCTGGCTGAGAGCAGGAACAGGTCCTGGCTTCGGGGAAAGAGGCAAAAGCCTTCACTGCTGAGCCTCTCTTGGCCTGCAACCGCTAAGTGAATTTTAAGTTCACGCCACCCAAGACTACTGGACTGAAGGCACTCTGAGGGAGGAACCAAACAGTATCATCTCAGGTGCTACATAGACGTCTCATCTTCATGAAATCTCCTTTTGTACTTCTTTTCATCATCTGGAGATGAAGAATAAAATGTCATGGCGGGACTATATAGCAGTGACATCAGCTTTTGCTCCATCTTCATCTGTTGGCAGAGGTGCATAAACCATTGGTGGGGACTGATCTGCCAGAATGCAGAGGAAGATAGCCATATAACTGGCATGTGAAGATATCCATCTATCTGGCTAAGTAGCGCTTTTAAAGACATATCTGGGAGATCACGTGATGCAGTGAGGGAGGAAGATGTAGTTCTTGTCTCTCTCGGCGCTGGCCTACCATATCAGACCCCCATCTGCACCATCTTATGCCCTTAAAAGCGGATTTCTGATCTTGGAACTGTAAATCTAAGTCCCGCCAACTGATTGGCCTGGAATGCCCCCTCGTGTTGCCAAAAAAAAGACAAAGATCGGGGTAAGAAACGTCTGAAGCCTGCCAAGGCCTCTGTCATGGCTGCCACTAGCTCACCAGATAGCACCTTAGCTACAGCCCTCAAGGATATTAAAACTGCAGTTCTCGAGGCTCTCGGTCCCGATCTCAAAAACTCATTACAGCTAAAGTAACTGAAATTTTGGCAAATTTCGATAAGTTTGAGGCGTGATTTCTGGAGGTAGAGAGCTGCGTGTCCGATGTCCAGGATGGCCTCCAGACAGCCCAAACAGAGATCAGGCGGACAGGATCCAAGACCTCGATAATAGGTCGTGCAGGTCTAACATGTGCTTTGTGGGGCTGCCGGAAGCGTTAGAAGACAGAAATTTGCCTGCGATCCTAGAAGCCTGGCTGACTAAAAATAAATTTGTCCCGGGCACATGGCAAGCTGCGCATTGAAAGAGTGCACTGCCTCGGCCTCCAGGTGCCTAACGCAGTCAAGCAGAGAGTTGTGGTAGCGAAGATTTTTAATTATGCCCATCAGCAAGAAATTTTACAAGCAGCCCGTATCAAAAAGGAACTTCTTTACGACAATACCCAGATCCTCGTCTTTCAGGACCTTTCCGCGACTGTGGCGGCACAGACACGCCATGGCCCCGATCTGTACGCAACTGATTGCCCAGGGTGTGAGAGCAATGCTGCTGTATCCTGCTCGGCTGCGAGTGGCATTGAACTGTGGGATTTCCTGATAACACCAACGTGGAGGAGGAGCGGCTGGTACTAACAACTCTGACACCCGAAGCCAGGAAACAGATAGATGGCAGTGGGGAGGCCTGATGTTCCCCGTCTCAGTCGGGGCCACGTTAGTGGTTTTGTCTCTCCTGTCTTTCTGGGGGAGCTGCTACATGCGGGGTCTGTGGCGGGGGAGGCCCTGCTGTGATCGTTTTTGGGGGTTTTTTTGGAGGTTAATGCGAACTGTCAGCGCTGCTGGCGACATCTCCTATTTCCTGTTTTATGGTGTGCTTTTCATGGATAGACTTGCCTCGCACCCGTCACAGCTTGGGCTCCCTTTTCTATTTTTTGGGGCCTTACCTTGGCGGGTAAATCTCAATTTGGCACTCATTTATTTATTTATTTATTTATTTTTAATTTTTATATACCGGAATTCCTGTATACAATACAAATCAGTCCGGTTTACATTAAACAATAAGATACCCTGGATGGGATGTTCCACCCTGGGCTTATTACAAGAAACATAGAACCATAATAGTTAACAATTGATATTAAACAGAGCGTGTGTTCAACTTTTTACAATGAACTTTAGTAGCAACAACCGGGCTACAAAACATTATACCAGAATATAATATTATACCAGAATATAATGAAAGGATCTGAAGGATCTGAGAGTCAGGAGGAGAAGCTTAGTTACACTCTGGTAATTGGAAAGCCTGCCTAAAGAGCCAGGTTTTTAACCTTTTCTTGAACTCTGGTAGACTGGGTTCGAGGCGTAGGTCTGGTGGGAGATCATTCCATTGATGGGGTCCCGCAGATGAGAGAGCTCATGAGAGAGCCCCTCTCATAATGAAGTTGTTCCGCGATGAATGAGGTTCTCTCGTTTAAGCTCCATAATGCGCTCCAGTTCTAGGAGCCCTGCCAGTTAATGTCTGACCTCAGGTGGAGTGTTTTCTTCGTTTCCTCTTTCTTGTATCCTTTTTGGAATTCGCGTTTTCTCTGCTCGGATGTTTCCTCTTCTCTCATGGCCACAGAACTTGGCTTAATATGTCTGCCACGGCTTGCTTGAGTGTTGCCGGGTGCGCTGTCACTCGGGCCTGAGCCCTGGGGCTCTGCTCGGGAGTCCTAGTGGCTTTCCTTGATGCCTTGAGCTAATTTCTTGAGCCCTGGCGGCAACGACATCCGGCGAGTTCAGTTGGACTTTGCGAGTTTCCAGTGCCTCTGCCTGACCGTTGTTGGGTACTGTTTACCATTGCCTGAAGGACCTGCTGTTTTTGTTTGCCCTTCCACTTTTGATGGAGCCAGTTCTGTTTCACTGGCATTCATGGGTGGGCTGTGGTTTTTTCTTGTGTGCATGGGCTTTTTTGAGGCCTACTATTGAACTGTCCCATGCCTGGGGTGCTACCTTTTCGATCTACCATCTAGGAGCGGCAGGTTTTTTTTGGTTTGTTTTTTTTTTTTTAGCTGTTGCCCCAGCTGGGAAGAGCAGACATACCATGGATCTCTCTGGTCTGGGGTTGTTTGTTTTTTTTGGGGGGGGGGGGGGGGGGGGGGGGGGGTTGGGGGGTTTTTTTTTTTATGTATCACTGGAGATGGGGGACACTAGGTTTTATAATCATTTATATTACCTGCCTTCCTTGGTCTGTTTCCATGTATATATATATCTTCTCTGGGTATTATCGTTTTGATTGTTCTCATCCTTATATTTTGCTCATTTCACATTTCTGGTATATGAGGCCTTATTTCTTGAGTGATGGCCGATGCAGATGGGGTTTGGATCAGGAGACGGGTTAGCCAGCATGGAAGTGATCTCGAATCCTGTTATAGGATGTGGGGGAAAGAGACAGTTAAAGGGGGGGGGGGGGCAGGGGAGGGGACCATGGGATTTCAGGGTAAGGTTTGGGTTCCTTGAGTCCATATATTGTCTTATATTTCACGGTGCATTCTTGTTTGTCCACGCTCAGATTTCTCTTGTCCTGCAGTCGGAGGTTTATGCTGGGAGGGCCTTCACTGTGATTTCACATTGGGTATATTCTTTCATAACCTACTGTTTTGCATATTCCCTCTAATATGGTCACTGGTTTAATTACTTGGAATGTCTGTGGGATCAGCTTGCCTATTAAGAGATCTAAGATTCTCTTTTAAAAAGGAAAAGAGCTAGTATAGTTTGTTTTTTTGGGGTTTTTTTTTGTTTTGTTTTGTTTTGTTTTTTTGGTTTTTTTTTTTTTTACAGGAAACATCTTCATGATGTGGAACATGAGAAATTGCGCCGCCTTGGGGGGGGGGGGGGGAATACATTATGCTTCAGCTACCATCAAATCCGCAGGCATTGCAATTTTGATCAATAAGCAGTTACCCCTTCAAGTCATTAATGAGTTTAAAGACCCTTTGGGCTGGTACACTATACTTACTACTGAATATATCAGACCCCCCGTGATTTTATGTAATCTGTACGCTCCCAACTATCATTCTCCTGGGTTTTTTCGGGAGATTTATCACTTGTTGCTGCCGTACTTAGGTGACCTTATTATGGGGGGGAGGGGGGGATTTTAACACATCGCGATCCTCAATTAGACAAATCTCCTCCTGCTGGTCATGGGTCAGGATATGGCCAGGGGCCCTCTTTCTTAGAACGTTCCCTGCAAGTGATAGATGTGTGGCGTGTCCTGCATCTGGGTGAGAAAGATTTCACCCATATCTCAGGAACATGGGACCCTCTCTAGGCTAGACTATTTTTTGAAAGTGCGAGTGGGTTGTCTAAAGGTGCACGCAGCTGTTATGACATTGTCGTTTCTGACCACACGCCGGTCCACCTGGAATTAGTCTTGGGTCCCCCTAGCTCTGTTTCTACGCATTTGCGTTTTCTGTTTTATCTTGCCCAGGATGTCAAATTTCAGGAGTATTTGCGTTCTAGCTGGAAGGATTATGCTGAATTGAATGCGCAACATGTGACATCCGACACCTTTTTGGTCTGCCGCTAAGGCGGTGTTGAGAGGTGATTATTTCATATATGGCTCATCGAAAGAGGGCTATGGACCATAAAATTTTGACTTTGACTAATCAATTAACTAGGGCCAGGACCAGTTTGAATAGAGTTAATACGAGTGAGGCTCGGGCGCAATTTTTGACAATTCAAGGGGAGCTCAATACTTTGTTACATTAAAGGGCTCGCAAGAGTTTCCTGTATTATCAATACAAGTTGTTCCAGCATAGTAATAAATCGGGTATGTTCGGCTTGGGGTTCACGTCACATTTCAGCCCTCCGTACTGCCTCTGGCCAGATCCTTACCCAGAACACTGCCATCTTGCAAAGCTTTCGGGAATTTTAGTCACATACACACCTCGGAGGGGTGGAATGTTCAGGTTTGTGATTGGTTCTTTTCTCATTTAAATCTTCCTTCTCTAACTATGGAACAGAAACAGGGGGCTTGACATGCCCATTGCATTGGAGGAGGTTCTGGCGGTTATTCGGCAGGCCAAGCATTTAAAAGCGCCGGGACCGGATGGATATGGTGCAGAGTTTTACAAATGTCTGGCAGATTTGGTAGGGACCCCTTTAGTCCACACCTTCTCTGAATTGCTGGAGAAAGTATGAACCGGGAAAGAACTTAACATAGCAAATATTACACTTCTTCATAAGCCAGGGAAGGCCCATTTACTGCCCGAGTCATATCGGCCAATCTCTCTGCTAAATTTTGATCATAAGATTCTGGCTAAAATTTTGGCCGATACATTGGCGGCAATCCTCCCATCGCAATTCGCCTTGAGGAAAAGCTGAATTCTTTTGACCTAGCTAAGAGAGCGCTGGGGTCGGGGAGGATTGGGTGTCCCAGACCTGGAGCTTTATAATTTAGCCAGTAATCTTCGTTTAATTCGGGATTGGGTGTTGGATACGTCCACTTTTGAACTTTCAGCGAAGAAAGCATTAACTATTCCATTGGCCCCTCAATTTGTTCTGCAGTCCCCGTCTCCTGCCTTCCCTCATTTCTAGTAGAAAATATTACTACTAAACCTTTGCGTTTTTCGTGGGTTAAACTTACGAGATTGTTGCAGACAGATCGTATCTGTGCTTACTTTTTGCCGATTAGGGGGAATTCGGATTTTTCACCAGGCTCTCAGTCGGCCGCGTTCCGCCACTGGGGAACTAAGGAATTACAAATTTGGGCCATGTACTAATGCCTGAAGGTCATATTTTGCCTTCCTTGCTTTACCCTACGTCAGGCTTTGACTTTTCAATCCCTGGATGTTATTTTTTCCTTTGGGAAGTCCAAGGTCCCCTCGTTATCCAGGTATTATGGGTTACTCAAGCAATTAACTGTTATAGACACTTGTTCCCTTTTGGTAGAGCACTGGAATGGGGTTTTTACTGTTACTGAGTTTATTATTAAAGCCTGCTTTAAACGAGTATCCCAAATCTCGGTGAACATGACATTCAGAGAAATGCAATATAAATTTGTCGAGGATACATCTCAGCTCAAGACGCATTTAATTCCCGGATCTCGCCCTCTGCGGCACGTGGGCGATGTCATCATGCATCAGGCAATTTATCCCATGCTTTTTGGGCCTGCCCTTCTATTCATAGCCTTTGGACCAAAGTGGTCAGATATCTTTTGACTCTTCTGGGGGTCCACATCCCAGTTTTCCCCTTATGGTTACTTTTTGGTTGCATTTCTCCATTACGTGTGCGAGATATGGGATCTCGATTGCTGATTCGTAAAGCTTGCTTGATGGCTAAGAAGATCATCTTACTGCACTGGAAAGAAGAAACTCCCCCGTCCTATTGGGCATGGCATAACTGTCTTCATCATATGCCACTGCATCCATTTGCATCAATGTGCCATTCTCCGCGACTTCAGAAAAAGTTTTTGGCTATTTGGGACCCGTGGCTACAAATGCTTCCACATCGCTCCTGCAGTCTGCTCTTAAATGAATGACTTCATTTTAACTGACAAGTCTGCATTCAATGTCCTTGGACAGCATGCTCGGCATTCTTTGCTGTTTATGGGTAATTGAACTCTGGACTCAAGGGAGGAGGGTGGGGTGGATATTTCACTGTAAAGATTTTGGACTATGGTATTCTCCAGTGTTTTTCTGCGTACCTTATCCTATCTGTACTGTTGCATGGTGTTGCATAATAAAAATTGTTTTAAACAAAAAAAAGACATATCTGGCTAAGTGGCCGAAAAGCATATAGCATGTCCACTAGATAGCCAAATAAGACAAAATGTATTTATTTATTTATTTTTATATACCGGGGTTCCTGTATAAAATACATATCACCTCGGTTTACAAGGAAATGAAACTAACGCCTCGCAGGGCGATTTACATTGAAACGAGAAAAACACTTCAAACAGGTAACAGATAAAGAGGTGGGCATAACAGGGATTATAGGAAGTAACTATAGAAACATGTGTTTAGCATGTATCCAGATATGTATCCAGATAAGTGTATCCAGATAAATGGCATACATTTGCTAAGTGCTCATATTTGCACGCCTAACTTTAATCATTTACACAAAGAAATTTAACTTGCATATTTTCCTTAGCACTTACAGCTGTAAATCATCCAATTTTATAACATGCAAGCGTGAAGGAAATTACCAGTTAGTTCACCAGGTTGTCTAGTCTATCTCTAGGTCATCAAGACCTCCCTTATTCAGTTTACCCAAACCCTTCACCCACTCAGTATTTGGCTATAAAGAATTTTATTCTTGACTTACACCAAATAATTAGCAGGTGTACATATGTGCAGGTAATAGCTGTATATGCGTCACTTTCACAGTTCTAAAATAGCACCTTAAACATGTAAATGTTGCTCTGCCCCAGAACATCCTTGGCCCACCCCTTTTACATATGAGAAAGTTTATTTGCACACTATTACTTGCAAGTGTATGTTTGAGGTTTATAAAATAGCAATCTTGCATAAAATTGAGCACATGCGTTCATATTTGCATGTAACTCAGGCACAATGAGGCATCTCTGATGGATATTCACAAGCTGTGGATACTCAAATCTTCAAACATCTCTAATTTTAGTAACACAGCATTTGTGGAAGACCAGTTGAAATTTTTTCTCCATGATAAAATATGAATGCAGTCTGGTTTCCTTCTTCCCTTCATAGGAGGACAGATGGCCGTTGTATTATTTCCAAAACTACACGAGTTATATTATGTCCTATGAAAATCAACATAAATTTAACAGCTTTTTTGGGGGGAGGGGATGTTTGGCTCTTTTTATCTCAGAACATAAATCTCAGTAATATGAAATCTTTGTCATGTTAAAATTTAGATGTTATTGTCCTGTTTAACATTCCAATTCAATACTTGGCAAACATTCATATGAAGTAAATTTAAAGACATTTGTCTTTCCAAGGTCACAGAAACCAAAGTGTAAAAATAAAAACTATGTTCTACAGGTTTCATTTTGAGAAAAATATCTGGTCATTTTATGAAAATTTGAATTTGATTATATAGGATGTTATGAATTAACCTTTCACCTTCAAGGACTACATCTTATCATCTTATAAAAAATAATTGGTCTTTATCAAGGAGCTCTTATAAAAAAAAAATATTTTGGTATTTTTAAGAATAAATCTAATATAACAGCTTCACGTCAAAATTAATGACTATAAGAGCATAAACTGGTCTTACAGATGTTTCACAAAGTCCATTTGTCTACTGTAACCCTGTTGATATATATTTGCAAACATCCCATTCCTCATAAGCTTCTTATTAAAAAATGGCCTGGCCCACAGTTTATATTCTGGAAATAACTCAGAACATGCCATAAAATAATTCTTTAAAATTTTTCCAGCATAGTAGAAATGTATGAAGAGCTGACACCAGACAAGATGAGGGCACTCTCTGTCAGAACATGTGCTCTTTATTACTAGATTGTATTTTGACCAGGGAGGTTGAAATAAGGTCTATATATAGCAAAGGCCTTCATTATTTCTCAAGCAGGAGCACTCTGGCAAAAAAAAAAAAAAAAAAATGTTCAATGTGCCAGCCAAACCATTGAAGGGGAACATCTGCCAGCTATGACACAGCTGGCCTCGGGGGGGGGGGGGGTGTTCCTCTTGGATGTGGTCAACTCAGCTTCCACATTTATCCTATCCCCCATACATCACTCCCCCTCCCCCAATTTGTCTCCCATAATCCAATTCCAGCCAGTCTTAGTCCCACCCCAGTTTGTTATTGCCAGTCATAGCTATTCTGGGGGGTTTTTTTTGGGAACCACGTGGCTCTCAATGTGTTTGAGTTGTGTGGTGCCTGAACTCCTGCCCAGTGCCAGAAGAAAAACAGAACTATCCCAGAAGTGGCACCAGCAGTGAGCATCTGGAGAAGGTAGGGGCAATGTGTGTACTGGAGAAGAGAGAGAGTCAGGAAGCCACACACTTTGGGTCAGTGAGAGCTGCCACTGACTCCCAGGCCTTATAATGTAGGACAGACATATAGTGTTGCTAAAATTTTGGAAATTCTTCTCTTATTTTGTTACTATCAACTGAAGTTTAAATTTGACAGGTTCTCGTTTCTTGTGAAAGATGTCCTGATCATGTTTTCCCATATCAGACAAAAAAAAAAAAAAAAAAGATCCATCCTGTTCTACAGCCAAAGCTCTTTTCCATCATTTATGTGACTGCAGCAATGTGGATACCATATTAGTTCACTAACAGAGACATGAAGGTCAGAAAACAAGTTGGAAGGGCTTTTCATCACACCAACACAATGCTTTCGTGACTGGCTTTCAAAATTTTCAATACCTTGATCCGATGGGGGGGGGATCACATTGTGACTCTTGGAAACTAGTTGCACACAGTAGGCATGAAAACCAGCCTTCTGAAAAGGGGTAGTGAACAAAATAGGATGAATTAGCCATTAAGAGTGATGAAAATGGGCTTAGTCTGAGCATTTATGTAGTGAGAACTCTGAATAAAATTCAACTTTATTTGTAAATGCATGCATTTTTGACAATTTGACTAAAACTACTTTAAAATCGTTTTTATTCCAAAGTCATTGTTTTGGCTTACTGGAGAGTAAAATAAATGCATAAAGTTGTCAAATAGCCTTAGGCAGGCAACACACATTACATTCTTACAAAGCCTTAACTCAATTACTATAAAAGTAGTGTGGTTGCTACCTTAGTGCATTTGAATGTACAGGAACAAATACAGCAAATACAAACAAAAAAAATACAGATCATGCAATACCTTTATATTAGAGTAAATACATTTCTTAAAAAACTTCAGGTCAGATGATTACACACTTAGGAAATCTGGGGCTCTTACATCTGTCAATTCCAATCACATTAGCAGCCATAAATTTATTCCTCTTAGGGGAATTCTGTGCCAAAATGAAAACTTCTACATAAAAAATTTACAAAATTCTATACACTATTTTAAATTCTGTGGACTTTGTTCACATAACAAAAATATAACTATTACTCAAAGATCAATTTATACAGAAAAAAGTTATTGCTTAAAGATGGATTTTTTTTCTTTTTCTCTCAGATTTTTTCCCCTCCAGATTGTTCTCCTCTCCCTCAGGCTCAATGACCCATCCCAAATCTCTCCTCTTTCATCCCTTCCCCATGCTTGATTTCTCCTCCACCTTGGTCAATCACCTAGAAACATGATGGCAGAAAAGTCTGCCCATCCATCCAATTAATTTAGCATTTATAACTCTCATCACTTCCTTAGGTATCCTTGTATTTATCCCATGCTTTCTTGAATTCAGATATTGTTTTTGTCTCCACTGCTTCCACTGGGAGGCTGTTCCACACATCCACCACTTTTTCTAAAGAAGTATTTCCTAGGATTACTCTTTCAACCTCATCTCATGACCCCTCATTCTAGAGCCTCCTTTCCATAGTAAAAAGCTCACCACCTCTGCATGGATATTTGAATGTCTCGCCTTTCCTCTAGGGTATACATCTTTAGATCTTTAATTCTATCTTTAATTCTTTGTTTGCTCCCTTCTCCTCCCCTCAGGGATGACCCCTCTCCAATCCCTGTCCCCCAACTAGATTTCTCTCTGCCCTACCAGTCTCAAATCTCATTCCCTCCATTTTGTCTCTCCCCCCAAACCCTTGAACTCCTCCTCAGCTCTCTGCTCTTTCCCCAGTTCCCACCTCTTACCCCAGATTATGTCTGCCCTCCACCCCCAGGCTTGACTCCTGGATAACATCCTCGTTCCAGGGAGACCTTCAGCGTGAATGGCAGTAATTCTCAAATATGCCCCATATGCGAATGTAAGATAGTGAGGTATATGCCTTTAGCATGTTAGAGATGACTTTTGAAGGTGTACCCCATCCTGTGGAGTTATGCCCTCTCAAAGACCAAGCCATAAGAAAGAGAGGAGATGGGTCTTCCATCAGGCTTTGGCCCTGTCTTAGCAACCTCCCTGGTAGATGTAACGATGTTCCCACTAGGAACCTAACCAGGTCTGCATACTAAAGCCTCCACGGCCAATCTGGAGCTACTAGTATTGTTAAGTATGGATGGTACTCTTGTATTCAGAATCCTCGCTAATCAGGGGCCAAGGTGGGATTACATAAAGCAGCGATTCTTTCAGCCAAGGAGTTGTCAGTGCATCTAATCTGCTGGAGCCTAGTTCTATCCATCTGCTGAAAAACCTGTCCACTTTGGCATTCTGTCAGAATACCATTAAGTCCACTGCCAGCTACCCTTATCAGTTTGCTATCAAGAAGGCTTCTCAGCTGAGCTCCCGTTCTCCAGGGTCATAAGAGCATAAGAATTGCCATAATGGGTCAAACAGAGGGCCCATTAAGCCACTATTCTGTTTCCAGAAGTGGCCAATCCAGATCACAAGTATCTGGCAGGATATCAAGCAGATAAAGCCCATGGATATGTGGTAGTTTTCCCTAAGTCTACCTGGTTAATAATTTATGGACTTCTCCATAAAATTGTCCAAAACTTTAAACCCAGCTTTACTTGCTGCCTTTACCATATCCTCAGACAATGAATTGCAGAGCTTAATTGGGCATTTAGTGAAAAATATTCTCTGATTTGTTTTAAATGTACCACTAACTTTTGAGTTTTGATTTTTCTTTTAACTATTTTAACAAAAAAGGCAAACAATATAAACAGAATAGGAAGCAAAATACAAAAATACTTAGTCATTACATAACATCTGCAACAGACTACATAAAGCTCTAATTGCCAAGTCCCAAGACAAAACCAGGAATAGGGAAGGCAACAAAAACAGTTCATGGAGCCCGAAAGGGGCCAAATCAGAGACCATAGAACTGGGGATAGAGCAGTCGCCCTGCATTTTCCTGGGGCTCAGGGAGTGAGTATAGGTACACTGCCAGGCTGAGCTGTATACTAAGAGCTTGGCTTCTGTCTGTGCTGAAGCTTCACAACACAGACTATTGTAGCTGCTACAAATGGCTGCTTGTAAAGGCATAGTGTTAGTCAAGGTGGCCCGTTTCAGTAATGCTTCAGTCTTTTCTATCTTGGGGGGGGGGGGGGGGGGAGAAATCACTCTATGCTGTCTTGCCCTCAACTAGTATTGTGGTCTTGTGGGTGACTGCGGAGGCTAGGGCATTCACCTTTAGGAATTCTCAGTAGAGAATTCTTCTCTTCCAGCATGAGGGGGTAGATCTTGTTCAGCAATCCTCTCCCTTTAAATCCCGAGGGGGCGAACCAATTGGCCAATACCATGGATTTCAATGCCAAGTGCAGAGGGAAAGTCTTTGGGGACTTCTGCACCCCTGAAAAATATGATCCCCTTTTATCTCATCTTCTCCCTTAGGGTATGATATCCCAAGGGCCATCATAACTTCCAGAATAATCACTGCAAATTCCTCTTTACGGAATAAGTGCTCTACTGCCAATTACTCAACCACGGAGGAAAATTCCCCTTTCTATTGTGAATTGACCTGAAGAGAATGATCCAATTCAAATAGAAGTCTTCCCTGGATTCTCGTGTGTCTGAGGAAATAAGTCAGAATATCTCTGGGCCACTTTCTGCCATTTTAGTGGTGGTTCTCTCTTGTCAGGGGAATGAGAAGGTCTTGGTAGAGTCAGTGGAGGATCTTTTCTCCAATGGTGCATTGCCTGAAATGCTTGATGCACTAGGAGGATAAACTGGTGAGAAAGCCTCCAGAAGATCTGTCCTGGCTTTTCCCTGCAGCTCTAGAGGAAGGTCTACCTCAGGCCATGCTATTACCCTCTGCTTGAGTAGAGAAGCCTCCGAGGAGGGACCTGAGCACAGGAGTCCTTGTGGAAGAACGTTTGGGTCTGAGCCTACAGTTTGAGTGTTCTAAGGCCTCTACTGCTGCCACTGACCCTTCCTGTGGTTCACAAAATCGAATGGCCTGTACCTGGAGGGAGAAATGACTATCACCTCCTTTTGGCCTTGCTGTTCCCTATCCCTGTCACAGACAGGGCAAAGGGAGCCAATGAGAGCGTTTCTTGGGGCTGCATAAAGTACACCTACAGCCCCTATTCATTATGAGGCAAAGAGCTTTTTTTCCCCTTTTTAAATCTATCAAAAGGAGAAGTCTCAATAGACCACAAGCACAGGGGCATCCCCTGAACACTCCCCTTCCTATTTTTTGCTTCTTACATGTTCTCCCCTCCGGTTAAAGCTATGCCTCTGTTTTTACAGCCATGGGGCTTCCCTGCCCTGACAGTAGTAACACTTACCAACACCAAAACAGTTGCAGCAGAAGCTGTTGCTGCGGGTCTTGCCTAGGATGTTCCCAAAACAGTCTTCCAGGCCATTGTAGGAGAAAGCCATGCCAGTGGTTAGCCCTCCCCAAGCTGTGCGTCTCCACGGTTTCTTCCTCCAATCTCCCCTTCCCCTGGAGTTCACTGGGTTGTACTCACCACTACCATGGTCTCAAATCAGCCAACACACACTGGAAATGCTGCACACTTTGCTTCTTGTTCTCTCTAGACAAATCTTCCCCTTTTATTTTATTTTTTTGGCTTTATTGAGGTCCGTAGCAGAAACAAAGGACTAGCAGCATGAGGGAAGGAGGAAAGTAAGATATGGTCTTGTACCTCAACAGATGGGAAGCCCCCCTATGAAAGTGCCTCTACCAAACCCTTAAGGGTATTGGGAGCAAGCCCAAGGGAAGCTCACCAGTCCCTAGGAACTATTAGCCCAGGAGCCAGTAGTCTCAACCAGGCCTTGGATGCAGCAAGACTCTAGAAGCTGGTTAGGAATCTGTCTTTACTAGTCTGCAGCTTGCTGGAGACAGAGACTATTGGCAACTGACTGCAGCCACACCTCCCTTATCACTGGATACATGGCCAGTGCTAGCTTTTTTGCTGCCCTATGCGAACCATAACTGTTCTGCCCCCACCCATTCATTCTCTGTCCCGGGCCCACAAAAAAAAAGCCCAGCTCCCTTCAATGATACAAACTTTTAAAAAACTGACACCACCACTCCCCTCCCCCTGAAACCATGACTGGTTCAAGGATATTAGATGTCCTAGGCAAACCTTATAGCCTTGCACAATCCCCGCCCCCATTCTACACACAATTAAGGAGTTATGCATTGATATTTTTCATGAAAAATATAAAAGTAAACTATCCTGAGGTAAAAATAAAGTTACATTATATTTACATGCACTGCTGTGATGCCAACCAGAAATCTCTGCAAAAGACACTTGGAATCTATATGGTATTAGGCCTATTGTGATGTGTACTGGGTGTGGGCTTGACCCTCTGAAAGCCCGAAAACATTAATACACTTCCTATTAGGATAATGCCCCACCTCAGTCACACATGCAGAACAAACAGACCCTCAAATACCAAATAGAACAACCATAAAGTAGAAATACAAAATGCTCAGAAAAAAACTGAACTGGAAACCGCAAGAAGTCACACTATGCAGTGCACCAATGAAATAAAAAAAAATAAAAAAAAAAAAAACAGAACCATCACCATTTCTCAAACAAAATCAAGAAATAAAATAGATAATACTAAAAACATACTAATAAAAAAAAAAGTGAGTTTTAAGTGTCCCAAACAAGTAAAAATATTTCAAAACAGCAGACATCAAATAACACCACCTGAAAAATTAAACTAAGAAGGATTTTAAAGATTCATAAGCACAACTTTTGATTTCCAGTCGCCCTGATATTGTCATGGATTAGTGGGATGCACAAACTCTCCACACACACACACCTCTGCAGGAATCTCCAAGCTCTTCTTTGTTTGGGATTTACCAGCAGCCCTAGGCCCTCATCTTCATTTCGACTGATGGCAGGTTAGAATCAATCTGCATCCCCCATTCTCTCTCACTTACACCCCAGGCAGCTCCCATTTTCTCTCTCTGTCTCACACACCCACACATACATGCAGGTTCCCATTCTCACATCCACCCTCCCCCCCACCGCCCATCCCAGCCAGCCTCCCATGCATGCATATACACATGCAGGTCAAGCAGTCAGGATCCATGGGTCATTCCTCCTCTGCTGCTGTTGCCAGCCTGTACCTTCTTCTTTGTGGAGAGCAGCCATTCTGCAGCTAGTCTTCATGTGCTGGCCCCAAGGTAATTAAACACGCGTGGTGCTAGCACTTCCTATATTCTCATCTCGTTTGTTAAACTTAACTATTTCATCATAAATTGACAGAGGTAAACTAAGATGAAAGTAGTTAGTCAATTGCCACTTACTTTCAAAATGACACCCAGGCTCTCATTTACAAAATGGTTTTCCACCATCTTTTGCAAAAAGACAAAAAAAAAAATAAAAAAAAATCCATGGGTTTAGAGAGGAGGAGATAGCAAATGTTGCTTACCTGTAACAGGTGTTCTCACAGGACAGCAGGATGTTAGTCCTCACATATGGGTGACATCACAGGATGGAGCCCAATCACAGTACACTTTTGTCAAAGTTTCTAGAACTTTGATTGGCCCCTACTGGGCATGCCCAGCATGGCACTAACCCTGCAGCCAGCAGGCGTCCCTCTTCAGTCTTATTTAAAAGCTACAGGCAGTGCCGAAAAATAAAATAAAACGAACCCAACACCGCAGGGTGGCGGGTGGGTTTCGTGAGGACTAACATCTTGCTGTCCTGTGAGAACACCTGTTTCAGGTAAGCAACATTTGCTTTCTCACAGGACAAACAGGATGGTAGTCCTCACATATGGGTGAGTACCGAGCTGAGGATGTCCGAACATGCACCAAATGTAGCCAAAGGCGTGCAACAGGCACAACAACTGGGGCGGAATTTGGTAGAGGGCATCCTGAACCCCACCGGGCAGGCAGGTGTTGGTACGTCACGACGTAAATAGGTTACACAAGACAGACTGGCCGAAGATGGAATCTTGTCTTCCGGCTTTGTCTAAGCAATAGTGGGCTGTAAAAGTATGGAGAGAACTCCAAGTGGCAGCCCTGCAAATGTCAGGAAGTGGCACCAATCGTAGGTGTGCTACTGAAGTAGTCATGGCCCTCACAGTGTGTGCTTTAACACGGTCTTGGAGTGGAATGCCTGCTTGCTGATAGCAAAAGGATATGCAGTCCACTAGCCAGGAGGAGAGAATCTGCTTACCCACAGGCTGCCCCAATTTGTTAGGATGGAAAGACACAAATAATTGAGTGCTCTTCCTGTGGGCAGGAGTACGGTCTAGATAGAATGCTAGAGCCTGTTTGCAGTCAAGAGTACGCAGAGCCTGCTCTCCTGGATTGGAATGGGGCCTGGGAAAGAAGGTAGGTAGTATAATGGATTGATTAATGTGAAACTCTGATACTACCTTAGGTAAGAATTTAGGGTGAGCACAAAGTACCGCCCGGTCCTGCAGAAGTTTAGTATAAGGCGGATAGGTAACTAGGGCCTGTAATTCACTAACCCTGCGAGCCGAAGTGATTGCCAGAAGGAAAATCACTTTCCATGTGAGACAGCGAAGTTCACAGGATTGGAGAGGTTCAAATGGTGGTTTCATGAGTCGACCCAAAACTAGGTTGAGGTCCCAAGAAGGGGCCGGAGGACGCAGTGGAGGCTTGAGGTGAAGCAAGCCCTTCAAGAAGCATGTTACAGGGGGTTGTACTGAGATAGGGACATCCCCCTGATACATTTATGGAAGGGGGCTACCGCACTGACATGCATTCTAATGGAGGAAGTTTTTAGACCTGACTGACAAGTGCCAGAGGTAGTCTAGAAACTTCGAGATTGGACAGGTAAAGGGGTCAAGGGACTGAGAAGAGCACCATGATGTGAACTTGTTCCATTTGTATGAATACGATTTTCTCGTGAAAGGCTTCCGTGAAGCAATCAACTCACGGGAGACTGGATCAGAAAGGTTAAGCGACTGAAGGATTAACCTTTCAACATCCATGCCATCAGGGACAGGGCCTGAAGATTGGGGTGGCGAAGACACCCGTCGTTTTGAGAGATTAGAAGCGGGTCTGTTCCCAGAGGAAAGTGCCTGCGAATGGTGTGCTATCAGGATCATGGTTCCCTTATCCTGACGCAACTTCACGAGAGTCTTGGAGAAGCAGAAGTGGAGGGAATGCATATAGGAGAGCGGTTGACCATGAAAGGAAGAACGCGTCAATGTTGGCTGCGAGTGAGAGAGCAGAAATTCCCTACTTTGCGATTCTGTGGTGACGCAAAGAGGTCTATTTGAGGATAACCCCATTTTTGGAAGATGGAGTTCGCTACAGAGGGGTTTAGAGACCACTCGTGCGGTTGGAAGTTGCGATTCAACTTGTCTGCCAACACGTTGTCCACTCCCAGCAAGTAGGTGGCCCTGAGGTACATTGAATGGGAGAGGGCCTCCGCCCATATCTGTGCAGCTTCCTGACACAGAAGGTAGGATCTTGTCCCTCCCTGTTTGTTGATGTACCACATAGCCACCTGGTTGTCCGTTTGGATCAGGATGACTTGATTGGACAGGTGATCCTGGAATACTCTGAGAGCGTATCTTATTGCTCGAAGCTCCAGGAAATTTGGTGTTTGGCTTCCTCTGGAGACCAGGAACCTTGTGTCTGGAGATCGGCCACATGGGCTCCCCACCCGAAGTTGGAAGCATCGGTGGTGAGAATTACTTGAGGGTTTGGCGCTTGAAAGGGCAAGCCCTGTAGAAGATTGATATAATTCGACCACCAGGCGAGAGACAGATGGAGTAAGTCTGTGACGTGGACAATGGTCAATAGGGGCTGAGTCCATTCCGACCTGAGAGTCCACTGCATGACTCTCATGGCCAGGTGGGCCATTGGTGTGACCTGAACTGAGGACGCCAAGTGTCCTAGAAGGATGAGAAAACGATGAGCAGTCGTCGAGTGTTGAGGCTGCAGGTGTTGTGCCAGAGACACGATAGTGAGGGTTCGTTGTCTAGGCAGGAAAGCCTTTGCCTGTAAGGTGTCCAAGTCTGCCCCAATGAACGATAAGGTTTGAGATGGGACTAAGGAGGATTTGTCATAATTGACAAGAAATCAGAGTGAAATTAGAGTGTGTAAGGTGAGATGTAGGGATGACAAAGCGGATTGCTGAGTCGGAGCCCTGATTAACCAGTCGTCCAGATAGGGGTAGACGTGGACACCTTGAGCCCTGAGGAAGGCTGCAACTACGACGAGGCATTTTGTAAATACTCGTGGTGCAGATGCTAGGCCGAATGGAAGCACTCTATTGATAGTGCTTGGGGCCTACTAGAAACCTCAGGAATTTGCGATGAGATGGAGTTATCGCAATATGAGTGTATGCGTCCTGAAGGACGAGACAGCAGAGCCAGTCTCCTCTTTGAAGAAGAGGAAGCAGAGCGCCCAAGGTTACCATCTTGAACTTTTCTCTCTGGAGGTACTTGAGGGCTTGTAGATCCAAAATTGGACGAATGCCTCCCGATCTTTTGGGGATTAGAAAGTACCGGGAATAGAACCAGAGGCCTTGCTGAGGTAATGGTACAGGTTCTATTGCTCTGGACTGGAGTAGGAGGGAGGCCTCCTGTTCCAGGAGCAACGACCAGTCTGACGTTCTCCACGTCAGTAGAGGTGGGGGAATCCGGCGGGATGGAGAGAAAGTTGAGATGGTAGCCTTGAGCAATTATTGCTAGGACCCAGTGGTCTGAGGTGATTGATTGCCATATGTTGTTGAAATGGCACAAGTGGCCTTCCACTGGGATATTTGGTAATGGAATCTGGCTGCTGCTGCTCTCTATGCGAGAGTCAAAAACCAGAAGCAGGGCCTGATTGGGGGGGCTGTCTGTGGCTTTTGCTTTCAAGTTTGATGAGACTGATTTGAGGAATGGTCTCGCAGAGCGGCATCTAGCTGCTGGCGGGTAGGACTTCTTTGGTCTGTAAAAAGACATTTTAGAGTCCTTCCTGAAAGGCTGTTTAGAAGGATAATCCGAAGAAAACAGAGAGCTGTCTGAGAGTCTCATGATGGTCCTTTAGTTCAGCCACTGTCTTTTGAATCTGCTCGCCAAAGAGATTGTCTCCTATGGAGGGGAGGTCGGACAACCACTCTTGCACTTCTGGACGAAGGTCTTAGGACTTAAGTCAAGTCCATTATCTTGCTGAAATAGCGGCTGCAGACAACTCTGGTTGCAGTGTCAAAGATATCGTAAAATGACCTAATCTCATGTTTGCCTGCCTCCAAACCCTTATTAAAGTAGGGTGAGGAATTTTTCTGGAAGTGATTGAGGCATGGAGGTTGCCAAATCTTGTAGTTGCTTAAATTGACTATTATATTGAGTCATATATAGTTGGTAAGCAGCAATGCAGAGGATCAACATTGATCCTTGAAAGACTCAGCGACCAATGGTATCCAAAAACTTTTGTTCCTTGCCAGGGGAAAAGGAAGCATGAGTTCTGGACCTTTTTGCTTTCTTTTGAGCAGATTCAACCACCACAGATTGGTGATCCAATTGAGGCTTTTGAAAACCTGGGGATGACTGCACCAAGTAGGTAGAGTCAGTTTTTCTGTGGACTGGTGCAATGGAGCCAGAGTGCTCCCAGTTCTTTTTGAGACGGTCAAGAAGAACTTGATGGATGGGGATGGAGGTGATTTCCTTAGGCGCGTCCAGGAATTGAAGCAACTCCATCATCTGATGTCTGTCATCCTGTTCCGTCAGTAACTGGAAGGGGACCAATTCAGACATGTCCTTTACAAAGTTTATGAAAGAAAAGTCCTCTGGAAGAGAACGCTTCCTACTTTCAGTGGGTGAAGGTGGTGAAGGTAAATCATCGGTGTCTGGAGAGGAATCATCGGTCCAGGTATCATAAGGATCAGCACCTGTCTCTCTAGGAACTGTAGAGGGATGGGGTAGTTGGATACCTGAAGGTCCCGGTTTAGGCTCCGAAGGCATCAGAGGAATAACCGGAGGCACCGATGAAAAATGATGAAGGCCTCGGCATCAATGGCGCCAATGGGGGTATTGGTATCGATCTTGATGGCTGAGGCAGAACTCCCGAAGGAGGGATGCGGAACAGTGTTTCTCCTCCCGATGACAAAGCAAGTGGGGAGGGCACAGGAGCCATCGGTGACCCGGGATCCACCGGAGGAAAAAGTGGTAATAAGCGCTTCCATCCTCGATAGCAGCGATGCCAATGCTGCTGGAATCGGGTCGGTGCTCGGTTCCACTATCGGTACAGATAGCGATGCTGGGGGAACCTGGAGTCGATGGCCTCCTGAACCATCCGGTCCAGTTCTTCTCGGAGACCTGGAGCAAGCAGCCCCGGCTCCGGAACAGAAGGAGGCAGCAGAGGCATAGCCGGAGGGACCACCGTTAGAGGCTGAGTCGCAGGTCCCGACGCCCTGTCGGGTGAGGATTGCCTCTGTGACCCGGTTGCCGAAAAGGTTGGTGCCTTTTCTGGACGGGGTTTCTTCGGCAGTGGCTCGGATGATGGCGAGGTCGATGGTTTCGATACCTCGATGGTCCGAGACTTTCGGTGCCGATGGCGATGTTTCTCCTTCCGATCCCCTCGGTCCTGAGGGGGAGAAGATGGTGTCGAAGTGATCGACGCCGGGCGGTCACCGGTCGGTGGGTGATGCTGGCGCGACGTTGATGGTGCCAGTTCCGATGACGTCGATGCAATGGACGGAGTTGGGGTTCGAGCACGGAAGAGAAGTCCCATCTTCTCCATTCTGGCCTTGCAACCTTTTGGTGTCATTAGGGCACATTTGGTGCAGGTCAAGACATCGTGCTCTCGTCCAAGACACATTACACAGACTTTATGCGGGTCTGTAATGGACATGGTACGAGTACAGTCCGGACACAGACGGAACCCCAATGCCATGGCCATAGAAAAAAAAGTCGAGCCGCGGTACAGTCGACGGCCAGTAGGCTGCGAGGGCCAAACTAGACAGTAATAGACGGAAAACGGGTAAAAACTTACCAGAGTACCGTGGACTGAAAAGTTAATGGAGGGACCCCTGTGGGGCATTTAAACTTTAAAAAATTCCATGAGGAAAATTCCTGTCAGGAATCCTTGCAGAGCTCCTTAACCTCGTGGTTACTGCTGCGTGGAAAAAAAGAAGACTGAAGAGGGACCCCTGCTGGCTGCAGGGTTAGTGCCATGCTGGGCATGCCCAGTAGGGGCCAAAGTTCTAGAAACTTTGACAAAAGTGTTCCGTGATTGGGCTCCATCCTGTGATGTCACCCATATGTGAGGACTACCATCCTGCTTGTCCTGTGAGAAACCTATATACACACTGTCATGATAAAGCTCTGCAATCAGCCCAATGGTTTACTGAAATGATACATAGTTTTCCTGGCATAGCTTTTGGGAAACATACTTTAGCAATGCCAGCAGAGTGCATTTTCAGAATCTTCTATTCACTATTTCCCAAGTGTGTGCCCTTCAGGCTAAAGGCTAAGTTTCCAGTGTTGAAGCAGAATTGAAATACCAGCATGTTCAAACACCAAGCTACTGAATGTCAAAGCAAAAACACAACCTTTTAAACAGGTGCAAAACTTGGGTTCTTCAAATGACACTGGACACCAGAAATGACCTACAAATGTCATTAAAAACTGGTCAGCTGCCATCTTAGGAGCCTTTGTATTAAGCTGCATTAAAAGTCAATTTGAACATGTGTGCTATCTACTGATGTAACATCCAATGTACTCAAAGGCATTAAGTTTTTAGTACACAAGGAGTTAAAGCCAGTGTTTATCAGTAAAGAACACATGTTATCACCATGAGCAATGCAAGCCCCAATGGGGGCTTGATCTCACCCCCACCTCCCTGATTGAAGAATAAAGGTCTCCTTAGACAAACTCCTCCAAACCCCACTCCCCAGTTAAGTGCTAAGTGCTTCTCTGGACTAAGACCCCATAACTGAGTCCAGATCAAGGCCCCTCCTACCCGGGCTAATTTCAACATATAAAATGGCACCAGATGACCTCATGCAATAAGTTTAAGTTACCTGAAGCAGTTTTACTCATGGGAGTAGGCAGAGAACGAGGGAGGTATGTTCTCTCTCTCTCACACCCATCATCGGTCAGCAAACATCAGATGGGGTAAATAGGAGAAGGGGAGTGGGTAATTAGATAAGGCTCCTCTCCCAGGCCAAACTCAAGGAGGGTGAGGGGACCTCATGCTGTGGGGGGTTGGGAGGGGAGACTGGACCCCACATTAAGCCTCGAGTTAACAAGCAAACATTTCATTTCCAATATGTAGTTAAGCTTTAGAATTCCTGGCAAGTTTGTGGTTTTTTGGCCTGCTAGTTCCTCCTTCCTTTTCATTCCAGTTCAACTGGAACCAGTGCTGGGATCTTGCCACAACTGGAGATTTTCCCCTATTTTAATATGCCCTCCCTCCCACTCTTCCTAGTCTGAGATTTGCAGCAATGGTCCTGAGTTTGAGAGCCATGTGCCAGAGCTTCTTTCAAAACTTTACATCATGGGATCTAAATCCAACCATCAGGTATCGACCTTATTGATGAACATGACTCCTCCACATTCTCCAGGGGCTGAAAGTTGCCTCAACAGCATCCTCAGGTACAGCCAACCCAGGGTGCAGTAGGCCTCATCTGGGAATCAAAAAGAGGCCCTTCACATGTTAGCATGCAACACTGCCACTTAACCTGGTTAACGCTGGGTCAGCCCAGTGGTTAACGCAAATAACATTGCTTAACACTTTTTCCATTAATCCTATTTTAATATTAATGAATTGTCTTGCATGAATTTGCATGTAACAGCTCATTAAAAAAATTTTGTGTTAACTCCACACTTAGGTCAATGTGGATTAAAGCACTAAAGTACATTAGATAAAGCCATGTTAATAGTTTTAAGAAAAACTATGTACTAAAGAGCATTATCTGGTATGTCCTCTTTCAATCGGCTCGATACAGTAAGGCCGCGGTAAAAACAGTGCGGCAGTGTCAGGCGCACCCTTCCTCCCCGCACGCACAGTTCTCTTCACTAACTCCCCAATACTCTCCTCTAATCGCATGCAAATGCATGCCGCGGCTGTGAAGCGTTAGGGAAGGGTTATGCCCGTGCAACCCATTTTACTGTATAGGCGCTGTAACAGCGCCTATACAGTAACCTGGGTGCGCTGGTACCTGTCATTTCAAATGACATTTGAAATGACAGGCACCAGGAAGTGTAAAAAAGTGTAAAAAGTGTAAAAAACAAAAAACCTGTGTGTTATATAAAAAAATAAAACAATTTTAAATACCTGTCGGAGGGCCGTGGGTCCAGGCGGCCGGTGGGCGGCGGGCAGCCATCAGCGGCATCCGGTAGTCCCTTCTCCCTTCCTCCCTCCCTCCCCTGCCTGGATGAGTGCCAAAAATCGCACGGGCGGGTCAGCAGCAGGATCCGGGAGCGGCAGCAGGATCCAGGGGTGGCAGCGAGATCCGGGGAGCGAGTAGTGGCAGCGTGTTCGATCGGGCAGGCAGGTAGGTGGCAAAATAAAGATGGCCGCCTGCACGGGAAAATCGTGCAATTGGCCGCTGAAGACGTGACGTCACACCCCGTGACGCCAAACGTCGTGACGTCACGTCTTCAGCGGCCAATTGCACGATTTTCCCGTGCAGGCGGCCATCTTTATTTTGCCACCTACCTGCCTGCCCGATCGAACACGCTGCCACTACTCGCTCCCCGGATCTCGCTGCCCCCCCTGGATCCTGCTGCCGCTGCCCCCCCGGACCCCGCTGCTGCCCCCCCGCTGCCGACCCGCCCGTGCGATTTTGGCGCTCATCCAGGCAGGGGAGGGAGGGAGGAAGGGAGAAGGGACTACCGGATGCCGCTGATGGCTGCCCGCCGCCCACCGGCCGCCTGGACCCACGGCCCTCCGACAGGTATTTAAAATTGTTTTATTTTTTTATATAACACACAGGTTTTTTTTTTGGTTTTTTTTTAACACTTTTTACACTTACCATAGCAGGCCCGAGCCTTGCTACTTTTGCGTTTGTTTTTTTTTTGCTTCGGGAGGAGGGGACCGGACGGGGCTGCAGGAGACCGGACGGGACCAGGGCGGGTAAGCAATGTTTTTACACTACACTACCTCCTACTAGGGGGAGGCGGTAAACTAGCAGGTTAAGGCCGCAGCAGAACAGCGGGTTACGGAGGAGATAATATCAGCGCCCGTTACAGTATCGCAGGGGAATAGCTAATTCCTTCATTATACAGCTTTTTCGTTCATTTACATGCTGGGTGCGGAAAGGGTTTAGGAAAGGGTTTAGGAAGCGCTAAGGACGCGTGAAACTGGAGACTGTATCGCTGGATGGCCTTACTCGTCTGTATTGTGCGCTCCCAGCACGTTACAGACCGGGAATCTTTAACTCAACGTTACTGTATCGACCTGAATGTTTGTTCATTTTGACCTGACTTTCATGCACTCAGTCAACTGAAAATATATTAAGTCAATGAAATAAGGAGAAGTATCTTTAGCTTTCTCTCTCCATCACAGTGGTTCCCAACCTTTTCAGTTTCGTGGCACACCTGGCACAAGGTTCACTTCATTGTGGCTCACCAGCCACTTTCTCATCATCACTTTCTCTTTTTTCCCCTTCATCTCACTAGCATTGCCCCCTTCCCTCTCCCCCACCCCTTGGTACCATCACATTTCTCTTCCCTTATCTCTTCCTCTAGTCCCCTGGCATCATCTTTCTTCCCCCAATCACTTTCCCTCTCCTTCTATTCCCACCCCCATCTTTATCACCTTCCCTCCCCAACCCCTAGCATCATCATCACCTCCTCTCTCCATCTGTTTTCCTCACCCCAAGCAGCAGCATCATCTTCCCTTTCCCTCTAGTCCTCTCCCCCAACCTCTGGCATCACCACCACCACCTTCCCTTTCTCCCACCTCTTGGCATAGTCACCTTCCCTCTCCCTCCATCCCTTTTCAACACCTTTCCTTTCCCTCACCCCCAGACATCACCACCACCTTCCCTCTCCCTCCAACTCCCACCATCACCTTCCCACCGAACCACCTCTTCCTCACAGCTTGCATCACCTTCTCCTTTCTACCTCCTCACTCTTAGTATCGTCATCTTCCCTTTCTTTCTATCCTTCTCCCTCACCTGGCATCATCACCTTTTCTCTCCCTTCATCTCTTCTCCTTACCCCGGCATCAGCTTTTCTCTACCCCCTCCCCCAGCATTATCCCTCCCCCTCCACCCCCATGTCGGTCACTTTTTCTTCCCTTACACCCCTTGGCATCACCTGCCCTCTCCCTCACTTCCTGAATCATCATCATCATCATCATCATCCCTCTTCCCTTACCCCCTGACATCACCTTCCCTCTCTCTCCACTCCCATCCCCACCAACATAATCATCCTCCATCTCTCTCACCCCCCTTTCCCTCCACCCAGTAGCATCACCTTCCTTCAATATCAGTCCCTGGTATCCTCATCACCTCCCCTTCACACTCAATGGCATATTCAGCTTCCCTGCTCTTTCCTGACACCAACCCCAATCCTTTTACAGAAGTCATCTTGTGAGGAAGCTTTTCCAACTTCCATCTGCAATCTTGACTGCATGGAGCCAGCAGGTTTCATGAGTCTACAGAACTCCATGCAGAGAAGAGCTAGCAGAGAGGAAAGCAGGAGCAGCTGCGGATAAGTGCTGCTCTCTGACATCCCCTGCTGGTAGGAGGTCAGCCTACATGCCAGGAGGGAAACAGGAAATGAGACTGCAGAGCAGCGTTTCTCAACTGGTGTGCTATCAAAACCTCACCCGAAGAGAACAAGTATTCTTGGCATTCCCACTAGCTGAAGAGAGCTCCTTTTTGATCAGTGATGTGTGGTGATATTCAAAGTAGGGGATTCTGTAAATGTACATCAGCGTCAATCTCTCTTGCCTCCCCCCACCCCCAACATAATCATCTTTTCTTCCCTTCCCTGTCCTCTCTAACCACCTAGCATAATCACCTTCTCTTTCCTCTTCAGCCACTTCCATGCCTCTGGCATATTTATCTTCTATTTCCCTCTCTCTCCTGGCATAAGCATCTTTCCTCTCTCCCACTCCCCTGAACATAACCCACCTTCTGTTGCCTCTTTCCTCTCCCCATCATCCTAGCATAAATGCCTTCCTTTGCCTCTTTCCCAATACTCTGGCATAATAGTCCTCCCTTCCCTCTCCCCTCAACCCACCCCCTCCTGGAATAAAAGCAGCTTCCCTTCCTTCTTTTCCCCAGGGCATATTACCTCCCCCCTCCATAACCTGGCATTTGTTTTTATCACCTTCCCTTCCTTTTCCTCCCACATCCCACCAGCACAATCATCTTCCCTTCCCTCATTCCATGCCTGCAACATAATTGCCGTCCCTCTTGCCCTCCTCTCACAGCACATTCACCTTTTATCTGGGCAATCAATGTGCTGCCATAGTCCTTGCCTCCACTGAGCCCACGCAGGTCAAGTCACTGTCTATCAGCCTACGCAGGCCAATAATACTACTGCCATCCCTGCCTCCACTAGGCCCATGCAGACTTGGCAGGACATGATGATGTGGGCTTTAGGGCTGGGGATTCACTGAATCCCTAGAATACCCTGACCACATACCACTGCTTCCAATACTATCCCTGTGTAGCAAAGCTAGTCACAGTACAGGCAGTCATTTTTGTTTTCCTTCCCACCTAACACCCCCACCCCCGTCAAGCTCATCACCTCTATAATTACACCAAAGAAAAATGCATCTTATAAGGAGTTTAATCACCAGCAATGTAATCCAGAGAGATGTGGTTTATTGTGTTATGAAAAAGAAGGGATAAGCCATAAAGAAAGCCCCCCCCCCCTCCCCAAAAAAAAAGAAAACCTGTTCGTGGTCCTCTAAAGTAAAAGCTTCCATATTTAGATTTCTTACATATGTATACAACTACCCACCATGAAATCCCTGGCAGGCTGCACCGATTCAATTTTTTTATGGAGACAAAAAACAAGTACCATTGTGTAATTCGTACTTGTAAGTTTTATAACTTAAACCACCACAAGAAGCTATTCAAAAAACTTAAGAAAAAAAAACAACAAGAGTATGTAGGGCTAAAAGGCTGAAGTTTATATTCAAGTCATCTGCTAACCCAACACTTAAGTGTGTTTCTATTTTGTTTCCTCAGCATGAGGCGTTATGTTTTGGGTTTTTTTAATGCTTGAGAATTTAATTTTGTTAAATATAAGACACAAAAATCGTATGAGTTTTCAGCTTGTAGGATTTCACATGAAATCGCAGCCCCAACTCTCAGCAATGACCTCTGGCCTCAAGCCACAACTCATGGCAATCAGAAATTGAAAATGGAAACATGTCCCCTGCATCACAGCATTAAATGCATTATTATAAGGGAGTATGCTACTTTACCAAGTGCCTTGCAGGTTCATGCACATTTTAATATCACCATTCTAGTAATCCCAGGACCTTTGTCAATGCTCAGAAAACTGAAATAAAACACCTTCTAGCAATTTATGTTATTTTCAGCTGGTCAAGAACAGCTGTAGAAACATACAGCAAGCATACATTGCATCAGTTCAGAGACACTGGTTCCACCCAGCTGGTATTACCACACACAGCATCTGCTCATTTTGAGGTAGATTTTTAAACATGCGCAGGCGTGCATGTGCACGCGGTTCCTGGCATGCGCACATGAACACGCCGATTTTATAACATGCGCGCGTTGGCACGCATATGTTATAAAATTGACTACCCGCACACACATTCGCGCCCGATTTTACTTTGACTTGTGTGCGTGATGGAATTTTCGTTGAAATGCGTGGCGACACGATAGGACCTTCCCCAGTTCCCTCCCAGTCCGCTCCAATAAAGGAGCCGACTGGGAAGGAACTTCCTTAACCCTCTCCTTCCCTGCCTCCCTTTTACCCAGCTCTCCCCTTCTTTTTCTAGCCCATCTTTCTTCCTATTACAATATCAATGCGTGCAAGAGAAATTGGCAGCATTTCTTCTAGCTTTACTACAGCTACTCATATTACTGAGCAGTATCACAACAGATCCAAAAGATAATATAGTGTAGGGGGGAAAAAACCCAGCTATCTACCACCTGCTTCCTTCCTGAAGGGAATCATAGACAAAGTACCATGCTAGCATCCAACGGCAAACACATCAACAGTCATCTCAGCACCACACTCAAAGGCAGGGATTTATTTTTATCTAAAATATAGCTACTTTTGCTTTATTACATATGAGTGTGCAGATCAATAGAAAAATGTACTCAGGGTAGAAATGATTCATTTATAAATGCAATTACTACATTAATAAAATTAAATTAGTAGCAATGTGCTTATTAAAACTATTTATAGATCATCACTGCTTTCATTTTATGGGGACTTGGGAAACAGTGAAAGTTAAAAATGTTGATCATATATAATAAACTTAGAAATAATCACCAACCTCACATTTTACCCTTAGAATTAGTCAACATACAGAAAAAAAAAAAAAAAAAAGCAGCACAAAATGTCCAGCTCTTTTGTAAAATATAGCATGGTAAAAGAAGGCATGCAAGTGCATTGCTCCAGTTCCAGTCTGTTCGGCAGTATGTAGTACATTCCAGATTTCACACGTACCATGCTTGTGGGGAATAAATCCCACTGATCTCTGAAGTAGTGTGACTAAGAGTTTCCCACATTATGTAACACCCCCTCTCTTTACTGGGATGAAGTCACCCTTTACAATTTTAGCCCACAGATAAATACACATTAAGGCAGCCTACTGGGAATTGCTGGGGTCTGCCTATTGTGGCAAATTCTAATTTGTGAAAAGCTAGATTGAAAACACAAACCTTCCACTATCAAAGTAAACCTCACAAAAGCATAATGAGTTTATACTTAAAAGAAAACTTCAGTAATCTGAAAGGAAAAATATTGTTTATTCCAGCAATGTCAAAATAGATTAAATCTAGATATTCTATGCTAATGTAGTAGTATTAAAGAATCTGATTCACATCAATTAAAATATGAAAAGCAAAAATGCTAGCAGTAAATATAAAATCTCTAGCCACAAACAAAATATAAAGTAAAATGTAATATATACAATAACACAAATGTTAAAGGATAATAATATTTTAACCCAAAATAAGAACCAGCCAAACTTCTACATATGGTTCCATTAGCTCTTAATGGTCACGATCCTAACAGCAGTAAGACTGCATCAAGCTTCCAAGAAGGCACTGTGTTAACCTACATGGGGCAGTAGTTATGATCTCCTTGTTTGGCATAAATAAATCGTGTTTACTTGATCTTTATTCATGTCTACTTTAGACAGTATAACACTTTCTTTATTGGACTAACAAGAGAATTAGTCAAAGAAAATGTTCCTGAGTTTTCAAGACCTACATATATTCCTCAGAATGTGAAAACATGAAGTCTGAGAAACCTTAATTGTGATGATGGATAAGACACTCAATTCATAACCCTTTCCTTCCATTTCCTGTGAATTAATATACATGTAATGATGTGTTTAAAATATTCATCAAATTCTCCAGTCTCTCAGATGGCATGCATTGCAGCCCAGCAAGTAGATCAAATATTCAAGGAAGAATTCATTAGTTATAATCAGGAGTACAATGTAGAAAGTGGTTAACCATTCTGGTTTATTCTTGCAGAAAGCTGGTTTTGTCAAATATTAACTACTATTACTGCTTAGCATTTGTATAGCGCTACTAGACATAAGCAGCTTTGTAAAGATACACAAATTGAGGCATGCCTTCTCCATGGAGCTTACCATCTATGCGAAACACACAGACAAGACAAACAAGAGGCTTCAGGAAAGTATTAAGTGTTTGTTTACAGTGGCTTCTGAAAGGCATACTAATGGTTAGGGTTTATTTTTTTCCATTAAGGTAAATAGTTGTGGATGTTGACTTGTTTTTAAAAACATTTTATTTACGTATGACGACATAGTAAATGAAAGCAGAAAAAGACCAAATTGGCCCATCCAGCCAGCCTGTTGAGGTTCTCATTTTCAGTGGATAAGCACACAACTCATACGCTACCAGTTCCCCACCTGTCCTCTCACAGTGCGCATAGGGCTTTTAAAATCCGGCCCAAAAGACCATGGCTAGAGAGCAAGTCACAACATGCAACATATTCTTGGCACTGTTCATGTATCCCTAATATGAACCAAATAGGTTCATATTTCTTTTAACAAATTGGACCCTGAAATCAACCTAAAACAGCACATATCACTAAAAGTAAAGGAAGGATATGCAAAACTCATGATACTCAGAAAACTAACACCATTACTAACTCAAACTGATTTCCGAACAATTCTACAGGCACTAATTTTCTCCAGCACGGACTACTGTAATGCCCTTCTACTAGGACTACCAAATACAACATTAAGACCACTTCAAATACTTCAGAACACAGCAGCTAGAATACTAACCGGAAAAAGGAGGAGGGATCATATAACTGAAACCCTAGCGGAACTACATTGGTTACCTATTGAACACAGAATTAAATACAAAACCCTAAGTACCATTCACAAACTAATATGACGAGAAATCAGACTGGCTAAAAAGAAAATTATTACTTACCTGCTAATTTTCGTTCCTGTAGTACCATGGATCAGTCCAGACAGTGGGTTATGTCCCCAATCCAGCAGATGGAGTCAGCACAAGCTTTGAGGGGGCGTATCCATATATACTACTACCCCCTCTGCAGGAGTTCAGTATCGAGTATATCAAAGCCAGAGTAGAAACCCCCGAAGGATCAAGTTTGTGGAAACAGATAATGAAAACAATTGTAACCGCAACAAGTAACTGCAAACATCCTACCAACTTGTAGGGAGCTGTGAAAAACAGCGAAAGAAACGACTGTGAAGACACAGAACACTGCGAGCAAGAAGTAGCGCAGAGCTGAGCAGGATCAAGAACCCAAACGCGGTGGGCGTCTGGACTGATCCATGGTACTACAGGAACGAAAATTAGCAGGTAAGTAATAATTTTCTTTTCCCTGTACGTACCTGGATCAGTCCAGACAGTGGGATGTACCCAAGCTTCCCTAAATCGGGTGGGGTCCTGCGAGGCCTGCTCGGAGAACCTGCTCGCCAAAGTGTCCAGAGACTGAAGAGGCGAGGTGCCGCCTGAGAACGTGTAGAATGCACTACGATTCCGGGTGGGGGAGTCCGACCCGCCCCAATGTAGGAAGCAGCAATGCCGGCCTTCAGCCATCTGGCAATGGTAGTCTTCGAGGCCTGAGACCCCTTCTTAGGACCGGCCCAGAGTACGAAGAGATGGTCAGAGGTCCGGAACTCATTAGTAGCCTCCAGATAGAGGCGCAGAGTGCGCTTGACATTCAAGAGACGGAGAGACTTCGGCTCTGAGGAAGAGAAGGATGGCAACTCCACCGTCTGGTTCACATGGAATGCAGAAACCACCTTCGGAAGGAAGGAGGGAACGGTGCGAAGCGAAACTCCAGAGTCGGAGAAACGGAGATAGGGCTCTCTACACGACAGAGCCTGCAGCTCCGAGATGCGTCGAGCGGAACAGATGGCCACAAGAAATACAGTCTTGAGAGTGAGATCCTTTATCGTTGCGCTGCGCAGCGGCTCAAACGGTGGTCCCGACAGGGAGCGAAGCACAAGGTTAAGACTCCAGGAGGGACAAGGGTTCCGTAACGGAGGACGCATATGCTTGCCACCCTTGAGAAAACGAGCAATGTCAGGATACTGTAGAAGAGAGCCCCCATCGCTCAACAGCGAACCAAGGGCGGCCACCTGAACCCGTAGTGAATTATAGGCGAGCCCTTTTTCCACCCCCGCCTGTAGAAACTGAAGGATCTGAGGTACAGAAGCCTTAGCGGGTCTCGTGGCCTGGCTGGTACACCACAGCTCGAACACCTTCCAGACTCGAACATAGGCCGCCGATGTCGATGTCTTTCGTGCCCGCAATAGCGTGGATACTACCGCCTCCGGGTAGCCCCGACGCCGGAGGCGGCGCCTCTCAAAAGCCAGGCCGCAAGACAGAAGAGTTCTGCCTGCTCGAAAAATACCGGGCCCTGATGTAGGAGCTGGGGGAGGTGCCCCAGCCTGATTGGCCCGTCGATCACCAGCTGTAGCAGGTCCACAAACCTGGGTCGCCTGGGCCATTCTGGGGCGATGAAAACCACGGTCCCCTGATGGCTTTCTATTCTGCGGAGCATCCTGCCCACCAGGGGCCATGGTGGAAAAGCGTAGAGCAGAAGATGTGGCGGTCACGGGAGGACCAGGGCATCCACTCCCTCCGCGCTGCGCTCTCTCCGGCGACTGAAGAAGCGTGGAGCCTTGGCGTTGAGAGCGGACGCCATCAGATCCAAGTGGGGGGCCCCCCACCGATGGACGAGAAGTTGCATCGCTTTGTCGGAGAGAGACCACTCTCCGGGGTCCAGCAGTTGACGACTGAGGAAGTCCGCCTGGACGTTGTCCACACCGGCGATGTGCGAGGCCGCTAGCCGGACGAGATGACGCTCCGCCCATTGCATCAGCAGCGCCGCCTCGAGCGCGGGCTGCACGTGCCTCCTTGTCGGTTGATGTAGGCCACGGTGGTAGCGTTGTCCGATAGGATTCTGACTTCCCGGTTCCGAAGAAGCGGGAGGAAATGTCGCAGAGCTAGCCGGACCGCTCTGGTTTCCAGACGGTTGATTGACCACTTCGCCTCCACCGTGGACCACGTCCCCTGCGTGGCGCTTCGATCGCAGACTGCACCCCAGCCTGCTAGACTGGCATCGGTGGTCACCACCACCCAATTTGGCAGATCGAGGGACACGCCACGGGCCAGGTTCGGCGGATCCAACCACCAGCCCAGACTGTCCCTGGCATTCTGCGGGAGTGGGAGAATCATCTGGTAGTCCTGCGATACTGGTTTCCAACGGGAGAGGAGCGCCCACTGTAAGGTCCTGAGGTGCGCGAAAGCCCAAGGTACAAGGTCGATGGTGGACCCCATCACTCCCAGGAGTTGCAGGTAGTCCCAGGAGGTGGGCTCTGGTAACGCAGAGAACCGTCGTGTGTGATCCCGCAAGGATTGAGCTTTGTTCTGGCGCAGAAAAACTTTGCCCAGTAGGGTGTCGAAGGTCGACCCCAAAAAAACCCAAGCGTTGCGAGGGCATGAGGGAGCTCTTGGAGAAGTTCACTACCCATCCCAGGGAATGTAGAAACCGTACTACTCGAGTCACCGCTGAGCGTCCATGATCGAATGACTTCGCCCGGAGGAGCCAATCGTCCAGATAAGGATGAACCAGGATGCCCTCCTTCCGGAGAGCTGCCGCCACGACTACCATGATCTTGGTGAAGGTGCGCGGCGCCGTCGCCAATCCGAACGGGAGAGCCGTGAACTGAAAATGCTGGTCCAGAATTTTGAAACGAAGGAAACGGTGGTGGTCCGGGCGGATGGGAATGTGCAGGTAGGCCTCTGTTAAGTCCAGGGAGGCGAGGAACTCCCCCCGATGCACCACCGCAATCACTGACCGGAGTGTTTCCATGCGGAACCGAACGACTCGAAGGGATTTGTTGACTTCCTTGAGGTCTAGGATAGGCCGGAAGGAACAGTCCTTCTTTGGTACGACGAAATAGATGGAATAGTGGCCCGAGCCCACCTCTCCGAAGGGCACGAGCACAATAGCGCCTATCTCCCGGAGTCTGTCCAGAGTCAGCTGCACTGCTCCTCTCTTGAGGTCCAAGCCACAGGGGGAAAAGATGAACCTTCCCTGCGGGGGGCGGACAAATTCCAATGCGTAGCCGTGTTTTATGGTATCCAGGACCCACTGGTCCGAGGTGATCCGTGCCCACTCCGCGTAGAAATACGTTAGTCGGTCCCCAATCTTGGGGACAGGGGAGTGGGCGAGACTGGCATCATTGTGAAGACTTGGTATAGGGGTTCCCGGTTCCGGGAGTAGTGCGTGCGGGCAGACGCCCGCGAAAGGAGCGCGACCAGGGCTGAGACCTGGGGGCGGATGACCGGGAGCCCGCCTGTCTGTATCCCCTGTAGCGCCGTTGCGCTCTGGCTCTGGTCTGAGAAGAAGAAAATGCTCTGGATGGTCGAAACCTATCCTCCGGCAGCCGATGAACAGCGTTCTCCCCCAGGGACTTGATGATCTGGTCCAAATCCTCCCCGAAGAGGAACTTGCCCCTGAAGGGAAGAGAGCCCAGACTCGACTTAGAGGACGTATCAGCCGCCGAATTGCGTAGCCACAGTAGTCGTCGTGCTGCCACTACCGAAACCATGGATCTTGCGAGGACCCGAAAAAGGTCGTACGAGGCGTCCGCCCCATACGTCACTGCGGCTTCTAGCCGATCTGCCTGGGCAGCCTCATCGGACGGCAGGTTCTGAGACGTGAGGAGTTGTTGCACCCAAAGGAGACTAGCCCGCTGGGCAAGCGAACTGCACATCACCGCCCGCATACCCAGAGCGGAGACCTCGAAAACCCGCTTAAGGAAAACTTCCAACTTACGATCCTGTGTGTCCGCAACGCCGCACCTCCCGTCACTGGGATAGTCGTCCTCTTCGTGACTGCCGACACTGCGGAGTCCACCTTTGGGACCTTGATGAGGTCCAGAAAATCTTCGGGGAGCGGGTACGGCTTTTCCATAGCCCGGCTGCTCTTCAGGGAGGCCTCCGGGGTGTCCCATTCCCTGGTGAGAAGTTGTAAAAACGAGTCATGAATGGGAAAAGCCCGAGCCCTCGGCCGGAGTGCCGCCAGGACAGGATCTCCCTTCCTTGAAGAAGTGACGACACCGGGAGCTACTGGGGCAGGCGGGTCTGGTGGCGGGTCCAAATCTAATTCTTGGATGATCTGCGGGATGAGGTCGTCCAGCTCTTCCCTCTGGAAGAGGCGTAGGGTACGCGGATCATCCCCCTCCTGCGTGCCGTCCCCTTGTCCCCCGTCCGAGAGGTCAAGTCCATGTCCCGCTGGGTCTGGCACCGCCCCCACTGCCGCGGGCGTGGATCGGACCCGGGTAGGAAGGCGGGAGGCCCCCACTCCCGGAGGGTCGGGGGGGGCCGGCGTCGAGGGCGACATCCGAGGGATCTTAGGAGGGAGGGGTCCCACAGATGCTTCCAGCCCCTGCAGATAAGCGGTATGCATGAGCAGGATAAACTCCGGAGAGAACCCCGGCCTGCTCGGGTGCGCTTCGGGGGCGGCGTGGTTCCTGCTCCCTGGCTCTGGGTGCTTGGTTCCTGCACCAAAATCGGGGGAACACCCCCGCTGGTAGAGTCCTCCAGGGATCCGTTCTCCCTCGTGGCCTCCAGGGATCCGTTCCCCCTCGTGGCCTGCGCCTCAGGGCGCTCAGAATGTAAAATGGCCGCCGTTCCCGCCAAAAATGGCGGAGTGGCCGGCCCACGCCGCCCGGGCAAAAAAGAGAAATCAGTCAGGGACTGTGAGGTACCTTCCCCCCCGGGGAGGCATCGTGCACAGATGCCCTCCCGGGAAATCCGGGACCCCGGGTCTCCGCAGGCCGCATAGCGGGACGGCCGCGGCATCGGGATCGCTGTAGGAGAAAAGAAAAAGCCACGGGGGGGGCCACGCGCACAAAAGCGCCGCACTGCCCGCTGTCCGAAAATAGAGGAGGGTGCCGCGGGGGGGCCTTCCCGGCCACACGACCCGCCCCAGACATCTTTCCCTAAATGGCTCAGCAGCCCATGAGGAGCTGTAAAATGGCCACGGGTGAGGGAGTAAAGAGCGAAGAGGCCGGCTCCACCGGCTTTCGCGGGCTCCGGGGGCTGAGCTGTGAAGGAAAAAACTACAAAGGAAAAAAAAAAACAAACTTACCCCTGGCTGCAACGAGAAATAAACAGCAAGGCCGCAGAGAAGAGACAAGGAAGATAAGCCACTCCCCAGAAGTTGAAAGAACTCTGCCTTTTTTTTTTTTTTTTTTAAACTTAATACAAACTTGATACAAACTTGATCCACAGAAAAAGACAACAACAAGCCATAATCAAGCTAGAAAGTGAAGAAAAAGGAAAAGGAGGGGAAGCCTGATTCCCCTACTCGCATCTGCTGGAGTCAGAAGATACTGAACTCCTGCAGAGGGGGTAGTAGTATATATGGATACGCCCCCTCAAAGCTTGTGCTGACTCCATCTGCTGGATTGGGGACATAACCCACTGTCTGGACTGATCCAGGTACGTACAGGGAACACAGCATTATAGGTACACGTCCCACACGGAAACCTTCGATCAGCAAATAAAGCACTTTTAACCATTCCTTCAGTAAAAACAGCAAGACTAACCCAAGTGAGAGAAAGGGCCCTATCATTAGTAGGACCCACAATTTGGAACACAATGCCTTTAGAGATCAGATTGCAAAGAGATCTCAAAACATTTAAGAAAAGTTTAACACATGGCTTTTTAAACAAGCATTTTACAAAGAGACGGGAGAATAGGAATTATTCAGGAATCGGCAGAAGAACACTGACACACATTACTCTAATGTACATTCCTAAGTACTCTACATCACTATAAGCAGAATGGTAACACTATGTATAATGAATTTTGCCCGTGAAAGTACCTCTGGTACACTCAGTCATGACCTACTTCACTAAACAATTGATTGTCTTTAATGATGTATTGTAACTGAACCCCGGCGGCACCTGTTAGAATGTACTATAGTACGCATTTACCTACATTAATTATGTGCCTACATGTAAACAGTTGCGATGGTATAGAAAAGATTTTAAATAAAATAAATAACATTTTCCACTAATCTAATACAGTTCTTATGGGGGTACATACAATAAAACAAAAAAATATAGGGCCAGATTTTAAAGGATTTACGTGCGTGGGGGGGGGGGGGGGGGGCTGTTTAAGCACGCCAGGCCTATTTTAAAAAGGCCCAGCGATGCGCTTAAAGCCCCGGGATGCGTTTAAGTCCCAGGGCTTGCCAAAAAAAAAAAAAAAAAGGGAAGGTCCGGGGGCAGGACCAGAGGCCTCTGACACAATGGCCATTGCTGCTGTGTCGGAGGATCGCATGCCGGCGCCTGCCTCCAGGAAGGCACAAAAGGTACAATAAGACTTTGGGGGGAGGGAATGGGGGAAGGCAGTGTGGCTCGGTGCACGCAAGGTGTGCGCATGTTATAAAATCACGTGTCCATGTGCACGCGCCGGGTAACGCATGCACATGGACACGCTCACGCTATTTTGAAAATCTACCCCATAAGATGCATATAAAACAAGCCTAACCAACATATACACAAAACCTAAAAGAAAAAAAAAAAAAAAAAAAAAGTAAAGCCAGTAAATCTCTCTCCCTATATCCACTAACAGGCCGATACAGTAAGGAGCAGTAGGAAGAGCTGCGTTAGTGCCGGGCGCACCCGCGGTTGCCGCACACACAGTCCAGCTCACCTACCGCTCGATACTGTATGTAAATAGCTTGCAAATGCAAGCTGCGTCTAAGATGCGTCCGTGAAGCATTAGGCCCACGCAACCCATTTTACTGTATAGAGCGCTATACAGTATCCTGGGTGCGCTGGCATCTGTCATTTCAAATGACAGGTACCAGGAAGTGGACGGTTCTCCTACGCTCGGGATTGCCAGTCCTCTCTCCCCTCCTCCCAAAGCAAGCAACGAAAGTGGAAAAAAAAATCAAAAAAACGAAAAAAAAAAGTTGCACGAGAAAGAGGGGAGAGAGGATGGGCAATCCTACGCTTGGGATTGCCAGTCCTCTCTCCCCTCCTCCCGAAGCAAGGCGCGAAAAGCAGCCTTACTTCGGGAGGAGGGGAGAGAGAGGACTGGCAGTGTAAAACAACAAAGTGACTTACTTTTTTTGCAGCCCCCCCTCCGGAGACGGACATCAGCGACGACGGACTCAGCTCCCCTGCTCACGTCTTCAGCGGCCCAATTGCACGCACAGGGACCGCTTTCGCCCGTGCAATGCGTCCATCTTCGCGGGCAGCTGGAGGCAGGGGAGCCGCGTCCGTCATCGCCGATGTCAGTCTCCGGAGGGGGGCTGCAAAAAAAGTAAGTCGCTTTGTTGTTTTACACTGCCAGTCCTCTTTCTCTCCCCTCCTCCCGAAGTAAGGCTGCTTTTCGCGCCTTGCTTCGGGAGGAGGTGAGAGAGGACTGGCAATCCCGAGCGTAGGATTGCCCGTCCTCTCTCCCTCGCAACTTTTTTTTTTTCACTTTTTTGCTTCGGGAGGAGGGGAGAGGACTGGGGCTGCCCCGGAGACCAGCACCCATGGACGCGGCCAGGGCAGGTAAGCGGGGGCTGGGGGAAAGTTTGCTGCCTACCCTTACCCCTGCCTCTAACGCAGGGGTAAGGGTAGGTGGTAAGTTAGCAGGTTAGACGCGCGGCAAAACGGCAGGGTAAAAAAGCGATAGTCGGGGCGCGCGTTACTGTATGGGAGGGAATAGTTAATTCGATCATTTACATGTAATATACATGCCGCGGGCGGAAGGGGTTACCCGGTGATTTAAGGACGCAGTAAGAGTAGGTTAAAGGGGATAGTGTATTGCGGGTTGGACTAACGCGGCCGAAAAGTGGGTAGAAAGCGGGTTAGGAGCAGGGTAACCGCGGCCGCACTTTACTGTATTGACCTGTAAGTAAGAATATGCATTGAAACAAAAAGAAATTGAAAAGAAATGGAAAATTGTTCATTTGTTTTCAAAACAAAAACATTTTCTTTAGTTTCTTTTATTAAAACATATGCTACCAAAAAAAATAAAACCCACTCCCAGACCCTCCCAAATTTCTCTTTCCCATCCCCTCTTACCAAGCTGATATTCAAGGGGCAGAAACAATCCCTGGTTGCGCTTTCCATGCCAGTATTACAATTATAATTGTGCAAGCGGACCAAGGCAGATGCTATTTTAAAATTTCGTCCATACAAAAAAACAGCACTGTCTTGGTCTCTAGGGACCATTGTTAAATTTTGTATGGAAGAAATTTAAAATGATGCCGCCTTCTATTCCCTGACACCATTATTAATCATATCAGAAGAGCAGGAGCAACCAGGGATCACTTCTTCCCATGAAAATCATCAACTTGGTAAGAGTTGGGGAATAACTTGAGGAAACACAGAAATGACAGCAGAAGACCAAACAGCCCATCCAGTCTGCCCAGCAAGCTTTCGCACTTTTTTTTTTTTTCAATCATACTTATCTGTTACTCTTGGTCCTTAGTAACCTTTTGGTTCTATTTCCCTTCTACCCCCGCCATTAATGTAGAGAGCAGTGTTGGAACTGCATCTAAGTGAAATATCTAGCTTAATTAGTTAGGGGTAGTAACCACCGCAATAAGCAAGCTACACCCATGCTCATTTGTTTACCCAGACAATGTAATTAGTCCTTGTTGGTTGTTGTCTGTATATAGATCCATTTTTCTTCATTCCCCCCTGCCGTTGAAGCAGAGAGCTATGCTGGATATACATTGAAAGTGAAGCATCAGGCTTATTTGGTTTGTAGTAGTAACCGCCATAACAAGCAAGCTATTCCCCACTTTTTCTGTGAATGCAAATCCTTTTTTCCACATTTCCTCTTGCCGTTGAAGCTTAGAGCAATGTTGGAGTCGTATTAACCATGTGGAGGTTTATTGAATAAGGGTATTATCTCCAGGTAGTAAGCCGTCATTCCCGCGAGCCACCCGCTCTTCATTCACATCCTCTAGACTTTATGGATCCACAGTGTTTATCCCACGTCCCTTTGAAGTCCTTCACAGTTCTGGTCTTCACCACTTCCTCCGGAAGGGCATTCCAGGCATCCACAACCCTCTCTGTGAAGAAATACTTCCTGACATTGGTTCTGAGTCTTCCTCCCTGGAGTTTTAAATCGTGACCCCTGGTTCTGCTGATTTTTTTGCAACGGAAAAGGTTTGTTGTCTTTGGATCATTAAAACCTTTCAAGTATCTGAAAGTCTGTATCATATCACCTCTGCTCCTCCTTTCCTCCAGGGCAGGGGTCGGGAACCCATGGCTCGCGAGCCAGATATGGCTCTTTTGAGGGCTGCATCTGGCTCGCAGACAAGTGTCGCCACACTTCGCGGTTCCCCGCTGACCCAGCTGCTCCCCGGTCCTCCGCCGCCCGGGCTTAAAATGCTGTCAGCCCGGGCGGAACGCGGCGGGACAGCTGGAGTCAGCGGCACCGGCGTGCTCTCTTCTCCTCCTCCCCCCCCCCGCGGCCCGGAAGAGGAAGTGGTGAGCATCGGGTGCCTGCGCGGAAGAAGAGACCACGCTAGTGTGGTCTCTTCTTCCCGCGCAGGCACCCGATGCTCTCCACTTCCTCTTCCGGGCCGCCGGGGGGGGGGGGGGGGGGGGGAGGAGGAGGAGGAGAGAGCACGCCGGCAGCGGCACGACTGGAGTCAGCCGGGTGCCAGCGCTGGAGTCATCGGGTGCCTGCGCGGGAGTCTTCCTGCGCAGGCACCCGATGCTCACCACTTCCTCTTCCGGGCCACGGGAAGAAGAGAGCACGCCGGTGCCGCTCAGCACCGGCGTGCTCTCTTCTTCCCGCGGCCCGGAAGAGGAAGTGGTGAGCATCGGGTGCCTGCGCGAGAAGAAGAGGCCACGCTTGTGGGAAGAAGACTGCAGCGCGGCTCGGAGGAAAATGAAGAGTTTCAACCGCGGCCGATGGGACTCCGCCTCCGCGAGGGCTGAAAATGAAGGAGGTTAGTGTTGGGAGGAGGCTGCTGCTGCCGCGAGTTCCTGGGGTGGGGGTGGGGGAGAGAGAGAGTGAATGAGCGAGCAAGCGTGTGTGTTTGAGATCCTGTGTGTGTGAGTGAGATTGCATGTATGTGAATGATTGAGAGCCTGTGTATGTGAAAGAGAGTATGTCTGTGATTGAGAGCCTGCCTGTGAGAGAGAGAGCATGAATGTAAGTTTACCATTGGGAACCTGTATGTGTAAGTTTGTGATTGAAAACCTGTTTGTGTGAAAGAGTATGTGTGTATGATTGAGATCCTTTGTGTGTGAGAGAAATCATGTGTATGTATGATTAAGAGCCTGTGTGTATAAGTAAGAGAGAGATCATGTGTGTCTGTGTCTGATTGACAGCTGGTTTAGGTGATGGAGCATGTGAGTATGTGATTGAGAGCCTGTGTTTAAATGAGAGAGAGAGACCATGTGTGTCTGTGTGTGATTGAGAGCTGATTTAGGTGAGGGAGCATGTGAGTATGTGATTGAGAGCCTGTGTGTAAATGAGAGAAAGAGAGGACATGTTTGTAAGCATGTGAATGAGAGTCTGTGTGTGAGAGAAAAAGACAGCATGTATTTATGTGATTGAAAGCCTGTGTGTGTAAGCGTGAAAAGATAGACAGCATGTGTGTAAATATGTAATTAAGAGCCTATATAAGTGAGTGAGAAAAAACATGTGTATATGTGAGTACTGAGAGCATGTGTGTATAGGTGTGTCATTGAGAGCCAGTGTGAGAGAGAGCGCTGGTATGTGACAGAGAGGAGAAAGTTCCAAGCAAACCACCCCACCTCCTGCTAATTCAGAACAATCTCAGGACACCTGGATATCAAACGTTCCCAGGTATGCAGAGCAAAAAAATTTTTGTATCCTTATTATTTTTCATTACTGGATCTTTGTGTCTGCTATTTTGAAATATTTTGTTGGTATCTGGAAATGTTTTATATGAGTTTTAATTATTGGATATTCCTCTCATCAGCTGTTTCGAAATATGTTCTTTTTGTTAGTACAGTTTTACTGCTGATGATTTTATATTTCTTGATTTGTTTTATAAGGATGGGTGATGTTTCTTTTTTCCTTTGTTACACTGCATACAGAGACTCTGGCTTGTTGCAGTTTCCAATTCAGTTTTTTCTGCATGCTTCTTGTTATGCGTTTTGGTCTCTTTATTCTATGTTAGGTGAGGGACAGCACGTGATTCAGGTGAGGTTTTCTGCTGGCGTGTTGTTTCTGTGTAGGACTCTATAGCAGCCTGACTTGGTCCGTTTTCCTAATAGGAGATGTATTGGTGTCTTAAGGCCTGGTGTAATATTTTCAGAGACTTATTGTACATTAAAAGTGGGATCTTACATAAAATGCACACATTTACTTGTATTTAGTTTTAAACATATTGTATGGCTCTCATGGAATTACATTTTAAAATATGTGGCGTTTATGGCTCTCTCAGCCAAAAAGGTTCCTGACCCCTGCTCCAGGGTGTACATATTTAGATTCTTCAATCTCCCTTCATAAGTCATTTGATGAAGACCCTCCACCTTTTTGGTCACCCTTCTCTGCACCACCTCCATCCTGTCTCTGTCCATACGGAGATACAGCAGATATCATCCATTCCCTGTTGATTTGTCCTTTACTCTTTTAAATAAGTTGAAACATATGCTTCTAGCATAGCACAATGTAAGGTCATTTCATAGTCTTGGGCTTTACACTCTTCCTTTCCACTCACAAATTGCTCTGCTCTCCTAGCACAGCTACTGGTGACCCACTTCTTGGATGGATTTGGAAGTATTGTTGACACCTCAGTAAGACTGTTACAAAGTTTCAGCCACCATCCTCGAAGAAGGCCCCAGTACATTTACATGGATAGCAAGAGACAGTAACAAGAGTTGTGCATAGAAGAAAAGCACCTAAAACCATTCTTGTTCCTGAAATGGTCTAACAAAAACAGCATATATTCAGCAAGTCTTCAGTACTACCTATCATGTTGTAAAATGAATCTTTTCAGGTTTTCCACACAAACATCTACTTATCAGGGAAATATATACTCCATACTAACGAATTTAAGAACTGCCATGCTGGGTCAAGCCATCAAACCCAGCATTCTGTCTCTGATCTGGACCCCAAGTACCCTGCAGATACATTTCTTGTTACTCACTTTCAGGGTTAGCAATGGTTCTCTCTAGTCCACTATTTCCCAACCTTATCAAGAGCAAGTTACATCTCTTTTAAAAAAAAACAAACACATATGGTACACCAACCTCCATGGAGCAGGCAATGCGGAAATGGGGAGGACTCATATGGCCAAAATAAAAGCTAGGGAAGCATTGAAACCTCTACCAATCTCTCTTCCAAATTATACAACAAAGGGAGAGGGGCACCGAGACACACATGAACTCTTCACAATGAACCAGCTCTCTCTATATGCAAGTGCAGGAGAAGGAAGAAGTTAGTGTGATGTAGGCAAGAGACTCATTTAAGTACCTTGGCTGCCAGAGCTCATTTACTGCTACTACTCCCAACACCCTAAGTCACATCCAGTACTCAATATGCTCTCCCCATCTCATTCAGCTTGATAAGACAGAAGATGGAAGGACTCAAAGGAGGCGGCTCCGGAGGGAGATGAGATATTGCGTGCAGTGTGTGCTGCACAAAGCAAGAGTCCACCTATCCATGCAGCTCGTTAAATTTCCCCATTTCAGGGATCATGCTGTAGCTAGGTCTAAGAGAACCTCATGATTGCACTACTGGTGTCTCCTGCTGCTATGAAGTGCTAAGAGCAGAGCCCAATTGCTGGATCTGAGCATACTGGTTGGTAAACACTGCTCCAGTCTCCCTTGCTAATATTTTATGTTTTTTTCCCTCCAGGAACTTGTCCAAAACATTTAACACACAGCTGCAATTAGTCACCTTGACCACATCCTCTGGTAACAGATTATACAGCTTTATTATATACTGAGTGAAAATACTTTCAATGATTTTAAATCTGCCAGTTGTTAGTTTCATGGTTTAGTACGGTATTATTTTAAAAAGTCCTTTTTTTTACCCATTCCATCCAATTCATGATTTTATAAGCTTCTACAGTGCCATTCAACATGCTCAGCGCTGTATAAACACCACATAAGAGACAGCCCCTTCTCAATAGAGCTTACAATTGAATCAAAACAAACTTAACAGCGCTCTAAACTGAAGCCTGATTAGGCTTTATCAAGAGGACTAATAATCTGGAAGGATAGCTCCTGAGATGAAAGTTTAGTGCTCCCTCCAACTGAGCACAGCCCTAGACCAGGTGGATTCCATGTTCTGGAATTGGGCTGATCGGATCTTGAGCGGTGTTCTGCCAACCCCCACCCCCCATTCCTTGCTACTCCAGTTTCTTCTGTGGATTTCTTTATAAGAAAAAAAAAAAGGAACAGGGGAGACATTTGCATTCCCTTATTTTCAGCTTGCTATTTCTGTGTGCCTATTTCCTTTTTTCCTCTCAGCTGTCCCTATTCCAAACTGAAGAGCCCTAACCTGTGTAGCTTTCCCATCACAGGAGTGCCATTCCATTCCTTCTATCTTTTTTAGTGCCCTTCTCTGCAACTTTTCTAGTTCTGTCCAATACTCAAGAATGGTTGCGCCAAAGATAGACAGAGGCAATAAAATGTTTTCCAGTTTACTCCATTCTTTTTCAGATCATTCCTAAAATTCTATTTACATTTTTATCACCATTGCACACACTGACCTAAGGATTTCAATGTATTGTCTACAAGGTGGAGACTCATAATTATGGAATGCAGCAGTGTATCTGTAGTTGGGATATTTTTCCTATCACTTTGCATTATTCCACATTAAATTTAATCTTCCATTCAGATGCCCAATCTTAGTCACACAATGTTCTTCTGCATTACCTCACAATCTACAGCTGTCTTAACATAAGACATTGCCATACTGGGTCAAACCAAGGGTCCATCAAGCCCAGCATCCTGTTTCCAACAGTGGCCAATCCAGGCTACAAGTACGTGGCAAGTACCCAAACACTAAGTAGATCCCATGGTACTGATGCAGGGAATAGCCATTGCTATTACTGATGTCAATTTGATTAATAGCAGTTAATGGATTTCTCCAAGAACTTATCCAAACCTTTTTTTTTTTTTAAAACCAGCTACACTAACTGCACTAACCACATCCTCTGGCAACAAATTCCAGAGCTTAATTGTGTGTCAAGTGAAAAAGTTCTCTCTGATTAGTTTTAAATGTGCTACTTGTTAAATTCATGGCATGCCTTCTAGTCCTATTATCCAAAAGAGTAAATAACAAATTCATATTTATCAGTTCTAGACCCCTCATGATTTTAAAGACCTCAATCATATCCCCCCTCAGCCGTCTCTTCTCCAGGCTGAACAATCCTAACCTCTTTAGCCTTTCCTCACAGGGGAGCTGTTCCATCCCCTTTATCATTTTGGTTACCCTTCTCTGTACCTTCTCCAGTGCAACTATATCTTTTTGAGATGTGGCAACCAGAATTGTACACAGTACTCAAGGTGCTGTCTCACCATGGAACAATACAGAGGCATGATGACATTTTCCAATTTATTCAAAATTCCCTTCCTAATAATTCCTAACTTTTTTTTTTTTTTTTTTTTTTTTAAATTGCCACAGTACGCTGAGCCGATGATTTCAGTGTATTATCCACTATGATGCCTAGATCTTTTTCCTGGGTGATAGATAATGTTAGGCTCCATATTAGGAGCTAACTACAGCATGGGTTATTTTTCCCTATATGCAAAGCCTTGCACTTGTCCACATTAAATTTAATCTGCCATTTGGATGCCCAATCTTCCAGTCTCACAAGGTCCTCCTGCAATTTATCACAATCCGCTTGTGATTTAACAACTCTAAATAATTTTGTATCATCTGAAAATCTGATTACCTTATTCTTCATATTCCTTTGCAGGTCTTTACATGTTTGTCTTCATAAAATGAATAGAGTATTACAGACACTAGGCACATCCAAGATACATTAACATCAAAAGGGTATAGAAAATCTGCTACCGATGTCCCAGGATAAAATGCGTAGAAAAAAAAAGAATAAAAAGTATTACACTTAATACAAACATATCTAATACAGGACCTCCACTTCCCCCCTCCCCATCCCAAAGTTAAACCCTCGACATAGAGATAGGAGAAAGCAAACGATTTTCTTTACACCTTTGAAAGCACTGTAGAAACCTTATCAGAAAGAACCCTTAAGGAAGCAGATCTGTCATTCAATGGGAACCATGCTCTAAGAGATGGAGGTAACTGTTCAATAAACACACGCATTACACTGGCCATCCTCCAATCTTCAGGTATTGTAGCTGTTTTAAAAAGTTAGGAAACAGATTACTAGCAAAAAGGTTTGCAAGTTCACATTTGAGTTCTTTAAGGACTCTGGTGTGGATACCATACAGTCCTAGCGATTTGTTACTCTTTAGTTTGACATCTTGATCTATTACATCCATTTGTTTTAGTTGCTCAGAATCAAAGAATGTTCCCAACATCCTCTTCTATAAAGAAAGGCAAAGAATTCAGTTTTTCTGCTATTTCCTTGTCTTCCCTGAGCACCCATTTTACCCCCTCAAACATCTAGTAGCCCAACTGAGTTCCTCACAGGTTTCAAATGTACTTGAAAAAGGGTTCTGAAATTTTACTTTTCACATCTATGGCAAGCTTTCTCTCAAGTTCTTTTTTGGCCCGTCTTACTATTTGTTTTAAATCTAACTTGCCAATACTTGAAGCTCTGCCTATTTTCCTCATTTGGGTCTGTTTGCCATTTATTTTAAAGCTGCCCTTTTGGATTTAACGGCCTCTTACTTAGCCATTAAACCATGTAGTCATCGGATCTTCCTTTAACATTTTTAAATGCATAAAATATATTTAATCAGAGCTTCCAAGATGATATTTTACCCTGAAGCCTCAGAACTTTCACCCTGTGGATTAGCCACTTTAGTTCAATTCCATGAAACAAAGTCTTCAAAAACTAATTAAAAAAAAAAAAATCTGTATGTGTCTTCTGTAGACAGGAATATGAACAAAAGATCTCTACTGCAGTAAGACTTGACCAGAGAAAATGTGATATTTGTACACCATCTTCCTTAGACACAATCCAACGTGGTTCACAAAGTACAATGAATCACAATACATTAAAAATACATCAAAATTAAAATGACTATTAATAACTAGGGCTATAGCTCAAATCTCCCTATTCTCATCAAAACAAGAGCTGATGCTCCAACTATTTGAATTAAAAAAAAAATGATTCTCTTAATACCCATTAACCCAACCTGTATCCCCCTGCCCCTGATTCTAATAATTCACTTCAAGACTGACTTATCAAATAACAGGTATAAAGCCAATGTTTCAACAGCATTTTCAGTTTCTAAACTGATTCCCTTGTTCAATCACTGCAAACAATATCTTATAAAATCCACAGCCGTTCGTGATTTTACTCTGACAGGCTGCTCAGCAGAAAACAGGTAAATATATTTTAAGGATATTGTGAAACAGAATTCAGTCAAGATCTGATATACACATATCAACCTATATTTGGTACAGCAGCAATATTTCATATTATATTTTGTAAATAGGATTTCACTAGAACATGAACACATTCACACAATTTTTAAAAAGCAGTTTGAGGGCTTTTTTGGTTTTTTTTTTTTTAAACAAGGAGGTCATGATGGAGGCTAAAGGAGAATGGATTCAGCAGTAACCTGCTTTGGTAAGCGCCACTAAAGACAGGACTTTCCTGCCTTACAATAGCTAATATTAAAAAGGGGGTTTTCTGTGATCAAGACATGCAGTAAGCCCTTCAAATTAAAACATCCATAGTGCTCACATGGTTTCATAGAAAAATTAGTTGCAGATAGGCCTAGTGTATTCTAGCACAACCTTTTTCTCTACTTCAATTATTTATTTAGGATTTTTTTTTTTTTTATATACCGACATTCTTACATTACATGTAAATCATACCGGTTTACATAGAACAAAAAACAGCTGGAGAATAATTCCATAGTCTGATACAGTGAACAATTACAAATTAAACTTGTTAGCAAACTAAAAAGGGTACATAACTTGGAAAAGGTTTATATAACAGAAAATATACAAAAAAAGGATATTAAATGAGGCACCAAGGGTTGCACGAAGGGGAGCACAAAGGGGAAAACCCCTTTGTTGCACCCCTTCGTCACGCGGCGCCCGGCGGCGAGGCGCTTTTCAACCGCAGAAGGTCTCCGTGACGTCGTGGGAGGGGGCGTGGTCTCTCTCTCGCGATGTCATCTCACCTCCCGATGTTATAGTTTCCTTTCAGTTCCTTTTCTTTTTTTAACTTTTGATGATGGAAATTAAAGTTACTGCGGGGGCCCTAGATGTAAATGGGCCTCCCCACTCACCCGCGCCCGGCGGCAAGGCGCCCCTCAACTGCAGGCCCTTCCTGATCTTTGGTTTTACCTCTGCTTCCTCACTGCTAAGGATAATGGGATAAGTGGCAGTGTCCTATTGTGGACTGACAACTGGTTAAAAGATAGAAAACAGAGTAGAGCTAAATAGTACATTTTCCCCAATAGAAAAAGGTGGAGTGCCCCAGGGATCTGTTCTGGGACAGATGATTTTAATATATTTATAAAATGACCTGGAAATGGGTACAAGAGGTAATCAAATTTGCCAATGACTCAAAATTATTCAAGTTGTCAAATCACAAGAGGATAATGAGAAATTGCAAGAGGACATTGCAAAACTGGGAGATTGGGCATGCAAATGGCAAATGAAATTTAATGTAGATAAGTACAAAGTGATGCACTGAGGGAAGAGTAACCCAAATTATTATATCTATAAAATGCAAGGTTCTACATTAGGAGTCACTACTCAGGAAAAGGATCTAGGTGTCATCGTTGAAAATACATTTAAGTCTTCTGCTCAGTGTGCAGCAGCAGCCAAGAAAGCAAATAGAATGCTAGAAATTATTAGTAAAGGAAAGGAGAATAAAACAGAGAATGTCATAATGCTTCTATCATTCCATTCTGCAACCTCATCTTGAGTATAGTATTAAATTCTGCTCAACACATCTCAAGAAAGAAATAGCAGAATTAGAAAAAAAAAAGATAGAGAAAGGAGACCAAGATGATAAAAGGGATGGAACAATTCCCCTATGAAGAAAGGTTAAAGAGGTTAGGATTCTTCAGCTTGGAGAAGAGACGACTGAGGGGAGATATGATAGAGGTCTATTAAATAATGAGTGAAATAGAACAAGTAAACAATCAGTTGTTTATTCTTTCGAAAAGTACAAAGACTAGGGGAGACACACAATGACGTTACTGGGTAATATATCTACCCCTTGGGATCCTTCCAGCTACATGTAACCTAGCTTGGCCACTGTGGGAAACAAAATGTTGTGTTTGATGGATCCTTGGTCCGACCCAAAATGGCAAGCTTTATGTTCTATTCCTGTTCGGACCTTTTGCCCTCCTCCCAACTTCTGGGAGGCTTCCATGCATCTATCCACCCCCTTTCTGTGAAGGAACATCTCTTTCCCCCCCCCCCCCCCCATATGAGGTATTCAAGAACAAATGTTTACAACAAAAAAACACTGAAAGCAAACACTACAGATTATAAAACAAGATTTTTATTTTTTTTTATTATTAACCACCCACAAAGGTGACATACAAAATAGAATGTCTTAATTATACAGATAATATAGGCAAGGAAAACTTTTTTGAGCTAACATCATTACAAAGATACCGAGCTATGATTAGATGTTTGTCAGCATATTTCAAAGCTCTTTTTTACAAAACCTAAAACAGTGTGTTCATAAAAAGTGAGTGAAAAAAAACATTATAAAAAACACTTCTAAAATACAAACTCTACAACAAAGTCTTGCTTCTAGTGCCACTCCCACCCCAACTCGTTCAGCAATGAAAAAACAGTGTGGAAAACCAAAAGGTTTATTTTAAGAATTATATTAGGACTGGGAAACTGCATCTTTGCAAGTGGAACATTTTTGCCAGAATTTAGCTCAACTCTAAACTAGAAGCCTAACATGTTGCTGTCTGCTTGCAGTGTTTTTCCTATTTCTGTGCCATGGGAGAAGCATACAGCTCTTGGGACAGACCTGCTATGCACAGCCTTATTTAGTGACCTGAAGTGGTGCAGTTCAGTATTCTGTATCAACACTTGTCTGTCCATCTTCAGGCTGGTGAAAGGTAGAAAAGAATAGTGACTGCAGACAGCACATTTTCTTTTATTGACTGCTGAAGCCAAGACCTGCAGCTGCTATGGGACATGCTCTTACCCCCATTCTCGCCAAGCTGCCACAGACTAAAGCTGGGATCAGCAGCAGAGAAGTCTTGTGGCAGTTTCTCCTCCCCACTTCCTGCATTTTCTTTCAAACCAGGAAGCTAGCAGAGGAGGAGGAGCCACAAGGAGTGTCTCATCTTATCACCATCATCCTGACTTCCTTCCTGTGGTATGAGAGGTAGGTATGATAGGGGACAGATGGGTAAAAAATGGAACATAAGAGGGAGCGCACACAATGAAGAAATTATGGAAGGGAGAAAAACATGGGAAAAGAATAGGAATGTGAGTAAAGGAGGTGTGGATTCAGTTTGCCTTTCTTTCCTGATCCAGGGAGACAAACAAATGCTGTGAACATGGTTATAATGAATGAGATGTTTGCACACATCTGATTTAACAGGCCTAGTTGGGTAATTTGGCAACCCTGCTTGTGCTACTTATGGACCGGAATTTTCCGTCTTGCCATACTCCTAAAAATGTCCTGCATTTGGCCTAGGATTTTCTAATATTTCTCCAGAAGAATGAAATTAAAATGAAAGAGAGGAGGATCTTAATTTTGGGTTTTCTAGATTATTCAGTTAAAATTCAGTTCTCTGTTTAAAGGAAAGAGATCAAAAGTAATGGTAAAATTATATATAATATGCCTACTATAGCTGGTCTGCTGTAAGCAGAACATAAGCATTTTAAATAGTTTTCACCTTTACTAGTACCAATACATCTAAAAGTGGATCCAAACTACTGCAAATCCTGCCTGATTTTGTACTTAAATGGCTTATTGGAATTAAAGAAAATAGTGATGAAAAGTGCACCTGGACCAATAACATATCAAGTATCAGCATGAAAGAAAAACCAGCAGTAAATGCACTACCTAATAAAGTAAATATGACTAACAAAGGAAACCCTGAGTTTACTTCTGACATTCAGGCCGATACAGTACGGCGCGCTCAACTGAGCGCACTATTTAACCTGCGGTTGGACGAGTGTTTTGGATGTGCATTCACTACCCCTTATACAATAGAAGTTTAGCGCGTCCAAAACGAGAGTCCAAACCCCCGAAACTAACAGCGCTCGTTACATGCAAATGCATGTTGATGAGGCTATTAGCTATTCACCCCAGATACAGAAAAAAAAATGTGCAGCCAATCCGCACATTTTACGCTCAGAAATTAAACGCCTGCCCAAGAGCAGGCAATTTCTGAGCAGCCCAAAAACCTGTACAGAAAAGCAGACAATATCATGACAATATTAAAGTCAGAGGAACTAAAAGGTTAAAAAAAAAAAAAAAGAGCGCCAGCAGTCAGGTTAAGAAAACGGATGCCCAATTTTATGAGCAACCATTTTCCTAACCTGTCCACAGCCACCTCTCCTGGGCTTACGCTGCTAAAGAGGATGCTAGGACAATAACGCACCCCTAGCACTCCTTTTTAGCACAACCCCTCATTTAAATACTGAATCATGTGCCCAGGAGAGGTTGCTGGAGGCACGTTAGGAAAGCAGGGACAACACAGAGCACTCATTTCCCTCACAACCTTACTGTATCAACCCCATTATTACTGAAAAGTCAAGCAGGTCCTCCCCAATTGCTCTGCAGTTCAAAATGTATCACAGATTACAAACATCTCTGACTAGTTGATACAATGAATGATTTAATTTGAATCCATAATTTGAGGTAAATTTTGACATCCTACGCCTACGGTACCAAAGCAGGAAACACAGACCATTTGACTCCTCATTTTCGAATAAAACAAATTAAGAAGTTGTTCAGGGGATAAAAGTACTAAAGGTTCTTTCCCCATTTTGGAGCTAGGGAAAACACATTTTCAAAAATAGCTTCATAAAAACATGTGCACCTGGAGAAGGATTTTACTTTTTATCTAACACTCATAAGAGCTATTCTAGGATAGACCTTATTCTCCTCACAGATAGATTGTTCCCCGCTGTTTTGCACTCGTATATTGATGTTTGTACTATTTCTGACCATGCTCTGGTTTTTCTGCAGTTGAAGCTGGGGGGCAGAGTCAAGCAACTCCTAAGTTGGAGAATGCCTGGGGGCTTTTGCTCAAGGACAAGGAGTTTTGTCAATTTTTAAAGGGGGAAATATCGCCTGAATGCCATGCCTGATTCAGCCCCTACTATAGTTTGGGAGGCCGGGAAGGCTGTAATCAGGGAGGAAATTGCTTACCTGGCTAAGCAGCAGAAGCAATGAGATACTGAGATATTACACCTTACTAATCTCTTGCGGGATAAGAAACGGGATCACACTCGCACCATAACTGAAGATCATAAGAAAGCATTGAAGAACAAACAGAATGCTTTAAATCAATTGTTACATCTTAAGGCTATATGTTCTTAACTACTTTAAATTTCACCTATTCAAAATTTGGCAACAAAGCAGGCAAACTATTAGCTAATTTAAGAAAGGGCTAAAGAAAAAAGGCATATATAAATAGGGATGAAGGACAGTAGTGGCATCCTGGGATTCATTTTTTGAGGGGCTAACTCTCCCCATAGTGGCTGACAAACAGATAGCTACCTTGAACAGGCAGATTTGCGAGAAGGAGGTATTTTGTGTTATTACTAAACTTAAAAGTGGGGAAGGCTGCCGGTAATGATGGCCTGGGACCTGAGTTTTATAATATCCTTAAATTTCAACTACTAGCACCAGTGACGAAAATGCTGAATTATGCTTTGGCTCATGGTTTCTTTACATCTGCCATGAATCAAGCGGTCACTGTAGTTCTGCCCAAAAAAGGAGAGACACCTTGGAAATCCTGCCTCTTATTGATCTATTTCCCTTTTGAATGTGGATGCTAAATTGCTAGCTTCCATTTTAGCTGCTCAGTTGGCAAAGGTGCTTCCTTCTTTGATGGGGGATGACCAGACTGCTTTTGTCACTGGTCAGCATGAGGTTAATAACATACGGAAATTACTGGCGGTTTTGAATCAGGCCCTGGAGGACTATAGGGAGGGCATGGCGTTAAGCCTAGACGCAGAAGAAGACTTCGATAATGTTAACTGGTCATTTATGTTTAGGGCAATAAAAAAATATGGGATAGTCCTTTTTAGATTGGATCAAAACTGCTTTATACGGACCCCACAGCTTGTATGCTGGTCAATAGCTCCCTATCGGACTCTTTCCCCTTGAAGGGTGATACAAGACAAGATTGTCCATTATCCCCCACTATTGTTTGTACTTACCCTTGAACTTAAGGGGGAGGATAAGGAATTACAGGGGATGCGTATAGGATTGTGGGAATTTAAAATGCGTCTGTGGACAATATTTGATTATTTTTAGCTAATGCGCGCTCTGCTATAGCCCCGGTTCTGACATTTTTTCAGTCCTCTGTGGAGCTGAATATCAATTCTGACAAATTGGAGGCTCTCCCCTTACACATATCTCGGCTGAATGATTGGCGTGGTACTTTTACTTTTCGATGGGCACCCAAAAACTTAAGTATCTGGGTGTATGGGTTCCTAGGGACTTGACACAGCTCTACAAGGTGAATTTTAGTGGTTTAATTGATGGATTTGATCACCAGTTGCAGATTTGGAAAGACTTGCCCATGTCCTTAATGGGTAGGAATGCTTTGTTCAAAATGGGTATATATTACCAAAGTTACTTTATTTACTATAGATGTTGCTGCCCTGTTGGGTTCCCCCACATTATTTGACCTGACTTAAGGCTGTGGTTAGGTGTTTCCTCTGGGGGGGGCGGGGGGTGTCGAAAGCCCAAAATTGGCTTTGATAAGTTAACTCGCAGCAGAAAAAAAAAAAGAAAAAGAGAGTGGGCTCAATGTCCCGGACTTCCCCTTATATAATTTGGCCTGCCATTTACGTTCTTGGGTGAATATTGGGGGGATAAATTTGTCCAACACCTTTCATTTGCTAGAGGAAACGTGTGCACCATTGTCTCCAATGAGGCTGATACACTTGTTGACTGCAGCTCTGCCTCCAGAGATGAAGGGGGAATGTCGTTTTACGTTCCATTATGGAAGCCTGGAAACGCATAAGATGAAGCTTGGGAAGGACACTGAATGTCTCCATCTTTCTTCTGCTTTTGGTTAATCTCTGTTTCTTACTTGGGCTGGACAGTCATGTATTTGCAGACTGGGAGAAGGGGATTACTTATTTGTGGCAGTTGGTAGATAAAGAATCAGGAATCTTTTTTTAGTATTTCACAATTACAAGATATTTATCATATCTCCAGGTCGCATTCTTTTGGGTACTTACAGGTGTGGTACTATTTTCAGCCCCTAGGAATATCCAAGATTAGATTAAACTAGAATCTAGATTGGTCATGGAGTTGGAACAGTTGCTGGGGGAAAACACTCTATAGCTCACTGGTACCGTTTTAGTAAATCCCACTTAGATTCTTCCTTGTTGGTTAATTTGACAGATTATTGGCAAAGGGCATTTAGTGGTCCACTGACGGCAGAAGCTTTGGGTGTTGGTGTTTTCTGAAATGCAGAAGCTGCCGGTGGGGAGTTCTCTTCAGGAAAAGCAGTATAAAATTCCACATCACTGCCAAGCTGATAAGGTTCATCTTCACAAAATGGGCTTGGTAGACTCTTCTGACTGTCACAAATGTGCTCTTGATGCGGGGTCCTTTATCCACCTTTTCCTGACATGCCACAAAAATGTTTCCTTTCAGGAGGAGGTTCTTTTTTCTATAAGAAGCAGTACATCTATTCAGTTGCCTTTCCAAGGGGAGGTTTTGTTATTCAGTGGGATGAATTAATTACGAAATGTGGCACCATCTATTACGAAAAGTCAATATGTCTATTTCTATAGCCTTACTTTTGCAAATGGAGTGGTATGATGTTCGTTTGTTATGTCATAAGGTCCCAAAAGACTATATATCCATTTGGCAAAAATTTTATGAAGCTTTGTCACCGGAAATGCAAACAGAACTTGGGGAGCTGGGGTCGTCTCCATATTGGTAATTGAGGGCTTACAAGGGGACTTCAACTTAACTGTTATAGCTCGGTGGGGGGGGCAGAATGTGGGTTGAGTTGGGAATGGGTTATTGTGTGTTTTTGGGTGAATACTGGATGAGAGTTTATTTGGGGATAAAAATGACATGGAAACGGTGGGAGTGGAGTGTTCTTGTTTTCTGATCTACTTAATGCCTGTACTATGTTAGCTATTGTAATGGTTAATGATCCTGTTTGGGGGTTTTTTTGTCACCTTCTGTGTCTTAAACACGATTTTGCCAAAAAAAGAAAAGTTATATATATACGTACATAATAATGTGCACCTATACTGAACATCTGATGACACGATGGGCTGCATCGTGAGTTGAAAATGCAAATTTGGGAAAGGGGAGGAGTATGGATGGGGTTTAGGCAGGGCTAAGGAAGTTTAGGGGACTGTAGTGATGCAGGCAATAATATATCACACATTAGTGCCCACATTAGCACCGGAAATAGCTATTTCACTGGTGCTACAAGGGTGACAGTGTGCAGCGTGTCTGCAATCTCAGCAGGTGAAATGCACCGCCGTAATGCAGCCGCCTGCTATCGCCCCCCACAGCGAATCATTCCGCTATAATTATAGCAAAATAAATCATCCAGATAGTTGGAAACTTCTAAGCCATTTCATTTTTAATAATGCACAGTAGCAGCAGCAGACTTTTAGCATGAAATAAGCATCCATGAAGTTTGTATCTAAAAATTATAAAGCAAATTCCATCCTAGTCATTTCAGAAAACAAACCAAAATAAAATATAGTAGTGTAAAATAAGGTGCAGTACTATTACTTTTGGAACGGTATCATTACACAGCCTGTATCTCTGGAAAGCATCTAACATACTCTACTATGTTCTGATATCTCTGCAGTCATCTTCTAGGCCAGAGGTTCTCAACCAATGTGGCAAGACACACTGGTGTGTCACCAACAGGTGGGAGGGTGTATCACCAAAAAGTTTTATATAGCAAGCTTATGCTTCCTAAAACAGCCACATGTGCCTGTTGCTTGAGGAGAGCACAGGAGCAGAGAGTACCTATTTTTTAGTCTAAAAAAGTACCCAAACAATATTGTAGGTGCAAGTTTATGCACATTCCTTTTCCAACTCATTTTTCAAAAGATAATATTTTCCCTTCGGAAATTGACAAACTATGGGTAAAAACTCTTTGTGGATTTTATAGTTCTGCACAGTTTGAAAGTTGCCCCAGAGAGTCTGGTTTCTCAGGGTTTCAGTATTTGCATATTTCTGTTTTTAATTTATGGTCCTTTATTATGTAATAGGTAAGGGTCAGTCTGTGCTCTGTGTGTGTGACAGAGGAGAGGGATTGTGCCGACCAGCAGGTAGGTTCTGTGTAGGGATCTTTAGCAGTCCAGGTTGGTTTATTTTGTTTTTCCAACAGGGAACGTATTGTGTTCTATATTTGCAGTGTTGTGTTTTCATAGGTAAGGTTGTTGCTGTTTTGAGTCCTGGATGTTAGTGCTGTAATGGTATGGCAGGTTTGCTATATAGAGATTCTAAGTGTCTTTTCTTTGCAGGTTTTCATGTTATTTCACAAAGTATCTGGCAGGAGAGAGATTTTGAAGTGATGTTACTGTGGGGGATACCAGAATTTGAATATATTTTTTTGTATGGCAAGTTGAAAAGGGAAGGATTTTACAGTCTGGGGTACTAATACGATGACATTGGGGATAAAGCTTCTACAGCCAAGTCCAAAAGCAAAGAATATTCAAGCAGCATTGTCTGAATTATCAGGAAAGCTGCTCAGCATGTAAAAAATGTTGCAGAAATGTAGTTATGGTTTTGACAGTTGCTTGGTTTTGCTTGTATTATTATCCTTAATATAAGGCATGGGGGTAAGCTATATTGAGCAACAGTTACTACCCTTAACAGACATGGGGATAACCTTCACGGAGTGGTAGTTATTGCCATGGGAAGCTTGCTGGACAGACTGGATGGACTATTTGGTCTTTTTTCTGCAAACAATACTGTGTTACTATCTTCTATGCTAACATCCTTGCTCTGCTCTATATAAACTCCAGAAGAGTTCAGAACTTCTTGAGGCTGAAAGTGAGATGCAGAAGAGTTTGTTTACTGTTCCACCCTGAATCAAAACATCAGTCCCAGATTTCTCACTAATAAAGTAAATGAAGATTCAGACTTGTGAAAGTTATCAAATGTAATAACTTTTTTTTTACAAGCAGTTATTGAAATTAAAAAATATTTTCTCTTGCATCATTTAACAAAATATTTAGAACTTTTAAACTTCAGTTACAAAATGTAATGTGCAGTGTCACATACATGAGCATCATCTGTCAGGTGTGTCAGGGTGGAAGAAAGGTGGAGAACCACTGTTCTAGGCCATCAATACTGTATTCATAGCTTACATCACTGATTTTATGTTGTATCTTTCCAAATATTGTCCTTAAGAAGCCAAACGTCAAAACTGAATAATCAGAGATTTAACTTCTTTATGCCATTCCTTTCAAAATGTGGCCAATACACGCTGCAATTTATAACCTAAGAAGTTAAAGTGTATTATGCTCTTGTTTAATCAAGTTTCAACTGAAGAAAAGTAACTGGTATAATGCTTTCTGTTCTATCATTCATCTGATCATGTGCTATATTCCTAGCCCTAGAGATTGCAGGATACAAGTATTTTAACCGACTGGGAATTTTGCACCTGGCTGATTAATCAAAAATGGCTAAAATGTCTTGTGACACACTCATACTGCTGATCTTCCTTTAAATACAGTAAACAAATCACAGAAACGGAAAGCTTTAGGAAAAGAATATACTCATGTGAAATATATTCGTGTTTAAGACCATAAATCAGAAGAACCTACTATCCAAAGTATCTCTGATATTATAAAATCAACATGAAGCACGAAAATGTAGACATACCCAAACACTTCTAAAAAAGTTTATAGTTTTATAGCTAATAAAAAGACATTCTGCCGTTGTCAACTAAAAAAACAGAAGCTTTTAATCCAAACTTCCCTAAATGACAGTTTAAAACACGCAAAAGATGCAGCTCTTCATGCACATAATAATGCAGATCATATGTATATTTAGCAATCGCCTGAGCGGTATAGCATCAAATCTTTGCTGGAACCCCTCCCTAATGGTGCTACTTTGGTAGTATCAGATTAATGTTCCTCAGCCGCAGGCTGGTCTCAATCTGACCGCATTACAGCTGCAGAACTGCAATCACACATTAGCAGGAGCCAAAAGCAAGGACAGGCGAGGTTTCCTTCCCCTCCTCACTCACTCCCGAGTCCCCGGGACGGCGGGGTGCGAGAGAGAGCCGGGCAGTAGGTTTCTATTGCAGCACTGACACTCCCGATCCCAGCCCACACCCCTCCCATTTTCTGCCCAGCCCTGAATCCACCAACTCCATAACACGACACAAGAAATCTCCCCCCCCCCCCAACCTCTTTCCGGGCCACGGCAAGGGCAACCAGGACTCCCGACGAACCTGTTGAAGGATGAGCAGGGAGGGAAAGGAAAGAAGCTGTGGTGGGCTGCAGGGGAGGGGAAAGGAGGGAGAGACGAGGAGGAGGAGGAGGAGGCGGCGGCTACAGCTGCAGCAACGGCATCAGCGGCTCCCTCCGGCTCCCCGCCCGGCACGGCCACGCCTGTTCACATCCCTGGACCGTTACATCCATCGTCAACCTCCAGCCTGTAAACACCCAGCAATAGCAGCCTCCTTTCTCCTCTGCCATCACCTCACAGCCCTCCGCAGCGCTCAATCCCCTCCCCCGTACCTTTCACGAAGAAACAGATAACGTGAAATTAAATCATAGCCCGGCTCAGAAGAAAAAAAAAAATAATATATATATATATATATAAAGACATTCTGCCGCACCCTCTGATGAAAGGGAACACAGCAGGGCGTGGGAGGGGAGAAGAGTCCCCAGAGGCTCACCGCACAGCTCCGGCCGCAGTGCAACAGTCTGCGGCGGTATCTCCAGAGCCCCTGGCCAGGGGAGAACTGAAGGCAGGTCCAGCGCCCGCCAGCCAGGGGGATGCGGGCACCGGAGAATGGGCGAGCGCCTACCTCGCAGCAGCAGCAGCAGCAGCAACGTCGTCGCCGGGCTGGCGCAGTCCTGAGGGCTCGCTCCGGAACGGAGCTGGGCTCGGATGCTGACGCAGCGCAGGGAGTGACAGCGGGAATGCGCAGCCTGCGCTTCCAGCCCCAGCAACAGCTGCACTGATTTCACCGTGAGGGGCGGCGCGCGCAGGCCCCGCCCCCAGCCCGACGAGGCGAAGCTGCCTCTCCCTCCCGCCCATTCCCGCGCCGAGGCCAGGAGGGCAGCGCGCGCCCGCCCAGTATCTTAATGCCAACGGCAAACGCAAGTGTAACCCCGTCCTCGTTCTTCCTTCATCCCCTCCTGAGGAAAGCGAAGCCGAAGGCCTCACCTAGCCCGGGGCACCCGGAGCCTCGCCTCTCCGTTGCGGGATTCGCACTGGGATCCATCCAGTAAAACACTTTCCGTGCGCGTTTCGTCTCTTCTTGCTGGAAAGTCTCTTGCGTGTTCACTGGGATAAAATATCCTGTTTTTCAGTTGTTCTTACGGGCATCTGGTAAATGTTGGGTCGGAAATTGCATTTCAGATGCTATTACAAAGTCGAAAAGGAAAATTGTATTTTGTACAGGACCTTCTTGAGTGTTGGAAATGGCTACTGGCGTTTTTTTATTGGAAATATTTGCTTTTTAATCATGTCATTTCAAAAGATTTGTGAACGCAGTGCTTTGGTGTTTTGTGCTTGAGAGGAAGAAAGATTGGCTTGATGAGCAGCATAGCCGAAGGATTGTCAGGAAAGGTTTGTCTTTGTGCCCATAATTCTAAAATGTAAAACGGGATAGACAGCCAGGAAGGTATGGAAAACATGAGGAGGGATCTAACAACGCTTGAGAAATAGTCTAGGGACTAGTAGCTAATATTTAACACTAAAACATGCACATTAATGCATTTAGGCTGTAAAAACCCAAGGGAAAGGTACAGTATTGGAGGTGAAATTCTTCTAAGCACAAAAGAGCAAGATCTGGGAGTGATTGTATCTGATGATCTTAAGGTAGCTAAATAAGTGGATAAAGTGACAGCAAAAGTCAGAAAGATGTTTGACCTCATAGGGAGAGGAATGGTCAGTAGAAAAAGGTAGGTAGTGTCCCTGGTGATACTTCATTTGGAATGCTGTGTACAATTGTGGAGACCGCACCTTCAAAAGGTTATATACTGGTTGGAGTCGATCCAGGGGGTGGGTACTAAAATGATCAGTGGTCTTCATTCTAAAGTATAGACTTAAAGATCTAAACATATATACCCTAGAAGAGGAAAGGCGAGATAAGGGAGATATAATAGACATTTAAGTATCTCCAAAGTTTCCATGCACAGGAGGCTAGCATCTTTCAACGGAAAGGAAGCTCTAGAACAAGGGGTTAGGACATGAGGGGGAAACTAGAGAGTATCATAGGAAATTTTTTTAGAGAGAGAGGTGTGGATGAATGGAATGGCCTCCCAGTGGAGGTAGTGGAGATGAAAACAGTATATGAATTCAAGAAAGCATGAGAGAAATACAGGGGATCTCTGAAGGAGTAATGGGAATTATAAGAGTTGCATAAATTGGACAGATCGGCAGTTTGTAGCTAGAATAGCAATAGCCCAAAACTGTAAAACATAAATATGCCCCAGTAGGTTAGGCTGGTTTGCGAAGATTTGGGAAATACTGTATGCAGCTATGAAAAATTACTGCACTGATCAGAGATTTGTGCGAACAACTCATAAAGCCCTGATCAGCCAGGATTTGTATACTGGGCCCTAGCAACAAACTGGAGAAAAAAAAAACTCAAAAGTTTTTCCATCAATTTGCAGACTGAATTAGCCATGATATATGAGTGACATCAACTGGTAGCATTGAATGGACTTGTTCCCAAGCTAGTAGAGCTTTGAATTCTACTGAGCATAAGCAGGAATTCCCACATGGGCATTGCGTTGAGTGCTGCCTCAGACATTTTTTGTCTGAGCTGAAGCAAGGATGTGTATTTACTCTCTTTACATTTTTTTTTTTAATTATTAACATTTTTCTTTAACTTTTCATCATTTCTTGTTGCCCCACTGCCTAAGCAGCACTCCAACAGCACTTTTGAGTGTTACAAAAAAAAAGAGAGAGAAAAGAAAGTTTTCCACAAAGGTAGAGGACCAACTTTTCTAGAACAGCTACCCCTCCCTGCTCTTAAAATAATGTCGGGGGAAAAATAAAAACACAGTTCAAAAATTGTTTGTGGCCAGGGGACACGAACTGTGTTGCCACTGCTTGGGGCCCAATCATGATCAGGCAAGCTTCAGGCCTGCAGTCAGATGTCTCCACAGTCTCCGTGATCTTCAGCAGCAAAAATAGCCTGCATTGATCTCATAGGAGTCACAGCAAATCATCATCCAGGACTGCAGAATCCTCTGCCTCATGGGAAAGAGTCGAGCCGAGGCACCTCAAAGACTCCCCCATCAGTGCAAAAAGTGGTCATGGGGTCAAGTCAAAATGGCGCCATTCGGCAGAGCTTCCCCAAACACCAAAGAAGCATAAGCATCGAGGTGCATCGGTACTATCTATGCATGGACTAACAGCGCAGAAGAAACCTTACTGTAACACTCGTGGGCTTAGTGGACCCTTGGTGCTGTGGTATGATTGGCACTGCCTAGCAAGCAAGCTCAGTAGGGCCACACTGACAGCTTGCGGCCAGCCCTGTGACAGGATCACCTGGAGCATTGCCTATACCAGCCACAGGTTGAGCCCTTGGGTTCCAGCAGCCAGTATGTCTTAGGTGGGTCCCTAGGGCAGTTCAAGAATGAGAGTCCAAGGCCAGACAAAGGTTGGGGCACTCAGCAGACAGCAGATATGAATAACAAGCCAGAGGTCGGGATAGGCTGTAGACAAGGCATGGGCAGGTCCAAAGCAGAAGGTCAGGTCTAGGCAGTGTTCAGGGAAGATCAAGGTCCAGGCCGGAGACAGAGTCCTAGAAATCAAGCCAAGGGGAATGGGATAAGACAAGAACCAAGACAAGATAATGACTAGGGCAAAGCACGGATAAGGCAAGACAGGAACACTGGAACTAGATGAGACACAGGAACAGGACACAAACACTAGCAACACACACTGAAGCATAAGGTACACCAGGGGACTTCTGCGGAGGCGTTGGATAAGTGCCCAGGCCAGCTTTAAATAGGGAAGACAGCTGATGTCATGAAAGGGTGCTGCAGGGTCTTTCCCACCATGGCCCCTTTAAAAGCCAGCATGTCAGGTACACATGTGCCTTAGAAGGAGCCTGGATGAAGGTGGTATAAGCGGCGGTCCTGTTGCACTTGGCGGTGTTCTTGCTGTGAGGATGTCGGAATGAGTGCGGTGACTCCCAGGGCCATCCCACAAGCCACCAAATGTAACACTGACTGCTTGAAGCACGATGCATCAATGCAAGCTCTGATATGCAGCACACCGATGTGTATGCAGCACACCGATGTGTATGGTGAGTCAAAGGCCTCAACGCTTGGTGCATTGAAACAGCATGGTGCATTGACACACCTGATGCATTTCCCATCAATGCAACATGGTGTATTGACGCAGCCAACCAGTGCACTGACAAGGAGCATCAATTACACTCATCACTCGAAACACCAACACTCCAGAGATGTGAACCGATGTATTCCATCCTTCATCCAGTGCAGAAAGAGTTTAAGTTCACCTGTCATGTGCCTCATCGCATTCTGCATCGTCCTCTCATCATAGATCCAAATATTCTGTGAAGCTTTCCATCACTGCTCCAGTCCTACTAATGTATTCTTCCAAATCCAAACATTCTGTGCTAACAGGGCTCTTTGGGTCTTAGATTCTGAGGGCTGCTTTGCCCACTAAGCTTTATACTGTGTAAAACAGGCCTATAGTACCCTGTGATTCACTCTGGCTGCCTTCTCCAATCACAAGGGCACTTCCAGTCTCACAGTTACTGGGGCAAGGCTAGTGTTTGGAGACACCGGACCTTCCATTATAGAGAAGCAGCCAGCCCTGGTATCAGAAAAGAATGCGTCTCCTCCTATAGCAGTTCAGAGAACTCAGCAGACAATTGAACAAGTACTTGAATGTAAAGCACTTTGAAGTGCTGAAAGGTGGACTATAAATAGAATAAATAATAATAATCCCTTTCTGGAGAACTGGTCAAATCTCTTCCATCCCTATATTCTTCTTCTCCTATGGCACTCGCACAAACTGCGATCTCCACATCGCTGTCAATACATGTCTCCTTGGAACCTCCAATCCGCATCTTTGATTGCAGTGGAGCCTTCTCTTTTGGGAGTTACACACCAACCTTTTCCCTCATCGAGACATCAGGACAGAACATGTCTATCATCACACTCATCTTTGCAGTCCTGGCCAAGTGTGCCATCCCTGGTGGATTCACCTGGGAGTTCAACAGAGATCCCCTCTGATCCACTTTCAGAACCATCCGAACACACTTCTCTGGAAGATCTGTCTTACTCAAATTTAATTAAAATATTGGGCACATCCTTTAATGTCAATGTCAAAAGGACACGGATCCTCGAGCCAAGGTCATAGGACTACTTCAGATTTCAGACATCCCATCAGACCCAGTAGCTCTTCTGATGCAACCATATTGGTTACCTTACAGATGAAAATGTGGGAAACACCCATTTCTAGTATAATAGCAGCCAGGAAACTAGACCTCAAATACAGAATGCAGAACTCCTGTCTGTTTTGGACTTGTGCAGCTTCCACAGAGGTCGGTGGTTGGCACTTAAGAAAGTGAAGAAAATGAGACTTCTTTCAACTGTCCTCCAGGAAAGGACCACTGGATCCTTGATAAGTTCAGAAAGAAGGTATTTCAGGGCTCCATGTCATCACCAGTTTCACATGAGCCAATATGTTCATGACTGCATACAGAAAATGAAACCATTTATTCACACTGAAACCAGCGAACTTTCTCCCTACAACCTCTACTAGACAAGGAAGAAGCTATTCACTATCTGTTACATTCTGTTTACAAAGCTTTTGATTCTACTCAAGAACATCTGTGGCCTCCATTGGCACAAGACACATGCCCTTGGCTTCAGGTCAGCAGTATCCAGGAGGATGTTCATGAAAAGCTTTCAGAAATAGTTTCTCAAAAGAATAGAATGTGTGTCAGAGCTAGGTAGGCCCCAGACAGGAGCAGCATAGGGGTCAAAAGCAGAGCAGGACAAGGTCTTCTGCCTCGCCATCTACCTCCCCCTTTTGTTGAGCCCACAGGTTCTAGTAGCCTGCAGGATTTCACTGGTGGTGTTGAGGCAAGAATAAATGCAGGCTGTGGTCAAGGACAGAGTTAAGTATGAAATAGGGCAAGCAAGACAGAACCAGATAAACGAGGACAGACGAGATAGGAGGACCACTGGTGAGAGAGGCCACTTGGAGGCCTAACACAGAGCAAGAACACACAGGCAAAGAACACACAGACAAGGAAGGCCATGGGAGGCCCAAACCCAGGATAAGGGCGAGCTAGGAACACACTGGTGAGAGAGGCCACTGGAGGCCTAGACAGAGCCAGGGAAAAGCAAGGATCACAGATAAGATAGGCCACTGGGAGGCCAAGACAGGGCAAGGCAAGGAACACACAGGCAAGATAAGCTACTGGGAGGCCCAGACAAGTCAAAGGCAGAACACACAGGCAAAGTAGGCCACTGGGCAGCCTAGAGAGGACAAGGGCAAGTCAAGGAACACACAAGTAAGACAGGCCACTGGGAGGCCTAGATAGGACATGGGCAAGGTAAGGTATACAAACGGGCAAGGCAAACAGAAACCTTTGGTAAAGAAGCTAATCACAAGGAGGGCCAAATCAAGGGCGACTTGATAATGAGACCCTGAGCTAAGAATGAGGCAGGCTTTTAGAAGTGGCCTTGCTACAGCATGCAGCCTTCAAGGCAGATGGTGGAGCAAGTCTGAGCATGGCCCAGTAAGTATTTGTGGTGGCAAGGGGGCCGCCAAGCAACCAGTATCATTGCAGCAACCTCCCCCGCTGGATGGTACCTTCCCTGGAATCAAGTTAATGGGACAGACATAGGAGCATGTGGTGGTAGGACCTCTGCCTGCTGTTTGCTAAAGACATCTGCATACTGCAATGGCAGACCCAGTAGCTCCAGGGTGACTGACTGGAGCTACTGGGTCTGCACAATAGGCATGACCTTGGCAAGATATTGCTTATGGCATCAGGAGCTCCATCTGGTGATCTGTAGAGTACTCCATACGATGGAGGGGCTGGTACAGCATGAACCAAGGTAGGCCTAAGATGACCACGTTGACTGCTTTGGACAGCACATATAAGAAATTGCCATGCTGGGTCAGACCAAGGGTCCATCAAGCCCAGCATCCTGTTTCCAACAGAGGCCAAAACCAGGCCACAAGAACCTGGCAATTACCCAAACACTAAGAATATCCCATGCTACTGATGCAATTAATAGCAGTGGCTATTCCCTAAGTAAAATTGATTAATAGCCATTAATGGACTTCTCCTCCAAGAACTTATCCAAACCTTTTTTGAACCCAGCTACACTAACTGCACTAACCACATCCTCTGACAACAAATTCCAGAGCTTAATTGTGCGTTGAGTGAAAAAGAATTTTCTCCGATTAGTCTTAAATGTGCTACTTGCAAACTTCATGGAATGCCCCCTAGTCCTTCTATTATCCGAAAGTGTAAATAACCAATTCAAATCTACTCGTTCAAGATCTCTCATGATCTTAAAGATTTCTATCATATCCCCCCTCAGCCGTCTCTTCTCCAAGCTGAACAGCCCTAACCTCTTCAGCTTTTCCTCATAGGTGAGCTGTTCCATCCCCTTTATCATTTTGGTTGCCCTTCTCTGTATCTTCTCCATCGAGATGCGGCAACCAGAATTGTACACAGTATTCAAGGTGCGGTCTCACCATGGAGCGATACAGAGGCATTATGACATTTTCTGTTTTATTAACCATTCCCTCCCTAATAATTCCTAACATTCTGTTTCCTTTTTTGACTGCTGCAGCACACTTGAGCTGACGATTTCAAAGTATTATCCACTCTGATGCCTAGATCGTTTTCCTGGGTGGTAGCTCCTAATATGGAACCCAACATCATGTAATTACAGCAATGGTTATTTTTCCGTATATGCAACACCTTGCACTTGTCCACATTAAATTTCATCTGCCATTTGGATAACCAATTTTCCAGTCTTGTAAGGTCCTCTTGTAATATATCACAATCCGCTTGTGATTTAACTACTCTCAATAATTTTGTATCATCCACAAATTTGATAACCTCACTCGTCGTATTCCTTTCCAGATCATTTATATATATATTGAAAAGCACTGGTCCAAGTACAGATCCCTGAGGCACTCCACTGTTTACCCCTTTCCACTGAGAAAATTGACCATTTAATCCTACTTTCTGTTTCCTGTCTTTTAACCAGTTTGTAATCCACAAAAGGACATCACCTCCTATCCCATAACTTTTTAGTTTTCTTAGAAGCCTCTCAAGAGGGACTTTGTCAAATGCCTTTTGAATATCCAAATACACTACATCTACTGGTTCACCTTTATCCACATGTTTATTAACCCCTTTAAAAAAATGAAGCAGATTTGTTAGGTAAGACTTCCCTTGGGTAAATCCATGTTGACTGTGTCCATTAAACCATGTCTTTCTATATGCTCTACAATTTTGATCTTTAGAATAGTTTCCACTATTTTTTCCGGCACCGAAGTCAGACTCACTGGTCTGTAGTTACCCAGATAGCCCCTGGAGCCCTTTTTAATTATTGGGGTTACATTGGCCACCCTCCAGTCTTCAGGTACAATGGATGATTTTAATGATAGGTTACAAATTTTAACTAATAGATCATAAATTTCATTTTTTAGTTCCTTCAATATCTAGGATGCATACCATCCGGTCCAGGTGATTTGCTACTCTTTAGTTTGTCAATCTGGCCTACTACATCTTCCAAGTTCACAGCTGATCTGCTCTCTGTGCAGGAGGCCTGTCTGCATAGTGAGCAGAATGGTGGCTCTCATGAAACGTCCAGATAAGGGTTCTCCATGGATAGATGAGATTTGTGAGTCCAGTGTCCAACAGAATGGTCACGATCCCATAGTGATGCACCAAGGACTCATGAATGAAGGTGCTGGTATCAAGGAAGGTTTGTGTATCCATATGGGTGTCCCCAAATGAGAGTCGTACTGGTACTAGAATTTGTGGAGAGGTACATGGTTGACCTAGGGTGGCCTCTCTCACCAGACCTAGGTCCTGCAGTTTCCCAGCTTGGACAGGCAGCGATTTGTGACATGCCCAAGTGTGGCACTATTTAGGCACAAATTGAGGTGCTAGCGCCTCTGCTTCTCAGATAACTGGTGCCAACTCAGGAGGTGACCTGGAAACCACTGGGTGCTGGAAACTAGGGGCAAGGCAAATGGGATGATGAGCCAGGCCCCTCTCTCAGGCCCATTCCTGAACTCTGAGGTCCAGGAGTATGGGCATCCTGATTAGCCCTACCAATGTATCAGGCAGATCCTGACCAGCCAGTTCAGCTCTGATGTGCTCCAACAGCCCTTGCCTGAAGATGGCTATCAAGCTCTCTACCGCAATGGAATTCAGATGCCAAAGTATAAAAATTTATTTATTTATTTGAAACTTTTATATACCGGTATTAGTATGCATACATCATACCGGTTCACATTGTAACTAAAGGCAGAAATTACAATCAACAGGGAGGGGACAACAAGGAGGATTATACAAAGAGCAGGAGGCATAGAATTAAAGCATTAAAACTGTAACGAGCTATTTACAGGACTATATACAAATTTAAGTGGGTTACTTACAGGAAAAGTATAAGAGAGGGTTCAATAGGGCAGGGGTTGGTGGGGTGGGGGAGGGGGGTGGAGAAATTAGGGTAGAGGGGGGAGGAGGTGAAGGTTAATCAGGGTAGGCTTGTTGGAAGAGCCATGTTTTAAGTTTTTTTCTGAACTTGGAGTAACATGGCTCCAGCCTGAGTGTGGTGGGGAGGGCGTTCCATTGTTTAGGGCCTGCTACTCTCCAATTGATTGGGAACCTTGTCTGATCTGAAGAAGCTCAGTAGCCATGGAAGATGTGCAGCTAGGCTCATAAATAATCATGCAGAATTCTCACAAGAAGTTGTTCAGATTCACTAGGAGCAGATTGTCTCTCTCCCAGAGTGGTGAAGCACAGAGCAGGGCGGAACTGTCCAACAAGGATAAGATATATAGATATATATATATAATCTTGACGCGATTAGATGGAAAGAGAGGTGTTTGCAATTCAAATTGCATCCGGCATAGATTCAAGAAGCCTCTACACTTAGTACCTCAGGGGTGGAGGCAAATGAAGTGTGGAGGTAGCAGGCCGTACCAGAGGTGCCGAAGCAGGTATCATGGCAGCTGGATGGGTTGTCATACCCTGAAGATAACTGGACATTTTATTCGGTTGGTCTTGCTGCTGATGTAGCTGATGAGCTATCCTTTTAATGGTGGAGGCCTATGACTAGTCTGCCGATTTCCTGGCCTCAGCAAGCTGTGATGAGTGGCATGAGAATGAGCCCTTGTTGCTGTGTTGAGTTGACGTAGCCTCGTAGTCTTGGTAAGAAGATTTTCCTTTGATTTTTATTTGGATGATCTTTCATCCCAATTGAAAGACGAACTTGCAGCCTGAGAAATTCCATCCTCTCTCGAGGATCTAATTGACTTGACAGGCCGGATCTGTGGATCGTCTCAATCCATGGCGAACTGCTACCTAGGCGGATCTCCCAGATAACAGCACCTGTTCGGTTTCTCATCCATGCTTTCCATGAAGAGGAGATTGAACTTCTGGTGTTGGAGAAATCCATTCATCCTATAGTTTTGGGGTTGCCGTGGCTCCAACATTACTCTCCCCAGTTTGACTGGGGAGCTCTGCAGCTCACCGAATGGAGTTCCGCTTGTCGCCAGCAATGCCTATGGGGACTTCAAGGATGGCTTTTTGAAGCAGAAAGCGTATATTCTTCCGCCCTTGTGCAAATTCGATTGTCCAATTGACTTGTTACTGGGTACTACCCCTCCCAGGGGTAGGACTTATCCCTTGTCACAAACTGAAACCCGAGCGATGACTGAATACATCCAGGAAAACCTAGCTAAGTGGTTTATCCGACCATTCACCTCGCCTGCAGGAGCAGGTTTTTTCTTCGTCAAGAAGAAGGATGGGTCATTAAGACCTTGTATTGATTACCTCGACCTAAATGCAATCACCCGCAAGGAAAGATACCCGTTGCCCTTGATCTCCGAATTGTTTGATCGCCTTCAGGGCACCAACAACTTTACCAAGTGGGACCTGCGGGGCACCTATATTTTAGTCCGTATTCACCCAGAGGATGTTTGGAAAACAGCATTTAACACGAGAGATGGACATTATGAATACTTCATCATGCCTTTTGGACTCTACATTGCCCCGCAGTATTTCAATGGATGATCAACGAGATCTTTCGCAACCTTTTGTATACTAAGGTCATCGCGATTCTGGATGATATCCTCATCTTCTCGAAAGACCTCGATTCCCATCGGGCTGATGTCCACACAGTCCTCCAGCGGTTTCGCAAAAACCACCTGTTTGCCAAATTGGATAAATGAAAAGTCCAGTTTGCCCTTCTTGAGCTACATCATTTCCCAATGAGGATTTACCATGGACCCTAGTAAGTTAAAGGGTATCCGTGATTGGCTTCAACCTGTGGGCCTACGGGCACTCCAAAGATTTCTTGGATTCACCAACTACTACCGTCATTTTATAGGAAATTACTCCATGTTGGCTGCACCCATCACGGCCATGACTAAGAAGGGCAGCAAAACAAGAAACTGGTCCCCTGAGGCTTTGGCTGCCTTTCAAGACCTTAAGAACGCCTTCTTTTCCAGATCTTGTCTGCGCCACCCGGATCCTAGCCACCCCTTCATCATTGAGGTGGATGCCTCGGCTATTGGAGCCAGGGCAGTTTTAAGTCAACATTCCACTTGAGGGACTCTCCTTCCTTGTTCTTTCTTTTCCCTTAAGTTCTCTCATACCGAACAAAACTATAGTATAGGAGACAGGGAATTGTTGGCTATTAAGAAGGAAGACGCTACACCATACCTGAACATTATTTTTTTATTGCAGTTTTGCGACCAATTGATGAATGGTTATAAACATTTGGAGAAGATGATACATGTTTAAAGTTTCTGGGAAAACATTCATTTGGAAACAAGTATTCGTGGTGTTGAAACACTTGATTTGTACGGTAAGGGTTTTAAGGAAATGGTTGCAGGTATTGGGTTTGATAATAAGTGTTGGGATTAGTATATTGTTTTTGTTTTTGGTTATAATAGATTTTGTAGAAGTTTTCCCCTGAGGAAGCCCGCTAGACGGGTGAAACAGAGATCTTCATTGGGGAACAGCCGTGTGGCTGAGAAGTACTTGAATGAACAACATTGTGGCAGCGGTTAATGGGGAATAGCTGTGTGGCTGAGAAGTACTTGAATGAACAACGTTGTGGCAGCAGTTAATCGTGAATAAGGGATTAAATGAGAGTGACAAATGCACTCGGAGGAAAAGACTTGTCTTTATAACTGTCTATATGTTATTCATTGACTAATCTGATACTGTTCTACTTCAACATCTTTGTAAACGTAGGATTTAAATGAGTGTGACAATTGTACTCTGTCTTTATAACTGCCTATATGTTATTCATTGACTGAGGTTTTTAATGAATGAATGGGGTTGAATGATGATTGGTTACTTAGTATTATGTGTCTAGTCAGGATGTATTATTCTTAATAAACATTTTTTATGTTTATATATACATTTGTGGGATGTAATGATATTTGGGTTCTCATTGATTGTGGGTTAACATTATTGAATACTAGAGAACCTATTTCTATTATTGCCCTCGGTGTTTGTATTGCCTTGGTTTTTACTAAGGCAGATGCAAGGTAGATACCCATACCATAAGTGATATTTAAAGGTGGTGATTCAGAGGAAATTAAACAAATCTCTGTGAATCTAGAAAATGTAATGTCAATTTAACATACTAAAAAGTAGCAAATCAAATGGACCAGATGGTATACATCCCAGAGTACTAAAAGAACTGAAAAAATAAAATTGCAGACCTTCTATTAGTAATCTGTAAAGTTTAATTGAAATCCACTACGGTACCTGAAGATTGGAGGGTGGCCCATGTAATGCCAATTTTTATAAATGGTTCCATAGATGATCTAGGAAACTAAAGACTGATGAGCCTGTACAACAATACTGAACATATAGATAGCTGTTACGGTTCTGGCCGCGAGCGCTGTGACCAGACCCTTACCTCCATGTTCCTGGACCTGTTCCCGCTTCTGTTGGCCTAGTTCGCGGCCTGTTTGGCGGCGTCCCCACGAGGGCCGCTCCGCCGGGAAGCCTCCCATGGATGCCCTGCTTCTAGGCGCTCACGCGCACCACTTGGGCGCTTTTCTAGGCCGTTTCCCGCCAGTGGTGACTCCGCCCAGTTCCTGACGTCAGACACCGTGGCCTTGATAAGCCGGCCGCGGACACTCAGTCTTTGCCTTTCAACGGGCTTACCAACCGGTTCCCTGTTGCTCCGTGCCCCGGAGTGAGCTGCCTTGAACTCGCTCCGCTCCTGCTTGCCTGCTACAGTACCTGCTTGGTTCCTGCTTGCCTGCTACAATTCCTGCCTGGTTCCAGTTCCCAAGTTTTGCTACAGTTCCTACCTGGTTCCAGTACCCGAGTCCTACAGTTCCTGCCTGGTTCCAGTATCCGAGTCTTGCTACAGTTCCTGTCTACTGTTCTAGTCTGGTTCCAGTTCTCAGTCCTGCTCATCAGCCTGCCCGCTCCAGTCTCAAGATCATCAACCCGCCTAAGTCCCAGCAGCCGGGCTTCTACGGGCTCCTCCCGGGGGGGGCTTCGGCTTCCAAGGGTGAAGCCTCACCTAAGTCCCAGCGGCTGGGCTCCTATGGGCTCCTCCCGGGGGAGCACCAGCTTCCAGGGTGAAGAGCACCTCTTCGTCCTGCCTGAACATCTGCCTCCCATCCTGCGGTGTACCAGAGACATTGAATACCTTTCCCAGTCTCTTGCAGGTCGGCCCAAGGGTCCACTAATTTGAGACTCCATAACAGATTGCAAGGCCATGGACTCGGCGGATGTGCCTGCTCCCTCGGACCTGCCTGGGATGGCCCAGCAGATGCTACAGCACCAGAGCTGCATCGATGCCCTGGCAGCTACGGTGGAACGGCTGTCCTCTCGCCTGGAGTCCTTGCCTCGTGCTGGCACGGTCCCCGAGGGACACAGCTCTTCTGTGACTCAACTACCGGCACCCTCTCGCTACGCTGGAGATTTAAGGACCTGCCGCGGCTTTCTGAACCAATGTTTCATATGGTTCTCTCAGTTGCCTCGGCAGTTCCCCTCGGATGCAGTGAAAGTAGCTTATATCCTGTCCCTGCTTGATGGGAAAGCCTTAAGATGGGCCTCTCCCCTTTGGGAACACAATGATCCCTCGCTAATGGACTTACAACAGTTCATCTTGAACTTCCGATAGGCTTTTGATGAGCCAGCCCGAGTAGCTAGGGCTACATCTGAACTGCTGCAGCTCCGTCAGGGGGCTCACTCCTTGGCAGATTATGCTATGGAATTCCGGACTTTAGCCCAAGAAGTAGGTTGGCAGGATGGTAGTCTTAAGGCCATCTTCTTGGAGGGCCTTTCCGGACGCATAAAGGATGAGATTGCTGCCCGAGATCTGCCGGAGGACATCAACGTCTTGATAGAGATGGCTGCCCGCATTGACCACCACCTACAACAACGGGCCAAGGAGCAGCACTCCTCCCGCCACAGTCCTGCTTCTGTGTCGGCGAGATCCGCGTCTTCTCATTCAGACGCTCCCACCTGCGAACCCATGCAGCTGGGACGGCCCCTGCTCTCTGCTGAAGAGAGGCAATGACGCCATTCGTTGAAATTGTGCTTGTATTGTGGCCAGAAGGGCCATTTCTTGGCACGCTGCCAGGAGCGTGCGGAAAACGCCAAAGCCTAGGAGGTCGGGAGGAGCTCCTCCTAGGCTGTGCTACGTCTCCTCAATGTACCGTGCCTGTTACCCTGGTATACCCTGGAGGATCCATTGAGATGATCGCGTTCCTGGATTCTGGAGCCGGGGGTAATTTCATCCCGCAGGACTTAGTCTCCCAGTTGCGAATTCCTACGCATAGACGGGAGGTCCCATTACGAATTACCTCCATCCAGGGGACGCTCCTTCCAGGACCTATCATGATGTCCACGGCACCCATTACTGTCCGCACCAGGGCGATCCATTCGGAGGAGATAGCCTTCCTAGTGTTGGATAAGGCTGTCCACCCTGTGGTGCTAGGGTTGCCGTGGTTACAGAAGCACTCACCCACGATTCAGTGGGATACATTACAGATTGTCAAGTGGAGCCCTTTCTGTCTAGCAACTGTATGAAGGTGCCCAAGGCTCCCAGACTTCCGTTGATGCACTCTGCCTTAGGTCCTCCGGCACCCTATGAGGACTTCACGGATGTTTTTTCCAAGTCCAAGGCAGAGATCCTTCCGCAGCATCACCCGTATGACTGCGCTATAGACCTGCTACCTGGAAATATGCCCCCCCGAGGAAGGGTATATCCCTTATCATTACCTGAAACCCGGGCCATGTCTGAGTATATCTCAGAGAATCTAGCCAAGGGGTTTATTCGCCCGTCCAAGTCACCTGCAGGGGCAGGCTTCTTCTTTGTCAGCAAGGACAGCTCGCTGAGACCGTGTATAGACTATCGAGGCCTAAATTCTATTACCAAGCGGGATCGTTACCCGCTCCCGCTAATCCCGGAGCTCCTTGATAGGCTCCAGGGAGCGAAGATTTTCACAAAGTTGGACCTATGAGGTGCTTACAACTCAGTCAGAATTCGTCCCGGAGACGAGTGGAAAACCGCTTTTAATACCAGAGACGGGCATTACGAATATTTTGTGATGCCTTTCGGCTTATGTAATGCTCCGGAGGTGTTCCAGCACCTTATGAATGAGGTGTTACGGGACCTTCTGAACACCTGCGTAATCGTCTACCTTGACGATGTGCTAGTCTACTCCCAGGACCTGCCTTCACACTGTCAGCATGTCCGTCAAGTGCTCCAAATACTCAGGGAGCATAGTCTGTACGCGAAACTTGAAAAATGTAGTTTCGAGAAAACGTCCCTGCCGTTCCTGGGCTATATAATCTCTGCAACAGGCTTCCAAATGGATCCGGAGAAAGTGGCGGCAATTAAGAATTGGCCCCGGCCGAGGGGTCTCAAAGCGTTGCAAAGCTTCCTCGGCTTTTCCAATTTCTACCGTCACTTTATTCCTAACTATTCCCGTATTGTGGCTCCGTTGACTGCCCTCACCCGAAAGGGACCCAACGCGGTGGATTGGCCTGTTCCTGCTTGCCAAGCCTTCGAGGCCCTCAAGGAAGCGTTCTTGTTGGACACCTGCCTTCGTCATCCTGACCCCAGCCGGCCCTTTGTGGTGGAAGTCGATGCCTCCAATGTGGCCGTGGGGGCCGTGCTGAGCCAGTACTCCGATTCTGGACAATTGCTACCCTGTTCATATTTCTCAAAGAAATTCTCGCCGGCAGAAAGCAACTACTGTGTTGGTGATAAAGAGTTGCTAGCCGTGAAACTTGCCTTGGAGGAATGGAGACAGTGGTTGGAGGGGGCCAACCATCCGGTTACGATTTACACAGACCACAAAAACTTAGCATTCTTAAAGCAAGCCCAATGCCTGAACCCAAGGCAAGTCCGGTGGTCGCTGTTTTTGATCGGTTTTAACTTTACTCTACGCTACCGACCGGCTCTAAGAACGTTCGAGCCGACGCGCTCTCGCGCTCCTCTGAGGTTGAAGAGACTTCTGACACTCCCCAGTACAACTTGGATCCTATGAAAGTGAGCCTTGCAGCAACCTTGGTGTCCTCCCAAGGAAAGACCATCGTTCCACGTCGCTCCTGGAGAGCAGTCCTCACTTGGGCCCATAACTCCCTCACTGGGGGCCATTCTGGCTGTAAAGGGACCTTATACCTTGATTCTACTGGTGGCCGACGGAGAGACAGGGCGTCCAAGCCTTTGTGGGCTCTTGCCCTACCTGCGCCGTACAGAAGCCGCTCATCGGGAGGCCCAAGGGCCTGTTACAACCATTACCCATCCTGGTGGAGCCTTGGACGCACATCTCCACCGACTTTGTCGTGGACTTTCCTGTCTCAGGAGGTAATTCGGTCATTTGGGTGACAGTAGACCGATTCTCCAAGATGGGGCACTTTGTCCCCTTGCCAAAGTTGCCTTCTGCACCTGACTTAGCCAATCTCTTCGCTCAACATATCTTTAGACTTCACGGTTTTCCACAGGATATAGTCTCAGATCGAGGACCACAGTTTACAGCTCGATACTGGAAAGCACTTTGCAAATGCTTCAGTGTGCAACTTAGTCTTTCGTCTGCGTTCCATTCCCAGAGTAATGGGCAAACGGAACGGACTAATCGAACATTAAAGACCTTTCTCTGTTCGTTCGTGAATGAACGACAAGATAATTGGGCCAAGTTACTCCCATGGGCGGAGTTCTCGTATAATAATCATACGCATGTCGCTACTGGAAGTTCGCCTTTCCTCGTTGTCAATGGGAAGCAACTTCGATCGCCCTTGTCTTCGCCTGAACCTAGTGCACTCCCGGCAGTGCAACTTTCAACCCGCCAGCTTCTTTCCTTATGGACCTTTATCCAGGGAGAGCTCCGTAAAGCCACCCAGTCCGCCAAGAAATGGACGGATAGGCATCGTCAGCCTGCGCCTATCTTCCTTCCAGGAGACCGCATCTGGCTTAGTACTAAAAATCTACAGCTACTAATCCCGTCTCGAAGACTAGCCCTGAGATTCTGTGGGCCGTTCCGAGTCGCCGAACGAGTGGGGAGCAGTCTCGTACCGACTACATAAGAACATAAGAAAATGCCATACTGGGTCAGACCAAGGGCCATCAAGCCCAGCATCCTGTTTCCAACGCATACCCTCCTCCATGCGCATACATGATGTGTTCCATGTGTCATTGCTGAAGCCTCTTGTTTTGTCTAGATACCACTCCCGGGCTCCTGAACCATCGGATCCTTCAGTACCGGACGATATTACGTATCAAGTACGTGAGATCTTGGATGTATGGTTCCATCAACGACGCTGGGAGTACTTGCTTGCCTGGGAGGGTTGTGGACCCGAGGATAATTCGTGGGAACCTGCCCGAAACATCCTCGACAAGGACTTATTACAGCAGTTCCATCTGGATCACCCAAATAAACCTGGACCTGCTAAGAAGGGGGGTAAGAGGGGAGGTACTGTTATGGTTCTGGCCGCGAGCGCCGCAACCAGACCCTTACCTCCATGTTCCTGGACCTGTTCCCGCTTCTGTTGGCCTAGTTCGCGGCCTGTTCGGCGGCATCCCCGCGAGGGCCGCGCCACCGGGAAGCCTCCCATGGATGCCCTGCTTCTACGCGCGCGCGCACCACTTGGGTGCTTTTCTAGGCCGTTTCCCTCCAGTGGTGATTCCGCCCAGTTACTGACGTCAGACGCCGCGGCCTTGATAAGCCAGGCACGGACACTCAGTCTTTGCCTTGCAACGGGCTTACCAACCAGTTCCCTGTTGCTCCGTGCCCCGGAGTGAGCTGCCTTGGAACTCGCTCTGTTCCTGCTTGCCTGCTACAGTACTTGCTTGGTTCCTGCCTGCCTGCTACAGTACCTGCTTGGTTCCTGCTTGCCTGCTACAGTTCCTGCCTGGTTCCATTTCCCAAGTCTTGCTACAGTTCCTGCCTGGTTCCAGTATCCGAGTCTTGCTACAGTTCCTGCCTGGTTCCAGTACCCGAGTCCTGCTACAGTTCCTGCCTGGTTCCAGTATTCGAGTCTTGCTACAGTTCTTGTCTACTGTTCTAGTCTGGTTCCAGTTCTCAGTCCTGCTCATCAGCCTGTCCGCTCCAGTCTCAAGATCATCAACCCGCCTAAGTCCCAGCGGCCGGGCTCCTATGGGCTCCTCCCGGGGGAGCACCAGCTTCCAGGGTGAAGAGTACCTCTACATCCTGCCTGAACATCTGCCTCCCGGCCTGCGGTATACCAGAGACATTGAATACCTTTCCCAGTCTCTTGCAGGTTGGCCCAAAGGTCCACTAAATTGAGACTCCATAACAGATAGCCATAGTTTAATGGCACAAAACCAACATGGATTTATGCCAGGGAAGTCTTGCCTCACCAGTCTGCTACATTTTTTTGAAGTTGTGAATAAACAAGTTAAAAATGCTGAGCCAGTTGATTATAGTGTATTGTAAGGAGATACCCAAAGTTTCATTACTGTGTATGCAGCAAAATGGATTCTGACTTCGTAAAATGGGCATTTGGCCTGAATTTCAGCAGTAAAATACAGAGATGCTGAACTTCTTCTAGAGGAGCAGTACATGACTGAATTATCTGATCTGCCAGAATATACTGTTTAATTAGGCCTCTCTTAAAGAATGCAGTCTTCTCTCAGCAAACAAAAGGGGATCTCAGACAATGCAGGCCAGGTGTGTATGTGTTTGTATAAGAATAGAGTTTAGTTCTACCTGGAAACTGGACCTTCCAGTCCTGAAAGGAGGCCATATCAGACAGGTCAGCTCAGTCACACAGCAGATGGGTGGTAATTTTCTATAGCACTTCCAGTCCCCAGAGAGAGGAGGGCGGGAAGCAGACAGTATCCGATTAGGCTACAGTACACTCTATAAGTCCTTACAGTATCTGGATTTTCAAAAAGCATTAGACAAACAACCTCATGAGAGACTCATAAGGAAATTAAAATGTCATTGTATAGTAGGCAGTGTTTTACTCTGGAATGAGAACTATTTAAAAGATAGAAAACAGAGAGTAGGCCTAAATGGTCAATTTTCTCAATGGAGAAAATGAATAGTATGGTATGCCGGCGCCATTTTGCAATACGGCCATACAGCCGGCGCCATTTTGCAATACGGCCCTAATGCATGAGGTCGCTCCCGGACCCCCGCTGGACTTTTGGCAAGTCTTGTGGGGGTCAGGAGGCCCCCCCAAGCTGGCCAAAAGTCCCTGGGGGTCCAGCGGGGGTCCGGGAGCGATCTGCGCTCGTGACGTCGGGGGACAGGAACCAAAATGGCGCCGGCGCTACCTTTGTCCTGTCATATGACAAAGGTAGCGCCGGCGCCATTTCTATTAACGCAGCCATGGCCCAAGAGTGGAAGATCACACCGGGACCCCCCCCCCCCCACTGGACCCCAGGTAATTTAAAACATTTTGGGGGGGTTCGGGACGGTGGGGGATTTATTTTAAAGGGTCGGGGTGGGTTTTAGGGTTGTTTTAGTGTGCCGGTTTTCCCGCCCTCCCCCGATTTACGATTTAAACGATTTAAAAAAAAACAAAACCGCAACGATCAGATTCCCTCCCCCCCCCCCCCCCCCAGCCAAAATCGATCGTTAAGACGATCGATCACACGATTCACATCTCTAGTGGATAATATATTGATGTTCTCTGCCTAGTATGCGGCAGCAGCCAAGAAAACAAATAGAATGATAGGAATTATTAGGAAAGGAATGGAGAATAAAACAGAGAATATCATAATGCCTCTGTATCACTCCATGGTGCAACTGTACTGAGTAATGTCGACAATTCTGGTAACCACAACTAAAAAAAGATATAACAGAATTAAAAAAGATACAAAGAAGGGTGACCAAAATGATAGAAGATAGAATGATTCCTCTGTGAGGACTCTTCAGCTTCGAGAAGAGACGGCTAAGGGGAGATATGATAGAGGTATATAAACTGAGTGGCATGGAACAGATAGAAACATAGAAATGACGGCAGAAAAAGACCAATCAGCCCATCTAGTCTGCCCAGCAAGCTTCCACACTTATTTTCCCATCCTTATCTGTTTCATCAACCACCAAGTTCAGGGCCCTTGTTGGTAACTATTTGATTCAAATTTCCTGCCATCCCCTGTCATTGATGCAGAGAGTAATGATGCAGAGAGTAATATTTATTCCTCCACCCCTAACCTCTCCTTAGCCCTGGTAACCCCTCCCAGTTTCTCGTCCCTGCTTAAGTTCAAAGTTATCGTTATTATTTCATTTCATTTTCATTGAAAAAATTTATTAATCGCCTAACACTGTTAGGCGATTACTCCCTTGTTCGATGTAACTCACCCATGTTTGATGTAAACCGGTGTGATATGACTTTATCATGAACGTCGGTATAGAAAAAAAGAAGTAAATAATGTTGGAGTTGCATCAAAGGTGAGCATAAGGCTTAATGGTTAAGGGTAGTAACCGCCGCATCAAGCAAGTTACCCCAATGCTTGTTTACCCAGACTACACAAATCGATGCCGTGTTGGGTGTTGTCTGAATGTAAATCCTGTTTTCCACATTTCCCCCTGCCGTTGAAGCAGGAAGCATCGCTGTATATTCATTCAAAGTGATGTATCAGGCTTAATTGGTTTAGGGTAGTAACCGCCGTAATAAGCAAGCTACCCCCACGCTTATTTGTTTACCCAGATTGTGAAGTTTAGTCCTTGTTGATTGTTATCTGAATGCAAACTCTCTTTTCCACATTTCCCCTTGCCGTTGAAGCAGAGAGCAATGTTGGGGTTGCATTAACCGTGCGAAGGCTTATTGAGTAAGGGTAGTAATCACCAGGTAGTAGCCACCATTCCAGCAAGCCATCCTCATGGCTCTACTCTTCATTCCCATCCTCTAGCCTTTATGGATCCACAGTGTTTATCCCATGCCCCTTTGAAATCCTTCACAGTTTTAGTCTTCACCACTTCCTCTGGAAATCGGTTGTGTACTCTCTAAAAGTACAGACTAGGGGACATGCAATGAAGCTACTAGATGATACATGTAAGACGAGAAAATATTTTTTTACATCACATAATTAAACTCTGAAATTCATTGCCAGAGGATGTGATAAAAACTGTTAGTGTAGCTGGGTTTAGAAAAGTTTGGACAAGTTCCTGGAAGAAAAGTTCATAAAACCATTATTAAAGTGGACTAGGGAAAATCCACTGCTTATCCCTGCGATAAGCAGCATGGAATCTATTAACCATTTTGGATCCTGCCAAGTACCTGTGACCTGGATTGGCCACTGTTGGAAACAGGATACTGGAATTGATGGACCTTTGTCTGACCTAATATGGCAAATCTTATGCTCTTATTTTCCTCTATAAGGTCAGGACCTCTAGCGGATGTGTGGATCTTTGGTTAGAGGTCAAAGAATGAAAAGTTTTTCTTTTGATTTCCTGTTTTTTGTTAAGAAGATATCATAGGCCCTGCACATTGGGGTCTGGATTTGTAGAAGAATTAAGAAACTTTTTTTGTGAATTTTTGAGGAGGAGAGAACTTTCCATTTTGGAATATCTTTGAAGGAAGTTTTTCCACCCTTCCTTCCCTTTGGAGCATTGGGATTGATTTCATCTTGCTCATTTGTCTCTCTCTCCCCTCCTTTCCACACCCAAAGATACAGCATCCACCTAATCTGGGGTGTTTTCTCAGACTTTCCTCCAGTTTCTGAGGGGAGTAAAAGAAGCAAGAAAGAAGAGAGACGTGGCACCCATCTAGTGATAACCACTGTAACTACATATCTGGTATCTAGGGATTGGAGTAAAGAAGTACCAACAGGAGTAAGATGCTGAAACAAGGTTTTGTAAATGAAGAGTTAAATTTTGGTCAGCTACCTCCAGTATAGACCCCAAGATAGGAACCCCAACTACTACCAGAGTATAGAAGGATCTGCTTGGGATTTTATTATTGAAGAAAAACCAGAATCAAAAATTTAACAAAAGTAATTTTGTTTTATGGATATTGCAAAGGGAAAGAGATTTGTATGAAATACGTTTCTTCTTTTAAAGATATCTTTCAGTACAGTTGTGTTGGAACATTAATCTATTTTCAGCATGATTATTACAATATACTGTAGAGAAGCTGAAGACAATGTCCAGAGCCCAAAAAAGTATAATCTACCACCATGGAAGTGTAAGCAGTATGAGGGTGTTCAGTAATCTGTCTGATGCTGTGCACTTCTTTTCCCACTGATTCCACACCTATCAGGACCGGTAGTGCTAGGGACAGTTCATTTTACTCCCCTTATACCTACACAATCCAAATAGTTCAGAAAAGAACACATGTTTTCTCCACAGAATCAGACTTTTATTTGTCAGACTTTGAGGGTTAGCATTTAGAAGAATATTAGAGATGTTCTTCGGGTAAAAATTTTGTGTCGAGCTTCGTTTCAGGGCCCTCCCGCTGGAATTTTGTTTTTCCCGTGGTTCGGGGGTTTTTTTTTCGGGGGCCCTGATTTTCGGGGTTTTTGGATATTTTCCGAAATTTCAGAAAAAAATCGATCGTTTTTCGGTTTTCCTGAACCATTCCGAATTAGGCAATTTCGTTGGCATTGCCTAATTTGGGAAAAATGATTGCACATCCCTAAAGAATATAAACAGTACATGTCTCTAAAGTCCTTGCAGCTTAACATAGGCTTATTTTTTCAAACTTAGACTATTGTAGCTTGGTCTTCCTGCAAGTATATTATAATCTTTGCAATTGTTATAAAACGCCTCAGCTAGACTGTTATTAGGAACTGAGAAATTTGATCATATCACACCCTCATTGATCTCATTGCACTGGTTACCAGTGCAATTTAGAATTTACTATAAAGTATTTAATATTCAAAATTATTCACTTAAGTGAAAATGGTTTGATTGGCATTGCTTTACATTGATATACTCCTCAATGAGTATTAAGGTCTCAAAATAAAGGGCTTTTAGTTGTTCCAACAATATGGAGTGCATATTTGATGCAAGTAAGAGATCCTGTGTTTTCCATAGCTGGATCTAAGCTCTGGAACTCACTACCTGAGAAGTTGCATATGATAACAGACAGAAAGAGATTCAAATATGAGCTAAAAACATGGCTGTTTAAAAATGCATATGGGCCTCTTTAAAGGTGAGATACATATTGAACTAGGAATGATGAGAGATAATCTTGGATTAGAAGCATGAAGGATAAAATTGATGAAATGTGATGTTTTTTAATCATGTATTAGTTGATATTTTTATTGTATTTTATGTTAATAAGTATATTTTATGTTTTAATTTTGACTTATTATGAATGTTATTTTGTAAACCGTTGTGATCTTGACATGGAATGATGGCATATAAAATATTTAAATAAATAGATAAATATCAAACCTTAACCTGATTGGAGTATTAATAAAGGTAAATAGCTGACTAGCTGCCCCTAATTGTAGGAGATTACCTTCTGTTTCACTCTGGTGTAGTCTCTGCATGGAGATCTCAGAGACAGTCTCTGGGGAAGAGAGTGTGCATTCTTAGTTCCTGTTGCAGGCAGGGCTGAGAAGGCTTGTCTCAGCCTGGGAGAAGGGAAGCCGGCTTTGGTCCAGTCAGCCAGGTAATAGCAGGAATCTCTTACGTGAATGTGTTGTTTTGAAGACAGGAATTCTCCCTTCATGGCATCATCTTTAGGTGAAAATTGTTTTTCTTTCGGTCGCCGTCACCACCGCCCCCTCCCCCCCCTTGCCCTCTTTCCCCTGCCGCCTTTAACAGCCCAGCCATGCGTATGTAAACAGCTAATGCATAGTCAAGCAGCGGGACAGACAGGATAGTTTCTTAATAAGAACATAAGAAAATGCCATACTGGGTCAGACCAAGGGTCCATCAAGCCCAGCATCCTGTTTCCAACAGTGGCCAATCCAGGCCATAAGAACCTGGCAAGTACCCCAAAACTAAGTCTATTCCATTTTACCATTGCTAATGGCAGTGGCTATTCTCTAAGTGAACTTAATAGCAGGTAATGGACTTCTCCTCCAAGAACTTATCCAATCCTTTTTTAAACACAGCTATACTAACTGCACTAACCACATCCTCTGGCAACAAATTCCAGAGTTTAATTGTGCATTGAGTAAAAAAGAACTTTCTCCGATTAGTTTTAAATGTGCCCCATGCTAACTTCATGGAGTGCCCCCTAGTCTTTCTACTATCCGAAAGAGTAAATAACCGATTCACATCTACCCGTTCTAGACCTCTCATGATTTTAAACCCCTCTATCATATCCCCCCTCAGTCGTCTCTTCTCCAAGCTGAAAAGTCCTAACCTCTTTAGTCTTTCCTCAAGGGGAGTTGTTCCATTCCCCTTATCATTTTGGTAGCCCTTCTCTGTACCTTCTCCATCGCAATTATATCTTTTTTGAGATGCTGCGACCAGAATTGTACACAGTATTCAAGGTGTGGTCTCACCATGGAGCGATACAGAGGCATTATGACATTTTCCATTTTATTCACCATTCCCTTTCTAATAATTCCCAACATTCTGTTTTCTTTTTTGACTGCCACAGCACACTGTACCGACGATTTCAATGTGTTATCCACTATGACACCTAGATCTCTTTCTTGGGTTGTAGCACCTAATATGAAACCCAACATTGTGTAATTATAGCATGGGTTATTTTTCCCTATATGCATCACCTTGCACTTATCCACATTAAATTTCATCTGCCATTTGGATGCCCAATTTTCTAGCACTCACAGAGTGCTGGCCCCTCCTTCTCCATCGGGGTGGGGGGGCCAGCTGCATCTGCTGCATGACATCCCCATACTAGGGTCTGGTCACAGTCTTGTCATCTCTTGAGCAGCACTGATATGCCATCTCAGATTTTCCTCACTTCAGATCGCTGATCCCGCTCTCCCATTGGGAGGGGTCACTGCTCCTGTCTGATGAACTGTCCTTGAGCAGATTAAGTTGTTTTCGGAGTTCACCTATGAGCCCCCGTTTTGCATTGGTTGTTTCTTGTTTCCAGATAGACTTCATTTTTTTTTTTTAGCATCTCTGACCTGTGGCTGTCATGGGGCTGCTTATAGGTTTATAGCCTTTAAATCAAAAACGCAGATCAAATAACCTGGGTAGTATCGTTTTCCTGGCCAAAAGTTCCTCATCATGTATTTTTGTGCTAAGACATATGGGTCAGCATCCATCATTTAAAGTTTGTGTCCCTCTGAGGTCAGTATTCATAGAAGTTAGAATTCATACTTCTACAGTGAAACATCTGGTATCTCCCTACAGAAGAATCATGTAGGTGTCAGGGATGAATAGCAAGAGAGTGGTGTTTGAAAAGGTTTCAGCCCCCAAGAATTTATGTGTGCCCCATGAACTCCTAGAGAGGACCCTAGTCTGGAGGTTACAAAAAGAAATATAAAATATAAATAAAACAATTGGCTGAAGGAGAATATAAAACACTAGTAGTCAGAGTTGTAGCCAGGCCATTAAGCACCTATGGCCAAGTGAAAAAGTGTACCCTCACTATCGGGGGAATTTTAAATCCCCAGCATGCGCCATTAGTGGGAGATACCACATGCAGACAGAGCACATTTGCAGAGCAGCCCAGCCACAAGTGTATCTCCTTGTATGCATAGAAGGGCCAGGCTTTTAAAAAGAGACAGGCTGAGGGTGGGATCTGGGTTGGGTCAGCCAGTGCACGGAACTTACTGCTGCTGTCCAATAAAGGAGCAGACTGGGAAGGAACTGGGAATGGCCCAATCGCGTTGCAGCATGTTTATTTTTAAAATCCCCCCCCCCTTGCACGCGTGGGTCCATGCACACGCAGGTCGGCACCTGCTCGCACATGCGTGCGCTCATATAAAATCAGGTGCGCATGTGCTCATGGATATCAGATTTTATAACCTGCGCGCGGCAACGTATGCATGTTACAAAATTGGCATGTGCTTGTGCGCATGCTGGGAACTGCACGCATATGGATGTCCACGAGGCCCTTTTAAAATTTACTCCTATGAGCACAACATAAAACATCACAAGCAGGGAGACTCTTACATGTAAGGGGCTTTGATTTTTATTTTCACCCAGCAGTTTCCTCCTGCTCCTTTGAGCTTCCAGTTCAATCGGATCCAGTACAGGAATCCCAGCGTCATCAAGAGGCTTCATTCAAAAACTGAACTGGAAACCCCAAGAAGCTAGACTCTACTTGCCATGCAACACTAGACAAATAGAACAGAAATACATTTCCTCCTGTATTGTGCAAAATCAAAGATATAATGAGCCGCACATTCCCAAAACTGATATATTCCATCACTAAAATGAAGATAAAATACTTTTTTCTTCCCTAGCTGTTTGGACGTTTGATTTTTTTTTGTAATCACTTTGGTCCTCCTCTCTTGATATTGCTTTCCTCTTCTTGGTATCCTAACTCTTTTACAGAATCTCCTGTTCATTTTCTATTTTATCGCTCTCCTGTCTTCTTCAGTTCCTTCCCTACATCTTTGTCTAATATTGATCTTTCCTTCTCCTTTTTCATTTTCTTTATCTCTGCCTCTCTATCTACTCATCTGCATTTCATCCCCTACTCTCCCTCCAGTCTTCTGTGACAATCCTACACCTTGCTAACTTCCTCCTTTCAGTCTTCCTTTCAGTCCTCCATCTCCCCCTCACTGAGTTGCTTCTTTTACCATCTCCAGCTCTCTGGCCCCCTTGTCCTTCTCATCAGCTACAGCCTTTCTCTTGAAAACCCCCTTACCCCCAAATCCTCCTCCTTCCCTTCCCCCCTGTCTCATCTTCTTTAGTCATCTAAAGAAGACTTACACCCTTCCCTAGGGCTAGTCTATGAGTATTAGGCACCCTAGGTGAAGCTTACAGACTTGCAACCCCCTTCTCCCAGGTTGTGCCCTTGTTATGAATCTGAAGGTGGACCCCTGTTCTGAGGTAGAGTCAGTGCCACCTGAAAGGGATGCAATCCCCTTAGGTCTCTACCGTCGAAGGGCGAGGACGCAGGCTGTAGTTGTTGCACGAAGACTTCACCCTGGAAGCTCAAGTTCCCCCCAGGAGAAGCCCGTAGGGATCTGGCCGCTGGGACTTTAGGAGACTCCTTTGAAGACTGAAGAAAGGTCTGGATGCAGGTGCCTCCTGCAGGTCGTGGGTTCCAGACGGCTGGGGCCTCCAGCAGGTCGTAGTAGTCTGAGGACGGAGTCGCAGAAAAGTCCAAAGCCGGTCCGAGGGTTCGGTACACAAGAGGGGTCGAAGTCCAGTCCAAGATCAAAACAGGAGAAGGGTCTGGAGCCAGTCCAGGAGCAATCAGGAGAAGGGTCCGAAGCCATACCAGGGTCAAGCTGGGGAAAAACGCACTCCGGTCCAGAAGTCAGAAGCCAAGAATCAATCCAAGGAGCAGGGAGGCAGAGCGGGACGAAGAACCAAGAACAGGGAGCTCAGGAACAAACTCAGCCAGGAACCTCGATACCAAGACAAGGTCTGAGTGTCAGACCTTGCCTTAAATACAGGATGTCAGGGGAGGAGTCTCAGGAGGAGCCATGACTATTTCCTTTAAGAATATAGCTCAGCAGCGCGCGTGGCTCTAGAGAGACAGAGGGGGGAGGAGCCGACTCAACCGAGGAACCCAGCAGCCGAGCCAGACCGCGGAAGCTGTCGCCAGGAGAACCAAGGGACTGCCTGCAGTCCTCCGGAGGTTCGCACAACACCCGGTGCCCCGGGTGAGTTATTTGCCCTGCAACCGCCGGCCTGACCCAGGTCTCATCCCGCCGCGGCCAGCGGCCATGACACCCGGTCCTGGTCTTGGCACGCCGCGGCCGACGGCGCTGACAGCTGTCCCCACACACAATTACAAATTATGCATTTATAATAACAGATTTCACATGTCAAAAGACTTTTGGGGTAGAAATATCACTTATAATATACATATTGGGGCGGATTTTAAGAGCCCTGCTCGCGTAAATCCGCCCGGATTTACGCGAGCAGGGCCTTGCGCACCGGTGCGCCTATTTTACATAGGCCTGCCAGCGCGCGCAGAGCCCCGGGACTCACATAAGTCCCGGGGTTTCTCAAGGGGGGCGTGTTGGGGGCGTGTCGGGGCGGGGCCGATCGGTGCGGCGTTTTCGGGGCGGGACGCGGTGTTTCGGGGGCGGGCCCGGGGGCGTGGTTTCGGCCCGGGGCGTGGCCGCGTCCTCCGGAACCGCCCCCAGGTTGCGTCTAGGCGCGCCAGCGGCCCACTGGCGCGCGGGGATTTACTTCTCCCTCTGGGAGGCGTAAATCCCCCGACAAAGGTGGGGGGGGGGTTTAGACAGGGCCGGGGGGGGGGGGGGGTTAGGTAGAGGAAGGGAGGGGAAGGTGAGGGGAGGATGAAAGCGAATTCCCTCCGAGGCCGCTCCGATTTCGGAGCGGCCTCGGAGGGAATGGAGGTAGGCTGCGCGGCTCGGCGCGCGCCGGCTACACGAAATCGGCAGCCTTGCGCGCGCCGATCCGGGATTTTACTAAAATCCAGCGTACTTTTGTTTGCGCCTGATGCGCCTACAAAAGGATGCGAGGGCGCCCTTTTTAAAAATCTACCCCATTATATTTACATGTACTGCTGCGGTGCCAACCAGAAAACCGTACAAAAGTAATAAAAAAAAAAAAAACCACTTCGAAACCAATTGGTATTAGGCCTATGGTAATGTGTGTTGGGTGTGGGCTTGGTCCTGGGAAAGCCATGAGTAAATTGAATTACAATTACAATATAGTAAACCATCAATTTCATAGCAATACTAACTGCCAGCACTCAAGCAGTAACAACCCAACCTATGAATAGGCAAGAGTGCAAATATTACACCAGTCCTAAAACACTAATTCACCTCCTATTAAGAAAACGAAACAAGCCAGTCTGCTATAAATCCTTCACAGACATACGTCACCTAGGACATATGTGTAGAACAGAGACAGACCCTCGTGGAATATAGAATAAAGAGTCCATAAAGTATAAATAAAAACTTGCAGAGAAAAACTGAACTGAAAACTGCAACAAGCCAAACACTATGCAGTGCAACAAAGGAAAAACAGGAACATCTCCAGGCCTCACTACAAGTTGCAGTTTCTGCTGATGTTTACAATCAGCCTGCTCTTGGACGCGCGTTTTCCCTTACCCCTTATTCAGTAAGGGGAGGAAAACGCGCATCCAACCCGCGGCACCTAATAGCGCCCATGCAAATGCATGTTGATGGCCCTATTAGGTATGCGCGTGGGATACAGAAAGTAAAATGTGCAGCCAAGCCGCACATTTTACTTTCAGAAATTAGCGCCGATCCAAAGGTCGGCGCTAATTTCTTTCGGCGCCGGGAAAGTGCACTTTCGGTGCCGGAAAAGTGCACAGAAAAGCAGTAAAACCTGCTTTTCTGTGCACCCTCCAACTTAATATCATAGCGATATTAAGTCGGAGGTCCCGAAAAGTAAAAAAAAAAAAAATTTGAATTCGGCCCGCGGCTGTCAGGCCAAAAACCGGACGCTCAATTTTGCCGGCGTCCAGTTTCCGAGCCCGTGCCTGTCAGCGGGCTCGAGAACCGATGCCGGCAAAATTGAGCATCGGCTGTCAAACCCGCTGACAGCCGCCGCTCCTGCCAAAAAGGAGGCACTAGGGACACGCTAGTGTTCCTAGCGCCTCCTTTTCCCCGTTTTTACCGCGTCACCTAATTGAAATAGAGAATCGCGCGCACCGGTGAAGGGCCGGAGCACGCGCCAGGAGAGCGGGCGTTCGTCCGCTCTCCCGCGGACTTTACTGTATCGGCCCGAATGTTTGTTTGAATATGGGAGAGTTGTTCCCTTAATAATTGTTTCAACATACAGCACTGTACAGTCTCTGCCGATGTTTGCAAAGTTTGCTTGGATACAGGAGAGCTGTTCCCTTGACATTCGCTCTGACATACGGCACTGCATAATTTTGATATATTGCCTATTATAACCGATGCCATAATGAAATTCTGAATAAGTCATATCTGCGGGAATGACTGTATTCACGGTGTCAAGGTTGTCTTTTTTGGAATCGCTTTAAATATTTTATGATGATTTTGCATTGAAGTTTCCATAACCAAGCATCCATTTATACAGCCCCTGAGCATGTGAGCGAAACTCGGCCAGAGTCGGGCAAATTCTAATAAAAGTCAATTGATACACTGATCTTTGTTTTTTCGCTACTCAGCAATATTGGATTGGCTTCCGCTTTGTTTTTTGGGTCCAAAACAGAAACATCTCCAGACCTCATAAAACATCAAACAAAATCAATAAATATAAATCAATCATAATAGTAATGTTACGTTTGGGCAGTGATCCGGTGAAGTGAACACCACCTTCAGGAGTGACTCCAGGTGGAGAGAGACAGGAATAGCTGGAAGGTCTCTGATGATGGCTGGGAACAAAGTCAAGGTCCAGGCAGGGTCAAGGCAGGCGGCAGGCAAACAGAGTCAAAGTTCAGGCAGGGTCAAGGCAGGCGGCAGGCAACAGAGTCAAAGTCCGGGCAGGGTCAAGGCAGGCGGCAGGCAACAGAGTCAAAGTCCAGGCAGGGTCACAAGAACCTTATAGCAAGACAGAGAGCCCGAAGGCCACACACACATGACTAGGCAGAGGGCCCGAAGGCCACGCACACATGGCAAGGCAGGAGACCCGAAGGCCACGCACACATGGCAAGGCAGGAGACCCGAAGGCCACGCACACACGGCAAGGCAGGAGACCCGAAGGCCACACACACACAGCAAGGCAGGAGACCCGAAGGCCATGCACACACCGCAAGGCAGGAGACCCAAAGGCCACACACACACAGTAAGGCAAGGCAGGAGACCCAAAGGCCACACATACGCAGCAAGGCAAGGCAGAAGGCCCGAAGGCCACACACACGCGGCAAGGCAAGGCAGAAGGCCCGAAGGCCACACACACGCAGCAAGGCAAGGCAGAAGGCCCGAAGGCCACACACACACGGCAAGGCAAGGCAGAAGGCCCGAAGGCCACACACACACGCAAGGCAAGGCAAGGCAGAAGGCCCGAAGGCCACACACAGCAATGCAAAGCAAGATAAGGCAGAAGGCCCAAAGGCCACATACAGCAAGGCAAGGCAGAAGGCCCAAAGGCCACACACAGCAAGGCAAGCCTAGAGCAGGGAGCCCAACGGGCTCGATGCCGAAGTGCTGGAGTCTAGGGTAGGCAGATCTATAAAGGAATATCCAGGACATAGAGCAGATGGATTGGGCCAGCTAGGAGAGCCTGCTCTTGAAGGACCCATGGTGGTGAGGCGGTTGAACAGCAGCCATAGCCATAACAGTACCCCCCCCTCTAAGGCTTTCCCCTTCCACCTGGGTCCCAACTCTGCAGGAGGTACAGAATGATAAAGTCCAACCCCTCCTGGGGTACAATGGCAGGTTCACTCCCCTCCTGGAGTAAAGAGGCGAGCTCAAAGTGCTCTAGAACTGATGTGGCCGATTCAGGCCCCTGCTGGTGTGACAGGGCGAATTCAACCCCTTCCTGGGGCAACCAAACAGTCTCAAATCCCTCCTTGGGTAACGTGATGAATTTGACCCCATCCTGGGGCGACCAAACAGTCTCAGACCCCTCCTGGGGGGATGTGATGATTTCTACCCCTTCCTGGAGCGGCGAGGAGTTCCCGGACCCCTCCTGGGGCAGCAGAGCGGCAGGCTCACACCCCTCCTGGGGCAGCAGAGCGGCAGGCTCAGACCCCTCCTGGGGCAGCAGAGCGGCAGGCTCGGACCCCTCCAGGGGCGGCAGCAGGGCCGGTTCGGACCCCTCCAGGGGCGGCAGCAGGGCCTGTTCAGGCCCCTCTTCAGGCAGCAGGGTAATGGAATCTGTTATGGATGGTTCACCAATAGTGGGAGTACTTGTGATAGAACGAAGGGAGGATAAAGACTGGACGGCTAAGGACTTGGTAAGCAGAGATGGATCCTTGAAGCCTAGATCATGATTCCCTGGTTCTGAAGGTTGGACAGGCAACTTGTTAAAAGAACAGGCAGCCCTGGAACGTCTTGAGGCACAGTTCGTTAGTCGTGACCAGGCTGCAGCTGAGGGAAACAGAGCTCTGCTAGAGTTAATTAGTACATTCTGCTCTTGTCTCTGAGGCTCTAGCGTGGAAGTCATGGAAGCCTTCTTAACCCGGTGAGTTCTAAGGTTTTCAGAATTATTACTTGTTTTCTGGTGACAAGTTTTCTTCAAAGTGTCCTGAAATGAAGTGCTGGAATTCTTTATCCACAAGCTGCTACAGGTAATAACGTTTTTAACTGGGCCAGAAGCTGAACGCAGGGTAGTCGAGCTGACTGTTTCCCCTAATGAAGCAGCTGGTCCTATAGATGAGCAACAGGGGCATAGTTTGCCTGGTGGTAATAGGCTTGGGATGCACGCACACTTCCACCATCCAGGCTTAGGAGTAGAACAGTTCAAGCATTCCTGGTAGACAGAAACATTTCTCTTGTAGCAATTACTACAGGCCCAAAGTTCCTGATCTGCAAGCTGTCAGGCTAGACAGTTCTGGTAGCTTGGGTAATTCAAGGTCTGACAGGAATTGCAGGTATAAAACCTTTGAGATTGAGGCATGCTGTGATCTGTGGAAAAAAAAAATTGACTCACCGGGTTGACACAGAGTTCTATCTCTCTCTCTGGAGGGTGGCTTCGGCATACTGTTACATTTGGGCAGTGATCCGGTGAAGTGAACACCACCTTCAGGAGTGACTCCAGGTGGAGAGAGACAGGGATAGCTGGAAGGTCTCTGATGATGGCTGGGAACAAAGTCAAGGTCCAGGCAGGGTTAAGGCAGGCGGCAGGCAAACAGAGTCAAAGTTCAGGCAGGGTCAAGGCAGGCGGCAGGCAACAGAGTCAAAGTCCGGGCAGGAACTTATTAGGAAGGGAATGGTTAATAGTACGGAAAATGTCATAATGCCTCTGTATCGCTCTATGGTGAGACCGCACTTTGAATACTGTGTACAATTCTGGTCGCCGCATCTCAAAAAAGATATAGTTGCGATGGAGAAGGTACAGAGAAGGGCAACCAAAATGATAAAGGGGATGGAACAGCTCCCCTATGAGGAAAGGCTGAAGAGGTTAGGGCTGTTCATCTTGGAGAAGAGATGGCTGAGGGGGGATATGATAGAGGTCTTTAAGATCATGAGAGGTCTTGAACGAGTAGATGTGACTCGGTTATTTACACTTTTGAATAATAGAAGGACTAGGGGGCATTCCATGAAGTTAGCAAGTAACACATTTAAGACTAATCGGAGAAAATTCTTTTTCACTCAACGCACAATAAAGCTCTGGAATTTGTTGCCAGAGGATGTGGTTAGTGCAGTTAGTGTAGCTGGGTTCAAAAAAGGTTTGGATAAGTTCTTGGAGGAGAAGTCCATTAATGGCTATTAATCAATTATACTTAGGGATAGATTTTCAAAGGGGTACGCGCAAACGATACGCGCGTACCCCCCAAAAACCTACCCCAAACCCCCCCTGCGCGCGCCAAGCCTATTTTGCATAGGCTCGGCGGCACGTGCAAGCCCCGGGACGCGCGTAAGTCCCGGGGCTTGCATGGAGGGGCATGTCGGGGGCGTGCCAGGGGGCTTGCCGCGAGTGACACAGCGTTTCGGGGGCGGGCTGCAAGTGACGCGGCGTTTCGGGGGCGGGCCCGGGGGCATGGCGCCGGCCCGGGGGCATGGTCGAGGCCTCCGGACCAGCCCCCGGGTCAGGTGATGGCGCTAGCAGCCCGCTGGCGCGCGCAGATTTACGCCTGCATTCCGCATGGGTAAATCTGCCAACAAAGGTAGGGGGGGGGGTTAGATAGGGCCGGGGGGGGTGGGTTAAGTAGGGGAAGGGAAGGGGAGGGGAGGCGGAAGGAATGTTCCCTCCGAGGCTGCTCCGATTTCGGAGCGGCCTCGGAGGGAACAGGCAGCGCACGCTGGGCTCGGCGCACGCAGGTTGCACAAATGTTCACCCCCTCGCACGCGCCAACCCCGGATTTTATAAGATACGCGCATATCTTATAAAATCCAGCGTACTTTTGTTTGCGCCTGGTGCACGAACAAATGTACGCCCGCGCGTACATTTATAAAATCTACCCCCCAGGGAATAGCCACTGCTATTAATTGTATCAGTAGCATGGGTTCTTCTTAGTGTTTGGGTAATTGCCAGGTTCTTGTGGCCTGGTTTTGGCCTCTGTTGGAAACAGGATGCTGGGCTTGATGGACCCTTGGTCTGACCCAGCATGGCAATTTCTTATGTTCTTAGGGTCAAGGCAGGCGGCAGGCAACAGAGTCAAAGTCCGGGCAGGGTCAAGGCAGGTGGCAGGCAACAGAGTCAAAGTCCAGGCAGGGTCACAAGAACCTTATAGCAAGACAGAGAGCCCGAAGGCCATACACACACACGACTAGGCAGAGGGCCCAAAGGCCACACACACATGGCAAGGCAGAGGGTCTGAAGGCCACGCACACACAGCAAGGCAGGAGACCCGAAGGCCACACACACACAGCAAGGCAGGAGACCCAAAGGCCACACACACACCGCAAGGCAGGAGACCCGAAGGCCACACACACACAGCAAGGCAAGGCAGAAGGCCCGAAGGCCACACACATGCAGCAAGGTAAGATAAGGCAGAAGGCCCGAAGGCCACACACAGCAATGCAAGATAAGGCAGAAGGCTCGAAGGCCACACATAGCAAGGCAAGGCAGAAGGCCCGAAGGCCACACACAGCAAGGCAAGGCAGAAGGCCCGAAGGCCATACACAGCAAGGCAAGGCTAGAGCAGGGAGCTCAACGAGCTCGATGCCGAAGTACTGGAGTCTAGGGTAGGCAGATCTATAAAGGAATATCCAGGACATAGAGCAGATGGATTGGGCCAGCCAGGAAAGCCTGCTCTTGAAGGACCCCTGGTGGTGAGGTGGTTGCACAGCAGCCATCGCCGTAACAAGTAAAACCATACTAAAAAGGAATATTTCAAAACATTTGATGAATAGAGGAACATCCAGTAATTAAAAACTCATATAAACTTTTCCAAATGGCAATAAAATATTTCAAAACATCAGATACATCAAATATCCTATAATTAAAACTAATAAGGATTTCAAAATCTCCTGCTTTCCATACCTGTGTGTTATGATTGGGCAGTGGTCCGGTGTAGTAAACACCACCTGCAGGAGTGTCTCCAGAATGGAGAGAAACAGGGTTTGCAGGAGAGCCTCTGATAAGGGCTGGGGAGGAATCTGGTGCAGGTAGGAGTATGTAGAATTGGGTGCTGGCTGGAACCTATGGAGCTGGCTGGAGGGAGTCTGATGCAGGCTGAAAGAATCTCTGAGGTATGTGTGGAAGTGAATGTAGGTAAGTGTGGTCTGAACACTGGAACTGGGTGCAGGTATGGGTGGAATCAGGATAGTGTGTAGGTAAGTGTGATATTGACTGTAGGTATGTGTGACTGGACTGAGGGAACCCAGGGAAGCAAGACTGACAATGAATAGACAGACAAACCAGGACAACACTAACACTGAACATAAAACACAAAAGCCCAAAGGCAGCAATCAAGGAGGCATGAGACAATGTCTAAAGACAGCAAGGTAGGGAAGGCAATATAGAGGCAGAATGCCCGAAGGCAATACAGCAAGGCAGAAGCCCGAAGGCAAGACAGAGGCAGAATGCCCAAAGGCAATACAGCAAGGCAGAAGCCCGAAGGCAAGACAGAGGCAGAATGCCCAAAGGCAATACAGCAAGGCAGAAGCCCGAAGGCAAGATAGAGGCAGAATGCCCAAAGGCAATACAGCAAGGCAGGAAGGAGGCTAGAGCAGGGAGCCCAAACGAGCTCGATGCCGACGCACTGAAGGATTGGGTAGGCAGGGTTATAAAGGAAGTCCAGAACATAGAGCAGATGACTAGGACTGATTGGGCCAGCCAGGAGAGCATGCTCTTGAGGGACCTCTGGTGGTGAGGCGGCTGCATAGCAGCCATAGTCGTAACACTGTGAACTTTTGATTTCCAGATATCCTGAGACTGTCAAAGATTATCAGGGAGAGGGGAAGGATTGGTTGCACACAAATTTTCTCCCCCCCCCTCTCTCTAATACGCACACGTTAAATCACTCTCTCACATGCTGAATCACACACACATACAAATTCACACATTCTGTCATATACACACACACACACACACACACACAAACATGCTCATTTGATTTCTCGCTATCTCTTATACTCAATCATACACACACACACTCCCTCTCACATGCTCAGTCCTACACAAATACACTCGTTTTCTCTCACATGCTCAATCATATGCACACACTCATTTGCACTCTCTCATACACATGCTCAAACACACACAGGCTTGTTCTGTCTCACACATGCACAATCACACACACTCATTCTGTCACATGCTCAATCATATACTCACACACACTCCTTTGCTCTTACAAATACATTCTCAATCATATACACATACATGTTCTCTTTTGCTCTCACACATGCATGCTGAATCATATACGCACACACATATGCTCCTTTGCTCTCTCTCACATATATGCTCAATCATATACTCACACATATTCACTCCTTTGCTCTTTCTCACACATATGTTCAATCACACACACACACATTTTCTCCTTTGCTCTCTCACAGCTACATTCTCAATCATATACACATTTACCCCTTTGCTCTTTCTAACACATATGCTCAATTATATACACACACAGTTAATCCTTTGCTCTCTCTCGCAAATACATTCTCAATCATATAACACACACATTCACTCCTTCGCTCTCTCTCAAACACATATACACACACATATGTATTTCTCTGCGCTCTCACACACACACACAAACACAATTATGCACAATCATATGCACATATGCTCTCTCTTTTTCTTTCCACAAGCTGTGCTCCTCCTAACTGGTGGGGGGGGGGGGGGGGGGAGTAGGATGCCCACTTATTCTGGCCTCACTGTCAAGGATATATTCCAGATGCTAGTCTCAAAATGTGCTAGCATCTCCTTCAGGATAGACTTTCAGCCCCCCAGGCCACATTCTTCCTAATGCCAGGTGTAGGGTGGAATGAGGTCGGGGGGTGGGGGTGGAAGAGGCCAACGCTGCAATGCACACTGCGCTCCTCTTGACTTCTGGGAGTAAGAGGCCAATGCTGCTTTCTGCAGCTCTGCAGACCACGCTTCTAACTACAGGAGCGGAGTGGGAGGGCTAATGCTGCTTCTTTTGGAATCGCAGGCTGTTCTGATCTTAACTGTGGGCAGAAGGGGAGGGTGGCAGTGCTGATGATTTTATTTTGTCCCGATTTGGGCCATCACCCCCAAATGTCAGCCCTGATGGTACATAGGACACTAAGAGCAGGTGCAGCAGCTCTTCTCCCCTCAGGCAGCTCAGCTCTTGAAGCCCCCAAAGTTGCATTGGGTAAGAGATAGCAGCCCTGCTGGATGGCGCCTATGGCTGAGGCCATAGGCTAACTACATCTCTGCTAGTAGTAAAGGCCCAACCAAAGATGGGGAAATACTGTGAAGTGTAGGAACTGCATAAACGAGATGTGAAGTTGTAGAAAGTGCACGCTTCGCTCGGGTGTATTGTGTGGTAGTAGAGAGTGGATTCAATAATCCAGAGAGGGAAAGGGCAGGTGCTGGAGCATATAGCAAGAGAGAGGGACAGAGCTCACTGTCCTTATGTGGTAGAGAGTGGATTAGACAATACAGAGAGAGGAGCAGAATTGGAGAGTACAGGGAGGGAAAGGGGCAGAACACAAGTTGCATACTGGTGATGCAGGTATGGGGTAACTTGCCTCTTTATTATAGTTAAATAAGAAAAAATATCTAAAAATAAGTCCCATCTATTTTTCTAATTAAGATATCCAACAGAGGTATTTCATTCTGACCTACATTCATCTGAAACTTAAGGATCTTGTCACTACTATTCATCCAAGCAAAAACTTAATGTAATACCTCCCATGTTACATTCCATATAAGCAAAATGTCATCAATGTATCTGAGCTATATTTCAGAGTGTTACATCTGAGGATTAAAAGACAATCAATATGGTATACAAACAACCCTCTTCCACAAATGAAAACACATCAGTGTGTGCTAAAACCAGTCATAATAGACACTACCGGCAATGTTTGCCTTCTTTTGCCTTATACTTAGTCATCAGCTTTTATATAACATTTTTTAGAAATTTTATGCAAATAAAACTTATCTTTGGAATTCTTCCTTGGTATTAAAGGTCCTCCTTAAAGTCCATGATTAAGCCGTTGATTAAGTATAAGGCAAACATTGCCAGTAGTGCCTATTATGACTGGCTTTTAGCATACACGGATGTGTTTTCATTTTGGGAAGAGGGTTATTTGTATACCGTATCAATGTATCTGTATCATGTGAGAAATATCACAATTTTAGAAAACATTCATATTGATACTAGTGAAGATTCTGGGTGACACTGGCCACCTGAAGGTTGCCCATGGGAAAGATAACCATGTCAGGGATAACTGTTGGCTGTTCTTGAACTAATGGCCTGACTGGCTTGGAGGCTGGTGCTTTTCCCTCTGAACCACTAGAGAACAGTGAGGAAAATAAGCTGATCTGTATGTGGAGACTTCATATTGTCTATGCTAGGAGAACTAGTGATCCCAACCCAGAGGAATCAGATTGATCCTTGAGACTGAAAAGGGTTTGTTAGAAACGGAGAACAAGCAGGAACACAGATGTCTTGTCCATTATTAAAACTATGTGGATTTTTGTATTTCTGAGTAATTTTTTCCATTCTTTCCACATGGATAAGGCAAAAAATGAAGTAGAAAAATTCAGAGGTATTGATTTCTTTGTTATTATAGAGAAATTTCCATCCATAATTAGTGAATTAGAATTTTCCTAGTTCATTAAGAAGATAAGAATTATCTTGTACAAGTCTAATGTATGGACCAATATCCATAGGGGTAGATTTTAAAAGGGTGCACATGCTACCTGGTGTACGCACATGTACGCCCGATTTTATAACATGCGTAAGATCTCATTCAGCAGATGCTGGGCAGACCGTGCCGGGCCTCTGCTGCGGCGTTCCCCCCACGAGGGAGATGCTGCCGGCTGCTTCCTGGACTCCTCCTCCCCAGGCGCGTGCACGTGACCCAACTACAGATTTAAAGGGGCCGCGGCGGGAAACCTCGGCCCGGCCCCCAACGATGACATCACTGGCTGGGGCTATTTAAGCCCACTTCCTGCTTCTGTTCCTTGCCTTGGCAACTGGTCAGCTCGTGTGAGTAGCTAGCTGCTTGTTCCTGTGTTCCAGTCTCCGTTCCAGTTCCTGTGTTCCTGCTTGTTCCTGCCTCCGTTCCCGTGTTCCAGCTTGTTCCTGTGTTCCTACTCCTGTGGTTCCGCTCCTCTTCCGGTTCTTGTCCTCGGTTGTCTCCTCGGCTCTGACCTCAGCTTGGTATCCTGACTCTCCTGTCTTCTGCCCGTCCTGACCTCTGGTGTGTTCCCTGGTTCCTGCTTGTCTTCAGCTTGCCCTGACTTCTGGCCTGGTTTACTGTGCTGCACCGCTGCTGCCCGCCTCGACTCCTGGACCGTCTCTGTTCTCCTGGATCTCCACCAGCCTCGACTCGGACCACTTACTGGACTCTCACCGCCAGGAGACCTTCGCCAGGAGACCTTCGCCCTTTGGTGCCGGCCCCGGCACCAAAGGGCTCAACCTGCGGGGAACGAGGGCTGGTAAAGGTGAAGCTCCAGTCTGGTCTCCTGATCCTGCACCACCTCCCGGCTAAGAGTACCATCAGAGGGCCTCCCCTCGGTGGATCCATCTGCTCTCAAGCCGGCTCAAGCGTCCACAGTTGCAACAACTTTGCCTTTTATTTCGAGAATGAACACCCCTTGCACATCAGATCCCTACCCTTCAACCCATCCCTAAACACCTCTCTATCCCCACAAATAATCATCACACCACCAATATACACATATACAACTCCCCCCACAGCACTAAAACATACATACATCTCACCCCCCCCCCCCCCCCCACACACACACATCCCTAAGCTTTCTTTCTAATGTGAAGGCAGTAATATCTGATGTATCTCAACACTATTTACTTTATGGCTCAAGACTAGACTTTTCTGTTCCAATGATTTCATGCATTGGAAGCCCATATTTTGTATATGAAATAGCATCAACAAAAGTTAGTATTTGTAAAGCTTGTTTAAATCTCTCATGCTTTCAGGTTGAGATTCAGTCCAGTGTTTGGCTTGGGCCTCAGGGTTGCAGTTTTTTGCTTACAGTGCAGTGAATTAATGTCTTAATGTACCTCTCAGCATGTGAAGTGCATTAGGATACGTCTGAATGAGGGGAATTAGTTTTATGTAATTGTCAACCTTATCTGAGTACTGCAAATTGGATTGTTGGTAGATGAGTTTCCATATTTTTTTCCCTTTAAATTCTTTATTTTTAATGTACTTTTAATACTTTATTTTAGAAGGGTTTTGTATTTTTGTTATAAAATGATGTTTGTATTTGGTTACTTAAATTACTGTATTCAGCTCTTAGCCATTTTTGCTGATGTGGCAGTTACTACCCTTAGCTGAAGTCATGGAGATTATTAACTTTAACCAATAAGTGTTGCTTTTAATGCAACTGCAGCATTGCTCCCCACTTCGATGGCAGGGGGAAAAGGGGAATTGGTTTCAGACAACAACCAAGAGAGCCCCGACTTCTACTGTCTGGGGCACTGATACTCAGCCAAGGAAAAAAAGCACAGGATTGTTTCTATGGCCAAGTCCATAAGCAAAGCACATCAGACAGCACTGTCTGAAATTTTCAAGAAAGATCATCACCCAGTAAAAAATGTTACTAGCTGCAATTTTTATGGGTTACCATAAGGCTTGGGGATAACTGCACGGAGCGGCAATTACTATCCTTAAGAGAAACATGGGAGTAACTTGCATAAAGTGGCAGTTACTACCTTAAGAAGCTTGCTGGGCAGACTGGATGAACCATTTGGTACTTTTCTGCTATGATTTCTATGTTTCTATGTTTATGTATGTTTTCCGTTGTTGCACTGTATACAGAGTCTGACTTGTGGTTTCCAGTTCAATTTTTGCCTGCATGTTTCTATTTATACTTTATGGTTTCTTTTCTATATATTTGGTGAGGGTCTGTCTGTGTTCTGCATTTAGAGATTTATAGCAGTTTGGTTTGTTCTGTTTTCCTAATAGGAGGTGTTTTCATGTTTTAGGGCCTTACTTTTTAAGTGCTGGCAGTTAGTGCTGTTTTGGTATGAGAGGCTTATTATATTTTAATTGTAATTTACTCATAGCTTTCTGAGGGTCAAGCCCACATCCAATACGTGTTACAGTAGTCTTAATCTATACATGAATCATAAGAGAGAACAAATCTTTATTATCAATACTATTTACCAAATCACATAGAAAGTGTGTCATAAAACTCACTCATTCACACATTCACTCAATTAAAATCACAATTAGAGCAACGTGAAGTTGCCAACCAGATTTTACAAAAATGCAACTTGTACAAAATACAAATTCTTTCAAAAATACAACAAAACACATGTATTTTTACATCCTGTTCTTGGTACATCCTGATCTTGGTACATATAACCATAGTTTCCTTACTGTTATATACTCGGATATAATCAATGCATGTGTGCATCTATGTTTAAAGATATATAAAAGATTGAATTTATCTTCATCTGGTGCTTTTCACTGTAGGCTTCTTCCTTCATCAAAATTAGAGACAGTGCTTCATCTTTCACCACGGTACAACCCCTACAAGAGGCCCTTGTTTCTCTGTTATCAGCTTCATCAGGGGGATATTGACCATCTGGGAAAACAAACCATAGAGCCACACCTTAAGAACTTATAATACCGGGTGTATAAAAACACACTATCCAAACAATTTGAAAAAACGCTTACCAAACCCATGTTCAACAATTCACTTTCAATGGACCCTCCACGTTGTCCCGGAGTTTACCCGCTCCATAACATTCATTATTTACTTGATTTATATCACCGTCACAAACTGAGTCTCAAAACGTACTTAACTTGGCTGCTTCTCATACACATTCCCAGCAGAACCTATAATAAAAATGTATAGCTTCACTAACTTCAAAATTATGTGCCCTGCTATCACCATAGTACAATCAATACTCCTACAGAACCCAAAAAAGGCATATCTGGCTACTGCACCAGCAGTCAATGCAGCAACAGTTTTTATTCTACAGCACTTCCAAACTTGAAACCTGGACCAAGAGGACCGCACTTCTGCACAAGATTGTCAGTAAGTTTGCTTTCCATTACTCTTTTAAGCAAGTTCTAATACTGCTGCCGCCCAATGCTCACAAGCGGCGTCCGGGTCTTTTTTTGGCTGATTATGATACTGAGTGCAGCAGGTCATTATTTTAGCATTAGTAGGAGATTGAAAATGAAAGAGTAGTATGGATTAGATTATTTGCATATAGTGAGTTATAGCTTTGTAGAGGTGAGGCGCCAGCATATAGGAAACAAATACAGCTTGAATGGGTTTGTGAAGAATGGGATGAGTGTGAGTTTTAGTTCTGTATGACTAGTGTTGATATAGCAGTATGGCTGTTTGTATTTGAAATGGAGCTTTGACATATTGAGATAAAGCTGATGGCTCCCTGAGCTATTTGAGATGGCGTGGAGTTGGTTTTACGTTTCCGCACAGCAGCATGTTTTTGTTACGTACCCCCACGAGGTATTTGGACGCTTTCATGTCCATACTTGATGGTATGTCGTGGCGTGTTTTTGGGCGTGCTTCAGTTTGTGATGGTGATATAAATCAAGTAAATAAAGAATGTTATGGACTCTGAGACAACGTGGAGGGTCCATTGAAAGTGAATTGTTGAACACGGGTTTGGTAAGCGTTTTTTCAAATTGTTTGGATAGTGTGTCTTTATACACCCGGTATTATAAGTTCTTAAGGTGTGGCTCTATGGTTTGTTTTCCCAGATGGTCAATATCCCCCTGATGAAGCTGGTAACAGAGAAACAAGGACCTCTTGTAGGGGTTGTACTGTGGTGAAAGATGAAGCACTGTCTCTAATTTTGATGAAGGAAGAAGCCTACAGTGAAAAGCACTAGATGAAGATAAATTCAATCTTTTATATATCTTTAAACATAGATGCACACATGTATTGATTATATCAGAGTATATAACAGTAAGGAAACTATGGTTATATGTACCAAGAATAGGGAAGACTAGTGAATAGTCAGATAATTGTTCCATTGGGTTAAATCATTTATAGAGTTGTAAGTGGTGCTGTGTAACCACAGGATGTAAAAATACATGTGTTTCGTTGTATTTTTTAAAGAATTTGTATTTTGTACAAGTTGCATTTTTGTAAAATCTGGTTGGCAATTTCACGTTGCTCTAATTGTGATTTTAATTGAGTGAATGTGTGAATGAGTGAATGAGTTTTATGACACACTTTCTATGTGATTTGGTAAATAGTGCTGGTGTTTGAGGTAGTTGTGGGTGGATCCTTGGGCCGGCTTTTACGATCTGGGGAAACAAATATTGGGGTAACTTGCTGATGCGGTGGTTACTACCCTTAACCAATAAGCCTTGATACTGTTGATGCAATTCAAACATTGCTTTCTGCTTCAACGGCAAGGCATAATGGAGAATTGGATTCAATCAGCAACCAACAAGGGCCTTGACTTTTACGGTGTGGGAAATTGATAAGCATAGGGTAACCTACAAGGCACAGCAGATATTACCATAAGCTTACTGGATAGACTGGATGGAACATTTGGTCCTTTTCTGCCGTCATTCTATGTTTCTATATATAGCTTTTGTATTGTAGCTATTTTGAAAGACACATCCTAGAGCATCCCCCATTCAGTAGAGACAGAACTATTTTGAGCATGCCCAGTAACATCACTTTTCTAAGGCAGGGGTCTCCAAATTACAGCCTTCAAACCTGATCTAGCCCATGGAACTCATTTTTTTGGTCCACTTTACTTTTTCCTTGTCATAGCCAAATATGGCCTGCAGAGAGAGGATTTTTTTCATATGCACAGCGGCAGCAATGACACAGACTGATGGGGTTCCCCAGACCCCATCAGCAGAAAAGGATCCATCCAGACCACTTCTTCACAGAGCCACTGGCAGGGAAGCCAGGCCCCACCAGTGGAAGAGGAGTCATTCAGACACCCTTGCAGAAAGGTGCTGATGGGGAGACCAGGGCCCACCAGTGAAAGAGAAGTTTGAGTCCACAACCCTGCACAGAGCTGTTGACAAGGAGGCCAGGCCTCACCAGCAGAAGAGGAGCCATCTGTACCTGTGCCCCTCCACAGAACTGCTGGTGAAGAGTCCAGATCCTCCCAGCAGAAGACAAGCAGAATCCAAGATGGAGTAAGAAGGAGGATGGGGGTGATGGTAAGAGAGGGAAGGAAGCAAAGTGATGAAGATGAAAGCAGAGAGAAGGCTAGGGAGGGGAGTTATGAAAGAGAGTAAGGAGGAGATTAGAGGGGAAGGGTGAGTGAAGGAAATGAAAGTGGAGCGGAAAAGAGGAGTGAGAGTAGGAAGGAGAGTCAAAGGGAAGAGAAAGGAGGGGTGGAGTGAGAGGGGAGGGGATGGCAGAAGGGAGGGGAGAGGGTTAGAGGAAAAGGAGCAGAATGAATCAGAGGGAGGAAGTGTGCCACATGCAGACCCTGCCCTCCTTCACACCCACACCTGAAGAGAGGAGCAGGGAGCAGGATTGCCAACTTCTGAGAAATATAGAAATATTATTATTGACACTCTTACAATCTATCTTACCCCTGGGAACCCTGATTCTTTCCTTTCCTAGCATTTCAAATAATTGAAAGGGCCAGACATGTTTCTACCATCCCATCCCCCACCCCCAGTTCTTCTTTGTGATTTGAAATGCTCTGTGTGGACCTTTCCTTCAAATGTTTGGGGGATCCCTCTTCTAAGGGAACAGTTTTATTTTTCTGTCACTAGGAGGCAACAGTTCATCCCTTAACACCTTCTCCAACACACTTATATATTTACCCATCTTTCAGGAGCAGGGAAGTGTCACGGGGAGGATAGCAGCCTATCTTGTTCTGCCATTTTGCCAATCCTCTCCAGAATGATAGCTTTGCCACTTTGAACCTCACATCACATGCACATACAGTTTAAAGAAAAGGCCTCTCCTCCTTCTGCCACTTCCCTAATGCTGGAGGTAGTGAGAGGGAGGGTTGTAGATGTACTGGATGGGTAGATTTGTTTCTTTGTGTGGGATCAAACACTTTGCGAAGGGTGTGTGGCACAGAAGCCCTGCATGGGATGCTTTTTCACCCCATGTTGGGTCGCCCATAGTCCATACTTAACCTAGCCTACTTCCCTGGCCCAGTTAATACAGGCTGCAGGAGGTAATGAAGCCATTTTAATGCAGCAATGTTCTGCACCTCATTAAGAGGTGCAGAACATTGCTGCATTAAGAGGTGTTTAGTTCATTGCATGTTAAAAAGCAGTTTGATGCATAAGAATCAGGAGATGCACATTATAACACCTGTTAATACACAGATCCCAAATAGGGCCAGTACTTCCATCAGGCAAACTAAGCAGTTGCCTAGAGCACCATAATTTGGGGGGGGGGGGGGGGGGGGGGATCCTGCCAGCACAAGACCCAAAGGGGTGCTATGCTAGAGCCAATGCCAAAAAACAAAACAAAAAAAGGAATGCTGGGCTAAAGCCACTGCCACATATAGGAGGGCGCGTTGTGCTAGAGCTGCTACCAATAGGTAAACTGGAGGTGGGGGTGCATGACCAAAGGTTTGCCTAGGGCACCAAATACTCTTGCACCAGCCCTGATCCCAGACTTTGTATATACACACCAGGTCCTGGAAGGGGCCATTCTCTGTGACTCTTGGCTGAGGTCTCTTATTGCAATGTCTGGATGAGGTGGGTAAGGTTAAAAATGCAAAAACCCTGGGTAGTTTCAAATGAAGGCTCATGATGCTGTAATCCAAAGGAGCAGGAGAAAACTGGCGGACTAAAACCAAACTAGTCTCATTTATCTAACCAATCAGTTACTGCCTTGCTTTCAGAAATGTAACACCACTTAACTGGTTCAGCTGCATCCTCAAGTACAGTTTAATAACATAAATATTGATAGAAGTTCCATAACAATAGAAACCGGCAGTATAAATAAATATAATAAACATATATGAAGACCTTCCAACAGAAAATATTACTTCTTATGGTGTGTGCTTTCTATCCCATTTTGTTGCTTGTAGGCTGTTTGTCCCCTTTGCTATTCTTCCTGTCTGAAGTTGGGATGATCCATCAACTCTCTTCAGTCGTTGGGGTATTCTGTTTCTGCAGCATGAGTTTTGATATTCTCCAGTACATTCCTTTCACAGAATCAGTTCAGCTTTGCTCAGTTTTTACAATTCTGCCGCCAATATGTGTTGCTAAGAAGCAGTGTTAGACATCCCTGAAGAGAAAGTTTTATTGCATCCCACTCTTTTACAAAAGAAACTTGTTAGTTCAGTCACTTTGCCTTCCCTGAGTCCTTCTGTTGTGTGCCATCTCGCCATTCTTGCTTACAGCCATTTATCTTATTTTGCTTTGATAGGAGGGAGCCCATGAGTTGGGCAAGCAATGCTATTAGAACTTTGTTTTCCATGCTGAGCCAGTGATTGTGCAAAGAAGAAAACTGAATTTCAAGCAGTTTGGACTCAGGAAAAGTAGAAAAAACTGGCAAGGAAGGCGAAGGCATTTTTATTAAACATGTTCTGTGAAAATAAAGGGCAATCAACAAATAAAGTAGTAGATGATACTTTTTTTTTATTGACTGACTTAACACATTTGTTGATTAGTTCCCAAAATCTAGTCAATAAATGTATTAAGTTAGTTCAATAAAAAGGTATTTTTAAAATGACCTTTATTTCCATGCACTCATGGGTCTAACAGCGATGGTACTTGCTTATCCAGTGAGGAGCTTGAAAAAGGAGTGACCTTGTACTATGACACATGATACACATAGGACTTAATTTGTGGGGGAACGGCCAGGAATACAATTCCTGCCCTTCTTTTCAGGTTTAAAAGGCAGAGTAGCAAGGGTGTGCTTCTCCCCCCCCCCACCCCCAAGCAGCCTACAGGGAAAAGAGCGAGAGGAAGTGAGCCTGGAGCTCACAGAGAACATCCACTCTGCTCCCTAATCCAGCCCCTCCCTTCTTGTTCCCCCTCCCCCCACCACACCTCTCATATTGCAGGGAACATAAGGGGAAGGACTAATGCTGAAGCAGACACTGTAGAGCAATGAACAGACAGAAAACGGGTTTGAATTAGCACAATTTGAAACTTGTGAGCCGGCGTACCAATTGACAAAGCTGCAACTCTGGCCTTGATGAATGACACTACTGCTCACAATTTTCAGACTTGTGCTAATTCAACTCCTTTTTGAGTCCATTATCGAGGGCTTAATTTCTGGCAGAAAGGCGTTCTGACATCTTTTTTTCTGGGATCTGAGAAACTGGAGCAGAGCTAGCAGTGTATATCAATTCTGCCTCCCCTGAGGAAACAGAACAGAGGCAGTAGTTGTATGGAACATTTATGGACCCTCCAGCCCCTGGAGGAATAAAAGAAAAACAGGGAGTGTTGAAGCTGCTTATCCTGAGACAAGGGCAGGTACATGGCTTTGGTTTTTATGCAATTTCCCAGCAAAATTTAGAAATTTGTGAGGGACAACAGCTAAGGTAAAAAATAAAAAACAAAAGATGTGGGGGTCAATGCCTGTCAGCCCCACTGCTTTGCCACTCCTGGGTGTTTTGGCTTCTTGCTTATCACGCCATCATTCCAGGCCCTGCTGCCTCTGCTGCTGGTGACCACACTGGTGACAGTGAAAGGGAAGGAGAGTGGGTAATGAGATATGGGAGGGCAAAACAGTGAGTGAAGAGATCAGAGAGGCTGTGGGTTATGTGGGAAAGAGTGAGTCAGGAAATCAAAGATGCTGCAGGGTGTAAGTGAGGGGGATCAGAGGGACTGAGATCTGCATGAGATGATCAGAGTTGGGGGCAGTCTGTGACTGAAGTGATTGGAGGGGAGTGGAGAAAGGATTGGGTGTGGTGGAGGATTGACAGAGAAGTGTGAATGAGAACATGTGGCATTGCTGCCTTCCTTCCATCTACAAGGAGGCAACGAGCAGGCTATGCTTTTGAATTCCAACTCCCACACCCTTGTACTAGGACAGTGGACAGTTTACACCAGTCTGCTCCTGCCTCCCAAAGTAGAGGTGAGCCAGTTGATTCAAGCTTGAAGAGGAAGCCAGTACTTTATCAGCCGAGGAGGCTGGAAAGGGTGATTTACAGGGAGAGGAAGGGATCAAAGGTCATCAGAGATGGAGATTAAAGGCTTTAGGACCACTGGCAAATTTATGAGGGGACTGGTGATCAGGATCACCAGGGCAGAAAGAAGGAGGGGTTAGAGAGAAGGAGCCCCATTCAATCTATCCACCTTCTCCTTACCCCAGTGATCCTGCATCCCCAACCCTCAGCTGTCTTTCACTTACCCGTGTTCATTGAGCATATTAGGAGTGTAATAAATGTGCTTGGGGGAGGTGAAAGAGAAAGAGAGTACATACCAGGCCATGGTTCCGGCCCTTTGTTCAGGTCACAACTGGCCTGGCACCACCCATCTCACCCTCTCCTATTCCATTTCCTTTTTGTCTACTGCTTAAGACTTGGATACACATAATATATAATTAGTACAATATATAAACCCACAAGCTATATATGAGATACATGATAGATAGATATCTATATCTACATCTATCTATATATCTATCTATGATATATGAAGAATTTCTGGTAGATCCAATTAGCGAGAGACAATTTAAGCCTTGATTCACTATGGTTTTTCGTCCATTCCTAGTCTATGGGAAGAAACTTGATGTCCACCTGGACAAAATGGTCAGACAGATGATGAAATGCTAAGAAAAATCAGGGAAGCTAACCAATTTGTCTTTTTGCGGATGACACTAAGATCTGCAACAGAGTGGACACGCCGGAAGGAGTGGAGAGATGAGATGGGATCTAAGGAAACTGGAAGAGTGGTCGAAGATATGGCAGCTGAGATTCAATGCCAAGAAGTGCAAAGTCATGCATATGGGGAGTGGAAATCCGAATGAACTGTATTCGATGGGGGGGGAAAGGCTGATGTGCACGGAGCAGGAGAGGGACCTTGGGGTGATAGTGTCTAATGATATGAAGTCTGCGAAACAATGCGACAAGGCGATAGCAAAAGCCAGAAGAATGCTGGGCTGCATAGAGAGAGGAATATCGAGTAAGAAAAGGGAAGTGATTATTCCCTTGTACAGGTCCTTGGTGAGGCCTCACCTGGAGTACTGTGTTCAGTTCTGGAGACCGTATCTACAAAAAGACAAAGACAAGATGGAAGCAGTACAGAGAAGGGCGACCAGGAAGGTGGAGGATCTTCATCGGATGACGTACGAGGAGAGATTGAAGAATCTAAATATGTACACCCTGGAGGAAAGGAGGAGCAGAGGAGATATGATACAGACTTTCAGATACTTGAAAGGTTTTAATGATCCAAAGGCAACGACAAACCTTTACCATAAGAAAAAAATCAGCAGAACCAGGGGTCACGATTTGAAGCTCCAGGGAGGAAGATTCAGAACCAATGTCAGGAAGTATTTCTTCATGGAGAGGGTGGTGGATGCCTGGAATGCCCTTCCGGAGGAAGTGGTGAAGACCAGAACTGTGAAGGACTTCAAAGGGGCGTGGGATAAACACTGTGGATCCATAAAGTCAAGAGGCCGCCAATGAAGAGTGGGTAACTCGCCAGAATGATGGCTACTGCCTGGACACAATACCCTTATTCAATAAACATACACATGGTTACTGTGACTCCAACATCAATCTAAGCTTCAACAGCAAGAGGAAATGTGGAAAAAAGGATTTGCACTCACAAAGCCGGGAGTAGCTGGCTTGTTACGGCGGTTACTACCCCAAACCAATTGTGCCTGATACTTCACTTTCGATGCACATCCAGCATAGCTCTCTGCTCCAACGGCAGGAGAGAAGAAAAACTGATACTTCACGCATATCCAGCATAGCTCTCTGCTTCAAAGGCAGGAGAGAAGAAAAACTGATACTTCACGCATATCCAGCATAGCTCTCTGCTTCAAAGGCAGGGGAAAAGAAAAACTGATACTTCACGCATATCCAGCATAGCTTCAACGGCAGGGGAGAAGAAAAAAGGATTCACACTCACAAAGCGGGGAGTAGCTGGCTTGTTACGGCGGTTACTACCCCAAACCAAATGTGCCTGATACTTCACTTTCGATGCATATCCAGCATAGCTCTCTGCTTCAACGGCAGGGGAGAAGAAAAACAACCAATAAGGGCTGTATAACATAGTCTGGGTTAAAACAAATAAGCATGGGTGTAGCTTGCTTATTGCGGCGGTTACTACCCCTATTACCCCTAACTAATCAAGCTAGATATTTCACTTGGATGCAGCTCCATCACTGCTCTCTACATTAATGGTGGGGGGGGGGAGGAAGGGAAATAGAACCAAGAGCTAAAAGAAACAGATAAGTATGAGAGAAAAAATGTGTGAAGCTTGCTGGGCAGACTGGATGGGCCGTTTGGTCTTCTTCTGCCGTCATTTCTATGTTTCTATGTTTCTATGTAATTTGGAAGTGTAATAATAATGGGAGATTTCAATTACCGTAAACAAAGGGGGAAACTGATCTTTAATTCAAAATATTGCCTATAGTGACGGTGTCATCAAGCCAGACATTGTGATTCAAACCCGAATCCAACCGGACTTCTAATCATTCACCATCACTTGAAGAACTCTTTAATTATTTTTATATGAAAACTATTTTTGTGTATTTTTCTTTTTCTTTAAAAATTAATCAAAAGGACTTCTATATTTCACTCCATTGATAACGTGAAGATAAGAAGTAGCTGGCATTCTCTCAATACAGCCTAAATCGTATCTCCTGGTACGTGCACAACAAAGTTTTTTTTAAAAAGGGGCAGGCCAGGGGTGGGGTATGGGCAGGGCAGGGGTCAGCCGGGACAGCAACATTAAGCACTGTCCCGGGGACGCGCACACCAGCAGCCAGCTGGCGCGAGCTACTTACTACTGCTCGAAGAGCAGGTAAGTATAGAAAAAAAAAACAACTTAGTAGAGGGGATTCAGAGGTCGGGGAGGAGAGGTGAAAAGGCAGGAAGGGTAGGTAGGTGGGGGGTGTAGGAAGTTCCCTCCCAGTCCACTCCTTTATTGGAGCGGAATGGGATGGAACTGGGGAAAGGCCCAGTTTGTTGCCCTAAGTATTTTTTAAAATGATGCGCCCCCCTCCCCTTTGAGTGCGTGAGTCGGCACTTGTGCCCACCAATATAAAATCAGTCGCACGTGTGCGCGCAGGTAGCCGGTTTTATAACATACGCACGTAGGCACACAATGTTATAAAATCGGCGCGTCCGTGTGCGTGCGTCAGGTACCGCGCGCAGACACCTGCATGCCGTTTTAAAAATCTACCTTTTAATGAATAAGAATATCCCAAATCTCCCAAACACCAATAAAATATTTCAAAACATCTGATGACCCAAAAAATCCAATAATTAAAAAATCTTCTATTTCCCCCCCAAAACTTTAATATTTCAAAAGAGCAGAAACATCAAATTACACCCAATAATTAAAACTAATAAGAATTTAAAAATCTCCTGCTGTCCATACTGGGATCTTTTGATTTCCAGTCACTCTGAGATCATCATGGATTGGGGGAGGTAGGGCCTCTCAGCCACACGCACAATAACACATTTATTCTCTTACACAATCTTTCTCTCACATATACAGGCTCCTTCTTCCTCATAGATACATTATGTATGTGTGTGTTGTGTGTGTGTGTGTGAACCTGTAAGAGCTTATATGTGACACATAGGCTCTCACAGGCACACAGACATACACAAACACACAGGCTCTCACAGACATATTCACAGGCACATAGGCTCTCATACAGACACACACACACACACACACACACACACACACACATAGGTTCTCATACAGACAGACACACACATACATAGGGGTAGATTTTAAAAGGTGCGCGCGGGTATACATGTGCGCGCTATACCCGATGCGCACACATGTATGCCCGATTTTATAACTTGTGTGCGCAGATGCACTCAAGTTATAAAATCAGGGGTCGGCGTGCGCAAGGGGGTACACAATTGTGCATCTTGTGTGTGCCGAGCCGCGCTGCCTTCCCCCGTTCCTTTCCCCCTAACCTAACCTTCCCACCTCTTCCCCTAATTTCCCCCCCCCCCCCCCCCGAGCCCTACTCCAACCCCCCCCCCCCCCCCCCGACCTTTGTCAAACCTTTTGCACCTGCCTGGAGGCAGGTGCAGGTTGCACGCGCCGGCAGCCTGCCGGCATGCGATCCTCCAACACAGCAGCAATGGCCGCTGTGTCGGATGCCTCTGGCCCCGCCCCTGCCCCCTCCCTGCCCCTTTAGTGAAGCCCCAGGACTTAGACGCGTCCCAGGGCTTTACGCGCGTCACCGGGCCTTTATAAAATAGGCCCAGCGCGCATACCCCCCCCCCACGCGTGTAAATCCTTTGAAAGTCCGGCCCATAGGCTCTCACACACACACATATGAGCTCACAGAGACACATACACATACACACATAGGTTCTCACACAGAAACAAACACATAGGCATTCATACAGACACACACATAGGTTCTCACACACACATATGTGCTCATACTGTTATTGTTTGTAAGGTTTTGGGTAGACCCTTGGACACTGTGGCTGCTGACCATGCCCACAGGGGGAAGTCCCGTGAGGGCCACAGGTCAGGCTCAGCTTAGGACACACAATACAGATAGATCTTTTATTAACAGTATTGAGGAGCCACCGGAGGTGGCAGTAGTGAGCAGAGATGAAGCCCGGCTGGGCTTGTAGTCCCTCAGGGCTCTGGAACAGCGATCCCACAATGGCTGTGACAACGGTTTCTCTCGGTAGGAAACACCGGAGCTGGAGTAGAGGCAGGCCCTCGAGGAGCGAGTACCTGGTTCCAGGGAATAGCTCTGAGAGAAGTAGATGGTAACTCACTGATGGTGAAGGCAGCGGTATCTTCCATGCAGAAGTGAAGTTCAGGCAGCGAGTCCTGGAACATGGGTCCTCGAGGAACGAGTACCGGTTCCAGACAGCGACCTGAAAGAGAAGAGAGAGGCCCCAGAGGAGCGGGTAGCCCAAATAGAGTAAGTCCAATAATGGAGAAGCAGAGTAGCTAGGTACGGAGAGTGAATCCCATCCGTACGGAGTTCCAGTACGAATACCTATACCTTGCTAACTCGACTAACTAGCAGTAGCATAGGCTTTTTATATCCGGGATGCGTGACATCATCACAGGGGGACGCCCCTGAGGTTCGCACCAAAGAAAGTATATGAAGCAGGGCCGCGCAGCGCTAGTGCCCTAAAGCAACTGGACAGCATGGCGGGAGGCAGCGCACAAGCCGGACTGGGGACGCCGGAGAGGACGGCAGGCAGACGCCGCGGCAGCCAAACGTCCGTCAACCGCAGGAGGAGTCGCCAGAGAGGTAAGGAGGGCGGAGTGGAGACGGGCAGCGACAGTTGTAACAGTACCCCCCTTCAAAGGGCGGTCTCCTCCGCGGGTACCAGGTTTAGGTTTTGAAGGATGCACGAGATGAAATTGACGGAGCATCTCTTTATCAAGGATGTTAGCCTGAGGCTCCCAAGAGTTTTCTTCGGGGCCGAAACCCTCCCAAGAAAGGAGGTATTCAAGTGTTTTGCCTCAACTTCGGACATCAAGAATCTCTTCGACCTTGAATTCTAGGTCATCTTCTGCGTTGATGGCATGTGGTTCCTGAGTCTTGGAAGAGAATTCACTGAGTATGAGAGGTTTCAAAAGTGAAACGTGAAAAGCGTTGTGGATGTTTAGTCTGGGTGGTAACTTCAGGCCGTATGTGATGTTGCCAAGACGTCGGAGGATTGGAAATGGTCCAACGTAGCGAGGAGTGAACCGCGTGGAAGGTAACTTCAGTCTGAGATGTTTGGTAGATAACCAGACTTTGTCTCCGGGTTTAAAGACAGGTGCTTGAGAATGGTGAGCGTCATAAAACTTCTTAGCTCGGTCACTCGCTTTAACTAGCATGTCTTTCATCTGAGTCCACAGGTTATGGATTTCATCAGCAGTAGATTGAGCTGCTGGGGACATCACTGAGAGCTTCAGTGGAAGTGGAGGTGTTGGAGAGCATCCTTATACCACTTCAAAAGGTGTTGATCCAGTTGCTGTTGCTGGATGAGAGTTGATGGTGAATTCAGCCCAAGGTAACAGTTCAGCCCAGCTATTCTGACGGCAACTCATGTAGGCTCGAATGAACTGCTTTAAGGTTCTATTCATCCGTTCTGTTTGGCCATTTGATTGCGGATGATAGGCTGAAGTGAGTTCTAGAGAGATGTCGAATAGCTTGCACAAGGCCCTCCAGAATTTTGCCGTGAATTGAGATCCTCGGTCTGAGACAATGTGTCTTGGTAAGATGTGAAGGTGAAAAATGTGCGATATGAAGAGCTTTGCAAGCTCCAAAGCTGAAGGTAAGCCAGGCAGCACCACGAAATGGGCCATCTTGCTGAAGCGATCAACTGTTACCCAGATGGTATTCATTCCTCCAGAAAGGGGTAAATCAACTACAAAATCAGTAGCGATGTATGACCAAGGCTGTTCCAGAACCGGCTGTGGCTGCAGCAAACCCCATGGTTGACCAGAAGCAGGTTTGTGTTTGGCATAGTTGTTACAGGATGCCACGAAGGATAGAGTATCCTTCTTGATAGTAGGCCACCAATAAAACTTCTGGATCTTGAGCAGAGTACGGCGTTGACCAGGATGGCCAGCCAGCTTGGAATCGTGTGCCCAAAAGAGCATTTTCTTCCTGAGGTGTTTAGGCACGATGGTCTTACCAGCGGGCACAGAATGTGTAGTAGCCAAGATGACTTTCTTTGGGTCAATTATGTGCTGAGGTTCTTCAGGCACATCCTCCGAGAGAAAGGAGCGTGACATGGCATCAGCTCTGGTATTCTTGTCTCCCGGGCAATATTTAAGCACAAAGTCGAAACGATTAAAGAATAAGGACCATCTAGCTTGTCTGTGGTTAAGACGTTGCGCATGGCGGAGATACTCTAGATTTTTGTGGTCCATGAATACGGTTATTTGATGTTGAGCGCCTTCGAGCCAAGGCCGCCATTCCTCGAATGCAAGCTTTATTGCCAAGAGCTCTTTATTGCCGATCCCCTAGTTCTTCTCTGCCGGGGAGAAACGTCATGAGAAGAAAGAGCAGAGACATAAGGCTTTAGAGTCTCCAGTCTGGCAAATAACAGTGCGGTAATCAGTGGCAAGAAAAAAGAGCCGCTGAAAATAGTCAGCAGTATATGATTTCAAGATTGCTGAGACAATTAATATATTCTCTTTTAGAAGATTTTGCAACCTTGCAACTTTGATACAGTTTGTTGCACTTGGATATAATCAACACCAATGTTTTGGGAATCATAAAATTATTCTATTGAGAAGAGTTAGAAGTGTCTTTACAAAAAAGAAAAAAAGAGAGACATATCATAGACCTGTGATTGAACTTACTGGTTACAAAATCTTTGGTCAACAGACCTGCTTTTTGCCAGTTCTGAGGTCTTTGTCTCTTATAGAAATAATTATTCTTTGGGATTTCCTTCATAAAATAAATTCAATAAAGTTTGTGTTTTAACAGATTGTTTAATCCAGGATAACTTATGCAGTCCTTGCAGTTAGTTATTTAGTAGAAAATAAATTGGATGCTAGCTGGTTCCCTTTCTTTTGTTCATCTAATAGTGGCCAATCCAGGATATAAGTACCTGGCAAATGCCCAAACAGTAAATAAATCCCATGCTACTAATGCCAGTAATAAGTAGTGGCTATTTCCTAAGTCAATTTGATTAATAGCAATTTATGGACTTCTCCAGGAACTTGTCCAAACCTTTTTTAAACCCAACTATGCTGACTGCCTTAGCCACATCCTCTAGCAATGAATTCCAGAGCTTAATTGTGCATTGAGTGAAAAAGAATTTTCTACAATTTGTTTTAAATGTGCTACTTGCTAACTTCATGGAATGCCCCATAGTCCATTTTTATCTGAAACAAATAATCAATTCACATTTGCCCTTTCTAGTCATCTCAAGATTTTATAGACCTCTATCATATCCTCCCTCAGCCATCTTTTATCTAAGCTGAACAGCCTTAATCTCTTTAGCCTTTCCTCATAGGGAAGCCGTTCCATCCCCTTTATCATTTTGGTTGCCCTTCTCTAGTGCAATTGTATTTTTTTTTAGTTGCAGCAACCAGAATTGCACACAGTACTCACCATGGAGCATTCCAGAGGTGCTATGACATTCTCCATTTTATCCACTGCTCCTCCCACTGGATAATGCTAGCAATGCACGTAGGCATTTTTGAGAGCCAGCTGTGCTGATTTAATGCATTACAACCAGCCCATAAAGTTTAAAATGTTTGCTCATTGTGCTATATTGTTTAAGAATATCTGCCGGAGATAGACTCTGGACAGCTCCAGAGTTTCAGCTCTAGATTCTGCATCTTTAAACTTCAAATACAGTTTCAATCCAGAGGTAATTAACCATTACTATTCACGTGAGAAAGGAAATCTGGAAATGGCACATAATGTACTAACTAGCTACTCCAGAAGACATTAATGGCTAAAAATGATTGATAGAGAAAGCAAAACATACAGTATTGTTTCTGAATATTTAAATTCCTCACCCTCATCTCCCCTTATCCTAAATGCTATAATTAAAAAAACAAAACAAAAACAAACTTGATTTTTGGTCAAATCATTTTCTCTTTGTTAACAACTAGCTGTTTCAATAATGAGTTTCTGTCAGTCATTAATGACCAAGAACCCTTCCCCCACCCACTTTCTGTTAATTGTTATTGCCTTGATGCTGAACTGTATAACCTTTAGGAGAATCACATGACTTACAAAGTTTGTCAGTCCTTGGAGCCAAAAGCGTGACATTGATCAATGCAGGGAAAGAAATTCCCTAGATGGAAAATTCCAGAGAACACAATACTTTTATCTAAGGGAATCTGGTGCAGCTGGCCTGACTTGCAAACTGCTGCCATTTAAAGGAAAAGCAGCTGGTCACTAGTGACCAATGATTTATTGCAAAATCAGAGTCTCGGTCTGGTCACTGGCAGCATCATACTAGCAAGTGTATTTGTGCAGCACCAGCACAGACCTTGGATAAATCTTAGGACACTTATGTTTGCCTGGGGAAACACTTCCAAATACCATGCTGATGTATCCTCAGTTGTTCTGTGGCCAGAAAGATAGTATTGGCACATAAAGATATATGACAAAGAAATAGACAAGCATGCAAGAGCGCCAGTCCCACTGAAGAAGGTTTGTGGCATTCCAGACCCTTGATAAATGGAACCCACTGCATTAAGTTAGGCTTTTATCTGCCTTTCCAGGTGCCTGTAATTTGCTCCTATTTCTTACCTACAATAATGATTGATTGAAGCAATCCACTGTAAGCTATTTCTGTTGGTATCTTGTTTGGTTAATTTCTTTTTCCCTCTTACTACTCCTCCAGTCTTTCATCTCCTGGAATTTAGGCTTCAGATTACAGCTTCTTGCAACTGTTTGTTGTGATCAGTAAGTGCTCAATTAATATCAGGCTTTTATGCAGAAGAGAAATATGTTCACACCAGCCACAACCCAAACATTCGCAAGGGTGATAGGAGACCAGCTGCACCCTGCTTATTATATCTGCAAGAATGAAATAAGGAATATTTAACCAATAGGTGTAAAACAGCCCTATTCCCAGTTTATATGCAGTAGTAACATAAACCTTGGCATCAAGATGGAATATTGTGCATCAAATCAGTTGCTTAAGAATTTAATTTTTTGTAGATATTTAACATGCACAGAGGTGTGTATTATTACATTTTTTTCTTGGACATGCTCAGTGAAACCAGAGCCATCGCACTACTCACTTCTGGAGCACAGAGGGACACATGCATCTTCCTCTAACTCCAGTCAATTCAGCCATAGAAGAGGACTCCCTGTTGGCATGAGAATCTTTTCCATCATTAGGGTGTCACATGGAAAGTACTTTCCTTCTCCACAGTCAAACAAGACCCCTTGTGCGTACAAATCACACTTCCAGCATGGTAGAACATGTCTGTCTTCTGGCTAAGATGGACTTCAATGACTTGCCTATACTTAATGTGACCACTTGACTGCGGGTCATACAGAGAATGCTAAAGATCAATGTACCCAAACTCAGGGTTTAGAAACATTTATAGTCAAAAGTTATTTGCTGAGTTCATCAAGTTAAAAACATCACATTCTGTGTTATAAACATCCACAATTTGGAGCTTATGAAAACCTAATAAATTTCTTTCATATGTTTTTTTTAGGCTAGCCTCTGCTTAGAATATCAGCTTCATTACAATATGCATAATCTTCATCCATTTTTTTCATGAAGAGTGACTCTCCTGGCATCACCAGGAAAGCTCACTGAGCATTCTCTTGCCTTTATGTCATCTCAGACTTAGGGCATGAAACAAAAAATGTTAATCTACAGCTTATTTATTTATCTATAAAGCTTATAGCCCACTTCTTCCTATACAGTGTTCAGTGCGGGAAACAAATGTAACAAATATAACTGCTAAAATACAAAACAATAACATACATGTACAACACATTCAGTTAAAAGCTTTTTGATAAAATCTTTTGCTGTAACCTCCTTCCTAAATACTTTTAAATTATTTTCAGCTATGAGATCCTCTAGGAGAGTATTCCACAAAGTGGGTGAGACATATGCAAAAGCTCTAATTCTTGTTGACTGAAATTGATAGTCACAGGTTGGTGGGATGGATAAACTTTTTGTCCCCACTGGCCACAGTGCATGCTGTAATTCATTTTATTTATTTATTTATTTTGATTTTTTCTATACCGGCATTCGTGATAACATCACATCAAGCCGGTTTACAGTAAACAATGGGGTAATAACCGGAACATAGAACCAAATATGTAATATACATATTATAAATACAGTTACAATAAACAAGGATACGTACAACTAGGAGTAAGAAGAAGAAAAGATAGGAACTTTAACATATTGTATTAACCTGTAGAATGGTAAAGTTTCCAAAGATGGAAGTGAATGATTTACAATGAATTGTTCAGTTCAAAAATGCAGTTTTTAACAATGAGGAAGAAAACATAAGTAATGAAGATTCTGGATGTTTATAAAGTGTAGGGGAAGATTATCAGGATGGTTATAAAAGAGAATTGTTGCTTGGAATTTGAATATCGGAGAGAATTGTTTTTAGTCTGAGTCTGGGAAGGCTTGTTTGAAAAGCCATGTTTTGAGTCTTTTTCTAAATGTCAATAAGCAGGGTTCTTGTCTTAGTTCCGTTGGTATGGAATTCCAAAGAGTGGGTCCTGCTGTGGAGAAAGCCCTATCTCTATAAGTTATATGGAGGGAAGTTTTGGAAGGTGGTACCTGCAGAGACTCTTTGTAGTACTCTCTTATGGGTCTGGAGGAAGTATGCTTTATGAAAGGGATTTGTAGGATGAGAGGAGCGATTTGTTGGATGGATTTATAGATTATGGTGATTGACTTATAAAGAATTCTGAAATGGATTGGCAGCCAGTGTAAATCTTTAAGGATCGGGGTGATGTGCTCTCTTCTCCTTGTATTTGTTAGAATTCTAGCTGCCGTATTTTGAACCATTTGTAGCGGTTTGGTATGTGTTGATGGGGTACCTAATAATAATAATTCATACCGTTGCGTTCGGCGGTCCGTGGGCTAACCCCGTGAACCGCTGCCCTCGCCTCTCAGGCTGGTCCCTGGTCATGGCAAGATGCCCTTGTGGCAGGACGCAGCATTCCTCCGTGCCAGGTCCCACTCCTTGTCGCGGCAACATGCTGGCGGCTTGCCTCACAGCTGGATGCTACCAATTCTCTGCTGCTGTGCCTCCCCCTAGGTGCGCGGGTGGCCGATGCTGCCAAATTTAAAGAGCCTGTGGTGGGAGAAGCCCTGCGGCGCAGCTTGATGACCTTACGCAGCCAGGCCTATAAAATGCCCTCCAGACCTTCACATCCTTGCTTCGGCCATAGGTCTCCCTGATCTAGCAGCGGTGCATGTGGCTCCAGCATCCTGTCTCAGTTCCACAGTTCCTTGTCTTCAGTTCTTTCTTCAGTTCCAATGTCACTGTATTCAGTTCTTCCATACCTCCCTTGCTGCCCACTTGTTCTTCTCCTAGCCTTCCTGCCCTGCCTATCTGTCCCGCCATTCCCTTCGGATAGATACCTGATACTGACCTTGGTCTGACTTCAGGATACTCTTGATCACTGCCTGCCACTGACTTCTGCCTGCCATTGGATATGCCTCACCTACACCCAGTCCGACACAGCTACCTTGATGGATCTCTCTGCCATCAGCAGAGGCCTCCACCTATGACCTGCCAGCTCTGGCACCCAAAGGCTCAACCTGAGGGGAACATGGGCTGGTAAAGGCGAAGCTCCAGCTGGGCCTCTGCTTCGTCTGGGTCCTCCTGCCGACAGTGGAGACCTGCAGAGCTCCTCCCTGCAGTGTGGGTCAACCCCCTCTCGGTCTAAGGGTCCAAGAACCCAACACATACCAGTGCAACTTTTAGCAACAACATACTCCATGTCAGAATACAAGTTTGTGAACCAGTACCAATAATTTCAACTGAGACCTATATTTTACTGGCAGCCAATGAAAAACCTGCAAGATAGGGGTAATATGATCCCCCAGCCACAGCTACTCAACAGTCTAGCTCAGCATGCTGTACTAATTGCAAAATAAACAAAAACGTATTTGAAAGATTAACCCAAAGACTATTGCAGTAGTCCAGCTGGTCTAATAATGGGCCAGCAGAGATTGTAAAACTGTTTCTAAACATATCTCCTGGTATCAGAACCTTCAATGATTTCAATTTATATAAAGCAATTCTCACCATCTGATGAATAGGGAGCATCATAGTTAATTTAGAATCCAAGATTACCCCTAAATTCATAACCTCAGAAAGAACAGGCAGCTAGTGTCCCTCAAAAACTGATTGACAATTTTCCCAAAGAGGATTCTTACTAATCCAAAGTAGCTTAGTTTTAGAAACATTCAGCAATAAAATTTTTTTGACCTGTCAATCTCTATCTGTACCCAGACGTCTCTCAAAAAATGATTGTGGGGGGGAAAAAAAAGCCACTAGTGTTACAGATGTAGTGGTAAAGCAGAGCAGATGGAAATCAGAAATCACTGGTATATATCAGTAGTAGTGATCTGGGAAAAGTTCAAGTCCACAAAACTCAGATAGCTGTTCAGAAGGATATTTTATTTGTTTAAAGAAGACAACATCTTGATGAATAGTGGTCACGGTCCCCCAACACGGACTGTGTTTCATTTAGCTGCAAGGGGAGGGGCCAAATCTGCAAACGGAAGGCAAAAACAGAGATTCATCAATATGGACAGAAATGTGGCAAAACAGACAGGCCTCAGCAAAGGGCAACGTAGAATAATAAAAATAAAAATAATAAACAGGCATTAAGTACGGACACATATATGGTACAATATGGCACACCAGACAAACTTCAACAGAAGGCCAGCTGGAATAAATGAAAGTGCATAACGAAGGACAAATTTCATCGGTTTGCAGCCAGTGAGGAAATTAACTAAAATACAAAAGGCTTAATTACAAAGAAAAAATGAAATACAAGAAGAAGAAACCTTAAATCAAAGGCTTGACTGTTATGCCACGTTTCTGTCCGTATTAATGTATCTCTGTTTTTGCCTTGTGTTCGCAGATTTGGTCCCTCCCAACTCAGTTAAACGAAACACGGACTTGTGGACTTGAACGTTCTCCAAATCACTACTATTGATACAGATCCCGCCCCCCCAATTTTGGCAGAGTTCAAGTTGGGTGGGGGTCGGAAGATTACTTTCCTTGACCCCCGGCATGGTCAGTAATTCCTTAGTCAAAAGGTCCACACTCAAACTGGATGGTGCTCACCAGGTGTAGGAAAACCCAGAAAAAGACTTGTCCAGCACTAATCAGCCCACTTCCCGCCCATTCAGGAAGTGTAAATAAGATAAAATAAACCAAACAGAGTCCAGCTGGTGTTCAAATTAAAGATAGTTTACTTGAATTTAAAGATGAGTGTCTATGCCAAACTAGTGAAAATCAAAACAGCATCAAAGAGATAAAAACAAGAGAAATCATTCTTTCCTTGTTCATTTTGGGTCTCCGTACTGGTCTCCCTCGCACTGCACTATTATCCAAGCTCAAGGGTAGGGAAAATGGAATGTAGCCCCAGCATAAGCTGGGCAAAATGGGAAAAAAATCCCCCAGCAAAACTCCCCTCAAACTGTAATCCAAACTCTGAAAAGTATTCTCGTCTCATGAGTTCTTGCCACAGAAAATCTACTATTCCTCTTACCCTTGCTGTGAAGTTCTGTCAGGCAAAAAGATCTCGATCTCGGATGCAGCCTTTCTGAATGCTGGGGAAACGCCCTTCCTTCCAGGCTGCTCAACCTTCTTCAAAAGTATATTCAAGAGAGCAAAAATCTTATTCCTTTTCCTCCTTCAGGTCAATTTGCTGCCAGAGATGAGGCAATGACCATAAAGAGCTCCCATTCCTTTTCGTTTTTTTCTCCTGAGTCAGCTGCCTGGGTTTCAGAAGATCCTTTCAATCCTCTTCACTTTCCTCCCTCCTCTTTTACTCTTTTCAATTTCACCTACTCCTCCTCCCTTTCCTTTCCTTCTCTCCCCCCTTTCCCTCTTACTCACTCTTCCCTCCTCTTTCCTTCCTTCCCTCCCCTCTCACCCACTCCTCCCTTCCTGCCCACATTTTTTAAGAAAAGAGGGACCACAGCCATGGCAGTATCCTGGTCTTCTTCCTTCTGAAGGCCGCAATTGTCCCCCTCTTCAGCGTATGGAGGATAAGTGAGGGGATCAAGGCAGGGACAGCAGTAGCGGCGGCGGCAGCAGCACAGAACTTTTGGGGGTGCTATGGCCCCTGCAACTCCCCTCCTTTCGGATGCCTATGTTAAAACAAGTTGTAGAAAGTATTTTTTTTTTCACTCAGTGCACAATTAAACTGTGGAGTTTGTTGCCAAAGAATATGGGGAAAGCAGTTAGCATAGCTGGGTTTAAAAAAGGGTTTAGACAAGTTCCTGGAGGAAAAGACCTTAATGTCGATTAAAATTACCGCTCTGTGTTAAAACTCAAATATATGTTTCATTGTATTAAATAATATTTTCATTTAAATCAATGGAAATAAAAGACAGGGAATTCTTCATACATGGCTATTGAAATCACATTACAGTTGAATAATATAATCATAGACCTCCCTGCTTAAACAACAATTTCTGTCAAAAGCAGACATTTTTTTTAATTTTCTGTAAATGCAGTTAAAAAGTACTTACCAGTACTTTCTGTCCTCTTCAAAGCTGTGTGGAGTAGAAGGGTAAGTGATCTATGAGTGAGGAGAAATAACTGGATATCTGAGTACTTCTTATTACTAAGGATTGTTATTGTGGGTATGTCATGCATGACAATGTAGATGTGTTGTATGATGGTGATATCCCTATTTTGGGGGCCAACTTCTCAGTCTTGGGGTGCTTGGTATTCACAACCCCAAGGTGGTAAAACAGTTTTCCAGGGCTGAGAGCGAGGGGAAAGGTTTCCTGCAGGGACAGTGCCTGGCCGAGAATGCTCCAACTAAATGAAACATTCTCCAGTCTCTAACTGTGTTCCAAAGAAAAGACGGTTTAATTCAGAGTCTTCAGTGTTAAACATAGTGACAGTCAAGTAGATACAGGTAGAAGTACAACTCAAATGAAATCACAGTTCAAAGAAAACTTTAATCCTCTTTTCACAAACTCCACTTATGAAAATGGTTTCTTGGTGTAGCAACACAAGGTCTCAAGTAACTTTCTTACTTCTCCCTCCTTTGTCCCCTGTTGCAAAAGCAGGCTAGTATTTTATTCCACTCCTCCACCAGATAGATGGTTACTCATTGGAACATCTCTTCAGCTACAGGAAAAACCTGTCAGAAATGTCTTCAAGATTGCCCATGCCCATTATCTGAGAGGTATTTGCTGGCTCAGTGTAGGTCCCTAATCCTGCAGAGTCCTTACCCTTGTAAGTCCAGGTGTATCCTGCAGCTTCTGAGCAGTCTCCCACCCTTTTTCATAGGTATCTAGGGATCTATGAGGAAAATCCACAGCCTCACTCCTGACTGCTCCCTTTTGGGATCCCTGGAGAAGATCTCAGCTCCAACCAATTTCGTCCAGTGGAAGCTCAAAAAAGCCCCTGACTTAAGAACATAAGATATGCTATATTGGGTCAGACCAAGGGTCCATCAAGCTCAGTATCCTGTTTCTAACAGTGGCCAATCCAAGTCAAAAGTACCTGGCAAGTACCCAAACATTAGATAAATCACAAGCTACTATTGCTTATTAATTACCTAACAGCAGTTCATGGATTTTTCCTCTAGGAACTTATCCAAACCTTTTTTAAACCCAGTTACACTAACTGCTGTAACCACATCCTTTAGCAATGAATTCAAGAGCTAAACTATGCGCTGAGCAAAAAAGAATTTTCTTCGATTTATATTAAACAAGCCGTAAAGCCCGTTAAAACGGGCTACATCCCTCTGTCTCTCACCTCCCCCTCATTCTCTCTCCCCTCACTCTTCACCACCCCCCTCCCCCACCCACTCCTCTCCACCCTCCCTCTCCTCTCACTCAGTCCCCCCTCTCCCTCACTCCCTCCCACTCAGTCCCCCCTCTCCCTCCCTCCCACTCACTCAGTCCCCCTCTCCCTCCCTCCCTCCCACTCACTCAGTCCCCCTCTCCCTCCCTCCCTTCACCCACCTCCATTTCCTCCCGGCGCCGTAAGCGCGACTTCCCGCAACCCTCACCCGGCTCCATTAACTCCTCCCGCTCCTGCCGGCAGATCTCGGTGGGGGGGGCGCGGGAGTGACACCCCCCCCCCGAGATCTGCCGGCAGATCTCGGTGGGGGGGGGGCGCGGGAGTGACACCCCCCCCCGAGATCTGCCGGCAGATCTCGGTGGGGGGGGGCGCGGGAGTGACACCCCCCCCCCGAGATCTGCCGGCAGATCTCGGTGGGGGGGTGTCACTCCCGCGCCCCCCCCCCGAGATCTGCCGGCAGATCTGGGGAGGAGAAGCAGCGGCACCGCGCGCTGCGCGCGGCGCCGCTGCTTCTCCTCCCGCTCCCTGCGGCCCCACCGCCATTTTTTTTTCTGATCGACATCCTTGCCCGCACATGCGCAGTAGAGCTGCGCTCTACTGCGCATTTGCGGGCCGTCGGTCACAGGCCATTTATAAGGTAGATGAGCTACTTCCTAACTTCATGAGTGCCCCCTGGTCCTTCTATTATCTGAGAGAGTACATAACCAATTTGCATTAACTTGTTCAAGTCCTTTTATGATTTTGTAGAATTCTATAATATCCTCCCTCAGTCATTTCTTCTCCAAACTGAACAGCCCTAACTTTTTTAGCCTTTCCTCATAGGTCAGCCATTGCATGCCTCTTATCATTTTGGATGTCCTTCTCTGCACTTTCTCCAGTGCAGCTATATCCTATTTGAGATGCGGTGATCAGAACTGCACACAGTATTCAAGGTGTGATCTCATCATGGAGCGATACAGAGGCATTATGACATCCTCCGTTTTATTTTCCATTCCCTTCCAAATAATTCCTAACATTCCATTTGATTTTTTTGATTGCCATAGCACACTGAGCTGACAATTTCAATGTATTATCCAGTCCACTATGACGCCTAGAACTCTTTCCTGGGTGGTAACTCCTAAGATAGACCTAACATTGTGTAACTACAGCAAGAGTTATTTTTCCCTATATGCAGCACTTTGCACTTATTTATTTATTTAAAAACTTTTCTATACCATCATTCAGTAAATTAACCATCACAACGGTTTACATAAGGCCCCTATAGTAATAGAATTTAAGTAGGATAGCTAAAACATTATAAACGTGCCAAAAATATGCGGTAACAGGATTCTTTCAATATAAAACTGTTTGTTAAGCATTGATTTTGTTGGGTTGAAGTTACTATTGCAGTTTATATATAAAGAAAATAATCTTAATTGTATTTAAAGGTGGGAAAGAAAAGGAAATTAAAAACTACGTATTTGGTGCCGGGCTATGCTCTTATTTGCTCTCTTCATTCTCTTTGTAAAAAGCCTGTTTAAAGAGCCAGGTTTTAAGGCTTACTCTGAAAAGTTTGAAGTTTTTCTGCAGTCTTATCTCCAGAGGCATTGAATTCCATAATGTGAGTCCTGCCAAAGTTAGTGCTCGCTCCCTTACTTATGTGAGTCTAGCAGACTTAACTGAGGGGATAGTTAGTAGTGCTTTGTACACGTAATACTGTGTTCAGCCATTCTGCTTTTTTGTCATGAATTAATTTGTGTATTATGCATAGCGCTTTATATTGTACTCTTTGTTCAATGGGTAGCCAATGAAGTTCTGCAAGTGTTCCAGTAATATGGTCTCTTTTTCTTTTACCTGTCAATATTCTTGCGGCTGAATTTTGCAAAATTTGAAGAGGTCGTGTGGTAGTCCTAGGAACAGGGTGTTGCAATAGTCAGTGCGTGCGAAAATTAGTGCTTGTAAAACTGTACGGAAATTTGATATGTTAGTAAAAGGTTTTAACTTCCTGAGTACCATTAGTTTAGCGTATCCCTCTTTTATTTTCAGTGATATGTGTTGTTTCAGGTTTAGTTCAGAGTCTAGTATGACACCTAGGTTACGTACCTTTTCTGCTAATTCTACTCTTTGGTTATTGTTAATCATTATTGGTTAATGGATAGGGTTTATGTTTTTTCGTTCTAAGTGCAGGAATTCAGTTTTATCAATGTTTATCACTAGCTCCATTTGGTTTAATAGCTGTTTGATTATATCTAGATACATATTGGCTAGTTTGATTGTTTTTTCAATTGTGTCGTCTATGGGTAAGATTAGCTGTATGTCATCAGCATATATATAGGGGTAGATTTAAAAAAACTACGCCCGCGCGTACTTTTGTTTGTGCGACCGGTGCAAACAAAAGTACGCTGGATTTTAATAGATACGCACGTAGCCGCGCATATCTTTTAAAATCCGGGGTTGGCGCGTGCAAGGCTGCGCAAAATTGGCAGCCTGTGCGCGCCGAGCCGTGCACCCTGCCTCCATTCCCTCCGAGGCCACTCAGTTCCAGGGATCATAGTAGAAGCATTCACTTTGTGGCTTCTGTCAGATTCCTATTAATCTGTGAATTCTGTTGTGCATCTCATCACAAGAGAGAGACTTTGCCATAGATGTGTGCTATATGTTTCAGTTTATGACAATTTTAAAAGAAAACAAGAAGTTCCATGCAGAACCAATGGAGCACACTATATATAAGTGAATAAAAAAAAATGCCCCCTTATACGCCCCTGACATGAAATGAAAATTTGCTGTGGATAGGATACAAACAAAAGGTTATTAGAAGGCATACATGCACACAGGGCAATCTTATAAGCCTTCTTCTCTTTGGAAATTAGGTAATAATTAGAGATGTGGATGCATAGAGGTTGTGTACAGTGCAACTGTGAGTATGTGAGATATGACCAAATAAGTTTGAAAAGGGGAATAAAGTTGTGACAGAAAGTAAAAGAAGGCTTAGGTGAGGATAAGAGAGATGATGTTCATGCTCTAGATGATATTCTAGTTGTTAGGGCAAATTAAAGTGAGTTTTAAATGGCCAGTGTAGCAGTCCTCAATGGGGAAAGTATTACTGACCTTTAAAAGTAGTTTTACGTGGGAAATCTTATCCAGTGTTTAAAAATAGGGGAAACATCTTATGTCTGATAGGAAAAAGAAAAATAGTTGTTCCAAATAGCATTCCTATTTTTCCGCAAGCATAAAAAAGTTTCACAAAATGTTAAAATGTATACTAGCAGAAGTAATGGGAACTGTGTAGCTTTGGTAGTGCTCCAGCCTAGACTTAGGCCAATCTGAAGAGGAAATAAAGGGGGTTATTTTCCAAGCTGCGTTATGGGCTTTTCGCATGTGTAAAGGCATTTTTCACATGCAAAAAGCACCATAATGCAATGCTAATTTAGAAAAGGGGTGAAGTCTAAGACAGGATTTCTGGCCAAGTGGGCTGGCTTCACAAGTTGGAAAGCCATATTGCACAGTTTTAATGCAGCCAATAACTACACCTCTTTCATTTGTGTTAAGCTGTGCAATATGGCTTTGTCACACTTTGCAATGTTAAAAGAGAGAGAGAGAGAAATAGAGAGAGAGAAGAGAGAGAAAGAGAAACTATAAGTTCTTCTAGTAGTTTGGTATTTATACCTCTATCTGAGGCCCGCCTAGTTACTTGAGGTGAGGTTTAGGTATTAGTGTAGGGGTTAGGGGCCACTTTGACATTCAGAGTGAGACGTACGAACAGAATAGTACACTCTTGTGACGATCTGATGTCCTTCAGAGATCCCTATACTGTAACGTGCGGTTGAAGATTTCCCGTCTGTAACGTGCTGGGAGCGCACAATTCGGACGCGTAAGGCGATTCAGCGATACAGTCTCCAGTTTCACGCGTCCTTAGCGCTTCTTAAAACAGACGCATAACCCTTTCCGCACGCAGCATGTATATGATATGTAAATGAACGAATTAGCTGTATAATGAAGGAATTAGCTATTCCCCTCCGATACTGTGACGCACGCTCAGATTATCTCCTTTGTAACCCGCTATTTTGCCGCGTCCTTACCCTGTTAGTTTACCGCTACCCTCTACTTGGTGTTAGTGTGGTGTTAGTGTGGTGTTTGAAAATTAAAACGGGAATAAAGTGTAAAAAATGGTGTAAAAAAAGTGTAAAAACATTGCTTACCTGCCCTGGCCCCGTCCGGTCTCCGGTGCAGCCCCAGTCCTGTCCCCTCCTCCCGAAGCAAAAAAAAAAAAAAACCGAAAAAGTAGCAAGGCTCGGGCCTGCTACGATAGTCCCTTCTCCTCTCCTCCCGATTTCGGCGCTCAAGGCGGCCGGGTGGGCGTGCATTCATCCAGGCAGAGGGAGCCGGTGACGAAAGCGGCCTCCGGCTCCCTCTGCCTGGATGAATGCATGGCCCCCGCCGGCAGCGAATGAATGCCCGTGCGATTTCGGCGCTCATGCCGTGACGTCATGTGACTGCCTTGAGCGCCGAAATCGCACGGGCATTCATTCGCTGCCGGCGGGGGCCGTGCATTCATCCAGGCAGAGGGAGCCAGAGGCCGCTTTCGCCGCCGGCTCCCTCTGCCTGGATGAATGCACGCCCACCCGGCCGCCTTGAGCGCCGAAATCGGGAGGAGAGGAGAAGGGAGAAGGGACTATCGTAGCAGGCCCGAGCCTTGCTACTTTTTCAGTTTTGTTTTTTTTTTTTTGCTTCGGGAGGAGGAGACAGGACTGGGGCTGCACCGGAGACCGGACGGGGCCAGGGCAGGTGAGCGGGGGCTGGGGGATAGTTTGCTGAGCATTGGGGAACATAACTGTCCACTTCCTGGTACCTGTCATTTCAAATGTCATTTGAAATGACATTTGAAATGACAGATACCAGCGCGGCCGTGAAGCGTTAGGCCCGCGAACCCAGGATACTGTATAGGCGCTCTATACAGTAAAATGGGTTGCGCGGGCCTAACGCTTGCCTAAGGCTTCGCAGCCGCAGCATGCATTTGCATGCAATTAGAAGAGAGTATAGAGCGGTAGGTGAAGAGAACTGTGCGTGCGGGGAACGAGGGTGCGCCTGACACTGCCGCACTGTTTCTACCGCGGCCTTAGAGTATCGACCCGTTTGCAATAAATAAGCTATTACCATAAAGCATGCCCCTCTTCCTATACATGTGATAGTTTGATGAATCTAGGCCAAAATTTGGGTTTGATGGTTATGATAGGCAAATAAAAGATGCCTATGAATTTGGGCAAAGAAGGGTTTGTGGGTAGAGTGACTAGTACAAATGGAATATTTTTTGTGGTTATTCCTCTTGTGCTCCAAACATCTTTTCAGGCCATGATAGATATTTTCATTTATTTCTCAAATATATGCTTTTAAGATTGTTGCTATTTCTTCATTTATTTTTCCCCAGTATTCTTCCTTCAGAGGCGTATTCGTATCAATTAATTTAGGGTAAACAAAGTCCCTACTGCCTTTGGCATTTCTGGGTTTTCACATTTTGTTTCCTTGTAAGTTGTAAAACCTTTTATAAGATCTACCATCTAAAACTCAACAAGTTATAAAGATCCTAGATTTCTCCAGGACTAACATGGCTACCAGAACTCTACATTATAACTCTTGTTTTGAAGATTTCCTTAATGAGAAACGTGCAGATTATTTTGAAACAGGAGTTTAAAACAAACCCAGGATTTACTTGAGCATTAAGCTGCTTTATTTTAAAGTTAAAGGGTGAACACATATCTCAGTGCAAGAGTGGGGGAATTCTCCTCACTCCAACAACAGAAGTGTTTGCTCTTTTTTCCTTCTGTTCCTCATAAAAAAAAGATAATTTCCAGCAATAGACCCTGTGAACCCAGCACACAGTCTATTCATAGTATGTTATCTTATCAAAAACAACACTCAAAATTTGGACTGAAATCCCAAACTAAAGTATTTTTTGGCACATATGCAAACAAAAGCATTGACCTGATTATACAAATTCTTATTAGGACCTCCCTTAGAAATATAAAAGTTCAGGAGTTAAAATCTCAAGAGTGCAGACTTCAATTTCCAGAGAAAAATGAGAGCAGCAGGTCATATATTGCTCCTACCATACTCTGGATTCTCCCCAACAGACTGACTAGAGCTCCTACAAAAGAAGGAAATTCCTAATTGTAATAATGAAATGTTTACAAAAAAAGAAGGAAATCCCTAAAAATTAAAAAACTGGCCCTCGTCCTACACATACAGAGCACATTGGTCAAAAGAACATGTATTTATTTATTGATTTTCCAATGTATACCCACTTTAGCAAATAAACTCAAGGAAGTAAAAACAAAATGAAATGGAAAGAAAACATTGTGCATTCATTCCTCAACTATCAATGGACATGACAAAACCTGGTGTCAGAGTGAGTGTGGGGTGAACCCCCTTGATAGTTCTGATGTGTGCAGATACATCTCCAGGCAGTTTCCCCACCAATACTGCTCAGTTTCTAGTGCCTCCACAGGCCCGGGCACCAATCTCCAGTACCATGCAATAGCCAAGAGCCAACAGTCAAGGACTACTGACTCATCTTAAAAACAGAGAATAGAGTGTCAGATAAGAATTATCTGTAAGACCCATTTAGTCATAGATCCCACTTGATGTCTGGCTTTACCTTAACTTCCTCACGAAGAGGGAGATTTACTGTGATATGATGATATTTAATGTGAATTAAATGCCGTTTCTCGCACAGTATCTCCATATTGCGGTACTATTGTGAGATATTGCAAGATATAAACAAAGATTTCCTCCCTTTATGGAAATAAGCTGTTTTGTGTGCATTTGCATGCATAAAATCGCCAAATGAATGCAAAGCAGCTTTTGCATAGGCAATCCAATGTAAATAAAATAAGGCGGCTAACTTAGAAAAAAGTCAGCCCTGATATTTTACCACTATAGAGGGAGGTGTAGATAAATTTCCCCTGGGAGCATTGAGCCAATAACACAGATCCCCAGTGCTCCCTTGGAAAGTTTAAAGGGTCAGGGTGCCCAATACACCCCCCTCCTCAAGAATTACTGCAGGTTTCGATGTCGATCCCTGCTGGCACCCCCCCCCCCCCCAGCCCCTGCTGCCACTTAACGAGGCGGCACTGAGCCCCCAGAGGAAAAGATCCTTCTCATGTGGTGAATGCCCTTATTCTCCACCCCTCCCCTTCAAATCACAAACTGACACGATAGTCGCCTACCTCCCACCCCATCAAAACCCCCCTTCCAAATAAACAAAGACCCTGGTGTCTAGTATCCCCTTCTATTCCCCTCACCCCTACCCCCAAAAAGTAAGATTCTGATGGGCTAGGGGGTGGCTGGTGCACCACACACCTCCCCCTAAGTCCAGTTCCTTGCCAAATGGTCATCAATAGCTCTCTGAGGGGCCCAGGGCACCCCTTAGCCCTGGGCCTGGTTGGAAATGGTGCCAACCTGACCTTGCCCCTACTGCATGAAAGAATTGGAACACTTAGTTACATATGGGCTCATGTGAAGGATTAGGGGTGGACACTGTGCAAAGGACACAGTATCTGGTGGTAATGGTGGTGGTATTTGGGTGTTATAGTCTGCTATGCTGATGGGAGGAGCAAGCAGATGGGAGTTAGCAATTTGTTAGAAAGCTGATGCTGAAGACTCCTGATGGGGGAGGAGTTAGCAATCTGTTATGGTTCGCTTCCGTGGTAGGAGGAGTTAGCAATCTTGTTATGTCTCGACTCCTGTAGAAGGGAGGAGTTAGCAATCTGTTAGAGACTCCGTGAGGAGTTAACAATCTGTTACCAGCGGAGTGCTTGGAGAGAGCACTCGGCTGTAAAGGAAAGTAGATAGGTGGGTCCTTGGGCCGATGGCAGATGACTGCGCCCCCAGGAGGATATCCTGAGAGGGACCACCGGCTAGGCTTGGGTATGGAGACAGACACAGATAATTCTTTTATTAGACAGGTTAGTAGAACCACCAGAGGTGGCAGTAGTGAGCTGATATGCCCGGCAGGGCTGAAGTCCCTCAGGAGCTGGAACAACGATCCCAGGGTTGCTGAGCTGTAGAGAAACTATAGATAGTGAGTAGACAGGGTATGCTGTGTTCATAGCCAGAACTAGATGACAAAACTCACATAAGGTCTTAAAGAAGCTCAGTAGCTGGAAAGGGTTAGGCCCTCAAGGAGCAGTACCTGGTTCCAGGGAAAGCTCTGAGAGATCAATGGTAACTCACAATTGTCTGTATCTGTGATAGCTTCCAGGCAGTAGAGAATCTTCAGTGTGTTCAGGAACATGGGCCCTTGAGGAGCGAGTACCGGTTCCTATCTGCAATCTGAAATAGTAACTCACAGATGTCTGTATCTGCAATCGCTTCCAGGCAATAGAGAATCTTCAGTGTGTTCAGGGACATGGGCCCTCGAGGAGCGAGTACCGGTTCCTATCAGCATTCTGAAATAAAGAAAAGAGAGCGAGGCCCCCGAGGAGCAGGTACCCCTGGTAAGTCCGAGGAGGCAGAGTAGTGTAGAGAGAAGCGAATCCAAATCAATCCCCGCTATCAATCCTTGCTAACTCGATCTATTAGCAAATGTAGAGACCTTTTATATTGGAAGCGGATGACGTCATCTCGGGGGATGCCCCCGAGGTTCGTGCCCTTGCTGGTACAACAATGGGAGCGCGTGTGTGCCCTACGTCATCAGGAACATGGCGGATCTACAGCATCGTGCCAGTCCAGGGACGCCGGAGAGAGAGGCCAGAAGGTGCCGTGGCATCAAACCGTCCATCAGACCTGGAGGGAGTCGCCACAGAGGTAGAGAGGGCGGAGTGAGAGCGTCGAGCAGCGACGGACGCACCATTGGGGTAACCCTAGTGAGAGGGGGGGAGCACATCCCTGTAACCCCAACCCCACCCAAGACTTTACCTGGCAGGAGGCCAGAAAGAGCATGTTGGGGAGTGAAGCCACTTCCCTGGTTTGGATCTAGGATGAGTGAAAATGCTTGCCCCAACGGATACAAGCTGAGGGGGGAGGATATGTGAAGGAGTGTCCCTAGACCCCCTCCTTAACTTGTGTGGGACCAAGCTAGATGCCTGGTCCACCTTAATCCCCACAAATGGAGAGAGCTCTGTGGGTGGGATACTACTGGGCAGGAAGAGTCCTGTGGGCAGGGCCTGCTGGTGAAGTTAAGAGGCAGAGCCCAGCTGGGATCAACAGACCATGCCCAGGTCTCCAGGAGAAGGCAGCTCCTGTCTAACATTGCTGTCCTACCAGTCAGAAGGCAGCTCCTGTGCAACATTACCGTCCTAAGGTGAAGGCTGTACCTGAATACTGCTAATGTCTGTGTTTGCTGCTGAAGGTAAGCAGTTATGCTGTAAATTTAATGTGCACTGTAAATAGAAATACTGAGCACAAGCCTGACTGCTCATTTACAGTGCCACAGGGATGTAGAGAGTTTAATTGACTTATGAGATGGTATCTTTAGGACATTTAGGAAACAGCACAGCACCCGCCCCAGGTGGTACTTCTGGAAAGTGGACACCATGCATTGTGGAGGAAGGTTATGCAAGGATTTAAAAATCAAGCACAACATCTTGAACTAGATATGGCTGGTCACAGGGAGCCAGTGCAATCTAGCCAAGAATGGTGAAATATGATCATGGATGGAGGTTCCAGACACCAGATGCGACACTGAATTTTAAATTAATTGTAAGAATTTAATGGAAGACGAAGGTAAGCCTAGGTACAGCGAGTTGCAGTAGTCTAATGATGGAAGAATACGAGTTTGAGCAGCAGTTCAAAAATCAGCAGAGCAGAGGAAAGGCTTCACAGACTGAAGCCTGTGCATTTTGAAGAAGGAAGTTTTAATTAAAGAATTGATATATGTTGCTGGAATATGAGAGAAGAATCAACAGTGATACCAAGATTCCAACATTGTAAGCAGATAGACTAAAAGACGAGGGAAAGATCTCCATCTCGGTCCTGGCCATCAGAAGATCTCAGTCTTTTTAACATTCAAGAAAGCCAGTTAATAATCTTAAACATACAGACTGAAAGCGTTTTAAAATTCTATGTTTGGTTTTTCGGTCACTGGAAGGTTAGAGTCCAAATTATTTGATAAACGGGAATAATCTATTCCTTCATGGCAGCTACATTCCAGTCAAAGCTGATTGCTTTGTGGGCCTACTTTTAAGATGGTGAGAAAGATGTAGCTTATGACCCATTTGTTTTCAGTGATTGATCCATCGCTACAGAATAAGCTCCCAGCAACTATTAGACAAAAGCCAACCCTTGTCTTTTACTGAACTTTCACTGTTTGACAGGACACACTAGGTTACTCTCCTAAATAAAACTTTACTGTTCAGAAGTTAGGTGAATAATGGCACAATAAATATGAATCTAGCTACACAGGCTTTCCTTCTCTGGCTATAGTCTTTATCTTCTATCTGGGCAGGAATCATTTAAACAGGCAAGAGATACATCCACCCTCCTAGATTAGGAAACATGGAGGTTCCAGTGGGCAGGGTAACCCTAAGATGGTTGGGAAACCCCTTCCAAAGATGGCCAAAATCCTGTCCATGCACAAAGAGTAAATCCTCTCTCCCCAGGGAGTGAAGATGCTGGATGGGTGTCCTCAATGATGGAGATAGTCTCTTTTTCACAGTTAGTAGATCTTCAGGATCTTTACACTTGCTCTTTTCCTGTGGGGAATGCATATTTGGCATTGTTACTATCCTTACAGCTAATTCCCCTCACAAAACTGGTAACAGTTTGATATCCTCTCTCACAGAAGCACGGTCAGCCAGGCACTCTATGACCAAAGCAAAAAAAAATCAGGATATGGGACAAACTCTGTCATGTCCATTTCCCAGACTAAACTCTGGGGTCCTGAACACTTTCACCAGCACTTCTGCACATAAGCTTCTCCTCACCCATAGACAAAAGTTGTTTCCAAACTTAATTTTTTTATTTCAGGGAGCAACCTGCAGTGTGAAGGTAACTGAATCTGAAATAACTCAAGGGTATAACAAATAAAGATGAAAACCCCAGAGAGACTTCCAGCATCATACTGAGTACCTTGATTCCTTCCTGGGGACCAAATGAATCTATCCATCTGTTCACTGTAGGGACTGAGAAGTAAAGAGACATTGATTTGAAGATTATTTTGCTATGTGTGAAACATGGATGCATGACAGGCTAAGTGCATGTTTTATCAGATTATCTCAAAAGTTTGTCTTTATTTTTGAGAAAAAGAATTATTTGGAACAACAACCTTGGCAATTTTCAAGATGGCCACGTGTGAACTTGTATCTGTGCCAGTAAGGTTCTGGAGCAGTAGCTTCCTCTGTATTGAAACAAGCTCATCTAGTAATCATGACTTCCAATGCATCACATCAACATAAAAGTTATGGTTGGAAATAGTCATATTTGGTGTACATTTTTAAAGGAGCATTGTAATAGTCATGTTAAATCCATATGAATATGTTTCTCCCCATATTCAGATAGCCTCATGCTTGGATGACTCTACTGTTTAAACCAAGTGCAGAAATTACGTGGTGTTGTGAGAAGAGAGATATGTAACTCTTTTCTCTCGGGCTTACCTTTCCTCTTTTCACCCCCATCTAGCTATATTTTCTGGCGAACAACGAGCCTTACCAATGGGTGAAAGTCGCAACTTTCAGATTCAATTAAGTTACCTCAGGCATGTGGACCTGTCTGGCTGAAAAAGAGAAGGAAAAGGACAAGCCGAAATTGGGGAATTCCAAACTGGCGGATGCCCATTCTAGCATTGAGCAAGAAGCGGCACAAACTGTGGCGATTTCCGAACTAAAGGCAGTGGTTGTTCAAGCACTGGAACCAGAACTGAAGAAAATTTTGATAAACTCGCTGACATTTCTTCCACTTTGACCGGCTTTGAAAGCCATTTTACAGAGGTATAACAAAGGGTGTCAGATACACAAGATGCATTGCTCCAAGTCATGCATAAACAAGATGAGCAGATAGAAGATCTGGAAAACAGGTCTCGTCACAATAACTTAAGATTCATTGGTTTGCCAGAGTCTCTGGAGGAGAGAGAGCTGCCAAGTTTCCTAGAATCATGGTTGACTCAAGAGCTGAGTATATCTGGCACACATGGGAAACTTCATTGAAAGAGCACATTGGCTAGGCCCATGTAGAGACAATGGGGACAGGCCGTGTACAGTTAAGGCCTGTTTGCTAAATTTCTCCAATAAAGTGGAAATCTTGCAGTCTCTTAGAGCAGGGAAATAACTGAGATATCATGGAAAACAAATTCTCATATTTCAAGATTATTCAGTGCAACTATCAGCACAATGTTGTGAGTTTGCATCTCTGTGCTCCAAGCTTTTTTCGCTGAACATCCACTCAGCACTACTCTATCCTACTAAACTCAGAGTGGCACATGATAACGGACTCAAATGGTTTATTTGTTATCTGAGGCAAAACGGTTTGTGGAAGAGTTGGAGAAGAACAGTAGTGGTTTGCAGGGGGCAAACGGATGTTTTGGCCTATCAGTGAGTTAGCTTCTTGCTCAAACTTTCATTTTCTTCTGGTCAGACTGCTCCCACTGCTGTCTTTATATATTTATTTGTGTTTTTTATACCACCATTCCATGTGAAAATCACTAGTTCATAATGGTGTACAGATTAGACACTCATAAATAAATAATGAAAACAGAGGGAGACATATGTACAGATAGTAACCTAGGGAAACATTTAGATACCATGTGGGCATTCAAAGACAGATACGTTTAGGAAAACATAACTGGGTTAAGATGGGTTAGGGGTGGGGGTAAAGATCAGTACATTTTAGGGTTTCTGACTCATGGCGAATTGAGGCATCTTGCCAGACAGTAGGCATTTTTGAATAGTCAGGTCTTCAACTCGCTCTTTAATTTTTTATTGTCTGTTATAGTTTGCAGGTCCTCTGGAATGGAGTTCCATAGTTTTGTTCCAGCAACTGAAATTGCTCTTTCTCTAGTTTGCGTTAGATGAGAGTTTTTTTATGGTTGGGAATTCTATGAGGCCTTTGTTTTGTGATCTGAGCATTTGTGGTAGAATATGTGATTTAAATGTTATTCCCAACAAATCGTTATTCAGATTAATGGTGAGTACTTTGTAGATTATTCTTGGTTGAACAGGGAGCCAATGTAGAGTGATCAGCGTTGGGGTGATGTGGTCGAATTTCCATTTTCCAGACAATAGTCAAGAGGTTTTAGGTGACTGGATGGGATTTCCAGAAGTGGGAAATTACAATAGTCTTGTATTCTCGAAGACCAGTTTGACTGTGTACAGTTCTTTTTTTTTTTTTTTTTAAGACATTATTGATCTTGCCTTTTCTCGTATGTACTTTATATTTTATGTTTTATATAACCTGCTAGCCTCTCAGCGGGGGGGGGAGAAGGGTGTGACTACCTGGGGGCAGGTGAACTTTTTGTTCACAATCCATTCCATATGTAAGAGAGCTCATTATGTATTGTGTGGCACTTTGGAATTGATTTGTTCAATGAAGTGAAATAAAACAGATTGAACATAAAGACATTAATGAGTGTTTTGATGAAACACTGTTGTTCCACTCCCAAATTATATTGTTTTCAGGTGTTGGATCTGAGGTTTGATAACTTGTCCTTTAAATCTTTGGATGCTGCTTGTGGTCTTTTGATTATTTAAGGCTCATATCACAATAGGGTGCAAGAGGAGGAGGGCGGGGGAGGGGGCCTTATACCTAAAACGTGTTCTCAAGTAAGGGGTTGCTTGTACAGAAAGTGGGAAGCTGGGAACAGGGATTGGGAATTTAGGGGGTAGTTGTTTTGGGGTTTTTTTTCCAGATGAGGCAGACATAATGATGATCTTGGCTTTTCCATGTGGTGGGGAGAAAGATGTTGTTCTGATTGTCTTTAAGTGGGGGCTCGTGCTGGGAGGACTCTACAGCTTTTTTGCAATGATGTTTATTATTACTAATTAATTAGGCTAATTTAATGTCTCAAGCTGATGTAAAGATAATATCTTGGAATGTATGGGGGATCAACTCGGCAATCAAAGAACTAAGATACTCACAACTTTGAATAAAAAAAGGGCAGGTATAGTGTTGTTGCAAGAGACCCATTTGAATGCTGCAGAATACCATACATTAAAAAGATGGTGGGTCGGGGATGTTAAGTATACTTCCACTACTACTAGATCAGCAGGGGTAGCTATTGATTTGTAAAAACATACCCATTATGATTAAGCAAGAAATAATATATCTAAAAGGCCACTATGTGATTTTGGTTGCTGAATTATTCTCAAATCATTAGTACTATGTAATCTCTATGCTCCTAACACTTATGACCACTCCTTTCTTGTGGAAAATCTCCAACATCTTATTCCCTATCTGGATGGTGGTTTGGTGGTAGGAGGAGACTTCAATCTAGTGTGAGATCCCTTTTAGATAGATTGCATAAGACCCAGGGAGATAAAGCATGAGCTGATAGAGGGATTACCCTTTTGGAGGACAGTTTAAGTTTGGTACATTCTTGGAGACTTCTTCATCCTTTAGTGAAGGACTTCACTCATCTATCTAGGGTGCATGCCTCCCACTCCAGGATAGACTATATTTTAGTTTCTAAGAGTATTATCTCTCATGTTAATGATTCAGGAATAGGTGATATTACACTCTCAGAGCATGCCCCGATTTGGATTTATATGACTAGAGGAAATGGAGGTGGTTTGAACTGTCTATGGTGTTTCCCATATTTTTTGGCAACTGAGCCACAGTTTCAAGATTATCTCAAATCTAAGTGGTTAGAATACAAATATCATAATGCTTTGCACAAAGATGACCCCATTTTATATAGGTACTCTGAGAAGGCAGTTCTTCGGGGAGAGATAACTTCTTATGATGTAAAAAGAAGAAAGGACCTTGATAAATGATTGATTACCTTAGAATCTCAACTTAATAAAGCTAAACATCTTCTGATAAGTTCAAATACACAAGCTAATAGAAAGGCATATTTAGCCCTGCAGACTGCTTTAAATTCTCTAATACATCAGAGAACCAAAAAAGTATCACCTATTACAAGTTTAAACTGTAACAATAAGGGAATAAACAGGTACTCTGCTGGCAAATTTGATTAAAGCTAACTCTGGTCCTAGATTTATTGCCTTAAGTCATCCAAGGGAACTCCTGCCAACTCCAACCATGGAATAGTTCAACTCCTAAGAGATTTCTATAAGGAATTATCTACATCAGAGGGTTGCAATATGGATCTTTGTAAAGATTTTTTGAATAGGATAAACCTGCCTAAATTTACTGAGGAACATTTAGCCTAGTTGAACAGGCCATTTAGCCCAGAGAAAATTGTGTTGGGGATTCATAAAGTGAAATTTTTGAAAGCTCCAGGTCCTGATGGATATAATGTTGAATTTTACAAGATATTACTAGACAAAGTTTTGACTCCCATATTGTCATGTACAGTTTATTTTCTTATGTTCAATTAAGATATTATATAGGTTCTTTACCACTGGAAAAAATGGACTCTTCTTTTTTTGACTCTTTGGAAACCATTATCAAACACCAAGAGGCAAAGAAATTGTCATTATCTATGATATGCAAAGGTCTTCATAAGTTTAGGCCTACTGTTGACCTTGCTGTTCCCTGGACTCGTTGGTCCTGAGAAAGTGGATTTGCTATTTTGGAGCAATCTTTAATTTCTTGTCATAGACATATCAAAGAGCTTTCTTCCAACATGGGTATGAAAGAATTACAATATAAATGTTTGCAATGGGCCTATGTCTCTCAAATGCAGGCTTTTAAGGCTGATATAACCCTTGTGGACACTTGAATTAAATGCAGTGTGGAAGAGGGCACTTTGATGCATTGCTTTTGGTCCTGTGTGTGGATTCAGTCTTTCTGGATGAAAATTGCTTCTTAAATTTCAACAATATTGGGATATGCTGTGGTGCGATCTCCTGACATCATTTCAGAATAAAGGAGATGTTCTATTTACCAGAAAAGCCTGCATTTTGGGAAAGAAGTCAATTCTCATGCATTGGAGGGAGATTGAAGCACCATCTTTTTGGCAGTGGCATAACTCATTGCATAAAATAATGCAGATGGGAATCATGGTTTCCAATATATCTTTCAAGCAAAGGCTATTGTTTATGGCAATCTGGGAAAAGTATATTCAGACATTACCTCCCAGAGCTAGGAGTCCGGTTCTAAATATTGGTTCTTAACTTTTGGACTTGCATGGATAAGTGAATCTACTGGGAACGAGTTTGAGTTATATCTTGTGTTACAATTTGAAAAAGTTTGACTGCATCTTTTGACATGGAGAGTCCTTCCTATATTATTATTATATACATATTTTTTTCTTCTTTATATTTTGATTGCCTGCGGACTTCCGTATTATATTTTTGTGGGAAAGGATGGGGTGGGATTGGAGAGAAGGAGGATTTTTTCTGTAATGGGGTGTAAAGAGTGAAAATATTGTATTTCTGTTGATTAGTTACCTTTGGAGTACATAAGAGTACTTGTGCTTTGAAGGTCTACATGTACTGTTATTTGTTTTGCTTAATAAAAGTTTTTTAACTAAACCCAGTGTAACTGTGTTCTTTCTTCACTGGCCTAATGAAGGGATTTTGACTCTGAAAAGCTGATCATAGATGTATTGAGTTAATCTAATAGAAAGGTATCAGTTACAAGTTGTTTGTTGACCATTATTTCAACCTTTTTAAAGGAAATTTTAAAATATGACTGCATCATAGCACTGGGAGCACTGAAAGGAGAGGATTCCCCTTGCTGGTGGCTGGAAATAATCAGTAAGTACTGCTTGGAGAAATTTTTACAACTTAAAAGTACTGGGGAGAACTAAACTATTGGGGTATATTATTTAGAGTGTTCGTGTGTTTTGTTTTAAACAGGTAATCAGAAAGTCAGGCAACAAACAGAAGTTTGTGTGTTTGTATTCTTCAACCCTCCCACTCCTCTCCCACCCACCTCTAGCTCATCCTTTAATTTATAGGCAGGTGCCACTTTCACACTTAAAACAAAAATAAAATTTAAAAAATCAGAAATTCCCCATGCCTTATCTAAAGTTTGATCATTCCCTTGTAGGTTACTACCAGATATATAGGGCCGGATTTTTAAACCTTCGCCCGCGGCCTACATTTGTGCGTGCTACCCGGCGCACACAAATATATGCCCATTTTTATAACATGCGCGTGCAAGTTATAAAATCCAGGGTCGTCGCAGACAAGGGAGTGCACACTAGTGCACCTTGCACGCGCCAAGCCCTAGGGGAGCCCCGATGGCTTTCCCTGTTCCCTCCGAGGCCGCTTTGAAATCGGAGTGGCCTCGGAGGGAACTTTCCTTCGGCCTCCCCCACCTTCCCCTTCCTTCCCCATCTAACCCACCCCCCAGCCCTACTTAAATCTCCCCCACCTTTATTTTGTAAATTACGCCTGCCTCTAGTAGGCGTAACTTGCGTGCGCCGGCCAGCTGCCAGCGAGCGATCTCCTGGCATGGGCGCTGTGCCAAAGGCCTCGGTCCTGCCCCCACCGCACCCCGGACTGCCCCCACCCCTTTTTTCAAGCCCCGGGACATATGCGTGTCCCGGGGCTTTGCACGTGTCGCTGGGCCTATGCAAAATAGGCTCGGCACTCGAAGGGCTTTTAAAATCTGCCCCATAGTGAATACACTAATACATTTAAAGGATCCTAATTGTATGCAAACCTACACCCATAGCAAACCTAGGAACTGAACAAATTTAAGATGAAGGCAGCAGTCCAGCAGCAATGGGGGGACTCCCAGTCTTTTGCATTGAGTGTCACATGTAAGATTTTTTTACCCGCCTGTGAGAAGTTATACATGTGCAAGCAATATAAAGAGATCCTGTCTATCAGAGAACAAGTTCTATCTCTGGAGGCTAGACTGGCAGACCTGGAGGAGCTGAGGCAGACAGAGAGGTATATAGATGAGACCTTCATGGACATAGTAGCCAAGTCCCAACTCCAGTCTGGCATCCCTGGTGCTGCCTTGGAAAAGGAAGGTCTCATGATTGGAACGCGTCAACCTGGTGCAGGAGGAGGTGATCCTGTAGCAAGGACCTGCTGTACAGATGGTGCATTGTGCTCTCGCACCGAGGATGTGTCTCCCAGGGCTACTGCAAAGGAGGAAAGGGTTAGGTCGGCCGTCATGAGTGGTGAATCGATTATTAGGAATGTAGACAGCTGGGTGGCTGGTGGGCGTGAGGATTGCCTGGTAACATGCCTACCTGGTGCAAAGGTGGCGGACATCAAGCAGGATTTAGTGAGAGAGGTAACGGTGGTGGGGCCTCTTGGCAATAGTGATCATAATATGATCAGATTTGTGAGGCAAGACATGCCTTGGGTAAAGCCATGCTGACTTTGTTCCATTAAACCATGTCTTTCTATATGTTCTGTGATTTTGATGTTTAGAACACTTTTCAGTATTTTTCCTGGCACTGAAGTCAGGCTAACCGGTCTGTAGTTTCCCGGATTGCCCCTGGAGCCCTTTTTAAATATGGGGGTTACATTAGCTATCCTCCAGTCTTCAGGTACAATGGATGATTTTAATGATAGGTTACAAATTTTTATTAATAGGTCTGAAATTTCATTTTTTAGTTCCTTCAGAACTCTGGGGTGTATACCATCCGGTCCAGGTGATTTTACTACTCTTAAGTTTGTCAATCAGGTCTACCACATCTTCTAGGTTCACCGTGATTTGGTTCAGTCCATCTGAATCACTACCCATGAAAACTTTCTCCAATACTGGTACCTCCCCAGCATCCTCTTCAGTAAACACCGAAGCAAAGAAATCATTTCATCTTTCCACGATGGCCTTATCTTCTCTAAGTGTCCCTTTAACCCCTCGATCATCTAACAGTCCAACGACCCTTACTTTTCAATATATTTATAAATGATCTGAAAAGAAATATGACAAGTGAGGTAATCAAATTTGCGGATGATACAAAACTGTTCAGAGTAGTTAAATCACAAGCAGATTGTGATAAATTGCAGGAAGACCTTGTGAGGCTGGAAATTGGGCATCAAAATGGCAGATGAAATTTAATGTGGATAAGTGCAAGTTGATGCATATAGGGAAAAATAACCCATGCTATAGTTACACAATGTTAGGTTCCATATTAGGTGCTAATACCCAAGAAAGAGATCTAGACGTCATAGTGGATAACACATTGAAATCTTTGGTTCAGTGTGCTGCAGCAGTCAAAAAAGCAAACAGAATGTTGGGAATTATTAGAAAGGGAATGGTGAATAAAATGGAAAATGTCATAATGCCTCTGTATCACTCCATGGTGAGAACGCACCTTGAATACTGTGTACAATTCTGGTTGCCGCATCTCAAAAAAGATATAATTGCGATGGAGAAGGGACAGAGAAGGGCTACCAAAATGATAAGTGGAATGGAACAGCTAAAGAAGTTAGGACTTTTCAGCTTGGAGAAGAGACAGCTGAGGGGGGGATATGATAGAGGTGTTTAAAATCATGAGAGGTCTAGAACGGGTAGATGTGAATCGGTTTTTTACTCTTTCAGATAATAGAAAGACTAGGGGGCACTCCATGAAGTTAGCATATGGCACATTTAAAACTAATCGGAGAAAGTTCTTTTTCACTCAATGCACAATTAAACTCTGGAATTTGTTGCCAGAAGATGTGGTTAGTGCAGTTAGTATAGCTGTGTTTAAAAAAGGATTGGATAAGTTCTTGGAGGAGAAGTCCATTTCCTGCTATTAATTAAGTTGACTTAGATAATAACTACCGCTATTACTAGCAACGGTAACATGGAATAAACTTAATTTTTGGGTACTTGCCGGGTTCTTATGGCCTGGATTGGCCACTGTTGGAAACAGGATGCTGGGCTTGGTCTGACTCAGTATGGCATGTTCTTATGTTCTTATGATCAAATTTGAATTAATGACTGGAAGGGGACAGTATGTAAATCAACGGCTGTAGCGCTAAATTTTCAAAAGAAAACTTTAATAACATGAGAAAAATAGAAAAAAATGAAAGGTGCAGCTACAAAGGTAAAAAGTGTGCAACAGGCATGGACTTTGTTAAAAAATACCATCCTAGAAGCACAGATCAGATGTATTCCATGCATTAAGAAAGGTGGAAGGCAAAATGATTTTCATCATAGTTAAAAGGTGAGCTGAAAAAGGCTATTTTAGCCAAAAGATCTTTCAAAAATTGGAAGAAGGATCCTTCAGAAGAAAATAGGATAAAGCATAAGCACTGGCAAGTTAAATGTAAGACATTGATAAGATAGGCTAAGAGAAAATTTGAAAAGAAGTTGGCCATAGAGGCAAAACTTACAATAAAAAGTTTTAAAAATATATCCGAAGCAGAAAGCCTGCAAGGGAGTCAGTTGGACTGTTGGATGATCAAGGGGTTAAAGGGGTACTTAGAGAAGATAAGGCCATTGCAGAAAGATTAAACAATTTCTTTGCTTAAATGTTTACTGAAAAGGATGTTGGAGAGATACCTGTTCCGGAGAAGGTTTTCATGGATGATGATTCTGATCAACTGAACCAAATCACGGTGAACCAGGAAGATGTGGTTGGCCTGATTGACGAACTGATGAGTAGTAAATCACCTGGACCGTATGGTATTGTTGCGACCGTCGCTGCTCGACGTCCTCACTCCGCCCTCTAACTCTGTGGTGACTCCCTCCGGGTCTGATGGACGGCTGGCTGTCGTGGCGTCTCCATGCCATCTCCCTCTGGCATCCCTGGACCGGCTCGACGTTGCAGATCCGCCATGTTGCCTGAAGACCTAGGGCGCGCACGCGCGCTCTGATTGAAGAACCAGCAAGGGCGCAAACCTCAGGAGCGTCCCCCTGAGATGATATCATCCGCTTCCAATATTTAAAGGTCTCTATTTCACTATCTAACTGAGTTAGCAAGGGGATTTACTTCGGCTACACCTCCCAAGCTACTCTACCTCCACGGACTTACCAGAGGTACCCGCTCCTCGGGGGCCTCGCTCTTTTTCTTTACTTTCAGATTACAGATAGGAACCGGTACTCGCTTCTTGAGGGCCCATATTCCTGGACACTCTGAAGATTCTCTACTGTTTGGAAGCTATCGCTGCTACAAACAATTGTGAGTTACCATCACTCTCTCAGAGCTTTCCCTGGAACCAGGTACTTGCTCCTTGAGGGCATAAACCTTTCCAGCTCCTAAGCTTCCTTGGGACCTTATGTGAGTTTTGTCATCTAGTTCTGTTCATGAACCCTGCCTACTCTTCCTACTCACTTTCTACAGTTTCTCAACAGCTCAGCCATCCTGGATCGCTGTTCCAGTACCTGAGGGACTACAGCCCTGCCGGGCATATCAGCTCACTACTGCCACCTCTGGTGGTTTAAAAAACCTGTTTAATAAAAGAACTAATGTGGGTCTGTCTCCATACTCAAGCCTAGCCAGTGGTCCCTCTCGGGATATCCCCCCGGGGCCGTGGTCATCTGCCACCGGCCCAGGGATCCACCAACAACTATATCAGATTCATTACAGATTGCTACTCCTGAGCAAGACAATATCTGAGATACTATCAGATTGCTGACTCCTCCTTTCTTAAGGGCCAAATAGAACAGATTGCTACTCCGCAGTCTAACTAACAGCGGATTTATTACAGGTATACACCCTAGGGTTCTGAAAGAACTAAAAAATGAAATTTCATAACTATTAGTAAAAATTCATCCAATGTAACTGAAGATTGGAAGATGGCCAATGTAACCCCTATATTTAAAAAGGGATCCAGGGGTGATCCAGGAAACTATAGACCAGTGAGCCTGACTTCAATGCTGGGAAAAATCGTGGAAACTATTCTAAAGAATAAAATCACAAAATATTTAGATAGACTTGGTTTGATGGTACACAGTAACCATGGATTTACCCAAGGGAAGTCTTGTCTCACAAATCTACATTTTTTGAAGGGGTGAATAACATGTGGACAAAGGTGAACCGGTAGATTTAGTATATTTGGATTTTCAGAAGGCTTTTGAGAAAGTCCCGCATGAGAGGCTTCTAAGAAAACTAAAAAGTCATAGGATAGGAGGTGATGTCCTTTCATGGATTACAAACTGGTTAAAAGACAGGAAACAGAGAGTAGGATTAAATGGTCAATTTTCATAGTGGAAAAAGGTAAACAGTGGAGTGTCTCAGGGATCTGTACTTGGACTGGTACTTTTTAATATATTTATAAATGATCTGGAAAGGGGTATGACAAGTGAGGTGATCAAATTTGCAGACAACACAAAATTATGCAGAGTAGTTAAATCTCAAGCGGATTGTGATGAATTGCAGGAGAACCTTGTGAGACTGGAAAACCGGGCTTCAAAATGTTAAATGAAATTTAACGTGAACAAGTGCAAGGTGATGCGTATAGGGAAAAATAACCCTTGCTGTAGTTACAAAATGTTAGGTTCTATCTTAGGAGTTACCACCCAGGAAAGAGATCTTGGTATCATATTTATTTATTTATTTTATTTATTTTTAGATTTTTATATACCGGTGTTCCTATATGAAATAAAGATCACATCGGTTTACATTGAAACAGAACATGAAAATTGCCAAAAGGCATTACATAGAACAAGGTTATGAAACTTGGAACAGTGTACATAAGTTCAAAATTTAACAATAACGTTGTAACATTGATGACCAAAAGATAAAGGAGAAAAAAAAAAAAAAAGACTTAAACAATTAAGTTGACAGGTCTTATTGAGCATAAAAATTATAACGTATAAGTGAGAAAGTCTCAAGTGTCCTGCAGCAAGAGATTAGATACCGAAGTAGGTAGTGGTATGGAAAATGGGGGTTTGTGAAGAAGATATGTTCTTGCTGGTTGGAGGGGAAAAAATGATGATCATGGTCCTGGAAAAGCTTGGCTAAAGAGCCAGGTTTTAGTTTTTTTTTGAATGAAGAGTGGCAGAACTCAAGCCGAATGTCTGGTGGGAGCGCATTCCATTGAATGGGGCCTGCTGTAGATATGGCACGTTTATGATGCGAGGATTTTGTTGAAGGTACATAGAGTGTGCCTTTATATGCTCCTCTGATGGGTCTAGAGGAGGAGTGAGGGTATCATATATATATATATATATATATATATATATCATATATGTATCATAGTGGATAATACATTGAAATCGACGGTCCTGTGTGATATGCCGACCAAAAAAACAAACAGAATGTTAGGAATTATTAGGAAGGGAATGGAAAATAAATCAGAGGATGTCATAATGCCTCTGTATTGCTCCATGGTGAGACCGCACCTTGAATACTGTGTGCAATTCTGGTCACCACATCTCAAAAAGGATACAGCTGCACTAGAGAAAGTGCAGAGAAGGGCAACCAAAATGATAAGGGGCATGGAATGGCTCCCCTATGAGGAAAGGCTAAAAAAGTTAGGACTGTTCATTTTGGAGAATAGATGACTGAAGGGGGATATGATAGAAATCTACAAAATCATGAAACGACTTGAACAAGTTAATGTAAATCGGTTATTTACTCTCTCTGATAAAAGAAGGACCAGGGTCACTCCATGAAGTTAACAAGTAGCTCATTTAAAACAAATCAAAGAAAATTCTTTTTCACTCAGTGCACAGTTAAACTCTGGAATTCCTTGCCAGTGGATGTGGTTTCAGCAGTTAGTGTTACTGGGTTTAAAAAAGGTTTGGATAAGTTCCTAGAGGTTAAATCCATAAACTGCTAATACGGTAATTTAATAAGCAATAGTAGCTTGTGATCTATCTAATGTTTGGATACTTGCCAGGTACTTGTGACTTGGATTGACCACTGTTGGAAACAGGATACTGGGCGTGATGGACTTTTGGCTTGACCCAGTATGGCATTTCTTATGTTCTTATGTTCTTATTGTGTTTTGAAATTTTGGCCTCTATGAGGTCCATTTTCCAATGACTTATGCAGTTAAAATTGTCTTTTACCCACATAAATCTGGCCTTAGACTCTCTTTGATCAGATAATTTTGTCTAAACAAAATTTTTGTGTAGATAAATTTACCTGGACAAAAATAGGGTGGGGTTGGAGATGTAGTGAGGGCAGGCTAACATATTTAACTGAATAATGTCACATTGAGCGCTATCCAGCTAAATTTATGTTGGCAAGTTGGTTCACATAAATAGTAAATCCAAAGTGATCTAAGTAACTTTATTTGGATACCTTTACCTGGATAATTCAGTGGAAAACCTACCCGGGCAAGTTCCACCGAAATCCTTGATGAAGTTATCCTGATAACTGACTTGCTGAATATGGATCTCTGTGTCGCTTTGTGTAGTCCAAAGCAGCTTACTTTGTAGCTGAAGTGAGCCAGTTATTTGAAGTGAACTGGGATTGGACAGGTTTGTTGCAGATACTGGGAAGCCAGTATCGACTCAGTCCCTCCCATGTAAGCCCTCGGCAGTATTTGTTTTGCTTCCTTTACTGTGCTGTGGACACTTAACCTTACGTGCGTTGGCTTGATGACTGGTGAGTAATTTAGCAGTGATATATTGGGGGGGGGGGGGGGGGAGCTCTTGCCCCTTATTAAATTATTGCATGAGAATAATGTCTCACTGAATAATGCGGAGCCACTTGATAAGTGATTGTTGGCACATCTTTTATACCTGTGTTCATATTCAAGAGATCACAAAGCATGTTGAAATGGTTTAATTGGTTTTCATTCACTACATATTCCGAAATAGTTTATTTCAAACTATTAAATAATTGATTCCATGCCCAGTAATAGTGACATATGTTTGTGTTTGGTGCATTACTTATTGTCAGTCAACTCCAGTACGTTTTGTTCACTGATACTCCTGTTTTTCTTTAACTTACATTATTATTATATTGTGGGCAGGGTAATGTTAAGCTGGGAAGCTGAGATCATAGAAAATGTTATTCAGAAATAAACATAGTAATGAAAAATCATTTTATGTTTCCTTCTCTATTGTTTTATATTTGCCTTTTTTTTTTAAATTAGAAGTCCAAGGTTCAGCCTGTGTTTTTTGGCAGACTAAAAGCTTCAGCTCCAACTTCAAAGCCTTGACCTCTTCTCCTAAAAATGTAAGGTCAAAGAGCAGTGCTGGAATTTGTATGTAAAAATGAGTGACGACCTTAAGAGGAAATTTTCAAAGTCATTTCCGCGGGTAAAAAGCATTTTACCTGCGTCCATTGGCCATCTGAAAATTACCCACCCCCGATGCGCCTAAAAGTCTGTCGCCGTTCCACGAAGCGTTTCCTTTTAGCTGCATTCAGGGGAGGTGTTCCTAGCAGCATCTGTTGGTCAGGAGAGGAAACGAATATGTGCTGAGTGCACGTTCAACTCTGCCGCCTTATTTCCAGTGGACAACGTATCCGCAGAACAAGAAGGGGGCAAAGGTCCGCACGTTGTACTAGCAGTAAGTTTCAAAGCACCAGTGCACCAAGGACTTGGGGCAAAGTCATGAGTAAAAAATCCCGTGGACTTTGTCGCAAAATGCATAGTTCGAAAATTGTCCCTCTCAGTACATAAACAGAACTTCCAGCCAGTTTTTTTTATCCATGTTCCCCAAAGTGTCCGTTTGTCTGTTTCTTGGCTAGATGTTGTTCCCGGTTGTTGCTGTTTTAGTTCCCTTTTTCATATTGGATATTGCATCATTTATTTATTTATTTATTTAAATCAGAGTCAGGCCCCAGTGTGAAAGTCTTCTCAGCAGTTTGTGTTCTACTGATAGGCAGAGGAGGATCTGCCAGTGCAGATTTCTGACAAAGACCTTCATAACCCAAAGATTCCAAATTCCTAATACTGGCAGTAAAGAACTTTTAATGATTTGAAATAACTTTGAGAATGAAAATGAACAGACAGCTTTTCCTTTTGGCTTTTAGGAGGGTTCTAGGGTTGTTCTAGTACATGGATTATTTGGAATCCTTCTGATAGTAATCATGGGAGCTAACTCTTCAAGGTGACTGGGGGTGCTAAACTCAACACAGATTACCCATCCCTGGATACAGTTCGGAAATGTACTCAGTATTGGGAGCACTCAAACACCCACTGCACCCACAGAGCTGGCACCTATGGTAGTACTGTTATTTTCGTTTCCATACTTTGTTCACACAGTCTGCAGAAGTAACTTGAGGGTAATATCTTTCTACCCCAGAATCTGAATTTCAGCAACTCACATGGCATTTATGTGAAATATAAATGAGTGCTTGATTTGTTCTTCGCTAATAAAATAACTTTTGTCTACAGTAGTTTTATCCTGGTAGAAGGACAGAAACACTGTCTTGTTTCACTTTGCTTTCTATGGCATTTAATTTCCTGGTGTAGATTTCTGGTGCATTATGTAGCATTCTGTGTTCAGACTTCATGAAACAAGCATGTTGCACAGGAAATGTTGGCAAGCAGTGACTCTTTTCATCTTTGTCAGGATTGGGTGTTGGTGCCAGCAGCTCATTTAAAGCCATTTATTCCCCCTACACCACAGTGCTCTCATCATGTTGTTGCATATTGAAAACCTTTCTTTGGAAGGTTTAAAGAAAAGGACAGGCAGAGCTTTGTCAGGACTTCTGAAATGCCTGATTCTGAATGAAATGAAGCAGCTTTCCAAAGAGGCTTCATTTAAACATGATTTACACATTCCACTTTTAACATTCCCAGAGGCTTATTTTAATTATCAGGCTGTTTTGTTTAGATGTTTTGGAGGGAAATTATTGCATTTATCTTTAGCAAGTTCAACCATTTTGTAATACCAATAGCAATTAACTAAAGTGTTTTGGTTTTTTTTACTTGGAGAGGTTGATATTCATAGGCTTTGTCTTGGTAACCTTTGGACAAAAACTGAGATTTGAACATTTCTCCTGCTCCCCAGCTAAATTTTGTGTGGGAGACTCATTATGCACATAAAATGTATCCAGATAAAAAGAGGCGGTGAAGGAGGTGTGGCTAAATGTTAGCCAGTGAGTCCATATTCATTGCTACCTGGCTAACATTATCCAGGTAAGTCTGATAAGGATAACTTTATCTGGGTATATTTAGCAGAACATTTATGGTGTCTGGGTGTGTTCCAAAGAATATTCATTCAGATACAGTTATCCAACTAATTGTACCCCAGTACCTTTCCCACTTACACATTTTGGGCCAGATTTTAAAAGGGTTACGCGCTTAAGTTAAGCGCGTAACCCTTAAAAAACCCCCCTGCACGCGCCGAGCCTATTTTTCATAGGCTCGGCGGCGTGCGCAAGTCCCGGGATGCGCGTAAGTCCCGGGGCTTTGCTAGGGGGGGCGGCGCGATGTTTGGGGCGTTCCGGGGGGCATGCTGCCGGCCCGGGGGCGTTCCGGGGGGCGTGACCGAGGCCTCCGCACCAGCCCATCGGCGCGCGCGAGTTATGCCTGCTTCGAGCAGGCGTAACTTGTGCGATAAAGGTAGGGGGAGTTAGATAGGGCTGGGGGGGGGGGGTTAGGTAGGGGAAGGTGCGGGGGATGGAAGGAAAGTTCCCTCCGAGGCCACTCCGATTTCGGAGGGAACGGGCAGCGCGCGCAGGGCTCGGTGCACGCAAGTTGCACAAACACTGGAGTTATTTGGAAAATCCTTGGGAGAGCCCTCTGTGTCAGATCTTTCTGCTGCTATAGATGGGCTAATACTTATTGTAGAAAATAACAGAGATATAATTCTACCCCTATTCAATAGACAAAAAAAATTAGAAAATAGCAATATGTTGTAAACTTGAAATTGTGTCCACTAATTCCAAAAAATATAAGCACATCAGCTTTTAAAACATAAAATTGAAAAACAAGATGCACAAACAAGGTGAATTCAATGAAACTCACACCATATAAACAATGAATATCTGTGAGAAATTATATCGAATGAGGAGACTGCAGCAGTAAATGAATACTAAATGCAATCTGCAGTCTTTTGCCTGCAATGGGCTTTAAATTGTAGTCATGCAGTGCATTGGCTGTTATAATAGTTTAAAATCCCCTCTAGTTCCACCCATCCCTTAAAAGATAGTTCTGCTTACTACTATACAGCATGTTCACTTCATTGTAACACTATTTTAAAAAAGAGATAGAAAAACATCTTTAGAAAAATGCTACAATAAGCCTGAAAAGAACACCATGTGAGCTGCTGTAAATACATCTCGACATCACCAATGTTTTGGCACCTTCATGCCTGCTTCAAGGGATCAATATGCACTTTCTTCCTAGGAATATCGCCTCCTAGAATACCATGAGACAAACTAAAAAGCCCTGGCTAAAAAAGGGGACCCTAATCTGTTGACAACCTCTCATATCATCAAAGTTGAAACATAGAATTGATGGCAGGAAAGGACCAAATGATCCTTGTCTCAGTCTGTTTGTTAAATTGACCTTTTCCCACCACCCATGAACACTTCCATGGAGGGCCAAATAGAGCTATTTGTTAGGATTTGTGGGTATGTAGGCCCCAGGGCCGAGGTGAGAGATGGTACCGCCCACAAGTGAGCCTCACCCTCGGGAGGCGAGGTCTCAGCTGTGAGATGCGTAGAGCAACAGGTGCCGGAGAGAGAGAGAGAGGAGAGGCAGAGGAAGCTAGGGAGAGTGACCCCAGGTGCTGAAGTCACGGAACGTCAGCACCAGGAGCTCACGTTAGAAATAGCTTGAGGGTCCTTGAAACTTTATTAGAGAAGCAGAGTGACACTGCCCGTAGAGCGGGGAGTGTGGCAAAGACACACAGGCGCTGGGGAGCCCCAGGATCTGTGAAGTGGGGTATACCCACGGAGAAGTCCTCTATAGTGATGATATGGTAATGTTCCGCAGAGCAGGGTACACCGGAGAGGGTCCTCAGTAGCGATGGTACGGCAATGGTCCGAAGAGCGGGATACACCGATGAGGGTTCATCAGTAGAAAAGGTACGGTAATGATCCGCAGAGGCGGGGTACTCACTGAGGCAGAGTGGAAGTTCCAGAGAAGGCCCCGGGGAATGGAGCAGGCAGAAGTCCAAGGCAGAAGGCCCTCCGAGGAGCAGATAGCCAGAGACAAGAAGGGCCTCCGAGGAGCGGGTACCCAGAACGTCTCACACCACGGAAGCAGGAGCTGGAACAAGTGAATGTAACGAGCGAAGTGGATTCAGCAAAGAAGGAACTTGTTGCCAAGTCGTAGGTAGGCAGGGCCAGCTGGCTTAAGAGTCCTTGAAGAATGGCGTCATCCGAGGGGGACGCCCCTGAGGTTCCCACCATGACGTGCATAAGACTGGCCAGGTAGCGCGTGCGCATGCCTAAGGAACTCCGAGGGCAAGATGGCAGTCGGCAGCGGCCACGCCGTCCAGGGGGGCCCGGGAACCAGGGCGTGTAGGCTGGCAATAGCTGGTGGAGGCCGCGAGTCGACCCAGAGGAGTCAGTGTAGTCAAGCAAGAGGTGAGCAACAGCGGTCGCAGCCGTCTGCGACTGATGGGCGTAACACTATTGCTCTAGACTCTGATCCTGATACTGTACTTCTAGCCCAGTAGAACATATCGCTATCTCAGTCTGCTTTGTTTAATTAACTAAGTTCCGCCACCCATGAGCACTTGCCTTGCAGGACAATAGAGTTAGTGTTTATGATTCTGGTTCTGGCACTGCCCCTATACAGTATGTTAAATTAAATTCGTTCTGGTACTGTTTGCCAAAGTTCAACCTTTATACTGTGTTAAGTTAAATTATTAGCTCCGGTACTGTCTGTCATAGTTTGAGAGTCTGCTCTGATACTGACTTGTTAAGCCATTCTAATTTATTGTGATCCCCTTTGAGACCAATCTGGATAAAAGCGGAATATCAAATGTTTGGAAATAAATAAATACACTGAGTTGTGCCTCTCAGATCACTGTCACAGCACAGGAACATCACCTGGAATGGAATAGTAATCCACCAGCTGTGGGGCAAAGGTAGTTAAGACACTAGAGACAGCGCATAAAGACATTTCCTTTAGTCAAAGAAAGTGTCACAAAAATGGAAAAATATCCAGAGTTCTACAGACCCCCCCAGCCAGAGCCACAGGAATGTCTTTATCCAAAATGTTCCAAAAATAATGAAGGTCACTGATGTTCCTGTGCACGGTGAGAGAGAATCACAATTTCTTCTGCCACTTAGGCTATGCATTCTTTTACTTGAATCCGGGACCTCAAGAACACATTGGCACAAAAGCCCTATAAATCCACAAAAGGATAAACAGCACACAACACTTTCCATCAAGCTATAAAATCTCTCTCTGCTTTAAACTCCTGTAGAATCTCTGGCTTGGCGAATAGCCACTCCCTGAAATAAACAAATGGCTCTCTGAGTTAGAGACCCTTCATCTGGTTGGTTGCCGGTGGAGATGAAAAAGCTCCTAAAATTTAAATACAGATGAAGAATCTTCTTGGGCTAGCATCTTCTTCCCTGGTCCTGATAACTGACAATGAATGGCATCCTCCATCCTGAACATTTTTAAAAAGATGTCATGGATAAAATATACAATACAATAATTTGATATAGAAAATAGCAATGACAAGAGAAAATGGTCTGGAACATCTTTGTATAGTTTTTCAATAGTTTTCAAAACATTTTATCATTTTTCTATTAAAGAAACATTTCCTTGAACAGAAAACCACATTAATTTTCTCTTAACGTAATCATGCAGGAGCAAAGAAAATCACATAACTTTGTTTACAAAATAAATAAATTAACTGAAGTAAATTTCTTCAGGAAATGTTATTAAACTGCAGGTCATCCTCCTGGAGTTATCAAATCATCCATCTCCTTTGGCCTTTCAGCTCACTTGTCAGAGCAGGTCACCATATTTAGGGATTTGGTGCACCTTTTAAACAAGTAAAAAAGTTCAAACTTTTCAATAGCATAATTCACCAATCCAGGTTACTGGGGTCCTCAGTTCCTTCCTGCCCTTAACAGAAGGCATGGGGGTAACTAGCACAGAGCAGCAGTTACGACCCTTAACAGAATAAAAATAAATACATTAAAAGAATAAACAAAGTTTCCTGTGCAGACTGGATAGACCACTTGGGTCTTTTTCTGCCATCATTTACTATGTTACTGTGTTATTGTATGTTACTATGAAAGAAAATAACTCACATGCAATGGAAGAAAAAACAAACAAAGAGATGCCCTCTTTGTTTTGTTTCTCTTTCCATCTGCTGGAACACTCTGAACTTCTTGCAACAGGCAAACAAACATAGCTTAATGCTGTGGAATCTGGAACAGCTGCAGTCATATTTAAGGACATTACTAAAATGTATCTGGTATATTCACAGTTGCTCCTCCTGGAAGAATTCTAGTAATAGAGTGGCTGTAAGGTCTTCCATTCTCATCTATTATGACAATAGCATGCTTACAGATACTCCTCCCCAGTGCCCACTTCTCATATGGTTTTGCATAAGATCTTGTTGAAAAGTCTTGTATGTTAGGTTTCTTATAATGCATGATTATATTTCATTTTTATTGTTTTATGGTTTTATTATACCTTTTTATTTGTTTTACTGTGAATTGTTCATGTTTTACATATATGTAGCCTCTGTGATGGTTGAACCTGGATTGTAGTTCCAGGAGCCATATTTCAAGTTATAGTTCCAAGCAATTCACTTGCAGATGGTTAAAGTTATTATGGCAAAGTTCCCTGAGCAGGGGAAAGAATACTTTCAAGGCCCTTTGCGTTGCTACTCTTAATTTTCAGTTCCCAGTTCTTGTCCACAGCAATGATGACTACAGCATGAATAAGCGTTAGCATCATTAACCAAGGAAACACTCTGAAGGCTTTAATGGTTTCCAACTTTTGCTGATAGTTTGTAAGATGATGAAATAAAATTCTTTACAGCTGATCGATTCACTTTTAGATGGTGGAAGAGTTTTTAAATAAATGTGTGACTTCCTTAAAGTCTTGTTTAAATTCAAGATGGTAAAGCCAAGTGATATAGTCTTTAGGCTGATAATTTCTTCCCTACCATGGGTATAGGGCAAGTTATGTATTTCCCTCCCAATATAGGTGAAGTATCAAAAATGGATTTCATATTACACAATCATTTATTTCCTACCTCCTCCACACTGTCTCCTCACACTCCTTAATCTTTTCACAGTACCTAAATGGTACAAGTCCTTTTCCTCCTCTCCAAGGTGATTCATCATGCTCCACTTCTCCATATCTCTAGCACAATGTCACTTCTGTGATTCCATTCCAGCTCCTATTCTCCCCTCTCTCTCCTTCTCATCAGGATGGCTGTAAGTCAACCTTCTCCTTCAATCTTGTTGATCTCAGTTCCTCTTACAAAAAGGGAACCTCTCCCATTTAATGTTAGAGCAGAAATTAAATTCACTAAATTGAGTCCCTAGTTAATGGGTACTCGAAACTTAAATAAATTAATTTAAAGATACATAATAGATTGAGAGGGTGGAAAGAAACTCCCATCCAAATAAAAGGCTTCATGGAGACATTAACTCAATTAATAGAAAATCAGAGGACAGCCAAGACATGCTGTCTCTACAAAAGAAAACAAGGAATCCACACAGTGAGATGGAGGCAATGCTTTAAGTACCAAAGGAGCTTACCATTTGCCAGCATCTACATGGGGAAGCTTCACATCCACACTATTGCTGTTATACACTAAGGGGTAGATTTTAAAATGTCCACATGGGCATCCATGTGCATGTGGTTCCCGGCGCATGTACATGGACTCCCCAATTTTATAACATATGTGCTTCGCCGGGCACATGTCATAAAATACGATACCAGTGCTCACATGCGCAGCCAATGTTTATATCAGTGCACATATATGCAGGCAGGTGGTGTCTCACAAATGCAAGGGGGGATTTTTAAAAAACTCACAGCAACACAATCCAGCCATTCCCAGTTTCCTCCCAGTCCACTCCAATTAAGGAGTTACTGGGAGGGAACTTCCCTATCCCCCTACCTAGCCTTCTTCTCTTTTTCTTTCTCCTCACCAACCCCTAAACCCCACCTAAATATTCTACATTTCTTTTGTTTTAGAACTTACTTCCTCAGATGAGTTGAAGTAAGTTCCGTGCCGGCTGGCAGCTGGAGTGCGCTTCCCTGGGACAGGACCTAATGGGCACTGTCCTGGGCAGCTCCTGCCCTCACCCCTTTTACCAAGCCTGGCACTTCCGTGCATATTGGGAGATTCGCGTGTGGCTGGGCTGTTTTTAAAATGCGCTCGGCATGCGCACGGCCCGGCCACGTGAGTATCTCCCGATTTTTGAGCATGCTGGGCTTTTAAAATTTGGCCTTAATGGCATATCCTGACTGAATCCTAGTAAGGGAATAACTAAATCTCAAGCGCCTGCATTGGTTTGTTTAAAAATTCTAATTGTTGATCTGTCAATGAAAGTAAAGTTTGCTCATTCAAAATGTTTCCCTATCGCTCACATTAGATGGTTCGTCTGAATAAAGTGACTCAGTCATAATACCTTCAAAAAACTTCACTTATATCCTGAGAAGAACACTTTGAGCAGATTTTCAAAGGGGTATGCGCGTAAGATACGTGCGTATCCCCCGAAAACCTGCCCCAAGCTCCCCCTGCGCGCGCCGAGCCTATGCTGCATAGGCTGCCGGCACGCGCAAAGCCCCGGGATGCGCGCAAGTCCTGGGACTTTCCTGGGGGGGGGGGGGTGTCGGGGGCGTGTTAGGGGGCGTGTCGTGGCCGGCGCGTCATCAGGGGCGTTCCAGGGGCGTGGCTGTGGGCATGGTTCCGGCCTGGGGGCATGGCCGCGGCCTCCAGACCAGCCCCTGGACCGGAACATGGTGCGCCGGCAGCTGGCCCGGAGCGTGCAAGTTACGCCTTCCTTGGGCTGGCGTAACTTTTGGAATAAAGGTGGGGGGGGGGGGGGGAATTAGTTAGGGCCGGGGGTGGGTTAGTAGGGGAAGGTGGGGGAGGCAGAAGGAAAGTTCCCTTCGAGGCCACTCCGAAATCGGAGCGGCCTCGGAGGGAACGGAGGCAGGCTGTGCGGTTCGGCACATGCAGGCTGCCGATTTTGCGCAGCCTTTCACGCGCCAATCCCGGATTTTAGAAGATACGCGTGATTACTTTTGTTTGCGTACTTTTATTTGCGCCGGTCGCGTGAACAAAAGTATGTGCTGGCGTAATTTTAAAAAATCTGCCCCTTTATCTGCCCCCCCCCCCCCCGTTCCTTATGCTTGTTACAAAAGATTCCCCAATTTTGGCCTGTATCAGACCAGCTGATAACTTGCCCACCTTGTTACTGTGTACATGCAACCCATGTTTAAGTGCAAAGACAGATAACAATGCACTCTGATGGAGTTTATCATTTAACAATTTTTGGAGCATCCAAAATGTTTTTTCATCATCTCTCTTACTTTAGGAGATATATATCCGCTTTGCCTCTTTCAACTTCTTTGTTAGTTCTAATATATCTGAATCTAGTTCTTTTCTCTTTCTTATCGTATAGTTGATTACCCCCCGTCGTAGCACTGCTTTCACTGTCTCCCAAAATAAAATTGGTTGGTTTTCATGTTGGATATTATTCTGAGCATACTCTAGCCACTTCTTTTGGATAAATCCTTTAAAACCTTTATCATGCTGCAGCCATGCAGACATTTTCCAGTTACTAAAACTGGTTTTTGGGGGTCTTGTATGTACTGAGCAAGATACCGAGCAATGATCTGAAGTGGCCAATACTTCAATCGCAGGCTTAGAACACTGCAAAAATGGGGTCTTGGACACAAATAGGTAATCAATGCGAGATTTGGAAGGGTGTGATTTAGTAATTATATGTATAGTCCCTGGTAATTGGATTTAATATCCTCCAATTATCTATTAACTGTAAGGGCTCCAAAGGAGATTTAGACCCCTGGAGGATTTAGCATTCCTTTTTGCCTGTCTATCTGCGGGTCCATAACACAATTTATAAGCATCCTACAACCAATTGTGCTATCCCTTGACTGAGAATTATGGTCATCAACTTAGTGAAGAACCTGAGATTCTAAACAAAGAGTGCATAAACAGAGGCCAAAATAATAGGCTTCCCAAACAAAGATCCCACCACAATCACATACCTCCCATCTGGATCTGCTATTATTTTTTCCTATTTAAAAGCCATTGATTTATGCAAAAGATTGTCCACACCTCTACTTTTAGATGCTCCTTGGGCCACATAAACCTGGCCAACCCACCATTTCTTGAGTTTCAAATGTTCTTTATGTGTCTCCTGTATAAAAGCTGTTGTACCTTTTAGTTTCTGAAGATGCAATAATATCTTTTCCCTTTTTATGGGTGTCCCCAATCCTGCAACATTCCACCCATCTCAACTCCAATAAATAGCTAAACTCCTCAAGTTATATTTTATAATTTTTACAGATGTCTTATTTATTTATTTAAAATGTTTTTATATACCGTTTTTACAACTAGAGTTGGTCAAAATGGTTTACAAATAAAAACATCCCTAATAATAAACATAAAAAAATTGCATAATAGTCTAAAAGCAACATACAAAGGAAAGGAAATAAATTGACAGAATGATGATGATAAAGCCTGTGTTCATGTGAGCAGTGGCTTGGGAATTGAATTTATTGGGTGGGCTATGAACCAAAAGCAGTGGAAAATGAGTTTTCAACTTTTTTTTTCAATTCTCTCCGGTTAGGAATCTGCCTTAGAAAATCTGGGATGGAGTTCCAGAGTAATGGACCAACAACTGAAAAGGTGCGTTTCCTGGTTATATTAAGCCTGGCTAGAAGGATTGAATGAACTTTGAGCAAGCATTTATGTAAGGATCGCAAGTATCTATTTGGTTGGTGCACTTAGAGAGAAGAGCACAGCCGTATGGATGAGTGATTATATATAAGATTATGCATAATGGATATAATTTTATATTGGATTCTGAACCTAGCAGGAAGCCAGTGTAGAGAAAGAACGGGTGAAATACGATCTTTCTTGGAAGTGCCTGTTAAGATGCGAGCAGCAGCGTTTTGAATCAATTGCAGGGGACGGAGGGCAAAGTTAGGAAGGCCAAGATAGAGAGCATTACAATCGTCTAGAGTAGACCAGTGAATAACAGGGATTGCAACACACTGTGAAAATCATCAGGGCAAAGTAAAGGGCACAGATGTTTTAATATATGAATTTTAAAGAAAGAGGGTTTTTTTTTTTTGCAACTGTCGCTATATGATGTGACATGAATAATTCAGAATCAAGAATAACCCCAAGATTTCAGGATTTAGATATTATGGGCATAAAAATGCCATCAATACTCAAATGGGAAGGGGGATTACAAGTAGAGCGAGAGATTGTGGATAGGTGAAGAATTTCAGTTTTTGATGAATTTAGTTTTAGACTATTGTGGGCTCCCCAGGTATTTATAGTTTTGATATAGAGACTTTTATTTTATTTATTTAGATTTTTTTATATTCCGCTTTTCGCACTTTTTTTCAGCGCTTCAAAGTGGATTACATTCAGGTACTGTAGGTATTTCCCTATCCCCAGAGGGCCTACAATCTAAGGGGGTCATTTATCAAAGTGCTATATGGCGTTTTCACATGCGTTAAGCACCTTTAACGCATGGTGTGATGCAAATCAGAAAAAGGGGAGGAGTTGTGGCCAAGCTTCACAATTTGTGTTAAGTCATGCAATAGGGCTTTAGCATTCTTTCAGTATTTTAAGCTGCTGGAGAGCCAGCCTAGTGTTGCGATCGTCGCTGCTCAACATCCTCACTCCGCCCTCTTTACCTCTGTGGCAACTCCCTCTGGGTCTGATGGACGGCTGGCTGCCGCAGCATCTTCATGCCGTTTCCCTCCGGCGTCCCCGGACAGGCTCAATGTTGCAGATCCGCCATGTTGCCTGAAGTCCTAGGACGAGTGCTCTGATTGAAGTACTAGCAAGGGCGCGAACCTCAGGGGCGTCCCCCTGAGATGACGTCATCCGCTTCCAATATTTAAAGGTCTCTATTTCACTATCTAACTGAGTTAGTAAGGGGTTGGATTGGGAATGTGTCTCGCTAGCTACGGACTACTTCCCCCAAGCTACTCTACCTCCTCGGACTTACCAGAGGTACCCGCTCCTCAGGGGCCTCGCTCTTTTCTTTACTTTCAGATTACAGATAGGAACCGGTACTCTCTCCTCGAAGGCCCATGTTTCTGAACACTCTGAAGATTCTCTACTGCTTGGAAGCTATTGCTGCTACAAACAATTGTGAGTTACCATCGCTCTCTCAGAGTTTTCCCTGGAACCAGGTACTCACTCCTCGAGGGCCTAAACCTTTCCAGCACCTGAGCTTCCTTGAGACCTTATGTGAGTTTTGTCATCTAATTCTGTTCATGAACTCTGCCTACTTTGCCTACTCACTTTCTACAGTTTCTCAACAGCTCAGTCATCCCGGATTGCTGTTCCAGTACCTGAGGGACTACAGCCCTGCCGGGCATATCAGCTCACTTCTGCCATCTCTGGTGGTTTCAAAAACCTGTTTAATAAAAGAACTAATGTGTGTCTGTCTCCGTACTCAAGCCTAGCCGGTGGTCCCTCTCAGGATATCCTCCCGGGGGCGTGGTCATCTGCCACCGGCCCAGGGATCCACCCACAACTATATCAGATTGCTGACTCCTCCTTCCTTAGGGGCCAAGTAGAACAGATTGCTACTCCGCAGTCTAACTATATCAGATTCATTACAGATTGCTACTCTTGAGCAAGACAATATCTGAGACACTACAAGATTGCTGACTCCTCCTCCTTTAGGACCCATTAATAACAGATTGCTACTCCTATCTGATTGCTCCTCCCACCAGACAGCAGACTAATAACAGATTGCTAACTCCTCACAGAGATTCCTAACAGATTGCTAACTCCTAGCTCTAACACAGAGATTTATAATACCTAGCTATCAGGGAGGGGGAGAGGGAGAGAGAGAGAGAGAGAGAGAGCACCTAGCCATAATGCCCTCATACTAGGTAGGTATTTACACCTCTATATGAGGCCCACCTAGTCACTCGAATGAGGTATAGGTATTAGTGTAGGGGTTAGGGGCCACTTTGACATTCAAAGTGGGACGTACGACAAAACAGTGCTCTCTTGTGAAGGTTTGATGACCTTCGGAGTGAGGAAACTCACCCAAAGATGAGATTTGTGCAATGTTCTCTCAACCTAGTTTGTTGAGAGAACATTGCACAAATCTCATCTTTGGGTGAGTTTCCTCACTCCGAAGGTCATCAAATCTGTTAGGTTCATACGTCTCACTTTGAATGTCAAAGTGGCCCCTAACCCCTACACTAATACCTAAACCTCTCTGCTCCTGCTCTCCTTCCTCTGGCTCCAGCGTCTCGTCCTTTGCCTGTGGTCTTCACCTTCCTCCTTGTCTCCCCTTCGGATTGATCTTTGGCTTGACTCTGGACTGGACTATGACCTTGTGCTTTCGTTGCTTCCCTTGTCAACTGCCTGGACGCTGACCTTGAGCTTCGCTGTCTGCCTCTGATCTTGGCCTGTGTACCTACTTTGCTTAAGCATCTCCTGGCCCCTGGCTAGTCCTCCACTGACCTCTCAGCATATTGGCCGCAGCATTCCCGACTGCCTGGACTTCCATCATTGCAGAGTCCCCACCTAAGACCAGCCAGCCCCAGCACCCAAGGGCTTAACCTAAGGGGAAAGTGGGCTGGTATTGGTGAAGCTCCAACTGGGCCTCTGCTTCCACCAGCTCAGCCCACTGACAGTGGGGACCTGTGGGGCTCCTCCCTACAGGTAGCGCCAACTCCCCCTCGGTCCAAGGGTCCACTAACATAACACAAATTTATTTTCCAGTGCTTTCACTACCGCACTCATTAATGCTCCCATAGCTTGTTCACTCAGTCCATTTGTTTCTAGCTCTCCAGACTGCTCTGCCATCTTAGGCTCTTGTCCCTTGCTCTTTTCCTTATCTTTTTTGATTATTTGTGATGTCATCTCTGCTATCAGTTTCAGCATTTAGATTCTCCTCCAATCCTCACAACTATTCAGGGTAGTTCTGCTAGTGGGGTTGTTTCGAAAATGCAGTATGGGGCAAATCTTTAAACCCGGCGCTAACAAATCTACACCCGATTTTATAACATGCGCGTGCTGCCCGGGTACGCCCCAGCCAGCCCCTTATTCGAAGCCCCGGGATTTACGCGCGTCCCGGGGCTTGCGTGCGCAGCCGAGCCTATGCAAGATAGGGGGAGGCAGGGGTAGGTTTTCGGGGGTTGCGCGCATATCTTACGTGTGCAACCCTTTGAAAATCTCCCCCTATATTTTTATATTTGTTGGGGATGGCACACAGAGCTCAGCAAGCCTGTGTCTACTCAGCTAAACTACATCACATGAACCCCCATATTGGTTTCTTTTATATTTGTCAGTGATCCTCCAGAGACTACAATTAATTTACTTATAACTATCCAGTTACACACCTAATTGATCCTTGTTTTGAACTAATTCCCTGTTATTGTATCAAATAAATCTGTTATTGAAAATTTATAGGAAGTGGTGTTTTCACATGTGCCTTCCAATCCTCTGCTACTGGAAAGAAGGAGGGATGTGAATGCTAGGTTTTGGGAGCTGGAGCCTAGAATTCTCTGCCGGGAGAAGTATGCAGATAAGCCTTCTTATCCTCTGCTGCTAGAAAGAATGCAACAGCTGTAATAGCCCAAACCTAGATGGCTCGCATTGTAGTCTGCTGGGGGTGATGGGAGAAGTATGCAAATGAGCTTTTCATGTCTCTGCTGCAGGAGACAATGTGGAAGTTAAAGTCTAGAGAGTTCGTGGTAGCCTCTGGAGTCCTCTGCTGGGAGAAGTATGCAAATGTGCTTTCAGGTCCCCTGCAGCTAGAAAGAGTGTGGGAGCTGTGAAAGCTAAAATCTAGATGGCTCACAGTGACCTCTGAAATCCTCTGCTGGGACTGCTAGGAAAAGTATGCAAATGAATCTCCCAGTTCTCTGCTGCGCTAAACAGTGTGGGGGCTGTGGAAGCTGAAGCCTAGACAGCTTGCAGTGTCCTCTGGAGTCCTCTGCTAGGTCTCTTGGGAGAAGTATGCAGATAAGTCTTCCAGTATTCTGCTGCAGACAGACAGACACCACTTCACCCTAAGTGCATTTTATACACACACACACACACACACACACACACACACACACACACACACACACACACACACACACACATATATAAAAGATGTGATTCTTCTTAACCTCTACCTAGATGATTGTCATCTCTACATTTTTAAACAGTAGGATTTGAAAAAGGTGTATATGATTTTTATTATTTATGTATTTAAATATTAAACTAATTTAATTCTAGATCTCATTGACAACAAATCTAACTCCATTCTCTAGCAGCCACATTGTGATGTACCACAAAACCCTGCCAAAAACACATTCAGAACTTTTGTAACAAATCTGTCATGCCAAAAAAGAACTAAGATCCAGGACTTACACAGACACAACCCTTCCTGTGCAAACACAGCACTGCAAATAGTAATGAACCCTAGAACATCAATACATTTCCTGCTGGGAAAGCAGAACAAGCTGAACTCCTACAGACCCCTACAGAAAACTAAACACTAGGAAAATCCTTCGCCTCTCTCACATTGGCAGAACACTGACAGATCATCACCAAATACAAAATAAAGGACTACAAATTTGAAATAGATATTTGCAGACAAAAACTGACAGGAAAACATGAGAAGCCAGATTCTACACACAGTAGAACACTGGAGAAATAGAAACAGAAATATATTTCCTCTTGTATTGAGCAAAATGCACATCAGAGAAGCATATTCCCAAAGCTGACACATTTCAGTCACCAAACTAAAAATAAATTAATTTTTCTACCTTATTTGTCTAGATATTTTGAGGTCCATATTCAGCTGCTGTACAGTTCGGCTAGTTAGCCGGATAAACATAGCTGGCTAACTTAACCTATATATTCAGTGGTGCAGCTGCACCACTGAAAATATCTGGCTATCTTAAACTTAGCTGGATAAGTTTATCAAGCTGTGAAGAAGCATGTAAGGAACTCCCTCAGAACACCTTAAAGGACCGGTTACAGCTATCTGTACCTGTCCTCCTTAAGAACCAACTCAACAAGGAATTCTGGGAAAGGATGGAGCACTGCATGTGCAAATAAGAGTCTAGGGCCAGAAGGGTGAGAGAGGCCAAGGAAAAGAGGTGGAAGGCTTGAGAATATGAGCTGTAAATTACGATTGTTTTGTTGAACTGCCCAAACCAGTTACTGTTTTGTTTATTGTTGCTTAAGAATAAAGTTACTTGAAGAGAGTTTTGCCAGACTCCTGCATGGAGTCTGTTCTCTGGCTACACCGACTAACTTTAAGACAGGTCTATAGGCTGACCAGAGTTTGCCAGATAAGTTATCCAACTCTGAATATCGTAGTTAGCTGGATAACTTATGCAGCTAACTCAACTCCTCTGTGAAGGAGCCTATAGGAAACTCTCTCAGAACACCTTAAGAAACCGGGCATGGCTATCTGGCCTGGTCCTCCTTAAGAACCAGTCCCCCAAGGGATTCTGGTAGAGGGAGGCTCCTCTCACCACACTATAAGGATTCAGGACCCAGAAGGGTTAGAGAGACCCCAAGGAGCACACAGGAACCTAGTCTATGCAAAGACCTGCTATGTTTGATGTTTGAGTGCTACAAGAGCTGTAAGCTACATTTTTTTTCTCTTTTGTTTTTCACTGTAAATTAAACTGCACATAAGGAAACAGCCAGAATCTGCCTCCTTATTCCTCCTGGCTTTTTCCCAAGTCACTATAGCAGTAGCTTAGCCAGAACCGAATTTTTTTGGGAGGTCTCAAACCTAACATGGGTGGGCAGTAGACACACATCTCTAGGCCCTACTAGCTGTACTCATCGATAAATAATGCCTTAGAATGCACCCTACAATGGATTTCTGAGTAATCTGCAATAGCCATCGTGCATCATGAGTGAGATTTTAAAATATTTTAATTCTATTACTTCAGGCACTTACCAACATAAAGAATGCCTTATTAATCTGTATTAATTTATTTTATATTTATTGCAGTTTATAAATACACAATATCAATGTAAAAGAAAACAAAGAATACTTAATAGAAACATCAGATCCAATCACGTAAGAAAAGAAATATCAATATATTCTGTTATGAATTCTCTTCTAAAAATGCAGAGAATATCAGAACTACAATAAACAGCAATAATCATCATAAAAAGGTTCGCAACAAGTGCAGAACAGAACTAGGACATGCAAAAAAAAAAAACATCCAAATTCCTGTGTCATCTCAGTGACAGCAAAACAAATTCTCTTCACTGCCAAACATTTTGTGAAGAAACACAAAAACACAAAAAAACACCCCCCACCCCAAAAAACCCTAGAACATTGCTATACCATAACAGCAGTAATTCTCAGCACTCAAACAGCAGCACCCTTATTTATGAAAAGGCAGCAAGACAAACATTACCCCAGGCCCTAGAACACTAATATACTACCTAATGGGCAAACTGAACAAACCAGACTGTTACAAATCCCTACAGAGAACCTACAAGCTAGCAAAAATACTGCATCTCTGTCACATATGTGCAACACAGACAGATCCTTACCTACTACAGAATAAGGGACTACAAATTAGAAACAGGAACATGCAGACAAAAGTGAAATGGAAAGTACCAGGAATTATGGAATACTGAAGAAAAAGAAAAATACAAATATATAAGACATGCACATTCCCAAAGGGGCCAATGCAATACAGTGCGCTCAGCCGAGCGCATGCGGAGGGAATGAGTTAGCGCTCATCATATGCAAATGCATGTGAATGAGGCTATTACTCATTCACTCCAAATGCAAAAAAATAAATGTGCGGGGTCGCATTAGCAAGGAGGTGCTAAGGTTGCGACCCCCTAATATGCGTATTGCATGGTGTCCCTCTTGAGAGCGCCATGCGTGTATTAAGAAAGCGGACACTGAAAAGTCAGCGCCTGCTTTCCGCAAATAATATTGCATCAGCCCCAAAGATAGCATATTCCAATCACTGAAAGGCAAAATAATTTTTTTACCTTTTGTTGTCTGATCTTATTTTTCTAATTGGTTGATCCCAGTCTGTTTTTTCCTTTTTTTTTTTTTTGTCTTTCCTTATTCCAGGGTCTCTTTTATTCTTTCTGTTTCTTCTTTCTCCTCCTGTCTTCTTTCCTTCCTCCTTCATACACACACATATGCTGTCTCTCACATGTGCTCTCACATACACACACTTTCTCTCACACAGGATCCCCCCTCCTCCATACACTCTCTCACATACACACAGGCTTTTACTCCCCCCCCCCCACACACACAAAGGCTCGCACTTCCCCTCACACAGGCTCTTATTCTTACATGCTCTTACACACGTGCTCCTGTTCCCACAAACACAACACACAGGCCCTCACTCTTACATGCTCTCTCACACACAAACACACAGGCTCTCACATGCTCTCTCACACAAGTAGGCTTCCACTCCCACACCTACATACACACATACAGGCTCTCATTCTCACATGCTCTCTCATACACAAATGCATAGGCTCTCACATGCTGTCTCACACATGCAGGCTCCCACTCCCATACATACGTACACACACAGGCTCTCACTCTCACATGCTCACACATACAGGCTCTCACATCCTGTCTCTCATTCCCCCTCACAGACATATACAGGCACTCACTTTTACATGCTGCCCCACACACAGTTTCATATTCCCACACAAACACACAGGCTTTACCATGCTCTCTCTCACATGCAGGCTCCTGCTCTCACTTCCATACATACACACACACACACACAAACACTCACTCTCATATGCAGGCTACCACTCCCACTCACTTATACACATTCTCACTCCCACATGCCCTCTCTCTAACATACACCCTTTAGGTAGACTCCCATTCACATCTCCCCCCCATGCAGGCTCCCATTCCCACACACATCCCAGGCAGGCTCCATCCAATTCACACACAAGAACACACACATACACACACACACACACACACACAAACAGGCTCCACATACCCCACACCCCCAGGTAGGCTACCATTCACACACACACACAAACATAGGCAGGCTCCCCATCAGGAGCAAAAGGGTGAACCTATTCTGCTGCTGCTCCTCATGTGTCTGCCTGCAGTATTCAAAACTCGCAGGGCTAGTACGTCCTCTATGCTGATGTTGTGATACACGAGATCAGCATACAGCACGTACTGGCTGCATGTGTTTTGAATTCCACAGGGCTGGCACAGGTGGAGGAGCAGGAGAATGAGCACTTTCAGGTGAGGATTATTTTCAGATCACTGGTCTTCCAGTCCTGCTCCTCTTCTTGGCCGTCAGTGGTATGGACTCCACTGGTGACCTCGTGGGCCTGCTCCACTTTTTGGCCACTGGTGGGATGGGTTCCACCGGTGGCCTTGCGGACCTGCTCCACTTCTTGGCCACTGGTGGGATGGGTTCCACCGGTGGCCTCCTGGGCCTGCTCCTCCTCTCAGATACCGCTTCCCCTGGCTGTGCTCACCCAGCGTGTCCGCTGCAGCCCTGTGACAGGGCCTTTCTTCTTGGGCCACTGGGCAATGCTGGTTGGGCAGGCCACGGCCCACCCAGGCCCACCCATAGCTGCACCACTGCGCTGTCACCAAAGCTATCACATCCTCACTGTTACGCCGTGGAATGTCCCTAACATATCAGGCTAAATTCTAGATGGATAACTTAATATCTGGCTAGAATTTAACTGTATAAGGGTCCAAATCTTCATTTAGCCAGATAACTGCTGAGAGGCAGAGTTTGTTGCACCGACTGATACCGCCCTAGAAGAAGAAGACTAGAGGCAGGTTGCCATACAGAAGTGGGAACTTGAAGCATGGGTCTCATATGACCTGACACCCTGAGACCTTCTCCTTTTACTCTGCCTTAAAATTCACCCATGCTGCTCCCCAATCCCCAGGGTTGACCATAAGTGTGCACTCCTCTAGCACCACTTCCTGTAGTGGGCCAGTGGCATGGCCCTACTGCGCCATTCAGGCAGTGGCATCTAAGGCTGATGTTATATTGGCTGCAGGCATGCTACAGCTCTGCTCAGATGTGGTTGCAGGCACCAGCAGGGGCCTCTTCTATGCTGTTTAGCTATTCTAAATGACTCTTGCTGGTCATGGAGAAAGTGACACCATTCAATCTGAGCGTGATCCCTCCTTTATGGGGAAGGGCATGGTCATGCTTAACAAAAGCCCATCAGAAGGAATGGTCATTAATTCAAAACAAATGCCACAATGTAGATTTTTTTTTTTACTAGAAAAAAGTCTTTTAAGCATAAAAAGGCAGTATTTAAAATAAATAAAAACACTCATAACCAATTTCAGAAAAATGGTTCCCTCTTGGGTCCTTGTACGGGTGCCAAAATGTAATCGCTTTCTTCAGGCTCTTTTATGAAAACAGGCAAGGGGGCCACCTTCAGAAACTGCAGAGCTCTTAAATAAGGATTCTCTTGTGGGGAGGGGGGAGGAGGGCAGTACAATACTTCAAGCCCCAAGGGGAGGTTTACAAATGGAAATAATAAAATAAATCTCTCACGAACTCTCTCTCTCAATACAATTCTTCACACATTGCACATGCTTGGTGTCATTTCAAAACAAATGACAAAATCCAAAAAGTTTTAGTATTACAAAAATATACAAGACAGTTGTATATTTAACAATTTAACAATTAAATTTAACAATCAAAAACAGTGTGTCTCGTACTGCTTGAGTAAATTAGAAGAATAGGGATCACCTCTTATTTATTTGTCTGAAATATTTATAAACCCCATATAATAATTGCAATTGGGCTAGGCGGTGTACAATATAACCTAATCATCATGATACAAAATTAATAAGTAAATATAACAAACAAATTGCTCTTTATAGGGCCCTTTCTCTTTTAGAATCTATCTTGATCAGAGAACTGTGGTTGCAGTTAGCCAACTTGGATATGTGGAACTAAGGGTCAACAAACAAGTTGTAGATGATACCTTTTTATTGGACTAACAATACATTTGTGAGAGAATAAGTCTTGAAAACTTGTCGCAGATGTATTAAGGTAGTCCAATGAAAAGATATCACCTACAACTTGTTTGTTGACCCTTAATTACACATATCTTTTAGACTCCCAGATTGAACAGGAACTCCTCTTTTCCCACTCAGAAAGATAGGTTCTCAAGTATCCTGTTGGTGAACAATGCAGCAAGGACAAATATGCTATTCCTGAGAACTGGGAATGTTCACCCTCCCAGGCATGCCTCTCACAGTCCCTCCTGCAGCTCTTTCCAGCTGGTACAGTGAGCAAATGCGCTCTCTCTTGCAGAAGAATGGCAAATACTCTTTTCCCTGCTGAATCTTGGAGAACCACAGCCCTTACAGCCTCTCCCTAGTTCCTCTGGATAATGTCTCTCACTTATAATTTGTGGAGTTACCTTTATAACCTTCGGACACAGGCACACCCTGTAGGGGATGAACCTTAACTATCACTCACAAAATGAATACACAAACAGGGAACTTTCCATTGCTAAACGTTTCTACATTATAAACATATAGTGAGAACAAGCCAGCTATATACAAACATAATACATCTGAAGTAAGGCAAATATCTGAAGTGACTTTTTAACACTCAAATGTGTGCTCAAGGAGAGGGATTGAAAATGTGTACTTTGTTGTACAAACTGAAAACCAGGGTCAATTTCCATATCTAGCATCACTTATGAAGAGGGAAAAGTCTGCTCCCATCCTGGAAATTAGCCTTAGTCTGACCTCATGTGCAGCTGATGTGGCTGTTGGCATCATAAATATTGCTGTTCTTTCTGTCCCCCTAACCATGCTTAATGGGTGCCATTCAAAGGTAGGTGTTGTTGCAGAAATGGATCCTTGGACCAAGGCGAGGTTGGTGCCACCCACAGGGAGGGGCCCTGCAGGTCCTCACCATTGGCAGGCGGAACTGGCTGGAGCAGAGGCCCAACAGGAACTTCACCAATACCAGCCCTCGTTCCCTTTAGGTTGAGCCCTTGGGTGCTGGGGCTGGCTGGACCTAGGCACGGGCCTCTGTGACGAGATGACTCCATCGCAGAAGGTATTGTTGGCCATTGGGAATGGAACAAAGTCAGTCCAAGCAGTGGTCGGGGCAGACAGCAGACAGCAGAGACGAGAGCAGGCAGAGGTCAGGGGCAGGCGGAGTACAACAAGAAGAGGAGAAAGCAGTGGTCACAAGGCAGGCGGAAGTCAAACATCATCGAAGAGCAGTCCAAAGTCAGTTCAGGAATCCAAACAAAGACAAAGCCAGGGATCTGAACAGAGGTCAAGCTGAGAAGTCAATCCAAGGGGATAAGACGACGCGGAACAGCAGGATGGAACACTGAAGATAGACAAGGAACCACAAGACAGGAATACAGGAACTCCGAACACACAGGAAGGATCCAGGAACACAAAGACAAGGCACTGGAGCAGGAACTGGAACTAGGAACAAAAAGGCAACTAGCTACACTGAGGCGTTTGACCTATTGCTGAGGTGTCTAAGGCAGGACAGAGAAGGCAGTATATAAAGGGGAATGCCTGTGATGTCATCTGTGTGCGACCATAGTGGAATTCCCATCGCACGCCCTTTAAATGTGCCTGAGCCGCACGTGTGTGCCTAGGGACACCCCACTCAGCCCTGTGGCATTCCTAGCATTGCTGTCAGGCCTGCATGGCGGCCAACTGCGGCTGGAGGTAAGAGCGGCCATGCACAGGACAGACCCACAACCGGCCAAGTGCAACAGGTGTTCTTGTAATGTGGTTGATCTTGCTAGGCAACTTTCCTTTCATGTGTTTTCTTGCTGGCATTTGTAGCGAGATCTCTGGCATATGTGAAATGCAGTGTATGGAGGTTAAAGGTTTGACTACAAGAGGAGTATTCACTGGGCAGTCTGCCATAGAAGAGGGTGGGTGACATAGACTAAAGGAATTGTGGCAGGAGCTCATGTTGCAGGAAACCACATTCAGAATACACCCATGCACATCAAGTACCATTTGCACATTCAAGTGGGCTATAGTACTTTCTGTTATGGAAGAATCCTTCCCTTTCACAAGGTGGTATCAGCGCAATATATGTGCAACAGCACTTATCGTGTTAGATATTCTGGCTACAAGAAAGCCTTTTAAGATCCTGTTATTGATGCCTCAGATTAGGAAATGCGTTATAATTTCTAATCCATCTTTTCAAGGCTTGAGGTACCTGGCAGAAACATATGGAGAATTGCTTTTGCCCCATTCTGTCAACTGTAGCCAAAGTTTTTTGGTTTTTTTTTAATACCTAAAGGCAAAAAAATGTAATTAACTCAGAAGCTTGAAAAATCCAAGCATGGCATAAGACCTAGTCTGAGGATTGAGGTAATCTTTTAATTCATGTAAGGAGATCTAAAAATCCCTTAGTAGTCAGAAACACACTGCAGTGAGGTCAGAGGAAGAGTAGAGTAATTCAGACACTCCTGAAGATTTTGGAGATTAAATAAAAGTCAGAGTATAGAAGTTTTTGGGATCTCTCTGATGTTGGGATCTGGGGCTCAAGGTAAGAGTCCCGGGATCTCCAAAGATAGATAGAGAGAGCGAGAGAGTAAATACTTGGAGCAGCTGTAAGGGCGCTCTAAGCTGAAATCTGGTGTAAATTTCAAGTAATAGGGCGTATTTCCCACATTCCCTCTTCCAGTGGAAGATGCTTACCAGTTTGTTGAAGAGGAGAAGTGATACATTCAGGAGCAGGAAAAGCTCCAGGGTATGTGTCTTCAGTAAAAGAGGTTCTACACCCAGGAGATTGGCAGAAGGAGCTTCTACCAGTGTGAATTGGAAGAGCTACAGTATTTAGAAGGATGAAAATTCTGATTCAAGGAACCTACCCCTGTGCTTACTGAGGAATTCAGACGATGAGGAGAAAGCACAAGTGTTTTTGTATTAAAAAAGGAGTTCCTATTCCCGGAGAGTAGGGATTTGGGGCACCAGAAAATGCCTCTGCTTATGTTTTCATGGAATTGGTATGTGACTGTTGGATTTTCTTTTCTGGAAGCGATCTGGATCATGTACACAGTTTGTCAAATGATCACCTTTCATCAAATGCTTCAGTAAATTTTTATTTTGGAACAACCCAAATCATTGTGGGTGTGTCTTTTCTCCTAAAGTCCAAGAGAGAGTCCCAAGCCCGAACACTTTGACGTAAGCCTCCTTCCCTACTGGAAGAACTCCAGGGAGCCTCATGGACTGTGTGATGACCCAGAAGCTCCCCACTGTTCTCTCTTATTTCCAGAGGTGGAAAGGGGGTTACACTCATGCAAGGCCATAATGGTCTCCGAGTTCAAGTGGTTTACTTTGGTCTTGGAAAGGCCCAGCAAGGTGGTCCTGTGTCTTAAATTCTGGGACTACAGTTCCTTTGCTGTTCTTCTCTGTCTCCCTCTTTCTTCTCCTCCTCCTGCCTTGTCTCCTCCATGCTTGCTGCGGCAGCTGAAATGTTGCCATTTGTCCCCGCCCTGCTTTCCGGCAGGTAATCCTCTAGTATACACACTGTCTAGCACATACAGCTGGTTTATGCGCATACTAAGGCCTTTTGGGTTTTAGTGAATCAGCCCCCTCGTCTTTGATAATTTACACTGTCGTGTTTTGGGGACAAAGTAGATGCTTAGTGGATAAAGATGTAAAAATGTGCCAAACTGAAATATCAAAACATGTATTTATTTATTTTAAAAGATTTATAGCCCATGCGTTCCCTAGTTCGGAGCAGGTTACAATCATACCTACATAATAAATAAAAACAGAGAAGACAGAAAAAACGCTAGAAGTAAATAATAATAATAAGGACAAAGCAGAAAGACTGTGTCTACAAATGCACACTACGGGTGGGCTGCTTTGCTGAATGTGAGATGAAAGAAATGGGTTTTCAGCTGCTTCTTATACAATTTGGGTCCTGAAGTTAGCTGAAGGGATTCAGACCATGAGTTCCATGAACCTGGACCAGCAATTGAAAAAGCTTGATCACGAGATTCGCCGAGGAGCGCACCTCAGAGTGAAAAAACTTCATTCAAGCCACAGGCAGCTGAGTGTAACGATCTCGCAGGATGATAAAGTCGAAGAATAGAATTTAAAAGGAAAATCTCTTCCATGTAGATGACTTTGTGAATCATTGTTAACTCTTTATATTTTACTCATCAATGAACAGGTAACCAATGGAGAGAACTTAAGGTGGGACTGATGTGATCAATCATTTTAGTACCTGTTAGGACACGTGCTGACAAGTTCAGTACCATCTGGAAAGATCTTAATGTAGAAGAATGTAATCCCAAATACAGGGAATTAATACTCCAGACATGTTAAGTGTCTGAAGAACAGATTGAAAATGCTCTGCTGAGAGGAAGGGTTTTAAATCAGTGGGTCTCCAACCCTGTCCTGGGGGCCCACCAGCCATTCGGGTTTTAAGGATATCCACAATGAATATGAATGAGAGAAAATGTGCATGTTATGGAGGCAGTGCATGCAAATTTTCTCTCATGCATATTCATTGTGGATATTCTGAAAACCCGACTAGCTGGTAGGCCCCCAGGACAGGGTTGGGGACCACTGTTTTAAATAACATAAAATACAAACAAGGTCATTAACGCCTTAACGTTAATGACCTTAAGGGCCTTAACGCTAGTGTTAAGGCCTTGTCATATTAGTTATGCAAGTGGGAGGAGTTTGGGCAGAGTTAACAGTAATGAGCGGCTCCTAACATCAAATGCGGTAGAGTAATGCTGTGCATTACCGAACAAAAATGTTTTTATTGTACATGGGCAGGGAGCAAGAGAGGGGGAGGGGGAGGGGGACCAATAGGTAACTTTACTATTTTAAATTTTTTTTTTATATTCTGCTTTTTGGCACTTCAAAGTGTACTACATTCAGGTACTGTAGTTATTTTCCTATCCCCACAGGGCTTACAATCTAATTTTGTACCAGAGGCAATAGAGGGTAAAGTGACTTGCCCAAGGTCACAAGGAGTGACAATGGGATTTGAACCCTGGTTTTCCTGGGTCATAGCCCACTGCTCCAACCAGTAGGCTACTCCTCCACTCCTTGTTTTGAGCTTCGTTTTCGGGGAACCACGGAAAACTGTTTTTCCCACTGTTCGGAGTTTTTTTTTTTTCGTGGGTCCCTGATTTTCGGGTTAGTGCACTCTAACGTTTTAATGCTAGGGTGCACTAACGGGAGTTAGTGCGCACTAACCTGAAATACGAATTTCAGAAAAATTCTCTTCGGGTTTCGTTGCCCCCAAAACATGCTGAATTAGACAATTTTGTTGAAATTTTCTAATTCGGCCTAAACAAATGCACATCTCTACTATTTATACCACTGTAAGAGGGGGCACTTTTAACTCAGGATGGGGTTAGTTAGGGGGCAGTTTTACATACAACGTCAGAGGTATGAACAGTAAAGTTTACATCACTGAAGATTTTCTGTCTTTTGGAGCGAAGAAAGGTAAAAGAGGAGATGATTTGTGTAATGTACTCTCCACCTAGCTTGATGCACTCTCTACCTAACTTCAATCAAGCTAGGTAGAGAGTACACTGTACAAATCAACTCCTCTTTCAGCATTTCAAAAAAAGAAATCATACCTGCAATTTACAAAGTGAGCTACCAGCCATTCTTTAGTTCCTTTCATTAATACCTGTTTTCAGCAATGAATGTGTTCTGTAAAATTGATTTAAAAAAAAAAAAAAGTTATTTGATGAAAGTTCATTATTTGATTGATACTTCCATTTACTCAGAATTGGTTGGATTTTATTAATTCTGCCTAGTGGAGATGTGTGGTGTGGCAGGTGGTGAATCCAGCATTTGTTAACATTTATCTGAGCTGTGATGCACTCTGCATTTCTGCTTCTATTGGGACTGTAGAAAATGCCAGAACACTAACTCATCATTGCATCTGAATTGTCTCAGGCATAGTGCTTTCCATCCTGACTGGTGGGAATGCCAGAAATGCAGTTTTGGGAACTTCCATTTAAAACAAATCTGCCTGGGTTGTGATTCCTTTAAAATGCCTCCCAAGCTGCAAACACCAGTGCCTACCAGCATGCAATCTGCTGAGGAAGTTCCCAGCCCAGATCCCTTGAAAGTCCTAGTCTCCTTGAAAAGTACAGCTACCACAGCCCCAATTTGCCAAGAACATTTTAAAGCCCTGCCTGTAAAGGCAAAACTTTATTTTGGATCCAGCCAAGCTATCCAGGAGCAAATGAATGCACAAGGTAGTCCTGCTCCAGTGCCACTGTCTCAGTCTGCAGAAGTTTTGAGACAGAAAGAGCTAATTAATTCAGCCCGTGGAGCCAGCTGCCAACAGCAAGCCCCTAACGAGATCAGCTCTGACTCCTAGGAAGGTAGTGAGTACCTTTCCCTTACCCGCCTTCTCTGGATCCCTCCTGTGTGAACAAGGCTCAGAAACTAACTCCAATCCAGCTACACAGAATCCACTCCAGACTGCTGTTTCCACTACATCTGCAGTTCTGTCTCCGGGGAAGTCCAGTGCCTCTCTTCAGCCTTTGTGTGAGGTAAAAAAATACCTTTAATGCTGTCTGCTCATTCTATACTGCCTTTCCAGCTTTAGGGAACAGTAACCCCATTTCAAGTGCTACCAGTCTCAGCTGTACCTCAGCCCCAGGAGGAGCCCAGTCCTATAAATCCACTGTAGGTGGGACCTAATTCAGCAGATTCTCTTCTGAGGGACTTCAGTCCAGCTGATGCATTCCAAGAAGAGCAATCCAATCCAATTGACCTGCTCCAGGAGAAGCAGTCCAGACCAGCTGATCCACTTCAGGAGGAGCCCGCTGATGCAGCTCCGCTCCCTGTAGAACTTGTTCCAGCAGACCAGCACCAGAGAGATTCTGCTTCAGAAGCCCAGTTTCAGAGTTGCTGCGCCAGCAGTAGAGATGTGCATTGGTTTGTAGTCTCGTTTTGGGCTTCGTTTTCGGGGAACCGCGGAAACTTCATTTTTCCCGCAGTTCGGGGGTCTTTTTTTCGTGGGCCCCCGATGTTCGAGTTAGTGCGCGCTAATGTTTTAATGCTAGTGCGCATTAATGGGAGTTAGTGCACACTAACCTGAAATACAAATTTTTCCGAAATTTCTGAAAAATTCTCTTTGGGTTTCATTGCCCCCGAACCATGGAATTGTCTAATTCAGCAAAAACAAATGCACATCTCTAATCAGCAGTCCAGTCTTAGAGAGGCTCAAAACCAGCAACTCAGACTTGGAGAGGCTCCGAACCAGCAGTCCCAACTCGAGGAGACTAAGCCAGCAGCCCAGTCTCAGTGAGATACTATTCTAGTCATCCAGCACCTGAGAGACTCTGGCCCAGCCACCTAATATCTGAGAGAATCTGGCCCAGCCACCTAGCACCAGAGAGACTCTGACCCAGCTTCCCAGCACAAGAGAGATTCTGGCCCAATTACCCAGCACAACAGATATGCCAGCCCAGTTACCCAGTGCCAGAGAGATATCGACCCAGCTATCCCGCACTCGAGAGACTCTGCCCTAGTTATTCAGACCTGAGAGATTCTGGTCCAGCTACCCATCATCTAAGAGATTCTGGCTCAGCTGCCCAGCGCCCAAGAGACTCTGGGCCCAGTCACCCAGTGCTCGAGTGATGCAGGCCCAGTCACCCAGTACCTGAGAGACTCTGGCCCAGCTACCCAGCACCCAAGAGAATCTGTCTCAGTACTTCAATGCCCTAGAGATCTGGGCCCAGTCTCCCAGTGCCCGAGTGATGCAGGCCCAGCCACCCAGCACCCAAAAGACGCTGATCCACCAGTCCAGGCTCAAAGATAGTCTGGCCCAATAGCTCAGCACCCAAGGGACATTAATCTAGTTCGTCAGTGCCAGAGAGATTCTAGTCTCAAATTTTATGTCAGAAGAACCTGATCCAATACTCCAGTGCCAACAAAACTCTGGTTCAAGACCACAGCCCCAGAGAAACTCTGGTTTGAGACCACTGGCCTCAGAAAGAATCTGGTCCAACAGCCCTTTATCAAAGAGAATCTGCCACAGTACCTCAGATTCAGGAAGACTCTGACCCAGTACATGTTGACCAGACATTTAAATCTCCTATCTCTGCCTTGAATAACCAACCTACTAGCCACAACCCCCATGGCAAATGTGACCCTGGAGGAGTTGGGATACCGTCATACAGCCTCCCCATGCCATGATTTCACCTGCTCTACAGACTTCCCTTCACCAGAGTCCTCAGCAAGCCCCACTCTCAGCTGCGCAAGTCATCACTTCTCTGATCACCTGATGCCTCAGTCTGAGCTCTATTTACCCAGCCTGTCCTTTTCCTCAGTGCCTCTTCAATGAATCACCTTGGCTCCTTGACCTTGCAACCTCCTTATTGCTATTCTACCTTGCCTTGTGGCCTACCCAGGCTCCCTGCCTTGCTTTGTGGTCTATTTTGGCCTCATACCTTGCTCTGTAGCCTAACTTGATTTCTTGCCTAGCTCTAGGGCCTTCTACATTGCTCTGTGGCCTTCTGGGCCTGCCTTTCCTGCCTTGCAGCCTCTAGGCCTACTAGAATGACCTTGGCCAGTCTCATGCCCTGTTAGGCTTTCTTTTTTTCCTGTTGCCTGTCTAGTCCTGTTCTTGTCCAATCCTGTCCTTGTTCAGTTCTATCCTTGTTCGGAGCTGTCCTTCTCCAGTCCTTGCCCTGACCAGTCCGATTCAGCCTCTTGTCCATTTCCCAGACATTGCTTTTGCCCTTGGTCCAGCCCTGTCTGTATCCAGCCCCTGTCTGTTCTCTGTACCATCTCCCAGCCAGTACCTGGTTCCAGCTCTCAACCAGTATGTGAACCCAGTTCCCAGCCTGTACCTGACTATAGCTCCTGGCCTGTACACAATTCCTGGACTGTGCCTGCTCCAGCCATGATGTTCTGTAGAAGACAATTCCTACTGGCCCCCAGACCCCAAGGGCTCAACCTGCAGGGGAGGGGGCTGGTTAGGCAGAAAACCAGCTCCAGTCCCGTCCTGCAGTCCTGTGCTGCTTCTGCAGGGGTACTCCCCGATTCCAGCCTGCTGTTGCGTGACACTAGGGAAAATGGTCAAAATTTTCACTTTTTTTTAATGCAGCCCAATTAATAGCAACTCCCACAGAATTAGCATCAAACAATTGGGTCGATACAGTAAAGTCCGCGGGAGAGTGGGCAAATGCCCACTCTCCTGTGTGCACGATTCAGTATTCAAATTAGGGTTGGCGGTAAAAATAGGTAAAAAGAGGCGCTAGGGACACTAGCGCATCCCTAGCGCCTCTTTTTGGACAGGAGCGGCGGCTGTCAGCAGGTTTGACAGCCGACACTCAATTTTGCCGGCATCGGTTCTCAAACCTGCTGACAGCCACGGGTTCGGAAACCGGACGCTGGCAAAATTGAGCGTCCGGTTTTCAACCCGTGAGCCGCGGGCCAACTTCAAATTTTCTTTTTTAACTTTTTGTAACTTTCGGGACCTCCGACTTAATATCGCCATGATATTAAGTCGGAGGGTGCACAGAAAAGCAGTTTTTACTGCTTTTCTGTGCACTTTCCCGGTGCCCGGAGAAATTAGCATCTACCTTTGGGTAGGCGCTAATTTCTGAAAGTAAAATGTGCGGCTTGGCTGTACATTTTCCTTTCTGAATTGCGCAGGAATACCTAATAGGGCCATCAATATGCATTTGCATGTTGCGGGTGCTATTAGGTTTGGGGGGGGGGGGTTGGACGTGCGTTTTTGACCCCTTACTGAATAAGGGGTAACGCTAGTGCGTCGAAAATGCGTGTCCAATCGCGAGTTAACAGTGCGCTCCGGCACTGTATCGGCGGTAATGGAGGGTAATTTTCAAAGCAATTTCTGCAGGTAAAGAGTATTTTGCCTGTGTAAGTCAATTGAAAACCTCCCAGTTTCAATGCAGTTAAAAGTCCAAGGCACATACTTTCAGCCTTCCCAGGGGTGTGTTTAGGACAGGGAGGAAAAATACATGGGTAGATTACATTTGAAGATATAACTGTATGTACTTTGTACCCATGGCAGTTTTCAAAGTGCAAGTTTGTGCGGACTTTCCCTTTGAAAATTGGTGCAAAGACCACCAGTAAAAACTGCCCCAGGCTGCCCATGATGCTTGCAAAAAATAAATTACATTCCTGAACATTTGCTAATTGTGTTTTGAATTGTTTTTGCACAAAAGACTTATTAATACAGAAAGCCTTTCATTCATACATAACATCACTGGAAATTTCTTCAATGCAAATGATGATGTTCATGTACCTTATATTGTCATTTTACCATGGGAACCACAACTAAACTGGTTTGTTCATATGTGTTGACTAATTAGTGGACCTTAATTAGTGTAAACCAGAACAACTGGAATAGAACTAAAAAATTCAATGCTTTGACTCCCTGAAGGGACAAATTTTCCTTTACACAAAGAATTTTTTATTTATATTCTGATTTTCAGGCAGTTCAAAGTGGATTACATTCAGATACTGCAGATATCTTTATTGTCTACTGAAATACATTAAAAATAAAAAATGAACTTTTTTTTTTTTTTTGGAAATACACAATTGAAAGTTAGAACACTTTTGTCTAAAAGATGAGGAGTTTCTGTCCTAAAGAGGAAGAGCTTGTAATTTGTGTTCTTTCAAATACACAGAAACATGAACACTCAACATAAGAAGAGATTTTCTGTTTTCAAAACATTTTTGTCCCCTTATATGCCATCCTGATTTGGTTCTTCCAGATAAGGTATCCTGGATTCTAATGCATTTTGATATTTCCTGTTAATTCATCTCCTTTTGTGCCTCTGTTATTCTTACATGCTACCTTCCTCAGAAAGGCACTCTTTCAAGAGTGATATAAAAAAAAGAACAACAGAAAAAGAAGTTTTCCATGAGGCCTTGTCTTATTGAGCTAGTACATCAGATTTTGGCTTCATGGATTGCACTGGCAGTTCTCCAGTTAGGGGGGAAGGGGTGTGCTTATACAGTGGTTGAACTTCTTTCTAAAGTCACTAGTTCTAACATACAGCTAAGAAAAGCCAAAATGGAAAAGTAGAATAAATGCTGCAAATCTACCAGTTATGTCTGCAAAATTATGTAATGTTATACAAAAATACTCTTCAGAGTTTACTTGTAAAGCATGTGTATGCTCACACACACACACACACATGAATGGGGGCAATTTTCACAACTATACAGATGGCTGCAAAGGTTGCCTGCAGTTTTCCCCATGACTTTCTTCTAAATTTTCAAAGAAAAAGTATGCACATATTTTTCCTATGAAAACTTCCTAGGCAAAAAGTACTCGCAGAGATTTGAAATTTGCTTTTTCCGTGGATACTTTCCCCCTTAAAAACAGCATGCATCCTTTTGAAAATCCCAAACTGTGTATATTGTTGTTGCTTGAACTTAACTAATTCAGCCTCCGATCCTACACATTTACCTGAACAGAGAGTGTGTCATTTTCCGACAGCTCTTTTACTCATGTGAATAGCCATACACACACACATATATATACATGACATGAGTTAAGTTACAGAAACTTCTCTCATATGTAAAAGGGAGCATTTGTAATAAATCCTAAAAAAATATTTTGCCATGCATAAACAGTATTTTAGATTTTCAAAATATTAATTCCTAATGTCATTTTTCATGCTGTTCTAATTTGATTGTAACTATCAGAGTGCCTTTGTGATGTGTCTCTGTGCAGCGCTGCATATGTCTGGAATGTACTACACAAATGATAATAAATAATAGCAATAATGATAATGTCAGTGACCAGAAACATCTACTTGAATAAAGGCAGCCTGTTGCAAAATTCCAGTTTTAGGGTCTTTCTTATGCACACCTCAAAAGTAGAACTCTCTAAGGAAACCACAACTATATCTAGGGTGCAACTGAAAAATGTATTCTGGTTTTTTAGTAGTATAATTAGTTGCAGTAAAGATTTTGTTCTCTATTTTATTTTTGATTTATCATAAATTTCCTCTATCTATTGGATTCCAAAAGTTGTCATGATGCTTAATGGAATAAATATATTTTAATATTTCTTCCATTGTCATGGAATTCCTTGGTAATTTCTTTGCCATTTTTTAAATTCATTGAGCTGTTAAATGTATAATCAGCATATTAAAATGTGATTATACATTAATAAGTGATTTTATGTGTATAAAAAATAGAGGAAAGGAAAATCAACTAACAATAAACAGTCCTTTGAAAGTTTAATTGTAACATCATGCTTTTTTCACTTTCATAAGGAGCAAAACAATACCAAGTGCTCCTGAGCAATGTTGCATATTGTCATTAAAATGCAAAGGAATTACAAAATGATATGCTAACTGCAGTAGAAACTATAGGTAATAGCCCCCTTTCTGTTTATTATTGAAAAAAAGGATAAAGGAGTGATAGTCGGCTGCAGCTAGTAAAGAGTCAGTAAAGAATGTGCCTGGTCAGAATATGTAAATACAGAGAGAAGTGACTTAGGTTTAAGAGGGCCCAACACTTCATAGTACACAATGCTCACAGAAACATCAAAGTTGCAGTGCAGCTGCTGCTGCTGTATCAAAGGGTTACTGTGTCCTTTCTAACAATTCATTGGTGTCAGTTTGTGTCTGGTGTTATGGATACCGGGAGGAACCAATGTAATCACTTGTGCAATGACTGAAGGCTTCATGTCCACTGCGGTGGGCGCAGGCAGTACCATGGACATGGCGATAGTAGGCGGAAATCTGCCCCGTGGGTCGCCAAGAGGATGGCTCGTTGCAGAACAGAAAGCCTCCTCCCTAGCGTGATGGCCAGCATCCTCTTCAGCTGGCTGAGAAAGGCTTGAACTATTCTGTCCGCCTGCAGGAATTCTGGGATAGATCTTGGCTGCTTCTCCGAGGTCTGTTTTCGATAAATGAGATTCAGAATCAAACATCTGCTGGGAATTCTGCAGGCAGAGATTGGGTGAGGTCACACAGCCTTCCACCAAGCTTCCTTTTTCGTTTTTTGGCTGTTCTGGGGGACGTGACCCCACGGCACTTAGGAATACTTTGATTCCCTTGGGAGCCATCGGCCCACTCACTGGTTTTATCTCTGTCCACACAAAGGCTCCATGACGCTAGGAAGGAAAACAAGGTTGACGTTAACCAGGGCACACAAGCATCTAGTAGATGCAGCTGTGAGTTGAGTTCATATATTAGCTCAAGTGCTGGCAAAGCATCCACTTGTTTCTGTGCCGCTTTACTGGCTGTGAGCCCATAACCTGATAGATGAAGGCACGGGAATAATGACTAGTCTGTCAGCCTCTTTTTTTTAATTCATGAAATAGAGGCATGGCAGAAAAAAAAAAAACTTGGAAAGGAGCAACAGTGAGAACAAAATAGGTCTTATTTTATTTTCTCTGGTTCAGAATCACAGGACATCTATCCCAATGTATGTGACTTGCATACAGCTCTCCTGTGCAAAGCTATTCATATCAGATTTCATTTCCTGCTACACGAGTCACCATGGATACAATTATAAACTGCTGTCTTTTATGTGCTAAAGGATTTATGACTATTCACTTTGTCTAGCGGGTTCACACAATAAGTTTTTGTTAGAAGCAACACAGGAACAAAACAAAATAAAGCAATTTAAGGTGGTCAGAATTTTTTTAAGCATCAGGTGACTGCAATAATACAAAACTCGTGCTTGGTGCTAATTCTTAGACGAGAAAGTATGTAAAACGTAACCAGAAGTTACAAAAGTGCTAAAGAATTTGATTTTTAAACATATGCAAGTGGACTTCAAACATGGAACTCCCCTTATACATTGGAAAACATTCTGCTTGTAATAATGCTAAGAGAGAACCCAAAGTGAGCACTAATCAAGGTAATGCTAGAGCTTTGTTCCATATTTATATTTTACATAGTAACTAAAGATGGGCAAAAACATTGCAGTCCTTGATCTTTGTCTAAAACTCTGCCCATTAACTGGGCAATAGGGTTTGGAAAAGATTTTCTCAATCATGATCATAAAAAAAAAAAAAAAAAAATGCAGGGAATTTTAGAAATTCCCCACTGAGATCAGAGACTTTGTAAAATCTCCTGTGATTCGCATGGGTGCTTTTTGTTTTGTTTTTTTAAATCTGTGATGATAATGTATGATTTTAATATTATATTTATGTATGTGTGTACATTTTAAATTGTTAACTACTTAGGGACTGGCTGGGATTAGGCAATATACTATATCAAGTCAGATAATGATGATAATGATCAAATAAACCATGCTGGATTGGTAACACCTGTGATCTGTTAGCCCATCTCTAATAGCACCAAAAGCCGTAGTCTTCTGCAAGAACCTTTTTGAAATGCCTGATACTTGTTTGTCAGAAGGTGGTGTTTCCTGTTCCTGTTTTCTCTAATGCTTCTGGTTATTCAGACTGGGGGCCATAGCAAATGTAGGGAGAGAGGGCAATTCTCTTGACGGGGGTGGAGTGAGAGTAGGGGGTGGGAATGACAATTGGGGATAAATACACATTTCAAGTCACTGTATAACTGGAGGGGCAACAAACTGATATCCTCCCCTTGGTGGCTAAATGTCTTCCAACAGCCCTGCATTCTTGCCTTACCTTCCCTCGAATGGGCTCATTAGGAGAGGTTCTGCTGTCATACTGATGCTGGAACGATATCTGTTCCTGTAATATCTTTGGTAGAGTTGATTTTGTCTTGGGAACTGCAAGTGGAGCTAAGGAAAGAAAAAAAAGCATTGTGAAAAAATGACCAGAAAGGTATGAACATTACCTTTCTTTACATGTAGTCATGCTGAAAATCTATATGCTGACAGTGTCACGAACAGACATCCCTTTCAATGCATTCTGAAAATTATTCACATTTTAAAGCTAATTCTACACACAGCTAGAAAAGTAGTTGGAACTGAAACAGCTTTCTGGAGCCAATTGATTTTGTTTCCTGCCCCCCTACCCATCTATAGATAGAAAGGCATTCAACAGACCTAAGGCACTAAGCAGAAAGTTGGAAACTCCATGCTGCCCACATAGTTCATGTGATGATATGCATGAATGGATGGACAAACAGATGCCTGCACAAACATGGCAAGGCTAATAGGTGCATTCATTCCACAAGGAAATGCAATTAAATATTCACACACACACACACTCTAAATCTACAAACAGTTATGAGGTTACCATTAGTAAACCTGCAGCACTTTTTTAAGGCATCCTTTTACTGATTTAAAGAAATGTGACTTGATACATATTTAAAATGTTAGACATTCTTTGTTGCAGATGGACATGCTATGCTGCTTATATGGACATACTACACTTTAGTAATATGAACTGAGGATGCAGGCATCAGACAGGTGGATATTGATTACTGGATGGTGTGAAATGGCAGGAGCAGATCAGAGGAGTCTAAACCCTTTGCCTTGCTGACAATGATAACACCTAATGGGCCCGACATTCAAAGTGGGTTCAGTGCTATTTAGCAGGATAAATGGATTTATGCGGCTAAGTAGAGGCCACTGACTATGCGCCTATATTCTGCAGCTGCCGCTTAGCTGTATAAGTCCCTTATATGGCTAAATGTTACATGCACAAAAAGTAGGCATGTACTGGGCGGATCGGGGGCAGAGTGAGTTAGCCATATAACTTATACAGCTAACTGTCAATATTCAGAGTTAGCCGCTTAAGTATACATGTAAGTTTAGATGCACCATAGAACAGGTCTAAACTTAGCCAGATAGACTTATCTGGCAGAGACGGTAACTTTTAAAAAGGCGCACATGTACGCACATTTGTCAGCTCGCATCCAGAGATGCGTCCATTTTATAACAGACATGTATATGCACGCACGTTGTAAATTAGCCTGGATGTGCATACATGTGTGCACAATTTTAAATGGGCACGCACATGTGCACACGAATGCCGCTTCTCCCGCATAGGTGGGGGAATTTTACAAGGAATGCACGCCGATGCCATAGGTAGTTTTCCCAGTTCATTCCCAACCCCCTAGTTTAATAGTCTCCCTTTCCCCCTGTTAGCACTAATCTTAACACCCTGCTGACTAGCCTAGATTTTTTTATTGTATTACTTACATGCCATCCATAGCAGTAATAAAAGTTACGCAGCAGGAAGTCCTGGCACATAAGTATTTATGCGCATATCTCTTGGACTTCCCGACATACCTGTGCCCTGCCCCTTTTTCAAAACTTTTGACTTGTGTGTGATATCCATTCAGAATGTGCCGGTCCAACTTGTGCACATATTTCCCGGTTTTGTCAAGCGCAGGGCTTTTAAATTTTACCTGTAAGTACATGTATATTGAGAGAGACGGAGACGTACGAACAGCACAGAACACCTTGGTGAAGATTGGACATCATTTGGAGCAAGGAAAGTCTAACAAAGATGACATTTTGTACTATGTTATCTCGCCCTAGCTTGATGGAACTCTGTTATAGAGTCCATCAAGCTAGGGTGAGAGAATATAGTAGAAATGGCATCTTTGTTAGACTTTCCTTGCTCCAAATTATGTCCAATCTTCACCAAGGTGTTCTGTGCTGTTCGTATGTCTCACTGTACATGAGAAACTGGCCCCACACCCTAAGCCACCACCAACATCTCACAACGACCTATTAGGTGGCCCTCCTATAGAGATATAAATAGTTGCACACTGTGAGGGCCTCCCAAGAGGTTCTCTCTCTCTCTCTCCCTCCCTCCCCCCACCAGAAATGGCCAAAATGCCAAAGGTGGTTATTTCCAGCATTAAAACCATGTGATATTGCCCCTCATTTTCCTAAATCTCTTCCAAAAATTTGCATTCGCGCTAGCATTATTATCACATGCATTAACGCATTTTGATGAATGACCCAGTAAGTTACTTACATGGCCAGCTTTGAATACCTACCCCATTTGGTTTCCAATTGACCTGATGAAGGGAGCACAACTCTTGAAAACTTATCAAGAATGTATTGTCAGCAAGATGGTATCAACCCAATAGAAGTCTGTGGAGTTAGCCCCCAAGATGCCAAACTTTTTTTTTTTTTAGCCTGCTTTCCAAAGGGGAAGAAAGTTTATGAAATCACCTTGTGTGTAAATGTCTGTGTGTTTTCTCCCTAATAACTTTTGAGCTTTGTGTTCTAGCCACACCAAATTTTCGGATCGAGTCAGAGAGAATATGATGACTCTGACAGTGTTGTTTTATTGTGGAGAAGTGAGCTCTAGAGAAATGTGAAATTCACCTCATAATAGGCAAACATTTCCATAGCATTATCCCAAGATATATGGGTAGAGGTAAAATTAATTGTTCAGGCCACTCATTTTGACTTTGTACTGAATATGTTTTTTGTACATACAAATTTTATGAATGTTTTAAGCTTGTAAATGAGTGGTAAATGAATGATTTCAAATAAATAAATAAATATCTGCAGATGCGCAAATGTTCATATACTAGAAAGTAGGTTCCTTTTGTTCCGGGTGGTACTTCTTATTTTTTCTCCTGTTTTCTTATCCCGTTTTAATGGTAAAGGAAGGGCAAAATCAAAGCTTACCTTTCAGAGTCTCTGACACCAATATAATATCCATTGGACGTCTTTGTCAGCACTCCTGTGGCTTTAAAATCTGCTGGTGGGGCGATGGAAGGGACACTTTAAAAAGTGGTGGGTCCATGCCCATTGCATGCTTTACAACATTTTTAAAAGCCCTGGTGAAAGAACTTTACGGTTGTTTCCGGAGGGCTTCCTCTAATTCAGTAAAGTCTTTGTGTCCTCTGTGCACCTAAGCATTCATGCTATTGCTGCTGTTGGAAGGGAGCCCGCCGAATTACAAGCAAGAGAGAGGACTAGAATTCATAGAGGAGCTAGGTTTGCAGATCTGGGCTGGATAATATCAATTCTGGCTGCCAATGGGAGCTTGGGAGTGCCTGTCTCATATCGCCGTCTGGATCGCTCCTGACCGTGAAGGAGACAACTGTGAGGGCCTTGCAGGTCGAGGCCCCAAGAGCATTGTTGGTTGTGGAAGCGCTGTGACAAATGATGGCCCATATGGAAGGTATCTTGACTACGTAAGTTTACTTTGGATACTGAAATAAAGTTCCAATCTCAAGATAATTTATTTCAGAAGCACTGCTCCAAGTTAACTGCTTGTCCCAAACAAATTACTGGATTACAGGCATTAGATACGGTTCTGATTAAAAATAACCTCAGTCTGGTTCTAACGTGGAAATCTTGGAGAACGCTGCCAGATATGAAAGTCTACTTTTTATTAACTTTTGCCAAGTTAAACCCTACTATATGTTTAAAAAATATTATTTAGATATTCTTAATTTTCTTCTGATGTTTTGCCTCTTGTTTCAAGGGCTTATTATGTTCCTGTGTCTTTGCATTTATTGACTTAGAGAGAAACAGAGTTAAGTTGCTATGCTCTGTTTGCTTGACATTTCAGATCATTTACAGATTTCTCAAGAAGAGGTGAAATCTACAGCATTTTTGTTAGTGTCACTCATGTTTGACTCAGAACAAATTCTTGTGTTTTGGGCCAAAAAATGAAGGTGTTCCCTTTTTGCTAACGCTATAAAGTTTACTAGAAAAAGATGTTTTGAATTGCAACAAATGGTGGTTAACGGTGCAGTTTATGTCCTTAAATGTCCAAGTTAATATATACTAAAATACAGTGGGAACAAACTTTATCTTTTTGGGGGTCAGATCATCTGGGAGCTTTCCTTAAGACAGTTGCCCTACAGTTTCTCATGAAGGAACTTTGTTGATGCCTAGTTTATTTATTTATCTACTTTTCTATACCGTCGTTTAGTTGAAGTGGCTTACTACATATGACTCCTTTCTCGGTATTTAAGACTGGATGAAGCATTCATGTCATAAATTATTTTCCTTTTTTATATATTCCTATCCCCCTTATATAAGGGCTTTGAGTTTATATCGTGTTTAATTTTTTTTCTTATGTGTTTTTTCCTGTGCTGCTTTATTAAACATGCTGGAAAAAAAAACTGATCTTCTTTCAGTTTGTACTATTCTAGGTGTATTTGAATATTGATTAATAAAAATAAAATAAAAAATGTATTATTAGTCTAGTAACAAGGTGTTGTTTACCAGCCTTCATTTCTCTGTATTTAAGTGGACTCACATGGCAACCACACTACTGAAAAAGGAAACAGAAATGGAAGATTTTGCTGTTTTCCAGTAATACGCTGTGTGCAGCTTACAGCCAGCAACTTTACTGAGAGGTACAACAAACATATCAAAATAATTTCTATCAAATATCCAGCTGTAGGCTCAGCTGATAAAAGCATCTGCCCAGTTAACCTTATGGTTCATAGTTTTAAGTGTCAGCCTCTCCATCTACCTTGTAATAAAGTGAGCACCAGCTACAACTGGATAATAATTGTTCAATCTGTTTGTAAAGTGATTTGTATAATACTACTACATAAGTATGATAATTATTATCATTAATGATGCATTCAGACTTCTAATCCAACCACAAATCAAAATATTTTTCAGACTTTTTTTCATCCAGCATACCATGACAATATTATGGGTTTCAAAGATAAGAGTTATATAACTGTACTGTTTAATAGAATTTCCTTGCATTTAAACTGAGCCAAGCAACAAGAAGCTTAGCCAAGATGACACTGAGCTGTATACTGAACGAGAGCTAGTCAACCTAGCGGGAATTAATCAGAACGGAGATGTTTGAATGTTCAGTCAACACCTGGTCATGGCAGGTGGCTGAAAGGGGAGTGGACAGGTGTAATACAGAAACATTTCTTCACAGAAAGAGCGGTGGATGTGTGGGCCAGTTGGTTTATTATTACAGCATGCTGTGTTCTGTATAAATGGGGATGCATACTTTTAAGAGAGGTGTTTTGTTTAGGTACTGTTGCTGTTAAAGCCTCGGATTGGTATAAATATTGATTAAGGTGCTACTATGTAGCTGGGCATCCAGGGTGAATTCTGGGAATTTACCAAAAACTGGGGTTCAGAACTAGAAGGAAAAACTGTTTTTCACCGGTTTCACCTCCTCCAGTTAGTGACGCCAACAAACACCAATGCTTTATGTGTGCTTGGTGCTAAAAATTTATTTTTTTTTGTATTGTTTATTTTGTATTTATTGAAATAAAAGTGCGTTAAGTTAAGCAAGAGACTTCTTTTCTACTGCAAAAAAGAAGCTGAAATTACAGTAAGGAGATGACCCTTTCTGGCCTGGAGTTCCAGAATACAGTCTGCTAGTTTCGGAACTGAAGAAGGCATGAGGTAATCACAGAGGGCCAATGGGGAAATGAGGGTAGAGCCAGACTTTGGGCAGGAAAAGGCAGATCTGAATAAGCCTTGTGGTCAGTATCTGCCATCTTATCCCATCTTTCTCTTATTTAAACCTTCATACACGAGTGCACTGAGCTCTTCATTTTTCATTACTAGTCACTACCTGAACAATTGTTTTTGAATACGATTACTTGTTGATTTACAAAAAAAACAAAACATAGTACATAAAAATAAAACAATCACAACTTTAGGTACAAACCTCTACAGAAACAACAGTATTGCCAATTAGTTTCACTATTTTCCAGCTTGCAATTTTTATACTGCAGATGCTATTGGCTACATTTTCAAAGTTCATTTTGTCTGATGCTGTTGAAATGCATGGACATCTTCCAGGCCTTTAGGGTATGCACAAACCTGGAACCTTTCCTCCGATCTGAACTGGCATATTCATTCCCATTGCTGGGACTGGAGAGACTGGCAGGAAGCCTTTTCATTTTACCAGCCATAACACATGAATAAAGGAAGCTGAGGAGGGGAGTAGCTGAGACGTATGTACAAGCAGCAGCCATGCAAACATTGGGAGAGCTGGTCCTGTATGTCAAACCACAGTGGCAAACATAAAAGGAGAAAATAGGGGGTCCCATATTCTAAAACTCTATATAAGAGACAGGGCTGGAACCTGGCACTGCAAATCTTCATTCACTATTGTGGTGGGATTTTTCCCCTGATTTTTATCCACACCCAACTTACTTTAGTCCAGTCATTGCAGTGACTGTCTTCAGCCAGGGGCCATACACCAAGACTTTTTTTGGACCCCTACAAGTATGGGCTCTAAATCTGGCCACTAGGTGTCACCTCCACGGCCTCCCCAGCCATGGCACAACCAGGGAAAAGGAGGAAGGTATGGAAGACCTGAACCAGAAATCAAACCCAAGTCTCTCTGTGTCATAGGGTCTAGCACTGATGGTTAGCCCCTGGGCTGCTCCTACAGTTTCAAATTTTTCCTAAGAAAGTACATTAATCATGCTAAGAAGTCCATTAGTTCTGTAGAAACCATACTATAGTTTTCAACATATAATTCTCAGTATTACTTTTAGAGACAATTTAAAGATCAGTTATGACATTAAAGGTAGTCCATTACTTACAGCTCAATTCAATATGAAAAATTTCAGTATATATCTGCTAGATTGCTTTACACATCAAAAATACCCCAACCAATGAGAGTGACTGCAACCGCGTGTACTTACCTCCTACATTGCTCTCCTTCCCTCCCCGGGGCTGCTTGTGGCTAGGGCCAGCCTTCACCGCTGTGTTCCCCGGGACTTCTCATGCTGGCCTGGACGCCGCCGCCATCTTCTGCGACTTCCGTCCTTCCTAGGCGCGCGCGCACGCCATCGGGCCCTCCTATGACGCCTCTTCAACGGGAACCTCGGGGGGGCGTCTCTGGTTGATGACGTCATCAGACCGCTGTATTTAAACTCCACCTTCACCCTCAGCTAGCCGACTTGGCAACAAGTTCCATTCATCTTCGACTACTGCCTCCGTGTTCCTGAGACTCACTTTGTGCCTTGGATTTAGACCCTGTCTGGTACCTGCTCCTCGGGGGCCAGTGCATGTATTGGGGACTCGTTCTCCTCGCCTACCCCGCTCTCCTCAGGCTGGCTCAGCGTCTCTTGGGTTCTAATCTACATGGCCTTCTGTTCCTCAGGACTACCTCTGGAACATCTCAGCTTCCTCTGAGTTTTACAGAGGGACTTCCCCACTCCTTGGGGTTGCACCCATGACCTGAACAAGACTGCTCGCAGCTCCCGCTCCTCAGGAGCGCACTCACGTTCTACAGTGACTGCCGGGTCTTCCCCGTTCCTCGGGATAGCACTCTCCAGCTTCTTGGGACTTGCATGCTTCTCCACTCCTCGGGGTTGCGCCAACCTACTATATCGAAAATACATTTCCTCGCTCCTTGGGGCAGTGCTACGTCATCACCAGAGGCTCAGCTCGGGCTTCCCTGTCCAGGGGGTTGGCCTACGGCGTTACATTAGCATCCTATGCTGTGCAGCTCCTCCCCCTTGGGATTGCCCTCTGGAGTGTCTCCTGATTGGCCAAGTCTCACACTCCCTGCTCTGCACTCTGTCTAGCACTCTTCCTCTCGGGGTCCCTGCCCAGGTATTGCCTCCAGTCTCCTCTTCACGGGGGTTCTCTCCTGGCACCGCGGGACCTCGCTGTTGTCTCACCCAGAGCTCTCCGCTGTCTCTGACCTCACCTCCTGATGATGCAGACCTGTGGGGGTCCTCCCCACAGGAGGTAACAACTTGCACCTCGGGCCCACATACACACAAATCATAACAGTGACCTATTCCCCCCCCCCCCCTTCTTTGCTGTGTGAAGCATCTTACAAAGCTTTCCATCTGAGACAAAATATTTTTGTTAAAAGTAGAAGTAAGTGACCTCCAGTCCTCATGGATACCAATCTGCTTGGACTTTCAGGATATCCTTAATGAACATGCAAGAGATAGAGCTGCATTAAATTGAAGAAGTTTGCATGCAAATCTTGCCCATGCATATTCATTAGGAATACCTGAGCAGATTGGTGTCCATGAGGATTGAAGGTTGCCTACCCCTGGATAATAGTGAACTTTCTGGTGAATGCCAACCAACTGTAATGCAGCTGTGCAAGCACTACAGACTTGCTTTCTGTTTATTACAGGTGCAGTTATAGCACACAGTAAATGGAAAGCTAGCAAGAAGTATTACACAATTCTACTTTAACCTTGAGGCCAACTTTGGGAAAAGATGGAATATCAAATATTCATAAATAAAAAAAATTTCCTAGTAGGGAATATTAATCTTGTTGTGGTATTGGCATTAGGGATAGCTGAAGCAATTGCAGCCCAGATTATACAAAAGCTTAGATTGGGCTTGCTCTGCATGGATGTTTTGGTTCCCCAAGCTAGACCTAATTTAGCAACTCCGAAGTGTTTGGGCCAATTCAGACTTGCCCGTTTCACTTCAGATCTCTTTAAGTATGCTCTCTCAAATTCTGGCTCCAACCTGCGACTTCTGGCAATACTATATGCACTAACAGACAAAAAGCTGCAAAAAACTGTCTCCACTTTACAAGATATACAACAAAAAGGGACAGTGAATACATTTTTTAAAGCTTCATTATATCTTATTCTTTATTTTTATTACAAATTCTTATTAATTTATCATTTATCCAAAAGTACAAAATATAATTGCAAAATACATAATCCTAAAACTAGCAATACCCTTTACAATGTATCAAAATCCCAAATCTACCTAAATCGAAGAGACCTAGTAGGAAATGTCAAGAGGAAGATTCAAAGCTCAAGTTTATAAATTTGTTGATAGAACATCACAATATTTCTTGAAATTTTCAAAACAATGGTGTATTAGGCTGCTTACAGTAATTCCTGATAGAACTTCTAAGCATCTCAATGGATTGTTGACATTTAAGGAAATACTTTGGTGTTTTTGAACATTTCAAGAAACTGAGTGATGTTCCATCAACAAATTTATGGACTTGAGCTTTGAAGCTTCCTCTTGACATTTACTACTAGGTCTCTTCGATTTAGGTAGATTTGGGATTGTAATACATTGTAATGGGTATTGTTATTTTTAGGATTATGTATTTTGCAATTATATTTTGTACTTTTGGATAAATGATAGATTAATAAGAATTTGTAAGAAAAATATGGAATAAGATATAATGAATCTTTAAAAGATGTTTTCACTGTTCCCTTTTTGTTGTATATAAAACTATATGCACACTTGCTATTTGGTGCACATAATTTTGCCTGGAGAAGTTCCGACTCTGCTCAGATTCCACTCCCCATATGCATACAAGCATGCATATAAGTATGTATGTGTGTTATTTTATGCGCCTATCAGTTGTGCACTTTTCTAAAGGGCCATTTCTGTAAGTAAAGCAAAACTTTACCTGCAGACGTTCCTTTGACAGTTACCCTCTTAAACCACTATTCTTGAATAGTTTGTTCTGACTCTAAGTATGTGATTTGGTGTGATTCGAAGCTATATCAGAACAGCCAATTGAACCTGTGGTGGCTCTAATTAAATCTGAACCAAGTTACCTATCCCTAATGGACACTATGGTGCGTGAAACGATGCAGGATATTTTTTGACACCTCTAAAGAATGCATTCATATTCTCCTGCAACTATTCTGGTTAGCAGCAAAACTTACTGATATGTGCCAGTACATCTGATTTTAGCTGTATTGGCTTGCACTTATATTTTTTAAATACTTGGCCACTATAAGTACTCCTCTTCTCAAAAACTGTTGTATGCAGAAAAAAAAGGAAAACATTGCAACCCACACCCAGATCAAACATTGCACATGCTCTTGATGATCATAATCCCACCTCTTTGACAGCTGCTTCCTCATTATGACAACTGGAATGTGAAATGATGAGCGTCTACCAACTGGTTGAACTTTTGTGGCAGTTAACTGCATGCAGGAAGAGGACTGGGGATCTAAGAAAGGAGCTAATTCAGTGTAGAAGACCAGCAGGCCACATTCTTTCTCCAGGATTTAAAATTATTTGTGCTCTCCTGGCAATTAAATGTACTCCTCCATTTCACAACATCTGAAGTCTTGCAGTGTTGCTTTCCTGTTAGCTTTGTTTGGTATCTACCTAAGTTGTGCTTCTCTTCTCATACAGGTGAAAAAGTCTACATGGAAATGTGAACATTCTTTCATTCCAGGGCTGTTTTTCCAGGTGATAGGTATGTGCGTTCTGTTGTGAGTGTTGACAACATTGTGCGTGGTCATCTGAAATCTGATATGAGCTCCTGCTTGCCATTCCTGAATGAGAAGGATTGTAATCTGTGCCTGCCAATTTCAGTACCTCTGCCATGCAGTTCTCCTGCTGCATGAACAGGAAAAGTCAGAAAGCCATTATTATGCATGGGGCAAACAGTGCAAGGGCACAAGCAGAGTTTTATTTATGCTTGCATGAGTGTCTAAGATGATAAATGCTCTCACAAATCGAGGTGGTGGTAAAGGGGTGCCATTTTCAACTATGGAATCTACAAAAACTGCACCCACTCATTGAAAAGACAAACCTACTGACAGTTGTACATGTCATGATGACACACGGCTGAACTACTGCAACGTACATTCCAACGGTACAGATAAGGCCATCCACAAATGCCAAAATGCAGCATGACTGACTGAAGGATGCAAAAAGCATGACCACATCACACCAGTCCTACAAAAAACACACTGGTTACCAGTACCAGCAAAATTTAAAACACTGAAACTGATGTTCACAGTACTAAGAGGAGAAGGACTTATCTACTTGAGTGAAAGGCTACGGGTCTGATTTTCAAAAGTATTTACATGCTTAAAACTGTTTTTTTTTTCATTTTTAAATGCACTTTTACTTTCTAAGTGGGCTTTTGAAAATTGTTACAATGCATGCAATTGAATTGTCAATAGGTTTTATCCACGTTAAGTGCATTTAACATTGGTAAATGGCTTTTGAAAATTGATACAATAGTATGTTACATTTATGTGCATAAAACCATTGAAAATTCACCATATCAGTATACATGCCTTCTAGATCACTAAGATCTTCCCTTGGGTCCTTGATGTTAAGTCCATCATAAAAAAAAAAAAAAAATCAAAACAGACACCCGCAACAGATTCTTCTTGGCAGCCGCACATGCCCTCTGGAACTCCCTCCCAGAAAAACTCTGCGAAATATGGGGTTCATATTCAGCTGCTGTGTGACTCAGCTAGTTAGCCAGATAAAACTATCCAGCTAACTTACCCTGTATATTCGGTGGCATGGGCACACTACTGAATATACTGGGCTATCCTAAAGTTAGTCAAATAAATCTATCCGACTAATTTTAGGACATGTCAGAATATCGGAATTAGCTGGATAACTTATCTGGCTAACTCAGCTCCCCCTATTTATACCCCTGGAATGTCTCTAATGTATCTGGCCAAATTTTAGCCAGATGATAAGTTAGCAGGCTAGAATTAAGTCAGATAAGTGTCCAAATATTCATTTAGCCAGATAACTTCTGAGTTATCTGCCAAAATGCTTCTGAATATGGACCTCATCATGGCTACTCCCATTTCAGGAAGAAACTTGACTCTTCTGACAAGCCTTTGATGCCAAACCCAAACCGCAAAAGATACTAAGTGATTATGGACCCCGCCTGGCATCACCTAAAATGGCAGAGAATGCTACAAACACTTTGTCACAATACTATTTATTATCTGAGTAAGTCACTAATATTTCTACTGCATCGTTGTAGAGCTTAGTCAGTATAAGGTAGATGTTAAAAGAAACATGCCAGGGGGAGGAGTCAAGATGGCAGTACAGTGAGGACGCAACTACGAGCAGCTCCAGCTTGGTTTTGGAAAGACAAGTTCTCCTTGTGAAATGCCTCCCAAGTGTAAGGGGAAGATGCGGGTATTTCCTTCTGTCCCTCTTCCCTCTTCGATTCATCAGCTGGAAATCACTCGTTTCATGGCCTCACCAGTGTCTACCCCGAGAGCTGAGGAACCTGATGTGTGGGGCGGCTTGGGAGAGTTGCTTGCGCCGGCCGAGGAGGCGTCTCTGAGTCCAGAACTCAGACAACCACTGTCGCAGAGGGCGAGCGTGGTGAACCCCTCCAGAGCACCAGGAGAAGACCTCACTTCTGGGCTCAGTGTAGACGGATCACTGCAGACTGCTTCAACGCCAGAGCTGGCTCTACCCTCAGTTTCCCCAGCTGGGTTAACCGGTACAAGACCATCAGGTACCATTATAGATGCCGGGGGGGGGTGTCAAATGAGAACTATAATATGGGGATACCATCGACCATTTCAGGGAATATCTTCAGCATTGAGCCCTTTAAGATCCCGACTCGCTCTGAGGTGGTGACTTTAGGAGCTATATGGGATCTTGTGGCCGGTTTTGCGACAACACTAAATACTTTAAATATCAAGATGGATCACTCTGTCTCTAAATGTTTACAAAATTTTTTGGAAATACAATCGCAGGTTAATTTGTTATTAGTTAAAGTATCTGTTATAGAAGAAAATGAAAAGAAAACTCAAGAATTTAAAGCTGCAACAGTTAAGGATTGAGAAGTTCTCGCAAGATGCATAGAATATTTGGAAAATAATGCTAGACATCTTAACTTGCATTTTCTCAATTTTCCAAGAGTGGTTGGAGAAATTCCATTTACAACACTAAAAAAATTTCTGCAAGAAATCTTGGGGTTTACAAATGAAAATTTACCATCTATAAATACTTGTTTCTTCCTTCCAAAATCTAGAACTTCTAGAATGGTTACAAATGTTCCATTTCAAAATGATTTATCTAATTTTCTAGAGAATTCAGCAATGGAAGACATAGATAGAGGAACATTATTGGTTTCTTTTATTTCCTCTTGTGATTTAAATCTGGTAATGAAAAATTATTTCAGGAAGTATCCAGTTAGTTATTTTGACTTTCCTATTAAAATATTTCCAGATTTAGCTTCAATTACTCAAATTCGACGTAGAGGGTTTTTAACCCTTCACCAAGATATTATTATAGGATTAGGTTTTTCCTTTTTACTTCATTTTCTTTGTAAATGCGTAATCAGAAAATGGGATGAGTGTTTTATTTTCTTTTCCCCTGAACAGTTAAAAGTGTTTGTGGAGTCAAAGAAATCTGCTACTTCTTCCCTGTTAGGCCCATGAAAATAGATAACGCTGGATGACTGTGCTATGACTTTTTACTTGTTTTATTTAGTCTTTGTATAAGATACTCCCTTTAAATTGCATCTACCTCCCCCTATTTCTAATTGTATTTTGCTGGGAAGTGGATTAGATATTATACCTTGATTACAAAATTGATCGGATTTGTTGAGAATGATTGTGTTTATCCACAGATTTCTGTAACAAACTATGTTGTTTGTAAATTAAAATTCATAAATAAAGAGTTAAAAAAAAAAAAAACGTGCCGGCATCCTTGTGTGTGCAGTTCCCGGCATGTGCACATGGACACGCCGATTTTATAATATGCGCGCGCTGATGTGCGCATGATATAAAATCAGCTATCCCTGCGCACATGTACACCTGATTTTATATCGGCTGTGCATATGCACGTGAGTGCCGACTCGCACGCACAAGGGGGGGGGGGGATTTTGTAGACACGCGCGGCAACGCAATAGGCATTTTCCCAGTCCCCTCCCAGTCCGCTTCAATAAAGGAGTGGACTGGGAGGGAACTTCCTGAACCCCCAATCTACCCTGCCTCCCTTTTCCCCTCCCTGCTCCGACCTCTAAAACCCCTGTAACGTTTTTTTGATTTTTCAAAACTTACCTGCTCTCCTGAGTAGTAGTAAGTTGCACGTGCTGGTTGGCTGCCGGCGCCTGCTTCACCAGGACAGCGCCTAATGCCACTGTCCCGGCTGGCCCCTGCCCCAACTTTTTTTTTAAACTGGCTCTTCAGTGCGTACCAGGAATACGCGCATGGCCGTGGGCCTTTGAAAACGCATGTGGCATGCACGCAGCCCAGCCATTATGTATCTCTGGATCGAGATAAGGAGTGAAGGAAGGCAGTATACAAGAGAAAGGAACCTCAAGATGCAAGCCATCTGGACATCTGGATATCTGGACATCTGGATCTCTGAATGAGGGGACATCTGTGCATCTGGACATCAGGATGAGTGGACTTCTGGACAAGAAGAAATCTGGATCACTTGGACAAGTGGACAAATGGACATCAGGATGAAGGATGTCTGGACACCTGGACATCTGGATCTCTGAATGAGTGGACATCTGGACATCTGGGCATTTGGAACATCTAGGACATCTAGGTACAGACGAGGAACCCCAAGGCTTCCATGAAGGGAAGCCGAGGACCGGAACATACCACGAGGCTCCAACGAGGGAAGAGATCCAGAGCATCGGACGGAGACATCAAGAAGACATGAAACTTGAAGTCATCCAGGCAGGAGCAGCAAGATGGACCACGATGGAAGCGGTGGAACTCCATGGATGATGGAGTGGCTCCATGGAGTCTGTAACTCCATCTGAAGGACCTGAGGAACTGAAGCAGGGCCTTTATATAGGACTGGTCCAGGTACTGCCCTAAGGACGTCATCTGGAGGGGCCGACAGGTGCTTCCTGCTTCTGGCCCTTTAAGACAGGAAGAGAGGCACGTGTCCACACCTAGAGGGAGCTCCGGAGGAAGGTGGGCAGAGCTAAGGCCTGCAGTGACGTCCTGCTGTGTGGTGGAAGAGGGAGAAGGCTGGAGGCGGCTCCTGCTGTGAAGAGGAGCCATGCTGGGGGCAACTTTGTGCCCCGAAGATGAAGGGAAGATGGTGGCGGCTCTGTGCCACTGAAGGAGATCTCAGCGGGACCTCCCCGCTGGAGGCCGAGTCAGTGGCTCGGCTCAGCCGTGAAGGAGGAGAGCAACAACAGGCCGCTCAGAGGAATGCCGGCGGCGGCCCATGGCCGTGAAGAGATGCAGCAGCGTTGGGCTGGAACAGGAGAGGAGGTGAGAGCCTGTTCTTGGGATGGGGTCCGCAGGCAGGATCGTAACAGTACCCCCCCTCAAAGCCCCCCCCGGCCTCTTCAATGACTGAGGGTGGAAGGTATAACTCCAATGCCAGGTGGGGAAACTGGAGATCCAACACAAGTCTTCAATGCTTGCGAGGAGTTGAAGAGAAGACGAAGCAACATGTTGACGGCTTGACTTAGACACAGGAAATTATGAGAAGGACATGATCCAAGCAAAACATAAACACTGCCCCGAGGAGCAGGAAAGCATAGGCAGTCTCTGGGGTAGAAAGGTAAGCCCCGCCCCAAGGAGCGGGGAAGGCCAGGAGACCAGGTCCCCGAGGAATGGGTACCTGAGCCGGAAGCCGCGTTGAAATCAAGGAGATAAACTCCGCCGTGAACTTCAAACTTGGAGAAAGGTTCAGCTAGTAACTAGACCAGCAAGGAGCAAGGTGAGCAAGATGAAACGGAACCGGGTCTAGGGTGCAGGCGCCTCCTGCAGGTCGTTTAACCCCAGGAACCTGGAGTTGCTGTAGCGTATACTCTTTGAAGCTTGGAGGTAATTGACGAGAAGTCAAAGTTGATACTGGAGGTGGAAACCTGGGAGAAGGCGTCTCCTGCAGGTCGTATGGAACCCAAAAATCTGGAGTGCTGTGGAGTATACTCTAATGGAATATCCTCTAGGAGTTATTTTGACGAAGGGGTCGAACTTGGTACTGAATGTGGAAGCCTGGGTGCAGGCGCCTCCTGCAGGTCATGTGAAACCTAGGAAGAAAGAACATCGCAGTGGAAAGAACGGAGATGGTCCTTGGAACAATGGCAGGCACCCCCTGCAAGTCGAGAAGGTTCCAGGACTGGAGGGAACTGAAGAAAGTCTGGATGCAGGCGCCTCCTGCAGTTCATAGGAAACCAGACATATTGAAAAGAGACAAGCGAGTTAGTACACAAAATTCTGAGTGAAAAACAGAAAACATGAGTCCATGAATTTGGAGAAAATATCCTGCTTAAGAACAGGAAACAAGTCCAGGAAGTAGACAAAAGTTTGTTTAAAAACAGGAAACGTGAGTTCAGAACTTGGAGAAAAAATTTCTGCTTGAAAACAAGAAGCATGGGTCCAGAAATGTCTCTTTTTTTTTTTTTTTTGAAACAAATTCTGCTAAAAAAAACAAACAAACAAAAAACAGATAACATAAGTCCAGGAAACTTGAGAAAAAAATTGTGGTAAAAGTTTAGGCCAGACAGAGATTTTTAAATTTTGTCCAGGAAATTCTGCCCATCACAGACACAGGCTCACCAAGCTCATGGCCTTCGGATACTGTTACGAATACGCCCAGCGGGCCCTGAAAGGGACGCAGAGGCATGATTGCTTGGTCCTGGGAGAAAGTGAGCCCTTGGCCCATAAGCCGACTCAGGGAGGAGTCCCAAGACACACCCCAAGGGAGGTGAGCAAGAACACAGGTGTAGGACGAAGCAGAGTCTGCCCCCCACTGAACCAACATGCACCAGTGAGGTCAGACAGAGGCAGAGGGCTGGAAACAAGGAGGCAAGGAACTGGAGCAGGGGGCTCTGGATCCTAGAGCATAAAAGAGTCAGAGTACATAGAGGAAATGAGGACTCCTGGAACTTGGACGAGACGAGACAAGACTCTGGAGACTTGGACCGATATGAGACTCGTGGAACATGGAAGAGATGAGACTCGTGGAACTTGGAAGAGGCGAGACTCGTGGAACATGGAAGAGGTGAGACTTAGGAACATGGAAGAGACGAGACTCTGGAACATGGAAGAGACGAGACTCTTGGAACTTGGAAGATACGAGACTCTTGGGGTTGGAAGGTGCTATCCCTCAGGGCACCCTACACAGCCCGATATGGACTGGTCACGGACCATCCTGTCTCGCTGCGCGCCCTACACAACCTGAGAGGCTAGTCATGGACCATGCGGAGAGTGGAACGTGCACAGAACGGAGAAGAGGGTCCGGGCAGCGCATGAGAGAACTCCAGCCGGAAGGGAATTCCAGCCATCTGAAGATGGACACCGAATGAGACGGATTTACTCCTAAGAAAGTTGGCTGGAGACAAAGTCCGATGGATGGCAAGGCTGCTAGCGGATTCTTCAGGATCGAGATAGGGAGTGAAGGAAGACAGTACACAAGAGAAAGGTACCTCAGGATGCAAGCCATCTGGACACCTGGACATTTTGATTTCTGAATGAGTGGACATCTGGACAGATGGACATCAGGATGAGTGGACTTCTAGACAAGAAGAAATCTGGATCTCTTGGACAAGTGGATGAACGGACATCAGGACGAAGGACGTCTGGACACCTGTTCATCTGTATCTCTGAACAAGTGGACATCTGGGCATCTGGAATATCTAGGACATCTAGGTACAGATGAGGAACCCCGAGGCTTCCAGGAAGAGAAACCGAGGGCTGGGACATACCACGAGGATGTCGGACGGAGACATCAAGAAGACTTGAAACATGAAGTCATCCGGACAGGAGCAGCAAGATGGACCACAATGGAAGCGGTGGAACTTCATGGACGATGGAGTGTGTAACTCCATCCGAAGGCCCTGAGGATCTAAAGCAGGGCTTTTATAAAGGGCAGGTTCAGGAAATGCCCTAAGGATGTCATCCGGAGGGGTCAAAGGTGCTTCCTGCTTCTGGCCCTTTAAGACAGGAAGAGAGGCGCGCGCCTGCGCCTAGAGGGAGCCCCGGAGGAAGGTGGGTGGAGCTAAGGCCTGCAGCGGCGTCCTGCTGCATGGAGGAAGAGGGAGCAGGCCGGAGGCGGCTCCTGCTGCAAAGAGGAGCAACGTTGGGGGCGACTTCCTGCCCCGAAGATGAAGGGAAGACGGTGGCGGCTCCGTGCCACTGAAGGAGATCTCAGCGGGACCTCCCTGCTGGAGGCCGAGTCAGTAGTGCAGCTCAGCTGCGAAGGAGGAGAGCAACAACAGGCTGCTCAGAGGAACGCCGGCGGCGGCCCATGGCCATGAAGAGATGCAGCAGCGTCGGGCTGGCACAGGAGAGGAGGTGAGAGCCTGTCCGCGGGATGGGGTCCGTGAGCAGGATCATAACAGAATTGAGTAATATGTTGCAACATTTCACAAAGGCAGTAATGCATGAAAAATACAGCACACAAAACAGGGTTGGCTCAGTGGCAGTGCCGCCGAACGCTGCCATATGGTGGATCCCTGGTTCAATTCTTGGATCAGGCCAGCCACATCTTGGGGGTGGGGAAAGAGAGGACACTTGCTGGCTGGATTTAAAGCCCATGATACAGGGTACTGGAAGGAGTCCAGAAGCACAGCTCCCAACCTCAGGACTAGCAACAGAGGGAGAGTGGATCTATTAAAATAGGGGACAGATTCATACAAGGTTGTGAATGAAGGCTCATGGTGCCATATCTCAGCCTTGGATCCAACTAAGCTGGATGAGAAAGGAGGAACTACCATATAACCCTATTTCCTCCCCCCATACACAAAAAATACTGCACTTTAGAACAGAGGCCCATAGATGTGGTAAAATTGGTTCATATACTCTTTTCTCCCATTCAGCACCTACGGTAACATTTCTTGATATATAAAGTTTAGTAATGTTATATCTTTATTTACAATTTGATAGATTCTAAATTCAGTAACAACTCCTGGGCTTGACATACACTATTCATTAAACCTCGCTTATATTAAAATGCTCTCCTCCCCTATAGGGATCCTCTCACTTTTGTTTTTAAAATAGAAGTATTCACAGATGGCACAAACCATGCTGTTTCTTAAAGTTATTTGTTTAAAACTTAGTGCAACTTTCCTGTTTCCGGTTGATGGTTTGTTTACTGGGAAACAGATCATAATGCTGGAGGGCTGATTCTGGCTCCTATCTCACTCTCCTTCTGTATTCATTGAAAGATTAAAATACATTTTTAAGAAAGCACTCTACAAGGGAGGATCCATCTAAGGTTTCAAAATAATTAAAAACTGTCATCTATAAAATAAGAATAGCAAAGGAGGGTGAAGGCCTGAAGGAAAACATCCTCCATCAGGGTAACTGGTAAGAAATGTCCTTTCCAATGAGGCAGAAATCCTTACATCCTATAAGGTGATTGCTCTTCTCTGTATATCAAGTACTTTATTTCATTGATCCTCTCCTCTTTGCTTATAGTGGAGAGATTTTAACAATTTTACCCAGCATGCACTGATGTTTTCAGTCTTACTTTATACTACTAGTCCTTATAACATGCAGGCCAATGAAATGTGAAATTTTTTCCTTTCCAACCATAGAAAGGTTATGGTATCTCAGTCATTATTACTCTCAAAATATGAAGTTTATTTTCTGTGGCATTCACTAAATTGATAAAAACATTTTAGGCACCTCTGGTCAATGTGCATATTTCAATGATTCTCTAAGTTATCAGAAGCTGACACAAATTTACATGGTATAAAGTTAAACAGGACATCTTTCTTCAATTTTTAATGCAAAATTACTATTTGCTGATTTTAACAGATTGAAAACAAGAAGTGAATACAGCATGTGCAAAAGTGTGAAAACCTGTCTAATTCACTAATTAATCCTTTTTAACCAAAACACTACTAGTAACTGGAAGTCAATATTCAAAGCGCGTTCAGCGCTATTTATCCAGATAAGCGGGACTTATGTGGCTAAGTAGTGGTCGCTGAATATGCATATACATTCAGCAGCTGCCGCTTAACCGTACAAATGCCTTATATGCCTAAAATGTACACACAAAAAAAGTGGGCATGGATCAGGGGTGAAGTGAGCTAGATGTATAACTTATATGCCTAACTACTGATATTCGGAGTTAGATGCATAAGTATATGTCTAAGTTTAGATGCCCCAGGGAGCAGGTCTAAGCTTAGCCAGGGAGGCTTTACGGTGAGGTGCACACATATAGGTGTATATTCAGCGGCTTTGCTGTGCCACTGAACATACATTGTAACTTTGGCCTGGATTTATCAAAATGCACTAAATATCACATGTGATAGAAAAATGGGCATGTTTTATGTTAATAGCCGTAATGTCTGCCCACTAGATAGGTATTTATATCTCTATGGGAGGCCCACCTAGTAACTTGAGGTGAGGTTTAGGTATTCGTGTAGGGGTTAGGGGCCACTTTGACATTCAAAGTGAGACGTACGAACAAAACAGTGCTCTTGTGAAGATTTGATGACTTTCAGAGTGAGGAAACTCACCCAAAGATGAGATTTGTACAATGTTCTCTCAACCTAGCTCGATGTTACCCAGGTTTGAGAACAGCATTTGAGAACACATCACAACATGCAATAAAGCCTTAATGCTACTGAAAAAGGCGTAGTTAAAGCCATGTGATAGAGCTTTGCAAAACAGTGAATTCATCCTCTTTTTCTGATTTGCAGCTATCGTATGCGTTAAGGGGTTTTCGCATGCGTTAAAGGTGCTTAACGCATGCGAAAATGCAATAACGCTATTTGATAAATGACCCTGTTAGTTGGATAAGTTATATCCAGATCAACTATTTAAATGGCCAGCTCTGAATATTGACCTCATAGTAAATGATGGCAGATCTAGAAGACCAAGAAAAATATTGAACAGAACTTCCCCAAAACTGGTCAGATCTACAAAACAGAACCCATAGATCACTGCAAAGTTTAGTTGACACTGGAGTAGTTGTCCCAGTGTTGCTTACACAACAGTGCTCTGCATGAGAGAGTTGCCAGAAGAAATATTTTCTATGACCCCCATCACAAACGTCTACATCTGAAATATGAAAAACAAATCCTTGATAAACCTGAATTTTTTTGGAATATATCCTAGAAGCTAAAGTTCCAAAGTCGGTGAAGAATTTGAAGCTGAAAAGCGGTTGAACATTTCCGCAAGACAACAATCCAAGAAACACCTCAAAATCAACCATGAATTACATACAGGAAAGAAAGATTAAGGTTTTGGCATGGCCTTCGCAGAACCCAGACTTGAGTATTATTGAAAATCTATGGGAAATGCCTGCAAGGAGATTTAAAAATAGCCCTGAGCTAGAAGAGCTCTGTAAGGAAGAGGGAGAAAAAAATTCCCTAAACAAAGAATAAGCAGACTACATGAAATATTTTTAAGCTGTTGTTTCTTCCAGTATAGGAATTATAAAGTACTGAGAAGATATCCAAATTTTTCCACAAGTCATGTTCACTTTTTTAAAAATTATTTTCAATCTGTTAAAAGTCTGGAAATAGTCATTTTGCATTAAAAATTGCAGAATTAAACTTTATACCATGCTGTATCAATTACTGTTCTCTTACAGATTCAATAAAACCAATGATGCCTAAAACTTTGCACACAACAGTATTTATAGTCTTTGATTTCAAAATTATTCAAATATTCTTGGAGCTGAGTCCAATAGAGTTAAACAGGGCCTGAGGATGTCACTCTCTTTACTGCCTTTCAAAATGTAGCCTGCCAGACAGCTGATGAACTGGTAATATTCCATTTATTTATTCTTAATACTGACCTCACCAGGCAGAAGGGGGACAAGAACTTTTAACTCATTACTTTTTGTAAGAGAAGAGAGCAAAATAATTATCCTCAATCAGATGCGCATACTGTAGAGTGCAGCAGAAATACACATTCATTCTTCTAGGGACAGAAGCCAGCCAGCTGTGGGTTGGTGCACCACACAAAGAAAGCTCTCATTTTGGGCTGGAGTGCCACACACCAGAACTAATGAAATGAGTTGGCAGAACAGAGTGGTGAGAGGAGAGGATTTAATTGCCATGAATGCTCATATTGGTTACTTTTATCTCGTCCTTTGAAACAAAGTGGTTAATAGTTTGTTTTAGCTTTGTAGATGCCAGCTAATTTGATTCTTGAAACTATGAAGGTAAATAGCTAGATTTTGTGTGAAATGGTTGGGGAGAATAGTGCACTACAAGCAGGCCCAGTGGAAGACTATTTGGTGCCCTAGGAGAACCTTCAGTTATTCACACAAAACATTTAGGAGTGAATTTTTAAACGCCGGTGCACGCCAGTACCAGGAGATACACGCGTGGCCAGGCCACACTCGTGCAGTGGGCATTTTCAAAGACCTGCGGCACGTGCGTATCTCCCAGTATGCGTGGAAGAGCCCATTTTAAAAAAAGGGGCGGGCTGAGGGCAGAAGTGGGTGGTGGGGTGGCCGGGACAGCAACATTAGGCACTGTCCTGGTGAAGTGCACGCCGGCATCCAGCCGGCGCGTGCAACTTACTACTGCTCCAGAGAGCAGGTAAGTTTAAAACAAACAAACAAAAAGAAATAGCTAGCGGGGTTTTAGGGGTCGGGTAGGATAAGGGAAAAGGCAGGCAGGGTAAGTAGGGGGTTTTAGGAAGTTCCTTCCCAGTCCGCTTCTTTATTGGATATTATATATAGTAGTATATGGATATTATATATATTATAAAATCGGCGCGTCCACGTGCGTGCACAGGAACCGCACCCACATGGACGCCTGCACACGGGTCTAAAAATTCACCTTCTCTCTTTTGGTGGCAGCTCCAGCACAGCATTCCCTCTTATTCACAGCCGTGGATCCAGGACTGTGCTCCCTTCTTTGGCAGTATTGACTCTGGTACAGCACCCCTCTAGATCTCACACTCCCAAAATCTTGGTGTTCTAGGCAACCGCCTAGTTTGCCTAGTGTAAGCACTGGCCCCGACTATAAGGTGAATTTTTAAAGAGTTGCGCAATGATTATACATTTCTCTTGTTCTGGGGCGGGGGGGGGGGGGGATTTGGTGGGTGAGAGGGTTCAATAGAAGGGTGAGGGGGTGACATGGAATTCTTATTGTCCATTGATGTTTCATGCATAATACTTCATGGTAAAGATGATTGTTATGTTGATTGATACGAACTGTTGATGGAACATGTGCTCTTACTCAAACAAATTTTCCTAAAAGTTGCGCACATAAAAATGAGCACATGCACGCAAAAATTGCACATATTCATGCAAGTGCTATTTTATAAACCTCAAACATACATTTACAACTAATAGTGCATGAATAAATTTGCTCATATAAAAAATGGCAGACTAGGGGCAGGCCAGGGACATTCCGGGGCAAGGCCAACACTTATATATATATGGTGTTATTTTAAATACTGCAAACATGATGCATGTATGGCTGTTACCTGAGCATAAAGCACTTAGGAAAACCCTACCCTGTATTATTTAGTACTTTAATTTTTCTCAATCTTTTTTTTTTTTTTTTTCAGGGGGTAAAAGGAAGAGATAGTACTAGCTAAGATCCTTCAATTTAGGTTTTTAACTCAATCCTAACATATTGTAACAGTAGATGATGGAACAAAAAGACCCATTGGCCTATTCAGTCTGCCAGATATTCTCATCCACACTGCCAAGAATATATCCTAGCTGCCAGTCGTAGAAGTGTGACCATTTGTAGGATATCATTCCTTAACAAAGTAACATTTGTTTCCTTCCTCACTGGTTCTTTACCATCCTGGTTAGATGATTGTAATAGATCAAATACTTAATTTGATACCCAGCATCCCTTCTTTACCCTACCATGTCTTACCACCATGCTTTATAATAACCTATACAGCTATAATAGTAGTGATGCTGTTGTCTGAACATATCGCTTCCTGGGTCCCCATGGCTTCACCTTACAATACCTGGCCACCACCAAACTGCCAACAGCAACACGGTAGGTTTCTGAGGAGCCTGATGGAATCTACCTGGCTACTCCATAGCCTGCAGTATTGCTAGGTTGTATTTTCTTTCTCTGCACTTTATTTTGTCCTTATCCCCTTTCCCTAGCTTAGGCTCTTTGAGGGTTTGCCCCAACACCACTCATGACCAATTAACACAGGGGAGCCAAGACTAAGGTTCCACAAGTCTTCATTCCCAGCAACCAGGAGTTTCCCTTAATAGATATCTCATTTCCTTAATAGATATCTCATTTCCTAGCATTCCTCAGCTGATGTATGTGGCCCACAGCTTTCTTTGGAGCACGGTGTAAGTGTGCTTTGCTTGCTGGTAAGTATCATCATTGTGCCTCCCAGAGGGTCTGTAATTGCCACCTCCTCAGGAGGTTCCAGCTTCAATGATTCAATGAGCAGGTTGGATACTCAAACTTGGGTCTCCTGCATGAGCTTCAACCATTCTTACTCAAATGTTACTAGATTACTAAAAGGCTTGAACTAAGGAGATGGCAATTCTGGTCAGTCAGTGATAGATCCAACTCCAGTCATTAACTGAAGGAAAGTAGCTGGGATTTTCTGCTCAGTTTACAGGCCTCCCTCAGAAGCATTGGCTCGGTTTGGAACCTGGAAGAAAGGCGCTCTTGAGCCAGTTGGTAAGAGGCACCTAAGAAGTGAAGCTAAAGCTCATTCCCAGAAACTGTGAGAGTTGCTCCAAGTGTGCACCAAACTAAGGAAAAGGGGCTTGTGCAAATATTTTGAAAGCCGTAAATGTATTCTCCAGCTGCTGAATAACAATATTATGACAGAATGTTTGAACATTAGAACAAACATAATGAAGCAGTCTCAGTAAAGTTACATAATCCTGCAGCTTCTTTCTTTCTCTTTTGGCAGAATATATTATATTATTATTATAGGATAGCATTTAATTTAATCTTTAAATGCTCTGAAAATTTTGAGATTAGTACAAACACAGTACAGCTTCCAGACTGCTATTTATGAAAAAAATATATCGAAAGTCCCCATTTTAATTTTCATGCAAGTGTATTTCAAATAAATTCCACTGGATCTTCAGACATATGAAATGCATTATCTAAAACTCATTTGTGTGAAGGTTTATATTGTAGGCAGACAGATAAATATACATATAGTTTAAACTCATCGTGTTGGTGGAGGGCAGGAATTGAATTGCTTTTTGAATGATAACAAGACACTCATGTCTGTTGCAAAGCAAAACTGGAGCAATTTTCAAAACTGTATAGGCATGTGCAAAGTTTGCAGGCACTTTTATTTGAAGATTTTGCAACAGTTCTCCAACGGAAACTTTGAGCACTGATGAAGAAAAAGTACCTACAGGGAATCAGTAAGCACCGTCTTTTTCTGCAGGTACTTTCCCTGGCAAAAACTTTATAATACATTTATTATTACTTCTGAAAACACAGAACTCTATGGGGCAGATTTTAAAAGCCCTACACACGTACATCCAGGTGGATTTATGCGCTTAAGGGGGTAACGCACGCCGGGCCTAAAGCCCCGGGACGCGTGTAAGTCCCAGGGCTTGCAAAAAGGGGCGGCGTATGGGCAGGGCAGGGCGGTCCGGGGGTGGGACAGGGATGTGGCCAGAGGCCTCCACATGGCCACTGTGCTGGGGAATCGCGCGCCGGCAGTCAGCTGACGTCAGGCTCTGGCAGGCGTAACTTGTGAGTTAAAGGTACGGGTTGTTTTTTTTCGGGCTGGGGAGCGGGACAGGTAGGGGAAGGGAGGGGAAGGTGGGGGGGGAAAAGGAAAGTTCCCTCCAAGGGAGGGAGGGAACGGGGAAAGCCAGCTGGTCTCCCTGAGGGCTCGGCGTGCACCCCCTTGCGCATGCCGACCCCTGATTTTATAATATGTGCGCGGCTGAGCATACATTTTAAAATCTACCCCTATGTTGTTTCCTCCCCCGGCCCCAGGAACACCTCTACAAGAATGCAAGTAAAATGCCTACTTTTAAATGCACACAGAGAAGGCAATATTCAAAGTGCCCTTTAAGCTGGGTAAATAGCCATTTGGAAGAACCTTCCGAAATGCATGAGCCAGATTCATACCCAGCCTGAAAATTCATCTCTTTGAGGTCGCTTTTACTACTTAAACACCTTAAATCTTACTGCCCATGCAAAAGATATCATCAATTTGGGCTCTGGGCTCGAGACTGTATTTTTCAATTTATTCAGACAGTAGTGGGGTTGATATTCAATGCCTATTTACACTAATTAGAAAAGGCGGGGGGAAGGCCAAACAACTGCCAGCACGTAAAGGTGAAGTGAAAGAGGCTATTTTAGCCAAAATAAATTCTTTCAAAAATTGGATAAAGGATCCAGCAGAAGAAAATAGGAGAAAACATAAGCATTGGCCAATTGGAGGTATAACACTGGTAAGGTGGGCAAAAAGAGAATTTGAAAAGAAGCTGGCCTTAGACACAAAAACTCATCATAAAAACTTTTATAAATATGTCCAAAGCAGGAAGCCTGTGAGGGAGTCGGTTGCATCAGTAAATGATCAAGGGGTTAAAGGGGCACTCAGGGAAGACAAGGCCATAGCGGAAAGACAAAATAAATTCTTTGCTTTGGTGTTTACTTAAGAGGATGTGGTGGAGATACCCATACTGGAAATGGTTTTTAATGGTGATAATTTGGAAGAACTGAAACAAATCACGGTGAACCTGGATGATGTAATGGGAAAGACCGACAAGCAAAGAATAGAAAATCTCCTAGGTTAGATTGTTTACACTCCAGAGCTCTGAAAGAACTAAAAAAAAATGAAATTGCAGTTCTATTACTAGTAATGTGTAACCTTTCATTAAAACTATCTATTGTGCTTGAAGATTGGAGGGTGGTCAATGTCACGCCAATCTTGACGCCAGGGTTGATGTGGGAAACTATTGGCTGGTGAGCCTGACTTTAATGCCAAGAAAAATCAGAAACTAGTCTAAAGAATAAAATTCTCAGAACATATAGAACGGAATGGTTTAATGGGATACAGCCAGCATGAATTTACACAAGGGAAAGCTTGCCTCACCAATCTGCTACATTTTTTGAAGAGGTTGCTGATAATGGTGAACCAATGAATTTAGTGTATTTGTATTTTCAGGTGTTTGACAAGTCCCTCATGAGAGACTCCTGAGAAAAATAAAAAGTCATGAGCTGGGGGCAATGTTCTATTATGGATTGTAAACTGGTTAAAAGATAAGGCAAAATGGTCAGTTTTCTCAGTGGAGAAAGGTATACAGTGGAGTACCTCAGGGATCTGTACTGGGGGTCAATGCTTTTTAATATATTTAGGAATGATCTGGAAAAGGGAACAGCAAGAGAGCTGATCAAATTTGCAGATTACACAAAATTATTCTGAGTAGTGAAGTCACAAGCAGATTGTGAGTCAAGAGGTACCTTATGTGTGAAGTTTCAAAAGACAGAAGATAGGGATAATGTGTTAAAATTATTCCTAAGAAACCGGGAAAAGTTATATCTTAACGGGAAAATTTGGATGTACCCAGACATTACAAAAAATACACAGATAAGGAGAAAAAACTTTCTTCAGATGGGTCCAGATGTTAAGCAACTGGGAGCCCAGATGACAGTTTATTTCCCCTGTAAATGTATCGTTAAACATCTAAAAGAGCGATACGTATTTCTAGAACCATTGGAACTTAAAAAATTTATAGACTCAAGAGTTAAAAAATGAACTTTCACCAGGTTGGTCATCGGTTTATATATTTGTAATAGCATTTAAATGCATCTATTCCTTTAGTTAATTTTGCTTAATTTATGCTCCAGATTATTGAATTAGGGCCTTCTTTTTCCTTATAACTGGCAATGTATAAAGAATGTTCCTTTAATTTGTTTTTCTTGCGTACTGATCAATTTGATCAATTATATACATAAATTGCCTTGTAATTGACATGTTTATTTGCTGTCAAAACCTTTTTAAACTGCATAAATAAATAAATAAATAAATAAAAAGCCTGGATTTTAAATGCCCTGGGCGCATAAAATCCAGGATTTACGCACATGGCTGGGCCTTGTGCGTGCTGAGCCAATTTTCGAAGGGGTCCAGCCACGCGCGTAAAGCTCAGAAATCAGAGAAAATTGTTTTTCATTCAATGCACTATTAATGTCTGGAATTCATTGCTGGAGGATGTGGTAAATGTAGGTAGCATAGATGGTTTTAAAAAAAGGTTTGGACAAGTTCTTGGAGGAGATGTCCATGAACCAGATAGTCCTGGGAAAAGCCACTAGCTGGGTGTTATCAACATGGGATCTTATCTACTGTTTGGAATCTTACCAGGTACTAGTGACCTGGATTGGCCACTATTCTAAACAAGATACTGGGCTTGTTAGATCCTCGGTCTGTCCCATTATGGTAATTCTTAAGTTCTTAGGCAGACCTGTGATAACATACATAACCCAGATTCTCCTTTAAAAATGTATAGCCCTCCTCCATCATATTTTATGATCCCCAAATTTTAATCCTTATCTATATCAACCTTCTTTATTGTTCCTGGTCATGGACCTTTGCTGCCATTACTCAAAGCCTCTTATTTGGTTTTGTTGTGTCTCCTGTGCATTGTTCTTGACTAGATTGTAAGCTCCAAGAAGTAGGGACTGTCTATTGTGTCTGTGTACGGTGCTGCATTCATCTGGTATGTGCTATACAAATGAATAATAACAATAATAAAATGGCATTTGAAAACTGTCTCCCCTTTCTTTAATCTTGGCTGAATTGGAAGTGGATATTGTATCAGAGATTCCAGGTGAAAAAAATCTCATAGCAAGAACCAGTACATTTCTGCAGAGGAGCATATTGGGCTTGTACTTATTTGGCCAGTAAGTTCATGGCAGTAAGAATTAGTATTATGACTGACTTAAAAATGTAGGAAAAGGAAGTATTATATGGGGCTCGAATCATAAGATTTACATAGCCAATATGTAGAATATACATATACATACACACCCACACACCCACATATATATAGATAGATAGATAGATAGATAGATAGATAGATATAAAATATATCTTAGGGATTCATTCACTAAACAGATGATTCTGCCATCTCTGGTTTTATTTCTTTTATTTACTTCATTTATTTATTTTATACATTTATAAAACTGCCTCCAACCAATGGCTCTAGGTGGATAACAATATACTGTATGCAACATTAAATACAATCAGAACAATGTACAAAAGCATTACACAGAAAGTGAGACAGTTTGGTTGTATAAGAGGTATGAATCAGGCCCATATTCTTTAGGATAAAAGGAGATAGTTATAAGTCATTCCTGTTCACCTCACTAAATAGTGGATGCTCATGCTTGCTGCTCCTCACATCCCTGTACCCATTTTTACTTTTATGCATATGTCCTGTTGATTTTTTAAATGCATTTTGAAAGTAATAATCAACATTAACAACAGTAGCTTTCAACTACAATATATTTCTAAGAATTCTGCACAAAATATTTTTTTGTAATGAGAGAACTTTCCGTAGGATGCTTTCAGGATTTCTCTTGAATTATTATTTTTTTTGACCTGGATCAACTAGACCCAGGGTTGGGATCTAGTTCCATAAGCCTTAATTTGCCTGGGGACTTTTCCCCCTATTTTATATCTCCTCCCAACTTATTTTAGCCTGGACTTTGCAGCAATGGTCCTTAGACAGGGGCCATGCAACAGGGCTCCTCCCAGTGCCCTGCAATTATGAGCCCTAAATTTGACCACTAGATGTCTCTGTTGTGCGAAGACCAACTCCCTCATCCCCAGAGCTACAAATGCTGCCTCCACAGCATCCCCATCCCCTAAAGACCTGAAGGATGGAAGATCTGAGCTGAGAATCAAAACCATTTATCTTTGCACTGGGCTGGCTAATCTTTTGAATTCTACGAAATAGGGAGGTCAATATTCAAAAACCATTTACATAGATAAACATTATCCATCTAAATGGCAAAACCAGCATATTGAGAGACTTATTAAGCTAAATTCAAGCTGGATAACTAGTTATCCAGTTCGAATTTAGTTGCATAAGTTGGGGGCACTCTGGGGAGGAGCGGAGTTAGCTGGTTAACTTAGGTGGCTAACTCTGGTCGTGCTGATGACCTGTCCTAAAGTTAGTCAGATAAACATATCCAGCTAACTTTAAGATAGCTGGATTGTGGGACCCAGCAGTGATCACCTAGCACAAACCTGGACTGACTCCAGCCTTTCTTAAAGCTCTTTATTTGCCACTTTAACACATACATATTAGCAGACTGCCTTTACCTTCAGAACAATGTACTCCAATTACTCACAGTTAGTACCACTTCTCTCAGAACTCATATATCTTCAATGTTTAGATAGCATTATTCTACAGGAGCTGCCTTCCTTCTGGAGACCTTGGCCTGGTCTGACTATCCCCACCTGGGTCCCAGCTCTTATTCCTCCCCTGTTGGGCCCCACCACAGAGGTCTCTCTCACAAGGGGAATTAAAGGGGACCAGGCGCTGGTTTAAGGGGGAACATAGGGGAAAAAGGGGAACATGGGGGCACTGCCTCACCGAAATGCAGAATTTACTCTACTAGTTAGCCAGATATGTTTATCTGGCTAGCTAGCTGAGCCGCTCAGCGGCTGAATATTTGTTGGATTCGTGGACCCTTGAGCCGGCTGGGACAGATGAAGACTCACCGTGGGAAGGCCCACAGTGGATGTAGAAGCCGGGAGGCGGCAGTGAGCAGGAGACCGAAGGGATCTTCACCACTGGAAGCCTGAGGTCCCCCCAGGAGGAGCCCGTGAGGACCCGAGCTGCTTGGACTTAAATGCAGTCTCCTGTGGGCCGATGTCTGAAGAGGAGTCCCAGAAGATCGAGAAGAGTAGAGCTGAAACCAGGAGGCCAATTGGAACTTTACAACTGGAAGCCCGCAGATCCCCCAAGAGGAGCTTGTGAGGACCCGAGCCGCTTGGACTTAGGAGAGGCCTCCTGGAAGCAAGCCAGAGCCAGAAGCCAGTAGTTGGAAGCTGAAGTCAGAAGCCAGAAGTCAGAAGCCGGGGTCGGTAGCCAGTAGACAAAAGCAGCAACTAGTAGCTCTCAAGAGAGAGTGAACCTTGTTGCAAGGCAAGGTGTAGGCCAAGCTGCAGGGTTTAAATACCCCTGCAGTGTCCGACATCATCCGAGGGCTGTCCTGCTTCTTCTCACGCTGGCCCCTTTAAATCTGGAGCCCCTGCACGCGCACACACCTTGGGGGCAGGGCCAAGTGCATTGGATCGACGGCGTCTCCCTCGCGGAGGGAGCGCTGCGGCAGAAGCCAGGATCGGGCCTAGTTGGGCGGAGAGGTGCTTCAGCTGCCCGGGCCGGCCCGAGGTGAGTGGAGAGACTGGGGCACAGCCCGGGATCGTAACAGCACCCCCTTCTCCTACGCCCCCTTCCCGGGGCCTGGGCTTTGCAGGATGATCCAAGTGGAACTGGCGGAGAAGACCCTTGTCCAGGATGTTAGAGGATCGTTCCCACGTATTCTCCTCAGGACCATAGCCCTCCCAGGAAAGGAGGTACTCCCATCTGCAATGGTGAACCCGGACATCCAAGACATCCTTTACTTGGTAGACCGTATCCTCCTGGGCCGCAGGAGCGGCAGGTTTAGGGATATTCTTATGGAAGACAAACAAGACCAACGGTTTGAGCAATGAAACGTGAAAAACGTTGTGAACCCTGAGTGTAGAGGAAAGGTGGAGTTGGTAAGAGACAGTGCCCACTTGTTCTGTGACTGGAAATGGGCCAATGTACTTTGGAGCCAGGCACATAGAAGGAACTCGTAGGTGAAGGTGTTTGGTACATAACCATACCTTGTCCCCACAATGGAACGTTGGAGCTGGACGTCACAGATGGTCCACGTACCTGTTTGCCGTCACTGCCGCGCATTGAAGTTTCTCCCGGGTAGAGCCCCAGAGGCTACGTAGCTGTTGCACTGTGAATTGCATGGCAGGTGATGGAACAGCCAATGGCAAAGGCAAAGGAGGTCTGGAAGGGAGGCCTCCCGGTGGCTGAATGCCTATGGTGGTTGTAGGAGAATTCTGCTCACAGGATAAAGCCACCCAATCATCTTGTAGGTCTCCCATGAAGGCTCAGAGGAAGGCTTTCAAGGTCCGGTTTGTGTGCTTCGCTTGGGCTTGGAGATGAAAGGCAGTCATGAAGTCCAACTGGACCCCAAATATTTTGTAGAGTGCTCTCCAATATTTAGCTGTGAACTGTGAGACCCGGTCGGTGGCAATATGGAGAGGAAGTCCATGTAGTCAAAAGATGTGCTGGGCGAAAAGGCTAGCGAGCTCAGGTGCCGTTGGTAACTTAGTGAGGGGGACGAAATGGGCCATCTTCGAAAACCTGTCGATCGTGACCCATATTACTGTTTTCCCTTCTGAAGGTGGCAAGTCCACAATGAAGTCGGTGGACAAATGAGTCCAAGGCTCGGTGGGGATAGGTAACAGTTGAAGGAGCCCCCATGGGTGACCGGTCGGTGACTTGTGTCGAGCACAGGTTGGGCAGGAGCTGACATAGAGACGAACATCTCTCCTTACCTGAGGCTACCAGTAATATTCGGTCAGCAGATCCAAAGTCCGAGCGAACTCTGAATGCCCTGCGGTCAAGGAGTCATGAACCCAAGACAGGACCTTCTTGCGCAGGTGAACAGGTACGACCATCTTACCCATAGGAATCACCTCCGAAGCTGCAAGAAGGACTTTGGCTGGATCGAGGATATAACGAGGTGGATCCGGGTTATCCTCTGTTTCAGCCGTGCGTGAGAGGGCGTCCGCTCTAATGTTCTTGGAGGCTGGCCTGTACCCAAGAAGGAAATTGAACTGGCTAAAGAAGAACAACCATTGGGCTTGTCGAATGTTATTATTTAGGAGAGTTGTGGGTGGATCTTTGGGCCGATGGCAGATGACCACGCCCTTGGGGGAAGATCCCGAGAGGGACCACCGGGCAGGCAGAGTTAGGAGACAGACACACACTAGTTCTTTTATTAAACAGTATACTGAACCACCAGAGGTGGCAGTAGTGAGCTGGAATGCCTGGCTGGGCTGTAGTCCCTCAGATACTGGAACAGCGATCCCTGGAGGCTGAGCTATAGAGAAACTGAAATATAGTGAGTAGGCAGGGTATGCAGAGTTCATGGACAGAACCTGATGGTAACACTCACACAATGTCTCATAGAAGCCCAGGAACTGGAATGAAGTAGGCCCTCGAGGAACGAGTACCTAGTTCCAGGGAAAGCTCTGAGAGAGCGATGGTAACTCACAGATGTAGTAGGCAGCGATGACTTCCAGGCAGAAGTGAATTCCGAAGAAGTCCGGGAATGAGGGCCCTCGAGGAGCGAGTACTGGTTCCAGACTGCAACCTACAAAGTAAGAGAGAACGAGGCCCCCGAGGAGCGGGTACCCCTGGTTAGTCCGAGGAGGCAGAGTAGCGTAGATAGAACGAATCCTTATCCATATGCTTATCCTTGCTAACTCGAGGTGTTAGCAATTCAGAGACCTTTAAATATCTGAAGTGGATGATGTCATCTGAGGGGGACGCCCCTGAGGTTTGCGCCACTTCTGGTACTTGAGGTGGGGCCGCGCCGTGCGCACGCCCCTAGGCATCAGGTCAACATGGCGGATTGCAGCGACGGGCCGGTCCGGGGACGCCGGACAAGGTCGGCCGAAAGACGCCGCGGCAGCCAGCCTTCCATCAACCCCGGAGGGAGTCGCCAATGCGGTAAGGTGGGCGGAGTGGAGACGTCTGGCAGCAACGGTTGCAACATCGAGAATTGAGGCATTGGGCTCGGTGCAAGGATTCCAGATTCTTGTGATCCGTATAGACGATCACGGGGTATTGGGCCCCCTCCAGCCATTGTCGCCACTCCTCCAGCGCGAGCTTAATGGTGAGGAGCTCCTTATCGCCGATACTATAATTTCTCTCTGCCGGAGAGAATTTTCGGGAATAATAGGAACATGGTAGGGATTTGCCCTTCGTGGATAATTGGCTCAGGCAGCCCCTACCGCCACGATGAACTGATACTGCGGATTTGGATGGTGGAGACAGACATCCAGGAGAAAGGCTTCCTTCAGCTTCTGGAAAGCATCTATTGCTGTCTGAGACCAATTCTTTGCATCAGCACCTTTTCTGTTAAGTGCCGTAAGTGGTACTACCATCCGGGAGTAATGGGGTATAAACTGGTGATAGAAATTGGCAAAGCCCAAGAAGCGTTGTAGGGCCTTGACCCCTACTGGCTGTGGCCAATCCCGAATGGCCACCACTTTATCAGGGTCCATATAGAAGCCCGTGGAAGAAACTATATATCCGAGGAATGGCAAGGATTCCTGCTTGAACTGGCACTTCTCTAACTTAGCAAAGAGACGATTGACCCGTAGCTTCTGTAGTACTTGCCGTACTTGTACTCGGTGCGTGGGCAAATCCTTAGAGTATATCAATACATCGTCGAGGTATACTATAACAGAGGTATGCAACATATCCCTCAAGATCTCATTCATGACTATTCATTGTGCCCATCTCTAGTATTGAAGGAGGTCTTCCATTCGTCGCCAGGTCTTATCCATACCAAATTGTAGGCACCCCAGAGGTCCAACTTGGTAAAGACCTTCACTCCTTGCAGCCGGTCTAGTAACTCTGGATTCAGAGGCAAAGGGTACCTGTCCCATAGCGTGATGGCGATGAGGCCATGGTAATCGATGCAAGGTCGCAGTGACCCATCCTTCTTGGCCACAAAGAAGAAACCGGCCCCAGCGGGGGAGTTAGAGGGCCGAATGAAACCTCTTTCCAAATTCTCTTGAATATATGAAGACATGGCCTGACTTTCCGGAAGCGATAAGGGGTAAACCTGCCCCCTGGGAGGCCTGGTGCCTGGGACCAGGTTAATGGCACAGTAAAAGGGCTGGTGTTCTGGGAGAAGCTCGGCCTTCTCCTTAGAAAAGACATCTTCAAAGTCTTGGTACTGTGGCGGGAGAGTCATGGGCGTGGTCAAGAAAGGCACACTGGGACGAGGAATATTCGTCAGGCAGGAGTCAAAATAAGACGGGCCCCAAGCTGCAATCTGAAGGGTATCCCATTGTATGACTGGGGAATGTTTCTGTAGCCAGGGTAAGTCCAAGATGATGGGGTGCATGGATTTCTCCAATATAAGGAAGGAGATCTCTTCCACATGCAGGAGGCCGGTACAAAGGACCAAGGGCTTGGTGCAGGTAGTAATGCTCCCCGGCAGGAGAGTACCATGAATCGAAGATACCCGGATTGGAGGAATTCGGGGTTGGACCCCAATCTGCAACTGCTGGACGAAGTCTGCGAGAATGAAATTCCCTCTGGCTCCGGAGTTGACCCAAGCCAATGTATCAAACGTACCCTCAGAGTAGACGAGGTAACCGGTACAGTACATGAGGAGGAGGAAGATGTATTACCTAGGGTCAGCTCCCCATTGATCCCTAGGTTCTGGCGTTTCCCGGCCGCTCACCACATTGGGTTAGGAAGTGCCCCTTACCACCGCAATATAGGCACAGACTTTGAGCACGGCGTCGGCTCCTCTCTTCCTGCGAGATGGGACCTCGACCTAACTGCATAGGCTCTACGTCTTGGTGTCTGTGAGAGGCAGAGGAGGAGGGTACCGGTCAGGGAAAAGTATGCCCAGAGTTACTGGGTTTTACGACCAGACCTCCCTTCCCGAAAACGGAGTTGGATAAAGCGGTCCACCCTTCCAGCCAGATCAATCAGGCTGTTCAGGTCATCCGGGAGGTCTCTCGCCGCTAGCTCGTCTTGGAGTCTTGAAGAGATACTTTCCAAGAATATGCCATGGAGGCTGTCATCCCTCCAGTCTAACTAGGCTGCAAGGGTATGGAATTCCACCACATACTCAGCAAGAGACCGGTTGCCTTGGCGTAGCTGAAGTAACTCAGAGGTGGCAGTGGGCCTGCGAGAGGGCTCATCGAAGACATGTCGGAAGGCAGAGACAAACTGTTCCAGATTCCCTAGGAGGGGATCTTTACGCTCCCATAGCGGAGAAGCCCAGGCCAGGGGCTTCCCGTCCAACAAGGAAATAATGTAACTGGTCTTAATCTGATCCGTCGAAAACTGGGAAGGCAGCAAATTGAATCGGATGAAACACTGATTGAGGAATCCACGGCTGTACTTCGCTTCCCCCGAATACTGTGAAGGTGCCAGCAGCTGTGTGGGCGTCGCGGGTCTGGGGTCAGCCACGGCAACTGGTGCAGGAGGTACCAGTTCAGGTGTACCATCAATCCGATTGGCCAGTCTCTCTACGGTTTGCATCAGGGCATCCAGGCAGATTTGCTGTTGCTGCAGACGTTGGGAAATTCCGGGGATGGCCTTTAAGCCAGCCATGTCCACCGGGTCCATGGCCTTGCAAACTGTTGGATTCGTGGACCCTTGAGCCGGCTGGGATAGATGAAGACTCACTGTGGGAAGGCCCACAGTGGATGTAGAAGCCGGGAGGCGGCACTGAGCAGGAGACTGAAGGGATCTTCACCAATGGAAGCCCGAGGTCCCTCCGGGAGGAGCCTGTGAGGACCTGAACCGCTTGGACTTACATGCGGTCTCCTGTGGGCCGATGTCTGAAGAGGAGTCCCAGAGGATCGATAAGAGCAGAGCTGAAACCAGGAGGCCAATTGGAACTTCACCACTGGAAGCCCACGGTCCCCCTAAGAGGAGCTCTTGAGGACCTGAGCCGCTTGGACTTAGGAGAGGCCTCCTGGAAGCAAGCCGGAGCCAGAAGCCAGTAGTCGGAAGCCGAAGTCAGAAGCCAGTAGTCGGAAGCCAGTAGTCGGAAGCCAGTAGTCGGAAGCCAGTAGACGAAAGCAGCAACTAGTAGCTCTCAAGAGAGAGTGAACCTTGATGCACGGCAAGGTGTAGGCCAAGCTACAGGGTTTAAATACCCCTGCAGCGTCTGACATCATCCGAGGGCTGTCCTGCTTCTTCCCGCGCTGGCCCCTTTAAATCTGGAGCCCCTGCGCGCGTGCGTGCCTAGGGGGCGGGGCAAAGCGTGTCGGATCGACAGCGTCTCCCTCGCGGAGAGAGCACCGCAGCAGAGGCCAGGATCTGGCCTAATCGGGCGGAGAGGCGCTTCAGCAGCCCAGGCCGGCCCAAGATGAGTGGAGGGACCGGGGCATGGCCCAGGACCGTAACAATATTGCCCCTTAAGAATGCAGAAAATACACTATTCAAAAACTAATAGTTGTAATTGATGTTAACATATTGAGCTAAATGTATGCTTTATTGTACAAGAACACTTTGTTGCAGACTGGTTGTGTTAATAAAATAATATAAAACTTGGAAACAAAAGTTGGGGTTTTTTCATCCATATTTTATGTCTGATGGTACTGTCCAACTTAAATTAGCACTCTGAAATTGAAACAGGAGATGATATTTGTACTTAAAATCCTAGTTACAAGGATTTTACCCATGACTTCATTCTGATTGGTTGATTTTCATATGTGATTAATTACTCCCACTGGAATTAAAATATTTTCTTTTCTAATCCACAAAAATCTTGCTATTTTTTTACTACCTTGCAATTGGTTAAAGATTTATGCAGCATTTTTCACTATAGATTAGTTTATTTTCTGCATAACTCCTAACACTATATAAAAACTTTCCATTCCCTAAAGATCTAACACAGAACAGACACACATTCTAAGACGGCACCCAGCAGACTCTAATAGTTTAGCTCTGTTGACAGAGCACATGCTTTGACCATAATATTTGTTACTAAGGACAGCTCAAACATCCCAGTAGGCTTCTCTTAAGGAAATTCATGTTTGAGAGAAATCTTGTGAACATCCAAAATTTTATTATAGTTAGTGACCTTTTTTTTTTTTTTTTTTTTTTTTTACAGTTTTTATTTTATTTTTCCTGGGAATTTCAATTTTTAACAAAAAAAATGATCAGAGGAAAAATGAATTTTCAACTGATTTTTTTCTCATTTGTTTAATAGTTATTTATCCTCAGATTTTTTTTTTTTATAACGTTGAAATTCCCAGGGAAATTAAAATAAAAACTGAAAAAGAAGGTCTTTAATTATAGTGGAAACATGTAATATTGGAGTTATTTGTGGTGACACATGGGAAGGGAGGGGCCTGGGTATGACCTAATAGGGGACCTTACAAGCTCATCTACTCAACAACATGGACTATAAATGAGGAAGATGACAAAATTTCTTTTGGATAAAGTCTGATATCCTACATGCACTCATGTTCTATTGCTAGCAGCTGGGATATACCCTTAGCAGTGTAACTATTAATACGTGGGCAGATTGGATTATTTATTATATGCTAAAACAAAGTCACTTAAAGGTGAATTTTAAAAGTGATACACACACCAAAAGTGGGAGATGCATGCGCATGTACCACTTATTAGTGGTCAGCCAATTTTATAATCCTGCCACATACGCAAACATGTACCAATGTGCTAATATCTTGCATCGAGAATAAAAGGGCTGGAATGGGGGTGAGTCATGGGTGTTTCGGGTGGGACTAAGAGATATGCGCATATGTAGCGAAGTGAATGCGGCATGCATCCGGTTCATTTCAGTGCAAATTTACTTCTGCTATTGATCAGAGGTAAATCTGAATAAAAGTATTTATAGCCACATATGAAATACTTGAGGGGGTCTGGGTAAATTGGGGGGAGTACAGGCTAAAGAGCCAGGGGGTTCTTGATGACTTAGGGATTGGGCAAACTGGTGAACAAACTGGTTGAACTGGTCATTTACTTCACACGTGCATGTTATGAAATGTCCTCACTTGTGCTTAGAAATGCTGACCATTCCCTGCTGTTTGTGTAAATGCTTAAAATTAGGAGCACACATACACACACTAATCCTGTTTTATAACATGTGTGCGTACTTGTGCACTGGATATAAAATTTCAATATATGTGGCCAAGCACACACACACACACACACACATACATATATATCAACCATATCAATGGGCTTGGACTGACATGCCGCAAATGCGCAGTAGAGAGCAGCTCTACTGCGCATGCGTGAGAGCACGTCGGTCAGAGAGGAGCCCAGCGGACTTGGAAACGGCGAGGAGGAGCAGCGGCGGCAGCACAGGAGGTCTCTTGGGGGGGGGGTCTCTCTCTCGCGCGCGGGGAGAAGCAGCGGTGGCAGCACAGACACAGACATGGGAGGTCGCCGGAGTCTCTCTCTCTCGCGCGCCTCATCACCGAGCATCAGGCGGGCCAGCAACGAGCCCGGTGGAGAGGCGCGCACGAGAGAAAGACCCCCGGAGACATCCTATGGAGCAGCGGCGGCGGTATCTAAGTGTCAGGTGGGCCAGAGAGAAGAAGAAAGAGTGGAGGAGGGCTGAGGGAGAGGGATGGGGTTGTGGAGGAGGTGGGAGGGGAAGGAAGAGGATATAAGTGGGGAGGGTAAAGTTGTGGAATACAGAAAAAGGGAGTGGAGGAGGGCTGAGGGAGGGGGAAGGGAAGGAAAGGGAAGATGAGAAGGGATGGAAGGAAGAGGATGTAAGTGGGAAAGGTAAAGTGGAGTGGAGAAAGAGAGGGAGTGGAGGAGGGCTGAGGGAGAGGGGAGAAGGGGAAGGAAAGGGAAGGTGAGAGGGGAAGGGAAAAAGGAAGAGGATATGACTGAACAAGTGGGAAGGATAAGAAATTATGGAGAAGAGAAAAAAGAGTGGAGGAGGGCTGGGAGAGGGAAGGGGTTGTAGATGAGGTGAGAGAGGATGGAAGGAAAAGGGAAGTTGTGGAGAACAGAGCGGCTCTAACCGTGCCGGTCTGACCGATGAAATCTCGCCCGTTTTAACGGGCGAGATTTCATCGGTCCGTTTTAACGGGCTTAACGGCTAGTATATGTGCCTGTGCGCGCATGTTATAAAATCGGGCGTAAGTTTGTGCGCCCCGGGTTGCGCGCACAAATCGACGCCCACGCGTAGGTTCGAAAATCTGGCCCAAAACATTTAGGAAACTCGCACTACTACAGGAGCAGACGGATCTGTTGCTGAGGCAAGTAGAAACTAGAGTACTGCCCTTTTATAGGGTTTGGGTGGTGATATAGAGGCTGCGGGATTTTTCCCACCACGGTCCCTTTAAATGTGGGTGAGAGGTAAGTGCTTGCGCGCCTAGAGAGGGCACACTGCACAGAAGTCAGCATTCACATTTTACGGTGTTGAGGATTGTTGGCGCGGTCTGAAATTCTTGGCATCGTCCTGCTGCATGCACTGGTCTGTGGAAGCGGCCTGCGGCTGCCGATCATAACATTTGCATAACCGGTTTGCATCTGCATGCTCTAATATTTAGTGTGTATGTGCATGCTTGATTTAGTGTGGGTTTTCATCTGTGCTTCATCATTAGTGGCTAGTGGCCTTTTTAGCATGCACCCCAAAAGAGCTTAGCATTCATGCTAAGTAATACCTTTTGTGAATTGGCTCCATAGACTTGCTGAGAACAAACATCTGAATCAGAGAGTTATATTTAGTCCTGAGAAAAGGTAAGTCATATGTAGATACATGTTTAGGGTGGAATTACCTCAAATGTAGATTCTTGAACCAGCCCATTAATCACTCTTCTTTTGTCAGATTGAATTTTGTTTATTACTACCCTCCATTGTCATTATTCAACTAGTTTCTAATCCAGTCCACCATCTTGGGGCCTACATCCGGACTGCTCCATTTATTTGTGAGCTTCATATGCAGGATGGTATCGAAAGATTTGCTGAAATCCTAGTTAACCACATTTAGCACAAACCCCTGATCTAATTCTCTGGTCACCCAATCAAAGAAACTGATCATATCTGTCTGACACAATTTCCCATTGGTAAAACATTGCTGCCTCAAATCCTGCATCCCACTGAATTCAAAATATTTCAAAATCCTTTACTTTAGTAGAGTCTCTATTAATCTACCCGCTGAGGTAAGGCTAACTGGCCTGTAATTTCCCACTTCCTCCCTATTACCACTCTTATTTTTTTTATTTTTAGAGCAGTTTTGAATTGCATACAGATTCCATTAAATCTCAAAAAGTGATGTACATCTTAACAACAATTAGATATCAGATTACAGAAATATGATAGGACAATACATATAGAAGGACAATACATATAGAAGGAAATAATAGGAACATGAGAACATTCCGAACAAAACATTTTAACTACAGCCATGTAGGTAACCTAGATGATGATAGTACTATTACAATTTAGTGGTCATCTGAATTCTGAGCCCTTCAATATGTTACAAAAATGGAATTTGAACTGCTAACCAGAAATTTAAAAAACAGATTAGAGATTACAGAAGGTCAAGCTAGTGCACAACACAACCAAATATGAGGGGCTATATTCTCTTTACAGGAAATGTCCTAGGTGGTCGAGAATTTATTTTTTATTTTGCTCAACATGATGGAAGTTCTGGCTAAACAGCCAAGGTTTAGCTTTCTTATGGAAAGTGAGGTGGCAGCTTCAAGGAGAATGTGCTGAGGAACTTCATTCCATAGTTTAGGAGCATAGCAATTAAAGGATCTCTTCCTTGTGCTGGACAGTTTAGCAGTAGACAATGGGGGGTGGGAAGGGTGGGGGGAAGGAAACAAGAAGGGCCATTTGTGAGAAACAGAGTTCTCTAGAAGGGATGTAAGGGGCTGTGAAAGATACTCCGGGGCTAGTTTGTTCACACGTTTGTATGTGAAACAGAGGATCTTGAATTTATTCCTGGTTTCCATTGGGAGCTAGTGTAATTTGTATAGAATGGGCCTTATATGCTCAGATGTTTTGATGCCCATGAAAAGTTTGACTGCAATGTTTTGCATGAACTTGCAACCATTTCATGTTAGTTTTGGAGATGCCATTTAGGAGGGAGTTGCAATAGTCTAATTGACTAGTTATTAGGGAATGAATGACTGAAGACAAGCTTTGGTGATTGAAGTAGCTGCGTGGTTGCCTGATCCAGCGGAGGTGCATGAAGGTGATGTGGGATGACATTGATAGAAAGTGGTCAAGTTGGACTGCCAGGCTTTAGACTGATTCACTTGGTTGGATTGGGGGTATTAGCTAGAGATGTTAAGGAGGGTAAGGATTTAAAAGTGTTGAGTTTAAGTTTATGCATATTGAGCCAATGGGCTACTGCTGAGAAGTAATTGAGATTAGTGATGTGAGAATTTTAGTTGACACCAAGCTGGATATCATCGGCAAACAGGTGACACGATGTTGAAGGCCTGGATAAGGTTGCAAATTGGACGAAGATATACATTAAAGAGAATTGGGGATAGGACAGATTCCTGAGGGACTCCACAGGTGAGGGCCCTGGGGGTGGATGATTTGCTGGTCCATAGAACCGATTGAGTTCTGTTGGATAAGAATGATTCAAACTATCTGAGGGCGGTATCTCCAATGCCTATGTTTCCCAGGCGCTGAATCAAAAGATTGTGTTTGACCGTGTTGAATGCTGCAGTGAGATCGAGTAAGATAAGAATACTATCACCCCCCTTGGTCTGCATTCAGGTGAATACCATTTGTGATGTCTAGAGGGACAGAGTCACTTCCATGTCCTTTCTTGAAGCCAGATTGTTGGAGGTATAAGGCGCCACTCTCTTTCAGGAAGTCCAAAAGCTAGTGGTGGATTACTTTTTCTACTAAATTAGATAAGAATGGGAAGCTGGACACTGGACAGTAGTGATTCAAGTATATTAGGGTCAGATCCTGTTTTTTTTGTTTTTTTTTTTTTTAGGAAAGGTCTGATTACTGCCTCTAAGCAGTTTTGGAAGGGAACTGTGCAATAAGGGGACAATATCTGCCCTTTTCCAATCATGTGGAACTACTCCTATTCCAAAGACTGATTGAACAGATTAATCAGAAGATCTGCTAGAACCTCTCTATGCTCCCTTAAATAACTTTAAAACATGCGCGAGTGCGCTCAGATATACAGCTATATGGATATGTGCATGCGTGCACACTTAATTTATATTTTTTGCGCAGATGTTTGCACACTATATAAAATTATAAAATACACATAAATTTACCCAACATGTTCCTGTATCAAAAAATATGTGGAATGTATTTTAAACATAGCCATGTTTTGAGAGAGAATCTTTATAACATGCTCATAAGTAACTATTTATACCACTATAGGAAGGACAACTAGTAACTCGGGGTGAGGTTTTGGTGGTGGGCTAGATTTTGGGGGCAGCTTTACATGCACCGTCAGAGGTACGAACAGCACAGTAGACATCAGTGAAGATTTTATGTGATTTGGAGTGATGAAAGGTACACAAAGATCAGATTTGTACATTGTACTCTTGACTTAGCTTGATAGCAGCTAGGTAGAGAGTGCATCAAACTAAGTCGAAAGTACATTGTACAAATCTCATCTTTTTATACCTTTCATCATTCCAAATCACATAAAATCTTCACTGTGCTGTTCGTACCTCTGACTGTGCATGTAAAGCTGCCCCCCAAAACCTAGGACACCACCAAAACTCACCCTGAGTTCAGAATGCCTCTTCTTACAGTGGTATAAAAAGTTGACTGATTTGTTTACCTCCCCAGAGGCTTTCTTTCTCCCCTCTTCCCACTCCCTGCCCAAAACAGTATTTATGATAAATCCTATTTCAGCCGTAGCACACAGCTATCACAGCATAACACTGGGAAAAAAGGTGTAGTTATTTCCAGCATTAAATCCCACAATAGCACACGTTATGTTATCGCACGCAACATTAAGCACCCCTCATTTTTGTTAACTCCTCCCACTTGACTAAATCTTTTGAATTTGCATACGCATCTCGCAATGTGTTATTTATCGCATGCGGGCCCTAATGCGATTTGATAAATGACCCCCCTAAGCTGAATAATTAAAAGAAAAGCTCTACATAGGTATATAAGTAAGATAGATGTATAAACTACCATATGAAGACGTATTCAGCTATCTTACTTATCTAGCTATGTAGCACTTTTAAAGACTTATCTGGATAAGTGAGCTTTTCCAGATATTCTTTCCTGTCCTGTTCTGAGATCCTTATACTTTGTGAACGCTAATCTTTTTATCATTACTTTTTCAGTTACCTCCTTTGAAAGCCATACCAGTCTCCTTTTCCTCTAACTTTTATTTATTTTCCTAACATAAACATTTGTAGCCTTTAGTATAACTCCTTTTTAGTTTAAACCACTGTTCTTACACCAAACATATTTTTCCCACCATGCCAGTACCTCCTTAAGGTACTTCCTCTGACTTTTGTGTAACCCCTCCCTGCCTTGGCTCTTATGTAAAAACAATATTGCTTGGGGATGATCAAAGCTCAGATGACCACCTACCTACACATTAGAAACATTTTCCCCTTTTTTACATACCAGGAAACAGAAGAAACCTGTATCCTTAAATTAAGAAGCTTATACCTCCATTCTGCAATAGTGCTGAGCCCAGTCATTTCAGTGCTCTGTTACTAAAGCTATAATCATCCAAAGTGCAACAGAACTGAGAGACCATGCTTTCCCACAGGGATGGTAACTTTTAAACCGGTGCACGGGCATTTTATAAAATACGTGTGTTGTTTATGTGGGCATCTTATAAAATAGCCTCACCGCACGCACATGTGCGCGCAATTTTAAGCGAATGCACATCTGTAAGTACAAATGCCACTTCTACTGCATAAATGGGGGGATTTTAAAAGCCTCGTGCCATGGCCATTTTTCCAGTTCACCAAGTTAAGGGATAGGATTTCCAAACTCCCTTAGTTTAAAAGCCTCTCTTCTCCCCTTAGCCTCAATCTTTAAAACTTCGCTGATTTGCCTAGAATGTTACGCGGAGGGGACCCTGCGCACGCCAGTGCACATAAGTATTTACATGCAAATTTAAGGGTAAAATCCCGAATGCCCATGGCCTACTCAGACCACTCCTACGCCCTGCCCCCTTTTGAAAGCTTTTGTATGCGCAGCAGCATGAACGCACGTATCCCAGTAGCTTTTAAAATCCACTTGGCATGCACCAGCCTGGCATATTTGCGCATCCCCTAATTTCGGCTTGCATTGGACTTTCGAAATTCACCTTTAAGCATGGTATGTAAGGGGATTCTGGCTATCTAGAACATTGCTGCTATTATCTATTTTTGCATCATACATTACAAATCTGAACAGGTGAATCAAGCAACCACAGTGCTTAAAAAGCCAGAACACTGTGCATAATATCCAGACTTCATGTGCAATTAGTTGTAAAAGAAACCAGAACTGAAGCTTTGCTTGTGAATAATTTTTGATTCTCCCTCCATTGCTTCCAGCTGCCAAACTGGTGATACTATTGAGCACAAGAGGTATCTACATCATAAACATGAATAACGCAGAGATTTGCTTTAGAATTGCTTAGGTTTATGACCAGCTGGAATTAAAAACTAACATTCAGAAAATGCAAAGCTCATGCTAGATTTCTTACCGATTCCACAGACAGGAAATTTGTTGGGGTTCATACTGTGTCGTGTTATAGAAGACATTATAGAAGGTGTTTCCTGGTAATCTCTTCTTTGAGTGGTCTGTGTATCATATGGAGCCATGTAGGGCATGGTGCTTGGTATATCTTTTGCCCACCAAAGTGCCTTTGTAGTAAAAGTATTCAAACATTAGGTATGTATGCAATATCCATTTAACTTAATGAAGATATGTGAGCAGTAGATCATCATTTTACAGCTAGCAGGAGTCATTAATAACATGGGCAGGGATATAGTTATTAAACTACTGGGCATGTTGACTATTCTAAAGCTTATTAAGTTTCGATATTTATTTTTCTTTTAAATCAGCAACATCAAACTAGGTTTAAAATAATTAAGATCTCTCATTTTGATTTTATTCACAGGGTATTAGTGCTTAAATTTTGTTTTAAAAGTTCATCCAATGTATTTATTTCTACCTCTGTAAACTTAAAGGGGCCAATAATCAAACTATATACTTTGATACAAATACTGCGGGTACTTTTTAACTGTGGGGTTTGTACCGATAATCAAAGCAAAAATTACAAATTTTGCTTTGATTATTGCTCCGGGTAAAAAGCAGCCATGATATTTCTGCCTGCTTGTTGTTCAGGGAAAAACTGAAAGGAAAATAATGCATGTAGATTTGAAATTGTAAACTGTGCATGTTACTTTCCTTCCTCAACATAAACATGCCCTTGGGAACAGCTCCTGACAATGCGTACACTTTCACCTGCACTAATTCTGGGCAATTTTTTAAAAATCCAGTATACATGGGTAAAAGGCATTTTATATAGGAAATCAAGTTTCAAAATTTCCCTCCTCATAAATTGTAATGTTGCTTTGCTGTAAGGATTCTCATCAAAACCCATGTAGGGAACCAGAGATTCTCAGATGATCACTATTTTTTTTCACAGTTGCAAAACTGGCTACAGAATGTCACTGATTTTCACTTTCCTGCGGATTATCATGTAGAGAAATGTATTCGAAAATCAGAAGGTTAAGCTCCAAGGAGCTCTGGTCTTCTTTCAATATGAGGGGGATATGATAGAGGTCTATAAAATCATGAGAGGACTAGAATGGGTAAATGTGAATTGGTTATTTACTCTTTCAGATAATACACGGAGCAAGGGACACTCCATGAAGTTAGCAAATAGTACATTTAAAACAAAATGGAGAAAATTATTTTTCACTCGACGCACAATTAAGCTCTGGAATTCATTGCCAGAGAATGTGGTAAAGGCAGTTAGTATAGCTGGGTTTAAAAAACATTTCAACAAGTTCCTGAAGAAGTCCATAAAGCGCTATTAATCAAGTTGACTTAAGAGATAACTATCAAAGTGACGTGTGTGCGCACATGTGCTTGCGTTTTCCAGCTTGTGCACATGCGTCCATTTATGCACGTATGTTATAAAATCGGCTACCCACATGTAAAGCAAGCATGATTTTATATCAACACGTGCATGTGCGTGCAAATACCGTCTTGAGCGCATAAGTATGGAGATTTTAGTAGATGCGCACGGTGACACATTAGGCCTATTTTCCAGTTCACTCCCAGTTCGCCCCAGTAAAAGAGAGGACATCCTAAGCCCCCCTACCTAACTAGCCTCCCTTTTATCCTACTAACCCCCGACCCTTAAAACCCCGCTAACTACGTTTTTTTTAAAATTTATATACTTACACGCAGCCCATAGCAGAGGCAAATTACGCAGTTGTGGGATTTCGGCGCGTGCTAGTACATGCAACTGACTGCATGGTGCAGTCCCAGCCCGCTCATGCCTCGACCCTTTTCCAGCATACCTTTTTTATCCGTGTACCGGGAGATACACGCTTAGCCGCGGGCCTTTAAAAATCCATGCAGTGCGCGCCCTTGCGAGTCATGCGTGTATCTCCCATTTTTGCTACACGCAACTCTATTAATATCTACCTCCTAGGGAATAGCTACTGCTTATTACCAGCATTAGTAGCATGTGATTTATTTAATGTTTGGGTACTTGCTAGGAATTTATATTCAAGATTGGAAATTGTTGGGAACAGGATGCTGGGTTTCATGGACCCTCAGTCTGTCTCAGAATGGCAATTTCTTATGTTCTTATATTCTTATGCAAATATACATTAAGGAGTGAATTTTCAAAGGAGTTATGTGCAAAAAGTAGCATATATCATGTCCATTTTACAAAACCCATTTACACACATAAAACCTTTTCAAAAATTCAGTTAAATTTCAAAGGAGTTATGGGGTAGATTTTTAAAAACGGCGCGTTTGCGTACTTTTGTTCGCGCTCCAGGCGCGAACAAAAGTACGCTGGATTTTAGTAGATACGCGCGTAGCCGCGCGTATCTGCTAAAATCCAGGATCGGCGCGCGCAAGGCTGCTGATTTTGGGCAGCTGGTGCGCGCCGAGCCGCGCAGCCTGCCTCCGTTCACTCCGAGGCCGCTCCGAAATCGGAGCGGCCTCGGAGGGAACTCTCTTTCCCCCTCCCCTCACCTTCCCCTCCCTAACCCACCCCCCGGCCCTGTCTAAAGCCCCCCCTACCTTTGTCCGGGGATTTACGCCTCCCGGAGGGAGAAGTAAATCCCTGCGCGCCAGCGGGCCGCTAGCGCGCCGAGACGCGACCCGGGGGCGGTTCCGGAGGGTGCGGCCACGCCCCCGGACCACCCCGGGCCGAAACCACGCCCCCCGGCCCGCCCCTGAAACGCCACATCCCGCCCCCAAACGCCGCGATCGGCCCCCGCCCCCGACAAAAAACCCCGGGACTTACGCGAGTCCCGGGGCTCTGCGCGCACCGGCAGGCCTATGGAAAATAGGCGCGCCGGCACGCAAGGCCCTGCTCGCGTAAATCCAGACGGATTTACGCGAGCAGGGCTTTTAAAATCCGCCCCTATGTGCATAAAAGTATCAATTTTTAAAAGTCCTTTCCCCCACATATATCCTTTTGAAAATTACCTCTAAATTATACATATAGTAAGAATAAACTCAACATAAGAGGTTTCATGAATGGGTTGTAATCATAATAAAAAGATGCACACATTATTTTCAAAAGAACTCCCATAAACTTTAAAGAATAAAAAACTAAAAATAATAGAGGATAAAAGAGGAAGGAGAGCAAAGAATAATACGCAAAGGGAAAAAAGCTGAAAAACAGACAAGCTGATATTCTGAGAAATCTAGCTGTATTTAAGTAGATGCTTTAACCAGGGAGATTGTAAATCATTCTCTAGAGGAGAATGGGATAAGCAAAAAGTGGACAGAAGGGAGAGTGATGACAAGAGGGTGAGAGTAAGGGAAGGCAAGGTAGGATCATAGTATAGATGGACATCTTTAGTTGGTTAAAATATCTATTTGTTTTTCATCCTTTGTGCAATGCCTTCAGTTTCTCATCTGTCCTAACACATTGAGGCAAGCCTTGAATGATAGTTAACTCATGCATTTAGGCAAAAAACAAAACAAAAACAAAACAAACATACGTATACATAAATCATATATAGAAAACACATGGAGCAAGTTCTTCTCAGTTTGCAAGAAACAGAAAAGTTTGGGTCCATAGCTGTATTTGATATGAAATTGAAAATCTTGAAGGTATACGAAACTGTCAAATCAGTTGAATGTTTTGGATTGTATGTTTTGTTGTATTCCTCAATAAAAATATATTGAAAAAAAAATGTTTTTTTTGAAAATTATCCACACCTTCCCGGGGTAAAAGTACACATGTTGTGGAAGAATGTATGCATTCTTACCTACATTGAGTGGAGTTGTTCCCAGGGGCAGGGCATGCAACATCGCACGTAGTTTTCCCATTTTCTAAACTACATGCATTGAACCTGAATTTTAAAAAGCGTTTACATGCTTAAAATTGGGCTTTACATGTGTAAATGCATTTGAAAATTGCTACAATATATGCCATTGAATAGTCCACAGGGTGTTCACATATAAGTGCATTTTATGTGCGTAAATGGCTTTTTAAAATTGCTACGATAGTGTATTACATTTACATGTGTAACTCCTTTTAAAATTACCTCCCCTGTTTTAAACGGATAAAGTATCCACAGAAAAAGGAGGTACAAATATCTATTGACCCTATTTCCTGGGGCAGTTTTGAAAGGGGAAAGTGCACTCATACTTTCTCTTTGAGAACTGGGGCACAGTTCACAAATTTTGCAACTGTGCAGGCTTATTTTAAAAATTGCCCCTATATGTAACGTGCTTGGAACTGGTTATACTGCTATCAAACTTCTCTTTAAAGAAACAATGCTGGCTTGATTGAAAAACAAACTTACCTGTTCACTCATGGTGTTTGCTGTTTCCATGTGGCAAATTGGTTCATTAAAGAATCTTGAATCGTTTTCTATGAATTTTGCATAATATGGATGAGGAACATTGTGGCGGTTTGGTGATCTTGGGTGTTGTGGAGGTTCTTTCTTTTCCCACATGTGTAAAGGACCATACCACTTCAAACCCAGGTTTGCATCCGATACTTTCTCATGAAATATTCGGTTTGTATTTGGGCTGAAACATTAGGAAAAAAAAATAGAAACACGGATATTTCTTTCAGTGACGAGACACTTTCCTTATCAGGAATCTCTCCTGTCTCATCTGGTACCCAATGGGGAGTATGAGTGCAAGAACTTTAATACTGTTCAATTTCTTGGTACATTCCTACCATTTTACTAGGCTAAATACTGCAGCAACATTGTGTGACGGAGAGTTCCCAATGTTGGAGGTTCAGGGCCAATGCAAGGATATTTTGCACTCTAGGTGAATCCTATGGTCTTATGCGCCCCTCCCTCCCTTAGCCATCTCAACATACAACTACCAATTATGCATGTATAATGGCAGATTTTTACATGAGAAAGGACATTCAAAGTACAGTATTCTGAGGTAAAAACATTACTTACAACAACACTGCTGTGGTGCCAACCAGAAAATCCTGTAAAAAGCAAAAAAGGTACTCGGAACCCATAAAGGTGATTTTAAAAGAGACGCGCATGCAAATAGCACTTAATTGGCCTAGTGCGTTTTATAAACCTCGCACATATGTGCACAAGTGCCGGTGCGCAAATAACTTTGCTCGTGCAAAAAAGAGGCAGATTTGGGGCAGGTGAGGGGTGTTCTGGAGTGGGGCCCACATTTACACACATAAAACGTGATTTTATAGGGGGTGGAGTCAAGATGGCAGACTAAGCAGACGCACAACGCTCCTGCTCCGGCGTCTTTTTTCCTGTTTGAGATATTTCAAGAAAATAAATGTCTGCAAAACGTAAGGGGAGACCCAGAGCTTACCCTTCTACCTCGGTGATCCCAACCGGACAGAGAACGATCGCGCAGTGTGTCGCTGGCTCCGGGGCAACGGGGCTGAGTGGCCCAGCTGTCGGGTCCCAGAGGGGAGCCAGTGACCCGATTTCGGAGGCGGTTTCCCTCAGCCCATTGGACGTTCGACTTCCACCAGCTGCACGTGCGACATCGACGCCGCGCCTGCCTGAGAGCCCTGAAGTGTTAGCTCTCGGAGGGCAGTTTGAAGGGGCGTCGTGGTTGGGAGAGCAGGTGCAGACCTCCGCGGAACGCGGAGAGACCTTTACCAGTGAGAACGATCTGGGAAGGAGAGAGGAACAGCGGAACCCTGGAGGTGAGGCCTCGGGACAGGATTCCCTTCCCCACACCGTGAGAGAGGTAACATTGGAAAAACCACAGGTAGTTACTTTGGACTGCCTGTGGAATTTGTCATCTGCAATGGTGAAGTCCATAGCGGAATGCTCTGTTAAAATTAATTCGGTATCCTACCAGTTAGATACCTTAAATAATAACTTTGTTGGACATAAAATGGAGGTTTCTGGAAAAATTACTGATTTGGAGATGGGACTGAAACAGGTTAAAGATGTACAGACATTGTTGATACAAGATTGTGGGATGATTAAAAGAAAAATGGAGAAAATTGAGAATACATTAAGGCATTTAAATCTGAGGATTATCAATTTCCCCAGGGTTGTTGGAGAATTGCCTAGGATAACCATGAATCGGTATATTCATGAAGTTTTGGAGATTTCCCCTGATAAGACTCCACCCCTGGAGAAGGTGTACTTCTTGCCTATACGAAGAAATCAACATATACCACAAACACAAAATATGTTAGAAAATCTGACTGAGTTTTTTGAATCATCCACTTATGAAATTGCTGAAAAAGCAACATTATTGATTTCCTTCTTCAATGAAAGTGATATGGGAATAATCATGCGGGCATATTTTAAAGAGATCAATGTACCTTTTATGGGATCTTGTCTTTGAATATTTCCAGATTTAACAAAAGAAACCCAACAGAAAAGAAAGAGCTTTCTAGCTTTAAAACAGGATGTGTTAGATCTTGGTGCCTCCTTCATACTTAGGTTCCCATGTAAATGTGTCCTTAAGTATGGGAGGGATAGCTATATCTTTTTCTTACCAGAGCAGCTAAGGGGCTTTGTTGATGCTAAAAAGTTGGAAAAACAGATGGGAGGTAGTGTAAATAGTCCAGACAGAGATACCTGAAGCTAGTTCGTTATTTTCTTATTGGTTTTTATTTTATCTCCCTTGATTTTGCAGTACACCACCCCCACCTACTATAGTGGTCTAATGAGGTGTATTTAATCTGGGACATTTAATTTGGAAAATATTTCATTTTGTTGTAAAACTTTGCCTTGATGTAATTCACCATGTTTCTGTAACAAAGTTAAACTTTGTATATAATTGATTTAAAAAACCTAATACAGAGAAAATTAAAAAAACAAAAAAAACCCCATGATTTTATAACTTGCAAATGCAGCATGTGAACGGCTGTTACCCTCTCATATTTACTTCTGCTAATTATCACATGTAAATCAGAATAAAACCATTCATAGACAAAAATTGCCTGGGTGAGGGGTCAAGATAAACTGGGGGGGAGTGCAGGCTGAAGAATCAGAGACAGACTGGGCAAACTGGTGGTAAAACTGGTAATTTTCTTCATGTGAGCATGTTATAAAATGTGCTCACTTGTGCGTATAAAAGACAAGTCCTAAAGAAAATACACGAATAATGTTTCCTCATGTATTGCTTAAAATTAGGAGCACACATACACGTGCTAGGCACATTGTATATAATGCGCGTGCACTGCACAGATGATATAAAATTCAAGTGCATTTGAGCTTGTGCCCACATACGTTTGTATATAGGTGTGCGCACTCAATTTATAGTTACCGTTCCTTGGTATTAGGCCTATTGAAACATTTGTTGAGTGTGGACTTGTCCCTCAGAAAGCCATTAAATAAACTGAATTACAATTACAATACAGTAAATTTCCCATTCCAAAATACAGGGTGGCCCATGGAAAAGTAGCCTGCCTCCAATGCACTGGTATTGGAGACGGGCTACTTTTCCATGCGCCACCCTGAAGCACTAACTGCCAGTACTCAAACACTAACAGCACTATCTATAAAAAGGCAACACTAAAAACACCAATACACCTCTTATTAGGAAAACAAAACAAATGAAAAAAAACCGGTGCGATATGTATTCTTTACAGGAACATCGGTATATAAAAATTAAAAATAAATAATAAATAAAATGAGGATGCGCGTACACTGCACAGAATCACACACTAGCAGAATCACACATGCAGAACACAAACAGAACCTCAGCAAATACAGAATAAAAAGAGACCATAAAGTATAAATAGAAACATGTGGACAAAAATTAAAGTAGAAACCGCAACAAGCCAGATTCTGTATCCAGTGCAACAATGGAAAAACATCAACATTCCTTATAACGTATCAAACAATAAAATCAAGAAACATAAAAAAATCAATCAAAATAGTAAATCAATAAATAATAAAAAGAATACATATTTGAAAAGAGCTGATGAATAGAACACCCAATAAATAAATCTCATATAAAAATTGAAAAAATTTCCCAAACAATAAAATATTCTAAAAAAAAGCAGACACATCAAATATGAAGTAAGGCTAAGGAAGTTAGGGCTGTTTCAGTTTGGAGAGAAGAGACAATTGAGGGGGGATATGATAGAATTCTACAAAATCCTGAAGGGTCTTGAACAAGTTAATGTAAATCGGTTATTTACTCTCTCAGATAATAGAAGGACCAGGGGCACTCCATGAAGTTAGCAAGTAGCTCATTTAAAACAAATTGAAGAAAATTCTTTTCCACTCAGCGCATATTTAAGCTCTGGAATTCATTGCCAGAGGATGTGGTTACAGCAAGTAGTGTAACTGGGTTTAAAAAAGGTTTGGATAAGTCCCTAGAGGAAAAATCCATAAACTGCTATTAATTAATAAGCAATAGTAGCTTGAGATTTATTTAATGTTTGGGTACTTGCCAGATACTTGTGACTTGGATTGGCCAATGTTGGGAACAGAATACTGGGCTTGATGGACTCTTGGTCTGACCCAGTATGGCAATTCTTATGTTCTTATAACACTCAGTAATTAAAACTAATAAGGATTTTTAAAAAATCCCCTGCTTTCCATAACTTGGAACTTTTGATTTTCAGTCACCCTTGAAATTGTTGTAGGGGTGGGGGTTTTGCACAAACGTTTTCCTCTCTCTCACACACATATACACACACACACACACACACACACACACACATTCTCTCGCTCTCTCTCTCTCTGACTCTTGGAACAATCTAGCTTCGAGGTGGCTGAGAGATCTACCTTGTTAGTAATATTTGCTAAAGAAAGTGAGAAGCACTGGACTTTTATTTCGATTAAAAAATGTTTCCTTTATGGGACAACATATTTACTTATTTCTGATGTTGTGAAAGAGGACATAGGTTAGAGGAAGGATTATTCTTTTAAGGAAGCCAAATGTTTTAGCCCTGGGAGGATCTTCTTTTTTTCTTATGTTTCCCCTGTAACTCCCTGTGCAGTTACAGCGAGTTAAATATGTTTTTTCTACATCCTGTTCAATTGGAAGGATTCCTACAAAATAAATCTGTTCCACAAGTGTAGGGAATGCTGTTACAAAACTTTGGAAGATATTAGAATGTGATTTTCTTGAAAAATTCTTTACTTTCTTATTTCTTCTTATGATATAGTCACTCAGGGTGCTGAGGGGGCCATAAGCATCGGCGCAGGGCTGAAGGACACATTCTGCTGTTTTCTGGCTACTTTACCGTTTGGCTGTCTCCATTGCCTCTGATACCAGCTGGGGCCTTCTTTAAGCTGACTGCTAGCCCTTCTACATTGCACCATGCCCTTCCCCCCTCGGTTGCTGACTCCGCCCAGTGCCGTCACTCAGGGTGCCGAGGGGGCCATAAGCGTCGGTGCAGGGTTGAAGGCGCCACGCGCCAAAGGAGCGCAACAAAGGGGCTTGCCCCTTTGTGCTCCCCTTCGTGCAGCCCTCTCATCGGAAAAAAAAAAAAGTGCTCTTAACAATAAAAATGCTGTCACACTATTTTTTCTATTCCAGTTTGTTTATATCAAGGAAAATATCACAAGAAATCTGCACAGACAATGAATGAAAGGAGAATGCTACATATCTCGAAAGAAGCAAGATCCATATTCAACAGAAGTTTAGTAAATATTCCATTGAACAATGTCTTTTTTTTAGTTACTATTTACTATTAGCTCTTTTCCTTATTAATGCACAATCGTTGTCAAAAAAACCTGTATCGATTTCTGACTTACTAAATGAACACAAACCGGACTTCATAGCAATCACTGAAACCTGGCTAAAAAGTACTGACTGTTTTAATTAACCAAATAGCAAATGAAGTTATGATATCTTTTCAATACCAAGACCTTAATGCCGAGGAGGTGGACTCATGCTTATAGCAAAAAAAGATTATACTATAAAATTATTATCTAGGAACATACCACAGAGTTATAAAATTGCATTGTTTGATTCACCAGTCCTACAAATTTGTTTACTTTACTGTCCTCCGGGTCTATTAGATCATAACATTTCACCATTTATTAATTCATTGTCACCAACTTAAATTTTTCCAAGCCTTCAATAATTCTTGGTGATTTTAATCTCCACTTGGATATTAAACCACTCTTAACCACATGTAATACACTAATAGAATCATTTGCAGCGCTCGACTTCGAATTAATCACGTCAGGTCCAACTCATAAAGCAGGACACTCTCTTGATGTAATTTTTATAAGCTCAAAATATATTATGGACTCATCAACAAAGTATACCTAAGTCCCCTGGTCAGACCATTTCCTAATCAACTTTAATCTGACTTTTAGATCCAAACCGAGCACAGATGGGGCAGATTTTAAAACCTGCGAGCGGGCGCAGATTTGTTTGCGCAACCTGGTGTGAACAACTATGCCCGATTTTATAACATGCGCATGTTATAAAATCCAGGGTCGGCACGCACAAGGGGGAGCACAATTGTGCAACTTGCACGCGCCGAGCTGCGCAGCCTGCCTCTAAAGGAACTTTCCTTCTGCCTCCCCCCCCCCCGCACCTTCTCCTCCCTTCCCCTACCTAACCCGCCCCCAGTCCTACCTAGAACCCCCCCTTACCTTAGTTGAAGAAGTTACACGTGCCGGCCGATGGCTGTCCCACGATCTTGGGCATAGTGGCAAATGGCCGCTGTGCCTGGAGGCTCAGGCCTTGCCACGCCCTGCCCCTGACCGCTCACGCCCTGCCCCTTTTTGCAAGCCCTGGGACATTCGCACATCCCGGGTCTTGCGTGCGCCGCCGAGCCTGTGCAAAATAGGCTTGGCACGCACATGGGAGTTTTTTAAGGGTTATGCGTGTACCTTACGCGCGTAACCCTTTTAAAATCCGACCCATATTGTACACCCGATCTCATTCAGTTATCGCCCCCCATTTAAAAATGAAGATCTTCTAAAGGAGTTTGACAGGAACATAGTTAACATCGATCTATCAAACATTACTAATGCTACATTCTCCTGATTTGAAACTACAAAGATATTTGCAGACAAAATAAATCCAATAAAAATCAAAACCATTAAACCCACAAAGAAACAAAATCCATGGTATAATAAGCAAATTGACGATGCCAAAAAATACTTAGAAATAAAGAAAAAGCCTGGAGAAAAAACAAATCCATCCAAACGTTGAGTAAATATCGGCCCTTTCTTGCAAGTTACAGAAAAAAAAAAATACAAATACAAAAAAATAATTTTTCTGTAGTAAGATTCAAAAGTTCTCCAGTAATCCTAGAACTCTTTTTAATATAGTTGAAAACCTCACAAAACCCCTAAATCAGACTAACATATCTCTCCCCGAGAATAAATGTAACAAAATTGCCTATTTCTTTAAAGAAAAAATATAAAATCTAATAATCAAAATTGATTCCACACCAAAGCAGGTAATAAACATGCCCAAAAAAGGGGTTAATAATTGGTTACATTTTGAAAGCATATCAAGAGATGAAACGGAAAAAATTATTATGACACTAAATCCTGCAAATCATCCTCTTGATGCTATTTCTATATTATCACTAAAAACGATAGCAAATCTTTTCGCTCACTCAGTTTCATCTATAATTAACCTGTCTCTTCATGAAGGACATTTCCCAGACATATTAAAATGTGCCACAATCAAACCAATTTTAAAAAAACAAAACCTTGATCCAACAGTATTGAGCAATTATCGACCTATATCAAATCTTTCATTTCTATCCAAATTAATTGAAAAGGTGGTGCAAAAACAACTTACAGAGCATCTAGAAGATAATAATATTCTTTATTCTTCTCTGTACGGATTTAGGAACATTTTAACACAGAAACTCTTTTGCTAGCATTGACGGACACAGTATTGAGATGCTTTGACAGTGGGCAAAGCTACCTTTTAATTCTGTTTGACCTCTCCGCGGCCTTTGATACAGTAAATCATTCTATACTGCTAGATAGATTGGCTGATATAGGACTAAATGAAACCACCCTTCAATGGTTTTCCTCCTTTCTTAATAGTCACTCATATCAAGTCCAAGTAAACAAGACAACATCAGAGAAGATACTCTTGATACTGGCATTCCTCAAGGCGCAGCACTGTCGGCGACATTATTTAATATATATATGTTGCCTTTATGTCATCTTTTATCTGGACTAGGGCTCATGACTTTTTATATGCTGATGATATTCAAATTTTGGTCCCAATACACGACACTATCGAAAAGACCTATAAACTAACTACACTCTATCTAACAGCAATTAAACAACTGCTATCACACATGAAATTGGTCTTGAATATCGATAAAACTGAAATTATATTACTAGAAAGAAAACCCACAAATCTTAACCAACCCAAATCTGCTACTCCAGGACAACAGTATAATCAAACCAACTGATAGCGCAAGGGACCTAGGAATATTATTGACAAAGAACTTTCTTTCAAAAAAACACATAACAATAAGAGATTGCTACAGCAAACATTGACTCTTAGCGTTTAAAACCACTATTAACTCATACTGACTTCAGGACAGTCCCTCCTGTCACTGATCTTCTCCAGTACTGATTATTGCAATTCACTATTGCTAGGTTTACCATCTTCCACACTCCGCCCACTTCAAGTATTGCAGAACGCAGCAGCCAGAGTCTTAATTGGAAGCAAAAAAAGTGACCATATAACACCAACCCTGATAAACTTGTACTGGCTTCCCATAAAATACCGTATCCAATTCAAAGTACTTTGCATTATACACAAACTAATCTATAGTGACCAAAGTGACTGGTAAATGCAGCAATCAGGTTGTACAAACCTCAAAGAAGCTTAAGATCATCAAATAAAGGATTGCTAACCATCCCTTCCATAAATTCTGCCCATTTGAGTCAATTAAGGGAAAGAACCATCTCTTTGGCTGGACCCAAGCTGTGGAATACTCTCTCGACTGAATTAAGGCTATAATTAGATATTAAAGCTTTTAAAAGAGGTCTAAAGACCTGGCTTTTTGGTAATGCCTTTAAGGATAATGAATGAGAACAGCCCAAACAGACAACTTTCATCAAGCACTACACTTTTAATTAATTAATTAATTAATTTTCTTTTATATACCGACATTCGATCGAGATATCACGTCGGTTTACAGGTAACAGAGAATAGGGCGGGTCCGCCCTGTTTTACATTATAACATGATAACAATTATAACAAATATACATGGTAACAATTATAACATATAATATATATACATTATAACATGGTGACAAAATAAATTTAGGTTTCAGATTTGATTGAAGGTGGATCAGGGGAGGGCGGTAAGGGGGGTGAGATGCATGCGGGGGAGGGTGTGATGCGTTCGGGCAGGTTAAGGGTCTGGTGGGAAGGCTTTTATAAACAGCCATGTTTTGAGATGTTTTTTAAAGACTTACTAGTTTATTTGATATATTTTAGAGTGATAAATATTGAACTTGTATTTTAATTAATGTCTTTTATATTTTATAGTATGTATAACACTTATATTTTTAGATTTAACTATATTCTCTTTTTATTTAATTTTATATGACGTGAATATTACCGTTTTATATCAGGCTTGTAAACCGTTGTGAAAGGCAACCCTAAATGATGGTATATAAAAAATCAATAAATAAATAAATTATAATGATGATTCATGGATGTTCTTTTCATTTATAATTGATGTTCTATTATACTATTTGTGCATCTTCACATTTGTCTTCTATCAAGTGTAAAAAATAAATAAATTAAATTACAATATATAATAGACTACACAAACCACATTACAAACAATTAAACATGGATTTGTCTTCCTATTTTTAATACCCTTTTCACAACTACCCTAACCCAGTTATTGAAGTGACAGTCCTTGGCCCTCATCCAGAAATTGGTGTAAGTATCCCTTACTTCTTATTTAAGAGTCATCCCAGATGATGTCTGTCAGGCCCAACAGCCCCTGCAGTACACAGACCCAGGAAAATTGCCAATAAAGGTTCATTTAAAGATGTAAACAGAAACAGCTCCTGACTTATAGCCATGCAGGAACTTATTGGGAAGTAATAGGTAGAATTAGCCTTGCACTTCAGTCAAGATAACCAGTCCAGATCTCAACACAGTAGGTCCTCCCATAACAGCACAAAACACATAGGGTCATTCACTAAAGTGTGCGATATAGGGACTTTTTGCATGCGATATAATGCTAATTAGTGGGAGGGGAGGAGTCAGTGCGGGGGGAGGGAGGAGTCTGCGGTGTCTTCGCTGCCGGCGAAAACGTTACCAACATTATCGTCAGAAGGAGCGCGCCGAATAGCACCACCTTTCACGGTGGCGCTATTCGGTGTGAAAGCTGGCAGTGAAGATACCGCGGTGGTGTGAAGGCTGCAGGCTTTCGCAGGCCCACCTTCGCCCCCCCGCAGGCTTTCGCAGGCACACCTTCGCCCCCCCCCCCCCCCGCCCCCTGTTTTCGCTGGATTTATCATTCAGTGATGAATGATGAATCCAGGCCACAGTTGTAGATAAGGAACCAAGACTTCTACAATATAATATCACATTAACAAATCTTGGTAGAAATTCGTGGGTTTCTCAGGGCTCCCACAATTCTTAGGCCACTGTGCTGTCTAAATACTGGGAAAAACCTGTGAGATATCCCTGCACTCCTTTTGAATTCACTATTTACCAATCCAGAGCCTTGGGGATGGGGCCATGCAACAGGCTGTCTTTATTGTGGCATTGGCTTTGTCTGAGCTATTCAGAGGCTCAGTGAGCAAAACCCTAGTTCTGAACCACGCAGGCCTAAGTTCAAAAGCAAGGCATATGCCTCCCCCTCCCCCCTGACAATGTCAGAGAAATGGTGTGGGTGGAGTTTGTAGGCACTCCCCGGTGGGTAGTGTCTTAATCTGGAGAGTGAAGTTTATATAACAGGGAAGCCCGGTGGATCTTTTTGATCTCTTCCAATTCTTTCTTTTCTTCTAGCTCTCCTCTGAGGAAACTGGCTAAGACTAGAGATCAGAGTACTCAGGCATTCCAGGAGAGGGAGTAAACTTGGGGTCAGGAGAATCCTGCATAGGAGAGAACCCAAAGGTGATTTCTTAAGAGAGAGTAATGACAAAACTCCTTGTCTGCTACAGAGATTTCCAGTTCTATTCCAAGAGGCAGATTTATAGTCTGGAACAGAGGAAGATTACCAAGTATGTGGCTTTACCACAAGAGGTTCTGCACCACAAAGTGGAAGTAGAGGCTACCAAAGTGGGTTACAGAGGATTCTCAGAGGAGGAGCCCTCAGGTTTTTAGAGAGGAGATTTCATTTGCCAAAAGGGGAATTAACTACTTTCTGCTTGGAAAGGAAAATCTGCAGCTGCACTTAGGCACCAATGCAGGGAACATACTAGTGGAGGGGGCATCTAAAGAGTACCCTGCCAGGAATGGAAGAGGAGACAATCCCTTAGTCTGCAGATTGTGTGACTGTAACAATATTGACTGTAAATTCAGTTTGTTTTCTTTCAGCATGGATTGCACTAGAAGAAAGTGTACTGTTTGCCAAGTTGGAACGATCTCAATCTTGTGTGGTGGAGTGGTTTGTATTGAGAAGTGCAGAAGAAATACAAATCCTAAGGGCCCTGAAAGCTTGTCTTCCCTGCCTGTTTGAAGGATCCCAGGAGCCCCAATGAGTTGTTTATTCTTCAGTTCTCAGTTGTGCCCCAGAGTCAGGAAAAGTGGACCCAGGGACTACACCTGCAATCATGGTCCTAAATCTGGCTACTACAGTAAGTGTCATTGTTGTGTGATGACTTAGAAGTCCCTGCCCCTAAGGACTGAACATTGCTTCTGTAACATCCCAATCTCTGGCCAGCCCCAAAACTGAAAGCCTAGCCCAGGAATGACATCAAGGTCCTCTGCACTGAGCCACTGAGCCAGCCTAAAGATTAGTTAGAAGTCTATTAAATTTCCAAACACCACTGGTTCTCTGTCACAGTGCATTTAGATGTCTACTTTCAGACTGATTCCACAAAGGGGTGGTGAGAGCAGGTGGGGGAATGTTAGGGTACAAGAAACTAAATGGAGGATCTGGGTTTTGGACTAGGTATGTAAATACCCTATGCTTGATCAGCTGGAACAGTAGAAGAACAAAAAGGGGAGAGGACAACGCTGACTTGCAGAGAGTGGTTGAACTTCCCAAGAATAGAAGGTAAAGTAAAACAATATGGAATGGCAGTAAGAGGAAGGCAAAGAAGGGATAAATTTTCAGGGAGGGGGCACTGGTGCTTCCTGACCCCTTCAAAAACACTTATGAATGGGGAGAACACAAAGAACATCCAGAGGGGAAAGGCCAGGTAAGAGGCAGAGATAAGGCAATGCATGTGCCTTTTCTTTCAATACCATTTGGTTTAATGCAATATAAAACAATGTCATGTGGCACAGTTTATTCATTTTAAGGTGCAGCATGTCCAACTAAACACTAGCAATGGATTTGTTTGTATATTGCTGCTGGTAATATTGCTATGGGAATGTGTAAGGGCTAGTTTAAAGCATTTCAGACAAGTGGAGATAAATTCCATATATTTTTTTAGTTTTTAACTATTCCAATCTCAAATAGAAAATAGGGGTTTTTTTTTGTAATAAACCAAACAATGAAAATTATTACATGGTAAAATCAAAACTACATTACTTTGGCCCATTAGTAACAAACACTGCATAAGGTTTATTTTGGCAGATAGGACTTCAGTTAATTAAATTGCCCTATCTTAAGCCCTAGGCTAAGATTAGGTAGGAGATAGACATTTGCTCAGGATTGGTGCTAGGTTTTTTGCTGCCCTGTGAGAACAAGTTCTATGTTGCTAATCCCCTTTCCACTGGTTCTGTTTTCTTTTTCTTTTTTTTTTTAATTTAAATTTTTATTAATTTTCATCAATGATAGACATCATGAAAACAAGAAAATATGTAATACAATGTAATATAATTCTATAATCCAAAAATAACAAAAGAACAATATATATTTATTACATGTCTCATATACCCTATAATCGGGGGAGAACAAAGTAATCAACAAATATGAAATATCCAGCAAAATTTATAGAATTTGCTGGATAGGCAACATGTTTAAAAGATTTGGGAGTAAAACATTTTTTACTGGGCGTCAGTCTCAGATAGTACTGTCTGATTTTTATCTACTAGAAATGTTTCTAAATGCATTGGATCAATGAAACCAAATTTCTTTCCTTTATAGTTGACCAAGCATAGACATGGGAATTTAAAAAAAAAAAAGTGGCACCTAGTGCTAATACCCGACTTTTTAAGGACAAAAAGCTCCTCCTTCTTACCTGAGTGGTTCTAGCCGCATCAGGGAAACATTTGAACTCTATGTCCACAAAATAATACATCGCTAACAGTAAAAAACTTCTTAAACAATTTTTCTTTATCTTGCTCTGCCACACAAGAAATAATTAGAGTAGCTCTATTATTAATCAGGTCCATCGACTCTTCTAAGAAAGTCAATATACCTGGTGAAGCTGAAGCTTCCCCATCAGTTGACCTCCAGAATCTCTGGATGATCTTTTTGGTAAATAATATATCTTGGAAAGTTTGGGGATTTCTTCATCTTCGTATAATAGGTTATCGTTTAAGAATTTCTTAAACTCCCAAGGGGAGAGAAGGCGAGTCAAGGGGAAATTAATAATTCTTAAATTCTTTGCTCTAAATACATTTTCTATATATTCCGAATCTTTATGGATGGCCAAACTATCACGAATAAAAGCATTCTCTGAATTTTGTACCAATTATACTCTATTTGTTACAGTAATCAAATCTTTTTCACATTTATCAATCTTCTTTCCTTGTACTTCAATCAAATTTCTATTAGTTTTAATCACTGTTAATAATGATTCATTCATCTTTATAATATTACTATCAAGCTTTAATATCATTTTCCCCAAGATTACCTAAGGTGACATTGTCCTGTATAACCACAGTACTGCCACTTGTATCACCAGGTAGGTGCATTTCCTTAAGAATTGAAGTAACAACTTTCTCAGTCCATCGAGAGTCGAGCTGATTCATCAGGTCAGAGTCCCTTTGGGCTGCTCCTACCGGGTTTCTAGCCGCTTCGCTTGATGTTAATCTGGTCGGCTGTAGGGGAGACTTCGGTCCATCGCTGGAACTCAGGGAGGCAAAAGAAGAGGCTCCCAAGCTGTCCTCTTTAGGAGTTTCCATCACTCTAACTATGTGATGGTCCATAGGTCCAGTGCATTGTTGTTGCATAGGAGAAGATATGGTTATCCTCGCTTTTCTTTTTTCTGCCAATGAGAATGTATAGAAGGAAAACACAAACGGTAATTTCCTGCTGAACTCCGGCCTAAGCTGGACCAAGCTGCTCGCCCCTTTGGCGCGCACGGCTTAGGTATGGTGCCGGCAGCAGTGGGGCGCGCACCTCTGCAGCTTTTATAGTCAGTAGGGGAGGCGTCTGGGCTGATGTCACAACACTGCGACTGCAGCTACTCATGTAAGAACATAAGAACATGCCACACTGGGTCAGACCAAGAGTCCATCTAGCCCAGCATCCTGTTTCCAACAGTGGCCAATCCAGGCCATAAGAACCTGGCAAGTACCCAAAACTAAGTCTATTCCATGTTACCATTGCTAATGGCAGTGGCTATTCTCTAAGTGAACTTAATAGCAGGTAATGGACTTTTCCTCCAAGAATTTATCCAATCCTTTTTTAAACACAGCTATACTAACTGCACTAACCATATCCTCTGGCAACAAATTCCAGAGTTTAATTGTGTGTTGAGTAAAAAGAACTTTCTCCGATTAGTTTTAAATGTGCCACATGCTAACTTCATGGAGTGCCCCCTAGTCTATTATCTGAAAGAGTAACTAACCGATTTACATCTACCCGTTCTAGACCTCTCATGATTTTAAACATCTCTATCATATCCCCCCTCAGCCATCTCTTCTCCAAGCTGAAAAGTCCTAACCTCTTTAGTCTTTCCTCATAGGGGAGCTGTTCCATTCCCCTTATCATTTTGGTCGCCCTTCTCTGTACCTTCTCCATTGCAATTATATCTTTTTTGAGATGTGACGACCAGAATTGTACACAGCATTCAAGGTGCGGTCTCACCATGGAGCGATACAGAGGCATTATGATATTTTCTGTTTTATTCACCATTCCCTTTCTAATAATTCCCAACATTCTGTTTGCTTTTTTTGACTGCCGCAGCACACTGAACCGATGATTTCAATGTATTATCCACTATGACACCTAGATCCCTTTCTTGGGTTGTAGCACCTAATATGGAACCCAACATTGTGTAATTATAGCATGGGTTATTTTTCCGTATATGCATCACCTTGAACTTATCCACATTAAATTTAATCTGCCATTTGGATGCCCAATTTTCCAGTCTCACAAGGTCTTCCTGCAATTTATCACAATCTGCTTGTGATTTAACTACTCTGAACAATTTTGTGTCATCTGCAAATTTGATTATCTCACTCGTATTTCTTTCCAGATCATTTATAAATATATTGAAAAGTAAGAGTCCCAATACAGATCCCTGAGGCACGCCACTGGCCACTCCCTTCCACTGAGAAAATTGTCCATTTAATCCTACTCTCTGTTTCCTGTCTTTTAGCCAGTTTGCAATCCACGAAAGGACATCACCACCTATTCCATGACTTTTTACTTTTCCTAGAAGCCTCTCATGAGGAACTTTGTCAAATGCCTTCTGAAAATCCAAGTATACTACATCTACCGGTTCACCTTCATCCACATGTTTATTAACTCCTTCAAAAAAGTGAAGCAGATTTGTGAGGCAAGACTTGCCCTGGGTAAAGCCATGCTGACTTTGTTCCATTAAACCATGTCTTTCTATATGTTCTGTGATTTTGATGTTTAGAACATGTTCCACTATTTTTCCTGGCACTGAAGTCAGGCTAACTGGTCTGTAGTTTCCCGGATCGCCCCTGGAGCCCTTTTTAAATATTGGGGTTACATTTGCTATCCTCCAGTCTTCAGGTAAAATGGATGATTTTAATAATAGGTTACAAATTTTTACTAATAGGTCTGAAATTTCATTTTTGAGTTTCTTCAGAACTCTGGGGTGTATACCATCTGGTCCAGGTGATTTACTACTCTTCAGTTTGTCAATCAGGTCTACCACATCTTCTAGATTCACCGTGATTTGATTCAGTCCATCTGAATCATTACCCATGAAAACCTTCTCCATTACGGGTACCTCCCCAACATCCTCTTCAGTAAACACCGAAGCAAAGAAATCATTTAATCTTTCCGCAATGGCCTTATCTTCTCTAAGTGCCCCTTTAACCCCTCGATCGTCTAATGGTCCAACTGACTCCCTCACAGGCTTTCTGCTTCGGATATATTAAAAAAAGTTTTTACTGTGAGTTTTTGCCTCTACAGCCAACTTCTTTTCAAATTCTCTCTTAGCCTGTCTTATCAATGTCTTACATTTAACTTTCCAACATTTATGATTTATCCTATTTTCTTCTGTTGGATCTTTCTTCCAATATTTGAATGAAGTTCTTTTAGCTAAAATAGCTTCATTCACTTCTCCTTTTAACCATGCCGGTAATCGTTTTGCCTTCTTTCCACCTTTCTTAATGTGTGGAATACATCTGGACTGTGCTTCTAGAATGGTATTTTTTTTAACAATGACTACGCCTCTTGGACATTTTTTACTTTTGTAGCTGCTCCTTTCAGTTTTTTTTTAACAATTTTTCTCATTTTATCAAAGTTTCCCTTTTGAAAGTTTAGCACGTGAGCTGTGGATTTGCACACTGTTCCTCTTCCAGTCATTAAATCAAATTTGATCATATTATGATCACTATTGCCAAGCGGCCCCACCACCGTTACCTCTCTCACCAAGTCCTGTGCTCCACTGAGAATTAGATCTAAACTTGCTCCCTCTCTCGTCGGTTCCTGAACCAATTGCTCTATAAAGCTATCATTTATTCCATCCAGGAACGTTATCACTCTAGTGTGTTCCGATGATACATTTACCCAGTCAATATTGGGGTAATTGAAGTCTCCCATTATTTCTGCAATACCAATTTGGTTAGCTTCCCTAATTTCTCTTAGCATTTCACTGTCCGTCTCACCATCTTGACCAGGTGGACGGTAATATACTCCTATCACTATAGTCTTCCCCGACACACAAGGGATTTCTACCGATAAAGATTCAATTTTGTATTTAGTTTCATGAAGGATGTTTATCCTGTTGGACTGTATGCCATCCCGGACATAAAGCGCCACACCTCCTCTCGGGTGCTCCTCTCTGTCATTGCGATATAATTTGTACCCTGGTAGTGCACTGTCCTATTGGTTATCCTCTTTCCACCATGTCTCTGAGATGCCAATTAAGTCTATGTCATCATTTACTGCTATACATTCTAATTCTCCCATCTTACTTCTTAGACTTCTGGCATTAGCATACAAACATTTTCAAAGTTTGTTTTTTGTTTGTATTTCATTCTGCTTTCTAATTGATAGGGATAAGTTAGAATATTTTAGCTCAGGTGAGTTTTTAGTTACAGGCACTTGGACTACTTTTCTTATTATTGGAACCTCACTGTCGGGATGCCCTAATTCTAATACATCATTAGTATCCTTTGAAGATACCTCTCTCCGAACCATGTGCTGCTGAGCGACTGTCTGCTTTCCCCTTTGTTCTAGTTTAAAAGCTGCTCTATCTCCTTTTAAAAGCTTAGCGCCAGCAGTCTGGTTCCACCCTGGTTAAGGTGGAGCCCATCCCTTTCCCAAAAGGTTCCCCAGTTCCTAACAAAACTGAATCCCTCTTCTTTGCACCATCGTCTCATCCACGCATTGAGACTCCAGAGCTCTGCCTGCCTCTGGTGACCTGCACGTGGAACAGGGAGCATTTCAGAGAATGCTACCCTGGAGGTTCTGGATTTAAGTTTTCTACCTAAGAGCCTAAATTTGGCTTCTAGAACCTCCCTTCCACATTTTCCTATGTCGTTGGTGCCCACATGTACCACGACAGCCGGCTCCTCCCCAGCACTGTCTAAAATCCTATCTAGGTGACGCGAAATCCTATCTAGGTGACGCGTGAGGTCTGCCACCTTCGCACCAGGTAGGCATGTTACCAGGCGATCCTCATGCCCTCCAGCCACCCAGCTATCTACATTCCTAATAATCGAATCACCAACTATGACGGCCGACGTAACCCTTCCCTCCTGGGCAGTAGGCCTTGGGGAGATATCCTCAGTGCGAAAGGACAATGCATCACCTGGAGAGCAGGTTCTTGCTACAGGATCCTTTCCTGCTGCACCCGGTTGATGCTTTCACATCAGGAGACCTTCTTCCTCCAAGGCAGCACCGGGGCTGCCAGTCTGAAGTTGGGACTTGGCTACTATGTCCCTGAAGGTCTCATCTATATACCTCTCTGTCTGCCTCAGCTCCTCCAGGTTTGCCACTCTAGCCTCCAGAGATCGGACTCGTTCTCTGAGAGCCAGGAGCTCTTTGCATCGCATGCACATGTACAACTTCTCACTGGTGGGTAAAAAATCATACATGTGACACTTGATGCAAAAGACTCGAAGATGTTTCAAATTTACCGGCAAATAGCAAATACATGGAGAGTGGACCTCCTCTCTTCTCCTTTCCTCACTCCCCCCACCGGTTCTGTTTTCTAACGCTTAAGTTTTATTTTTTCCAATAATGAACACACAATAGAAACAAGATCATTACATTTAAAACATTTATTGAAACTTATTGCCAGCTATTTGCAAACTCAGCTCTTTGGGGCAAAGTAATAAACAGTCATGTAATCTTTAATTTTATATATATATTCTAATAGAATGGTTGTAGTTGCTTATTATTCTACTCTTTTGCAGACCACTATCCATTGTGTTTCATGCACAGAGACACTTCATGCTCTTTTTGTACAAGAAGTTATGTACTAGAAAAAAATGACACCTTCCTTGCCTTAAGGGCAGCAAAATAACACACAAGTTCTGTAAAATCCAACTGATCAGCCAGTTCTTGTTCGATAGAAATCATTGCTAATCCAACTAAATGTGATTCTGCCATTGTAGATCTTAAATTATTTTTAGAGTTTTAAAAACTACATTAACCATTTCCTAATGTGATAGGAAAACTCAATAAAACCCCCCCCAAAAAAACAAACATTTGCAACATTCAGTGCAAAGCCATTTTCAGTAATGTATTTTAAGACTTCTAAAGTAGAATTATTAGGCTTGATTAAGTACATCAACAATAGTAACTCATCTTTCATTTCCAATGTATCAATATCTTTGATTCTGAATTTTCATCAATAAGAATATGTTGAAGGTTCTTGCAGTGTTCCAACAGAACATTAAATGGTACATCTTGTAGTTTACCGATATCATACACAAAGCAAAAGTATGACTTGTATTGTTATAATTGTTCAAATCTTTCCTATACTGAATGAATGGCCACATCAAACATGCAACTGAAAACTTCAGCTTTGAATCGCATATCTGGGTCCATAATAGATTCATCTGCAGACTCATATTCAAATTGTCTCTTTTGTCGGCATGCTTAAAGATTAAAAAACTCTATTTTGGCTCACTTTCTACAAATTTTGCCAATTGCCTATCATCGGTCAATGCACTGCAAAACCATCAACTCTATAGCTCTGTAGATAATTGATGCTACTGTTTAAAGTGTCTATGGGAGATGATAGACTTTGGTTATTTTGCTGGCAACATTGATATCCTGTGGTATATAATGCTGCATAACAAGGTGACATAAAACTTGAAATTGTTAAGTTCTGCTGCAAGTGTTTCAGCCCCATGTCTTACCATCCAGTCAACTATTTCATCTTGCACTAGTTCTATCAGAGCATGATGAATTGCACCTATTTGATTTTGTATAGATCGAATAACATCGATGCGGCTTTTCCATTGGGTAATGCTGAGAGGTTTCACTGTTTAGCTAGTGATATGTTTCTTTAAAACATCCAAAACAGTGATTTGATGCAGAGAAAAAAAAAACCATACTTTTTTTTTTTTTTTAACAACCCCTCCCAAAATGACACTGCTTCACTGGATGCCATTGCAGCATCATTCACTACAAGTCTGAGGCAGTGACAGCTGCATGAAACATAGAAAACTCTTGGATTTGAGACACAAATGCATTTTTGGACACCAGCTTTCCTTTCATATTTGAATCATTGTCATATCTCTGATCTCTTGTTTTTTCAATTGGTACTTCCATTTCCCTACAGTTGTTTATTAAAACTTCAATGAGTCCTGCCCCAGTAATATTTGTTAGTACAACAAATCCAAGAAAATGCATTATGATTACAATTGCTTCAGTGTGGCTAATATCTGGAGTGCAATTTAGAATTATAATATAGTATTTTGCCTCTTTAATCAAACACAGTATTTGATTTTTAATGGTTTTAGATAAAAGATGGATGAGCTCATTTTGAATGTCTTTTCCAAAGTAATGTTGCAATGTGCTACCTCAAGCAATACATCATGGAGTCAAACTTTGCTATTAACTCAACAAGCTTCAAAGAATGTAATATTATGAACATAGAGTTTGTCAGAAGGTCTTCGCAATGGCTGTCTCTGCTAGCTGCATTTTACAAATCATCTTCTCTTGTTATACTTTTCATCCATTATAATGACTACAAATGTTTAGTGATGTCAATATGTCAGATGTCAGAATGTTTTCATTTCAACACCCACCCAAACCTCACCCCACCATCCAAAACAGACTCCAGTTCAAAGTGCCCCTCTACAGTGGTACATATATACAGAACACCTTGCAGAAATTGGGTATGCGATACGGGAGCAGGATAATAAGCCTAACCATGCCCCTTTTTCTTATCATAGGCACTATTTCTGCTATATTTATAGCACTTTGATAAATCCAGGGATTAATTTGTAGTCTTTGTGACAATTCTACCCATTACTTCTATGCATTTAGTTGGGTACGAGAGAGCTCATGCTGATTCAAATGTCCCGCTATGTGTCTCCAGTTATTGAACCCTCCTATTGTAAAGGCATTCTTATTTGAAGTAAAAAATTTGCAAGAGTAACAGAATATGGCATTTCTACCAGCCATGAATATACTAGCCATGTTCTGGAAGCCATTTCTCCATTACAAAGATGACGTTTATAATTACTGAAAATACTAAAAAATGAAACCCAAAAGCAATGCAAGACAAACAATATAGATATATATAATTCTTGCTGCTGATAATTTCTCTTTATAGGTCTACCTTCATACGATACCAAAAAAAATGGTTATCGTGCTAATCAGCTCTATAGCTATAATAAGAGCTCTGTTAATCATTAGGTGACCCGGAACTGTGTTGTTCTATTGCTTCATAATGTTTATAGTCCAGGAAAATGGGCAATCAAAGTAGTACTAAACAAGTACTTATCTGAAAATCCATTTGAAATAGAAGTTTATACTGTCCGACAACGCATGGTTTTGGGGTAAGAGAACTCCTTCTTCAAGGACCCAACTCTTGATGGTACGTGCAGTGGATGTAATATTTCTACAAAACGATGCCAGCTGCTATCACTAAAATTTGTTGAAAGTGGCGGATGCTTATGAATTCCTGGAATTTACAAATGCAACAACTTGTGAACTACGCAGTGTCCAGAATTGACTGCCTACTGCCACGGATGGTAGTGCAGATGAGAACTCCTTACAGATTTAATGTGCCTGTGGGGCTATCAGTACTGTGGGAGCATTTGCATCCATTGCACGTACCATCAAGAGTTGGGTCCTTGAAGAAGGGGTTCTCTTACCCGGAAACCACGCATTGTCAGACAGTATAAACTTCTATTTCAAGTGGATTTTCAGATAAGTACTTGTTTAGTACTACTTTGATTGCCCATTTTCCTGGACTATAAACATTATGAAGCATTAGAACAGCACAGTTCCGGGTCACCTAATGATTAACAGAGCTCTTATTATAGCTATGGAGCTGATTAGCACGATAACCATTTTTTTTTGTATCGTATGAAGGTAGACCTATAAAGAGAAATTATCAGCAGAAGGGTTATATATATATATATATATATGCTTATAATTACTGACCATAAACCAACAACCAAAATTATCATGGGGGAAAATTAAATTTTCTCTTACAGGTTTAGCAGTTCCTTTCTGAACGATTACTAATCTTAATGAATCATTTATAAAATCTGGCCATTTTGCTGTGTCTATGCTAACTTCTAAAGTTTCAGTTTTATTACTGGTGTCTAGTAATGCAATATCCTTTTCACTATTGCTGAAGCCTTTTTGCACTTCAGGTGATGGCCCTGGCACAACTTAAGTCTGATGATGCTGAGCTGAACAACACTCCTCATGTGTACTCAGCACCAGCAGGCGCCAACATGTCACCCTTGCCCTTACCTATGCCCGCCAAAACCTACCTGTTCCCTCCCTCCCGAGTCCTGCCCCCAAACCCTTCAGGTAAGTCAAGGTAAGAGAAAAAAAAACAGAAAGTTGTGGCGACGCCCCCCCCCCCCCCCCCCCCCCACCTTCCCAGGTCCCTCCGGCGCGACGGCCCTCGCTTTGCGGCAGGCCGCGAACGCTGAACTGCGCGGCTCTGGCAGCGTCTCCTCCCGGCCAGTGTTGGGGCTTCCCCTGACGCGCACGCGCAGGAGGCCTTGCCTCTTAAAGGGGCTGCGGCGGGAGAATCTACCCGGCCCCAGAAGATGAAGTCAGCTAAGAGGGGTATTTAAACCCTGCAGCTACACACTCTCTTTGCCTTCGCAACAGGTCCCCTCTGTTGCTCCTGGCTGTGCTCCTGGTGTGCCTCTGTGTTCCTACCTTGCCTCTGTGTTCCTGCCTTGTCTCCGAAGTTCCTGCCTTAATTCCTGTATCCAGTCTTCGGCTTGATCTCCAGGTTTTGACCTCGTCTCGTCTCCTCGTCTTCGCTTGTCTGCTGTCTGTCCTGACCCTTGGCCTGTATCTCTGTTTCGCCTGTACACTGCCTGCCCTGGATCTCTGCCTGGACTCCATTTCGCCCCTTCGCTGCCTGCCCTGGATCTTCTGCCTGGACTCTATTCCGCCTCTTCGTGGAGACCGGTTCCTATATCGCTGGATGAACGCTCTGAGTACCCACTCCTCGGGGGCTCTCCTGCGTTCACAGGCTCTCTGCTCCTCAGAGGGCCGTCCTGCCTGATTCTTGGAACCATCCCACATGAGTTCTTCTCTCACCAGCGCCACCTCCCGGAGACGAGTTCCACTGAGGGTTTTCCCTCGGTGGTCTTCACCTCTCGCTCTGGCTCAAGGGTCCACATTCTCAACAGACAGTGATCAAAATCAAAGAATGATATTTTATTGGTTAACAATCAATACAATCAGTCAAGTTATCAAACATATGTTCTAATCTGTTCTAAATAATAACATTTCTTACTATAACCTAATAAAAAGCCCCTAGGGGTGACCATGCCTCCATTCGCAACACCCTCTGAACCGCACAAAAATTACATCAAGGAACCATTATCCAACAGGGTGTTGGCCGTAAAAGAGCAGCACCCACTGTAGAAAATGTAGGTAACAAAGGTGTGGGGGTTACTAAGCAGTTAAAGCTTGGTCCCCACTGTTCTCCTCCTTGAGATCCCAGTCCATTGAAGCACCATAATCGTTAAGTAACCAGTGGAGTGCAATTGCTCATAGGATCTGGTTTGGGTGGCTGTTGAAGCGCACCTCCAACGCAAACGTCACTCATGTAACACATGTCATGTGGGAGGAAAGAATTCTTTACAGCAAGTCCCTGTACAACAAGGTTATCAACATACTGCTAAGTGTGGGGCATACACAGCCACCCCCACCACGGCCTGAGGCAGTAACACCTCGCTTGCTGAGGGCTCCCCATTCTCATTGCTGTTGCTGTAGCAGAATGATAAACCCTCTATCGCCTCCTGCAGATCTTTATTAAATATGTCCAGTCCTATATTGAATAGGTGCACCCCATCCGGCCTGTACAATCCAGGACAGCTTTCATCAATGATGTGTAGAATATACAATCCCCCAACAGTACGTAAATTTCTGCATCCGTTTGATTTTTTGCAGGTTCAGTCAACAGCATAATGTGATCTCTTCTCATGCCACACCCTGCATGGGACGATGAAGAATCAGAGAATGTGAGTAACTAGGAATAGCCAAGCAATAGATATGGAGTCTTTCTGGAATTTTTGCACGAGTTCCACACTGTGAGTTATTGTGATCTCGTTCCCTCCTAGGTAAATGACAATGCCCAGGGGGAGGCATGCAATCTTTTCATCTGTAAAAGCAATGGCATTAACCAGTCCCATGACATCCCGCACTAACCCATTCACATTAGGGATATATCCTTGGCTGCCAGGCCCAGGTACTCCCCAAATGGTTTTGTTAAAGCTCTCTTATTGGCCCAATGTATGAATGAATGACCAATGACCACAAATCCATATTCGGTGGTGGACCTGAATATACCTTGGTGGAGCAGAATAAGGAATGTATTATTATAGAAAGGTGCCTCAACATTCAGCAAGTTAAAGTTTAATATACAATTTGTATTGCCTGGACCACCACTCGCCAATAGACATAATTCTGTGTTGAGGCAAACCCAGCTTGGCTGCCATTGTTGACACCCCTGTATAAAATGAATGTGTATCATATACTGCTGTGCCTAAACCTAAGCTGGCCAAACACCTCTTCAGAATTCTCAAAAACTGGCACCTAGTCAAAGGATGACTGTCCTTGTGGATTAGAAGAAAAACTCCTCCCTGGGGCCTTAGTTCCACAGATTTGCATAAAAGTCTAACCAGGCAAATCTCATGGCCAGGAAGGCACTTCCGCACCACCTGCTGTCCTTGCCTTAACTGGTCAATCTTAGCCTTGCGGATCAGCAACACCACTCTGTCCCTGTTGTAGGAGACATCCTGTAGTTGCAAACCTGCCGATTCCCCAGGTGCAGAAGACTGAGCAACCAGTTCGCTTACTTGGAAGGCCCCCAAAGAAGACCAAAGAAAAGGCGCATTGGAATAGGAAAACTTCAAAAGTATTATAACATCTAAGATGGACTGCATCTAATAGCATGCGAAAGCATGCATACATAATAGGGTGGCGACTATCTGGAATGCAGATCTCTTCGTAAACCCACTCACGCATCACGCACTGCATGATGAAATTGGGGGTTGGAAATCCCACAAGCTTTTGAGAAAAAACGAATCCCTGCCAGTTGGCACATCGCTGCCGACCTGGACATTCCTTTTTCTTTACAAAATAGAATATACTGAATAATGTGGAAACCTTAGGAAGCAGGTGCAGATGATGCCCCTTCAGCTTGACGAAAGCAAGATAGTCCTTCCAGATACTGCAGTAACGCTTCCAACTGCTTGGGGCTACAGAATTTATTGTCATGTCCTATGTGGTTTTTGCCCAAGTTCCCAGATCTGCCTCGGGGGAGGGGGGAGCGGTGCCTTCTACCTTTTTGCAAGGTGTCAGATATCTGAAACGTGACCACTTAAAATGGGAAAGGGCGTCAGCAATCATGTTTCTTTCACCAGGTACATGTAAGGCTCAGAATATAATATTATGAATTAAACATTGCAACACCAGTATTCTGAGCAGGCTCACAAGCCTCTGTGTTTTAGCTACTAGCCAGTTAATGGCTTCTACCACTGCCATGTTGTCAGGTCTGAACACTACTGATTTTGTTCCCAGCCTGTCACCCCAAATGTGCAATGTCAGAACAATTGGAGACTCTACCAGGAATGTAATATCTCTGGTTAAATCCTGTCAGTGCCAAATCCTAGGCCATGCCTCTGTGTACCAAGCTCCATTAAAGTAAATTCCAAACCCTGCTCCCCCTGATGTGTTAATGAACAGCTCCAGCTCGTTATTGATCATGGGAGGGGAAGTTCATAGAGCCACACCATTAAATGATTGTATAAATGATGACCAGATGCCTAGGTCATCCTTAATAGCTCATGTTACTCTAATAAAGTGGTGGAGTCTTGCCATCCCAGCCGTTGCAAAGGCTAAACACCGGGTGAAGATCCTGCCCAAAAGAATGACTCAACTGGAAAATGTGAGAAGGCCCAACAGCACCTAGAATTGTCTCAATGTTGCCTTCTTGACCAATATCAAGTTTTTCAATGCTTCGTGCAATTTTGCCAATTTTTCTTGCAGTAGCCTGCATCACCTGGCCTGTATATCAGTTTCTATACCAGAAGTGTCAGGGATGGGGATAGGCGTACTGTTTTTTTCATGTGCAAGAGGGATACTGAACTGGACAGCTATATTCTGGGAAAGCAATAGCATGCTTTTACATTCAGGGGCGTCTTTTCCAACAAAAAGGAAATCATCTAGGTAGTGAATATTGCTTTTGCTGCCTGCGATTTGCTCCAACACTCAGATTAAAAAGGTACTAAACTACTCGAAGTATGCACATGAGATGGAGCAACCCATGGGCAGCTCCATCTCATGCTCCATGGGCAGCTACTGCTTATCAAAGTAGTAGCTGCCCCTGAATGTAAAACCAAACAAATAAAACGAGTTTGGGTGCACAGGAAGGACATGGAAAGCTGACTCAATATCCACCTTTGCCAATTTCCCTGGTTCGTAGTCAGCCGCTCTAACCACCATGCTGTTAATATATAAAATATGTTGCTGATTTTCTTATGTATCTCTTACACAAACGTCAGTTATCCATACTGTCATTCAGTGTCAGACCAAATCTCTTAGTGCCAGCCTACCTAGAGATCCCTTACAGTGATGTTGCTAAAGGCTTCCAGCCTATTTAGAACCTTCCTTACCTCTACTCACTGCTACTTCTCACAAGAAGTGTCTGACACTGAGGCATCATGGGTGTTTTCGTTCACGGCTACTTGTGACTCTACCCATTTTAATCCTTTTCTTCTTACTCTCCAAGAGCATATCTCCGCTGAGGGGCATATGTCCATAACCAGCCAGGTAGTGCTGCTGTTGTATGAGGCTGGAACTCCATTTATGAAAGGGAATTTATGGCCAACTGAAAGTCAGTAATTCCATATTTTTTTTTTGTGGGTTTTATTCCTTTGGCATGGTAGTTACCTCCTGCTTCTTTGGGCTCCCAGCACAATCAGTCCTGGCTTCTAATGATGCAGCTGTACCATAAGCCTTTACACATAAGTATCCCCTATTTTTAACTCTTTCCCCATTTCCATTTGACCCAGCAATCTCAGCAACAGTCTTTGTCCAGGGGCTGTCTGGAAACATAAGTCTATATATATATATTTTTTTTTTTTAAATCATGTTTTAAACTTAGCAATTCTAAACTATCTTGGAATTAATTTAAGGGAACATAGGTAATTATAGGGGGCATTTTCTAGGGGGTTTCTAAATACCATTTTTTGAATTTATTATTTCTAGAACTGGTATTACCATCATTTGAGGTGTTCTGTTCAAGCTGATCATTCCTCTGAGGAAGCCATTTGGTGAAACAAGGGCCTTGTTGGGACATTGGTAATAGATCAAAGAAGAACACCAGTTTCATCTTTTGATGATTCAAAGGGATTAGCATTGGCAGAGTTAAAGAAGAACACCAGTTCTGTCTCTTGATGGTTAAAGAACAATACTACAGCCATTGGTTAGAAGAGAGATCATCTTGAAGACATATTCTCAATATACTTTGTGATTTTGATGCAGCTGAAACATAATATTGTTAGGTAGAATTTAAAAGAAGGAGGCCAATGTTTACATTTCTAATTGTTAGTTTGAATGATCAAGTATGGGTTATGAATAGAGTTACCTATGGGGGTGAATGATTGGTTGTATTTCTATAAAGAAATGAGTAAAGAGTTTTAAGGTAAATATTCAATGTTTTTGTATTAAAAAGAGATTGATGTATGCAATGCACATTGAATAATAAGAGATGATGGAATTGTATATTATTGTGTAACAATTTTTGAAAACATTTTTTGTAATAAATGTTTGTGCCAAGAATGTCTGTTTAATATAATCATGCAAAGTTTTTATAATATAGTAAGTGCTTGTACCCCAGTCTCATTAGAGTGTTTTTGTTGTTACAATAATTAAGCACTGGGGAATTTATATATTGCCTGATTGGATTAGTTTCTATATATATATATATATATAAGCAAAAATAAGGAGTGGGTAGGAGTTCACAAACAATAGTTGGATCTAATTTACTAAACCCCCTCCCCCTACACCCGACTCAGAATGGGAAAAAGCCTTAGTAAATAATGAGGTCACTGGAAGACATAGAAAGGGAAACTTCAAAAAATACATACATGTAACGCTGAGGCACTTTCTTCTTCCTGGCCATGTAGATCTCGATGGAATTATACATGGTGCCTGATACGGTGGCTGCAGGACAGAAAGAGGAAAAAGAGAAGAAAGAACACAGAACTTTTCAACTTTCGCTTTTCATCACAGACACCTGCGAGTGTTGCTCGCCCGTTGCTAGGCAACCGGCCCAAGCCTGTGCGTGCCACGCGCCACAGGTGAGGTACTGAGCACTGACGTCATTCAGGTCAGTGTTGACGAGTAGGTGGATTTCCCGCCAAATTGAGCTGGTTTCTACATTTTTAGGTTGATGGGGGGCATTAGGTTTTTCTGTGTGCTGTCTTTCTTTTGCTTTCACATTCAGCTCTTGCCCACACCTCGGAAAGAGGGGGATGTGGGCACGGTACTCGTGCATAGGCAGTAACACGGAGACGAGGGTATGCTGGAATCCGGTCCCTCGGTGACCGATAATGCTCCGCGCGCTCCTTGCGGGCTGCCCTTGCTCCTGCCTTAGGTACAGTGCACCACAGCCTTTTTTGACTATAGAAAGCCAGTGTTTTGAAACAACGTTGGTCTCAGGTAAAGTAACTTTGAGCGTGTTAAAAATATTTAACACTCTTCATTGTAGAAAATAATATATATATATATATATATAATTTTTTTGTTTTCTAACTTTCATGACCATCCCATGGTGTGTGTGTGTTGAGGTGTGGGCGGGTTGGGGGCAGCTGATTGAAGCCGGTCGGGAGTGGAAGGCCCGAGGCGTTGGAGAAGGACTTGTAGGCGCAAAAGATGCTGTGAGAACAGCTTGGGGGTCCTACGATGAACCTGTACTCGTTTCTTGCGCTCACGATGATGGAATGAGCACCTGTAACGGATGGGCTTACGGATGCCACGGAAACGTGAAGCCCGAGCATGCCAGTGTGGCTGTGTAAGTGCAGAGAAACGGAAGCACAGGGTAGTTCTGGGGTGGGGGAGCGGTGCCCATCAAATGCTCCAGATGCTCGTGTTGAAGCGGACCCCATTTGGCCACCGCCCCTCCGCTAGTCCACCTCCCAGTCTCCCCCCAAAGTAAGCAGGCAAACTACACTTAGGCACAGAAGCTCGCTTAAGGTCACTAAACTTGTCAGAGCTTGGGCACGGTCAGTGAAGTTGATTTTATTTGCTGAACTTGCTCTAAAATAATGGCGAATAATGTAATTAAATAATTAATTAATTTATTTATTTATTTTGTAGAATTACAAAAGATGTACGGCCCTCCAACTTTGGAGATATGTCCATGCATTTGGAAGGCAGAATAGTATTGGTATTGGCTTTTGAAGGGAAAAACATGTATTTGTTTGAAGGGCATCTATAGCTTGATTTATTGAGAGTATGGTGAGTCTGCTGTATGCATAAATAAGATGACATCTTCACTCCACTTAATCTATATAAATAAAAATGTTAAATAGTTTGGACAAAATCGCTAATCTCAGAAACCACTAAACCGATTGCTTTCAAATTTGGACACAACCTTTATTTCGCATACAGGAAGGTTCTTCTGTACTTATATTACAGATATGTCACACCTGTGACAGGTAAAATAGGTTTAAAGATTTTTTCGAGAAAACAGCGACATCTGCTGGACGTAAGCGCCATCTGTTACACCTTACACTAACACACGCTACACTAATCATTTCGCCAGTCCAGGTCCACGTTTCACTTCCATTTTAACACATTCGTGCACTTTTTTCGCCCGAAGATAACTATTTCCTGTACAGATAAAATACACTCACCACCCTCCTCACACCCCCCACACACATGCCAAATTGATTTACTTCCCACAGCCTCCCAACATACATAAAACCACCCCCCACACACATGCCAAATTTATTTACTTCCCAGGCCCTCACAACACACACAAAACCTGACAGAAGTCCGGGAGGCTCCAGCGGGGGGCCAGGACCAGTCCGGGACACATCTCCTGCACTACGGGCGTCGGCTGCCAGCAATCAACATGGTGCCGACGGCCCTTTCCCTTACTATGCCACTCGGGGGACACCAATGGCGGCAGTAGCCCATGTGACATAGTAAGGTCGAGGGGCCCTCAGCGCCATTTTCAGGACTGGCAGCCGGCGGACCTTTGCCCTTACTATGTCAGAGGACCTACCGCTGCCATTGCTCCACCCCACTGACATAGTAAGTAGGGATGTGAATCATTTTTTGATGATTTAAAACAATCGTCAGATATATTTTAAATTGTCAAAAGTCGTTAGAGCTGCAATACAATAACAATTCCCCCGATTTATCGTCAAAAATCGTAAATCGGGGGAGGGCGGGAAAACTGGCACACCAAAACAACCCTAAAACCCACCCCGACCCTTTAAAAAAAATCCCCCACCCTCCCGAATCCCCCCAAAATGTTTTAAATTACCTGGGGTCCAGTGGGGGGGTCCCGGCGCGATCTCCCACTCTCGGGCCACGGCCGCGTTAAGAGAAAGAAATGGCGCCGGTGGCCCTTTGCCCTTACCATATGACAGGGCAAAGGTAGCGCTGGCGCCATTTTGGTTCCTGTGACCCGACGTCACGAGTGCAGGAGATCACTCCCGGACCCCCGCTGGACCCCCAGGGACTTTTGGCCAGCTTGGGGGGGCCTCCTGACCCCCACAAGACTTGCCAAAAGTGACAGTGAGGGGAGGGAGAATGAGGGGGAGGTGAGTGTCAAGGGAGGGAGAATGAGGGGAGAGAGTTGGAGTGGGGACAGGGGAGGGAGGGGGGGGGGTGAGTGACCAAGGGGGAGGAGGATGTGTGACCGAGGTAAATGAGCAAGGGGAAGGGGGAGGGAGGGTAAAGAACCTGACCCTGCCACTGCAACACGTGGCCGGGTACCGCTAGTTATGAATAAATAAGTGTCAGCAAGCAAGTTGTAAGTGATGATGTTTTTATTTGACTACCTTAAAGTTAGTCATAGATATATTAAGTTAGTCCAGTAAAAAGGTATCACCTACAGTTTATTTCCTGACCCTTATTTCAGTTTAAAGGGCACAGAATGTGCCTCCTCTAGTCTACACTACACTATAATCTACGTCTTATAATTAGCTAAGTCCCCACACCTGTGATTCAGTCTGCCAGTCCACTTCTCTTCCTTGGATATCACAGGGAGATAGTGTTTGTAGAATAATTAGTGTATTCTTTTTATTGTTAGGAGCTTGTTAGTTACAGCTAATATTTACAGACAAGCACAATAAGGAAAAAGAGAAAAAATGGGGTACTGTCCTATCTGTGCTCTATATTTATACATAGGAACAAATTACAAATTTACATACAGTATATCCTCATTATTATAAGTTTCCTCTACATGAAAACAAATGAATATATTAACTGTCATATTTGGTAACATTTCTATCTAAATTGATCTGATATTGAATGAAAATCGTATTTTATGCTTGCCAAGCTAATCTTCTGCACCTAATTTTCAGGTTGTATCAAAAAAGAACCCTTCAAGTAGTAAGAAAAAGTATCATCAAGCAATTTCAAAATATTTCTTACTTGAGAGTAGACTAAATCATTTGTGAATCCAGTGTGACCATCATAAAGCACTGGGACAACCATTTGAATTTTTCTCTGTTGACCCCAAAAAAATATTTTCTTTGTGCTTAGAATGAATTAATCATCATTAAACACTCATCAACTGCAGTCAGTCACACCACACAGCTTTAATAAAGACATTGAATGGATTTATTTCATGTGATTTCTGAATTAATCATGACATACCAGTGGTCAGATGAGACACGTGATTTCCAGATAAATCAGACTCGTTTTTGTCCCCGATTCACCTAAACGCTGAAGTAAGGAAATGGTGGCTGGTCCGGTAAGCGGGGTTTTCTTGAGTCATGTTTAGAGATTTAGGATGTGCATTTTGTTGTTACATGTGGTCATGAAATACAATACATAGTTTTAATTCACAGAAGAAATGAAATGGACCTCTATTGAATAGTACAAACACAGAAAGCTTCCACATCCAGAGAGTTCACAGAGCAGCAATTTACAAGTCGTCTAGAAAAGTCCCTGAGGCAGCGGCTCAGCGAAACGTGTTCACGTTGGACTCCAGACTCTGGAACTTTATCGGCTTAAGCAAAAGGGAAGTATAGTTCTTTGAAATTTTATGAAAAAGTTTTCAAAATTATAAGAAAAATTAGAAAAATGTAACTAAAAGAAAAGTTGATTGGACCGATGATTAAAAAAAGACCCGTAGCAGTGGCAATACAAGTTTGAGCTTGTTTAACCATGGGTGGTATGAAGGTCCACAAACTCACTATAAAAATTTGTTATATAAAGTATATGTGATATTAACAACAACATAAGATAATCATGTTGTGTCATAGAATTTTATTATAAGTTACCTTTGTTCGTTGGTCATTGGACAAATCAATACGTTTATAAATTAGATTTCAATTACCCCAATATTGACTGGGTAAATGTAACATCAGGACTTGCTAGAGACATGAAGTTCCTGGATGTAATAAATGACTGCTTCATGGAGCAATTGGTTCAGGAACCAACAAGAGAGGGAGCTATTTTAGATTTAATTCTTGGAACGCAGGATTTGGTGAGAGAGGTAAAGGTGGTGGGGCCATTTGGCAACAGTGATCATAACATGATAAAATTTAAACTAATAACTGGAAGGGGGACAATAAGTAAATCTGCAGCTCTAACACTAAACTTTCAAAAAGGAAACTTTGATAAAATGAGGAAAATAGAAAAAACTGAAAGGTGCAGCTGAAAAGGTTAAGTGTTTTAACAGGCAAGGACATTATTTAAAAATACAATCCTAGAGGCACAGTCCATATGTATTCCACACATTAAGAAAGGTGGAAGGAAGGCAAAACAATTACCATCATGGTTAAAAGGTGAGGTGAAAGAGGCTATTTTAGCCAAAAAAAATCCTTCAAAAATTGGAAGAAGGATCCATCTGAATAAAATAGAGTAAAACATAAGCATTGTCAAGTTAAGTGTAAAACATTGATAAGACAGGCGAAGAGAGAATTTGAAATGAAGTTGGCCATAGAGGCAAAAACTCATAATAAAAACTTTTTAATATATATCCGAAGCAAGAAACCTGTGAGGGAGTTGGTTGGACCATTAGATGATTGAGAGGTTAAAAGGGATCTTAGGGAAGATAAGGCCATTGCAGAAAGACTAAATGAATTCTTTGCTTCTGTGTTTACTAATGAGGATGTTGGGGAGATGAGTCAGACGAACTGAACAAAATCACTGTGAACCTGGAAGATGTAGTAGGCTAGATTGACAAACTAAAGAGTAGCAAATCACCTGGACCGGATGGTATGGAAAGGCTGAAGAAGTTAGGGCTGTTCAGCTTGGAGAAGAGACGGCTGAGGAGGGATATGATAGAGGTCTTTAAGATCATGAGAGGTCTTGAACGAGTAGATGTGAATCAGTTATTTACACTTTTCGAGTTATAGAAGGACTAGGGGGCATTCCATAAAAACATAGAAATGACGGCAGAAGATCAGTCTGCCCTTTCACACTTTTTTTTTCTCTCTCATACTTATGTTACTCTTGGCATTTAGTAACCTTTTGGTTCTATTTCCCTTCCACCCCCACCATTAATGTAGAGAGCAGTGCTGGAACTGCTTCTAAGTGAAGTATCTAGTTTAATTGGTATGGGGTAGTAACCCCCGCAATAAGCAAGCTACTCCCATGCTTATTTGTCTGTGCAATTTAGTCCTTGTTGGTTGTTATCTGAATATAAATCCACCTTTCTTCATCCCCCCTGCCATTGAAGCCGAGAGCTACTCAGGATATGTATTGAAAGTGAAGTATCAGGCTTAATTGATTCGGGGTAGAAACTACGTAACAAGGAAGCTACACCCATGCTTATTTGTTTACCCAGACTGTGTAATTTAGTCCTTGTTGGTTGTTGTCTGAATATAAAATCATATTTTCTTCATCCACCCCTGTCGTTGATGCAGAGAGCTACACTGGATATGCATTGAAAGTGAAGTATCAGACTTGTTTGGTTTGGGGTAGTGACTGCTGTAACAAGCAAGCTACTCCCCGCTTTTTTGTGAATGCAAATCCTTTTATCCACATTTCCTCTTGCCATTGAAGCATAGAGCACTGTCATAGTCGCATTAACCATGTGTATGTCTATTGAATAAGGGTATTATCTCCAGGTATTAGCTGTCTTTCCCGCAGGCCACCTTCTTTTCATTCCATAAATTTAGCAAGTAACACATTTAAGATTAATCAGAGAAAATTCTTTTTCACTCAATGCACAATAAAGCTTTGGAATTTGTTGCCAGAGGATGTGATTAGTGCAGTTAGTGTAGCTGGATTCAAAAAAGGTTTGGAGAAGTCCATTAACTGCTATTCATCAAGTTTACTTAGGGAATAGCCACTGCTATTAATTGCGTCAGTAGCATGGGGTCTTCTTAGTGTTTGGATAATTGCCAGGTTCTTGTAGCCTGGTTTGGCCTCTGTTGGAAACAGGATGCTGGACTTGATTGACCCTTGGTCTGACCCAGCATGGCAATTTCTTATGTTCTTAAGGTTGACCTGGGTCTTATGACTGGGGTAAAGACTCGGGCTTATTGTGTAAAGCTCACGGCAGGAGTTTCACTTTTGGACTGTGGTTTCCATAGTCCTGTGTAGGCGGCCTCTTTGGCATTCATGGGGTTTCGGGCATTGAATGAGCCTGGAAAAAGGCATTAGCTACTTTCAAGGCAGTTTCCAGGATTAGCTTCAAGTGTTTGTTTATTTATTTATTTAAAGTTTTTTGTATACCGACATTCGTTAAGAAAACATCACATCGGTTTCCATGGAACAAGAAATTAGCCAACAGGGCTGTACAATGAAACTGATAATAGAACTAGGAGGAGGGGGGGGGGGGGGGGGGCGTCGGTGAAACCAGGGATATTTACAGTACAGTCATTAAATGCAGTACATGGTACAATCATGCAATACAGTACAATCATTAAATGCAATACATGGGGCGTCGGTGAAACTAGGGATATTTACAGTACAATCATTAAATGCAGTACATGGTTAAATACAAAAGTATAGATTATATACATAAATAATGCAGGGGGGATATGAGGGGAGGAGTTTAAGGGTAAAAGACCTAGAGGGCGAGGGGAGGGGCAAGGGAGGAGAGGGGTGAAGGCGGTGGGGGGGGGGGGGCGAAATAGAGTAGGTGTGACAATAGAGATAGGGGGGCTCATGCGTTGGCTCGGGTGAATTCTGTGTTGACAAATCCACTTCCACATAAGCTGATCTAGTGTTGACAAATCCACATAAGCTGATTCTGTGTTGACAAATCCACTTCCACATAAGCTGATCTAGTCCTTCCAGGAACTGTTCTAGGAGCCACTTCCATCCAACATCTTTGAAGCGATAGAACAGGCTCTGTGGACTCTCTCCAGGCTGTAAGTCTCTGTTGGAACTGTTGCCAGTACACTTCTGGAGTGTGCCCAGCCCTCATGAGGATGGTAGCTTTTGCTTCAGTATAGCTATCCTCTCATCTGTAAGCAGATTGCTCAGCTAGGTGGTCTGAGGTTTCTGGCCAAAGTTGGTGAAGAAAACATCAGGATCTTTCTGAGCTATCATTTTAAGGATAATCGGAGAAAGGGGCAGAGGTCAGGTCTTAAGTCACTTGCACAGCTTGTGCTATTTTGGTCAGCAACATCTGTTGATTAAAATGTTTGTGCAGCACCTGCTGCTGGGCATACTGGTTCTGCACTACTGTTTGCAGTTGCTGTGGCCGTACTGTAAGACCTGCAGTAAGCATTCCATTTTCCTTAATGGTTGCAAGTCTGGCAGAAGCTTCTCATTCCAGTGGCCCATTGCCTTGGACTTGCTTACAATAACAAAAAAAAAAACCAAAACTTGCCTGTCTGGCTCTCACTAAACTTTGTTCCCTCTCTCCAGGTGGGGGCTATACCCCTTAGCCTGCTGTTTTTCAGGCACAGCTGTGGTCACAAGCAAGGCCTAGAGATGGAAATAAAAATAATTTTCTGTTTGTTTTTTTTTTCTTTTGCTGCTACAGTTGTGCGTCTTTCTCTGTGCAGTAGGCTTGAAACAGAATTCCTACTGCTATCACTATATGTGGTATCTTGGAAACAGCCTGGGCTTTGGTAGGTGCCGGAGGATACTGACTCTGGCAATCTTTTCACATAAAACTCTTTATTCATATACAGTAAAATAAAAGGAACAAGCAAAATAGACTTGCTTTCCTCAGCAGTCTGATAAATTAACATTCACAAAACTCGCAGATAATTCACAGAATTCACAAGTAGGTTGTCCTGGCATATCCTGGACCTGATTCTTCTCTAAGATCTGCTTGTTTCCTTTTGGGGCCTGTCTACTTATCCTCTATGCAAACAAGGGATAACGGTACATCCCTATTTGGATGATTGGCTCATTAGAGCAAAAACCGCCCAGAGAATTAGCAAGCTCCAGCCATGGTAATCCAGCTGCTAGAAAACTGGGCTGGGTGCTAATCTTTTGAAATGCTTGAAAAACCAGAATATAAATCAAATTTTTAAAAAAGTAAATGAAAAGAGCAACTTAGAACCCTCACAGTCCCTAAGAGGTGTCCTCTTTCACATGGTAGAAGGGTACAGATCCTGCCCCCCAAGATGGTCATCAAGTTAATGGAGCAATTAAGGATACTCTGCAACCTCGAGCTGCTCAGAGTATCAGATTATTTCCAGCTATTGGGGGCTGACAGCCCCATAGATTTAGTTTCCATGGGCCTTTACAGCATTTACTACTAGAATACTGTTCTCCAGGCTCTAAGGACTACAACAGTCACCTCCAGGTTTCCCAGGCAGCAGAGAAGAATCTGGATTGGTGACTGATTCCCATCAGCCTTGTAAGAGGAATATTCCTGGAGCTGCCCGACTGGGTCATTCTAACCACAGATACCTGCATGATCTGGTAAGGAGCACATGGCCAGGGTCATAGAGTCCAAAGAAGCTGTTCCCAGGAGAAATCTTTAAGGCCAATAAACAGATTAGAGATAAAAGATCATCAGTATAGTACTGCAGGCCTTTCTACCAAGAGTAAAGAGGAAAGCAGTCAGTTTTCTCAAACTGTGCCACCTTAGTAGCTTATGTAAACAAGTGACAAGCTGATGCAATATCAGCACGCGTTCATGCACAGCTACAGATTAGGAAAATGGATACTCGTTAATTGAGCATCCCTTTTCCTAAGCTGCCAGCACACTTTTTTTTTGTATTTTATTTTATTTTTTTTAGGGATATGCTTTTCAGTTCTTCTGACTTAATATCACCATGATAATATCACTTAATATCATGATAATATGACTTAATATCACCATGATATTAAGTCGGAGGAACTACAGGAAAGCAGTATTTTCTGATTTTTGTAATCTTTTTGGGCACCTTGGGAATTAACGCCCGCTCCAGGGCAGGCATTAATTTTTTAAGGCAAAACTGTGCACGTGGGGTGCATATATATATATATATTTTTTTTGCTTTGGGGGAAATAGCTAATAGCCTCATCAAGATGGATTTACATGTGATGAGTGCTATTAGTTATGTGCTTGGTTAGACACTTGTTCTGGACGTGCTAATCCCCATTTTGCATTGGGGATTATGGACGAACGTACAATCCCATGTTGAGCCATGCCCCTTGGCCAGCACATGGTATTGAAGAGGAAACAAGTGAAATACTCAAGTGGACAGATGAGAATCTGTCCCAGTTGTTGTCATCTCACATTATAGGAAGGGAAAACATTCAAGCAGACTTTCTCAATAGAAGCAAGCTGGATCCAGGAGAATGGGAACTCAGTCAGCAGGCCTTCTAGATCATACTAGTACAATGGTGACCCCTGGCTGTGGATCTAACTGTGACCCAAGCTAATGCCAAAACTGACAGGTTCTTCAATCAGCATCCAATGGACTAGATGTTTTAATCTGAACCTGGCCAAAAGGCAAGCTCCTGTATGTATTTCGTCTTGGCCCCTGATAAGCAAAGTGTAATAAAGGATAAAGTATCACCCTTCAGAGGTGATAGTAGTAGCTCCAGAGGCCTAGGTATGTATACCTGATAAGGCTCCTAGTAGGGGATTCCTTCCAATTCCCAAGAGAACAGGGAGTTTTATGGCCTGACCCCTGAAAGAGCATAACTGCTAGGCAGAGGTTATTCTCCGTTGGTCGTGGCGACCATGCTAAAAGCACGTAAGAGTTCAGCCTCATTAGTTTATATTTGAATTTGAGTATTTGATCTTTTTGCTGGGAGCATAAGACTGCCCCATGGAAGTCTGACATCTCACGAACCCTAGACTTCTTGCAGAAGGGCTTGGACAAAGGCTTAGCACTTAATTTTTCTGAGGGTGCAATTGGCAGTCATTTCCTGCTATAGGTGCCACAGGAAAGGTAACCAGGTAGCCACGCATCCAGATGTAGTGTACATTTTGAAAAGGGTGAAGTCTATATGACCATCCTTCAGACCAATTTTTCTTTAATGGGATCTTAACTTTGTTCCCAGAGCACTAGTAGAAGCACCATTCAGACCCTTGAAACAAGCATCTATTAAGAATCTGTCATTAAAATCTACCTTTTGGTAGCAATCTGTTTCACCAGATGCATTAAGGAATTACAAGCCCTCTCATGTAGAGAACCATTTCTAGTATTTTCTCCTCGTTTGGTCACCTTCCGACCATACACTTGCCAAGATATACTGGTGCCGCAGCTAAGCTCTACTGGCCCCCAGATCCCAAAGGCTCAGTTTGCGGAGAAGGAAGCTGGCTAGGTGGAAGACCAGACCTAGCCCTGTCCTTCCTGGTTCTCCCCAGTCCAGACCACCTAGTCCTAGCAATATGTCTCCCTAGGTGAAATCTGCAAAGCTGCCACCTGGTCAACCCTGCAATCATTAACATAGGCTGGATGTTCAGGCTAAGGAGGATGCGATTTTTGGGGCAGGAGTACTTAAGAAAAACCTGTCTCCCCTCCCCCCAGCTTAAGGGTAGCATTTTTAACTCCCAAATGTAAGGACTAGTCTAGCAGGAGGAAAAGAGAGGTAAAATTTTGTTCTTACCTGATAATTTTCTTTCCTTGAGGTCTGCTAGACCAGTCCAGGCTCCACCCAGGAACACACAGGCCACCTGCAGAGATGTCTGAGATATCTGGCTCTCTCCTCTTTCTCTCCCCTTTTTGCTTTCCCCTGAGAGGGGGAATAATCTCATGAAACAACATTTTTTTTTTGGAAAATAAAAAGGAGGCTAAAAGGGGTTTTTGTCTGCTTTGCCTTGACAGAAGGTACTAGCAAAGGCCTAAAGCCACTTCCTCTTTATGGCCGAGAATGAGGTTATGAAGGGGGGGGGGGGGGTTTGCCCTCTGTCTCCGGCAGCTGAAGAGTGGAGAAATCCCAGGTGTAAGGGCTGAACTACAGGACTCAAGAAAAGAAAATCAAATAAGAAATTTTGCCTTCAGTCACCTTTTGTTCAATACTCTCATTCCTTCCGAAGATTGTATCTTCCTTCCATGTGAAGCAGACTGTGTCCCTATCAGCCTTCAGGAGAAAAGAATATAGGGGAAAGAACAAAAGACTGCACATCTACATGATACTAAGATACCTGAAGGTGACAAACCTTTCAATAAGTCATACAGGTTATTTGTATTGTTCGGAAGATCTTGAAAGGAAGAAGCAGCATCCAATGGCACACCAGCCTGATGGATCAAAGATAGAGTCACCTTGGCCAACATACTCAATGGTAGACAAGCTCCAGTGGTACTTCACTCATATTCTACAAGGATGCAGGTGTCATCCTGGGCAGAAGCATCATCTGTTTCACCAGTCGAGATTTGCAGGGCCATCACCTGGTCATCCTTGTACTCATTTTCTAAATATTACAGGCTGGATGTGCAGGCTGGGGCAAATGCGGTCTTTGGGTCAGGGGTTCTTAGGGCAGCCCTGTCTTCCTCCCACTTGGCCTAATGGTAGCTTTTGTAACTACCAAGTGTTAAGGACTGGTCTACCAGGAGGAAAAGAGAGGTGAAATTTGTTCTTGTATGTTAATTTCCTTTCTTTGAGTCCTGCTATAGCACTCCAGGCCCCACCTGGGAATACAGTGACTACAAGCAAAGATGCCTGGGCAATCCAGCTTTCTCTTAACTCTTCCCAGGGAGAGGGAGTAACCTTGAGGGATCTAGTTAAAAAAAAAAAGGGTCCTTGTTTGGCTGCTGTAGCAAAAAACTACTGGCAAAAGCTGGGGCACTTCCCCCTTATAGACAAAAATGAGGTCAAGAGGGGGGTAAGCCCTCTGCCTTTAGCAGTTGGAGAAATCCCAAGTATAAGGACTGGTCTAGCAAGATTCAAAGAAAGGAAATTAACAAGTAAGAACAAATTTCACCTTTATTTACATCTAGTATGCATAGTACCTACTAGGTGTTAGCAGCCATGTGTTTAATTGGCATTGGAAATCCATGAACTCATTGATTCCTTGTAGGTAGGGATTATGATCCACAGTTCTGGTGCTGCTCCTGTGAAGGTTCCAGTTTTTTGTTTTTTTTTTTAAATTGGAGATTTTTACGGGGTGGAGCAGTTGTTTCTGCTTGAGCAAAGATTTTGTTTTTTATGGGTGGTATTCTTTTATCTTCTCAGTTAGGTGTGTGGGACCAATGTTCTTCAGTGCCCTGAATATATAGGGATTTGGGCATCCAGTATAGGGACAATAAGATCAGGAAATTCTACTCTTCATGCATGAACACACAAGTCTAAGCACATAGAAAAGAGTAGCATAGGCACACAGAGCTACACAAGGGATGCCGGATTCTAGGCTTCCTCCAAGCCCGGCCGGATGTCCAAAGTGCTCAAGGCAGTGGGAAGGTCCACGAACGGCATCCAAGCTGCTGCCTTGAGAACCCAGCTGGACGCCCAAGATGCGACTTCGGGCGTTCATGGACCTTGAGCACCCGGCTGGACGTGCAAAGGTCCACGAACGGCGTCTAAGCCGCGAGAAAAAACCCATCCACTTACCTGGTAGAATGACATTTAAAATGACATTTTGAAATGACAGGTACCAGCGCACCCAGGATACTGTATAGGCGCTCTATACAGTAAAATGGATTGCGCACTCCTACCGCTTCATGGACGCACTTTGGATGCCGCTTGCATTTGCATCTCATTTGAATACTGTATCGAGCGGTATGTGAACCAAATTGTGCACACGACAAACGAGGGTGCGCCCGGCACTAGCGCACTCTTCATTATGCGTCCTTACTGTATCGGCCTATATGATAGTACTGGTATCTGTATTTCGCATTATCTCCAGTTTTACCTTTTTAGGTCATGGTAGTTCTGTGTAGATGGCATTGCAGTAGTCTAGGTGTGTGAACACCACTGCTTGCACGACTGTTTTGACGTCATCTGGTTGCAGAAAGGGGCATAGTTTCATCATTTAGAGGCATCAGAATTCTTTCTTAGTCATTGTTGCCATTTATATATTTGGATTTCCATGGTCCGTGCAGAATCTAATATGATTCCTAGTCTCTTTACCTCATGTTGTGGACGTAAGGTGATATCATCTAGGATGAATGGGGGGGGGGGGGGGGGGGGGGTGAGGGAGGAGAGCATTATCAGATCTTGGAGCTAACCCATAAGCACTTGGTTTTGTCTATGTTTATAAGAAGTTGGTTTCTGGACAGCCTAATTGCTCTCTTCTTGAGGCATTTCTCCAGGGGTGCTGTTTTTCCCCAGGTATCTAATACTGGCATAAGGATTTGAATGTTGGTGTAGATGTATATTTTGAATCTGTCATTTTATGTTGGCTGCAAGGGGCATGAGGTATACATTGAATAGGATGAGTGTTAGTGGAGAATCTTGGGATACACTCCATTTTCAGGGCCAAGGTTTGGACTTATTTGAATTCCAGTTTATTATTTGGGTTCTGCAGCTTGGGAGGATTTGAATCAATTTTTCACTTTTCCACTGATACCTATACTAGCCAGTATGTCTTGTGGGAACACTGGGGAGCGCTCCCAGTTCCGGGGAGGTTTAGTGTGTCCTTGGACCATGGCACGACTGCAGAGGAGCTCCAAGGAAGTGCCGGGACTGGCAAGACATGTCCAAGCACAGGCGGACAGGCTGAAGACCAGGAGCCCTGACCTCTGCCGAACCTGAACACACTGGATGAGACCTAACAACGCAATGCTGGTCTTTGGGGTAACCCTCCGGCCACTCTATAGCTCTTTCGGACCTGACGCCTGGAAACGGCAGATGCGACAGGATGGACAGAGGTCAAGGACTGACGATAGTATGGGAACAAGACGAAGACACTTGGAGACATGGATGGGATGAAGACACTAGGCGAGTAGGCAAGGCTAAGGCCAGGCTGAAGCTCAGGAAGAAGAGAGGATCCAGGCAGCTCTCGTAGCAGAGTCCAGCCAGAGAAGGCTTCAGTGACCCAGCGTGATTGACGCACCTGACAGGTCGTCCAGAAGGCGAGACTTAGGACCTGGCGAGGAAGAAGCACCAGAAGGTCAACTAGAAGCGGGGTCCACTGGGAAGGCTAGGGCTGGCCCTGGAACCTGAGACATCCGAAGTAAAGAGCCGGGGTGTACTAGGACATCTGGAGAAAGAACATCAGAAGAGAGGAACATCATGAACAATGACTAGGACATTTGATGAGTGGATAGACAGAAGGTTAAAACTCAGAATGAAGAGGAATCCAGGCAGGATACGGCCCAACAGAGGCTTCAGTGACCCAGTGTGATCGACACACCTGACAGGTCATCCAGAAAATGAAACTTCAGACCCGGTGTGGAAGACTCACCAGAAGGTCATCTAGATGCTGAAATTGGCGGGAGAGCTAGGAGTCTAATCCAGAACCAGGAACATCCGAGGACAAAGGCATCCAGAGAAGGGAGCCAGAAGAAGAGGACATCTGGAGATGTAACATCTGAAGACGAGGACACAGGATCCGATGAGAGACAAGGAACCATAGATATAGATGACGAGGATATTCCCATGAAGAACGGAGAGCCTTGAAGAAGCTGGAGATAAGTTCAGGAGCAGATTGGCTCCTTGCAAAAGCGCCAGAAGACTGGCAAAGAGCCCTTTTATAGGGCAGCAGTGAAGACGCCCGATGGCATCATCAACCAGGGCCGTGGGGCCTTTCCCGCCACAGGCCCTTTAAATAAGCAGGAGAGGTGCGGCTGCGTGCCTAGGAGGCAGGAACATGGAGAGCGGCATCCATGCCGCAAAAAGAAAGCAGGAGCGGCACCAGGCCACAAAACAGGCCCCGGTGTCGGCGGCTCCCATGCCACTGGAGGAATGATGGCGACGGCCACTTCAGCCGCAGGAGGGAAGAAGATGTCAGTGGTCCCCTGGCCATGTGGAAGCATAGTAGCTCAGCCTGCCATGCCGGAGGAAGACGTGGGTGGCCTCCCAGCTGCAGAGGCAGAACAGCAGTGGCTCCGACGGCCGTGGAAGAAAGGTGGCAGGGCAGGTCGGCGGACGTAAGAGGCTGCTTGTGGCTAGGCCCGCAAGCAGCATCGTAACAGTCTGGTCAGCATGATTTGGTGGTTGATTGTATCAAATGCAGTGGACAGGTCAAGGAGGATCAGTTTCAGTATTAGACCTTATACAGAATCCAGATTGGGCTAGGCCCAGTCTGTTGGTCTATTCTAGGTAGTCTTTTAATTGTTTAACAATAGACTCCAGAGGTTTGTCTAGTATAGGGAGTTTGATATTGGTTGGTAGCTAGTATATTTTGAGGTGTCTAGCAATGTTTTTTGTTTTAGCTAAGCCTTATATGGCTGAATTTGGTTTGTATTAAAAGTGTGATGTTTTTCAATTTAAAAATTTTGGCTAGTCTTGAAGTGACTTTGGGCTATAAATTTAGTTGATACCTGACAACACTGTGTCAAATGCCTTCGAATCATCTGTGGATGGCAGCCGGAACTTCTAAAACATTGTAATGTGATGCTTTCTTGTGCTGAGTTACCTGTAGGCCATGTCTGCGGTTCTGGGGCTTTTCAGGGCTGAGTTCTTCTAGATCTAGGTTTTTACTAATGAAATGCTGATCAGGCCAGCAGAGGCACAGGAAGAGATGCTCTTCTAATGTATGTGGCATCCTCTTATAAAACATGACTTTTTCAGACAATTTTTCAATTCAGTTTTTCTTAGCTAAGTTCTTGAACTCCTGAAGATGATGATGCGATGTGTAAATGTTTGGAAATCAAAGACTATGCTACTTTTTAAATGACGGTGAGCATGGAAAATGGAATGAACTGGTCTGTGCTAAATAAACAACTGTTGAGCTAGGAAACAGCTGGAACATTCTGTACTTACTATAAGCAGAGTCAGTGAGACTGGATTCAGTCCGATTTTGGTACAGACAGTGAGAGCGCTGTTGGATCTCAGCACTAACAGTGATGGCAGAGTAATGTTTTCAAGAGGAGAAAAGTATTTTACAGAAGAAATCATCTGTACTAGGGAAATCCACATACCTTTGTGCCATTCACACTGTGAATGTGATGAAACTTGTAATGAAAGTCTGATCTAATCTACTTGTTCAGCAGTAGTTTGAGTAGATGCAGTTGTAAGGAGGAAAGAGGAGAGCTGGACACAGGGAAGTCACGAGAGAGAGGAGAGATGGATTAAAGTGTCTGATCCTTTTACTATTGTTTCTTTTGAACTCTGAAAAAGTGCAGGAACAGTAAAGTAGGGTATTGTGTAATTTTCAAGATGCTATCAAATTTTGAGTTTTCCACATTTTTCTTGTTTTTTTTTTTACTTTATCTTTATTGATTTATATTTGTGTATTTATAACAAATACACAAGGAGAAGAAAATTTGGTACAGATATTTTAGGAAGCATGTCAGAAAATAAATACATGAAGAAAAAAACAGGAAAATTCAATTATATGAAAAGAGCCTTCACAATTTCAAGCCCACAATTTGGGGAAGACCCAATACCACAATGCCAAAATAGCTGGGCTGGCACAACCTGCTGTGCAAGCAATGCACTTGCATGGGGCGGTGGCCTGAAGGGGGTGGCAACCTTGGGGGTTCACAGTCAGCTCCAAGATGAAGACACTGTGGCGGCTGCTGCCACCACCACCACCACTGGACCACACCAGGCGGCCAGAAACAGGAAGAAGCCGCTGCCGCATGGCTGTTCCCAACCCGCTGCACGGCTGAGAGGAAGGAGCTGCAGGGCCAGTAGGTGCTCCCAAACTGCCTCACAGCTGAGAAGAAAAAAAAAAGCTGCGAGGCAATTCCCAACCTGCCCTGCAGCGGAATGAAGAAGAGGAGGGACCCTGGTTGTAGAAAGAATCTTGTGTGAGAGTGAGCTGATATGTGTATGAGCTAGAGGGCACGTGTGTGTGTGTGTGTTGTGTGTGAGAGCATGTTTGTGTCTGAGTATATGTATGTGAAAGGGAGCACTAAGATAGGTGAAGAGACAAAACTCTAGGGATGATGGAGTAAGAGTCTAAATAGTTCTCTTTGAGCAATAAATTATGCAGATTATATCAAGAAAGGTTGTGATATCCATGCATAGGGTGTTTTCTGAATGGGTGGGAGTCCAGGCCCGCCACTTCTTTTCATGTGCGTCTGAGCATGTATGTGTGAGAGGGATTGTGCGTGTGTCAGTATGCATGTAGTATGTATGAGAGAGGCTATGTGTGTGTCTGAGCATGTGTATGTGAGAGAGGGAGCATGTATGAGACCGTGTGTGTAGGTATGCGAGAGATCTTTGTGTGTGTGTGTGAGTGTGAAAGGGAGCATATGCATGAGAAAGAACATATGTTTGTGTGTGTGGTTGTATTAAAATAAAAAAAAAATTTGGGATAGGGTACATTTAGGGGTGGGGAGCAGAGGGGAAGAGAGAAGAAGGATAGAATTAGGTATAGGAAAGTTTCTGTTGCACTTGGGGGTGGACCCTTGTCCAGGAACAGTGGAGAACGGCTCCCTGGTGAGGACCAGGAAGCACCTACCCCCAGGGGGTGGAGCACTAGAGGAGACAGAGGCTAGGATATGCTACACCACTGGAAGCCCATGGTCCCCCTGGGTGGAGCCCATAGGGACCTGGGCCCCTTGGACTTAGGTGGGCCTTGCAGAGTCTCCTGGAGAGGTGGTAGACGACAGGCATGCCCACGGACAGCAAGGGAGCACGGTCTGACTCGAGACTGAGGTTCAGATGGAGCAGGGAAGACCAGAACAGCGTAGGCAATGTCAAGGCAAGGGACAGAGCCAGAATCAGGAGACGTGGTCAATTAGGCAGAGATCAGAATTCGAGGATCAGTCCAAGGAGTAGTCAGGCAAGGCAGAGGTCAGGTTCCGGAGGTCATACGAGGTCACAAGGCAGGCAGAGGTCAGGATGCAGGCAGCAGACAGAAAGGTCGAGGAACAGGCCGAGGTCAGTACCAGAGACAGTCCGGGGGCATGACCTGGGGAGACGAACATACAGAAGCAGGAACAGAAAGACACTGGAATAAGGCGGGAACAGTAGGATGCAGGAAAAAGGCGGGAACAGTAGGATGCAGGAACATGGCTGGAATGAGACTGGAACAAGACTTAGAACGCAGTGACAATCTAGCACACAATACAATGCCGACCCGATTGCCAAGGCAAGGAAGTGCAGGCAGGGACTTCCTTAAGTAGTTCCTTCAATCAGGGCGCGCTGCGGAGCTAGGACCCGCCCCTGGCCCTACAAGAGGCCGGGCGGTCCACGTGCACGTAGGAACGTGGCCAACGCCAAGGGAGACGCCGAAGTCTGGCGTGAGGCCTGGTGCGCAGTGGAAGGCCCAGCGATTGCCGCCGCAGGACGCCGAAGCCTGGAGGTGCTCGCGGCTGCTGCTGGGGAGGCCGACCCGGGACCTGCAGAGGCGCCAGAGGTGCGCAGGCCGTACGCGGATGGGGCGACCAACAGTTTCCTCCCAGTCCACTCCTTAATTGGAGTGGACTGGGAGGGAAGTGGGGGAGGCCTGATTGGTTGCCGCATGTTGCTTTGTAAAATTCCCCCCCCCCCCCCCCCCGGCGTGCGCATCACAGGCTGCCCATACATGTGCGCATGGATTTTAAAATCCGGCACACATGTGCATGCGGTCATCAGATTTCATAATATGTGCACGCATATTATAAATTCGGTATGTTCATGAGTGTGCGCTCCCCTTTTAATATCGACCCCTTAGCTTTTATTTGCTTTTCTTGATAGTTTCATACTAAAGGATATTTTCAAGCCATCTATTCTCTTACAGCTGAATTGACAGGGAGAGGGAGGCTTCCAGGTGGAAGGGTATAGGCAGATTGGTTCTAACATTGACTTAAATTCTAGAGAAATTCTGTAAGAAATGGGAATACTTACATATACCACAATTTTCCTGCAGCTTTTCAGAAAATATTCTGGTTGACTAGTGATTTAAGAGTGTTACCAGTCTGCTTTCTTTACTTTACTCTGCATATTGCTTCATGCCACTGTTGAATATCTCTCTTCAATTTGTTACCCCAGCTTCTTTTCCCCTAATTTTGTTTTGAAGTATGTGTAATTACATTTTGGCCTCAGTCTTTTTTTTTTATTCCAGACAGTAAGGGGATTTTTGCATTTGACTGGAAAAAAAAAAGAGTTAATATTAGTGATATGCTTATCTCTGAATAAGCGTTTCACAAATGTGACTTTGTGAAAGTCAAAATAACTGTGAACTGAATGCATTCTGTTTCCAAAAATGAGCCTAATACCTTGGCATATTGTGGCCATTTCCCCTTTCTTTAAGTGGGATACTTGATTTTAATACTAAATTAAAACTCCATTTTAATTTTATTTATAAATAGTGTTATGTTTTTTGGCTTGTCCCCAATCTTTATGAAAACCGACGTAAAGTACACACAATATGTTCGGTATATAAAAATGCTTAAATAAAATAAATTCTCCTTGTTCTGAAGAGTACTGTTTGGTTGTGTTCATTATGGTTTATCATATTATAGTCTAGCATTTGTGTAATGGGGTAGTACAATTATTACTAATTGTTACAATGTTGTACATGTTCTTTGTTCTCCTTTCTAAATAAAATTATAAACAAATGGGAGCCTAAGAAATACTGAAACAGTTTGCCAAGTTGCATGATTATCTGTCACTGCATATTTTGTGCAATTTTCTAAATTCAAACAGGCAGAGACAATTTTAGGCTATCCCGATCATAACTCACCAAGCCGGATCAGCAGGGCTGAAGTGTTTCTTGATGTCTCAGCTGTCTGATTTCTTATGAGTGTAAAGTGTCCAAAAACCAGTGAGTGTCACTGATATGATGGGTATGTTTATTTATAAAGATTTCTAGACCACACATTACAGAAAAGTTCACGGCGGTTTACAAGCATAACACTTATAGGTAAAAAATATAATATAAGAAATAAACAAAGTACATATATAAAAACTTAGCTACTCTTATGTTAGTGGCACTACAACCCAGAATTTTTAAAAGCCAGTATAAAAAGATAAGATTTTAGGGCCTTCTTGAAAGATTTGTTGGTGGGCACAGCTCGGAGTCACTCTGGTAGAGAAGCCTCTATTCCCTGTTACATCAAGTCTAGCCAGTTTAGGAGCAGGAATGTCCAATAGGTTTTTACTTGCAGATCTGAGTTGCCTAGGTGGTTTATAAAGGCAGAGAGTAGATGCTAGCCATGTTGAAGACTGGTAATTTAACAGGATATATAAGAGTAAGCACTTTATCTTAGACTCTCCAAGTAATCATCAGCCAATGTCAGTCAATAAGTACTGGAAAAATATGGTCCCGATGTCTGGTTCCTGTGAGTATTCTAGCAGCAGTGTTCTGAATGGCCTGGAAAGGATGTAACTTGGAAGCTGGTACCATTAATATAAGGAGTTAAAATAGTCTATTGAATTTAAGACAAGATATTGCAAACTGTTAGAAAATCCTGATAGTGTAATAAAGGTTTTAGATTTTTCAATAGATGCAGCTTGTAGAAAGATTTGACTGTTGATGATACGTGTAATCTCATGGAGAAAAGAACATGTAAATTGCATGCATCTTTCTGGATATTGCGAAATTGCCCATCAATGGTGGTAATAGAAGTTAGTTGAGCAGGATACCCATCACAGAAGATATTAACAAAATTTCTGTTTTTCTTACATTTACCTGCAAGTGGTGGTGAGAGAATCAACATTTTAAAGAGTAGATAGGTGAATAGTATGTGCTCATGAAACAGTATATGGAATGAAAAATTGTATATCGTCTGCATACACACTCCAAGGCAAGATAAATTTGCAAAGGGGAGCCTAGTATATGTTGAAAAGTAAAGATGATAGGGCTGATCCCTGAGGTACACCGGATGCAATGATGAAGCAGGAGGAATATGAGCCTCTAATATGTATTCTCTGCATGCAACCAGTTAGATAAGACTTAACCAATTGAGAATTTTTCCAGTAATTCCAAGAGATTGTAAGCGTGTAACGAGAATGGAGTGAACTATAGTGTTGAAAGCAGATGATTTATCTAAAAGCACCATGATGTAATAGGTATTGGCATCAAAACTGTACAGAATGGTATTGAAGATGGATAATAGAAGTGTTTCAGTGCTGAAACTTTTCTAAAACCATGTTGATGTGGGTCGAGAATATTGTATTCTTTGATTTAACCGGTGAGATCTTGATGTAAGATTATTGATTCAATTACTTTTGAAAGAAGGGGTAAAAATGAGACAGGACATAGATTTGAGAAGTCACTGTGAGGTACAGAAGGTTTGTTTTTTTTTTGGCATTGTGGTAACAGTGGCTTGTCTTAAAAAAAATACTCTGAAGGATCATGTGATTAACAACTGAATCTCCTAACCACTTTTTAACTTCCATCTTTCATGTCTTATTTTCTTTCTAATGGACTGAGAATTTACCAGAAGTACTGAAAGAAGGGAGGCGGTGAGTATGAGCAATATAGGTATTGTGGAAATATTTCTAATATACGAAAGTCTTTTAAACTTGTAATGTTTTAAGAGACCTTGTCCTGTAACAGAGATTGCCATGTTTGATGATACATCTCCATTGAATGTGTAATGTAACAGGCAATAAGCAAATAAAAAAAAGAAAATACCTGCAACTAAGAATTGCAAAAAAAGGAATGCACCAATAGATGAGAGTAATCCAAGTTGTTATAATAGCTCCAATGAAGAAGTAAAATAAGGGGCAAACAAATGGGCCATCCCCTTTATCATGCCCCTCTGTCGTGCGGTGCCTCTGGTGTCCAAGTACACCAGTGATGTCATAAGGGGTGGGGCTTGGCAACCCCACTGGGAACTGGAGGTGCTGCACAGGTGAAGTTTGCAGCAAACAGTGTGTGGCAGGAATTAAAACTCCAGAACACAGGAGGAGCTGGGAATACCAATGCTAGGCAGGCTGATATCCTATGTTTAATTTTCCATTCCATTTGTAATAATACCTAGTATTCTATTTGCTTTTTGATTGTGAACTGGCCTGTGAAGGCAAATCTTTATAGTCCAGTCTTCAGTCATCTGTTTGCCTATCTGACCATTTCTTACTGACATTGGTTGGGATGTTCCATTAATCTCAGTGCTTAAGTTCCCTGCCATCCCATAAAGTTGTAGACCACTAATATTTTATACCAGGGATTACCAACCTGTGTGCCTTCAGACTGATCAAGCATGTCATGGAAAAGTCCCCACTGTGTGATACTCAAATTCAGACCAGCACCTAGGCTCTGCCCTCAGCACTTCACAGCAACAAGAGACACCAGTGATAATTCTTAAATGTAAAGGAGCTTCTTTCTAAGAACATGTGTAATCATGGATGCCTCCTCTTCATAGCTACAGCATGACCCATGGAGTGAGGTAATTAACGGACAACATGTAGGGCATGAATAGTGTGACTTGCTTTGTGCAGCACGCTCACTTCACACACATCTTCTCCCTCCTGCCCCCCCCCCCCCCCCTTCGAGTCCTATCTTGAGGCTGAGTGAGATGGGGAGAGCGAGCCCTGAGCACTGGATGCAACTAACTTTGAGCGTTGGGAGCAGCAACAGTGGAGGAGTTTTGGCAGCCACATGCAACAGCCAAAGTAACTAACTGAGCCGACTGTCCGCAACACAGTGACTCCTCCCTTCTCCTGCATTTGCATATACAGTAGAAGGAGCTTGTCCATTGTGATGGGTTCATGTGTGTCCCTGTCTCCTCTCTCCCTTTGTTTTTAAAATTTGGAAGAAAGACTGATGGCTTTTCTGTGCTTTCCTAGCACATCTATTGGCCACATAAATCATCTTCATGTCTGCACTGCCTGCTTGGTGGAGTCTGATGTGCCACACATTTTTGTTAATGTAGGTGTGCCTTGGGCTTGAAAACATTGGGGAAACACTGATTTATCCTGTGACCAGTATTCTCTGTCATTGCAGTTACAGGTTTATTCTCCCTTGATTTAAATGAGAAGACACAGAGAGGTCCATATTCAGAAGCATTTGGCTGAATATTTGGGCACTTAGGGGGTTATTTTCTAAAAACATATCGCGTGCATTATTTATTTATTTATTTACTTACTTTTATATACCGCGGCTCGTTGGCAAACATCACCTCGGTTTACAATGAACATTAAGTGAGCAACAGGCTTTACAATCCAACATATTTAAGAAAGGATACAATAGCTGATAACATTCAAATTATAGTATAATAGGGGCCTAACGCATGCGAAAAGGGCCTTTTCATGGTGGTAAGATTTAAATTAGGGGGAGGAGAGGAGTTGGAGTGTAGTTAGGGAGGAGTCTGCGGCGGCACCGCTGCCTGCGATAATGTTTTGAACATTATCGCCGGCAGTAGCATGGCAAATAGCACCACCTTTTAAGGTGGCGCTATGCCTGCGATAGCCTGCAGCTGGCTGCACTGTGGCAGGCGAAATTGCACCACTGTGGTGCAATCGGTTGCGGGCTATTACCCGCCTGCCCCCTCCTTTGCCCCCCACTGCCCCCTTTAGTGCAGTCTTCATCATTCCGCATGGAATGATGAATCCTGGCCTTATCTGGCTAACTTTTAGCTGGATATCTTATTATCCATCTACAATTGAGCCACATAAAGTAGGGGCATCCTGGGGACATTTCGGGGAGAAGATGTGTTAGCTGAATAACTTATCTGGCTAAGTCTGGTTGTGACATAGAGCTGTCCTAAAGTTAGCTGGGTAAAGTTATCTGGCTAACTTGAAGATGGCCAGCTATGTTCAATAGTGCAGTTCCACTATCTGTACTATGGCTGAATATGGACCTCAGAATTTTTAGAAGGTCTCAGCAGTAGCATAATGTAGACAGTGTTGCTAGAACAATTCTGTGGTTGTCTGCATCCTCAGAGAATGAGCAAATTTCTTTCAAAATCTACCTAGCATCGCTCTTGTTTATTCTGCACTAATGGTTCTTAACTCAGACCTCAAAACCTACCCAGCTAGTCAGGTCTTCAGGTTATCCAATGTGAACATGGATGAGACAAATGTGCATGCATCAAAGGCCCAATATATGCAAACGTCTCTCATAAATATTCATTGTTGATATCATGAAAAATACAATAGACTCTAGGGTCACTAAGATAGGTTTGGGAAGCCCTGTGTTATGGAATTGTGCACCAAATGTTATGTTGTATAGCTGAAATACATTATGGGCCTCATTTTCTAAAGTATCGCAGGCCTGCGATACTTTAGGTAATGACGGGTGGGGGACCGAAACGGGGGGGGTCCTGTGCTAGCCGGCCGCGATCGCACCATAGAAGGTGTCACTATTGGGCGTGAAATAGGACGCGAAAAGGGACTTACCTTTTTCGTCGTCCGTGGCGTCTTCACGGAATCGGCCCCAGTGACACCCCGACTCCTCTGGGGCCGACTCCGCCCCCATTCTGGTATTGCACGCAATAAGGGATATTTCGCGTGTGAGCCACTTGGAAAATGAGGCCCTATAGTGGTCTCTCTACAGTGAGGAAATGAATCTAATTTTTCACTTGAATGTGAAATAATAGTTTGGAGGAAACTATAGCAGGTCATTGTACAACCTGCTTTCCCAATCTTTTAAATAAGGGCTGTCCAAAGCAGTATATAGGAAAAAAATTATGCAATGCAGAACAAAAATCAAAACATTCAAAATTAAATGTAAAAATACAATAAACCCAAAACAGTCCACAAAATAAAATAAAAAAACAGGTTCTGAATGACCTGCATTTAGGGCAACAGAAGGAAAAGTCCCTGAAAACAATACTGCTTTATTCAGACATTTCAACTGACATGGAACTGGTGGAGAAGACTGGGAGGTAAGAAACTGCAAGTTTCGCCTTTTCTTACTTTGACACATAATACAGATTTCATTCCAAGATGGGGAAGATCACCTTCAGTTGTGGAAAGCATACAAAGGTTAAAAAATACAAGGTGCTTCCTTACTTTAAATAATGGTAACTTTCTGTCACTGACCAGTTATATATATATCAGACACCCTGAGCAACAGTGGGCAGTTTTCGCTAATAAGAATTATAAATAAATAAATAGCCTTCCCAACCCTCAGTGTTATCCAGGACCAATTTGGCTAACAGAACCCTACATTTAAAAATTTTTTTTTTTTTTTGGTAAGATGTGATTCTTCTATGTGTGCTAGTATCATGCACCTCACTTGAAAAATCAGTCCATAAATCTTTATTAAATTCAAATGTTCAAAAAATCAAGTACTAAAATGTCCACAATGTTTCAAAAGTTCTAAAAATGAAGTACTGTAAATAAGAGTCCAGATGGTATAAATCTTCAATCAAAAAGCCCTGAAAGTCAAATTCAGAAAACTTCCTGATAAAATTCATATAATATAAAAGATTTAAGAGGCTAGACTAAGTACTTCCACGTTCAGTGAAATGATCTCTTTCACTCTGCTTTCAATGTAGTCGTCTTTTGCCGAGATAGTGGCTTCCAGGGGTTTCAGTGTCCTGGTGCAAAAACAATCAAATTTAATCCATTTCAGCCTGCAGAAATCAAAGCCAATGAACCGCCTTCTTAATGATATAAATCAGATACTAATCTTGGTGTTCATCAATGGAAAAAACATCAGGCTTTCCTGTTGGCTTAGTAATTGTCTCAGACTCACACATCTTGTCCCTAGTATCACTGACAAGTCCTTGTCTGAACAATAAGAAACCCTCCCATATTCTGAAGAAATTTTTGGCATTCAGGAGTGAATTGCTGTTTTAAGATGGGCTCTCAGCTCCAGTCCTCAAGGGTCATAAACAGATCAGGTTTTAGGGTGACTACTTTATACAAATTAGCCTTGTTCTAAAACTGCTGATGAATATTCACAGTGGGTAACCGAAAACCAGAACTGTTTACCACCCTTCTTGAAAACCCCTGTTTTAAGGGGTGCAGCCTGCAACAGTATCATAAATCAGTGGGGCAGAGGCTGTCCTATGTAAGCTATTGTCATAAGGATTTCATTCAGGGGTGGGTTGCAGGAAAATACTGGCCCATGGGGTATCTGATGCCCTCATGCACTTTCCCTGCAGCACATGAATCAACAGTTCCCAAAAGCACACTGTCAACCCTGGAACCCAGCAGAATTGAGCCAACATATTTCCAAAATAAACTTCATCTTTCCTAAATAAGAAGTTGACCACATTCTAGACGATGGGTGAACAGAGTTGCAGCCCTCGTTCCATCCATGCAAATTGGTGGGCCCCCTACATATCTGCTTATATCTCTTATAGAGATATATTCTGTTCTTGTTCTGGCTCTTGAACCAGTTGCAAGTAATGATACTGCCAGCCAGTGTCAGACACACACAAGCTCAGTCACAAACATTTTTTAGATTGCAGAAACTTTATTGGAACATACATACTGTTATCTGTAAGACATTCGTGTTAAGTCATTTCTAAGTTCTATGTAAACCGAAGTGATTGGTAACATTGTTACCAGAACGTCGGTATATAAAAATGTTAAATAAATAAATAAATAAATACTAACCCACAAAGACACATACTCTCTCTGACACAAAGGCACACATACAGAGTATGTGTCTGTGTGTGTGTGTCAGAGATAAAGATACACTCGCTCACAGACATAGTGTGTACGGTTGTGTGTCTCTCTCACTCTCGCTGACACAGACACACAAACACTCTCTCTGACATGCTACTGTTGTTCTGCTGCTTATGTGCTCACATACAGGCCGATACAGTAAGGAGCGATAGGAAGAGCTGTGTTAGTGCCGGGCGCACCCGCGGTTGCCGCACGCACAGTCCGGCTCACCTACTGCTCGATACTGGGGTAGATTTTTAAAAACAGCGCGATTGCGTACTTTTGTTTGCGCAGCAGGCGCAAACAAAAGTACGCTGGATTTTATAAGATACGCGCATAGCCGCGCGTATCCTCTAAAATCCTGGATCGGCGCGCGCAAGGCTGCCGATTTTGGGCAGCCGGTGCGCGCCGAGCCGCGCAGCCTGCCTCCGTTTCCTCCGAGGCTGCTCCAAAATCGGAGCGGCCTCGGAGGGAACTCTCTTTCGCCCTCCCCTCACCTTCCCCTCCCTTCCTCTACCTAACCCACCCCCCCGGCCCTATCTAAACCTCCCCTTACCTTTGTCCGTAGATTTACGCCTGCGAGAAGCAGACTGCTGGCGCGCCGTCTTCCGACCCGGGGGCTAGTCCGGAGGCCTGGACCACGCCCCCGGGCCGGCGCCATGCCCCCGAAATGCCGTGTCCCGCCCCGAAACGCAGTGTCATCGGGTCCCGCCCCCGACATGCCCCCTTCGACAAACCCCGGGACCTACGCGCGTCCCGGGGCTCTGTGCGCGCTGGCGGCCTATGGAAAATAGGCGCGCCGGCGCGCAAGGCCCTGCTCGCATAAATCCGGGCGGATTTACGCGAGCAGGGCTTTTAAAATCCGCCCGACTGTATTTAAATAGCTTGCAAATGCAAGCCGCGTCCAAGAAGCGTCCGTGAAGCGTTAGGCCCGCGCAACCCATTTTACTGTATAGAGCGCTATACAGTATCCTGGGTGCGCTGGCCTAGTATCATGGACATGCTGGTATCTGTCATTTCAAATGTCATTTCAAATGACATTTGAAATGACAGGTACCAGGAAGTGGACGGTTCTCCTACGCTCGGGATTGCCAGTCCTCTCTCCCCTCCTCCGGAAGCAAGGCGCAGGGAGGGGGGGAGAGAGGACTGGTGAAACGACATGTAAAGTGTAAAGCAACGAAGCGACTTACTTTTTTTCTTGCAGCCCTCCTCCGGAGACGGACATCGGTGGAGACGGACCGCGGCTCCCCTGCCTCCCGGGGGGCAGCTGGCAGCGAAAGTGGTCCCGCCGGCGAAGATGGATGCCTGCACGGGCGAAAGCGGCCCCTGTGCGTGCAATTTGGCCTCTCAAGGCGTGACATCACATGCCATGACGCCAAACGTCGTGACGTCACGCCTTGAGCGGCCCAATTACACGCACAGGGGCTGCTTTCGCCCGTGCAGGCATCCATCTTTGCCGTCAGCTGCCTCCGGGAGGCAGGGGAGCCGTGTTCCGTCTCCGCCGATGTCCGTCTCCAGAGGAGGGCTGCAAGAAAAGTAAGTCGCTTCGTTGCTACTTTTTTTTTTTTCGCTTTTTTTACGCTTTCATTGCTTCGGGAGGAGGGGAGAGGGGACTGGGGCTGCCCCGGAGACCAGCACCCATGGATGCGGCCAGGGCAGGTGAGCGGGGGCTGGGGGAAAGTTTGCCGCCTACCCTTACCCCTGCCTCTAACGCAGGGGTAAGGGTAGGCGGTAAGTTAGCAGGTTAAACGTGCGGCAAAACTGCAGGTTAAAAAAGCGATAGTCGGGGCACGCGTTACTGTATGGGAGGGAATAGCTAAATCGATCGTTTACATCTAATATACACCTCACCTGAGTCACACATGCAAAACACAGACAAACCCTCACCAAACACAGAACAAAGAGACAAAGTATAACCAGAAATATGCAGACAGAAACTGAACTGGAAACCGTAACAAGACAGACTCTGCATACAGTGCATAAATGGAAACATCACTATTCCTCATTAAACATCAAACAATAAAATCAAGATATATAAACCATCAATCATAATAGTAAAGCCATGATCATAAAAAGAATATTTCAAAACAGCTGATGAAAAGAATGCCCAATCATTCATTTGTTTAAATTATTCCCAGATGCCACTAAAAGCAGAATATAAACCAAATAAATAAATAAAATATTTAAAAACAGAAGACATCAAATAACACCCAATTATTAAAACTAATAAGGATAAAAAAAAATCCCCTGCTCTCCATCCCTGGGAACTTTTGATTTCTAGTCAGCCTGAGATTGTCATGGATTAGTTCAGGGAGAGAATGGTACAACTTTCTTCTGTCTCTCACATCTCCATATTCTCCAACATGCATACACGTACACACCTCTCATATGCTCTCTCACACACACAAATACATGCACACACATTCTCTCTCATGCACACACTTTCTCTCCTAGAACATACAAACATAGGCTTCCTTGGGCCTGCACAGCTTCTCTCTCACACACACATGCTGTCTTACATGCTATTTGCTCACATGCACCTACACATTCACCCACATGCTCAAACACATGCTTTCTCACACACACATGCTCCATCTCACATATATATGCTCTCTCACACACACAAACACTTGCTCTCTCTCTCCCTGGAACATACCAATAACAGAAGCCTACTCCTTGGGCCTGTGCAACCTCTTTCACACACACACATTCATGTTTTCCTACATTATATTTACTCACCCACATACTCTCACTCTCTCTCCAAGGAACATACAGGGTTCAAGCAGCATCAGCGTTCTTTCTTCAGCCAGGGGGCCCCCACTAACACAACAGCCTCCTTGCCACACAGCTCGTGAGCGCAAAAGCATCTTTTCGCCATGCAGCCCTATAGGTGCAAGAGTCTCTTAAGTGGTGCAGCTCCCAGCAACTACCTCTTTTCCATGGCATGGCCAGCTGACAGAACCTCTTCTCTTCGGATGTGTGGGCCCCGCGGACAGCAGCCTTCTATTTTCTGAACTCATGGCCCAGCTGACAGGGGCTTCTTAGCTTCAGCTGTGCGACTGAAGAGAAGAGGCTGCTGTCAGCTAGGCCGCGAGGTGGAAAAGAGAAGGCCACGTGGCCCGGCTGACAGTGGCCTTCTCTCTTCGGCTGCACAGACCCAGGCAATTCAGCTACTGTGTGGGCCCGGCAGACGTAGCAGCCTTCTCTTCGGTCTACAAGAAGGAGGGACCCAGTGGAACAAAACACTTCCTCAGAGGAATTGCTGGGGCTAAATTGGGGGTTAAAAAATGATAGGCGGAAGCTGTGGTGAGACTCTGGGAACATGCCCTGACTGCAGGAAGCCTGCACAAGTTAGCCCCACAATCACGTGACTAGCCTGACCGGCTCACCAGGGCATGCCTGAAGCCCCAATAGGTCAATCTGCCCCTGATTTCATTACCACCCGTTTTAATGAACAGTCAGTTTTGGGTGAGAGAGTGAGGCCAGCAAGGTGGTAAATCCCATCTAGGGCACAAAACTGAGCTTGTGGTGTGATGTTGGGTTGCTTACCGGCCTTATGCTTGTTAGAGACTCCTGCAAGCAATTTAATGTGAAAAGGCAGGGGTAATGAGAGAGTGACTTGATTTCCATTTGTTTTAAAGGGAATGTTTCTAAGATTAAAAACTCTCTGAAACTAAATTATGTATTATGTAAGAATTTACTTTCTGTAAAGATGTCTTTCTTATGTTCCAATTATTTAAGTTAAAAGTCCATCTGTTGCAGTGGCACTCCAACTTCCATTGCTTACTTAGAGGCAAATGTACTTATTAGTGAGTGCTCTCAAAAATGAACTGGTACCATGAGGAATTTTTCTCTTGATACTAGCTTAAGTATTATGTAAATGATATTGCAGCATTTATTTTGTAGTAAGTTTTGCATGAAATAGAAGATTTTATTGCAAAACATAAATTAAACTCTGGGAGGTGAAATTGTTTTGTAGAAAATTGAATTGTGCAATTTTCTATACTTAATTTAACAATTTATAAATCACTAATGAACTGATTTGCATGATTCTTCAGGTCATTAGTAATTTTGCACAATTTTTGTGAATGCCTTTGCAAACTCATTTTCTATTGATAAGCAGGGCTAAATTAGCTATAACATGTAGGAGACTCATCCAGCAGCCAAGCTAGTAGAGCTTTTGCTCAACTAAACATGTGTGGGAATTCCCGCTTACGTGTTGCCTCATGAGCCCCCAGTTTGGTGAACCTCGGTCTTTTGTGATTTTTTTTCTTGTTGTAGCCTACTTTTTCTATCTAAAAAGTTGGCAAACAGCTCTTTTAAGTACTACCTTCCAAAAAAAAAAAGAAGAGAGAGAAGATTTTTCCTCACAATCAGACTGATGCACTTAAAAGCACATTTTCTGTGTGCAAGACTTACTGCTGAAACAGTTTTATGTACAGAAAATTTGCGTTCCAAAATGGGAATACTGCTTAGCACCCTCTCATGGAAATGCCATGGAAATAAGGCATTAAGTAGTACTCTTCGATGCAGAGAGGTACGTTGGCCCAACTCGCTTCTACATTGGTGCTTAAAACCTGAAAAGAGGAGAAAAAAAGAACAAAAAAAGTTCAGGAACACCTAGCCAAATAAGTACTGACTTATCCAGCTGTCTGCCTGCAATTTCACTGCTGCCACTTAACTGGATAAGTAACTTATCCAGCTAAGTAGTGGTGAACTGTGGCCAGATAGCTGTTAAGTCAGCTGCCACTTAGCTGGATAAGTACTCTCTCCTGTCAGCCATATTATGTGGGGGTAAGAAATTTGTTCATATCACCCCTACTCTTTTTTTTTTTTTTAATTCTTTATTTATGATTTTCAAATTTACAAATAAAAAAGATTCTATATAAGTAAAGACTTGCAAAAAAAAGAGAAAAGTATTTCACAAATACATATTAGGAAACAATATCTATGGTTAAATAGTATCTACTTATCTCATATTCTCTTAATTGAAATTCCAAAATATACAAACTAAATAAAGTACTTTACTTTTATACAATTATATATATTCATCCATCAGAAATAAACAGGGAGAGGGCAAGTGAAATCAAACTGAGAGAATTTATAGAAATTATTTATCTTAACAGTGGCATATAACATAGACTAAGTGGAACCTCATATGATTAACCCTCAATTATTGACCGGGGAAGAGGTGGTTGGTCTTCTGGCATCTATGAATTGGCGAAGTTCTGATTGAAAAAAAATAAAACAGTCATCCCCTTTCTTAATTAAACATTTACATGGATATCTAAGCGTGAAAGCAAAACCAAGGGATACAACATCTTGTCTCAATCACCCCTACTCTTATTGAATTACATTGGTTACCGATTAAGCAAAGAATTGAATATAAGTCGCTATGCATACTATTTAAATCCATAAATAATAAACAAACTGAATGGCTAAATGCTCTATTACCTCTCCACACCCCACAAAGAAACCTTCGTTCTGCAAATAAATGTTTATTAATAGTACCATTAATTAAAACTGTGCATTTATCAGAGGTCAGAGAACGGGCTATCTCTGTTGCAGGTCCCAAATTGAGGAACTCACTACCCGAAGAACTCAGACTACAAAAGGACTTAGACTTAAGAAACAACTGAAAACGTTTTTATTTAAAAGTGCTTATGACCTGGCTGCAGAGTAAAAAATCAATATTAATCTATATTAAACATCCAACCACAATCAATGTCTCTTGATATAAACTCTATGTTACTGAATTCTAATGGCACCACCCATGTTATTTATGAACTATATTTTACTTTGTATAGGTGCCCATCTGTAAACCATTATGATGGTGAATTACTTAATGACAGTATATAAAAACTCTTAAATAAATAAATAAATATGTCTGTGCGATCCTTAAGGGTTGTTTCCTGTGCTTAAAGCTGTGTCATCTGGCTTTATTTTGTTTTTATTTCTTTTTATTTTATCTTTTTTTATTTTTTTATCTTATTTTAGATCTCATATTATTTTACCAATATTGTTTTAGCTTGTTGAATTTTATTGATTTTATGATATTGCATATAATTATCATGTTATTAATTTGATTGTTTTATAATAAGTTCAAGTTCTACTGTTTTATTATGTAATTTTGATTGTATAATTATATTGTGTCCTCTATATAATTGAATGTAAACCATTGATATTGTTTTGTATCCTGTCAATCTGTAACAAACAAATTAAATAAATAAATAAAGCCCCCCCCCCCCCCCCCGCCCTTCCCGAGTTAAAATGTATGTTTGGCCTGTGCCAAATGCACATTTTCCTTTCGATGTGCTTTTTTAAAACTCCTGATGCGTTAGCATAGCATTAGTTTACTGCATTGGAGAGTTAAAAATATTGTAATCTGTCCGTTAAAACTGTGTGCTGATATCCAGTGCACAAATTCTTAACACACAGAATACTGCAATGGCCTGAATGTCAGGAAAGAAAAAAGCCCCAGTAAGTGGGTTTACAGGTTGTATTTGTGGCAGAAAAATGTCCATTACAGATGTATATGAATATTTGCTAACTTTTCTTGGGGCCTGACCATGACCAGACTCATTTTTACAATTGTAGACAAATTTCCCCAACGTCCTTGTGCTATGAATGACTAGAGATGTGCAATCGTTTTTCACGATTTAGTCAATGCCAACGACATTGTCTAAATCGTCATTGTTGGGGAAGTTGGGAAAAAGAATCAAAATTCCACGAATTTTCGGGTTAAAGTCGGTTTTTTATTACTGCACACTAACGGATGTTAGTGCGCATGGACTATCCGTTAGCGCGCAGTCGCTGGACGTAGTGCGCAGTACATGGCGCCTCACCATACTGCGCACTAACGGATTATTAGTGCGCGCTCAGTACATGGCAGTGCGCGTTGATATATGTTAGTGCGCACTAACGTAAATTGATACTAAATTGACACTTTTTTTTAAATTGAAGGTTGAATATGTATTCCTATTGGGTGTCTTCTTGTTTTTTATTCATTACCAAGGTTACCAACAGCCAAGGTGCTGTTTTTTACAGATTGTTTTATATGGGGGATGGGGAATGGGAATGGGGGATAGAGCTATTAGCTTTTAGCTTGAAGTTCTAATCCTACTGTAGTAGTGTGTCTGTGGATATTGTGATTAAGTCATCAATCATGTGACTAGAATTTGTTTGATATATTATGCATAATATTCATTTGCATCATTTTTGAATTGGCCACTTAATTAATAGGTTTATTTTCCCTCCTACTTTTAGTCAATAGGTAGCTATAATAGCTATATAATAAGGGGTGCTCTGCTTATGTGTTGCTTTTGTTTTGTGGGTTTGAGGAGAAAACATCAGTCAATCAGTCATTATAGCTAGCTGCAGCTGTTGATTGATAGCTAATATTATACAGCCTTTATTGTTATTAATAAGGGGTAGCTGCTAGCTGGCTTAGCTAGCTGATACTAGTATCAGCCTATGATACTAGCCAGCCAGCCAGTAGCCATTGCCACTAGCCACAGTAGCATATAGCTACTGCTAGCAGCCAAGTACCACTAGCCAAAATAGCCAATAGCCACCAACCAGTGAGCTGAGCTGAGCTCTACTCTTTTTTTCTGTTTCTTGAGTGAGCTCTTCGTTCGCAGCATTCCTAGCCTAGGCATAGGCAGGCACCAGCACTCCAGTCCAGCAGCAGTGCTTGCTTATAAAGGACAAGGTAGGTGCTTTGACTGCTTTCTGAACATTGTAGCAGTAGAGTTTTAATAGATTTATAAATATATAAAATTATATAATATTATATTTATCAATATTATATAGATGTATGTGTAATCTACTAGATTTATCACTAATAGTGTTTATAGCTAGCTAGCCATAGCCAGTGACACTAGGCTAATAGCTAGCTTGGCTATTAGCCTAGTGTCACTGGCTACTAGCTATTAAAGCCAGTGAGTCACTACTATCAAATCAATTCTACTACTAAACCTATAATTGGCCAATAGTCTGTCCAATATCCTATATTATGTTTCTTGTGCTTGGCTTAAGGCTTCTGCTCCTGTGTGTGAGATTTGTGGGTAAGACTTGAAGTGGGAGGGAGAAGTTATTTTAGTCCAAAGAACAGAATAGGCCTGAAAAGGATATGAAAAAATAAGAATAGGACTTCTCTAACCTCAATGCTTGGCTTGCATGTAGTATTAACAGAAA